>NW_028073027.1:2796938-4195408 GCF_014824575.4 Sturnira hondurensis
GGGGGGGTGGCTGCGACAAAGAGGGAGTGATGGGCCCTCTCCCCTGCCCTGGCTATGATGAAGCCTGAGTTCCCATGTCCACTGGGAGAAGTGCTTCCTGGTTCTAATCCACTTAAGCCTAAAAACCTACGATGGAGAAGGCGGTGCAAGCCTGGTGCTGGGAATGGCGGGCTCCCTGGGTAATTAGACCTGAGAAGGAATATGTGAAACCCTGTGAGACCTGCTTTGTTTAAGGATGCTTTTAGTTAGCCCTGGCTTGTGTAGCTCAGTGGATTGAGCATGGGCCTGTGAAGCAAAGGGTCACCAGTTTGATTCCCAGTCAGGGCACATGCCTGAGTTGCAGGCCAGGTCCCCAGTAGGAGACATATGAGAGGCAACCGCACATTAACTTTTCTCTCCCACTCTTTCTCCTTCCCATCCCCTCTCTCTAAAAATAAATAAATAAAATATTTTTTTTAAAAAAAGAATGGTTTTACTTAGATGATAAGGGCCTGAGCAGAAGAATAGTTTATGTTCCCAAAGTTCTGTAGCCCTTTAGCTGATAGGCCCTGATTTAGAAGAAGCCCTAATGGTTCTCTGTATATGATCTACTGTTTACTGCTTGACAATGATTAATAAGCTGTACCTGAACTCCTGTGCAAAAATCCCAATAAAAGCCAGACTAGGCAAGGGTCAGGGCGCTCTCTCTGCCCTGGTGAGAGAGTTGTCCAGCCGCTGCAGCACCTCTCCCCCTGAGAGGGTGGCGAGGCCATTCTGAGGCTCTCCTTCCTTGAGGGAGTAGCCTTGCCGGCCCCTTTCCTCCACAGGACTCGGTAGTCCGTGTGAATTTGTCTCATGTCTCATCCATGACACCGTGGGCACTGCTTGTCAGTTCATGCATCAATCATGTACCCATTTAAAAAAAAACAAAAAACCATAGGCTGCTGCAGGTTCTACATTGTGTTGGGGGCTTAGATGGAAAGCCCCTCAAACTGCAAAAACTGCAGGAAGAAATATAAAGCTATTACTTGTCTGGTAGAGATTTTTTATTAAATTCCCTCATAGCATTAAATGTTCAGTTTTGTTTAGGTTTAAGGAGCACTAATTGAGATTTAGAGCTGGAAACATTTTTTTTTATATTATTTGATCCTCAAGGTTGGAGGATGGGAAGACATTAAGAATATATTATTAGGCAAACTCTACACGTAAAGAAATCTAGGTAGAAAAAGTTTAAATACTCACAGAGAAAATAAGGTAGGAAGTCAGGACTTGAATCTGAGTCCAGAGTCTGCTTTACTGAAGATTTCATTCTTCTCTTGTTAGGGTCTCCAGACAAGAATTCTTTTTAGCATCTGCAACACAGGATTCATTCTAGCAAACCTCTCCAGCCTCCCTCTGGTAGCTCCACACTCACCTTCTGCTGGGATCACAGGGAAATAAAAAGGCACTAATATTACATCACTAAAGCCTCAGCTACCACAAGCCCCTAAATTCTAGTGTTGGTTGCCTGCCTCTCTCATTATTCTAGTCTGCTTTGCCCACACTTACCACCATTTCTCTCTTTTTGGACTATCTCCAAATATGTCCTCATCTTGTACCCTGCACACTGGTATCCCCACTTCCCTGGGCAGCATCTAAATGTGCTTCTGCTAGGACAGTTGAGACTGTTCTTCTGTTCCATTCCCCAGTGACTGGTAGGTACTAGCAGCCCAGCAGATCTGCAGAGCATGCGGTCCCTCCAAGTCTCAGGAGATGTGTAGTCCTTCCTCCTAGCCCCAGAAATCTTGGTATCCATTAAGTTTTGTATGTGGAAAATCTGGGATAAATGGCTTTCAAAGTAAAATAATAATAATAATAATAATAATAATAATAATAATAATAATAAACAATATAATTTATAGTTTCATTGTCAATATATATAAAAATCAGTACCCCATTTTTTAACCAAAGTCTAATTTGTAGACACAAAGATTAACAAACCATATGATTTTCTACCAATTATAGAGTGAAAGGAAATTAAGTAATAAGACAAATGTGTACACATATTTGTTTGAAAGAAAAAGGTTGGAAGGAAAAGCAGTTTGCTTTCCTTTTGAATAAATAAAAGTGTCCTCCCAGGAATGTTCAAACTATTCAATACACCTTAGTGATTAAAATAAAATTAGCAAAGGCAAAATAACAAAAAGTCTTTAAAATAGATTATTTTGTTTATAGTGATTATAAGAAGTTTGTTTGAATGAAAACATTGGCAGAACCCCTGAAACTCACCAATGTGGCTCAGCTGGAGACCTTGTCACTCACACCTGGATACTTTAGATTCTGACTTCACCATGCACTCAGCTCCCATGGAAATAGAGTCCAGGTTCCTGATTACCTGACCACCTGTTCCTGGCCAGCCTGGCAGGATGCCTGCCTGTGGTTTCTTTAACCATGCTGCCCCCCATCAGCCTGCTCCTGCTGTGTCCACATTTAAGTGACCTTCCAGCAGTGCCTGACCACGTGCAGACTGCCCAAATGGAAGCTCCCCCAAGAAGATACCTAGTGGTAATCATCCTCTTCACCTCTTGGGAAGAAAGAGATTTAGTAGATCTCAACAATGTGCCTGTGTTTCAGAAAATGCTATTGAAATGACTGAACAAAACGAAGGTATTTCAAAAGAGACTTGTACATAGAATACCCCTGGACAGGAAATCAGAGTGTCCCAGATCTGGTTCTGGCTCTGCCATGAACTAATTGTGATACCTCAGCACAAGGCACTTCTCTTGAGGCCTCTTTTCCCTCATCAGTGAAGAAGGTCTAGAAGCAGACTTCTGATAACCTGCCAGCAACAAGTATTCTCTGGTTCTTTCACCTAAAAAATAATGTTATCACATTCCCATAGGTCCCTCAAGGCACTACTGCCCCTCTCCCTACATCTATCTCTGGGATAAAGTGAAACTTGGTTTCCCAAGAAAATTTCCAAGCTCCCTCTGGGGTCATTAAAACTCTCAGCTTACTCAGAGCTTGTTGGTTTTGCCTAGAAATGTCAGCCAACCCCAGCCAGAAGATCAGGAGACTGGCGGTATTGTTTCGAGGCCTCTGGTAGCGTAATAACAATTCCAGGCACAGCAGAGTTGACCCACATGCCCCAGCTCCCTGGGGCACTTCTTGCTTCAGTCTGTCCAGCATGTCTTCTCCTTCTGCAAAGGAAAGAATTACAAAGAGAGCTCAGGATTTACATGAAATAGTGACTGGAAGTACAGCTGGCCACTTTCCCATCCAATGTAATAAACGGAGAAAGGCAGGCCCACATGCAGTGATAATGTGGCTCACCTGAAAAGAAGCATAATGAATAATTTGTCAAGCCAATATTTTGGTTCCTTTTTTTCCATTAAATCTTATCCTCTTGCCACCTTACCCCATGAAAGAATTCAGCATGTAACTAATAAGGTGACTAGGGTCCATTTATACCTGAGGGATGGGGCAATTTATATTTAAAAACTAACTTAATCTCCAAACCACTTTTGAACTTTTAATGATTACTTTTAAGGTACTGTAAAAATATACATATGTATGCTTAAAAACTCTATACACAACTCCCTCCTCTTACTTCCAAGAGAAAGTAGGTTGTAAGTTGTATAAATAAAATCTTATGCAAGTTGAATAAATAAAACCTCTAGTTTTTTTTCCCACTTCGGTCCCAATGTACCCACAAGAAAACGTGGGCCACCAACTGGCCATTCTGTCTCTGAAAGAATACCAGACTTCAGATTCTACCACAAAACATGACATCTGAAGTTGATTTGTTGAAATAAACATAGAAGAAATCACATAGTCAATTCCCTTCAAAGTGGACACCCTGGGAAGCCATATTGCTTTGGGAAAGACTTGCAGAGAAATTGTGCATATTATTTTACAATTAAAACTGAATTTTTACCAAAAAAAGAGTTTATCTTAACTCATTCTCCAGAATCAACCTAGGTGACATCAAGATGTTTCCTGGAGTCAGGTGCACTATCAGAAGACAAAGAATCACTCACATTAAAAATATTGCAATGACTGAAGTCAGTCTTCTGAGGGCTTAGAAGCTTCCCATTTGATTCACAAATAAGCATTCCATATGTAATAATAATTACTATTTTAAAAGATAACATCACTTTCATCTTTGTATTAGTTGATTATTTTCAAAGCCCTTCCTCACATGTAAAATGGTAGAAGCTGTCTCTCCCCCTCTTCTGGTCTCTCAAGTGTTCCCCACACAAGGGCTTTGGGTTACAATGCAAAGCAGGAGAGATTAAAAATCTCACTGGACCCCTAGGATTGCTTTTAGCAAACAGAATAAAATCTAGTCCAGACTAGATACTCTATACTAATCAGTTCCTCCTCTTTTTCAACAACGCCACTCAATGTTTTCCATTACTGAAAATGTTCTGGGATGGAAACAACTTAATGAAACAATATACTTAACTTTCTAGAGATATTGCAGCACTTTAAAACATAAATGTAACCAAAATGACTTTCAACTTTCGAGATATATCAAAGAGTTATTCTTGAATGACCCCTCTATTTTTCTTCCGCACTTGGTCCTTGATACACCCACTATGAAACAAGGGTAACTCCGACACTACCCATCTGAAGGACTGCCAGACCTCAGCTTGTACGACACGAAGTTCCAAGTTCTCCAGGGATCTGTTTCCGTGATATTGCAGGATAACAGGAAAGACGAGATGGAAACAGGAGATTATCCTTGTATTACATTTGCTGCCTCACTTTAATTGGTAAAACATAACTTCTTCTGCGAAAGATTGTGTCATATTTGACTAAGGATTTCTGACAAGCCTTAACAACATTAAAAGCCAGAGATAATTTTTTCATTTATTCATATTTCTTCAGTGATATTCCTCTTAAAAGAATTTTCCATCTGCCATTTTAAGAATAGAACAATGAGGCCACATTATGTATTTACTTATAATCTCTGCTCTTTTCCCCATGAGTACAGATCAAAACTTCTCAAATTTTCTGATAATGAAATGAGATCATGACCCAAAGACTTGCTTATTCCCAGTCTCACAGTGAGCCCAGAACCAAGTCAGTGAATGAAGGACCCCACCAGCCAAATCACACAGCCTCCTACTAGCATATTTATGCAAGCTTCCCACTACCTTCTCCTCCCCTAACTACACACTGACTTATCATTCAAAGGGAAAGTTAAAGAAGTTATATGTGCTCTTTATATATACATACTCTAGCGTATATCTCCTCAACTGAGGCAAGCTTGAATAGTTATACTCACAGGATATTCCAGGGTGAGAGAAACTTTCAACATAATCTAGTATAGATTCCTCATTCAGCTGAAGACCTCTAGGCTGAGAAAAGAAAGTGACTTGTTAAACACAAGTATACAGTAATTTGGCAGCTGAACTAGCATGGAAATCACACTTTTGTAGACAAAGCTTTTGTCTTAGGAGAACAACCTTATCAAGATTGACTTTTGAACTGCTCCCTGCTGATTTCCTCAAAATCTTTGTTAGGCTCTTTTCCGTGAGATGCTGAGAAGTCCCCGAGGCCTTTTAGAACCCCTGCTTCCATTTCAGCCCAAGTTTTTGGACTTTATTTGCATATAATACATAAAAAATAGTGCTGCTTTGAAACTTTGAAAAGAACTTTATTTCAAAGATGCCATACTTCCAGCTGACACACACTCATAACAGTTCAAGTGGGATCTGGGGAGGAGACATTCACGAGATCAACAACAACAATTTCTCAAGGGTCCAAGGTTGAAAACATCAATATTGTTCAACTGCACATGACTTTATAAGTTGCTTTTGCTTCTACTTTCCCTTGCATTTGTGGTGTGCTCAGATTTCCATGGAAGGAGATATAATTTACTTCTAGGTTACAAGTTAAGATACCCCAAAAAGCAATCAGAGCTACTATAATCAGCAGACCTGAACCTGATTCCAGCACATCTACAGTCTGAAGATGAACCTAAACACAAAGAACACTCAAGAAGAGATCAGGGATGGACTCTGAATGATAATCTTCCATTCAAACGGCAAGTTGGAGAATCCTGGGAAAACAGACTGAGTAAATCCAACCAAACTATTTTTAGAACACCGGAGATGTAAGAAAGTGTCTCTATCTCAAGCCTTGCCCCTCAATCTCATCTGTCCTTTTCAAATTTCCCCCATATTATTAAATCCACCAATGTTCACCCAGTTGATCAAACTCAAACACTAAAGTTATTATTGAGATCCACCTTTCCTCATAATCAATAGCTAATCACTCAGCTTTCTCCACTCAACATTAAAAATATATTTCTAATCCATTCCCTTTCTCTCTAATCCAGACCAGCACTCCAGAGCAAAGCATCATATGTAATCTGTCACTTAGTAAATTATAATAGCCTTCTTTCTGGTCTTCTAAATTTTATGATTGTTCTCCAATTTGTTCTTCATAAAACAGAAAAAGTGATGTATTAAAATAATGTAAATATGATCATGTCATCCCCAGTTTAATATTCTTCAATGATTTCCCACTGCAGTTGAGATAAGACAATTTTCCTAAAAGATAATGTATGATTTAGCCCTGAGTATCGTGGCTCAGTGGGTGGGTGTCATACAACAAACTGAAAGGTCTCTGGTTCGATTCCTAGCCAGGGCAGATGCCTGGGTTGTAGGCCAGGTCCCCCCTTGGGCGTTTGCAATAAGCAACCAATGGATAGATGTTTCTCTCACACATCCCTGTTTCTCTCCCTCTTTCTCCCTCCCATCTCTTCTCTCTAAGAAATAAATAACTAAAATCTTTGAAAATGATAATGCATGTTGTGGACAATGCCAAACTCAGATTTATCTCTTACAAATTTCTTCCTACTCATTATTCTCTATTTTTACTGGACATCTTTCATTTCCCGAAAATTTCCAACACCTTTCATCTCAGTTCTTTTCCACAAAATACTCTCTCTTTTGGTCATTCTCCTATTTTTCAGTTATCAATGTAAATGTTACTTTTTCAGAAGAATTTTTCTATACTAATAAAAATACTTATCTAAATAATAGTATTGTAATGCTATTATCATAATCTGTTTTTGATACTAATTTTAATACTAAATTCTTATCATAATCTGTTGCAAACTACACTGTCATTTTTTTGGTGGCACTGACCACATTGTATATTTCTGTGTTTGGTTTTGTATTTTTCCTTTAATAAATCACAGCTCTATGAAGGCAGGAGCCAGATATTTTGTTCACCACTGTGTGCCCAGAACTATAAAACTGCCTGACTTACATTAACACTAACAATTAACGAATTAAGTAAAAGGACCAACCAACAAATAAAGTAAGTAGACAAAAAGGTAACGAATATTCAGGGGAGGCGCACCCCAAAAACCTCAGGGAAGGCTTTTTTTCAATCTCCGTGAGCTCTGCTGGCTCCGTCATTTCTTTAATTATTGCCTGTGAGATTAATAGAATAAAGAACTCTGCTTAGTTGACATCTTCTCAGATATTTGGAAACAACTGTTGCTGATTCTCAATCCTTCCATCTTTAGTGCAATTTATAAAAAATTGTCTAAATTTAATACATATTTTTATGTGTATGTTATGTGCAAAGGGCTTGTTTGATTCAATGGAGTAAGCAAAAATAGATGAATAGACCCTGTCCTCAGAACAATCTAGGGAACATAGAAAAAATGCAAAGAAAAGGTGACTTGTGTTTTAAGGAACCTCAAAAGGCCATATAATTAGCTTCCAAGTGGCCACAGAACTAAACAGAAGAGGTAGCATTCGGGCTGCACTTGGTAGGACTGGTAGGAATTCAGTACAGTGATATCGGGGTGGGGAGAAAATGGCTCTTCAGGGAGAGAAAAGAGTGTGACAGATGCACGTGTTTGGAAAACATGGAACATACTTTGGGAACAGAAAGGAGCCCAGTTTTATTGGAGCACGTTATGAGACGCAGTAAGCTGTAAACGGTAGGTGGGGCTGACGGTAACTTTTAGAGGCTAAGGATTCTCAGGGTTTAGAGTCTGTTTATAGAAAATGACAATCTGTTGATGTTCTTTTGCATGTGGAAATTGTACATTTATAAGATTAGACTTGAAAAAAAATTGTATTCAAGAGGGAAACTCTGGACCACTGAACGAGGAAACATCAGCGACATGATTGATTACTTCAAATGCTTAAGAAATGGTACTACAAACCAAATTCAGGAAGTAGAGGGAACGGAAAGAGAAGAAAAGTTAGCCCATATAGTGATAAAACTCAGCATGTTGGACATTCTGTGTGATTTCTCCAGTGGAATTGAGCCTCTGTTGCCCATGGCAGTGATGTGCTGCTTAACACATCCTTCATAGGCTTCCTGCCCTTTTCTGCTTTTCTTGTCTTCCCTTCCAGTTAGTTCCTACTGGAATTACCTTCCAGATATACTACCTACTCTCTCATCCTTAATTCAGAGTCTGTTTCTGGGAAAACTCAACCAAAGTCAGATAATAATATCAATAATGATAGAAAATACAAAAATTAGGGCAAGTTGAGGGTAGGAGTTGGAAGAAAAGAATTAGCATTGATTTTGACATTTTGAGTGAAGTTGAAATTTTTTATTGTTATCCATACAAAGCTAATCAAATCCATGTAAAACATAAAGCATAATTTGAATTGATAAAATAAAATATCTATAAATAATGCCAATTGTGAGAATTTTACTTCTGCAAATATTTTATAACTATGTATTCAAATTTTGTTATTAACCATTTCTTTTTCATCAAACTGACTGAAAATCAAAGCACCTGAGGTCTGCAGTTTACACACATATCAATATAGTTCAAGACCGACTTCTAAATATCTTCTAAAATGGTTCCATTTTTTAATAGAGAAAACATGAAAATAAAATTCCTCCCTTATATCAAATAGACCAAATAAAACTTCAATAGAGTCGAAGTTAAATGTAAAACCTGTGGCCACAGGAGGACAAGAAAATATGAAAGTCAGTATTTGACTTACAAATGAGGAGGTTCTGAAATATAAAAGCAAATAATAACTAAGCTACAAAATAAAAGATCAATAGATTGAACTACGTGTGCATATTTTAAATATTAAAATTACATATAAACAATCAACTGTGAAAAAGTTTCAGCATATGGTACATGTAAGGGATTATTGTCTTTAATGTAAACAGTTCTTACAAATCAGAATGAATTGTGCAACTGCGAAAGAGCAAGAGGCATGAAAGGAATACTGAAAGAAAGGAAATACAAATGAACAACATATGAGAAAGTGGTAACATTTTCGAAATATTTTATTTTCACTTATCAAACTGGTAAAATTTAAAAATAACAGTGGCTAGAAATTCTAGGAATTACTACTCCCATACACTCTGAGAAGGAATATACTATAAATTGGTACTTCCCTGCAATTCCTCACCTATACTTGGAAAATTCAAAGGTTTTTCATAGCTTATTTGCTGGAAAAATCAGACCTGAATTGACATGAAGCTATTATTTATCCTACTTAGTGAGAATATTAATACATTCTGCTAAGGAGGTGTGAATGTGTGTGATTTGATGTGTTTCCTATTCCTAAAAAAGGTTGCTAGTTAATATAGGGTAATTGCAACGTATTGTATTTCTAAAGTCCAAAAACATCTCCATTTGAAAACATATATGACTGTAAGTATAAGGGACTGTGGGCCTGGACTTTAATTTTGGAGAGGAGAAAAATTTCTCAGTGTTTATCTAGTGTCTTAGAAAAGTTCTACTTTTGGCCTAATAATAATGCATTTAGGAGCTTATTCTAAGGAAAAAGTCAGTAACATGAAGAAATATTTGTAAGTAAGGATATTTATCACATTGTTATACCTCACATTAAGAAATTAAAAGTAACCTGTAATTTCATCAATAGGAGAGTGTAAGATAAACAATGACGTGAACACATACTGGCATATCACAGGAAAACATGCTTTGAATGAAATTGGGTCACAAGTGCCAGAGCCAAGATAAGAAAAAAATACATAGGTACACATGAAATAATACCAACTGCGTATTTGTAGAGAAAAGCACTTCAGGGAAATTGTCATCTTTAGAAAATGGAATTATGGTTGCTTCAATTTTGAAAAACTTAACTCTTAGGTTTTGTGAATCTTCCACACATCATGTGTGATTATTAAACAAAAAAATGCACGATAATTATTTTCAAAATTTGAGCTTCTTTTAATTATTTGGACTCAGGAAAGACCCTTTAAAAACAGAGGGCCATGCTTAGACATTTGAACTAATATTTACAAGGCCCAGACTCCCAACTTTTTAAAAAGACAGACCGTATGTTAGCCTATGTAATTAAAAGAAAACACTTCTCATCCAGCAATTGATGACATACTTAGGCATATAATAACAAATAACTGCTTGTTATTATTTGTCATTTACTTTAATGAAATCTAAAAAGAGACTTAGACACAGTTTAAACCTCAAAACTGGAATCTACTATATGTTAGGAACACCACCTTATATTTATGTAGCTTTTTACAGTTTTTCCAGCACTTTCACATCTGTTTTCTAATTTGCTCTTTACGTGTACCTCTCTGATTCTGGATTTTATAAAAGTACAGTTTAAAAATACAAAAGCACAAAGAATAACAAATTTCTGAGTTTTCATAGCCTGGTAATGAAAAGTGTTTTGCCATCTTCATAAAAAAGTATGAACACCCTCTGGCTAAAAGTAAGGTTCTCTTTGATTATTTCCTCATCCACATCTGTACACACATCTTTCAAATGGATGTGCACACACATGTGTACATACATATGTATGTATGTATAAATGTATAAATATATAAATCCATGAACAACATGCAGTATTCTTTTATGCTGTGTGTGGTTTTTTAAAATTCTGTATGATTTTATACTGTACATGCTATTCTGAACTTTATTTTTTCATTACAATGTAATTTCAAGTTATACATATTTTTCTGACTTTTATTTTTACTTAAACATTATATTTTAAATTTTATCCATACTGGTATGCACACACTCCATTCCATTGTGCATACTACCTCACGTCACTTTGATTTCCTCTTGACAATAACTCTGTAAGAGGGGCAAGGCACGGATTTTCCTCCTGCTTTACAAATGAGATGTTAAATGAATTACCAACATGTGTGCCAAGAGATTTAAATGGAATTGTCCTAATCCTAGTTCAGTGTTCAGCATTTCTTCTCTCATAAAAAGCAGTTTTGGATAGAAAAGCCAGACTTACAGAAACATGGAAATTCACCCTCAGTTGTCAATTGTTCCCCGGGGAACATCTGGAAATTTATTTCTTTTTCAGGGACCAAGACAGTTGGAAACAATGACTTTAACTTCTACTAGGATAACTTATATGTTGGATTCATTATGTAAATGAAATCTAACTGTATGTGTGTCTCCTGCTACCCTTTAAGTTTTCAGCATGGGAGTAAGTTTTCCCAGACTCTGGATGAAACATCCAGCCCTTCAATTCTTAGGTTACAGTCTTGTAGTTACTTTAAGTATAAACACAGTTTGAATTTAGGTACTATAATGTTCTGTCCAAGCCTAGTCCAATTCCTGAACCTGTCATAGCCCCTAATTCATCTCCTGGCCAAAGCTGGTCTACTTCTGGCTGGAGGTCTGGTTTGGGCAAAGGGGTAGGAGCAGGATGAAAGGTCCTTTTGCTTTCTCACCCCTCCCAGCTTGCTTTTTGACCCAGTCACTAGGTTTCCTTCTCTCCTGAAGTCTAAGTGGGAAAAGAAAGGAAGGTAATAGGTAGGATATTTCTTGATGGGGTGGCTTTCCGCTCTAGGAATAGGAACGTTAAGAACTGAATTTTTTCTCTTGGTAAAGTTTATTTGAGTTCTGCTGGATCTCTCTTAAATTTCCTGGCCATTCTATTCCAGACAACTGTTTGCAATTCTTTCTTCAACACTTGGTTACTTAAGGTTAGACATATAGTCTCTTTCTCTTATTGCTTCTCCCTCTTCCAGGCAATTCTTTTGGACTGGATCAGAAAAGACCCTTTTTGGTTTTCTCTCCTGTGACCCTTACCCGACCGTTGGAAGGATTCAAGCCTTCGTTAGCCAGTGAGGGATGAATACGATGCAGAAGTTCTCTCCAGGCTCTGCCGCTGACGCCAGGCCTGCCTTTGTCCTACAGAGTTCCCAGTTTCCAGCTTGAAAAAGCTTCTTCACAATGCTATGCATCACCCAGTTTTTAAAAACACGTTTCAAAGTTCTTTCAGTTGTTGCCTCGAAACCTCTCTCCTTATATAAAGAAGTGAGTCTCCTCCCCCCCAAATGAATGGGGTGAGTATTCAGAGCATAAGAACATGTTGCCAAAGAAATTTGTCTGCAAATCCACTAGTCACGTCTTCTCTTTCAGTCTTTGCTTTTATTCCCCACTTGCCCAAGAGATTCCGTAGATCACGTATCACTTTATGTCAAACGCCATATTGATGGGGCAGAGCTTACACTTTGATGACAAATATTTACCTCACTTCACACCAGTCAAAATCAAAGCTAAGAAAATTCTATCCTAATCTCCTTCATTACCTCACCAAGTGACACAGGGCAAATTATTTAACCACTCTGCAATTTCTCCACATTTAAAACGAGGAATTAAATGAGGTAATGGGATAATAATATTTAACTCTTAAGCTTGTTTTGATAAGTATATGAGTTAATACATGTAAAGTTTAAAACATGCCTGGCTTTCATAAAAAACTCAGTAAATGCTAATTGTTATTATTCTTTCAAAAGTCAACTGAACCGACATTTCCCTAGGAAGCATTTCTCAATTCATTCTATCAGTGACAAGCATTCCTTCCTCAAAGTTTCCAAAACACTTTAGGTAGCTTCTAGCTCTTGTGTTTTCAAATTCGGTGACTAGGTTCCTACAAAAGGGGTCTATATGTTTGTTTTCCTCTTTAGCCCTCTAAGCCAGGGACTTTAATCTATTTAGTTTTGGTTCCCAAGAATTTAGCATGGTTGATGAATGAACAAATGAAGAGAACAGATAAGATGGCTGGACAGTAAGATACAGATCACATAGGTCGCTTTTTTGATATTGTCAGCAGACAGCCAACTTTGCTAAGGTGGGTGAATGAAGGGATAAAGGCTGAATCGCCAACAAGTCTCCAGAAGCTCTGCCAGGCACAGAAATATGCACAGTTTACACATTACTGTGTCAATATTTTCATATTAAAGTCTTAAGAATTTGTAACAAAAACAGACTAAAGAAGCATGGGATTCTGCTAGATGTTTAATGATACTGGGCTATGTTCAGGAAGGAAAACAAATATCTTTATAATCATTCCATGTGAGTAACTTATTGGTGGTAGCCATTTTTTCCCCATTATACTCAGAAAATTCCAGCTGGTCATTATGATCCAGGCCTCAGAGAGAGAAAAGAAAAATTCATAATCGATCAAATTAGCTAGGTCACAAAATTATTTAGTATTCACACTGAACAGTATGATAAAATTAGAAATGAGTTCTAATTATAACTAGCCTGTAGTTATAATGACTATGGATAAAACACTGCAATACACACAGAGTTGAATAAAGTCAAATTTTATATATATACTCTGATTCATAAATAAATTTAATATTAAATTAATTCTTCAAAAGTAATAAGGTTAATTGAGATCGAAAGGCACCCAAACAAAAAGAAAATTGATTTTCTTGACATTCAAAAATAATTTAATTATTTTTCAAAGGGACACCTTATGCAGTTGTAGAAGGCAGCTGCTAAAAACCTTGATAATCATTAAAAGAACATAATAATAAAAAAGTTTTCTGTTTTTTAATTGGTTTTTTCTTTTTCAGCTGAAATGTTCCATTTATTTAGTACTATTAGATCTGAAACTTTGGGGAATGTTTTGAGCCATAAAAAATAATGTTAACTTTCATCGTTTTCTGCGAATTCCTCTCCATAGCTCAGCTTTAAGAACTGCTGCGGACAAATAAATAACACAGTAATTATTTTTTTTAAAAAAGAACTGCTGTGAAGCTTTGCTGGGACTTTGGCTATCCCCCTTATGAAACTGCTATCCTGCCTGCTTTGGTCCTGCTGAGGTAAGGAGCCCTGGGCATGTCTGGATGGTAATATGGGAATGAAGACATGGGTTAGACTCATTCAACCTTCACCTTGCTATCTGACTTTGGTCAAGTTAATAAAATGGAACATATGTTTAATTATTGGTAATTTGGAGTTGAGTACATTTACTTCCCATGGTTACTTTAAAGCTTAAGGCATTCAATTTTGATTAAGTGCCTTAGAAATGTCTGTTACCCTATAAAAATAAGATCACTATTCTAGTAACAAATTTTGATTGCAAGGAACATAAACTAGTTCAGATAAAGAGATGAACAGGGGATAATCCTCATGGGGGTGGGAGGTCTATTCTCCTCAGTTCTCAAATTTATTACACTAACATATTCAGTCTAACTTGGAAGGACATACCCCTTGACTCATCAGACATAAGCACACTGATTTTGGTGTATAAAAACTTCAAGCACGGCGGGTATTTAATTCAGTTTGACTGGATGTCTGAATCAGAAGTATAGGCAGGGCAGCATTTCTCTTTACACAAGGGCAAGCTTTTCTAAGTGAGCAACATCTGGCTGAAGTGCTGAGTCGGGTCTGCCAAAAACAGCTATGGGCACTTGAGTGGTTCTTCTCCAGGTCCTCAGGCCCTGCTGGCCGATAAGCCACAGGCCACCGATGGCCCACTCTGAAGGATGGAGCCCATAAAGCATCCTAGCCCGTTTTCTGCTTTTGGGACCCCTCTTCTTTACGCTTTCTCTTTTGTACACTCTTATTTAGTTTCTTATCCTGCATGGGCATAATAACTAATCAGAGAGGCCTTCATGGCCAATCAGATGGAACCACATGACTTAGCAACATAGAATACACTTTATATCATCATCGAACGCTTGGGGTCAGATCATTAGAAACACAACTGTTGCTCTCTGCTATCTGCAGGGAAGGGAGCATGATTTATTTCTTTCTCAAAATAGATCAACAGTTAACTACAGGGACTTCTTGATAAAGCAGCAAAAGGAAGTGAATATATAAAAGACTCAGAACACGGAGCCTCCCTGCCCTGTCAGAGCACCACAGTCACTTGAGCAGATTTCCAAGTGAGGAAATAAAGTATTATACTAAGGACTCACATGCTGTACAGCTAGAATGCCGGGTACTGAGCAGACCATCCGAGACCGTTCTGTTTTTCCCATCGTTCCTCCTCTATTGGAACAATGCTCTATTCCCCTCTTGGCCATTTAGCTCTCAATGCATATTCATCTTGCAAATAATGAATATGACTGTGATCCCCAACTATATAACATGATGTCTTCAGTCTAGCCCTTACTTTCAGTTGCAACAGTCTCTGGGTCTCTTAGATGACAGAGACGATTAGGTTGGCCCAAATTAGTGGTTGTATCTACTCTCAACTTCCTGAAATATCAACAGGATAACCTATTGGCCAGCAAAGTAACCTCTTTGGTAATGATAAAGGAAAGCAGCATTTACTGCTTAGCACAATAAGGGAGACTACTACCCGACTAACGAGGTCCATTTGCGTGCATGCATCAAAACCCAATAAAAAATAAGCAAGAGTTTGTAGCCAAGAAAGTAAGGGTTTCCTCACTGAGGACATGGCTACAAGCGTGGAGTGTCGGGTAAGCTAGTGCTTAGAGACCTGGCTCCCCAGTGGCTTCCAGGGAATGGGGAAAAGCATCACTAATCATGGTGGCTAGAGGAGTCGGGGTCGTGGGCTCTGCTGACTGGTGGGAGCCAGAGGAGGGAGTAGCTGATCGGTGTATCAGGTCTGGCTGCCAACCATGGCAGTGTTCTGTCTGGTTTCCTGATGGTGTCATCCTTAGGGTGATTCTGTTTTCATGAGGCTGGGGCTGAAACACAACGGAAGTCAAGATGCTATCTTCAGCTTGACAGTAACTCAGTTTCTGTGGTCAGCAGATCTGAAGCTTTGTTCCTGTGACAGTTTGATACTGACTAGAATCTGATGTTCTACGGGCTTAATGATTAAGGAAGGAAGTGGGCAAACAGGAAGAAGACAGGGTCATGTTAAGGAAAACAGAGTTTCTACACAGTTACAAGTCAAAAATATTTTGACAGTCACAGTGACACCTTGTAAAAGAGGAATGGCAAGAATGGGATATATATGAGGTTGTGGAGCTCTAGTTTAAGGTAAGTCTTCCAATGCTGGAGCCAACTTGAGTTTAGGCAAGTTTGTGACATAATACTTTAGGGCTGGTGGACATGGAGAAGCAAGGGTTTCTAAGAGTCTGAATAAACAGTTTTCTGAAGGTCCTATTGAATTTATATATTGTCTGAAGGAGGAGTATGCAGAGATAGTTGAATAATCTGTTGTTCAGATAAATGGACTTGGGGCAATAGTTCTTGAAACAAACAATGAAGTTATTTGGAACGTTATCTTCCTGATTTAGAGTTTCCTAATGTCATGCTAATTTAGACAGCAAAGTGTGTGCTTTCGATGGTTTTCTGTTTTCAATTGTCAATGCTGGCTGTTATTAGAATCAACAGGAGGAGAAATGACACTAAAATATATATATCTCATCCTGTTGGGAACCACTCTCCTGGTTTCAGGAGTTGTAACTGCCCCCAATGGCTAAGACTGAATGAGCAACCTCGGAAAAGCGAGCCACAAGGAGATAAAGCTTGTCTCTGCTTCCTCCCCTCCCTCCAATGCATAGTCGGTTAGTCAGAGATGGGTATGACTCCTCAGAGGAGGGGTAACCTAAGCCAGACATGGTCACTTGGGAGGCCATCACGGAAGGACTCGGGGAGCTGCAACCAAGAGGGAGTGATGGACCCTTGCTCCCCCCACCCCAGCTGCTATGACATGTCCTGATTTCCATCTGGTAGAAGCACTTCCTGACTCTAATCCACTTAAGCCTAAAAACCTATGATGGGGAAGGTGGTACAGCCCTGTGTTGGAAAGAACGGGTTCCCCAGGGTGATCAGGCCTAAGAAAGAATATGTAAAATCCTGTGAAATCTGCTTTGTTCAGAATGCTCTCATTTAAATGATAAGGGTCCAGCAAGAAGTTTGTTTCTCAAAGTTTTATGGCTTTTTAGCTATCTGACCCTGACTGACAATAAGCCTTCATAGTTATTTGAATGCTTTCTATTGTTTGATCCTTACCTGTATTCTTGTGCAAACGGACCCAGTAAAAGCCCATTGAGGAAAAGGCTCTTGGCCTTTCTCCTCTGAGAGATTGGCCACCTCTCCTCCCCAAGCAGATCACATCTTGGTAGTTTCACTTTCATTCGTGGCAGATGGGGATACTTTGCAGGCAAAGTTGCCCCACATCATCCCACGTTGAGAAATTAAACATTTGTTTTTAGGAAGGTACGTGGGCATTGGCATATTGTTAAAAAGTTTCCCAGCTTATTCTAAATTCAAGCAGGGTAGTAAACCAGTGATATAGATCGTCTTTGGACGCCAAGCCACATGAGTCATATATATCTGACCACCAAAAGGTTTTGCTATGTTTGCTCAAATATTCATTCATCTGTGGTGGTTAAGGAGGAGGGGAAGAGTAAGCTGGGCATGGAAAATAAAAATTTTCTTCTTCTAGGGACTTTGGGTATAGCAGGTAACTGGAAACTTGTCTACTAACCCTATTTATCATCCCTAGGGAGTGCCTGGTCTGAGGTGAAGAGCACTCCACCCACCCACATTTTTTGTCCAGGTGTTACAAAGCCAACGCCCCTGCAAGTCATAGGGGTTTGAACTGCCAGGGCATGAGTATGTCAGGAGCCTGTGTAGGCTGGATGCACCAGGTGCCATGGTTGCTGTTGATGACTAGCAGTGGGTGGAGGCAGCAGAAGAAATATTGTTATTTCTGGGTCATAGCCAAGAGGCTCCAAAAAATAGACACTAAGAAGATGATGAATCAGCTAATCAGTGTGGGAGGGCCAGATCACGGTCAGGAAAAGGCTGTGGGAAACAGCAGGGGAATGGAGAAGTGGGAGAAGGGCTGGAGGCCTGTTAGGGCACAGGAAGGGTTTGGCAGGAATTTTGACCAGTATCCCATGGGACTCTTGGCGGTGGGGGAAGGGAAGTTGCTTAGGAACTGGTGCTGAGGCACTAGGGAGAGCACTAGAAATGATCACAGTTTAGGAGAGAAGAAAAAGAAGCCAGGGATAGTGGCTAGTGGTGCTTTGATCTGCTACTTGATAAAGGTAGAACTGTAAGAACTATATACAATAACCAGTCACAGTCAGCAGGGAGTAGAGGGTTAGGAGCAGACAATGGGAAGGGACTATTCTTCAGTGTTTTCCTCAATGCTATGGAGACAAGAAACAAAAACAAAACTTGTTGAGGCTATATGCATAAAGAGTATCACAGAGAGACATTGTTCTCAAGGAAGAATCGGTTCCAGTCAATTACTGCTTATTTATGGACCAGGAAAATTAGAAGGGGAGGTAAGAAGCCGTAATACTGACCAATAATAATAATGATGATGATGATGATAATAATGAGGAAAATACAAAAACAATAAGGTGACACAAGATTATAGACACACAGCTATGTCATATACCAAGAGTCTATAAAGTTCCCTTGAAGAACTGAAACAATCTGGCTTCAGAAAATGTCCTAACAATTCCCCTTCTGGGCATAACTCCTAGAAAAATTTATACGTGTGTGCACATGAAGACATCTATAAGAATGCTCATTAAAATGTTAATGTGAAGCAAACAATTAGAAATAGTCCCAATAGTTGAAGAATGAATAAATTGATTATGATACATTTATATGAAGGGATATCATATATAAGTTAAAATAAATAAACTATAAAAGTTAACATTTATATATAATCAGTAAAAGAGAAAGTTAAAAATAGATTCAGTATGGTAGTATGTATATATTTTTTATAACACATGGAAGAGTAATATATTTTATTTATTGATACTCATGTTTATTTAGAAAAGATATAAAAATATAGATTGCATATATGCTAAATCCACAAAAAATTGCAGCTGGAGAGGGAATTAAAGTTTGGCATAGTATCACAACTTGATGTGTAACATTGTATTTTTTTAAATCTGAAGAGTAGATGATATATTATTATCAGTTTCATAGGCTAATCATTGTTGTCTATATATTTTCTTTTATCTTTATTGATATTAAAACAAACCAATAAAAATAATATAGCATGTAGAAAAAATAACACCCCTTTTATTAACATTTTTATTACAAAAATATAAGTATGTAATTCTGCAACACAACAATATCACACTCAAGCACACCATATGACATTTTAGGTGAAATGCTCAAATTAAAACTATAAATTATTATACCCATATTATCACCCTACCAACCACACTCAAGCAGATGTTACTTCTGCCAGACCCTGTATCATGATCAGGAGAAAACTCAATCACAAGCTGTTTGTCAAAACATTTGGTAAATTGGCCCTGGCTGGCGTAGCTCAGTGGATTGAGTGCAGGCCTGCGAACCAGAGGATCGCGGTTCGATTCCCAGTCAGGACACATGCCTGGGTTGCAGGCCAGTTCCCGGCAGGGGCCAGTTCCCAGCAGGGGATGCAGGAGAAGCAACCATAGATTGATGTTTCTCTTCCTCTCTCCTTTCCTCCCCCTCTAAAGATAAATAAATAAAATATTTAAAAAAAACACTTGGTAAATTGTATTAATTCAATTTATCAAATAGAATACAGGACATGGAGGATGCCAAGGACATAGTCTATGCTCCCAGGGAGCTCACGATGTCTAAAATACACGTGAGCACAATTATAAAGAAAACAATCACACATACCTAATTATAAATGTAAATACAAACATATGCAAAAACAAATATAAAAGAGATATTAATGTTGTTTAAGGGAGGGGAATATGAAAAGAAAAATATAATGTGACTAGAACATTTTAGATTGGCCACTGGTAAAAGTAGTTTTAACAGCAGGCAAAATTAGAGATGGTGTTTGGAAGGCAGACCAGCACAAATAAAAAGATAGTAAGATATAAAGCAAGAGGATATTTTTAATAACAATTCTTAGTACTTTGTGATTAGATCATATGAACTGTAGAGGTTAACGGCAGAAAATAGACCTGGAGATTGGGGTTAGTTAGTAAAGAACCTTGAATGATGTATGAAGTTTGGGGTACAGTGGTGCATGTCAGGAAAATAATGCTGCGGGGGATATGGATGATGGATCGAATTGTACATCTGAAGGAAGAAGGGCAAGAATGAAAGTGGTAGTCCTTCATCATACATTACTAGATGATGGGCGATATTTAGATAAAGTCGCTTTCACATCAGCTATTGTAAATATGGCCTCCAAACTTCACAGATGCACTGAAGGTGGAAACTGGAAGAAGTAGCCTGCTCTTGGCTACTCCAGGGAGAAGCCAATCCTGAGGCTCAAAATAACCAGAAACATAGAGCACAAAGTTGCTCTTTACCCAGCAGGGAAAGTTTTCTCTCGACTATTTCTCATTATAAAGAATAAATAAATATATAATCAACACTCTAGGCAAAAGGGTTTTATTTATTTGTGGAGCAAAACCAGCTTTCTTGAGCGGTTCTACTGTAAACAGGGGCCCTTTGTAAGTGCACTGTTCACATTCCGGTGAACCTGCCAAAGGGTGGGGTCACCTTGGTGGGAGTGGGAACACGGGTTGACTCCTCCACAGGAAAACCGAGGATCTGCAATAAACCATCAAGGACCCTGAAAGCACTTGTTTGAAGGACATTCTGGCTAAGGTGGATTTTGTTTTTTTTTGCTTCCCACTCTACTCTCCTCACACTGGAGAAAAACAATGTTCTGGTGTCAAAGGCCTTTGAGCTTGCCTTAGTCACATGTCTATATCCCATGAGTTATTTATAAGTTGCCTCACCTCACGGGTTCCAGGGCCCTCATCTGAAGGTTAACTTTATTTGTCTCAACTAATTGCACCTTAGTCTGGGAGCAAGATTTACAGTGGCTCACATGGAAAAAGACATATAGGTTATGAATGTTACAATAGCTATGTGAGCTCAAAAGAATATCACAATATAACTGTAAACCAGTAGGTTTACTTTTGCCTACCCCTGTATAACTCAGGAGCTTGGTTCAATTTGCTGATTCAGAGTCCTTCAAATCCCTTCCATTAATTCAAACAAAGAGAGTGTAATGTTTTTAAGGTGTCTCTGAAACTTTCCTGTGTGCCTGCTAGTGTTTGAGGGGACCAACGGTCCAAATGTGGTCTCTGATCTATAGAAGATTTGGCACAGAGCAGTAGTTCAGGGCCCAACCAGATGAACATGGGTGGAATTCAACTGATCCCAATAGGTCTGAGAGTCTGGCAACAAGTAATTCTCCCATCAGTTTGGGGGGGCGGAGGACTCTGGCGTTTTTCAGGCTTCCTGGAGACTTCTTCAAGCACAGGCTAGGTGTGTGGCTGCTATCTTGGACTATTTTTATGGTTCTTGTTTGTTTGTAACATTTTACCCAATCAGAGAGTTTTTATCTCTCTTGTGATGAGGTAGAAGTTCTTACTCCGAGTTTTGATAGTAAAGTCTGTATTTTCTTTATAAAGAAAGATTTTGGAAGAGGCAAAATCTAAAACATTATTCTTAGTCTTGCCAAGAGCTTTCACCTCTGGGCTTGGAAGATGGGTGGCGGGGGGCAGTAGAGAAAAAGTTTGATAAAGTTCTTTTATTACTGGCGATGAAACTTTGGGCAAATTATTTACCTTCCAAAATCTCCAGTTTATTTATAGTTAAAGTCAAGGACAAAATGACCACCTATAACAATTATTATGATGATCATTTGAAAGAGAAGCTTTATGTAAGGGACATGGGAGCAAAGGAGGTATTCAGTATGTTCACGTTACTATACTACTCATTTCTAATCAGCCAAATTAAGATTAATGACCATGTTATTATGAATAGGTTCCGGTGGTAGGAACGTGATGGAAGTGCGAAGTGAGATGGTGATTTTACTTTCTCATTCACTGAGCCTCTCCATGACAGACACCACCGTCGACTTTTGTCATGCTTCAAAAACCAATGCATTTCTCTGGGACTTATTTATCTCTCTCCCCATTGGTCTTTCTGGGTAAAAGTGACCTTATGATTACTTCATGTTGGAACCTGAGTCATCAGACATGTCTGGAAACGAACAGATAAGATGCCACCAACCTGCTTTAGAGTAACAACACAGACCTCACATGTGGCCTCAGCACTACTGAGCAATCTGACTACATCCCATCAATCCGCACACCCATCTCCTCTCTTGAGACATCCACTTACACCTTTTCCCATGCGTCTTATTGATGCATATCGCTGTTCATATTCATCCAAATAAAAATAGCCATCTAAATAGAGCTTGGCCATCCTCCCTCCAACAAACCATATATTAGCTGTATTAGAATTCATATTCTGTGCCATTCTTTCTGTTAAAATGATGAGCTGCCCTATTTAAAATCAGAATTTTCACTTGTGCACTAAATTCTATTTCCTCTTCACATTTCAAGGACTTTATTCATGCATTATAAATTTTACAATTTCCACCAGATTAATTAACTAGGCAACATCTGAAAAGTTCATTAATTAATTAATGACTCAGCATATCATTGTGTCTCAGTTTCCTCACAGATAAGGGAGAAGTAATAATAGAGCCTCTACCTCATGAGGTTATTAGCAGTAAAGACCTTAAAAATCAACTTGGGATACAGCAAACACTATATGTACATTAGTTCTAATTACTAGTGGAAAGAGTACTGGTCTTCTGATCTTAGCTATGTTAAGTGACTAAGTACTATTCTATGATTATGTATAAGATTGAACAACATGGTTCAATCTCTTTGAGCCAGCCTTCATTTTCTCTTCTGTAAAATGCCTATATTTTCAAGGTGTTTTGGCAAAATAATGCATACAAAAGCAGTATGTAAAAAAAACCTTAAATTTTACATCACTTACTTAAAAAATGTATAGAGTAGGAATAAAGGGTGAAAATTACGGAGAAGACAAAACAAAAAAGAAAAAGCAAACCCTAACACTCGAAGTATAGTGCAGATTCAATGGTGCAGTGGCTTGAGATAGTTTTATTCCACTCCCCTTAATCTTTCCCTCCCTCCTTTCCTTTCTCCCTTCCATCCCTTCTTTCTTTCTTGATCTATACAGTCATTTCTCACACATTTGTTGAGTACGTACTCCCTAGCAGGCCCAGTGCTAAATATAAAAAAATTTCCCATCAGTAAAGGTATTTAAGCGGAGGTAAAAGTCTACTTCATACTGAACACCCACTGGTGAATTCAGTCTGCAGAGGAATGGTTGAACTACATGAGAGGTTTCACAATTAATGATCTAACAAATTTGGGTAGCTCTTTAAAAAATACAGACCAAGTTCTTGGATCCACTAAACAGAAGTCTTGAAAACAACAGGAGATTACAAGTAGAAGGAATCTATATTTTTAAAAAAAGTTCATCAATATGCCCTGGCTGGTGTAGCTCAGTGGGTTGAGCATGGGCCTGTGAACCAGAGGATCTTGGTTTGATTCCCAGTCAGGGCACATGCCTGGGTTGCAGGCCAGTTCCCAGCAGGAGACACACATGAGGCAACCATACATTGATATTCTCTCTCTCTCTCTCCTTCCCTTCCCCTCTAAAGATAAATAAATAAAATCTTTTTTAAAAGTTTTTTAAAAATTCGTCAATGAATTCTGATGCAGACAGTTCACAAGCATTGTCCAATTTGAAAATGTATGAGAAGACCTCGGTCATCCGATATAAAAGTACTGCAAGCAATTTTAAAAGGGATATTAGAGCCCTGGCTGGTGTAGCTCAGTGGATTGAGCGTGGGCCTGTGAACCACACGATCGCGGTTCGGTTCCCAGTCAGGGCACATGCCTGGGTTGCAGGCCAGTGTCCAGTTCCCGGCAGGGGATGTGTGAGAGGCAACCATACATTGATATTTCTCTCTCTCTCTCTCCTTCCCTTCCTTTCTAAGATAAATAAATAAAATCTTTAAAAAAAATAAAAGGGATATTAGATATAATTATCTTGAGTTTCAAAGTTTATAAAGAATTAAAAATAGTGATTAAAGGGTTTTTTTGCTATTTTTAAAACAATTGCTGGTTTCTAATGGCTTTTAGGTCAATCACATGTAAAAATAAGGATAAAATGTTCCCTTTTGGAAGCAGAAAATAAGATTATTTTGGAACACAGTTCATTAGAAATGGAAGCATTTTAGATGTATCTGTTTAATTTAACATGTGTTAAATCATAATCTCATTTAACATATGTTTAACAGATAATCTCATTTAACATATGTTTAACAGATAAACTCATTTAACATATGTTTCCTCTGTGTCCTGGAGAGGTAAGTGATCAAGTACCACTGGCAGAAATGAAGCTCAAATTTGTCTTCCAAATTCCAGCCTGGCGATTTTTCTATTACATACTACCTATGCCTACTAGAAGTCTAGATACTATTTCTAGTCATAAGCTTGTTTTATATGGGTTTCAGAGCAGGTACCATATACGTATAAATTTTTATACGTTAAATTTCTTGTCAAATCACCTGAACATCTTGGTCTCTTAATATTTAGTCAGCAATATATTTTCATTTTCTGTGTTAAACATTGATGAGTAGATTCCTGTGGAAATTTGGCGTTGCTTCCTGAACTAGAATTAAAAAACGTTTCTCTTGAAACAACTGGAAACATAGCATGTGTTCTAGTCATTGCTTCGTTCCAAAGCTAGCCTCATAAATGCTTTTCTGATTTTTGTCTGGACAAGTCCCAATCAGCTACTACATGGCTAGCCCAGACAGCCTTTCGTAATCAAAATTGGTTGGCAAACAGCAAAAACTTTGGCGAAAGCTGTGTTTTCCTGTGCTCTTATAAATTGCTTAGTTGAGAGGGAAGTGAGAGTTGGACAACTGCTGTCTTTCTGGCCTGTTAGAATCATAAAAGGGTAGAATGTATTAGAACCAGAAAGGCTCTTTGGTTATCATTTGGTCCTGTGTTTCTGTCAAAAGGACCAGGTTTTTGTTTATTTTACCCCAACACCCAGCTGTTTAATATTAACACTTTTAGAAAAACAAAATTAAAATGAACTACTAGGAAAAAAGGCATGCAAAACATAGGCCCCACGTTTTATCAGATCTTCACAAGAAATAAAAATCACTCCCATCAGAAGGCTGTGTAATGTTTTTAAAGATTTCCTGTTAATGTTTGTACTCGTCTCAGACCAATAACAAACATTTTAAGAATTCACACTAGTCTAAGGGTTATACAGTGAGTAGCACTAGTGCAGTTCACCCCCTGACACTGTTGAAGGAGTGACTCACTTGATCACAGAGACAACTGGTACGAGAGATGGGGTCCAATCCCATGACCTTTGATGCAGAAACCAGTGTCCACAGTCATAGCACATCTGCCTCCTTTACTAACTCTGAGTGAGGATATGCAGAGGTCCTAGAAGACGCTTGCG
The DNA here is from genome assembly GCF_014824575.4 of Sturnira hondurensis. Taxonomy (NCBI): domain Eukaryota; kingdom Metazoa; phylum Chordata; class Mammalia; order Chiroptera; family Phyllostomidae; genus Sturnira; species Sturnira hondurensis. The sequence goes on from NW_028073027.1 coordinate 2,822,389, forward strand.
CAGTCCAGACACCTGTGGAAGTCACCAACAGAGTTCAAACAGATTAAAAAAATGTTTCACTTTTATGTAAATTTCAGAACACTTAGGAGTTAACTTCCTGGGCTCTTTCCTCAAAAAACAAAACGACAACAACAACAACAACAAAAACCTGTTTTGAAAGATTAGAAAGTCTATAAAAACTTTAGTGTAGCTTTTATATTTCTATTTAAAAATGAGTGTTAGTTTGGCTAAATGATCACATTGAACATGACCACTTTAATATTTGACTTCACCCAGGAGTCCAGAATATCACAAGTCCTTATGATTTGTGTATTCCTTCTTTTTTATCTGGATGCAGACTGATATTCCAACTGAGGACACTCATTTTGCTTTCTTACTTAAATCCTCCCTGGAGAATTAACCACCTAACTGACCTTGATAATTTTTACATGTTGCTATATACTCACAGATTATTAAAAAAACAACAAACAACTCCACATAATAAAAATGTTTAAGCTCTTATATTACTCACGTAAACTTTCTTTTTAAAAAATATTTTATTTATTTATTTTCAAAAGAGGGGAAGGGAGGGAGAAAGAGGGGGAGAGAAATATCAACGTGTGGTTGCTTCTGGTGCGCCCCCTACTGGGGACCTGGCCTGCAACCCAGGCCTGTGCCCCACACAGGAAGTCGAACCAGAGACTTTTGGATTCGCAGGCCAGCGCTCAAGCACTGAGCCACACCAGCCAGGGCTCAGGTAAACTTTCTAATTCTTAAGTTGTATCTTGGTCTACATACTATTAATTGTTAGATAAGAATAATCAGAAAGTTAATATTGAATCGATTTTAGTATAATTTACAAAATTATACATGGTATAAGTACATGTTCAGTTAGTTTTTAAGTAATCAGTGTGTTGATATATTAGTGACCCTAATGTTGATTTCTAAATAAGAAATTTTTACCTTACTTTGTAATTTCTCATAGAAAAAAATTTTAAATGATTTCAAAGTGTCCAAGCTATAAATGGATTCATTTTATACAGAATATACATGGGTTATAATATTTTCCTAAGAGAATACTAGAATTTATAGTCATATTAGAAAGTATTAATATTTTAAATTGAATTAAATTAGTTTTTATTGTATTAAATCTATTGGGGTGGCATTGGTGCACAAAACCGTACATGTCTCAGGTGTACAATGCAACAAAGCATCGTCTGCACACTGCATCGCGCTCCCATCCCCCCGAGCAAGTCTCTTTCTGTCCCCATTTTGCCCCCTTTTCTCACCTGCACTCACCACTATCCCCTTTCCCTTTGGCTATCGCCATACTGGTGTCTGTGGCTGTGTGTTATACATAGTTTGTTTTACTTAATCTTTTCACCTACTTTCATGTAGCCTCCCAACCCCAACCCTGACGGTCTGTTCCGTGTATCCATGCTTCTGTTTATATTTTATTCACTAGTTTATTTTCTTAATTAGATTCTACATATAAGTGAGATCATATGCTATTCTCCGACTGGCTTTTTTCACTTAGCACATAATCTCCAGGTCCATCCGTGCTGTCATAAAAAGTAAGATTTCTTTTTCTTTTAAAGTTTAATGGCTGAGTAAATGTAACACAGCATTTTTATCCATTCATCTGCTGATGAACTTGGGCTTTTTCCAGATCTTACCTATTGTACACAATGACTTCATGAACATAAAGGATGCATATATTCTTTTGAATTAGCATTTTTGGTTTCTCTGAATATATTCCCAGAAATGAGTTGTCTGGGTCAAAAGGCAGTTCCGTTTTTAATTTTTTGAGGAAACTCCATGCTGTTTTCCACAGTGGATGCACCAGTCTGCATTCCCACCAACAGTCCATGAGGATTCCCTTTTCCGCACATTCTCACCAGCACCTGTTCATTGGTGATAGCTGTTCCGTTGGTGGTAGCACGAGGTGATACTCATTGTGGTTTTAATCGGCATTCCTCTGATGATTAATGGTGTTGAGCATTTTTTGTTATGTCTGTTGGCCAGATAGCTGTATGTTATATTTGGAGTAGTGTCTGTTCAGGTCTTTTGCCCATTTTTGATTGGGTTGTTATCATTTTGATGTTGAGTAATATGAGTTCAGAAAGTATTGATTTTTTAAATGTGCACAGAATTCCCAGAAACCAAGAATAAACCTAACTCATCTCTGATTAAACTAGGGACTACTTTATTCCAACAGTCAATGTCTCTCTGCTGTTGAAGAACAGATTCTCCTTTAGTGCTATAAAAATGACAGTGCCTATTGCTAAAGGCTGCAGAGGGCAAAGAGATGGACATCTTAGCCAGGAACCTTGGGCTTTGAACTACTTAATTCCAACTAGCTGTAGTTATTCAACAATTGTTCAGAGGCCTGTTTGGTCCCAAAACCTATATTTCTGTCACCAGAAATATCATAAAAGCATATTTTTTACAGATTTGGATTAATATAAAATAATTTTAAATTACCTATTTTCTCTTAATTATTTTGAATGCACAGGAAATAAGAAGCTGGAATGAAAAGGGACCCATTTGAAAGAGTCAAGATGGTGGATAATAAAAACTGATGCTAAGAGTTTTTAAAAAGCCACAAATGTTAACTAAAATGTTTTCCATAAAACCCCAGTTAAATAATATATTTTTGTTAATTTTGCAAGGGCTTCTTGTTAATGGCCCATGCCCTTCCTATAATTGGAGATGAAGTCAACTTTCCAACAGATCAAGGTAGAGTTTGACCATGGAGCCAGTGAAGACAAGCTTTCTCTAGACCCCTCCTGAAGCCTCAGAGGAGCCCTTCCGTTATAATCCTAAAGTCTTATGTTGTTATAAAGTTACAAAATTTTCACTCCAACTTCCCTTCTGTTACACTTTTATTCACGAAGTGTGGCCTTGGAGTGGCCACAGGGAAGTTGCATTGGGGATACATTTAGTTTGTGTTTCGTGTGATATATTCATTGGCATACAATTACTTAAAAATGGTTTCAGTGCTACACGGTGATAGCAAAGAGCACATCTAGCACACAGGTCTTGGTCTCTAATACCAACTGCACTGAAAGGAATTGGGTATCCTCAAGTTGTGAATGGAACCAGTGTTAGAAAAGGTCAAGGTGACTCTGCTGAACAAATTTTTAGTCCAGAAAGAAAGGCACCCCAGGACGTATAGAGGCATGCTCAAGAACACAGGAGTCAGCTTGAAGGGACTCTAATGACTGGCCCATGTATGGGACAATATAATTACCTAAATAATTGAATATAGTAATTAATTATAAAACATGGATAAGTGGGGATTTGTGAACCCACGTGATAATAAATAAACAAGTAAATAATTGGGAAAAATAGGAAGCCTAGAAAGTAATAGAGTAAGTGGGGTAAAATAGTAGCAATAGGGGAATTCAGAGATAGGTATATATATATATATATATATATATATATATGTGTGTGTGTGTGTGTGTGTTCTTTTACCATTTTTATATTTGAAACTTTTCTGTAAGTTTAGTTATGTATAAATTAAAAGCTAAAATAAACTACACTAGTGCTAACCTTCACCTAGGAATGATTTCCGGGAGTACTCCACTGCTGTGTAGCAATGGGGCATGAAGGTGCAGAGTCAGAGGTCATTTGAGATAAAAATGGCTCTCGTAGCACCCGGCAGTGAACTGTAGGTCCTGGAAGACAAAACAAGGTTTGAAATGCATTGATTGATCCAGAAGACAGTGAGTAAAAAATTCCTTCAAACATCAGATGTCAAAGCTATAAACATATATTTAAATCCTCTTCAACACCTGATTAAAAGGAAATCTCTCCTGGTAGAAAGATATGTAATATCACAGTTTATGCAATTAAAACATTGTCCCTTATTCTTTTATTTGGTTAGGAACTGTGTGAAGTAGAATGTGTCATAATATTTGTGTTTGGTGGGATAAATCTTTAGAAGTACTACAACAGTAAATTTGTGAGGGAATGTTCAAGTCATATGTATTCCAACAGGGTCATGTCTTTGCATGCCTGCCTCCTCTTGCCCTGACAAGTATGGATCTTCCAGATAAAACAGCGAGCAAAATTGCCTTTGGCACAATGAAATGGCCTGAAGAAAAAAAGTGTTCCTGTGACAGATAACTTACATTTTCCATCAATAAGTCAGTGTATGTGGTATGGTAATTACTTGATCAAAAAAGCATGCAACTTCATGCAACATATCAGGCAATTTTAAAGGCATTTGAGTTGTTTTTGTGTACCACATATTCAATATTGAGTTGTAAAGTTGAAAGAGTTTAAAACTCAGTAATGAAGCCCTGGCTGGGTGGCTCAGTTGGTTGGAGCATCATCGCATACACCAAAAAGATTGATTCCCAGTCAGGGTGCATACCTACGTTGCAGATTTGATCCCCGTTGGGGCATGTAAAAGAAGGAACCAGGAGGTGTTTCTCTCTCACATTGACTTTCTTTCTTTCACTCCCTTCTTTCTCTGTCCCTTCCTGTTGCTCTAAAATCAATTTATTAAAAAAAAAGCATATCCTGGAGCCAGGGTTAAAAAAAACACCTCAATAATGAAAACAAATGTTGATCCATCATGCTAGAGTAAAGATTGAATCCTCCCTCTGGCCAGTGGACTTACAGTGTCTGGATTTTCTTTTCTTTTTCATGCCACACACATTTGAAATAACTAAAAATCTGGACAAAGTGACAAAAATGTGAAACAATGTTTTTTAACACACTGGACATCAAGCAACAAAGAGCAGCGATCACTACAAAGGGAGAGACAAATAAGCACTAAATTGCCCCAGCTCACTGCCTTGAGAGCTTCTGGGCTGTGACACAGGAGGAGCCCACAGACTCAGTGAATGAGCAGATGAAGCTGAAAGCCCGGAGGACAGAGGCAGCCGGTGTTCCTGCGGCAGGGTGCCAAAGAGCACAGCTGTCCACAATCACCCCGGAGATCTGCAAGGAGTCTCCCTTAAGTATTCAGCAGAGAAATGATCCAGGAATAATGACAAGAAAACTACCTGAGAACAGGGAAAGATCGACCTGAAAAAACTGTCAATGACAGTACTTGGAGTTTACAAAAGGCTGGGAAGAGTGCCTCTTGGTTTTTTCCCTCCATGAGAAAAACTCCTAATTTATGGAGCATCCGGGTGGAGGGCTCAGAAAAAGGGCCTTGTCTTGGTAGCAGGGTAAAATTAGCTCTAGAATAAATACTGATCTCTGCTAGAGAAGTTTAAAAGCAAGATTCAAAAAGATCAAACTGTTTCCAAGTAATTTAGCAGAATCACAGAACAAAACTCAAGACTTTATATAAATACCAAAATATCCAATGCAATATTCGTTTTCTAAAGCTGCTAAGCAAAGCAACCAAAACTGCATGGCTTAAAAATAACACAAATTTATACAACTCAATAGCAAAAAATCTTACACAATCTGATTTAAAAATGGGCAGAGGATCTAGACATGTTTCCAAAGAAGACATAGAGGTGGCTAACAGGTTCATGAAAAGATGCCCGACATCACTAATCATCAAGGAAACACAAAGTAAAATGATAAGATGTCACCTCACACCTATTAGAATGACTATTACAAAAAAGACAAGAAATAGTAAGTGTTGGCAAAGTTGTGGAGAGAGGAAACACTGTGCACTATCGGTGGGAATGTAAACTGATGCAGCCACTGTGAAAACCAGTATGGAAGGTCCTCAAAAAATTAAAACTAGAACTACCATATGATCCAGCAATCCATTTCTGAGAATATATCTGAAGAAACCAAAAACACCAATTGGAAAAGATATATGTGCTCCCATATCTGTTGCAGCATTAATTGCTGAAGTGTCCACCAATGGAAGAGTGGAATAAAAATGGAATAAAATTGACATATAACATTATTTAGTAGTTTCCAAGTGTTAGTTGCAGTTGTGCAATATAATGATTTCATATTGTGTATGTTGCAAATTAATCACCAACATAATTTTAGTTAGCATCATCACCATTCATACATCATTTCTTCATATTGTTATATCAAATTAAAATATAAGACTACAGATTTTTACTTAATTTATTCAGTCTTATACCTTTATCTTTTTTTCTTTAACATATCAAAAATCTTGGCTGTCAAGTCCATCAACAATGATATAATTAGAATACATGATCATTATGCATTTAATTTCTTCATAGCATACATTCCATTGTGTCAGAAAGCCATAACAACGATGTCACCAACATTATGATCACCCAAAATATTTTAATTTTATTCTATCTCATAGATAACTCAGTACATTAGTTATTTCTGAAAAACTAGAACATCCAGATTTGTCTAATCTTAAATGAAATGTGGCAGGGTGCAAGGTTTAGATTGACTGTCATGTGGTGTAAGAGAGATAATAGAGTTCATAACACACTGAGCTTGAATTTCTGCACTATCATGTCCAAACTTTTGCCTTTGAGCTAGGTAATTGACCTTCCTGTTGGAGCTCTGCTTTCCTCACTGCAAAACTGAGATTATGACCACATTTTATTATCACTGTTATCTTAATATCCATACAAAGTGTCTAGCACATGGTAAGTTCTCAATAAATAAAAGTCATTGCTATATTTGAAAGAAACATAGACGTATGACCTGGATCTAACATGTTACTAACAAGGATCATCCACTTTTATACCCTATGATATGGTTATAAAGCCATAAAAATGATCCAAGGGACATCAATTTTTCTTACTACCTGTTTAAATACATGACCATGTTGGATGTTCCATTTACTTTTGTATTCATTTTCTACTTAAATTGTCTTAATGAATCCGTAAGGTATTACTATTTCCTTTGACACGAGAAAATTAACACAGACAGTTAAAGTAGATTTGAGGCCACAAACCCTGTGAATCAAGTGACCTTTTTCCAGGACTCTGGAATTTGTATAAATCCAGAGTGCTTTTCCTTATCTTAAACACAGGAAGCTCAATATTACTGTGAAGCACATACAACACCATGACATTGCTCAGATGGGGATTACAGTGATAGAAAGCCGGCCAGTTTTCCTCTGGGAGGCCTAGTACTCCTGCTCCCTTTCTCTCTGTGCTCTCCAGAACACACACACTGCAGCCAAAACAATGCATTTGTTGAGGGACTTTATTGGGGACATGGCCTGGAACATTCACAACAGAGGCATTTTACAAGGTTTGGCCAAGGCACCCTGGTGCATTTTCCATGAGATACATTTTTTTTAAACCGAAGATGTGGTTTGAGGATTTAATATCTCTTGGCAATTACTGCTTGTTAAGCCACTTATTTCCTCTCTTTGAATGGCATATAAAATCAAGTTGCAATCTGTTTGTAGTGAAATACCAGAAAAACAAACCACTTGAAGAGGGATGGGTTGGAGAAAAACACATTTGATCGTCTTAGCCAGGGATGCCATTGGCTGTAGAAAGATGACTTCACTGAGTTGCTGTCTGCCAGACCACAGCGTGTGGCAAACAGACAACAATGAGGTTATGCAGAAGGAACTCATTGTCTCTAACACAAGATCAATTTTAATGGAAGCCGGATTGTTGTTTGGTGTGATGTTAAAAAAAAAAACAACCTGGACTAGAAGTCAAGACATGTGGATTCTAGTCCTAGTTTTACTAGTAACCAAATGCATGATTTTAGCCAACTCCACTTTTTGGCCTCAGTTTCACTGTTTATTAAAAAATGAGAAAGGGATAAGTTTAGATGATACCCAAGGCCTTTTGCAGCTCGGCAATCAATCATTATATATTTATTTAACACCTACTATGTGCCAAGAACTTTATTATGTGTTAGAAATACATTAATAAACAAAATAGACTTTTATTTCAACATGAAGAAAGAGCCAACAAGTTGGTTTACAAGCCCGTCATTTGGCCTTAAATATTCCTGAGGAGTAAGAAGGTCCCAGGCTCTCTACTGCTGTGCCTGAAGGCCTCTATGTGTTTGCACTAATGACGCAACTCTACCCCTCCCCACTTTAGTCTCTCGTTACTTCTTGCTGGTACCGTCGCACACACCTCCATAACAGTCTCCTTATCTCTGTCCATGTATATAATCATGCAAATTGCTATCAGTGATCCAAGAAACTATTAACATCACATCCTACTTTTAAAAAATACTGTTTTCCCCCTGGCAAACAAAAACGTGTACAAATTCCTTAAGATGAGATTCAAAGACCTTCATGATCTGGGCTGAACCTCCTTTTCCTATCTTTGCCCAGCACATAGCGACATGCTCTAGTGGAGTTGAAGTGCTTATCTCAACAGCCTGCACCACAATCTCAGTCATCTATGTGAGCTTCTGGCACTACCCTGGGAGCCCTCAGAGAGCAGAGGAGGCTTCTAATTTATGTCTGAATCCTTGTGTATAAACTGGCACTTGGAGGCATAGTAGGCACTCAGCAAGTATTTGTGGAATTGATTGTGTCTCTTTGGGCAGGATCTTTCCCTACCTGTTGCATTTTTCACACTGAAAACTTTCAGTAGGTAGCTGTTGATTGCTGTTACCGGACCAGTGGCAGGAAATGGACTGTGGACTGCTAGCACCAGCTTTTCCTGAAAGATGTGAGAAATGCAAATTCTCTTTTTAATCTTTATTGAATTTATTGGGGTGACATTGCTCAATAAAATTATATAGATTTCAAGTCTACAATTCTATTGTAGATCACCTATACATTGTGTTGTGCTTTCATAGTCTCCTTTCATCATCGTTTATCACCCCATTTATCCTCTTCTCCCTGCCCCTACCCCCACATTTCCCTCTGGAAATCATCATACTATTGTCTGTGTGTATGAGTTTTGGGAATTTTTGTTTTGCTTAACTCCTTCACCTTTTTTACTCAGCCTGCCAATTCCCATATCTGCTGAGCTGTTGGGCTGCTCTCTGTATCTATGAGTCTGTTCCTATTTTGTTTGTTAGTTTATTTTGTTAATTAGATTTCACATATGAGAGAAATCATTTGTCTTTTTGTATTTGTCTTTTTCTGATTGGCTTACTTTACCCAGCCTAATACTCTCTAAGTTCATTCATGCTGTAGCAAAAGGTAAAGTTTTCTTCTTCTTCATAGCTGAGGACTAGTCCACTGTGTAAAGGCACCACAGCTTATACCCACTCATCTGATGGGCATCTGGGATGCTTGCGAATGTTAGGGAGTATAAATAATAATGCAATAAACACAGGTGTGCATATATTATTACCAATTAGTGTTTGGGGTCTTTGGATATATTGCCAAAAGTGAAATTACTGGTTCACAATGCAGTTTCATTCCTAATTTTTGGTGGAAACTCTGTACTTTTTTCCACAGTGGCTGTACCAATTTGCATTCCCACGAACAGTGCATGAAGGTTCTGTTTTCCCCACACTTGCTGTTTGTTTATTTATTAATAATAATCATTCTGCCAGGTGTGAAGTGATATCTTATTGTGGTTTTAATTTCCATTTCTCTGATGATTAGTGTCATTGAGCGTATTTCCACATGTCCGCTGGCCATCTGCATGTCCTCTTTGGAGAAGTGTCTATTCAACTCATTTGCCTATTTTTTAAATTGTATCATTTGCTTTTTTTGGTGTTGAGTTGTATGAGTTCTTTATAAATTCTTTATGTTAGCCCCTTATCAGATGTATCACTAATGAATGTGTTCTCTCATTCAGTGGGTTGTCTTTTTATTTTGTTGATGATTTCCTTTGCTGTGCAAAAACTTCTTAGTTTGATGTAGTCTCATTTGTTTATTTTTTCTTCTATTTTTCTTGCTTGAGGAGATATATTAAAAATATTGCTATGAGAAATGTCTGAGATTTTACTGCCTATTTTCCTCTATGACATTTATGGTTTTGAGTCTTACATTTAAGTCTTTGATCCATCTTGAGTTTATTCTTGTGTATGGTATAAGACGATGGTCTAAGTTCACTTTTTTGTGTATATCTGTCCAATTTTTCCAATGCCATTTACTGAATAGACTGTCTTTACTGCATTGTATGTTCTTGCTTCCTTTGTCAAGCATTAAATGAGCGTAAGTGCATGAGCTTATTTCTGGAGGCACATCTCGAGTATCTCTGAGGACAGGGACTAGGTAATTTCCAGGCCTCTCCACATTCTTACGCAGACTTCAGTTTGAGAAGCACATCCCTAAAACATTACCAGAAACTAATTTATAGACTCTGACTCATTTTTCAGTAAACAAAAATGTGGTTATTTAATCAGTGCCAAATCACTTTGGCTCAGGGTTCTACTGACTGATAGAATCTAAAGCAAGGCTAGAATAAAGCCTGAGCTTTGGCGAAGCTGAGACAAATGTCAAGGACCTTTAAAATCTGCTGTGTTTATCATAGCTCCACTGTTGTCTTCAGCTCTACTCCCACTGAAGAAAAAAACAGCAAAAATAAACATATGCAAAGGTTACATAATGTGAGCAAATTGCTCTGTATTATTAACATGTATTAGGCAAGAGTTAGGGAGATATTTATATGTTAATTCTTCTAGATAAAAGAACTTTCATTTACAAAGACCTTCATAATATCAATTCTTTATTTACTGATTAGATCATTTATTCTCTTGACGAATATTTATTGAAGGCCTACTATGTCTACACATTATGCTAACTACTGTGGAATTGCACAAATATTATGAGGCATAGTCTTTGCACTCAAATTGCTGACAGTATAATAGAGAAACACACAATAAATGTGCAATTTTAAAACAATGCCATTTTTATTAGCTAGAAGTAAACACCAGCTGTCAACCAGCCCACCTAACCCAGCATAAAAGGCTCAGGAAGGCCTCCTGAAGGAATTGGTAAGTTGGCTGAGGCCAGAAACACAAGTAGAAGTTACCCAGGCTAAGAGTGGAAGGAGAATAAATGGAGTAGAGAATAGGGTAAAGGATGTTTCCATTAGAGGAAACTGTACTTACACAGGCCAGAGAACTGGGCGGGTACAACAGCCAGCTGCCTTCATGGGACCGTAAGTTGTTCAGCCTGGGTACAGCATGGAGCACGAGAATGGAAAGATGAGGGTGGTTAAACCCAGGAACAAATTATGAAGGCCTCCTAAGTCATATTAAAGTGTTTGAACTTTATCTTAGAGAAGGGGTGCAAGAGACTAGGGCAAAAGGTAAGGGGAGAAAAGAAAGGTCAGCCAAAAAGAACTGAGGGTGTTGAAAGCATCCAAATAGCCACAGTCTAATTTCTATTTAGAAGAATAGTCTGGTTTAACTATGTATAAATGATCAGAATGGTGTAAGACTCGAAGGCAAGGACTCCCGATAGAAATATTGTGACCTGGACCCAGTCACAATGAGAAAGAAGAAAAGACGGCTTGAAGGAGTTTGGTACTAAGAAGTAAGGGACCTGATGTAATACTGGATGTGGGATGGAAAAACAAGTCTAGGACAGCACTGAAGTTGGATCTTGAGACACCTGGTGGGTATGGTGGGTTCACCGGGACAGAGAATTTAAGACTCGCATTGGGATGGTGGAGTCATGGGGTGGACAGCAGTGGTGAGAGGATGCTTTCTGAAATCTGGAAGTCTGTTGCTCTTTAAAGGCACACTGTGAGCCCACCAGTTCTGTGGTGAACGTGCCACAGATATTCCCAAATAAATAAACCTTATGATGCAGAACAGAGTCTGCTGAGGAAGTCTTAGCCCTAAAACAGCTCTTTGTCCTGTCATCTGGTACAGCAAGCCGAGGAAACGTCTGCAGACAGGAGTCTGCCCCTGAGTTGCTCTATAGCCTCTGTATTTGAGTTTCTGATTTAATAATTGGGAGAAATATTATATCAAACTACTTTGCACATCTGCCCCAAGGAACCTCCACTTAAAATACACATAAAACATTGTGCAAATTCAACATGACCATAGACATATAACAACAGATTTATAAAACTTAAAAAATAAATCCTAATCGGTGAGATACTTCACCAGTCTGGAACGTCTTTGATGCCATGAGTTTTATAAACTGTTTACTACCCCACCCCTTAGCATAAGTTCAGGAAGAATATAATGTTTCCTCTTACTGTTAACCTTAGAAACAGTTTCTTTGAGATTACAAACCCATAACTCTTCATACCTTGATGCTACATCGCTAAGCTTTTGGCCACTGATTCCTTCTGTTCAAGTGTTTTATCATCTCATTTTGACTTGAAGATGATATTTTGAAGGGAAAGAATCCTATGATTAATTTCAGAGAATTTGGACTTGAGTCTCAGCTTTGATACTACCTCTCAGGGTCACCCTGGGGCAGGACTTTTTGTCTCTTACAAAATTACTCTCTCTTCAATTACTTCATCTATGGAGTGAAGGTCAAATTTCTCCTTTTTCTTCCTTCACAGGTGTTACTAAAGGCTTATTTGGGAAGGATTTAGTTAGGGCTTGATGTATGCAGAGCTGTTCCCCAGGTTTGGCAAAGCAGAGGAAGTTCATAGTACGGCCATGGGGATGCATATTTATTTGGAAACATTAGAGAACAGTGTGGAACTTGCTATTTGTTGCTTTAAATTACTACAGAAGGACAGAGAACAGAACAACTAGCAAGCAGTGTGGGTGAATCAAGGAAGGCGTCATAAAGGAGGTAATGTTCAAGTTATATCCTGAAGGAGCTAGTTGAGTAGATGAGGGGTTTAAAAGCTTTGTTTGCATTTGAAATAGCATGTAATAAGGACAGAGAGCCATGCTTAGGGGTTATGACAGATGATTGTTATTAAAAGTCATACACACACACGTGCACACACACGTGCACACACACTACTGGGAAAAAGATGCAAGGCTCCAGTAATCTTTTAGATCAAGAATGCCCATACCTTTATTCATCACCACCTTTTTTACCCAAACTATCTAAATATACCCAACAGCACCTCAGTGTGAGTGTTGCTCATGAACTTTGCAGTCTGAAGTAAGGGCCAGGTCATGATGCAAAAGATAATACCCAAGAGATTTAAGAACAATGAATAGGAAAAGTGAGTATGAGCCAAAGTCTTCAGTGTGCAACAAAGTTCAATGCCAGGGATTCCAAGTGCTCGAGCCAAGTCCAAAGGGCAGAAAGGGGACCACAGATGAAAATGAAATCAAGGGTTAAGTGCAAGATGGAAAGTGGTGTGGCACCAGATGGGAGAGGAAGAAAGGTTCTGGAAAATAGTGCAATGTCTTTCTTTTATTGGTCATTGAACACACAACATAGGAGTTGTCTATGGGCAGTTTTATTTGTTCCTAACTCTGCTTTCATATTTCTTTAATTCTGCCTATTGTATTACTATATGATCTGTATCTTGGTTTAAAAAGTGTTCTTGCTTTTAAATCCAGCTTGAACTCCCCATCTAATTTTACCTTTACCTTATTCACTCCAGACATTAATCCATTCTTCAGACAGCCTAATTCTCTTCCTCGTTGTTTCTTGTAAGCTAATTTTTATAACTGTTTATCTACTTTTTCAAATACCTATTAAAGAAAGGAATTAAAGTATTTTCTTATATGATTTTTAAAGATTTGAGGTGGAGATTAAAAAATAGAATATTGAGGATGCATGTAAACAGACACTTTTATATAATTTGCAAGGCTGTAAAGAGATTTGTGAATATCTTATAAATGGAAATATAATTGCCTGCTGATCAAGTAGTTTTATTGACAACACTGAGAAAAATTCTTAAGATAAAAAGTCCATTTATCTATGTTCAAAGAAATACCAAATGCATTAGTAAGATATGTTTATACTCTAAAACAGTGATTTTCAACCTTTGTTATTTCATGGCACCCATTAGTTAATTACTAAAATTCTGTAGCACATTCAAACTATATTATATGCTAGGCTGGTCTGACAAGAAATAGGTATAATTTTGATTCATTCACACCGGACGACTATTGTTGTGTTGGCTGTTGTCATTTTTACTTGACATTCTAAGGGAAAAGACATCAGTGTCCTGACTGAATAAATAGTCAGGTATTGCATATTTTAAAAATTCTTGTAGCACACCAGATGTTCTACATTGAAAGAAAGCTTTTTAACATCTTACGACGGCAATGCAGTGAGGAAATGAACATTCCATACTACTGACTTCTAATGAGAATTTAAAATACATGAAGCTTTCTGCTGACAGTTTAACTATGTATGTAAAACTTTAATAAATGTCATATATTGTTTTATCTCAGAAGATCCACTTTCAGATATTTAGCTTCTAGATGGAGGATACTGGGGCCTCATGTTCTGACTGTCCCAGAAACTCATTTCACAGTGAAAGCTGTGAAGCAGTGAAGGTAGGTCCCTGGCCTGGGAAGGTCTTTTAAAGTGAATTTTAAACACTCCCTGAACTCTAGGCTCTTCTCTTCTTCTCCCATTAGGGAGAGAATCCTAAATTCTAAACCACACTTGGTGCAAGAACTGCATACATGTTGAGAATTTCTAAATCTGCGTTTTTTGTACTCACAACTGTAAACCTACTTTTGTCTACCGCTGTATACATGCTATCTTAAAGTTAAAATGAAATTTATCACTGCTGGTTTTTAATAACATTTCTGGTCTGTGACTAACACTTTATGCATTATATTTTACATAATAAATAAGTAGAAATATTTTAAAGTGTACTATCATCTGTTTTTCACAACAGCAATTTCGTGAATAAAGCTCTAACATTATTCCTTTTGATAGATAATGAAAATGGGCCTCAGGGCGGTGCAGTGACTTCTAGAAGATTCAATCCAATAGCTGCTTATTGGGCCTCAGAACCGTGGCTTCTGCCTTCAGGACTGAGGCTTTTTGTACAATACTAGATGTGTCCCTGTTCTCTTCAAAAAGACCTCTCAGACCTACTCCAGAATTATTGGCCATGTCTCCCTCCTGAATTACACATTTTTCAAAGTGGTCTTCTAAGTGGGAAACTCTGTGTGTGTCTGAGACCAGAGCACTCAACAGCCCCAGGGGTCCTCTCTCCAGAGACATGATTCTCAGTGGTTTTCTCAAGATCACCGTCAGTGTTCAGCTCTGGGTCTTGTGCTACATCAGTGCAAATCTATCAAAGCCGCATTCCTGATCCTCAAGGCATCTCTCTGATTGTTGTGACCTCTTCCTCCCCCATACACACAGAAGCTTCTTGGCTGGACAACTACATACCATATTCTGGAAAATCCTAAGACATTTCTAAATGTAGATTAATATTTATATTTCTTTTTTTTGTACCCAAGAAATGTTACTCCATCTATAAACAGCTTTCTGGAGCCCAACTTCAAACCAGGCATACTTGGATATTGAAAAAATATTTAAACTGCTACTGAATCAGTTGTGAAATCAACAGCATATATGTTGCTATTTATAAAAGTTTCCTAGAAATTGCCAAATGCTATAAAGATCCCCAGAAAACATTGGCTCTTGCTCTGGTGTCAAGCAATGAAGAGCCATAATCTACATGGGATAAATGGCTTATTAAATTCAGTAGGCTCCTCCCCCCGGTATTTAAGGCCTATTAACATACTGCTTAAGTTTATTTTCAGTCTCTTTTTGCAATAAAATTTCAAGGCTCCAGCTAATGTGGGTTTTTTGCTTTTTCTTGAATATACCTTTTGTGTTCCTATTTCATGCTGATCCTTTGAGCTGGCATAATGATAGTCCATTTATTAATGAGCCTAGCATTTCCATATGTATTATCTTATATGATATTTACAATAGTCCATTGCCATTTTCCAAATTAAAAAAAAGTAAAATTCAGAGTGAAAATGCTTTACTCAATATTTCACTTCTAGGAAGTTACAGATCTGGGGTTTGAATCTAGGCTTCAAAACTTCCCCAAGCTATATTGCCTCTCCTGGTACAATGTGATTGATAAAGGTATTTTCAATAAATACAATCACATATTTATGTGGTTTAAGGAAGTTACCTGTTAAACTGATATAAACCTTATTGGTTTTAGAGATTAAAGAAAATAAAAGAATTTAGACTTAAGATTACTAGGTATGTCCATAAAGTATCCAGCCATGTACTATGACAAAAAAAATAGAGACATATATTGAAGAAGACACAAGATATAAGAAACATTGTACATAGGATAATGATACCTCAGTCCCCTTTAAAGGAGGCACCTTGGGACCTCACACAGTTCTCCCAATCACCATCCAGCCACCCTGTTGTATTTTCCTGAATCTCATCAATGGTCTGAAATCTCTTCCCTTTCTTCCCTTTCAAAGGTGACTTTAGTTTGGGGGAAAGCCAGAGTCACAGGGTACCAAATCTGAGCTGTAGGGGGTCTGACTCACCTGGGTGATTTGATGTTTCACCAAAAAACTCTGCATGAGACGTGATACATGATTGGGTATGTTGTTGTGATGAAGCTGCCAATCACCAGTTGCCAATAGCTGTGGCCTTCTGACTCATCTGAATAGTTTCTGTGGAGAATGTTCAGGCTTAACAAAATTAGACGCCGTTTTATTCATTGCTCTACTTGCTCTGTCATTTTGAATGTGATGGCCACACAGTGCATGTCCTCACTCAGTGGCATGTACTGCCTCCACTGACTAGTGCAGCGTAGTCATCCTTGTTCACACATGTGCACTCCAGTCCACGCTCCTTGGCTGCCAGGCTGCACCATTGTCCCTGAAACTGTTCTCATTATATTAACAATGGTTGGTCTTTTTCCAGACAGACCCTGTAGAACATTCTTTCCCTCCTCTTTTTCTATTCGTACTCATCAGTAACATCTTAGTTTAAATGTCATTTTCTGCTGGGAGTCTTTCCTGTTCTCCCCTTTTGAGATAAGACTGGAAGAAAGGATCTTGTCATCCTGTGACACTATGATTTTTTGGATAATAAACAACAGTTTATTATTCCTTTTTAAATTTATTATCTTTGGTGTTACATTGAAAGCTTCATAAGGAACAAAGACTGTTCTTATTCCTTACTTTATTGTACATGTAGTACATCATCATTTAATGTACCATTAAAGTAAGTAATGTACCATTCCCTACTTTAATGACATGTGGTCATTCATAGTTGATAATAAAAGAAAGAAAGCAAGGGAGGTGGAGGAAGAGGGGGAGGGGGGGAGAGAAAGAGAGGGAGGGAGGGAGAGANCATGTAGTACATCATCATTTAATGTACCATTAAAGTAAGTAATGTACCATTCCCTACTTTAATGACATGTGGTCATTCATAGTTGATAATAAAAGAAAGAAAGCAAGGGAGGTGGAGGAAGAGGGGGAGGGGGGGGAGAGAAAGAGAGGGAGGGAGGGAGAGAGAGAGAGCGAGAGAGAGAGAAGAAAGAACAAAAAAAGAGAAAAGAAAGAAGAAAGATTATAGAAAGTCTTCAGACTCCAGAGACAGGCCAAACTTAGCCACTTCAGAGTTTTGTTGTTCTTCTTTTTTTTGTTTGTTTTACTTCGAACAGTTACTCAGCTTCTCTCAATCTAGTTTTTCATCAGTAAAAGGGTCATGCTAGTTAAAATGATAGCCATTTATAATAGATCTTAAGAAGTGCCTGGAACATAATAAACAAATTAAAAGACATTCTTTCTGATATCCAGTTCCGTGACATTCTCTCAGAGTCACAGTGATTCCAAAGAACCTCGGCTTCTAGTCTTTTGGTGGCATTTCCTCTGATGAGTCTACCCACATTCTTCCCATGCAGGCAAGGCCCTTAGGTATTTCAAAATTCACACCACAAACCTAAATTTATTGTCTTCTCAAGGTTGCACTCTCCCTTTACTCCCTATTCCAATTAAAGGTACCATCATCCTTCACATAAATAACTAAGTCAAAGCCATGAACTATAGGAGACCATTCTGTGTGGCGTGGGCCCAGCAACCAGTGGCAAACATTTACTGCGAAATAACTTCCTAAAATCCATGCTGGACCTTCCTAGGACCAATGTATCCAGTCCAACTACTTTGCCCTTTTCATTTGCAAATATCCCTCTTGTGTGATATAATTAGTGGCATTGGCTCCTTTGTTTTCTGTAAAAGGTAATCACCTAAAGCAACCTGTGCATAGTAAATGAGGACCATCATGTAATGTGCAGAGAAACCCAATAAAGTCCTGTCATGGTGGAGGCCATGGACTTTTGCTTCCCTTGAGAGAGAAGCCATGCTGTCCCTTTTTCCTCCATCGGACTCAATAGTCTATGTGAATGTTTCATTTCATCCATAATGACGCGGACACTGCAGGCCGGTGTCTGTATCAACGAACCTTGTCTCCTACCCTCAGCACTCTCATTGATTTCCTGACGCTGTATCAGTGCTTCTAGTTTAGGTACAACTTTGCCTTCTGGGGATATCTGGTGGTGTCTGGAGACATCTTTGGTTGTCACAATGGAGAAAAGGGGTTGGCCTCTAGTGGGTGAGGCCAAGGAAGCTGCAAAACATTCTACAATGCATACAGTTATTTAACTCAAAATGTCAATAGTGCTAAGGTTGAGAAAACTTGGGGTTATAAACTTTCAAAACTGACATTCTAATTATTGGTCTTTGAAACTGCTGGAAACTGCTGTAATTTGCTAGTGGGAAAAAGGGCTGACTTCCCCTGCAAAGTGCTGTAATTTTCCCAGGTTTTAGTAGAATTGTAGCAGGTTTGCAGGCCCTTGTCTCTGAGGCTTTTAATAAAGTGAAAAGGTTGAGAGTAAAAGGTGTCAAGCAGCCACTAAATGTTTCTGGATGTGGGGTTAGTGGTCAACAAAGTAGCCAGACTTTCAAGTAAGACACCAAAGGAGATCATGGCACTATTGTCACAAAGAAGAGACTATACAACCTCTTGTGTGTTTGATGTCATTCTTCTTGGTGTTATTCTTGATGGAATGGGAACTTAGCTTCGAGTATTTACCAAAAATTCTTCCTAAGTCTAGGGACCTTTTTTTAAAAGATATTTTATTTTATTTATGTGTTTATTTATTTATTTACTTATTTATTTATTGGAAGGGAAGGAGAAAGAGAGAGAGAGAGAAGCATCAATGTGTGGTTGCCTTTCATATACCCCCTACTTGGGATCTGGCCTCAAACCCAGGCATGCGCCCTGACTGGGAATCGAACCAGCACCCCCTTGATTCACAGGCCTGCATTCCATCCACTGAGCCACCCCAGCCAGGGCTCTAAATCTAGGGTTTTCACTTATGTGCTACACCATGAGTGGACTCACAAAACTGGAGGTGGCCTTGCGGACTATCTAGTCTAACTGTATTTATAGATGGACAAGTGAAGCTCGGAGAGGGCACTTTGTTTATCAGAGGAGCTACAATAGCATCATGAAGGCGACAGACCTGAGTTCAACCCACAGCTCTTACGTGCTCCCTAGAGTTATCCTCGTCTTCAAGAACAAGTTATGTGCTACCCCCAGCACCTCCCAAAGTCTAGAAGTACAATGATCTGAGTGCCTGCAATAAAATTTTGCTTACTGGTTAATGAGTATTTCATATATATTATTAATGCTACACATTTGTATATATTTTAATATATATATCATATACTTCTGTATTTCATCATTAACAACTGTTTACAGAGCCTCTGCCAAGGGGTGCCATGAGTTAGTAGACATTATTAAAAGTAGTTATTTTGTCACATAATAATTTGTGGAATTATTTAGAGTCCAGATATCTTGATTTCTACTTTGTTGTTTACTTAACTCTGTGTCATACTGCCCTCCTTGGCAGATGAAGATGGCTGAAAAATGGAACTCCTCACCCAGCTGGGGAAATGGGTCTGGTACCTTGATTCTGGATTCATTACCCTGCCCTCTCTGCTAACAGAGCAGGGCCTTAAGAGCAGAAATGGACTTTGCAAATCATTAGTTACTAAAAGCTCCCTCCCAACTTTTTCTTCCTTTCTCTGAAAATGGAGCTATTTTCCTCCTTTCTCTGAAAATAGAACTATTTTCCTCCTTTTTCTTAAAATAGAACTATGAGAGAGAGAAAGAAAGGGAGAAAGGAATGAAAGAAAAGGCGCACTGTTTGAGGTATAGTATGTTGGAGGGTTCTGGGGAAACTTATAATGTGTTCTGTGCTCAGAGACAAAATTTTCCAAAATGACATTTATACCATTTTCTTCCAAGAGTCTGCATCCTGTTATACTTTGGAAGAAGTGACCTCATGGTGTTTGTATTTGTCTCTCTTACAAAACCTCTTTTATAGCCTTAGTGCATGTGCAGATCTTAGAATGTGCCCTATGCGAGGCTTTGACTTGGGCAGGTCATTCAAAGAACATGCTGCCAGTTTGATCATGGCGTCATCTTGTTTTATAGCAGCAAAGGGGCTAGGACAGGGGAGAAATGGACAGGAGAAAGTTCCATGCCAAGTTACTGGGGAAATACATGCCACAGCAATAGAAGGAACCTAATAAAAATGAAAGAATATTGAGTAGTGATACATGTTATTAGTCTCAGAGGAACTGGCAGTAATCACTATAATTCCTTACAGTCTATTAGAATTATAAGGTGATTGCTTGAACATTACCTCATTTCTATAACACTTTACAGTTTATTAAGTACTTCCTTATAGATCATCTTAGTTGTTTCTTCCAACATCTATGTGAGTTACGCAAGACCAGAATTATCCCATGTTTATAGGTAATAAAACTGAGGCTTTGAAAGGAATAAAAATACGTGAATTCTCTAACATAACATTTGACAACATTAAAAACCTTTTATACACATAAACTTATTAGATCTCCAGAACAAATATCTGTAGTGAATAAAATTATTATTAATTCTATTGTTCATGCATAGAAGAAAAAGAGTAAATGACAACCCACATTTTGCAGCAAATTAGGTCACAGAGTGAGAACTTAGACACAGATTGACTCCTTAAAAATTGTAACTTTGGGCCCTGGGTGAAATCTTGGCTTTTACACAGGTGACAGTAAGGTGAAGTCTGAGAAACCACTTAACCTCACTAATTACAGCTGTCTAATCAGTAAAATAAGAAACAGCAATTCCTACCTCATGGGATTACTGTGAAGAGAAAGTGAGCTAATGTTTGTAAAATGTTTAGCATAGTGCTTGACATACAGAAAGGGACCGACAACAATTATTGTAATAAATTTTGTCTCTGGCCCCTATTGATACACAAGCCCATCCTATCTCAACTTTAGCCCAACGAGTGCTGCTCAAAGTTTTAGAAAATGTCATTTAATTTTTTCCAAATAAAGCTGTGAGCTCCTCTCAGAGCAGTGTGGGAAGACCCGAGCTAATCTTTGGAACAGAAGTCAAGATTTGATTTCGCATCTCTGACAGCCCGTACAAGCCCTCCTTTCCTCTCTGTTTTAGCTGTAGACCTGAGTGAATGTGGTAAAGTGAGAACCACGTTCAGAAGGGAAACAAGCTGGGCTCTGTCGGAACATCTGGTTAAATTCCAGAGCCCAGGACCCCACCCTGAGAAGCTCCTGCTCACTGGAAGTGGCACCTCGTCAACCTTGGTTGTGTCTGCTGCATCCCTAAGAAGTCAACCACCCAATGCCTAAGGTGGGATTGAGGCACGCAGTCTTTCAAAGGCAGTAAGTCAGGAAATAATGAAGGTGTCTAGAGGTCAGCTCTGATCACTTATTCATTAAACGTGCTCCTTATTCCCACGGGAGATAGATACTTTTTCAGAGCTTGTCCCCTCTTCCCTGGTCTCAGAGTTATACTGCAGCAGAGTAAATACAAACCGACCCCTGCCCACCTCTGAGGCCTCTGCTGCTGAACCTTCTTCTCACATAAACCTTGAAGCCCACTTGTCCTAAACTGTTTGGAGTTCTCTAGTTGCATCTTGCCTCTCATGTTTTAGAGTTTTCGCATAAGTTGTTCTTTAGACAAATTGTTCTTCTCTGAACCGTTCTCGCAAGGCGAGCTTTTATTCTCGAAGATGCAGCTCCAGTAGATCTTCTTTTCAGAAGTGTCTCTTGATTGGGCTCTCTTCCTGCAGAGCCCTCCTGGGTAAGGTTGCTCTCCCCACCTTTATCATGGCCTTTAAATGCTATATATATAAATTTATTGTACACATGTTTATTTATTTCCTTCACACGTTTCTGAGCTCACTAGGGGTGATGTTCTTCTGTTGGTTTATGAAACACTGTGCTGGGGACAGGGTAGACATTTCATGACTTTTGATAGGCAATTTTTGAATCCTAACCTTTTATAAGCTGGATACCTGTAGCTGACTTGGGCATCAAAAACACATCTGACACTAGTGTGTTTTTTATTTTTTATTTTTGTCAGCATTCATGGTTGAATAAATGTCCAAGGTTAGTATGAAATGACAATATTTTTTTAAATATAATTTTTATTTGATTCTTGTTCAAGTACAGGTTTCTGTCTTATATTCCCAACCCTGCAATGACGGTATTTTTTGAATCCAGGTTAATAGGCCCCTTAAATTCTATCCCTACATTTCTGATTAAGAACCCCTGGAAATTATGGGATTTAGAATCAAATAGACTGAGATTCAAATTTCAATATCTCTTTGCACCAAGTAACTGTGAGCTTTCAGAAATTCTGCTTCTGATTGTTACATTACTTACTGGTGTGTGAGGTGGTGTGAGAAAAACAGACAATATCTGTAATGATGTCCAATACTTGGCAACTACTAAAAAATGCTAAATGTTATTAGTTTACTGAGACTTAATGGGACAATGAAAAAAGCACAAAATATCCTGGATTTGAATTCCAGCCTTGCTCATTACTAGTAATATGACTTGGGCTTTTTCAAATATCAGTTTACTCATCTGGATTATGGGGCTAATACTTGCTAGGAAGCTTTGTTGTGGCAAGTAATACTCTAAGGAAAGTACTAGCATGGGACTGGAGAGTAGAAATGCTCAGTAAATGACTGAATGAATGAGTGGCTAACATTTTAAAATATAATTAATTCCACTTCTTTGGATCTGAAAAAATTCAGTTCCTAAAGAAATTAAAGGTTCTCAAAAACATGATACTTACTTTATCTACTTATTCCAAGTCAATTAAAGCTATGATAAATTATTGATTATTTCAAAATAGAAATGTTAAACTACTGTATTCCTTAACTAACACCTTTTAACCAAATGCCAAGGTATTTCTGGAAAAAAATCTGAAGAAGGGAGGTGGCCAAATCAGTAAAATATTTCAATTACAAGATCAATGCAATTACAACAAATTAAAATTTTAAATGGGTAGAAATAATTACTAATTTCTTTGTAAGTTTTATTTTTATGTATAAAATACATTTTAAAAATATTTAGGGACACATAGTTAAAATAATGAACATTATTAATACAAGTAAATATAAAATACTTTTTGAAAAAATAATCTGATAAAATATCTAAATACTTAACCAACACAAGAATTAAATATTTATTGTATGTGGGATGGCAGTGATACACGAAGGGGGGCCGGTTGGACTTCTCAATCTGCTCACTCAGAACAGAGGCCCAGTTTCTCATCTGTACCACAGACTTGCCCTCGGATTAACTGCGGACTCTTGTATTTCCCTCTAGCTGCTCTTCAGCGCTCCCAGGTGTCAAAGGTCAGGGTGGGTGGGCGGCTGGTGCTGCATGTGATGCCCGACTCAGGCCACCCCAGAGAACTCTGCCTGGGTCCAGAGTTGATGTTGAACTCAAGAATAAAACATGAACAGATGCTGTGTCTTAACTTTGCCTGCTGTCTTGCTGTTTTCTCTGGTGGGTCTCTCTTGGTCAAAAATCATCTGACTCTAACTTTGGAAAGCTGCCTGGTGGAGAAAAGGGAGGGGTGGGGAGAGAAGGAGAGAGAGAAAGGAAACAGGGAAGGAGAGGGAGAGAGAAAGAAAACTATCTTGAGCTGTGCTGGGAATTAAGATGCCTAGACCCATGGACATGGACTCTAGGTGAGGGGACTGCCTGGGGGAATGGGGCTGTGTGGAAGGAGGCAAAAGGGGAAAATTGGGACAATGGGAGTAGCATAAAATAATAAGATATAATTTAAATTAAAAAAAAAACCTAGAATGTAGTTCCACTCCAGACATTTACTTTTGCGGGAACTTGGGAAAGGTACTCTGCCTTTCTGTACCTCAGTTTCCTCACCTGTAAAATGAAGCAATAGGATGAAGTGGCCTAACATCCCTTTCGGAACTCACAGTAGTATTCGGTGTTTAACTTGCAGTCATTTGTTGCGATGTGTCCTATACAGCTATATGCTTACCAAAACATTAAAACCTTGTAAGCACCCTTATGTTCATTGCAGCATTATGTATTTATAATCACCAGGACATGGAAGCAGCCCAAGTGTCCATCAGTAGATGACTGAGTATAACAACTATGGGGCATTTACACAATGGAATACTATTCAGCCATAAAAAGAAGAAAAATTTACCCTTTGCTTCAGTGTGAATGGACCTAGAGAACATTGTGCTAAGTGAAATATGCCAGTCAGAACAAGACAAATACCATATGGTTTCACTTGCATATGGAATCTAAAGAACAAACTGAATGAACAAGGAAAACAGAGACAGACTCATAGATGGAGAGCAGATGGCAGCTAGTAGGGTGAGAGAAAGGTTAGTGGGGCGGGGGGTGGATTGAGTAAAAAGGGGAAAGGACTCTTCGATGTGGACACCAGTGTGGTGATTGCTAGAGGGAGGGGGAGGAGTAAAGGGGACTAAAGGTAATGGAAAAAATACAATAAAGATTAATTAAAAAAAAAGACTAACTTGGACATTTGGGTAGTTAAGATTTATTACTCTATCAATTCTACCTGTTTCGCTTTCATGCAATCCTTGTTTTACATGACAATAAAGCCAAACAGTACACTTTCTCCATTTAGGAGAAGAGTAAAACTAAGGTTAGAGGTAAATAACCTGACTGAGATCATGATATTAATTAGCAAGTGAGGATTTGATTTCCTTCCTTCCTTCCTCCCTCCCTTCCTTCTGTAAATATTGTTGAGCACCGCACCAGACACTGGATTCAGTATAGAAATAAAGCAGGGAACAAAATATTTTTATTTTTATTTATTTTTTAATATATTTTATTGGTTATACCATTACAGTTGTTCTATTCCCCCCCCTTCATTCCCCTCCACCCTCACACTCCCTCCCCCACCATTCTTCCCCCCTTAGTTTACAACCACGTGTCTCAAGTTCTTTAGATTCTATATTTCCCCCACTATTCTCGCCCTCCCCCCTGTCTATTTTCTACCTACCATCTATGCTATTTTCTGTGCCTTCTCCCCTCTTCTCCCCCTCCCACCCCCCTGTTGCTAACCCTCCATGTGTTCTTCATTTCTATGGTTCCACTCCTGATCTAGCTGTCCTCTTGGTTTGCTTTTGTTTTAGGTGTGGTTGTTAATAGCTGTGTGTTTGCTGTCCTTTCACTGCTCATATTTTTCATCTTCTTTTTCTTAGATAAATCCCTTGAACATCGTATATGATAAGGGCTTGGTGATGATGAACTCCTTGAACTTGACCTTATCTGAGAAGCACTTTATCTGTCCTTCCATTCTAAATGAAAGTTTTGCTGGATAAAGTAATCTTGGCTATAGGTCTTTGGATTTCATGACTTGGAATACTTCTTTCCAGCCCCTTCTTGCCTGTAAGGTCTCTTTTGAGAAATCCGCTGACAGTCTGATGGGTACTCCTTTGTAGGTGACTGTCCCCTTATCCCTTGATGCTTC
Organism: Sturnira hondurensis; assembly: GCF_014824575.4. Lineage (NCBI taxonomy): Eukaryota > Metazoa > Chordata > Mammalia > Chiroptera > Phyllostomidae > Sturnira > Sturnira hondurensis. Next base: position 2,847,929 of record NW_028073027.1, read on the forward strand.
TAGGATTCTCTCCTTCATTTTGGTCTTGGCTAATGTAATTATGATGTGCCTTGGTGTGTTCCTTCTTGGGTCCAACTTCTTTGGCACTCTTTGAGCTTCCTGGATTTCCTGGAAGTCTATTTCCTTTGCCAGACTGGGGAAGTTCTCCTTTATTATTTGTTCAAATACGTTTTCCACAGTGTTTCCACCTAAGCCTCCATCTTGGTGGAAGTCCCAAAATATTTTTAAAGATCATGTTTTTCCCTACTACACTAAAGGTATATTCTTGCCCAGATATCTTGAGAATGTCAAAGAAAAATAATTAAAATTTTCCAGACACATGACATATTTGAGAAAAGAAAACACAAGTCATTTTAGAGCAGTACCCCAATATTCGGGCTCTAACTCTTGCATTTTAACACCAAGAACATGAACTTTGTTATGAGGAATAATGGATTTTACTAATCTCTTCTTTAAAAATATACAACTTACATAGGTTTCTCCTTTTTTAAAAAAGAATAACACTAATATTTCACACTTTCACTACAAAATTGCTGAGTACAAACAGCATTTTCAGCAAAAATAAGTTTTCTAATATAAATGGTAAATGTCAGTTCTAAAAACATAGTATTGAAAGATTAGTTATATAGCTAAAACAAGTAATTGGAGAATATTCAGATAACAGACATACCCTATTATTGAGTGAATTTTATGTGTTGGGTTAACTGAAAAATTAGTTTAGGACTTTTCCATAAAATGAAAGTCACATTTTTCATTTTCACCAATAACTTTACTGATTTGGACATTTTGAGTATGTCAGCGGCTATCTCTTGTTACTAGTTTCTAGTGGGTAGAGGCCAGGGGCGCGGCTGAACATCTTCCAATGCACCAGACAGTCCCACAGCAAAGAATTATTTAGTCAAATTGTCAATAGTGCAAGAAACTCCGCAAACCATTTTTGACACATTCAATCAGTCACAGCACCTTCTCCATACATTGCACAAATCTTTAGTTTTGCGTTTCAGTTGTGTTTTTACCTTTCTCGAGATAATAAAGCATAATAGGCTTAAAATGTTGTGTATTTTCTTCCATCTTCAGAATTAAAATAGCCGCACAAAAATTCACCAGTTTTGATAAATTTTTTTAAATGCACACTGACATGACAACTCTCACAACACACACCACTAACAGCATTGTTTCCATTGAAGGTAAAGACAACTGAGCACTATTAGAGCCATGGTACTAAAAAAACTAAACGCACTGTTTGGCCAACCCAATACTAGACATTAAGCTCAGTATTACGGAGGAAAAAAAACTCAAAAGAATCCAGACCATATCAAAGTGAATGAAGTATTTAGTAAGGTTCTGTTGATTCCTTTCATTTATGTTGCCACTAGTACAATAATAACTCCTCCTCCTACTACTACTGAAAACAACGATTCACATTTATTGTGTTCTTAACTATTTCCCAATTAAGTGCTTTGAAAGTGTTACAGCGTTGTCTTCTCAATGACTTTATAACATAGGCATTACTATCACTTCCATTTTACAGATGAGGAAGTCTGAGAAATAGAAATGCTAACTTGCTTGAAGTCACATGGAAAAAAAGTGAGATAGCTCATATTAAAAGGCAGATTTTTCTGAGTCCAAAGCTAACACTCTTAACATTTAATTCAATACTCATTTTAAAATATCAAGACTAAGTCATTAAGAGATTAATAAAATTAATACCGTAAAAATTAAGATATAAATTGATTTGAAACAAGGAACATGAGTGAGGATTCAAATGTGTTCACTTTTAAATGATAGTAAAACACATAAATGGATGTCCAATGGGATTTCAAAAATGGATAAAGCTTAGACGTGCTCTTGCAAAAATGTCAGGCAAGGATATAGCCTTCAGCCGGTCTTAGAGGAGAGAAGGCAGCAACTCTGAAGCTAATCACGGCAGGAGAGATGGGAGAAGACGACACCCATAAGCATCCATCAAAGGCCCAACTCTTCACATGGAATAAAACAAAGCAGAATGATGAGTGGCTTTTCAGCTGATTCATTACCTAATGGTCTTCATTCATGTTTGGATGACGATAGGTAAGTCAGAGGAACAAGGAAGTCTGGAGACGGCCTGAACAGCCTTGGCTTTGGGGGACTGATTGGCCGATGTACTTGCTAATTTTTGAGAAGAGCTGTAAATTCCTGTAAGGTTAGGTTACATTTACTACACACACACCTGCCTTGACTGTCTCCATTCTGTCCTTGACCTAAGTGACTCTATTTTAGTTTGGTTCTGCATACCTCTGGGGAGGCTAGGACTTACAACACTTAAGGCAGATTTCACAGTCCTATCAGCCTAGAAGCATAGAGCAATAGTTTGATATCTGTGCTAAGACCAAAGGGCTACTGTGTAAAGTGACCTGGTGCACTTCTGAAAGTGGAGACTTGGGATCCCCCACTATATAGGTAAAACGGAGTCTGAGGAATTCCAGTAAGATTTTAAAAAAATACTTTGACTATGACCTACAGTAAAACAAAGACATTTTTTCTCAAAACCAGTACACAGATTCATATAAATGTACAGATTTAGCTGATACTAATGTCTTATAGAAGGAGTATTTGTCCTTATTATAGGCATTGCACTCTGACATTTTGCTACTACATTACATTTTATTTTGTATATTGCTGGATGCAGTTAACTAAATTGATTTCACAACCTACTTGTTGCTTGAAAAATATTGGCCAAGAGCTCGCCAGAGAGGCGCGTACTACCAGTCTGTGTTCCTAGTGGGCGAGAAAGATTTAGGTGGCCTATGGAACATGTCAGTCCACTGTTAAAAGTGTGAGGCTTGAGGATCAGAGTGAGTTCAGAGTCATGAATGCAATTTGGGGGTTCTGGCCACAGTGATGATGGTTGAAAGCTTGTGTTAGATAAGTTGTTCGGAGGGAGAAAAACAAAATGAGCACAGCAAAGCATAAGGTCAAAAAATAAACTGCAGAATACACCAGTTCTGCAGTGGAGTAAGGAAAAAGAATTAGCGAAAGAGCATAAAAACGTGTTTATATTGTAATTTAATAAAGTATAACTTATGGTGATTGTTTTTGAGTCAGAAATCATTGATCTATTTTATACTGACTTTTTAAAGACCAATATTTTTACCAGTGTATTCTGTTTTATTGTGGACTATGAAATAGTTTATTAACTTAGTGAAGCTCTGAACTAGAGATTTTCCTTTTAATTTTTAATTTTTCGATCACAGGTGACATTCAATCTTGTATAATTTTAGGTGTACAGAACAGTGGTTAGACTTTTATGTGACTTACAAAATATGTTCCTCCCCACCTAAGTCTTGCCTCTCTTGTGTTTCCTGTCTGTTTACACAAGTCCAGGAAATGTGGCTTCTTCTGCCATCTAGTGGTCAATTTTATCATGCTGGAAAAATCGAAACCAAAATTTACCCAAAGACACATTTTAATTATGGTTCCTGCTATGTGAATATTGAAGGCCAGTCAATATGGTTATATGCATAAAAAATTGAGGCATGCCCTCCTTTTAAAGTTGAGATTGATCACACTTTCAGAATACTTTTCCTTATGAAATTCTAGAAAAACACACATTAACTAGTAAACCTAACATGACATGAAAAAGACAATTATGAAGAAAATGACAGAACCCTATTAAGAAACACAGACTAATGAAGATATATCATGTTTATTGAAGAAATATTCACTATTACAAATATGCATTATCTTTATAAATTCGGTTACAAATTAAAAAACATCCCAGGCAATATCCCCAAAGATTTTTTTGTTTGTATATTGTGACATTATAAATTGGTTTTAACATTTAAATAAAGAAAAATGTGAAACAATACCCCCCAAAAGAATAAGATAAAGAAACAACACACTTAAGTTATTTTCAAAGTATTAAAATAACAGTTATTGAAAGATGTAAAACTATTAATAAATAAATAAGTAACTCAATTGAATAGTACATGGAGTCCAGAAACAGAATCATGAAATGTATTGAACTTCAGCTGCTGATTAACTAAAGCATCATTTCAAATCAGTGGGGAAAAGAGCAAGTATGCAGTATATGGTCCTGTCAAAATGTGTTATACATTTGCAAAAAAGTATTTATTTTCAACTTCAAGCTACATCCCAATGTAAATTCCTTATGCCTTAGAAAGCTAAATGCAAAAATGAAAACTATAGAAATGTTCAAAAGAAAATGCAGGATAATGTTTGTAACCATATGGCAGGGAGAATGCAAACAAAGCGCAGATCCAGAGCCATAAAGAAAAGGGTTGACACACTTGACTATGTAAAACTTTTCAATTCCTTTGTGACAAAAGGTACCATAAACAAAGTTAAACAGCAAGTGACAGACTGGAAATTACATTCAGAATGTAAAAGTGTTTCCACATCTCCGCATCAATAAGAAAACAAGTCAAGAGAAATTGGGCAAATGATTTGGACTGGGATTCACTGAGGAGTTACAGGTAGCCAAAAAAACTGATAAAATGATCCTCAAATTTAACACCATTCGGACAAATGCAAATTAAAATAAGATATTTTATGCACTTTAAGGTTGGCTAATATGCATAAGAATGCATAATAACTTGGGAACACAGGCACTCTCAAACACCCCTTAAAAGTGATAAATCGTTGAAGCAGTCTTGGAAGGCAGTTTGGCAGAATCTGTAGAATTGTTACATTCACATATTTTTGACCTAGAAATTCTACTTCTGGAACCAATCCCAAGTAAATATTCACATATATTCACATATGTGTTCATTGCTCTATTTTTAAAAATAATAGTGAAAATGGAAAGCACTTTAAAGTGAGAGGATTTTCTTCACTTGTTTTCCAACACACCGCATGCTGCTGGCTTTCTCCCTTCCTCTATGGCCAGCCAGACTAGACCTCCTTTCCCGGTTCTTCCTCATGTCCACCACCTCCCCACGTTATAGCTCCCCAGGACTCAGTCCTGAGGTCTCTCCTCTGTCTATAGTCTCTTCCTTGGACCTTATCTGGTCTCAACACTCCCTGATTGACATCCACTACTCTCCACTTGGCCATTTCCATTTCTAGCTCAGATTCCTCCTCTGGCCTCCAGATCCGTATGTCTATCTGCCTGTGGGCTTCTTTTCTATATCTAGTATGTGTCACACATACAAATAAAAAAATACCCTTGATCTTCTCTTCCAAACCTGGTCTCAACTTTAATCATTTAGATTTTAGTAAATAAATACTTCTTTTTCTCAATAGCTCAGACTAAAATCCTAGTCCTCACATTTGAAATCACATTTTGCCCCCTCCTCCATGCAATTCTTCAGCAATTTATGCAGCCTTACTATTGGCTGTGCTTTAAAGATCTATGAAGACTTCAATAATCTCCAGTTTTCCCCAATCTCAATACTCTAGTCTGAGCCCCCCTTATCTCCTACCTGAATGAATGAAATACGCTTTTAACTGGTCTCTCAACACTCGCCTTATCCTGCTGTGGTCTGCTTTTAACAGAGAAAGTAGAGCAATTCTTGTTTTAATTGTTGTTCAAGTACAGTTGTTGCCATTTCCCCCCATCCCTCCCCCTCACCTCAGCCATCCCTATCTCCCACCCTTGATCCTACTCCCCTTTGGCTTTGTCCATGTGTCCCTTGTATATGTTCCTTGACAACCCATCCCTCTTTTCCTCCCATTCTCCCCTCCTACTTCCCCTCTGGTTACTGTCATGGCTAAAGAAAACAACAGCAAAATGAAAAGTGAACCAACCATATGGGAGAATACATTTGCAAATAATACCTCAGACATGGGTTTGATCTCCACAATATATAAAGAATTCACATGGCTCCACTCCAGGAAGACAAACAATCCAACCAAAAAATGGGCAAAGGACTTAAACAGACACTTCCCCAAGGGGGACATACAGAGGGCCCAAAGACATATGAGAGGATGCTCAGCATCACTAGCCATCAGAGAGATGCAAATTAAAACCGCAATGACATAGCACTTTCCACTGGTCTGAATGGCCATCGTAAACAAATCAACAAAAAAACGTGCTGCTGAGGTTGTGGAGAAAAGGGAATCCTAGTATGTTGTTGGTGGGAATGCAGACAGGTGCAGCCACTGTGGAAAACAGTATGGAATTTCCTCAGAAAACTAAAAATGGACCTGCCTTTTGACCCAGCAATTCCACTGCTGGGATTGTATCCTAAGAACCCTGAAACACCAATCCAAAAGAACCTATGCACCTCAATGTTCATAGCAGCACAAGTTACAATAGCAAGGGCTGGAAGCAACCTAAGTGCCCACCAATAAATGAGGGGTTCAAAAAGGAGATCATAGTATTCCATTGTGTACACTTACACGATGGAATACTATGCAGCAGATACAGTGATTCTTTTAAAATGAAAGTCAGATTCAGTCTCTGTTGCCTAGAATTCTCCACTGGTTTCCCATATCAGAGCAAAAGCCAGAATTAAAAAAAAATCTTTAAATCATAACTCAACATTACTTTCATTCCTACTCTCTCCTCCCAAAGCTCCTTTCCCCCAGGGTTTCTCAGCTTACCTCCCAACACGCTCCCTTGACTCACTCCACTGAAGACATTCTGCTCTCCTTTGAAATCTTCAAGTCCCTGAGACATAACCTTGACATAGGGCACATGCACTTACCACTCCCTCTTCGTGTATTTCTCCACTTATTCCCTCACCTATTTGAAGCTTTTACTCGATTGTCATCTTCTCATTGGACCTTTCCTGACCAGCCTCTTTAAAGTTGTACACTTTGTCATTACCATCTGACAGAGTACATAGTTTTGGAATTCATATATTTATTTTATGCTTCCTGAAACTAGATTATTGTTTGCCTGGTTTTCTTTTTTGATTAGTTGTATAATTTTGTTTACTATTATATACTAATGTACATGCAGCTCTTAAGAGAATTATTTGGCATACAGTAGGTGCTCAGTATTTGCTGAGTGAAGAAACGTTAAAAATCCATCAATAAGAAAGCATCATAAGGCAATGATATTTGATTTTTTTCAAGTATTCCTCAGAAGAATTTACATCAGCTGTATTTTAATCATAATAATGTATTGCAAACTATGTGGCTTCTAATGCTTTTAATATTTTATACACATGCTTTAAATATATTTTGATACAAATTTAAGTGCTGTCAATTTGCTCACTCGATTTATGGATAATGTCTGCCATATAATCCAAACAGCAATGACAATCCTCATGTTTGTGTCAAAAATATTTACTTTCATTTCCAATTCAAATAGACAAATATCTGTTCCAGGAGAGCCATCTCACTTTTGAAATTTAAGTCCAAGTTAATCCAGTTGCCTGCATAAAATCAATGTTACCCCCTAAATACCAATTCAAATAGACAAATATCTCTTCCAGAACAGTCATCTCACTTTTGAAATTTAAGTCCAAGTTAATCCAGTTGCCTGCATGAAATCAATGTTACCCACTAAATACCAATTCAAATAGACAAATATCTGTTCCAGGAGAGCCATCTCACTTTTGAAATTTAAGTCCAAGTTAACCCAGTTGCCTGCATGAAATCAATGTTACCCCCTAAATACGTTAAAACTGCATCTGGTCCCTCTTTTTCGGTCCCTTGCCCCAGAAGCCATTCATTCTCTAGTTTTCCTTTGGTTTGCACCCCCAAATCTTTTACATCTTGTGGCTGTTATTTACTGTTATTCTAGATAAATAGCAGGAATTGGTGAGAAGCATGCTTTTCTGCTGTTAAGTAGGAGAATAGCAATCCATTGCTTATGAAAATGGAAAGAGGAGAGGAGATTGTTCAGATCACAGGCACATTCTCAGGCAAAGCAATTGCAGGGATAAAAAACATACTTGAAAGTCGAAGATCTGGAAATCAACTTTTTCTCTATTCACACATATTTCTGGAACGTCTATGTACTCACTCATACTCCATTCTCAAGATAAATTTTACTGTAGAATTATATGCAATGGTAATTTAAAAGAAGAGGTACATTGATATAGAATACAGAAATTTCCAAGAAATATTTTAATTAAAACCAGCCAATTGCGTAACAATGTTTCTCATGTGTTTTTGAAATAGGCATGTAATTTACTTGAGCATGCAGGCCGATTCATAGAAGGGGCTGCCGGAATGAATGCCAAGCCCTACCAGTGGGTGCCTCTGAGGGGGGGAGAGGCTGGTAACTAGGGGGCCTGAAAAAAAAAGACTCCCCTTTTGCTCTGCTAACTTGGCATAATAAAGTTATAGAAACTTCCTATGTTAGGTAAGAAAAATTAATTAAGATGAATTACACTTAATTTAAAAATACTAACAGACTCTGATATTATAAGGCTGGTATACTCTTTAAAACTTTTTATTTCTTAGAGCACTTGGTAAACACTACAGAATATTACTAACAGCTTAACAAAAATAAAAGCTAGTTACAAAAACTGCCACCTCTCCCTTCCCTTCTTACACTGATATTTTCTCGCCTAAACCCTTCATAGTCACTCTCACTCACCCTTTACCACGTCCTGTGCTTCCTCAGACCTCCTTGTGCCTGTATCTGTTTCTCTACTCTTTTCCTTCCAGGAGTACACCATTTCTGTCTTTGCAATTCACACACTCGGTACTTTACACAATGGCTATGATACGGTCCGCTTTCAATGGCATTTTGAATAAATGAATGAGTAAATAAAGAAATGGAAGTAAATAGTCTGTTTTCTTATTCTCCCCTTTGTTACATTGATTTAGAAACACTTGCTTGTTTAATATTGCATGTCTAAGGATGTCTTTTATACTTATCGGAAATTAAATTCTAGACATTTAACATTTAAAGACATTATCTCATTTTTCTTCCTCATTTTGTGGTGAGGAACCATGGGTAGACAATAGATGCAGCTTACACGTAGAGAAGTGGAATCCCACAGACAAAACAATACCGCTATTTCAATGCACAGCCACAGACCAGGGACCAGTGGATCACGTGTTGATCTAGGAGTGTGAAGAGCCATGGATAATTTTAGTACTTAACCAATGGTTCTCCTAACAGCATATTATGGTAATTGAGATTTAAAAAGTGTTTTTTAAAAAATCTGAAACTGGACATTTCTTAGAGATATAACTTAGTTATAATTTATTAAATCATGTTTTAGAAGATTACATATTTATCAAAGGAAAGAGAAGAACGGTTATTTTCCTTACATAGGCATGTGTTTATGTGTCTACATTTATTAAAGTAAAGCAAAAGGGAAATTTACAAATGCAGAGAAATGTTTTTGTATTTAAGTCATGTTGTGCTTTTTTAGGTCCTGGATATTTTTAGCAGTACCAGTTAAAACAATATCCATGGAGCAAAGTGACAAAGTGAATCAGAAGTGGTAAGATTTCAACATTCTTCTTCGTGCCTGCCTTAGAGATATGGAGCTTTTGCTGAATCGGAGCAATAAAGCCATTTCTGGGTTGTAAAGGAATCACTGCAAAGCTTTATGAGGTGCAGGTTTAGGACAATACTCTAGGTCCCTAATGAGTACTGCAGTTTCCATATTTATTTCAGGCCTATGCACACAGAAATGTAATATTTTCAGAGACAGAAGGAAATACAAGTTGGATTCTTACACTTCTAGAGCAAAGTAATGGTCCATTTAAAAATGATATTGTAGTTTAAAAAAAGAATACATTACTCAATTAAAGCACAATAATTAGTTCTAAATTTTTCAGGAACATATTTTCCTACATGAAAAGCAAAAAAAAATTTTTTTCCTAAAGAAGCCAGAAAATTTAGGGGGAAAAACTTGATAAATGGCAACAAAACTCTAGAAAGTTAATTAACAGTTTTATACATCAACCAGATCTTCAGACTAATGTCTGAGTAAGAGATTAAAGTTGGAGAAATATTCACCCAGTAATTAGTTGGAGATAAAAGCAGATCTAGGGAAATCCACTCGTATTATATAAATTCTAATACCAAACTTATGTGGACTGAACTAAAAAATGAGGAAGTGGGAAACAAAGTGAAACAGAAAAATAAGAAACACTCTACAAAAACTATGAAAATATTCTTTGACATAAAGCAGGCAAACGGCTATGCAGGTATTCATACTTCTTTGAAGGTCACTGATGTGAACTATCACACAGAGGGCGCAATATTCACCTGGATTATTGCTGAAAGGGTGTATGTATTAAATGTAATTCTTATCTAATAAAGCCCTTCAGAAAACTAAAAATATAAGTAAGTCTCTTCAAGTTCAAGAGGGCAGGTGGGAAATATGATAAAATATCTTCCCTCCACACAAAATTCATTAAAATCATATATATTAACTTCTGGCCACACTCAAAAGCAAAGAAGAGAACTCTTTATGAACCAGGATGGAGAGACGTTCCTAAAAGGGTTAAACAAACTGAACATGACCTCAGAGTCCGCGTCACTACCGTTAAGTTGGAACTAGGGCTGTACTGGTCAGAAGCAAAGTCTGAGCCTCCCCTGCTGATCAGGCAAGTCTAAAGCTAAGCCATCTTCAACGTTAGTGTTTGTAAAATTGTGAAGCCACATCTCAAAAAGAAATTCTCATCACAAGATGTGAATAAAACTCCTCTGCAAATATCTCAGAATCACAAAATAGCTAAATTAACTTCAGTATCTTTACTGAGAAACAATAAACTCAACCACTGAAAAACTTACAACCAAGTAAGCAGAGATAATAATGCAGTCTAAAGAAGATTTCAAAGTAATGTATCTGTGAGTGTGTGTGTATATGTATATGTGTGATAGTTATATATATATGTGTGTATATATATATATATCAAAGAGCCAAGGGAAGTAATTTCTTCCAAAAAAAAACTTGCTTCCAAAAGCAAGAACCAAATATTATGATAAAGAACAGGTGCTTATGAAGAAGAACATATTAGAATTCTAGAAATTAAAAGAATCTACTTGAACTTAAAAATTCACTAGAAGGACTAAAAAACGAGCTGCAAAAACTGAGCTCAGAGATTGCCTAAATATGTCCCCAAATATTAAAAATATTTTTAAAAATGTAAAAATAAGAATTGGTCAAGTACCTTAATATTCAGCTTTTTAAAAAATGTTTCAGAAAGAAAGAATGGAGAGAAGATAATATTTCAGAAACATGGCAAGAATTTTCCAAAAGTGAAGAAAAACATGAATCCTAAGATTAAAAGGGCCCTCTAACTTCCAAGCAAGATTACAAAATAAACATAAGAACAAATACTCATAACTTAGAACAACAAAATGAAACCTAAGAATACAATGAAAAGAAATTAACTTCTAAAGATAAACTTTAAGCAGAAAAGAAAAATAAACTACAAAGGAATGAGGAAAAGAATAAGGTCAGCAATTCTGTATTCAAGAAGACAAAGTAGCAATAGCTTCATATTATTATGATAAAATAACTTTGAGTGTAGGATTCTATACCCAGCTAACCTATTTTGGCTTATTAACCATTTTAGACATTCAAGGACTCTAAATTTATAATTCACTGACCCTCCAAAACGGCAAGTAATTCATGCAGTCAATTAAAAATATAAATTAATAATAAATACTAAGACGTAAGAAGGAATCACAAGAAAAAATCAGTAAATGAAATCAGTAAATCTAAGTATTGTTTGATTAAAAATTAGCTTTGAATGACAAGGGAGAGGTAAATTTTAGATATAATGAACATGAGGTTGGATAAAGCTAGTGATAACTAAGATTTTGATTAAATGCTTTCAAATATGTATGCAAAATATTTAAGGTTAGATACTAGAAAACAGAAAATAGAATATTTATCTTTCAAGATTTAAAGAAAAATAAAAAGAAGCACTGGAGGAATCCAATAGAAAGCAGTAAAGAAAAACAATGTCAGCTAGGAGAGAAAAATATGGCAACTGATAGTTTCTTTCGTATATTCACGTTTTAAACTTCGAGTTTCTTGCACTCGGAGAGACACAGTTGGGTGTGCCTATGGCATCACCTAGATTAACGTCTTAACTACTGAGAAAGGATGGGGGTGCGTGCAGTGACTACTGAGTGAGGCGTGGGAGGGAGGGCCACCACGACTTCCCCAAGATTTCCCTGATAGGAAAGAATCACTGATGAGAAGTTACGGGGAAAAGAAGGTAGGATCAGAAGAGAAATGGAAATAGTTAATACTTTAAAAATACATCTCTGCTTCAGGTGGTTGAACAAAGTGATTTCCTGATGCCTGAGATCTGAATGGCCCTGGACCTGTGGCCTGGTGGGACTGAGCCTTCAGCCCCACAGGTTTCTCTGTCTCTGGTGGTAAATCTCGATCAAGTCATCTTTTAAAAAGTACCAAAAAAATTACAAAGAACCCCCCCTCCCCACACAAAAAAATACCTCTTTTAGGCCAAAGTTTTCTACAGGTATTAATGAATACTTTTCTTAATCCTTATAAGTTTTATATGTTTAATATTTCATGATACCAGTAGCATTAATTATACTTTTGTAGTAACATAATATTTTTATAAACATTCAGTGCTTGGCTAAAGTCTGCACGAGGGGTTTATTCAGGGCCGTCTTGGGACCCTCCTTACTTTACTTTTTTTAAAAAAATTACCCAGTGTCACCCTTGCTGTGTCAATTAAGAAAAGACGTTTGCAGCTCTGCAAGCAGTCACATTGCAGGGAGGTTGAGTTCACGGTCCGGTTTGTGTGTGAGGTGTAAGCCCCCGGGACCAAACAGAAGGGTTTGTGTAAGTGTTTTCTGCTTGTACTTTTGGGTTTTTTGTTTCACTTTGTGTAATGTTTCTGTATTTACAGCCAAATCAATTTCGTTATGTTTCAAGCTTTTGCTGATGTCAAATGGAGGCAAGAACAGAAGGAAGGATTTTTACAAAGTAATACAGTTTAAAACTGAGCTGTTTACATGTTACTGCTTTTAACTGCCTGCTCTTGGCCAAAATGGGACGTTCCCAGGGAGAAGGGGAAGGCTCCACTTAGTTCCTTAAATCGCCAAAAGCCCAGCCCAGAATTCAGAATCCCTCTACCCCGTGAATTCTTACATCATTTCCCAGTTAGCTGATACCAAGGCAAAAAGACACCCTTTCAATGGTTAGAGAAGATCAGTTGCTTAAATGATTTCACGTCAGTGTTGTATTTATGGTTTTACGATAAAACAATTTTGGGGAAGGAAAAGAAAATTGATGCAAATATATCAATTCTTGAATGCATGTATCTTTATGGCTATTTAGAAAGATTTCTTTTCTACCCCAAAGCATAATAAACTTTATTATGACTTATTCTAATAACTTGAAAGTTTATTTTTATTATTGCTATTTTGATATTAGTTGCATTTGGAATTTGTCTCTGAATAGTACAAATTCATTTTTTTCAAATAAATAATAAATTTTTGAATAGCCCATATGTTCTTCATTGACTTAAAATGTTAATAGGTGAGTTTTATTCTTAATTCTCTATTGTATTTCATTAACCTATTTGTTTTTTTAAATATCACACTGTTCATATTTAACTTAACTTTTAAATTTATCTTAAAAATTGTCTTTAATCATATTTCAAAAACACCTCTGCCTTTACTCTTACAGGATGAAGGAAGATCGACAAAGCACAAATGTACTAAATTGCTTTAGCAGGTAAAAATCTATCCACTAAATTTGGATAGATATTTTAAATATTGATATCAAAACTTCATAGGTAATATTTTTAAAAGAAAAAAATCCTAGAAATGAGTATTTGTCATGCATATGATGGATGATATAGTAATATAATCAATATAAAAAGTGATTTTATGTCAATAAGAAATATCTAACTCTTCAACTGAATAGTCAAAAAGTATAAATTCACAAAAAGATATATGAATTATTATTAAATATATAAAATAAAATTTCTGTCTTCCCAATAACCAAAATGAAATAAAAATAACAAAAGTTTTTAACCTAAAACATTAGAAACAATTTAAATTACTGAAGAAAATTATCTTGTAAATGTCATAAGAATGTGAATAGTGGAATTAATCATCAATTATAAGACTAAAACTGAGGACTATCTAAATCATTTAAATATATTATGAAACATTGCTATACTGCATGCAACATTGCATCCTCAATAAAATAATAAAGTTGAAGAACATTTCATGGCAATTGAGTTATCAAGGCATAATATTAAATGAAAACATTTCTGTTTCTCTAGAGAACCTCTACCAGTACAGTCAATAATTAAATTGATGTTTGATTCCAGGGAGTTTAAAGGACCAGGGAAATAAACAAGGTAAAAGGAAAGTGCAAAGCATGAGTTTATTATCAAATTGGTTAACCATGTAACTAAAAACTGGAAAAACAAAAGCCAGAAGCAACACATATGCAATGATTTGGATGAAATAGTCTAGGTTAGTGAAGCAGCCGAGAGTTGGGTACGGGTTTGATATACTCACAGGCCAGACATGGGGCCTTATGGAGAGTATAGGAAACACACAGCAGAGTTGATTTTGGAGACAGGCAAGAGGCATCTGCTGTAACAATTACAGGCCATATCCCAGGAAGTCCAGATTTTATTCTAATGCCATTAGAGAAAACACTGAAAAGTTTCAAGGAAGAGAAAGACAACTCTGATACAATTTTAGAAAGACAACTTATTTATAAAAGTTAATAAATAAATCAGAGATGGATAAATTGAAAGTTGGGATACCAGTTAGGAGAGTATAACATTTGTTCAGGTATAAGGTAGTGGTGTGCTGGACCAAGATGACAGTAGAAAGAATAGAAGCAGATGGATTTAGAGGTAAGAACTAACAGGGCTTGGTGATTAATCAGAAACAAAAAACAGAGCAAAAGGAAAAGAGAATTTGTAGATTTTACAGTTGAGTAATTGAGTCTATGGTGATACAGTTTACTGTGATAGAAAAAATGAAGGACAAATAGGTGTGGGGCATGGGTAACCAAGAGTATGTTCTGAGACCTATTAACATGGAGATATTTATTAGATACCAAAAAGAAATGCTTGGATTCATTATGTCGATCTAAGACTAACCAGACTGCTACCACACTACTGACTGACTCACTGGTAGAGAGTGTTTCTTTTGTCTTTTTGAGACTTTAATTTTTAGAGCAGTTTTAGGGTTACAACGAGGTAACAGGCTCATGCTGTGTAATGCTTGAGCAAAATAATGTGCTTACTGGCTCCAGTCCTCCACTTCCAGGCTCGGATCTGACCTCCTCTTTGAGGAAACCTAAACCTACGTCTGTCGTACCTTCACATTTTCTTTTAGCTCTGAGTTCTACTTTGTTCATACAGAATTGATCTACTTTTTCTTTGACCTGAATTTCTATCTAGGAGACATACATGGATTTCTTTGCAGTTGAACTTTGGTGAAATTATTCCTTCATGGGCTCATTCACTCCTCAGCAGTTATATAAGTCATTATCCAAAAACACTTACATGGGTCTTTACCATATTCTGCTGAAAATCAGGAAAATGTGATGGAAGGAGTGTAATTTATGGAGCCTTGATGTGTCATTAGAATTTCCAGAAGCAGAAATGAAAGAAAAAGACCTTTCAGGCATTCTCATGCAATTTCAAAGGGATTAATTCTAGAACTTCAGATTCTTCAATGTCATACCTGAACCTCAGCCACTGCACTAATTTGCATTCAAATTAGTACAATGGTCTGTATTTGTGTCATGATTTTGATATTTATCCATTTAAAAAGATTGCAGTGTTTTAATTCTGTCTTATTCTAAAGATCAAGTAAAAACATTTTTTTAGAACAGCATCATTCTATGAAAGACCTAATTTTCTTGTAAATATATATGATTATTGGTTATTTTCAGCCCAGTTGAAAATAGACTCCAAAGAAATCATAACAAAATGTATTTTAATATGCACTCTAAAGTGTATGATCTTGTTAAATTTTTATTACTATCTCAATAATACAAGGTCCTTTACAGATGTCTAATATTTATAAGCTAAGTAACTCATTTGCTTATTCAGGGCAGATTGGAACACATTTTGCTGGAAGAATATAAACCCGTCAGCTCTATTCCAGGTCTTGAACTCTGCAAAACCAACTGCCACTGGAAGAGCCTCAGTGAGAGAGGCCCCAAAAGACAACATTTCCACCTTTAGGTGGAGCCACATGAACACAATTTTAAAGCTTAATTAATTGATTTAAAACTTAAATCATCACTCAAGCAGATTCTCCTCTTTCTTTCTTGTTCTCTTTACTCTTTCAGCAGAGAAGCCAATTTCTTTGTATCATTCTTCAGTTATTTCTTTCTCTTTTATTTTTTGTTTCTTTTTCCTTGCTTTTTCTTTCTTCTTCTTTCATAAATAAAAAATTACAGAAGTATCTAAGTTTTTAGTACCAAATTGTTCGAGTACAAATTTTGTACTTGAAAGGTGATATTGTAGTCTCTTGTCCTTCCACCTGGGATTCAAAGACCAAAGTCCTAGGGATTTCAGGGTTCATCCAGAATGGTGCTTTCCCAATTGACCAGGTATGTAGCAAGAGCCGTTTCCTTTCATTGAGAAAGAGCAGTTCTCTTTCCTTTCTTTTCTGAAACGATGTCTACTGATTTCTGCCCCTTCAAAAGGGTGTTTTTTTCTCTTTGTAATCAATACACTGAACATAGCTTTTCCTCCCAATTCTATTTCACAAGCCTCTCACCTTTCCTCAAAGAAAAAAATGACTTTTGGCTGAAGTGGTGGTAATGGTAATTTAATTCTTTGCTTTACAAATACTTTTTAAGTACCTCCAGGGCACTATCATTTTATGTTAGCTAATTTTCTCTGCGAACACCTATTAAATCAATAGCAAACAAAAAGAAGAAAAAAAGGGTGACTATCATACTGAGAGAATTAAAATTTTTCCACACTTAAAGTAAAAGGAAGGGTAAAATCAGAAAATGCCCCTTCTATTAGCCTTAATTATATGAAAGCCATCACTTTGGTTTCCTAGAGAAGTTGTAGAATTCTCCAGATCTCTAAGCAGAAATAAAATTCTGAATTCTCGTGCCTTCAGGGCTAACATTGTGAAAGACATTACATTTGACTTTGTGGCAAATTATTAGGGAAGTGGAAAACAATACGTTTGTTCCTGAGGAACTTATGTCAAGGTGGAACCAGCGCCTTTGGGAAAACAAGGAACACAGAGGCTGTCACAGAAGCATCGCACACATCCCCATACAGCTGTGACTGCGCAGTTGACTCTCCGCAGTTGACTCGGTCCACAGAAACAACCATGACCATGTTGAGGAGAAAAGCGGCTTCACTTACTTGACAGAAAAGTGGGCGTCATGCCGTGCAAAAGGGAGGCAATATGTGTGAGCTTAACTGCTTTATTAACATAGGAAGGTAAGTAATTTTTCTGGTCAAAATAGAGAATGTGAGTTCGGGCAAAGCAAGATATTTTGATAGCAGGAGACAAGAGCAAGGAAAAGCAATTACAGTTTTAGAGTGATACAGTGGCAATTTGGAACCCTATGGAAGAAATCTTTCTTTTACATTCAGTAGAAACATTTTTAAACCTACATCAAAGTAGAGCAGTGTTATGAACCTTTATGTGCCTTTTATGTACCTGCTAATAAATATCAACATTTTGCCAAATATTTGAATGACTGCTATCTCTAATGAACATACGAGTTATTTTATCCTTGTGAGTGGTGGTGTGCACTTGAACAGACTATCAGAAAAGAATTTGTTCTGCTTTTAAATCAGCTTCCCATACATCAGAAACAGGAACAAAATGAGAAGGTCCCAAGGAGTCAGGTTTTTTATATGAAGTTCTTGCCACAGGAGCTGACATGAGGTATGGAGGCCTTCATGTAGCCAGTGCTTCTCACAAAGGTAGTTTAATTCTACCTAAAGAAATCAAGTGGTTTTTTTAAAATTCATGAGGATAAAACACATTTTTTAAAAAGATTTTATTTATCTTTAGAGAGGAAGGGAAGGAGAGAAGGAGAGAAATATCAATGTGTGGTTGCCTCTTGTGAGTCCCCTGCTGGGAACTGGCCTGCAACCCAGGCATGTGCCCTGACTGGGAATCAAACCACAATCGTGCGGTTTGCAGGCTGGTGCTCAATCCACTGAGCTATACCAGCCAGGGCATTTTTTTCTTAAAGGTTTACTCTATTCACTTTTGAAAGGGGGGAGAGAGAAATATAGATAGATAGATAGATAGATAGATAGATAGATAGATAGATAGACAGAGAGATAGACAGACATTGATGTGAGAGAGAAACAATGATCGGTTGCCTCCTTCAGCTGTCCCAAACAGGGATGGAGCCCATGAGGTGGGCATGTGCCTTGACCAGGAATCAAACTAGCAACCCTTTGGTTACTGGCTGACACCGCAACAAACTGAGCCATGCTGGCCAGGCAAGCCAAGGAATCTTGAAGAGTAGAGCTAACAATAACACCCAGACAGTAATAACTATATTTCCAACACTAGACATGAGAATAATATTTTATAAGAATGTTGCACTATACCAGCTGTGTTATAATGGATATATTACCCATAATCATCCCATTTAAATACCACAAAAACACTTTGTATTGTTCCCCCTTTTACATGTAAATAAACTGGGGCATAGAGTTCTGAAGTCACTTATTCATGGCACACAGCCACATTTAAGACTGCAACCCAGTTTAGTCTGATTCCCAACTGTGCTTGTTCCCCCACACAACCAAGAAACTAGAGAGAGAAAACCAAGTCCTCCTCAACATCACAATGTTCATGGACCCAAAGCTGGAATGACCTCTAGGAGTAGTCATGAACCATGCTGAGCAGTGAAGAATGTTCTATATCCAGAAGAACAATATTCAGTCCAGAGAAGAATGTACCTTCTTCATCAAGGAGACTGTGAACTGTGTATAATTGAAACTATGCTTTTTAAGCCACTATTTAATGTGATGCTTTAAAAAAAATCTTTTATGTGTGTTGGTGGTGAAAGAAAATTTGTCTACAAAAATACATTGAAAAAGATTAAATAGGTGAGATTAAATCATGGAAGAAGATTTCTAGGATGCAGTAGATTGGTAGATCTGGTGAATTGGACAGCTATAAAGGAAAAAATCAAAGAGATAGAGAGTGAAGGCAGTCAAGAGTGATCTGTGGTAAGGACAGGTTTTCTTGCAGAGTCCAGATAACTTTTGGAAAATTAGAGTTTGAGAAAAGTGTTATTTGTTTACGATTGGTAATATTCAAAATTTTGGGTACAAGGATAATTTTTTCTAAGTTATACATTAAATTACATGAGTATTAGAAAAAATTGCTAGACTTCTGGTCAAGATGGTGGCGTGGTCAAAATGGTGGTGTATGCAAACATAGCTCCTCTCTTTGCACAACCACATCAAAATTACAACTAAAATATAGAACAACCATTACTGGCAAAAAAACTAGTTGAATAGAATTCTGACAACTATGGAATTAAGCAAACCATATTCAACTGACTGGTAGGAGGGGCACAGATGTAGAACAGGCTGGTCTCTCACCCACAAGCAGTGGGTAAAAAATTGGGAAGAATATTTTGAAATCAAAGAGTCCCAGTCTGACACCTGGTCCCCTAACCTAGGGTTCCAGTACCGAGAGTCCCCATTACTTCTGGCTGCAAAACCCAGTAGGGATTGAATCAGTGGAAGAAATTTCTGGAGCCCCGAGCAGCTCCTCTTAAAGAACTCATACATGGGCTCACTTGCTCATACTCACTTCTTCTGAGCTCCAGCACCAGGGTAGCAGTGTAAAAGGCACAAGTGGCATAAAAGGAGAAACTGAAGGGTCTGACATCAAGGTGAGCAAGGCCATTGTCCCTTTTCTAAACCCTCCCCCCACAGAGCTAACCAGCTGATGTCATATCTGAGACTCCTTCAACCTGGCTAACATAGTTTGACTCACTTTGGGAATCCCCAGAGATTCTGCCCCACCCAAATTATAGACCCACCTAAGCTGCCTTTTCATACGAATGACTGGTCTTGATTTAGGCTGCACAACTTCCTAAATTCCCTCAAACAAGCAATAGCTGGACTCAGTGAACCCCAGGTCAATCACTAACAGCAGCCAGACTAGATTCACAGCTTGACTTTGACTGAGAATCTCCAAGCCCAGCATAAGTAATAGCCATCTCAGATTGCTTTACAGCTCAGGCAGGGTAGCTCTGGGTGAAAGACAGGTGGGTGCTGACCTCGGCCTGAACCACCCAGAAAATTCCAGGGCCAACACACCCAACAGACGGCTACAGACCACAATGGAGCACCACCACCCTGCACCTGCTTAGCTGATCCTCCATCGAGGGTAGAGATTGGTGGTCGGTGGCCAGAGCCAGTCCTTGCATCTGATTGGCTTGGGTAAATCCCTCTCATTGATCTACCAACAGCAACTAAGCCTCAACTACAAGAAGAGGGTGTATTCAGCTCACCCAATGGGCACATCTTGAGTACCAAGCTTGGGCAATAGGGGAGGCTATGCCACTGGATCCCACAGGACACTGACTACATTAGTCCACACTATCAAGACAAGGAGGCTAAGCAGCCATACCTAACACATAGAAACAAACACAGGGAGGCTGCCAAAATGAGAAGACAAAGAAATGTGGTCTAAGCGAAATAACAAATCAAAACTCCAAAAAAGAGCTAAACAAAATGGAGATAAGCAATCTATTAGATGCAGACTTCAAAACACTGGTTATCAGGATACTCATATAACTTAGTGAGGACATCAGCAGCATGAAAAAGATCCTGTCAGAAATGAAGAGTACACTAATTGAAATAAAGAACAATTTACAGGGAGACAGCAGTAGAGTGGATGAAGATGAGAATCAAATCAATGCATCAAAACATCAGGAAGCAAAAAACAAGCAATCAGAACAACAAGAATAAAAAAGAATTTTAAAAATGAGGATAGTATAAGCAGTAAATGGAACAACTTCAAATGGTCCAATATTCACATCATAGGGGTGCTAGAAAGAGAAGAAGAGTAAGAAATTGAAAGTCTATCTGGAAAAAATTAACATAAAACTTTCCTAATTTGGTGAAGGAAATAGACATGCAAGTCCAGGAAGCACAGAGAGTCCCAAACAAGATAGAGGCAAAGAGGCCCCCTCCCAGACACATCATAATTAAAATGCCAAAGGTTAAACATAAAGAGAGAATCTTAAAAGAAGGAGTAGAAAATAAGTTAATTACCTACAGGAAAGTTTCCATAAGACTGTCAGCTGATTTCTCAAAAGAAATCCTGCAGAAGGGATTTCCCTAGAAATACTCAAAGTCATTAAAAGCAGGGACCTACAGCCAAGCTTGCTGTACCCAGCAAAACTATCATTTAGAATCAAAGGGCAGATAAAGAGCTTCCAAGATAAGAAAAGCCTGAGGAAGTTCATCATCACCAAACCATTATTACATAAAATGTTAAAGGAACTTATTTAAGAAAAAAAGATCCAAACTCTGAACAATAAAATTGCAATAAATACATATCTATCGATGATTGAATCTAAAAAAACAAACTAAGGAAACAAGAAGAACAGAGACAGAACCATGGATACAGAGAGCAATTTGATGGTTGCCAGGTGGGATGGTATGTGGATGGGGGGAATAGGTGAAGAGGTGAGAGGATTAAGAAGTACAAATAAGTAGTCACAGAATAGCCATGGGGATATAGAATACAGTCTAGGAAATGGAGTAATCAAAGAGCTTACAGGAATGACCCATAGACATGAACAATGTTATGAGAATTGCCTGAGGGAGTTGGGGAGGCTGGGTAGAAAGGGGAAAAGGGGGAAAAATCAGGACAACTCTAATAGCATAGTCAATAAAATAGAATTTAGATCATAAATATGATTAGAATAAGGATTCTTGTATATGGTTAGAATAAGGATAAAGTTTTGCAAGTTATTTTAAAGAATAATATTAAGTTAAAGTAGTGTGGATTGGTAGACAATACAAAGCATACCTAAGCAAGATTTGGCAAGAAAAGATAGATTGGAAAAAAAGGGAAAAAAGGGGGATTTAGTGTGGAAAAGTAGGGATACATTCCAGACAAGCTGATGTCACAGTATTGTAGACAAAAGGAAAGTGACATATTTTATAGAACGTCCTCCTGTCACAAATGGGAAATCTGAGGTCTACAGAAGAAAAGAAATGCCCACTATCACACAGAAAGTTTGCTATACAGTAACATCTACAACTTGGGGGTTTGCTTCATTTTCTAGTATTTTTTTCATGAAATCAGGCCTTTCTTTAAAAAGTAAATTTTGGTCTCACATGCCTGTTCTACTCAATTTACCACGTCGTACATTCTTATTCAAACCCTTATTTATACAGTATCTGCTATTTTCAGTTAGTAACTCAAAAGTATTTGTCTGGAGGATGTTCAATATTTTTTAAATTTTCATTTGAAAAGTGTCTATGGATAAATCCAAATGAATAAAAACACTTAAAAGTAGTTTAGATGGTTAAAGTAAACTATTTTTGAAAGAATGAAGGAGAGCAGCCTTGGACTGTGGTGCTGATTGACCAGAGCAAAGACAAAGCACCACAGAGACCTAGTTTCCCTCCTGGCTCTCCCTGACTCACAGGACTGTATGCAACGTACTTAAGATTCCTGAGGTCTCGAATTCTGTAAAATCAGAACAGTGGGAATCTTTTTGCAAGATGTATTTGCAGATTACAAATAATGACTATCACCAGTGTAGCTCCTGACACTCAGTAGGTATTAAATATGTGTGTGATGAGGGTACCAGAAAGGAGAGGAAATGCTACAGACTGGTCTTGCAGCCAGAAACAGGAAGCTCTGATGTGGTCCGAACAGAAAGTGGATAAATAGGAAGGGAAGTTTGGGTTTGGGTTTTTAGGGTGACTTTCAGAGGAGCTGGTTGATATGTGTGTTCTGCTTGTGTTAGCATCCCCATTTCAGAGAGTGAATAATTTTTCTCCATTTAGAAGCTTTGGTGGTGAAGACATTTCACTTAATATTTCCACAAAAATACTGAGAATTTAAAAGGGAATTTCCTAGCATTGGCCTCACGAGACCACAGTGTTGAACCTTTTGGCATCTGGATTATATCAGCTTTTCCTGAATCATGATCTTTTATATTTCCCACTTTTGCAAAAACAAATTAATAATATTGTTTCCATGTGTTTATATTACTTTGCATAGCAGGGCATATAAATGTAAAGCATTTGAAGAGGAAGCAAATATAATTGTATATGACTAGAGTTTATTAGCAAACTCCTCCTATTTAATGTATATTATTCTTAAAGGACAAATACATTCTTTACCTTTGTACATCTCTGAGGAGTTTGCAAAGTACTTTCACACATATTATTTCATTTACTTTTTAGATAATGGAACGGGATAGCTATTAATATTCTCAAATTTTAGATGAGGCAAGAAAAGCTCAGAGTTTCAGTATCACATAGCCAATGAGCAATTGATCCAGATTATCTGACTCCAAAGTCAGCACCGTTTTCACTCTGCACCTCCATTTTTATTTCCATCCTTCAATATAAGATGTGGTATGAAACATGTCTGCTGCTGCCCTCAAACACTTCCCAATTTCATTTGGCAAGGAAAACCCACACACGTGGCAGAATGAAACCTCACTACAGGCAAAATATCAGTGTATGATGCCAAGTGCCTTACAAGTGTTACTCATAGGGTAGTTAGTATGAGCAGGAAAAGAGAGATTAAGATCACTATGAGTTTGAGTGGTCAAGGACATATCACAGAGAAGGTAAGAAAAATATTTTGAGAGAGTAGAAAACTAGGCACCCATTTGGGATGATTGTAGTAATCAACATGTCCTCCACCCACAGCCTCTAACTCTCATCTGTAAACATTCCAAAAGGAATAGGACATTGTATTCTTGGCTGCAAATGAAGCAAGCAAATGAATCATCTGGAAATTCAGGCTTGGAATAAGTTTTCATGTGATTAGTTTGAGGGGTATTTACGTTCATGGACTCCTTGCTGATGGTGTACCCACAGTAACCAACCCCAGAAGAAATCTGTGCTTTCTTTTACCTTTCCCATTCTGGTACCTGGAGCTTTACCAGGGTTCAACAAACCCAACCAAGACATTTTCTGGGTCAGTGTGGTGGTCAGCACTGTGGACAAGGAGACGAAGGAAGGAGCACTGGATTAGGAGTCAGAGGAACTGGACTTTGTGTTGCAGCAACCGCAGGAGCATGGCGCTGAGCAGCTCACTTCCTCTCTCTGTTCCAGTTCATCATCTGAGAAACAGGACTCGATGAACCTGCCCACCCGACCTCTTCATAAGGAACAAATGAGACCACATGTATGAAAGTGTCCTAAAAATAGCAAAATATATAAAATATAAAAATCCACATGTTATAGAAATATAGGTATAATTATTTCCAAGACATCCTTTTATAAAGTTTACTCCAATTCTTTCTTGCGACTTATCAAGCACTTTTTAAAAAATGTTTTGGCCTCATCACAGTAACCAAGTATCTAATGTACACAGAGATAATTATTAAATCATTGTAAATAAAAACCTACAGAAAAATTATTTCCCTAAACCTACACCTAAGTAAAAGTGTGGGTTGTTATTTTTGAGCAGGATTCACTATATTAAGTGAGCAGTTATGAAGTTATTAAATGTGTAGGCTGATGAGAAGGGTCAGGGTAGGAGTTGGTAACGGAGAGGAAAAATTAAAATGTATAGACCGAAGAATATCTTTCCCTTATTAAAATAGATTAATAATGGTCAATTACTGGCTGACAATTTTCTCTTTAACACCGTGTTGTTCAAAGTGTGCTATGGGGACCCCTGTGTGGAACATCACCAGAGAGCTTGTTAGAAATGCAGAGTCCACAGCCTCACCCCAGACCTCCAGAATCTGTTAGACAAAAGTCTAACAAGGCTCCCCAATGAGTCGTATGCATATTAATGTTTGGGACTCATTCATCTATGGGACAATTTTAGATACACATGTCCTTTGATTCCTGAGACTATTCTGTTGAAAACAGTGTTAATACCTTACCTGCCCCGTTTTCCGGTGAAACCCAGAGAAGTTCAGCCAGAGTGACACAGCCGGGAGTGGCAGCAGAGGGATTTAAACATCACCTTTCTGATTCTGAAGTCTGTGCTTCTCTCAACACACACCTCCTCTGTTCATTTCTCTCTCTCTCTCTGGAGTGTTTGGGACACAAGGACCTATTCTGAAGCCAGATCTGACTTCCAGCAATTCTGACTTAAAGATCACTAGTTTACCCAAAGTCCCCACTCACGTAACCCTGACTCAGGGTGCAGGGAACAGCACAGAAGTGGAGGAAGCACTGCTTCCTTTTGTGGCACATTCTACCTTTTGAGTCCGTGCCAAGGAGATGACAGAGGAAATTCCAATGTCACATTCTTCCTCTTCTACTTTGATAATTGAGGTCTTCATGACATCAGTCATTCTGAGATCTTTCTGGGAGTTCATTGTGACCTGATCTCATCATCAGAATACCACTATTATAAGGTGCCACCCTTGGAATTGCTCAAACCTTGTGGCTGACTGGGCTTCTTTTGGGCACCTCAAGGTGGTATCGGAGCACGAACTCTGCTTACGTTACTAGGTAGAGGCCTGATTCAATCACTTATGAGAAGTGCTTGAAGTATGTTGCTGGATGTCTTCCAACTTTCTCTTTCTTAATAGATTCCCACCCTTGCCACAGAAATCATGGTTGGGATAGCAGTCAACAGAAAGTGGTTTGAAAAGTTTCATGTGAGGTGATTTATTTACAGCCGAGAGCTGGGAAATTAGTCACACTCCACTTAATATAATATGCATACACGAGCAAAAGTTATTTTTAAAAAATGCAAACCAAAAATGAAAAACTCACAGAAAAAAATACAGACACTGAGATTGTGCTTTGTGTCTTCCAGGCATACCAAGTGTGCCAACTGTAATCCTATCAGACACGAGGCTTTCACATGTTCCCTAAAAACAACTTCAAGTAGCTTTCCAGGGTGGAAAGACCTCTGCCTAC
Organism: Sturnira hondurensis; assembly: GCF_014824575.4. Classification (NCBI taxonomy): domain Eukaryota; kingdom Metazoa; phylum Chordata; class Mammalia; order Chiroptera; family Phyllostomidae; genus Sturnira; species Sturnira hondurensis. Next base: position 2,873,867 of record NW_028073027.1, read on the forward strand.
AACATACCACCCTCTTCCTGTCTATTCTTAGGCTGAAGCACAAAAGATGCCAACAGGCTCTAGAGAGCTTAAGGGAAGACACCTATGGAAACCCTCAGCATGTAGGAGCTCTTCAAGAGTCATTCTCAAAATGAGAACTAATGCCCACATGACTGTTTCTGTTTCGTTCCTATCAATGAGAAATTCCATTTTATTCTCCACTCTTTCTATCCATCATGGGAGCCCCCCAAAGCCTACAAGACCTGTTTAATTCTTGCACTATTGTTCTATCTATCCACAGTTGCTCAAGGATCTTTGCCTATAGTATTGTTTCAGCCCAACATGTTCTTTACCAACTCTATCTTTTCAAATCCTGAGCAACATTCAAGATTGTTTTTTTCTTTTTCTGAATCCTTCTCTGATGACTCAAACCAAATATGAGTGCAATCCAGTGACTATGTCTCTCCTAAAGCGCTTGGCTTTTCTGCCGGTTTGAGAGTTATTTGTGTAATTGTCAGTTTCTCCTACTGGCCACATATTGATCTGTTTTACTAAATTATGTTTTCCCTGTTTGTGGGATTTCTCAAGTTCTTATAAAAACTATTTCTTGCTCATTCTGAAACACATGGGGGAAATCATAAATCACTGTTTGAATGGGAACAATTCTCTGAAAGTTAAGAAAGAGATGTCAGGCCTTGCTTGTGCAGTTTGGCACGGGCAAGTCATGATTATAGCTCTCAGACAGTGTGGTCCTCCTCCATCGCATGCATTAGATACCCCAGGTGCTATATCCAAACCTGTAGAACTTGTTCTCCAGCCTCTATGAAAAGAGCCCTTCACTTCAAATGGTTCCTCCCTTTCTCATTTCATAGAACCTACTATCTTGCTCTAACACCACATAGATATGTGTACAGGACTTTAAGAAGATTTTTATCTTTAAAAATTTAGTTTTGTGATATAAAATGGTATAAGAAAAATCATGAAAATTGAAAAATAAAGTATTATAAATTCTACTATTGTCTCTAAATGACTTTAAGTTAATTCCCATATTGCTGTATAGAAGAAGCATTTCAAACAATTTCAGAAAAAAAAAAACCTAGTAATTTTTTCCATGGCTGAGACTTATAAAGAAGATGGCTTGCAAAGTTAGGTGCCTGAAAAACAAAACTCATAACATTTAAAATTTCTATGAAGCATTCCAATGAGGAAGAAATAGAGAAGTGATCTTCAAAGTACCCTGATAATTAAGAGGTAAATGAAACAATTGGAAGGAGGAGGTTAAAATGACAAAATAGTTGCTGCTGGGGGTGTTGGTAAGAGGGGGGAAGGAAGTATATGGGAATTCTCTACCTTCCTCTCAATTTTCCTGTGTACCTGAAAATATTCCAAAAAAAATACAGTCTTAAAATAAGTTTTGGGGATACTGCCAAATGTTCCCTTGAAGGCAAAATTTCCCTGGCTGAGAACCACTGATTTAACACTTGCTAGAGATGCAAACTGTGGGCTCCTCCCCAAACCTACTGAATCAGAAACTGTGGGAGTGAGGTTCATCCATCTGTGTTTTAACAAGCCTTGTAGCTCATTCTGACGCAGTGTACTGTTTATGGGCAAAACTTGTCTATCTGCTTCTCAAAGCAAGTGTATCCTATAGGATATACACTAGTAGTCCTTAGCTGGGACCATGGAATAACTATGTCAGAATCACCATTGCTATTTATTAAAATCGCATCTAGAGCCTCATCCTAGAGTTCTTTAATCACAGTTTCAAAGGAGATGTGAAAATGAGAGTGAACTGGAAAGCAAAGAAGGATCTAGTGTTTTTGTTGTTGTTACCGTCATTACTTCTTTTTAATTAAGTACATCCCACCGACTCTTATGTTCACAGATGTTGAAACATATTGACTGGTACTGAGTCTTCAGACTCTCTTTATTCATATCATGAACATCCCAAGTTCTGGTTTGTATTTCCAAAACAAAGCACTGATGACAAATTGGCTTCTGGTTTATACCTGCCTACAGCAGTGTTTCTTAGCCCTGTTAGCATTTTTGAACCACCTGGAGAGCTTTTAAAAAATACCAAAGTCCTCTCCCCACCCAAGACCAATTAAATCAGAATCTATGAGGGTGGTATTTTTTAGAGTGTCAAATGACTCTAATGTGCAAATAGGCCTGGGAACCACTGTCTACGGGAGGAAAATATACTAGTCATACAAATGGCAACATTCAAGTTGGTTTAGCTTAAACATCCCATTATAAATTATAAAGGTAATATTCAAGTTTGTATTTCATACTTTTTTGATGTTTCTTTAAACGCATTCACGTTCCGAGGACCACTGCTAAATGCCAAATCCTGGGACGCAGTGAAGTAAGGGGACAGTCTCCTTCTCACATGCCCGCTGAGCTTTCTTGTCTCCTTCCTACTATTCCTTGATATGCCATTTTCAGGATTTTGTTCAGTTAATTAAAATTAAAAAGGGGCTGCAAATTTCTGTCTTCAAATATGAAGGCACTTTGATATTAGTGTAATCAAGCCTCAGATCTTACTTCCAATTCATAGGAAATTCGGTGGATAAAGGGACAAACCAAACACCCATCAGGAAGAGTTTAGGCTACTGAGAGGAGGGGGGTCTATAGAATACTGCCTGTCTCTTCAACAAGTCAATACTGTAAACATGACAAAAAATAAAATAAAATAATATGTATGACATTAAAAGGGAGAATGTTTTAAATTACAAGAGATGTAACAATTCAGGGTAATGCCTTGATAGCATCCCAGTTAGATAAACCAAATGCAATATAAGTGAAATTATTGCAGCACTTGGCAGAATTTATGTATGATCTGGGTATTAGGAATTATGTGTAATTTTGCTGTGTGGTAATAGTATTGTGGTTATATGGGGGATACACTTATTTTTTAGAAGTACGTAGCAGGGACAAAATGCCTATATGTATGTATGTGTATGTATATATATACATATATACATACACACACATACATATATACACATATATACACATACATATATATACATATATACATATATATACATACATATATAGGTGTGTATGTATATATATACATACATATATATATATATATGTAGTTTACTTTAAACTACTTCATTCAAAACAAAAATATTGATGATGTATATAGAGCAAAATATTAACAATTATCCAATACACTGTATGGACCTAAGGGTATTCATTGTACTGTTCTCTCTCCTTTTTCATTTTCTTGAAATTTTTCAGAGTGAAAAACAGGGTGGCAAAAAGAAAAAAATGCATAGACAGTTTAGGTAGTGGGGAAACCTCTGGAGTGGGGATAAACACACCTGCTGTATCGCACGTGGATGTGAGGGAGGAGGGAAATCTCCTCAAATGTTGGTCTGAGCAGCTGGGTGGACAGTGTATTCGTTGACTAAGATTGAGAGGACTGAGGAACACATAGCTTTGGCACAAACAAATCTGTGGTTCTGTTCTTAACTGCATTAGGGTTCAGAGTTAACTGAACCCTTTAAATGGGGTTCAGTGGGTTGTTAGACATCAGAGTCTAGTTTTTGGGTGTATAAAAAATGGACTTGGTTTGTTCTAGCCAGAGATAAAAAGAAACATTTTGCTAAGCATAATTTCTTCTGAAATAAATTCAGTCTGAGCAGTAGAAAGAGGCATATGTGGCCCCAAATTTATGAATCTAAATCAACTGTTGTAAACAAGTGGACCAAGGGTATGTTTTGTTTGGAATTCAAATTTTTTTAAAAATTTGGATCTCACATAAAAATGCTTCTGGCTTCTCTTAAAAAATAGGGAGGCTAGGAAATATTGGGTCATTGTTTCCACATTTGAACCTCCCTACTTTTCCACAAATTTCTTTAGTCCCTGTTGTCTTGTTCTTGCCCAACCTTTATCGGAATTTGAGTTCAGGGCACATGAACTAAATTCTCCTCTTTCCTCTGCTACTTACGATTACTTGATATTTTGCTGTTATTTCCTTTTCTGAGCCTCAGGTACTCAACCATAAAATATGTGCTGTGACTGGTTCACAACGTTCTTTTGAAAATCACATTAAATAATGGATATAAAGCCATCTTGCATTGGTAATGTACTCTACAATGGCAAACTCTTACTCCCTTTGAAATACCAAGAGTTGAGATTATTGATTTATAAATGCACAATGAGAGTTGAAAACACCTAAATTGAAATTATTTAGATATTTGGAAAGGTTCAAACTACTCCTAAAAATAAAGTTAACTTAACATAAAATAAAAATGTGGAGGAAGTGGCACCTGAAATTTAGAAGAGAAAATTCTTTGAGAAAAGAAATACCCACAAAATACTGAGAATTCATAATATGAGTGGAAGAAAGACGAAAGGGGAGAAAAAAAATGGGAAGAGCAGAGGAAATACAGTCAGAAACCAAGGATTCTCATCTTAGACTCATAGCTGCCCCTCTGTGAACTTATGAATGGTGATAAAAGAAATTAATGCTTAATAAGTGCTTCACATATGTCATTTCACTTCACTTAGCACGAGGATCTTATGAGATGCAAAGAGTCACTGTCCCTATTCACACATGGAAAAATGAGGCACAGAGTAGTTTGATAATCTACTGACCCTTTCAAAACCTGCAAATATGAGAACTGGGTGTCATTTTACAGCTCAGTTTCTTGGAATAAAATATGAAAAACATACAACTTTATTTTCAAAAGGTTTTTCTGAAGTGCTATAGAGATGTACAGAAGCCATTACTAATATAAATTATGAACTGTGATTTTTATATAATTCATGTAGAATACCTGTAATATCTTAGAGGCTTTACTCATGTGATTTATCAAAGTTTGAAAGTTACAAACTAAGGCATCAGGTTTGACAGTTTATGAAAATACACATATTGATATCAAACTATTTAATATTTTACATTCACCTTGTTGACATATACATTTACCTCAAATGCATATTGCAAACATTATTTTACAACTACCTTTAGCTAACACAACCTATAATTTCTATGTGCATCACCAAGACACACAATTAAGCACTTCATGTGTCTTTGTTGTTGTTGCTGAGGCCTCCCATTGTTGTAGAAGTGCGATCTCATCTACTCCACCTCCCCAGCAATCCTTTAGTGCTAATATGTCCATTCTTTCGGTGGTCCATAAACAGAACACAGACTGCAAGGTAACTGATCTGAGATCTAACACTTGCTCTCTTGCTAACCCATGGAGTGAACTTGGAAAAGTCAGCATTCCTCTTGGGGGCCTTAGTTCATCCATTTATAGAATGAGAAGGTTGGGCAAAGCGATCTCTAAGTCCCCTTCCTTTCTTGACATTCTGGAACTTTTGAAATTTAGTTATAAAATAAAACTGTGCCCTTTCGTTGTTGTTAGCAGAGTATTAGTTGAGCTCCCCATTAAAAATAAATGAGTCTCTGAGAGTTCCAACAGGACTAGAAGAACAAAAACAAACCACAGGTTACTCATTCTTCTCCCTGAAGTCAATGGCTAATGCCTGAATGCAGGCCTTGTGTTTTACCAGCCCCAAGTGCTTCACTTGAGTTGCTGGAATGAATGCTAACGACGAAACCCGGCTGTGCAGAGTGCACCCTGTCTGATTACATCAGCAGGGTGAACTGGGATGCTCAGTTCAGTTCCGAGTAGTCATTCAGCAGTTCAGTGACACATAGAAGGTCATGGACTTCAAAGAGAACACTGAATGCAGAGATGAAGGCCTGTGCAGAACGGCCCAGTTAATGATCACACTTCTTAATTTCATGGTGCGCTGATTCTTCCAGACATGGAGCCTTCACTCCAGGTCCCTCCCTGATTCCTCAGCATGTTTAACTGAGTATCTTTCTTTATGTGATTTTTTCTATGATTAGAGAACTCAGCAAGAGACTAATCCTCATTGTGTTGGGGCACTTTGCTCCATCATTGGAAAGCCCTCTTCACATCATTACTTTGTCATCTCACTGCATCTGTGAGGTATGCAGGGCAGACACAAAGACCTACACCTTAGAGACAGGGAAACAGAGTCAAAGAGGAATGAACTTGCCCCGAATCATGGGGCTAGCAAGTGGCGCATTACTCCTGTCCAGTGCTGTTCTATGCCGTAATCCAGCAGCCTGACGGGGGATATGTTTTTAAGGCTTTGCATCCATTATGCACTCTAGAGGAAGGGGTATCATTTCTGCTTTTTATATGATACATTTTGTAACGTTTGATAATGGCCATTTCATGCTCCCTAGTGCTATTCCTAATATAAGTACTCTGTCGGTGCCCATGCAGATTCCTTTTGTATACAGTGATTTTCAAGCAATGCTCCATTTAACAGTGGGTTTCAGAGGCCTTTCGAGGACCATCAGTGTGGTGATGGAGAGAAGGATAAATGGGTTGGACCACAGGCTCTATCCATTCCTGCTCCAGCTGGAACATCTGGGTCCCTATCTGTTTTACAGCAAACTTCTTCACGATATTGTGAACAAAAAAGCTTCTAGCCAAAATATCTGAAAAGCACAGAGTTACCATGTTCTTTTCAAAAGGGACCGTATCTCATTCCAGAAACAAGCTCTGATCAGGGAGTAGGTAAAGGCATCTAGCAGGTCCGTGTTTGAGCCCACGAGCACTTACTGTGGATGAACCTGAGTAACCTCTTCTAGCCTTGATTTCTTCTTGTAAGGACTGATAATAACAGCATCTGCTACATTAGTTTGCTGTTATGTAACAGCAAAGTACCCCTGAGCCTAAGCAACAGAGATTTATAATCTCACAGATGTGGCAGCAGGGTTCATCCCTTCTGAGGCTGTGAGAGAAGAACCTGTTCCAGGTCTGGAAATGGAGAGTCGTCATGACTTCGATTATATTTAGTTTTAAATCCTACCTCTAGAAATCACATTCCTCTCTCCATATATACCCCTCAGAGACCTAGCCTTTTGCCCCTGGTAATCAGCAACCCCTGACGCCGCAGCCCAGGCCTGACTGTGGTTTCAAGGCCCAGACCTCTGACAGGACAGAGATAACATCTTGACCTAAGTTATGCTTCAGTTCCTGAGTCCTAAAGTGAACATACCCCCTGGCTGCTTTCTCATGAACAGACAGACATTGGAAAAGACCTCGGACCTGTTCTAAATATCTGAAGAAATACCTTACCTCACCTTAGGCCAATCAGCTCCCAGCATGACCCTAAACTCTCCAACTCAGTGTGTCTTGTGATTTTGCCTTCTGTAATATAATATGTAACCCACATGCCATTGAGGAGTAGGGATTTTAGAAGCATTAACCCCCTGCCTTCAAACTGGCCAATGCAATATTAAATTAATTTTTTTCTTTCTATATTTCTCATGCATTTATCTGGGCCAGTGCACTCAAGCAGACAGACTCAAAAATATTACAGCTCCAGTAAGTGCCCCACTTCTTAGCTTGTATATGGCTGTGTTCTCCCTGCGTCACTTTGTATCATTTTCCATCCAAGGGTGTCTGTCTGTGTCCAGATTTCTTTTTTTAAACTAGAAAACCAGTCATGATTGATTAAGGTCCATCCAAATGACCCCATCTTACTAATTACATCTGCCACAACTTCATTTCCAAATAAAGTCACAATATGAAGAACGAAGAGTTAAAAGACGTCACCATGGGCCTCTTAGACACAATTCAGTCTGCCTTATAAGATGAGAATTAGAAAAGATCATGTATTTAAAGTATTTTATTGGGGACTTAAACTATAATAGTTATCTAGCAAACATGAGTTTCCTGTCTTTTGTTTGATGTAAATCCTACTGCTAACTTTTTTCCCCAAACACTTTCTTTTGTTCTTCTTTGCTATGTTTCTATCTTTACCTTTCCCAGTAGCCTCTTAGTGTGACCTTCTGAGGCTACTCTCTCTTCTACTTATTCCCAAGGGAATCTTTGCAATGTAGGATGAGGTTATCTAAGCAACAAGCTGTACCTTTCAAGGGAGATTATCCTACAAATGCACACTAGGCTGATTTTTCAAGAACATTTCATGCCTCCACCTTTCTTTTTAAAGAGCGGAGATTGACCACTTTGACCTTATTCACTGCTGTGTCTGAGGGAGACCCTGGGCACCTAGAAGAGTAGCTGTGAATTCATCGGGGCACGGCCACAGGCAAAACTTCCAAGAAAATGTCTCCGAGAGGTAACATCAGAACTTCCCGAGAGAAGTTTGTAAACATGTCTGAGCACAAGGGAGTGGTTTGAGCAGCAAATGCCAGATTGGGAAGAAAGAATATTTCTAACGGAACAAAAGTTCACTGGGGCAAACAAAGGAGGGGAAAATACAACTGCATTTTTTTTTCAGTTCAAGTTTGTCTAAAGCCAACACATCAGATGTACCTCCACCAGTCTTTGGTTAGTTATTCTCCAGTTGGAATGTTGAAATGTGGCTAACTCCCAGAGCAACCTGGCAATCCTCTGGGAACTGAGAGACACTATTTACCAAGAGGATTGCTTTAAAGTAGTGACATGTTTTGAAAGTTCTAGACTGAAATATGAAAATTAGAGCCCAGAGGCGGGGCAGAGCCAGTCTTTCTCTGATTTGCTGAATATACCTGACACATGTAAAACAGCCAGGCAGAAGCATGTAATTAGGAGCAGTGGAATTGTTGTTTTGCTCCTAATGCAAACAGGGAGCCTCAGGACAGAGAGGCAGGAGTTGATTCTGGGACACATCAAGTTTCAAAATAAGAGACACAATGAGAAAAATAAATTCCCTGACCCTATGCTTAGGCTGCAGTTTGAAACAACTGGACCACTGAATCGGGGGTTCCTTCTGTTTACTGTTGCTGGAGTCTCACATTCTGCACGCTTGTATCTCTAGATATCTATGGATGGAAGTAGGAGCCCTGGAAGAGCAAGAGAGCTGTTTTTGATGAAATCATTGAGTGGGTGAAGTGGAAGCTGGCAGCTAATCCCTTTGCGCAGGTGTGTGTGTGAGTGTGCTGACCTGGAACTTGGCTAGCTCAGCTGTTGTTTTGAAAGGCAAAACAATAGCTCCTAATTCCCTAGAGCACCATTAGCCAGGATTCCAGCCCCACAATGGTGGTGGTCTTGGGAATGGCAGTGGACCACCCACCCAGAAAAAAAATAAAAACAATATCTAGCCCCTCCAGCAGGTTTCACACTTTCATTTTCAAAACATTCAGAACCAAGACATGTTTTACAGTTTATTTTCATGCAGTCTCTGCAAAGAGCATCAGCATTTGAGAAGGAGCAAAAAAATCAACTTGAGGCATAATACTATCAATAGTGGAGAGCAGTAACAATGGAATTTATACTTTTCTACCTCTTTGAAGATTTTTTTTTGCAATGGCGGTTTCCTTATGTGGAAAATACCATCAGTTTGGAGGTTTAAGTCACTATTTTGCATCTGGCATTAACTCTATTATTTTGTGCAATTACGGTTATTTCTCTGAGCCACATTTTCTCATTGGTAAAAACGAGGCAGATGCTGCCTACAGAAGTCAGCCCTCAGGACGGACTGATTACATATACATATAATTGTAAATATGATAAACTAAAAGACTGAAAAAATTAATTGTACTATCTCTATGTTTCTTTTGGAAAAGTCATGAAGAATTTCATAAACAGGAGTAATATCCCACTTATTTAACTTTTGAAAATGAAGACTTTCTAATTACTTTAAAGTATACTTTGCCTAAGTTGCAATTGAATTTTTATACGCAACATTAACAAAGCAAAGAAAGTGGTGTCTTCACAACAGCAGAGTCTGGGAGAGCTATAAAGCAGTATGGCAGATGCGCTAGCTGGAAAGTCAGCAGGAGCAATATTAATGGGCACACTCACACTATTTTATTTATAGAGTTTCCTCATTTACGATATTGAACTCATTTCTGAATCCTGAAGACACTATGGCCTCCTATGTCTCACCCCATAAACACTTCATTTTCTACATTTCAGAGAGTTTTTGAGGATTTATGTTGTTTACATTGCACTATCTTCTTCATAGATTAAACTGATTATTTTCATTCTGGCATGAGGTTTAGTCATGGCTCTTGCACCATTCACGGAGAAAGCACTGTGGCAGGAAGAGCCCAGGAAAATAACACACATTCCGAGACTTGGGAACAGAGAAAAGAGATTATATTTAGAAATCTATGCAACTTTTTTTTTATAAAACAGGAAGCCCTGAGCATTTTTTCTTCAGGTATCCTCTCTATCTCCAAACATAAAGGTAGAAAGCAGGAAAAGCCCCTCACTTTCCAATTCTGCCAAACTCTTGATTCAAGCCATCATGTGCAGTGTCAAAACAGCCAAGCACCACCCTCCTGATGGCTACAAGTGTCAGTAAAGCCTGGTTCCAACAGCTACCATATGGCAGCACCCACGGTGCACAACGAAGTTCAAAACTTTTCTACACCCTTACATCACCCTTATAAAAGTGCTTGCAAGGGAGGATGGCTGAGTGTAGCAGTTCTCAAACATCAGTGTTCCAAATGAGAGCACTCCAAATTAAGATGCCTGAACCATGTCTCCAGCAATTCCCATTCTGTAGCCTTGGAAAATGTCCAAGAAACTGATTGCTTGGTGAACACCCCAGATAATCTAATGCGGGAAGTTTGGATAGCATAGTTTAAGAAATATTTTATCACAGCACTGCCCAGGTGGTTCAGCTGGTTGGAGCATAGTTCCATGAACCAAAAAGTTTGCAGGTTCGATCCCTGGTCAGGTCACAGACTTAGGTCACAGGTTCAGTTCCTGGTTGGAATGCACACAGGAAGCAACTGATTGATGTTTCTCTCTCAAATTGGTGTTTCTCTCACTCCCTCTTTTCTTCTCTTTCTCTCTATAAATCAATGAAAATGTATCCACAGGTGGAGATTTTTTTAAAGGAAGAAATACTAACAGAATCTATGCATGCTCAGGATGTCAAGTTAGAAAAGTCTAAATTTAAATCCCAAAGCCTAAAGTTCCTTGCTCTTCACCATTAGGTGAGTTGTTCACCTCTTTACGCTTTAGTTTTCTCAACAATAACATGGGAATAATGACCATTTGAGTGGTTATTAACTCAGCTTGAAGGGAGTGAGTTACAGAGAACTTGACTCACTGACTGCCGCATAGTAGACATTAAATCAGTGATGGCTATTATTTGATGATTCAAAGCCTAAACTCCAGCAATCCCTTAAAAGGTTTGACATCTTTGCCCTGGTCCAGTAGCTCAGTTGGTTTGAGCATTGTCCTGATATGCCAAAGTTGTGAGTTTGATTCCTTGGCAGGGCACATACAAGAATTAACCAATTAATTCATCAATAAGTGGAACAACAATTGATGTTTCTCTCTCAAATCAATCAATAATAAAAAAAGGATTTGACATCTTGAAGGATCTAAAGTTATTCCTGAGTGAGAAAATTAATAGGATTATATCACTCACAATATCGAAGCACTATAGTATTATTAGTTTATAGTTTTCTTCCATTTGACTCCAAACAACCAGAAAATTTGAACTTTAGGACATGACACATTTGCCCGTAAGGAACTGGTAATATTGTAAGTTGAGTGATGATAAAAGGTCCCTGAGACAGCCATGTGGGAGTGTTGAAAAAGATTTGATAGTCATCATGTATTGAAGCAGTAGATATAAGCCAGGAGTGGAGATCTGGGTGGCTGATCTCCCAGTGATACAGTGATAACAACAGTTCTGTTTTCTTCACAGCAATGTAAGAATCATATGAGGAAATGCAAGTGAAAGCAATTTGAAAGTTGTGCAATGCTAGGATAATGAGATTGTTATGATGAGGCCTCTCCTCTAAAAACCAGAAAAGATAATATAAAACATAGGCCACGTCATAAAGAGAACCCAGTGCTAGGGGCTGATTATAGTATAGGCACACACCATTCACTGTTGAGTGCCTGGAAGGCTGAATGTCCACCTGGCAAGAGTGATGAAGAGCTGATAGAAAGCCCAGATTAGATAATTTTTGAGGTTTGCTCCTATGAAGATATTAAAAGATTCTTAAAAACACCAGATCTAGTTAGACATTTAAGAAAATAAGGAAGGGAAATGTGTTCCAATTTTTACAATGAAGCTGGCACAATTTTTAGAAATAAATGTGAAGTACAATGTGTATTTCTAAAAGCCTATATTTTTTAGGCAACTGCTCAATCACATAAGAAAACAAAATCAAAATTACACACCAAGTTGTTTACCAAATGAGTGTTCTAGTCCTCATTATGGCTGTGGGATTTGAATCTCCCAGAGCCATCACACCTGACTTGTTGAGCAATAAATACCTGCGGCACCATGAGTCAGATGGAGCCTTAACTGGCAAGCCGAGAGAATCAGGGACATAGGCCTAAAATGGCGTCTTCCCACCTGCTACCCACAAACTAATACAGCTTAATGTGGACAGAAAAGGGGAAAGAGGAGGCAGCAAGGGGCCCAGTATTGGGAACTAGTCTTAGAAAAATGTAATTTCTATTGACAAACTTTCAGGTAATTAGACTCCTTCTGTGTTCTCTCAATACTTTGTATTTATCTGCACAACTCATTGGGTATTTGTTGTATGTCCTTTCTCCATGAGGCAGAGAACATGTCTCATGTGATTCTGCATCTTCAATGACACACAATAGTATTGGCCTTCACACATGGAGCTCAACACAGGGCTATTAATTTAGTATGAAAGCATAGATTAAGTAGCCTACGTCCAATAAAAACTACCAGTTGGTGGTAGAAAATATGTGTCTGGCTGGAAACCTCCAAGAAAAAGAAAACACATTAACTTTAGACACAGTAATTAGGAACCTTTTAAAATAAAAGGTAGTACAATGTGGTAGGCAGAGCTCAGAGCAGTATCAAGCTCTATAAAGTCTGAGTCTCTCCCCTCCAGCTAAAGAGGAGTCATCCCATGATAGCAGAAGGTCAAGGGTACTGCTCCAGTCTTCTCAGTTATACTGCCCACCTCCAAAATAAATAATACCACTTGGTAATATGAAAATCAAGCCTCCACCCCCAACTTAGGACCTTGAATTCTAGCTTCTACAGTCACTACTCTTCAGAAACCACTTCTTACAAATAAATTTTCTTAGGGGTTTCATTTGGCCAATTTTATTGACCAATCTAGATGATGGAAATTTGCTGACCATTCTTTTCCAGCTGAAACCCTCCTATCGGATGTTCTATGACAGTGCTCTCTTCTATTTTGCAGGTAAATTTTCTCTCTGCTTTTTTGGCTTTTCTTTCTTCTCTTACTAAGCCATGATTATTTATTGCATGACTTGGCAATTGATTTTCATCTCTTCTCTCTAAACAATGACCCTGTAGAGATTGAATCCATTGGCAGGAGTCTAACTACATCAGTGCTCAAGAAATATCTTCACAATCTCGATGGCTGGCCCTGTACTCTAATTGCAGATTTCCAAATATTTGCAAGGCATCTTTTGGAAGTGCTCCATTGTCAGCTCATCACCTCTCCTTGTTCCTGTATGCAGCCTCCACAGATTCAGGCCAGTTTTTCCATTGGTCTTGGTTTCAACTTTCTCACAAATTATCTTAGATGGTAGAAGAAATTATTGGAAGTTTGTAATGCAGCCTTCAAATTCATGGTTAAAGTCTCTTATAATTCTTAAAATCCTTGGTAACTCTCTATATATTTTGTAATTTTTATAACCATATGTCTAAAAGTTCCAAGCTAAAAGCCACCATGGATATTCTTGCCAATATTCAAATTCTTAGACAAACCCTGTTAACTTTACTTATTCCAGGATTTGAATGGCCATTGTTGGAATAAACCAAAAGAAGTGAAGATCAAGAGTCTCACTCAGGAGGGAAACTCTAGCAGCCTATTATTTTTAAAAATGATTTTGTACTCAGCCCTACATTTTATGTATTCATGCGAGTCTGTTTTTCCAACCAGACTTCAGGTCTTAGAAGTAAAGATTGATACTTGATTTATTTTTAGTCTCATTTTCCAATGCAGTGCCTGATATTTGGTGTATGTTCAGTAAATATTTTTTGAATTGCATCAATTATCAAATTTTAGGGTGTTTTTTAAATATGTTATCACCAAGTCCTGCAGCAGGAAGTTACTGAACTTGTACGAGGACATGAAAGCCTATAATACTCATGCAGTTGTGAAAGGGGATAGATAATAAAACCCAGTGTCCAAAAGACTTGCATGGTAAAAAGGAGATAAGCAGATCCGTTGTGCCTTGTGGAGAGCCAGAGACTAAAGAAGACAGGTGCGCACCCCTGGTGGAAGGGTAGAGCCCTTTTGCTGACTGCCTTGGTTTTATGATTCCTACTAAGAATAACCAGGCAAATATTATTTATGGTTATTTGCCAGTATCTAGAAGGAGGTTGAGACAGAGAGTAAATATTGCCTTGAAGTCCTTCATATTCCATGAAATGTCTTTCTGAGCTCCTTGCTATTGGAATTGTTCAAGCAGAGGCTAGACAACTGCAGGGCAAGGATGCAATAAGGGAAGTTGTAGATGCTGAGTCTTACATGGAATTGAGTTAGATGGACTTAAGTCCACACCTATTATACTTTTCCCAAACAATTATAGTTTTAAAATACAAGTCATATTATTTATTGAGCATTGTGTGAGATACTGAGTGAGGTACTCTATATATGTAATTATAGCCAACACTTACATAGCATTTGCTACACACTGAAAAGAGTTCTTTGTGTATATGTATTCCATAAATCTTCACACAAGCCCATGAAGTAGGTATTGTTGTAAGTTCCATTCTACAAATGGAACAACTGAGGCACACGGTATTCAGCAATTTGCACAAGAATATTCAGCTAGTAAGTAGCAGAGTTGGGCTCTCAACCCACTAAGCCTGGTTTCAGACTGTGTACTCATATCTGTTGTACTTGACGGCTGCTTTGAGCTTTGCAATAAATATGAGACAATAGGATTACTACTCTTCCCTTATAGATGAGAAACCCAGGTGCAGAAGTATATGTCATGCACCTTTGATCAACATGGGGCCTCTCCAGTTCCCATTGCCCCACCTGGTTCTAGTGCTGCTCACTCCATGCCTAAGATCTTGCAAAGACTTTTTGTCTCAACTTCCACTTCTCCTCTTCCTGTACATCCTTCAAATTGTTGTGTGATATTATTCAAGAGTCTCCATTGGCCCCTTCTTGCCTGTGACATCCTTTTCAAATATGTCAAACTGTGTGGCTTTTCATAACCTGCCTCCATTACTTTGTGAAAACTTATCTCTTAAAAACACAGACTCTATTTTCATTAGGCTGATTTCTTCATTGTTCCACTCATATTTGTGAGTTTGCTAACCACAGAAAAAAAATAATGTGCCTTTATTAGATAATAGATTTCATTTATATATTCCTCAAATATAAACTTTTCTTTTTTTCTTTCCCCAACATTCATTTGGGCCCCATGTCCTCTCTCTTTCATCAAATTATTCTTCTTCTGCTCCACTTCACCACAGTCTCAGATCAGACCTTCCTCATCTTCATATGAATTAGTTCTCTATTTCCTCATCTGCCACCAGTCTTGTCTCCCTCAAAGCACACTCAGCAATGCCACTGAAAAGCCTTTTAATTATGCTAACCTCCTGGTTAAAGTTAAAAACATTTAGCCTAGTGGGCCTTGAAAGCCAGGATGAGGATTTGGATACAGAAAAAGTTTATATAGGTTAGCATAATATGGGAAAACATCATGCTTTCTCATAAACTGTATGCCTCAGGATTGTGTTGTAAACCAAGGACCGGATATCAGAGGTGATTGACAAAGGACCAAAGAAGATGTGTGTTGCTCCAGCTTCTTTTATTCTTCATCCGTGCTGTGATTCTGTCCCTGGAGAAGGTTGGTTTCCTCGGGAGAAACCAAGAGGAGGAGAGGAGATGTAAGTAGCAGGATGCTGGCACAAAAAAGAGCTGACAAACTGTGCTTCGTACCTGCCTGGGATGACCTTTAAATATCAGGACGAGAATCTCTGGCTCTTACCGGAAGAGGCCTCTCCAGGTACTCAGCTGCTGGGAAAATTATGTATTACAGTGGCTTGAAAAATGAAGAAATCTGATTAAGTTTCTTGATCCTATTTCTGATCTGTTGTTTTGTTTCTGTTTCATCAAGGCTCTGTGGCTTCCTCCAGCCCAAAGTGCATCTTGATCTACTCCCTCAGGCATGACCCCTTCCTGCCAGATCCCAGTTTTTGAATCACTTTCCTCCACTCTCTCCTATGTCTCCTTTGGTATTACAACTAAGCGTATGTTCCAACTTTTGAAATTGTTCCAAAGTCCTTGAATATTCTGGGGTTGTTATTTTATTCTTTTTCTTTCTCAAGGCTTTTCAGTTTGGGAAGTTTCTAATGCTACATCTTCAAGCCTGCTTATTCATTCCTCAGCCCCGTCCAGTGTACTCATAATGTCTATCAAAGGCATTTTTCATTTCGTCAACAGTTTTGATTTCTAGTATTCACTTCTGATTCTTTGTTAGAATTTCCATATCTCTGCTTATATTACCCATCTATTCGTTCATGGGCTCTACGTTTCCGTTAAAAGCCCAATATATTAATCATAGTTATTTTATTTTCTCTGCTACTTCCCACATCTGTGTAATAGCTGAGTTTGGTTCTGATTTTATTTTGCCTCTTTAGCTGCCCCCCCCCCTTTTTTGCTGTTTGGCATGTCNGTTAAAAACATTTAGCCTAGTGGGCCTTGAAAGCCAGGATGAGGATTTGGATACAGAAAAAGTTTATATAGGTTAGCATAATATGGGAAAACATCATGCTTTCTCATAAACTGTATGCCTCAGGATTGTGTTGTAAACCAAGGACCGGATATCAGAGGTGATTGACAAAGGACCAAAGAAGATGTGTGTTGCTCCAGCTTCTTTTATTCTTCATCCGTGCTGTGATTCTGTCCCTGGAGAAGGTTGGTTTCCTCGGGAGAAACCAAGAGGAGGAGAGGAGATGTAAGTAGCAGGATGCTGGCACAAAAAAGAGCTGACAAACTGTGCTTCGTACCTGCCTGGGATGACCTTTAAATATCAGGACGAGAATCTCTGGCTCTTACCGGAAGAGGCCTCTCCAGGTACCCAGCTGCTGGGAAAATTATGTATTAGAGTGGCTTGAAAAATGAAGAAATCTGATTAAGTTTCTTGATCCCATTTCTGATCTGTTGTTTTGTTTCTGTTTCATCAAGGCTCTGTGGCTTCCTCCAGCCCAAAGTGCATCTTGATCTACTCCCTCAGGGATGACCCCTTCCTGCCAGATCCCAGTTTTTGAATCACTTTCCTCCACTCTCTCCTATGTCTCCTTTGGTATTACAATTAAGCGTATGTTCCAACTTTCGAAATTGTTCCAAAGTCCTTGAATATTCTGGGGTTGTTATTTTATTCTTTTTCTTTCTCATGGCTTTTCAGTTTGGGAAGTTTCTAATGCTGTATCTTCAAGCCCTGCTGATTCATTCCTCAGCCCTGCCCAGTGTACTCATAATGTCTATCAAAGGCATTTTTCATTTCGTCAACATTTTTGATTTCTAGTATTCACTTCTGATTCTTTGTTAGAATTTCCATATCTCTGCTTATATTACCCATCTATTCATTCATGGGCTCTACCTTTCCGTTAAAAGCCCAATATATTAATCATAGTTATTTTATTTTCTCTGCTACTTTCCACATCTGTGTAATAGCTGAGTTTGGTTCTGATTTTATTTTGCCTCTTTAGCTCCCCCCCCCCCTTTTTTTGCTGTTTGGCATGTCTTACAATTTTTTGTTTAAAGCTGGATATGAGGTATCACATGATAGGAATGGAAGTAAATAAGATGTTAGTGTAAGGATTTACGTTAATCTGCCTGGGAGTAGGGCTGTTTTTAATATTTGCTGTAGTTGTAAGTGTCAGAGCCTTCAGATTCCTGCTCTGTTCATGTTTCTGTCTCTTATCCTGATTTCAGATTTCCCTGACCGCGCTTCCTCAGCGAAAGTCTGCATCTTGTATCTCTTTCAGCTGAATTCCACCATGCTGGAGCTTATTAGTGTGGTGGTCAAGTGTGGGGAAGCCGAAACATTGGATGATGTTATTACTGAATCTCAGTATTTTAGTGGCTTTTGTCTCTGGCTATGACCCTCACAAGAGTTTCTTTAGGGAAATAGCTCTTTCACCTGTCCTCCCCCCATCCGGTGAGACAGAAAGGTTAGAAGGGCAGAAGCAGGAGGAATGCCCTTCCCCCAAGTGGAATAAGGCTCTAGTCATCTTTTTTCCATCTGTCTCTCTAAGGTGGTGGTTTGCCCTGCAAGCTCACTTCACTAATGGATCCAAGAGAAATGATTGATTTTCAGGTTGTCCACCTTTTTCTCATTTCAAGGACAAGAGTGGTGATTTCTAAGCTCTTTTTATTATTAGAGCTGAAGCCAGAAGTTGTTCAATGTGGAATGGTACAGGAAAGAGTGACATACGCGCTGTACCTTATTCAACTTTGTGTTCAGTTTTATGCCCAGCCGAAGAGAGTAGAGGCTTGACGCACTGTAAAATATTAGTGTGGAGTCAATAGAAAAGGACAAACTGTCCCACACGTCAGGAAGCTGGTACACTCAGGTTAATCAGCAGAATCAGTAAATGTTCCTAACTGTAAAAACCGCATAAATCGTAAAGGAGACTTCCACAATGCAAAAGCATAATAATATTTTGCAGGGTTAGATGTGCATTCTTGAATAAAATTACAACCTTATGCCAAACAGGTTATTATTCATGCTGTTTATAAATCTGAAACCCAAAAGGGAAACCTATAAATTTTCACCAAACAATAGCTCCCACACACTTAATTCACATGTCTGCTCATTTCCAAGCACCAGGTTTTATACGGCTGACTGGAATTTTGGCAGAGAACATCCCAGATGCTGCCAAGGTCATGAGAGAGGAAATGGATCAGATCTAGCTGATGCTATTCCAGCTCTTAGGAAGCAGGATCATACATTTCTGAATGTTCAGCAAACATGCCGTTGGGAGGTGAGAGAATCATGGGTGAGGAGGAAAAAATTCATGATCGAGACTGAATTCCCAGTAAGCAAGTATGGCTCAATATTAGAATGTAGCTTTAAGTTACAGTGCTATGTTTAGTAACAAATCAAACAGATACATTATATGGATTTAATTGTGTCAGTCTGCCTTATGTATCAGCACACCCATCAGTCTTTCTCTGGTCTTCCCTGCCCTTTCCACTGGCAGCATTTTTCACAGCGCGACTGTCCTTCTGCCACGGACACAGTGCAAAACCTGGCCATTTTCTTCAGCAGAACTAAGGCTTTTGAACCTCTATCTGTTTGTTTACTTTAATGTAAAGTGTTCTTCTGCCGTCAAAATCTTGCCATTTTCCTCCCTCCCTCCCCCTCCCCAGAAGTTTTAATCTCATGGTGTTGGATTAGAATCAGAGATATCAGTATGGATTCCTGCTTTTCACAAATACACATGCAAACATAAAGATATACAAAAATGTAAATATAACCTGAATATATGCTTGGTCAGTATATGTGCATATATCCCTAAGATGTTAACATAAGAAACTCTGAATGGAGCTTTGTAGAAAATCTGTATAATATTTTTGCAACATTCCTAGAAGTCTAAAATTATTTCAACATAAAAAGTAAAAAAGAAGCAGTGAAAGGCCAGAGGCCATTTTACATGTTAAAATGTTTAAATAAATTTTAAAATAAAACTTGCTCTGACTTCAAGACTGCTTGTGATTTCTCCCTGAAACTTTCACCAGTACCCCACCAGAAGTAATTTGTCCTTTCCCCCACAAGTCTGTATTATATAATAGAGGTCTGGACCTCTCTAATACACTTTCAGAGATACTTTTTCTGACTTCTAATGGGTTAAGAAAGAGGTTAGATAGGAGGGAGGAACCTGGTCACAGACTAAGGAACGACTCCTCACTCCCTGCCTGATGTAATCGTGGGCAAGAAGTCCCTTAAAAATCCAGTAAAACCCCGGAGCAAGTACACCGAGTGTCATTCTTTCTCAGCAGCTGTGAGCAGAAAAGTCTGGCTGTCCCTGCAACAGAGACAAACCTGGCTCGAAGCAGAAATGTATAAGTGAATTTTAAAGGGAATTCATGCTCCTGACAGAATTTTTTTTCGCATAAAGCAAACATCAATCCTATAGAAGCTGCAAGTGTCCCATAACTGTTGCACTCAAGCTTGAAGTTCACCAAACAATTGTCACCTTTATCCTGAGAAAGGAGTATATTAGAGCAAAGGAGTCTGGATTGAGAATCAAGGGAGACCCATGTAATCTCAGCCAGATTAATAAATACAGGTGCTTGTGTGCTGCACTCCCCTGTATGGCCCTTTCCCATAATCACGGATGCCCTCTCTGTGCAAGGCAGATCAAGCTACGTTGCTGACTATAACGCAATTTGTTCATTTTTATTGCTGTAAGGTTTTTCACTGTTTCAATTTTAATTATGTAACTATTCCACTATTCTCACTGATGGGCATTTGTCTGTCATAAACTGTGTCACCATGAATATTATTGTACATGTAGCCTATTGCTTGATACAATAATTTCTTAGATCCCATTTTTATTAGTTTTTTGCAGATATAAATGAGATAAGTGGAATGAGAGAAACGAAACCCACTTACTGATAGCTTGCTAGCAAAGGGGCCAGCCACCATCACTTGCATTTTGGCAGAGACTCAAAGGAAGGCAGAAGAGTGGGAAAGAGTTATACATAGTGGAAACAGGGAAGCCTTCAGGTGCACCATGATTAGAGGCTGCTGGCCTGCGGATACTCTAGGCAGGTTAACTGGAAGCAAGGCATCCGATGTGATTGGTAAGGAGTCGTATATGAACTTCTCTGGTCCTGAGTTAGAAGTAAAGAAAATTAGGAAAGCTGTCAATAATCAAGTCCTGGTCATTGGGGGCTGGTTGTTACAGGAGTTACTGTTTCGCTTCTTGGATTGTTAGAATATTCGAGATGGAAATCCGGCTTCCTCGAAGTTTCAGTTACGCAGAGTGGCTTCCTGGGCCGTGTACTGTAGATCCAAAGTTGATTTCCTGAGCCAGTTGCTGCAGGTTGTGAATCAGAGTTCTGCTTTTCATACGGTCTGCCCATTGTCCATCTGAATATTCAGTCTCAGAAATCACTTTTGTAATTTCTGTCAAAACTTCTAGCTTTATTGAGCTTCTGGCACAAAAATAAAAGTACATTTTATATCATTTTTTGTGAAAGTCGAATAATGTATTGAATACCTACCTCACTCTTTGACACACAAATATTCTCTCTTCTTCACATCTCTTTCAGTTTGATAGATGCTTGACAGTGTCTACTAACAAACTTCAAGCAGGACTGTTTGAAACATAGGTGTTATTAAACAATTCAAACATCACAGTATTGGGATAGTTATCTTGACGCTCCTTCCAATCCTGAGCATCCATGCTGGTGCTCCCAGTTGTAGTATTTTTTTTCTTTTAAAAATATAAATACTCCATGAACTTGTGCGTCATCCGTGGGTAGAGGCCATGCTGCCCCTCTGTTTCTCTCCAGTACCAACCAGTGTATCCACTGCCAACGCCAGCTGTAGCACCTGGAGTTCCTCGTAACGTTAAGGATCCCTGAGTAAGTTCATACATTTGTTTTTCCAAGACCATTTAGCTAAAAAGCAGAGGAACTAAGAATTAAATATAGTGCTTTTGAATTCCAAAGTATAGATAGATAGATAGACAGATAGATAGATAAGTAGATAGATATAATTATTTTTCTTTCTCATCTATATATAAAAGCCTCTCAATATATTAGGTACATTCCCCTAACTAATCAGGCCACAGAAATACTTTCTAGGTTATTATAATGTATTAGTAGGAAACCAACAGAGAATCAATAGCTATAATAAACAGTTTGAATGTACTAGACATCTAAAAATGACTTTGCACCTAAACTGTTACAACAAATAATAAAAATTTGTCTTCTAATGTGTTGCATTTAACTTTATAACAAATGAAAATGGAGAATTCATGTTATTGTATATTTTGTATTTTATTTTGCATGTATATGTATAAAAATCCTATTTTATTTTGCATGTATATGTATAAAAATCCTATTTTATACATATTCATTATAATAAAAAGAAATAAACTACACAGTAATAAACTGTTAATCTTGAATTCAGCTATTTCCAATGTTTTTAGGCTTGCATCTTGTATAGATCATCACTATCCCCACTGACTTTTAAAAACAAAAGCTCAGTTGTTCAATTTAACTTTGAGAGAATCTTTTTAAAATTTCACTTGGTTATAGTTGAGAACCACAAGATCTTTAGTTTTTTCCTTTTAGCCACAGAAATGGTAGTTGTATAACTTAGTTAATCAAAATAAACATGTAAGGCATTCCATTTTTAAAATAATACAAAGAAACAAAATATGTCTGATATTTTTAATATAATATTAAAATTAAAGTATTAAATTTATAAGAATATCTACTAGCATTTCCTCAAGGACCTTTTATGGGACATCAGTATAATGGAATTATATGCACTATGCATCCAGCATTAGTGACAGTTAGAATGCATCGAAATTTTCTAACTCTACCATGCTTTTTATAGCTGAGATTTTTCTCTCCATTTATCTGATCAGCTGTCACAGAGAACCATTTGTTTTTTTCTAAATAGCACTGAAATAAAAAGAAAGAGGCTTTTAATGTTCTTAAATATTTCAACTAGAACATCTGCTTGTTTATATGTTCAACATATATTAGTATGGAGTTAGCCGATATTCACCACTGAGGGTTTTCTCTAATTCATCACTTTTAGAATGATTTGGTGCATGCCTGAACTATGGAAATTAGAGTGTGTGGAATGGTGGAATTCTTTCTATAGCTTGGTAAAGCTTGCCACTCTGTTACTGTCCTTTCACAAAAGCCAAACCAGCTCCTGCCCAACCCCCTGGTATCAGGCTGGATACATCCCTAAATAGTCCGGGTAAGGATGCAGCTCAGAAAGGTCCTTTCCTTTGAAATGACACCCCACTTCCCTAAACCATAACCAGATGAGATTTACAGCTCATTATATTCTTCCATATGTTTTGGAGTGGAGTGGAATCACTCAACTGAGAGAGACAAAAACTAGAAAAGAATATATCTTAATTTTATCGAGATTCATTGAAGTTTAAGAAACAATATAAGCTTTATTTAGGCCTCTTTATGGTATAATATATTGTTATTGAAACAGTGATTTCCCTATATTTTAAATTTGAATGATGAGATTGTATTCGTATATTGTTTTGTGTTAACATAAACTATAAAAATAGAACTGAACCTTAGAATTCAAGGTAAAACAATGCAGCTGAAATTTTTGGAATTGTGTTCAAGTTCAATCCCACCTATTAAAAGTTGTATAATCCTGTACTAATCAGGCCACTTTGGTGAACAGTATCTTCTCTTACACTATCAGATAAGATCTGTTCTACTTATTTCTGAGATTTTAGGAAGAACTTATGATATATTCAATGCAATGTTATAAAAATGTAATTAATACTGAGTATATAACAAAGCTTTTGCTGCTTTCTGTACAATTATTAATATGTTTATATAAATACATTGTAAATTACATATTACCACACAAATATATAGAAGTATTATTATATGTAGGATAATATTTATCCTTACACATTAAGTAATTTAGCCTTTCCCCTTTTGAGAACAGCAAGTGACATTTGAAAACTCATACTACTTTACAATAACCAATCAGTGATTCAACATTATTTGAAATAATATGCTTTTGGAAGAATAAAAATATGAATGGGTTGATTTCTTATTAAGAAACAAAGACTCAAAACTAAATCCAGCTGTACAAAGAATTCAATTTAAAGCAACATGTTATACAAAAGATAAAAATAAAAGGGTAAAAATAATGATTTCAACTAATGAAGAACAAGGAGGCTGAGGAAACAATAGTAATGAAAATAAAGAGAATCAAAGTCAAAAAGAACTATACTGGATCAAAAACTGTCATCTTTTAAAAAGTTTTTATCTTTATTTTATTTTATTTTAATTGTTCAAGTACAATTTTCTGCCCTTTACCCCTATCCCAGCCCATCAAAAAGGGCCATCTTACAGTGAAAAAAATTAAATCTACAGTAAACGGACTGAACCCTTGTGAATGGAATCATATTAGAACAACACATAAGCAAAACCTTTTAGAATTACATAACATGACAATCATGTTGGAAGACTGATAACTTTTGTCTGATATAATAAGCAAGATTAAATGAGACTAAAAAATTTTTGAATAACATGAAATGATTAAACAGATGCATACTGATATCTGTACTGTCAGATAATAGGCATTCTTTCTGAATAAGCATTTAGCATTTGTATGAATTAATTATATATATGATCATTAAAGCAAAATATTGTAAAGTCACAATTGAACAGTTATGGTATTTATTCACAATTCACTGACATGAGATATTAGTTCAAGAGTTTAATTAGAAAAGCATTCAACCACTTAAAATTTGAAGATATAAATTACATGACAATTAAATCTATTGTTATTTTAGGGTAAAAAAAAAAACAATGTACAAACCTAATCAACAAATCAAGAAAAGTTTGTCTTTAGAGACATTAACAATTGACTATTCTATATGAAAATATTTATAATCTACAATTTTATATCATTCAAAAATAAAGATAAAAATAAGGACATTTAACAAAAACAAAACTAGAGAATTTAAAATCAGCACATCTGTACTAGGGAAGGTATGAAAAGATGTTCTTCAGACAGACAAAATAATTATTTCAAGATAAAGTTTGTAGATACAAGTAGAAAAGCACAAATGAGTTTGAAAAAGATTGTGATCAGTATAAATGAATATTTTCTTAATTAATAGTAATGTCTTCCTGAGTTTACAGTTCAGACAAAATTGCGGTATATTACAACAATGATATTTAATTCAGAAAAGGGATAAATGGAGTTAAAAAATTCTTTGATTCTTGTACAAGAAAAAAGTTAATGAGCCAATGAATATTAGACAATAAAGCAGCAATCATGTCAATCTATAAAAGAATATTATAGTATCTCAAAGAAGACTAAGAGAGTGTATAACTTTCTTGCTAATATAGACAGAAAATAGAGTAAAAACTAATAAATGCACCAAAGTGAAATAAAGGAGGAAAAATTAATGCAAAAATATTGGAATTATAAGACAGAGATACAAACAAAATATATCAGTAATGACATTAAATTTAAATTTGCATTTAAAACTCACAGAAGCCTAAATATTCCAATGAAAAGATAAAGACTCATAATGGAAAAATCAAAAGTTTTATACTGTTGACAAAAGACATTTAAAACATAAGGATATAGAAAGAATGAAATCAGAGGATGATAAAAATTACACTACTCAAATGCAAATATTAACCAAAAGAATGCCAGTTTAGCTATTATAATGTGAGACAACTATATTTTTTAGGCCAAGGATCTCTAATGATAAAATGGGTCACTTCAAAATTCTTAAAGATTTAATTAAAAAAGAAGATATAATTCTAAATCTGTATGCAAAGCACAAGACAACTAACAACACAGATTCTAATGTATAAGATAAAGTAGAAGTTTTTTAAGAAAACAAGAAAGATCAATTCCTCTAGGAATACTTAAAAATATAAATAAAATTGATCTAATTAACATACCTAAACTACTATACTCCAAATTTCAGAATATACATTCTTGTCAATCATGGAACATTCGCAGCAATTGACCACATTCTATACCATGAGGTGCATCTCAGCAAATTTCAATGGACTGATTTCACAGTGTTTCCTTTAACTAAAATGCAATTTAAATAGAAATTAATCATTTTTAAACACTAGAACAAGGATTGTAACCTTTTAAATTAAGAAGTGAACTTTAAAACAACCCATGGAACAATGACGTAAAAATTAAAATTACAACATAGGTTTAACTGAATGATAACAAAAATACTGTTTTGAAACCCAGAAGCTTCAGGGAAAGTTGTGTTTAGAGAAAAACTTTTATCTTTAAATTTGTGTATTAGAAAATAAATGAAGCAGAAAATCTATAAGCATTAGCTCATCTCAGGAAGTTGTTTTTTTTTTTTTTTTTACGAATAACAAGTAAATCTAAATAGAACAAATAACATAGAGAATATGCACATGAGTAAAATAAGAAACAAATACACTGTAGAGAGAACACCAAAATGTCAAATGTTGATTGTTGGAAAAGACTAATAAAAGTGCTAATTTTTAGTAAGATTATCAAGGGAAAGAAAAGGCATAAAGGAAAATAGATTTTTTTCTTTTGATGATTGTGGAGGCAGTGCCAGTAGAAGGAAGGGGGAAGACTGTTATCATAGCAACATTTCTGCAAACGTGACTTAGCAAA
The DNA here is from genome assembly GCF_014824575.4 of Sturnira hondurensis. Classification (NCBI taxonomy): domain Eukaryota; kingdom Metazoa; phylum Chordata; class Mammalia; order Chiroptera; family Phyllostomidae; genus Sturnira; species Sturnira hondurensis. The sequence goes on from NW_028073027.1 coordinate 2,900,185, forward strand.
TATGTGTTTGCAAAGCAGTTGTTTTTTTTTATTTAACTTTTGTTCAAGTACAGTTTTCTGTCTTATATTCGCAGCCCTGCCCACCCCCCTCAGTGCTCCTCACCTCCCTCCCATTTCCACCCCCACCTTAGTTATTGTCCATGTGCCCTTCATACTTGTTTCTGATTCACAAGAGCAAAGCAGTTGTTACATATAAATGACCCACTTTTCCTCGCAGGGATTTACTACACCAACTGGATTGTTCTTATGAGACTGTTATATTAAGGCTCAATTGTTGATAAAATATATACTTTTCCTTCTCTTAATATTCTCACATGTAATATGGAACACAGTAATTTTTTTCATCCTTGAAGTTTCCTAAGAGGAGAAATCCCCCAACTGTCTATCAAGTGAATTGAACCCAAATGCCTGGATTCTTCCTATGTTTACAATAGACAAGAGAATGCAATTTATTTCTGTCTTATGGCTTGTAGTAAGACTAAGCACTTGGCAAACACACAGGTATGGATATATTTTCATGCCTAAAGAATTTAAAGCATAAAAAGCACTGTTTGCTGAAATCTTTAAGTAATAACACAAATGCCTGTTTTTTAAGTACAGGAATTTGCCTAGATCTTATGCTTTAATTTTATATTTTGACTGGAGTTATATTTCATACGTATGTTTTTTAGCATTTGAATCTGGGTAGCAAAACAAATAGCAACACATAAAATACAATATTAAACACTGCTATCTTGCCTTCAATTTTTCTTTTCTTGTTTATGGTTAATCACATGTACACTGTTTATTCTAACAACTTAAATGTTCCACCAAATAGTACAAATAATCCTTTCTCACTCTTAGCTACACCTCTGTTTACGAGGCAATGAGATTATTTCATGATCCCCACGAGCAGCCCTGACATTCCTGGGTTAGCTTTGCGCCTGTTATTCTTATCTTTTCATGATGAAACCATAATCATCTTTCAGAGTTACTCAGTAAGGTATTTTCTAAATCCCTACAATCAGATGTAATCTCTTTCAGTTCTTTGTAACTTCACAACCTATTTCTTGTATTTCTTGTTACCTATTTGTTTAACAATTGGGCATCAGCATTTGTGAAATTTCCTGATTTTGAACTTCTAAAGAGCTGAACTGTGTTTTCAAAATATTGTATCTTTATTTTTTGACACTAATTGAGTTGAATAAAGTTATTTGAAACTAAAGAGTTAGTAAATGAAGAGTGAGAAGATGGGAGTTGATGAAGGTAGAGGGGAGAGATGAAGGCATTGGGGAGAAAAAATACACCTGTGGCTGTGTGAGAGGAGGCGGAGGACTTCGCCTGCAGTGGAGGAGACAGAACAAAAAAGAAGAGAGTTTAACTTCCTCTTGGCCGCTCTCCTGTGTATTAAATCACACAGGGGAATGAAAAAAAAGAATTTTGGTGGGACTCTTTGGTTTGAACCACATATTTACTAAAGGGGAGTAATAATTTTTCTATATTAGATTCAATGTATATGGCCTTCATAAAGTAATTACCTAGGGATATTCAGTTGATTATTATAAAAAGCCTAATTTTGATTAGTAATTGAAGGAGGAGTTTATTTGGGATAGGCATTTTCTAATGGCATCCATACAAAATGAGTAGACATGTTAAGAATAAAAATAACGATGAGAATAGTTAATCTATAGCAAACTCCCTAGGTGTCAAGCATTCTGGTAAGCGTTTTACACAAATGTGCCATTACTCCTCACGATAGTTCTATTGTTACCCCTGCTGGAGACATAAGGAAGTTGAGGTAAGGGGAGTTCAGTTTACTTTCGCTGTCACTGCTGGTAACTGCTGGACCCCGAACTCCAAGTCTGGTCTCTCAAACTGAGAGTTCATGCTCTTAACCACTGTACTGCCTTCCCATGAAGAGGCAAACACCGGGATGAATTTATTTTTACCTAGAAAAGTAATGATGAAAGTACCTCTTGGGAAAAGTGTTTCTTTTTCTGAAAAACTCAACTTGAAAAGAAGATAGTAATAAATTCAGAGTCCCAGTTATAAGAGACTGTTTTTTTCTCTCATAAGTACCAAATTATAAACATTATATTAAATATAGTTCCGAGCCCTGGCTGGTGTAGCTCAGTGGATTGAGCACAGGCCTGCGAACCAGAGGATCGCGGTTCGATTCCCAGTCAGGGCACATGCCTGGGTTGCAGACTGCTTCCCTGCAGGCCAACTCCCAGCAGGGGATGCACGAAAGGCAACCATACATTGATGTTTCTCTCCCTCTCCTTCCCCTCTAAAGATAAATAAATAAATAAATAAATAAATAAAATCTAAAAAAAAAAACCATTAAATATAGTTAGGAACCTCTTTTCTTCCTTCAGTTAAGTTGCAATGAGTTTATAGCAAATGAAGTCTGTAAGGAAAGGAGACCTAGCCAGACCCAAAGTATAATTTTTATGGTGTACAAATATAAAAAGCCTGTATATTTTTAAACTATTTAGTGGTCCAAAGGGATTAGACTATCCAGGGACTTCTGGCCACCAGCATCGCTGAGAAACTGCTAAGACGGCAGCAAAGGAATTGTGTGCACAGCAGAGAAACCTGGCAATTAAAGAGGCGGTGCATGCTGTACTCTTTGCTCCGCGACTGTGCAAACAGAACAGAAGAGATCCTCCTCAGTGGAGACTTTCATCTTAACACCATTGTGTATTGCTGTGTCTGCATCTATCCCTATGTAGCCTGTCTAGCCAGATATGGATGCTCCCAACAATCATCACACTCAAAAAGAAAGTGTTAAACAGCCAGAGAGAATCCACATGATAATAATCGTTAGCAGTCTGTGTGGGGAATAAAGAACTCATAGTCAGGTACTTTTTGCATTCCTCCTTAGATGGTGTGCAGAATTCAATGTCCTTGGCGGCCTTATGCAGTCTTAGCTCTTTCCCAGGACATCCATCAACTAATCCACAATGACAGCTTTGTTATGTTGTTCCATTGTAGTTAATCTTGGTCTTGGGAACTAGGAAATGGTGCTGGACTCTGAAATTCCTTGGTTGCACAGTGTGGGGCTAAAGTACAGTTGTTTGGATGGAAAATAATATGATAATAATTAATAATAAAACAATAAACTCTGTGTTTTGTATACTCACAACAATAAACCTACTTTTGCTTCACCCCCAATCCATTGTAATTGTCTGATTTCTCTCTCTGACAGTTCCAATCCGGGAAGAGTCAGTTGACAATTGATAGTTGATGAAGTAAATTAGAAGTCAACAGGTGACAGCTAGATAACTCAGAGTCAGCAACACCTGGAAGCCTCTAACACACTAAGGCTAGAGGGACCAAGGAAGAAGGTAGTAAACCAATACCTGGTGTCGAGAGTCTCCTAGGAGAAGCTGGAACCATGGGAGATGGAATGAGATCAGATAGTGTCTGAGAGCTGGCTGGGATAGAAAAGGAAGAAGGAAATATCTTGCTCCCTTCCTACACCATCCAGTCTCCTGCCACTATCTCCTATTAGCAGAACCAGCAGGAAGTCAGTTGACAAGTAACCTGATTATCATAGCTACAAGGTTTAGCCTCTCCTACAATGTCAAGCAGCACATAGGAAGGAGGGACCGATCCGAGGGCTAAAGCTTACTACTAGCAAAGGAAGTGGGAATGAATGGAGGATAGGAGCATATTTGGAGGTATTGAAATAGTTCAGTGGCTTAGTCCAAGGTAGTGGCAGAGAGAAATAACTGGTTTAAGCTATATTTAGGAGAAAAAGAAATCAGCATGACTGAGTGACAGATTATGTTTGAGAATTAAGAGAAAAGAAGCTATTGTGAGCAACTTCAACCATTTTCACTGACTGGGTTAGTTTTGTAGTTTCTGCAGAACTATTAGGACACAACTCAGAATAATCCCTGAGTGCTTAATCAAATTATTCCTCCAATTATTAATAAATAAGAAAGGGTAGCCAGCAGTGGGCTAGCCATCATACAGCAAAAGGAGGAAAGAGCTTGGCTGCTGCTGTGGGTTACCATGGTTACTGTTTTTGGTTCTTGTCATCAGGAGGTACAGGAGAGAACAGCAAGTTATGCAACCAAGGAACAGAGGACTTACACAATAAGCCATCTATTGGCTATCTCTTTAGTCTGAAAATTAGTATTGTTTTACTAGTTACAAAGACTAACTCAGACAAATGAGGAGGCTAGCACAGCGAGCAGTTATGGTAATAATTGCCAGGTGTGTGTGTATGCATGCATGTGTCATTAAATGCTTGACAAGCACTTTGTGAATTTCTACAAAGAGCCAATTAGCCCGTCTAAACTTAAGTTTTTAAATTCCAAGGTGGAGATTAGGGTGTGGTGCACAGGAATTCATGAGCCAAAATGAATGGCTGCAGACTTGTTGCATGCAGTTGCCCCTTTGCTAAAGGGGGGTGAAGTGGAGCAGACGAGAGAGCTCAATAGTCACCAGACCTGCCCCTGGCAAGCTGTTGTCTGGTAAGTCCTCAGCTGAGAGCCAGAACCTTGACCACAGATTATTCTGTCATTATTTTTTTTATAAAAATAACTTTAGTAACAATGTGAGCAAGAGAGCTGAACCAACTTTATTAGCTTATAATTCAATATCTCTATGGCCCAGTATGGAGACATTATTTAAGTGCACATAATATGATGCATTTGTTTCAGTTCCTGAAAGGACTACAGATAAATGGATGGCACACTTCAGCACAATCACACACTTTTATTTTTAATTTTGTGATGCAATTTATTAGGTCTAGTAACATTGAATTCTGAGAAGATTCACCTTCTTTGTATATATTGATATTTCACATGTGCTAAACCTTCCACTTCTATGTATTTATGGATCAGAAGAAGGTAATATATAGGTATATGTGTCACAGGAGCTGAAGAGATAATTATAATGTAAATATAAAACTAGGTTGGAATGAGGGATTTGAGAGAAAGTTACTAAGCAGGTTGTGTCAAAAAAGCCCCCAAATATCATCCTGACCTGAATAGAGTCTCTGAACTTTGACAAGATAATTGTAGGATACATTCCTGTACCCAGAATAAGAAAATAATCAGATGTTCTACATAGGAAAATAATTGAAAACCAGTCAGGAAACAATCAGGTGACTTGCCATAGCTGGGACCTTAATGAGCAAGATGTAAATAACTTGATAGAAAATGCATGAAGGGCACATTGATTAAACAATTGATATTGAGATATTTGATTTGTGGTGGTATTGACATTAAATTGCATTCTACATGTACAGAAATAATAGTATCATGCTGGAAGACAACTAACAGATTGGTAGATAGAACCAGGTCCTTGCCTAAGATACTTAATGCCTACTTTCAGAGTTCAATCAGGAATTTTGACATTCCAAACAAGAAAGAAGCAGGTTCTAAAATCAGAAGAATTTTTACTGGGCAATGAGGCAGAAGCAGAGGGAAGGAGGGAGTGGCAGAGGGAGGGAAGGAGGGAATGCATTCTATTACAAATTCTCCCTCACTGGAGAGTTCTTGGCTTTGACCTTGAGTTTCCAGCTCTATTCAACTTCATAAATACCCAAGAGAAGTGGTTTGTTTTGAAGCTTTTGAAGCTTTGAAGCTGGTCAAAGGAAGGAGGGTAACAAAAGGAAAAATATAGAGTAATTAATAGGTAAGGAGGGGACTTAAAATGTCTACAGTCTTTAAAATAATTGGATTATTTTGTACATATTTTTTTCTTTTATTGAGGTATAATTGTTGTTTTGAAAGTTGGAATCTAACTTCTGGTGTTTAGGTCAAAGTCATCTAGCAAGATCCATACTAATTAATGTTCTATTTATTTTGTGTTGAAGAGTATGTTTTAAAAGCTTTATTATTTTTAGAGATTTGAGGTTTATAACAAAATTGGAAGAGGGATACAGAGATTTCCCATATACGCTCTGTGCCCACACATGCACATCCCATCCCGTGGGATGGTCATCAACATCCCACGCTGGAATGCTACACGTGTATTTTAACCACAGTTTTCCCTTTTCCACAGTGTCATATAGTTGGAATCACCCAGTATGTAACCTTTTCAGATTGTCTTCTCTCAGTTAGTAATATGTATTTCAGTTTCCTCCACGTCTTTTCATGGCCTGATAGTTCAGTCCTTTTTAGTTCTGAAAAAAATTTCATTGTCTGAATATATCCTAGATTGTTTATTCATTCACCTACTGAGGGGTATCTCTGTTGCTTCCAGGTTGTGGCAATATTGAATAAAGTTGCTACGGACATCCTCATGCAGGTTTTTACTTGGACAGAAGTTTTTAGCTTCTTTGGGTAGATATCAAGTTGTGTGATGGCTGGATTGGGTGGTAAGAGTATGCTTAGTTTCCAAGAAGCCATCAAACTGTCATCCAAAGTAACTGTACCATTTTGCAATTCAGCCAGCAATGTGTGAGAGCTCCTGTTGTTCCAAATCCTCCTCAGCATTTGGTGATGTCAATGTTCTAGAGTTTGGCCATTCTAATGGTTGTACAGTAGTGACTCTTGTTGTTTTAATTTGAATTTTCCTGGTTCAATAATGTGAAACATTTTTCATATGCTTATTTACCATCTGTATCTTTTTTAAGATAAAATGGCTATTCATGTTTTTGCCTGATTTTTTTATTGCGGTGTTAGTTTTCTTATTGCTAAGTTTTAAGGGATATTTTTTTTGTGTATTTTGGCTAATAATCCTTTATCAGTCATATTTTTGCTAATATTTTCCCTCAGTCTATGATTTGTCTTCTAATTCTCATAATATTGTTCTTCATAGAGCAGAAATTTTTAATTTTAATAAAGCCCAGTTTGCAAATTTTTGTCTCCTATGGATCCTGTCCTTGGTGCTGCATGTAAATAGGAATCACCATACCCAAGGTCACTTAGGTTTTACACATGTATCCTCCAGGAATTCTCTCAGTCTGTGTTTTACTTTCAGGTTTATGACCCATTTTATGTTATTTTAATTTTTAAAAAATTAATTATGTTATTACAGTTGTCCCAATTGTTTCCACTTTACCCGCCTCCACCCAGGATCCCCCTTCCTGCCAGTAATCCCTACCTTTAGTCCATGCCCAGGGGTCATACATATAAATTCTTTGGCTACTTCACTTTCTACACTGTTCTTAATATCTCCCTGTCTGTTGTGTACCTACCAATTAGTACTTCTTAGTCCCTGCACCTTTCCCCTCATTCTCCCCCTTCTCCCTCCCAGCGGATAACCCTCCAAATGCTCTCCATATCTATTATTCTGTTTCTGTTCTGTTTGTTTGCTTAGTTGTTTTTTAGATTCAGTTGTTGATAATTGTGCATTCTTCTTTTTCTTAAATAAGTGTCTTTAACATTTCATATCATAAGGGCTTGGTAGTGATGAATTCCTTTAGCTTTGCCTTGTCTCGGTAGCACAAGGTAAATTTATCTGCCCCTCCATTCTAACTAATAGCTTTGCTGGATAGAGTAATCTAGGTTGTAGGTCCTTGCTTTTCATTACTTTGAATACTTCTTGCCAGTCCTTTTTTGCCTATGGAGTATCTTTTGAGAAATCAGCTGACAGTCTTATAGGAACTCCTTTGTAGGTAACTCTGCTTTCCTCTTGCAACTTTCAAGATTCTATCTTTCTCTTTACCCTTTGGCATTTTAATTATGATGTGTCTTATTGTGATCCTCTTTGGGTCCATCTCGTGTGGGACTCTCTGCGCTTCCTATACTTGTATATCTATTTCCTTCACCACATTAGGGAAGTTTTCTTTCATTCTTTTTTCAAATAAGTTTTCAATTTCTTCCTCTTTTGTGAAAAATGTAAGTTCTGTGTGCATATTTATCATTTTTTTGTGTGTGTGTATGTCTAGTTGTCTCAGCACCACCTATTGAAAAGATTATCTTTGCTTCACTGTGTTGCCTTTTCTCCCTTGTCAAAGATCAGTTGACTATATTTATAGGAGTCAATTTATGATCTCTCTGTTCTGTTCCATTAATCTATTTTTCTATTATTTCATCAATAGCATTCTGTGTTGATAATTGTAACTTTACATTAGACCTTCAACTGTGGTCTCCTTCAATAGTCTGTTGTCTATTCTGGGCTTCTTGTCTCTCCAAATAAACTTTAGGATGTTTCTGGTCTAAATAATTTGAATAAAAGTATTTATCTGATTATATTATTATTTATTCTGTGGAATTTCTTCGAGTACCTGATGACCTTTTACTAGAACAATATATTTGCAAAGTATTTAATAAAAATTCTATTTGAATGATTAATAATTCAATTCTTTTTACTAATTCTGGGAAGTTTCACCTTTTAGTTACTTCCAAGTGAAAACTCTTCCTAAATCAATAGCAAGAAATACTAGAAAATAAACCTATATTCTATTTTTCTCATGCCATTATCAAGTACAGAAGTACTAATACTAGGTAATGTTTACTGAATGACTATTATGTCCACAAATTATAATTATTTAATACTAATGACAACCCAGTGCATTTGGTACTTGTAATTCCCAATTAAAGTTGAGGAAATTAAGGCTTAGAGAGGATTAATGACCTCACCAAGGTCACAGAGGCAGTAAGTGGAAGAGAAAAGCATGGAGCTCTTTAGTTGTGTTATGAGTTCCAGAACTGTTTAGAGAATCAAGAAAGCTCATGTCAAAGTAGACGGCTTCACATTCTTGGAACTGCAACTGGCATCACAATTCATCAGTACTGACAAGCCTTTCATGCAATCTTGCCCTGCAATAAGTTCTTCATGACAAAAGAGTCTCTCTTGGAAGGTTCTCATATACCAGTGTCTCTTTGCAGTGATCTCTGAGCTGATTCATAGTTACAGAAAGCCTGACAATGTTGCCTCATGGCCTCAGAGCTGGGCAGAGAGCAGTGTCTGACCTTACACTTCAGAAATTATGACAGTTTTTCTACTTGATTAGGATTAAGACTAACAAAGGCTCTGGAAGATAGTTCTTTGAGGACTTGACAGGAAAATTTCTCTAGGGTTAAATGGAATATTACCTTATAGTGACATGCTGAATGGCACTCCAGAGGGTGGAGCTCTCTTGAGAGAAGTTTCTGAGTTAAGACATCTGTAGTCCTGCATTGCACTGAGTTTCTTGCCTTTGTAGGTAGTAGGGATGACCACTTGTCTAGGATGCTGGAAAAATGATTAAGTCTAGTCTAAATTGTACCATTTGACATTTAGGATCTCATTCAGTCCTAGGTAGAAGAGAATTTCAAGCAAAGGGAAAACACTGCCTTTCTGTTCACCATTTTGATTCCCATAAGCTCTCTTTCTGGTAGTCAGTTCCTCCCTGGAATTGTAGTATAAAGATGTAAACAAACAAGGTATTCCACCTTTCATGCCTTGCCTATGTCACTTCACAATGAGTATCTTAAAACAAAAATGCAATACTACATCTTATACAAAAAATGTGGGAAGTCAGAGATAAAGAATTACTATAGATTCCTTTATTAGGTATCAGGAACGTGTTTTGCCCTGTCTAGTTTGAGATTTATATTAGACATCCTACCAGAGATGGTGAGTAGGTAGCTACATATCAAGTTTGGAATTCTTGGAGTGAACTGAGTATTGCGTTTTAAAAGTGGGATGGCTTTTAGATGAGTATTAGTTGAGAGGAAATTAAGAGAAAATCATGAAGAAGAAACCATGTGAGAATGGTTTTCTGTTAGGATTTATTCCAGTCTGGGGCATCTTTCAGTCACTGCAGTCTTTTGACTGAAAACACTACCATCTAAGCTACTTAAAGGCTCAAACTACATCTCATCATCTCTGTGTAGCTAAATTTCTATGTCAAAATAGACAGTCAGTTTCAAAAATAATGTTGCTAGCATTAACTTAGTGTTCAGAGCATGGCATATGCAGTTTATGTGCATTTCACAATTTTGTTTGAATAAAAGCCTGGTTGCTATACAATTTTTTAAATACTGATATACATTTACTGCAAAAATTTCAATAGAGAATGTAAATTATTCAATATTCTTGATTTTCTGGATAATGCTTGCTTTTAATTTACTTTTTTAAAAAAGCTGGTAGTAATAAAACCAAGTTTCAACAAACTGTTGAAACTGGATGAATAAATAAGTTTCTTCAAGAAATAAAGAATACCATTTTTATATAAATCGTGTATTTAATAGCCACAATTTTATTTCTTAATTAAAAAAGAAGTAACGTCATCTTAAGAAGTTTCTTTAAGGTTATTTTGTCCCAACAACCAGGTCATTGTTTCTTATAGATTCAGGCTTTGCTTACTTTATTCCTACCATATTAAATAGTTCAATATAAACCATAAACAAAACAAACTTGAAATTTTGAAAACTTAAAATAAAAAATTGCTTTTTATAAATAATTGTATTGCTCGTAAAAATTCAATTAAATAAATTTTCCAAAATATCTTTAAAACTCAGTAAAAAAGTATAAATATGAGGATTAAAATAAAGTCTATCATAAATGCTATGTTTTTTCCTGTAAAATCAAAATGTAATGTGAATACTTTTCTTTTGTAGTTTATTTTAATCATTTTCTAATATATCAATAACCTGAAATCTAGTTGAGGTGATTGTCTCAGACCCTGAAACCTATAAAAGCTAAAAAGTATCCCCTACAAACATTTGCAGTGCTATAAGCAAGACACATTCATGTTCATATTTGCAGAACCGATGTTTTCAAATACCCACTTTGTGCCATTTTCTTATTATTCTGACAGCCCAATATTGAAGTTGTAGGGTTGGTCACATCCACACTAGTAAACAGAAACTGTGCTTGGGTTACGTTCATTAGGACTCAAGGAATTAAAAGATTTATGACGTGCAATAAGCCAGTAGGAAAAAGCGCGAATCTTACAAGTTTCTGAGAAAAAACAAGTCTTTATAAAAAGAATTTTCCTTTCTCTAGCAAATCTATAGCTTAAGTTTGACTGAGAGGATTAACCTTGATATTTTACTTAGAGGGTTTTTTTTTCTTTTTTTCTGAGTGGAACTCCTGCACAGTGAGGTAGCAGTTTAAATTTAAAAAGATTAAATAACACGAGGCACTTCATCTCAACCTACTTAGTTTCCTAGGATTCCTGGCCCTAATACCGAGTTGCTTTGTAAGTGCACCACAACCAGAGTTCATGGGAGGGTTTGAGTCTATGTGTGCAGCCAGCTAAGCCATAGAGAGGGGTGGGGAAGACCAGGATTTGGACTTAAAGATCCAAACTTATACCTTAACTCCATCATTAATTTTGATCAAGAGTTTAATCAAAACTCTTCCTTTTTCCAGATCTTGGTTTACCTACTTCTGCAGGAGGAGATTGATAATTAGTCAGTACTCAGAAATTCAAGTTAAAGAGAATTTTAAAAGCAAGAAATGTATCAGTAGACCTAACTGAAAAGTCCACAGTCACAACTAGCTCTAAGCATGGCTGGACCTCGGGGCTTGAATTATGTTATCAGGCTCTCTTCCTCCTCATCCCACAGCTCTGCTTTCTTCATAGCATTGGCTTTATTATTATTACTATTAGTTTTGACTCCAGATTTTATCCTTTTATTTAGAAATGTTTAGAATTTTCTTTCTTAATTTATAATATTAAAAAAGGAGCTTCTTTGGCCAAACTTGGTCCATATACTCTTCATTAAATTAGTCACTATCTATAACTTTATTAACTTATTTACTAATTCTTATTTAAGCTTGATTATGGAATAGGTACTGATTTAGGCATCTGTGATACAGTGATAAACTGACATAGAGAATGTATATAAATAAATAAATCCCCAGCCTTCAGAGGGCATTTTCTCAGTGGGACAATCCAACAACACAGTAACACATGGATAAAGATATTTTATTTTTCCATTCTTGTCATGTTATAAACAAGAGTAAGAATATAGCAGGGGAAGAGGATAACGGGTGATAAGTTTCCTATTCTATATAGGATGATCAGACAAGTGTCTTTTGATAGGGTGATATTTGTGATCTTTCTGGGACAAGAGTGGTGCCAGGAGAAAAGCAATGAGTTCAAGAAGCTTGTGGCAATCACAGGAAAAGCAAGGAGACCAGAGTCGTTGGACAGGATGATTTAGGAGGACAGTGGTAAGGCATGAAGGTGGGAAGGTACCTAGTGTCATTTTTATTTCAAGTTAGTTGGAAGAAGATTTAGGACAGTTGAGAGACAGGAGAATTGTCTTCAAAGGATCACTGCTGTTCCTATTGGAAGAGTAGGTTGCAGAACACAAGACTGGAAGCAGGAGATCTACTGGGAAATTATCTCACTGGTCTAAGTACTAGATGATTGGGGTTTGGATTATAGTGGATGGAGGAGCGAAATGGTCAGATGGTAGGTTCTCGATCATCCCTTAACGATTCCCTTTCTACTAGACTTCTCAGAATCTTGGAGGCTGCTATCTGCTCTCTGTGCCTGGGCTCCCCGTAGCATTTAATACCAATACTTTCTTTATTATTATAAACATAACACCATCCCAACAAGCACTGGAATTCGTTTTTCAAGGTTATATATATCAAGTTAACATTACCGGGTCATACTGAAAAAATAAATGTTACCAGATATTTTGAAATTGGCTCTGTAGCAGTTTACCAATTTAGGCTTATAAATAAGGAGGAGAACCCATTTCTTCATATCTTAGCCAACCCTTGGTATTTTTAGATTTTAAGATTTTTACCAACCTGAAAAATATAAAATTAATTGTTTCTCATTGATTATTAGCAGTCATTTCAAGGTTCTTCCCACAAACCTTATGTTTTCCTGTTTGATGCCCATATATATTTTTCTCAGAATTTGTTTTGGAGGCCCCTGTGTGTAGCCCTCTGGGCTGTACACTGAGAAGCCTCTGGGGCCCTTGTTCATATCGGCCACAATGAGAGCGGTGCTGCTGGGGTGCTGCAAAGAGGTAGCTCTGAGGCAGCAACTGTCTTACCTACCTCTCTACACAAAATTGTGTTTGCATCAGGATTTGGCATATAGTAAGCCCTAAATAAATGTTGAAATGAAGAGGTGGTAGCTTTATTGATATTTCAGTAGCATTGCTTTGCTTCCAGCATCTCATCAAGAAGTAAAATGTAAAATGGCTTCACTAGACATTATTTTTATTATATCTACATTTTCAGTTTTATTATTTTTTGAAAGGCAGGAAATGTGCTTGTCTAGATGATGTATTATGACCTCTGGCTTCTTAATTCTGTAACATGGGGCTCTCCATGATGAGTCCATATGAGGTCTGTCCAGAAATAGTCTAGTCCAACATAATGAGAACAGTTGGGTGACATCGATGTAACCTGGCAGCCAAGGAGAGTGGACTGGACTGTGCATGTGTGAACAATGACGACTTCACTGTACTAGTCAGTGGGGGCAGTAGATGCTGTTGAGTGAGCATGTGGACTGTGTTACTGTCACATTCAACATGACTGAGTGAGGAGAGCAATGAATCTGCCTCAAGTTTTGCATTATGTTTGAACATTCCTCTGTGAAATTATCTGGATGATTCAGAAGGTTGCAGCGACAGAAAACTGGTGATTGGCAGCTTCATCACCACAATGCACCCAGTCTGCATCACTTCTTGTGCAGTCTTTTGGTGAAAAATCACATCACCCAGGTGACTCGGCTCTGCCCAGAGCCCAGATTTGGTGCCCTGTGACTTCTGGCTTTTCCCAAAACTAAAATCACCTTTGAAAGAGAACAGATTTCAGACCACTGGTAAGATTCAGCAAAATACAAAGGGGCAGCATATAGCGATTGGGAGAATTGTGTGAGGTCCCAAGGTGTCTGATTTGAAAAGGACTGAGGCATCATTGTCCTATGTACAGTGTTTCTTGTATCTTGTATCTTCTTCAATAAATGTCTTGATTTTTCATATTACATGGATGTATACCTTCTGGACAGAGCTTGTATATTATAGTGGAAAACATACATTGAGGTAGGTTAATATTTGAAATCAGGGAAAGTACCTTGTGCACTTCAAGTTGTCAAAGGCTTTCATTGAACAAAACAAATTATTCTTGTGAACCCTAATCTCTTATATTTGTGCAGTATTTTTGGTTTGCAAAGGATATCTACACATATCATGTCATTTGGCTTCCACCAAAACCCTATGAGTTAAGTTGAACACATATTATTACTGAGCCTGAGAGATATTAGTAAGTTTGTCAAGGCCACAGCCAATGAGGCAGGCAAAATCTGATTTTAATGGGCAGTAATGTGACCATTTATGCAACTAAACATCCACACTTCATTTGCTGCTTGCTGAATGCAACCATGGGAAACTGTTCTATCCAATGAGACATAAACATGGAAGTTGGCTGAGGATTTGCTTCATAACATATGTCTTTTCTCCGCCATAGACATTAGTATTTCAACTCTTGTGAGTCTCTGTTCTGGAGCCCCACTTTCCAGAATACCTAAACTGACATGTTTGGTTTTGGCCACATTAAATTATTAAAATGTAACAAAAGGTAGAGCTGGTAAAGGGCCAAATTAAAACTAAATCCAGGGCAGGTCTATGACTAATATACTGTATTTCTTTGAGAATACTATTAGAGAGAATAATACAATAAATAATTTGTAAGATGATAAAAAGATTCAATAATAGGTAAGTAGGTTTGTTTCCTGGCTCTTATTGACCTTTTAGCCTAGTGATTATAGCCATCAATTTAAATGTTCAAAGACTGGAGTATATTTTTCAACTTGATAAACCATATGAAATTGATGTTTGATTACTCTCTTTTCTTGAAAATTCTTTCTTCATCTACATTCCTTTTTTCTTTCTTAATTTCCTGCTGCCTACCAAACATCTCTACTTGGATATGCAATTAACATCTTAAACTTAACACGCCAAAGTGAAACTTGCTCTCCCACAGTCTTCCCTCTCTTGGTTTTTGGTAGCTCTCTCCCATCAGTTGTTCAGGCCCCAAATCTTACAGTCATTTTTGACTCTTTTTTCAAATTTCACACTTCATATACAATTAAATAGCAAAGCCTATTTGCTCTAATTTAAAGTGATATCCAGATTTAACAACTTCTTACTACTCATTGCTATCACCAAGCCATCTCCTGTCAGGATTATTGTAATGACTTCTATCTGAACTTTCTGCTTCTCCTTTTGCCCTCATATAAATCTGTCCTCAACACATCAGATAAAAATGATCTTATTACACCATACTTTAGATCTCATGTCTCCTCTGCTCAAAACCTAACAATATCTCTGCCTTTTACTGAGAGGAAAATGAAATCTTTACAATAGTTCACCAGGCCCCAAGCAGTTCAGATTCCTCTTTCTTTCGTGTCTTCATCTCCTATCACTCTCTTTCTAGCTTAGTCCATTCCATCTGCATTGACCTCCTTGGCCCAGGCCCCACCCCTACCCAGAGATTTAAATCTGCAGAGTGAGAATTCTGGTGCATCTGCTTAATTAAAGGAAAGTTCAAATCAATCTGACAATAATCATAGACCCTCACCTACTGTGCAAATGCCTGGGAGTCCATGTAGAGCCACAATCCTTTGTTTACAGACCTGTATCTTTAATATGAAAATTGCCCAGGGAGAGGCTATAATTAAGGCTCTATCAATTATTGATATTTTTAGATAACCGGTGAATATGTTTCATCACTTGCTTTCCTAAGAGGTAGTTTTGACTGTAATCATTACAAAAACAATCATGAATCTCACTCTTCCACCATGTGAGGAACACAGCCATCTGATGCTTTCAAAGTGCTCACAGTTGGTTATTTTATCATTTAGCCCATCATTACTGTATGTCCCCTTTTCATGATGAGCAAGATTAAATAACTTCTCTTGGTGTTCTCCAGCACAGGCTTCAATGATGAAGGAGCTCTGTTTGAGTGAAATAGGGCATCCTAGTAGGTGGAGTCACTCAAATATTTGATAGATAACCCAGAGGCACCTCTTTCTTAGGATCAGGGTGAGTCAGATTTCTTAGAAACCGAGTGAGTCCTGTCCTGAGTCATTTTCTCTTCTAAGCATAGGAATCTTGAAATAATAGCTTAAAAAACAAGCCAAGGAATTGTATTTTTTATTTAAAAAATTCCAACAATTTATTGAAAAAAGAATAATGCTTTATACAAATTCCTACTACAAAGTCCCCAAACATCTACTGGGTTTGTTACCAGGTACATTAGCAGAATACAAAACCACCAAAAGTGACCAAATTCTGGTGTAGCAATTCTGTTGGTCATTTTCGATCATAAACTTCTTTGAAGAGTTTAGCCAGTAGTAAACCACATGCATTTATACTTGCACATTGCTAGGATTTATGTATGTAGCAAAGGCTCTTTCAATTATACCTTCCAGAAGCATAGACTCAGGTCTGGAAGACAGTAAAACTTACTAGGCTCGAATCCTCATATGATGCAATCTTTTGGATAACTTTCATGTGTGGTTTCACTATGAATTACCATTCCCAAACTATCCTAGCAGGGCTAGCTGCTAACTAACAGCATCAGCTCTGAAGGCATCACTTTGAATATCCTTACGAGTCATTATAATTCAAACAATTTTCCATACTTTGGCTTTGCCAACACTCACACTTCTGTTTTACCCATTACATCTGCAGACTTGTCCCCTAGGTCAAGTCTATATTCCTAAAAGGGGAAAAGCTTAGCCACAAAAAAGCATCAGGCCATTTTAATGGAAGAAACTGACTTCTTTAGAAACCTCTTCATTTAGTAAGCTGAAGTTCACTGTAGTGCGTCATCACTCGAGATATGGATTAAGGCAAGAAACCCATTCCTTAAAATTTCTCTCTCTTCAGTCATTTGAAAAGAAATCCCAAACCTATGCACTTAAATTACTTAATTCTTTACCCTATTACAGTGCTTTTCACCTTACAAACCACATTTGCATATATTCTATCTCACATCTATCCCCACAAAAACCCTGTGAGGTAGGCAGGTCAGGAATTACAATCCCTTTTGGACAGGTGAAACCATGAATCTAGGCCAGCCAGGTGCCTTGCCCAAACTCAGACAGTAATTGATGTAGCACCAGGACTCAAGTCAGGTCTCCAGACACCGAGAGCAACACCCTTGTCATTACCTCATGTTGCTCAAGTAAAGTAGCATTTTCCTCAGGCTGGAAAGAGCAATTATGAAAATAGAACAGAGTATCAACAACATGACCGGCACAGCTGAAAGAAAGGAAATGGACTGGAGGGGAAAGGAAAGTACTGAACCTTGTGAAGGTGTGTGTATAGGTTTGGTTCAATGACTTCTAACAGCCAATTGAGCAAATAAAAATACTACTTAGAGATATTTCATGTTAAAAGAATGAGCATAATACCAACTAATTAATACAACACTCCCACCAGCTAGTTAAGTATCATTATCTCAATTTGGGAAAAGAAGACATAGAATAAGTGACTGGCTTACAGCTATAGAGAGAATATTTGTCACACTTTATCACTACAGAAAATCTAGCACTTGATGCAGACAGACCACACCTATCTGGGAGGAGGTAAACTATTGGCCAAAAAGAGTTTATTTAGTTTTTCCATAAATAGACATATTTTTCATTTTCACCAATAACTTTATTGATTTGGATATTCTGAGTATGTTGGCTCTCTCCTAAGTGATAGACCGTTGGTTGTTCTCAATTAATGTCTCAATTTGATCACTATCAACTTCAACTGGTCTACTCAGCCACGGAGCATGGTCCAGTGGGGAATCTTTAGCACAAAACTTCAAAAACCACTTTTGACACATTTTATCAGTCTGAGCACCTTCTCCATACACTGCATAAATATTTTGTTATGTCTCAGCTGTGTTTTTACCTTTCTTGAAATAATAAAGCATAATATGCTGAAGTGTTGTATATTTTCTTCAATATTCATCTTCAATATTAAATTTCTTCCATTTTCAATATTAAAACAGCTACATAAAAATTCACCAATTTCGGGAATTTCTTAAAATGCACACTGATATGACAGCTGTCATAATACCATCTAACAAAATAATTTCAAATGAAGTTAGACAACCAAGTGCTACCAGAGCCAACTGATAGAAAAAACTGAATGGACACTTTGATCAACCCAACATATGATAATTACACATGAGAAACCACATAGCTGAGGAGGGAAGGGTGAGAAAAAAGTAGTTGGGAGGGATACAACTGTAAATAAGTAGCTTAAAAATTCAATCAATAAAATTGTGTTACAAAACTTTGGAAAGCAGCACACAGCCGTTCAATAAGGCAAATATTTTGAAAGCAAACAAGAGTATTACAGGTCAGAGTACAGAGATGAAGTGGGAAGGTTAACAGAAATACATCATCTAGCCATGCTAAAAGATTTGACCCCAAAGGCCTGAGTTATAAGAGATTTTCCTTAATGTTAGGAATTAAATAGTATGCTTAGGAAATGTGTTGTTAGATTTGAGTCTGACTCCACCTAATAAAAACAAAGACATGAAGAATGATGACAAAGCAAGTGTTATAAGATCACAGTAAAAAAGTAAAATAAAAACACATGTATGAAGAACTGAAAGAATTTATACTTGCTTTAGTAGGCTAGGTCTCATGTCAAAGACACTAAAAGCTGATGAAGCAAGTAAATAATATTTGACCTATAATATATGTATACACTTAGAAAGAAGAGACATAGCAAATAAACTACTTATTTAATCAAGATAGACTTAAATATACATATTTTAGATGTGTTTTAAGTATGTTGATACCAACATAATAAGAGATTTTACTATCTAACTTTTATAGAAAAACATATCTATATACATATCTATAATTAAGGAACAGCCCTCCCACATCCGAGATGATTACTCAGTGGGAAGCAGTAATACAAATGAAAAAGTCTTCCCTCCTGTATTAAGGAAAGGACATAAAATAAGACTAAGTCACTTTTAGCAATGGGTATTTTAAAAAATATGTTTTTTTTATAATACCACAGTTCAGATTATGATAGTCCAAGTTTAAAGGTCTTAAAGTCAATACTAGTATTTCAGTGTCCATTTTCTGTTTTCTGTCCCCAGGGTCCAGGGTCGTCTCCTTTTGCTTCTGTGTCACACGTAGTCTTTCCCACTGGAAGGTGCAGGTTTTGGATAGGGCCGTGGTGTTGGGTAAGAGGTTGTTTTTCGGGGACAGGAGCAACAAAGTAGGGCACCTCCCAGAAGGCAGAAGCAAGCCGCAGCCCAGCCAGTGAAGAGAGCGGGACCAAATTCATACCTAAGAGGAAATGCATTTACTCAACCAATGACTCATTGGAGACTTTTCTACTATAATTAGAAACCTCATTATATCTTTTCCCTGAAAATAGTCCCCCATGATTTCTGGGGGAAGTACTTTCAGTTTGTGATCACATACACAAGGACGTCTACATTGCAGGTGTTGACAGTTTGCAACAGTAGATCAGGCAATACAACATGCAACATCAGCTTAATTACGCAAATATTTCCAAAGACTTTTCCCTGTGTAGGAGACTTGTAAAGCATGTTTATGTACTTTAGAAGTCAGGTCTGAACCCTGATTCCTAGGCCAAACTTAACAAGTCATGCTATCACCAAGTAGCAACCATAGTCTATGAAGAATCTTCTAGATTCCTAGACCATTAGAATTTTTAGTAGGTGATTCCAGGTATCTATGTACACTAAAATGTGAAATTGGTGGTTTTGTAAAAAAGACTTCTAAGCAGCCCATAGAGCATTCTAGATTAAGCTGATCTAAGTGGATCAGCACACTCTTAGGGTGAGGACCTGTGACTGTGGGCAATAAGAATGGAGACAACTAGACCTAGAGTTGTAAGGCTTGGGTTTAGGTCCAGGTGCTCACTCTCAGCTGCTGCAGTTCTGTGCTACTAAGTTCACTTCTCCACCTCAGTGTCTACTTTTCTTAAAGCAGAATGATCCCATCTGCCTTACTGGACTATTTCTGGGATCACCTTAGACAATGTAAATAATGTGTATGGTGCCAAGCAATTTATAAAGTGCTCTCTCATCTATTACTGGTAAAATTTTAGCTGATTCCCTTCCAGCAGTTTCTGCCCCTTCATTGTAAATCTTATGGGAAGGGCTCCAACACAATCACTTCAGTATCTGTTCTCCTGTATGTGGGTGACTGTACAAAAAGAATTAGGCCTTATCTATCTAACCACTGGGGTTTCTCATCTATTCATCCTAGCACTCAACAAACAATAATTACATCTTAACATCCTGACTCTGAATGTAGTTATTGGGCTTTAAAGAAATGAACACAGTGAGACAAAGAGCCATGTCCCTGATCAAAGAGTGTTGACCTGAGAGCCAAGAGGCAGCCTTTGAACTTCATAACTTGCAATATTAGGCAAATTGACCTTTGGAAAATCAATTTTATAGTTGTGATGGAACAAAAAATTTTAAAGTAGTATCACAACTTACTTTTTCACAACCAAAACATATTTTTATAAAGTTAAACTACTGAGAATGAAGTATTATTCATTAAGCCACAGAGTAGTATCATTTTTTAATCATAAACTATGTTTTAGTTATAATCACAATTAAGTGGTATATCAGAATATACTTCAAAAGTATATTTCAAATGTATTAACATCTTTATTAATATTTGAAAAACAAGAAAAAATTTCCAGCACACAGTTGTAAAGTATAAAGCTTGGAACTTTTCTATTTTAAGTACATTCTGTTATCGATAAAGGCCATTAAAACAAGTATTAAATTCATTTTAATATGAGTCGCAGGCTATTCTATTTATTTGTAAGTTTGACATAAAATTCTGGAAAGCAATTCTGGGAAGCTGTGGCACTAGCTAGCTTTTGCAGAGAACATGAAAAGGGTATTTTCTCAGAAAACAAGCTATTTTACACATGAATAGCATTACCTGGCATTGACTGGGGTCATAGGGTCATAGAATTCTTGAACAATTCTATGGCCGTACCATGCTGTGGCAACTAGAATAGCCAGACCTAGAGAAATTCGAAACAAAAGACTGTTAATCACGATGGAACACTGAGCATGAATATACAGCCCATTATATTTATAAGAATTTTACAAGAATTAAATCTTATCAATAGTTCTGACAGTTTTAATTTAGTGCATTTTAATTTAGGGAGATTAGAAATTTAGACATGATTTATTCCAAGTATTCTGTTAAGACTCACAAAAATATTAGGTCAGAGTTAGGCATAGTTTATACTGTGTCATCTTACTCATTTATGGTTCAAGGTCACCAGCAAAAATAATGCTTTTTTGGAAGCAATGCAGCAGGTTCGTGTCATTTAAGATCATCAAAGATATTATTATACATTAGTGTACTAAACTATTTTTGGTGAGCCTGATGTCCTTATTACTATAGATGAGTCATTTGAAATAGGGAAGACAAAAGTCCTTCTACACTCTTCTTGACCAAAGCTCAAAATTCACCTTTACGTAGGGTCAAAAGGAAAGTGAGCAACCAGGTGGCAGGGAAGAGCAGGGCCTGCCTCAGAATGAATGGCCAGACCACTCCAGTTCCTACTGCTGCACTTTCCAGACCTGCCAAGCACTCTGTTGTGATTCGCTGAGGTGCCACATCAGGTACATTTATGCCGCACATTCTCAATTTTCCATGCATTTTGTATTTCACTAATACCAAAGAAATGACTTAGTCAAAACGACACATGCCATTATTTTACAGAAGTATAAAATATCTTCTTTTTTAATCCAAAGAAATTAAATAACTTCTTTTTGTAGTATTTCTAAGAAACCAGCAATATAGACAGATCAAACCTTTCAATGTTCCAACCTCCTCTCCCTTACAACAAGTGGTCCCAGCTCATTGCTTCTAATACTTGACAGAAAATACCAGTGCTCTTGGCTGCTCAGGTACACCATGGGAGTGCTCTGGCACTTTCAACCTCCACTCCCTAGGAAACCCTTGAAACTGAGCTGGGAGAGATGCAGTCACTTAGAGGAGTTACAAAAAGGTGAGCAAAAGAAGTGTGCCATGCAAGAAATCTCCCCATGGCCTTTGATGGATTTCGGGAATAAAACGCCATCTGCATTTTTTGTGGGGCGGGGGGGGAGTGGGAGCAGCGACTCATCTGGATAAACTGAAAGACTGATGACTTTAACTAAAGCTTTAGCAAAGCCACAGGTGTAATTCATTATTGGTTAAATCCACATATGCTGGGGCAAATGCTCGTTCCCTGTGTTTTGTCAAAGAGAAAATAAGAAAGTCTAATACTAGGTTCTCTCAGTGATATAATATATCACTGGTGTCACTTTCAAACACAATGAACTGCTATATATATAATGTATTATTTTAAAAATAGATTATATATCTAAAATATTATTTGATACACACACATGCAATCCTATTTAAAATAAGCATCATTATACCAGTAAAATGGAGCTGCCATATCTTTCTCTGGCTCTCATTTTCTCAAAGGTCACACACACATCTAATTTGCCAATCAACACTTCAATAAGACAACAAGTACATACCAGTGTTTTTAGGACCTTTCAGTACTGTGTTTGGTATTAATGTATTTAACCTAATTTCCTACCATTCCTCTACTCCTTTTGGCCTTTCTCTTCACTAATCCTTGGGTACATCCTGTTTATTTGAGAATCAGATCTGACCACCTGAAATCATGTTCTCATTTTTCTCTAATAATCCTAATCCCACCCATCCCTCACACATCTGTATGACTCACACATTCTTTATATTCTCTGTCACTAGTTTTCTTCTTTGCCACATAGTATCTGTGGGGATGCCACAGAAATTTTCCATGCAATTAGAATTGTTCCTTAGTGTTTGCTAGATAGGAGAAATTTTTCTTCACCTGGCAAAACTAGTACTAATAAACCAGTTGGCATCCAAAGCCTCAAAGAATAGATCTGTCCACTGCGAGCACAGATCTCAAATTTTCATGTAGTTCCCTTTTGAGAGTATGAAAGTAAGCTGTACTTCAGGTTCTCATGTCTTCAGATTTTAAAGGGACCGAAATAAATCAATTCAAGTGCAAGAAATCCAACATCCTCGAAGGAAATGTAAAGCTAGATCTCATACCACGCCAGAGAGAGTTTAGAAAGAAGCGGGGCGCCAGGGCCTCTCTTACCAGAAATAAGAAATATCACACCCCCAATGACAGCCATCCGCATCTTCTGGACCTCATCATCTTCCAGGCACTTCATACACTTCATGCCAATGGTGGCCACGAAGATGGCTATTAGTCCCAGCAGGATGCCAATCACCATCAAGGCGCGGGTTGCCTGCAGAGTGCCTGGCAGAAAATATTTTAGAACATGTATGAATAATCACATCTAGCCCAAGAAGAAAAGAGTGGTAGGAGACCAAGTATATTTATACATTGTGTAAAGAAAAGAAAATTAAACTAGGAGTCGAGAGAACCGAGTTCGCGTGATGCTTCCGTAGGTAACCGACACGGTTTCTTCTCCAGAACAACAAACAACCGGCCGGGTAATGAATAAGAAGCCCTTTGGCCCTAACATTTCATGTCAAATTCAAATGCCTCTGGAAAGAGAAATTAATGATCTGGTCAAATAGGTTTAACTGACCTAATACATCTTTAATCCTTACTAATGGAGTATTTTAATTCTGAAATACAATTACATGTATTATCCTTGACGTTAAACCATTCATAATTAAAGTGGTTTGCAATATATCTTGGTAACAGTTAACGGCTTTATACCCCAGTCATCAAGCTTTAGGGAAAAAAATGGTGAATCTGAAAGGTAAGAAGTAAGTTTCTCATAGCTTTCCATGGTGGAATAACCAGCATTTGTATCTCCAGTGACTGGGTTGAGGATGAGGAAGACGAATAGCATCTTGTTAGAACAAGACTAAATATTTGCAGTGCTTCTCTAGAACATAGTAGATTAATATTCATAGATACAGCAGTTTTATTTTAAGATCATTTCAATTGCCATGTTGTCAAAAAGCAGATAGTAATTCAATGTAACATTTCTAAGAATTCCACTAATTTTCTATTTCCCTGTTATTATTGTTGCATACTACAATCAACAGCTAGGGCCAGGTCCCCGGGCTTATGCCAGTATGTTTCTTAAAGACCAAGAACACGGGGCAGGGGCGAGTGGTGGGGGAAAATGGAGACAACTGTACTTGCACAATAATAAAAAAAGAAAAGAAATACAAATACAAATTTAAAAAAAACATGCACTATAAAAAAAACATGGCGCCATCGTTGTGGCGAAAAGGGCAGACTTAAAGCAAATGAGCTGAAACTATGCCGCTGAGCTGAGTGTGATTAATTCTAGGCTTATACCCTCCTTCACATAAAGATCATTATCTCATTGATGGTGCTAACATGTGACAAGTATTTCTGCATATATAAATACTATTTACATTGTCACAAACCATGCTAACTTCAGCAAGCTGCTTGTTATTCTTTGGGACCGTGTTTCTATTACGGGAAGTGTACACGATGGTATCTCTAACCGGAGAGTTGGAATGACTGACTTCCTGATGCTCTTCAAAAGTGTGACATGATGAAGAAGGTTTTATACCACACTCTCTAATTTAGACCTACGTTCAGTCTTGGTATATTCAGGGACTGAGAACTTGAGTTACCGATTCTAATTAACACTAAAATATCTAAAACATCAAATTTCAATGTTTGAATATTTCCATCCCTATCATAACTAATCTATGATCAGATCATAGTAACCTCTATCTGCAAAGTAGCAACATTTCTTTCATTTTTTCTTTTCTTTCCCATTTTTCCTTGTATTTGAGAAATATTTTGGAAGCCAAGATATATTTTTACTTGATTTAACTTAAAAGCAAACCAGAGACACTCCCCACCTCTGCTCATATATCCGCCTCCTTAGAAGTGCCCACCTACACACTTAGCTCAATATTCCCGTGTGGTGTAAGAACTGAATCAAAACCCCTGTTCCCCGGAGCATCGGTTTACCAGGAACCGAAGGTGGTTGCAGTGTGGTATGAAGAGGAAAGTACCAAGAACTTTCTGTTAGGGTGTGTCCTTCTGATTTACCAACAGTTTTTGCAAAGACAATCATTACTAAGAAGGAGAAGGACAATAAAATAACTAAGCCCCTGTCTGTGGCACAGATTTCAAATTCCGCTCAGAAGGAAATCATTTCAAGCAAAGGAATCCTGGAAGAGGAAATGCTGAAAGTTACGAACATGATTCATGTGCTGGGAGGACAGGGTGACCTCCGGTCCATTTGCCTAGGACGGTCTTGGTTTTAAAACTACCTGTCCGGCATCCAGAGAAGACCCTTAATCCCTGGCCAACCAGGACAGCTGGTCACTCAACTGGGGGACTATAGGATGTGGAAAGTAAAATTAGGTGAGTTTAGCAAGAGGCCAGAAGGGTATAAATCAGACAGGGCTTTGCAAGCTAGAGGTTCTGGGGTTTTGCCCAAGTGTAATCATAAGTCACTGGAGGGTGTTAAAGAGAAGGTGATGGGATTTGTATCCTCATTATAGAGAGCACAATCCGCCAACATTCTTCCTCTGCTAGAAATACACACAGCCTCCTGCATCTCTCAGCCACCTCCACTTCATGTTCTCGTAAATACTTATTTCCTGACTCTTCATTCATCACTCCTGTTTCTTTCTCTGATCTCTCTCCAAGTTTTCCACTTTGCTGGAGTTGCAGGGCCTCACACCAAGCCCAACTTCCATAATAACCATTCTGGTGTGCGCTGCATGGAACACAGCGGGCCACCAGCCCAGCAGGTCCGAGCACCTCAGTCACAAGCTGTCCTTCATGAAGAGGCTGCTGGGGCTCAGGCTGGTGAGTCAGGTTTGCATGAAACCATCGGGCAGGGAGCACACATGGGTGAACTACTTCAAAGCTCCCTCTGCGCTCACCTGGAATTACCTGAGATTCGTAGTTTTCATTGCTAAGTTTTGCCTCCTGTAAATTCTCAAAGAAAAGACATTTGATTCATGCCATACCAGTTTGACTCTTCTACTTCATTTACAAAGTTTCTCTGAGCTCAGTATGTTTTATTTCTTTATGGAATAATGTCTTGCTTAAATTTAAAACAAAACTGTACTTAGGAGTCATATAAACCTTATAAAGCAAAGAAATAATGTTTCGTTTTTAAAAAATATGATAAAGTAATAGTTTTAGTTTGCAAAGCAGTATTTTTTCTTTTACACCTTCGGCACCCGTTGACTTTGGACATTTCTTTGTACTTTACAAAACTAGATGGGAATCAAACAGAAACATCTCATTTTGTCTCATTGGAGACATTTTGGATTAATTCTTAACTATAGTGATGTGTGTGGTGAAATGTACAAAGGAAAAAAGGCTGAGTGAGAATCACGACAGCTTAAAAACTCACTAGCTGGCCATATGTAACAATGGATTAAAAATCAAAGTAAGTAGGTGTGTTAGAAGTCATGAGGGATTAATGTGCAGACAGAATCTCAATTGTGCAGTGTTAAGCTGAGATAGGATGAATCCTTTAAACTAAGGTCCACACAAGTATGTTAAGTCAGAGATGTAGAATATATAATCGTGAGCTTCTTGATGGCTTGGGTAAGATATTTGTTCATATTTTCATCCAAAGCACTAAAAGTGATACCTGACGAGCTACATAGGTTATACAATCTTTGCTTGATAAATTTAAATTAGAACATGTCTTTATCCCTTACAAATTCAAAATATTCTCTTGTGTTAAGCTTAAACTTTGGGGAAAAATGCTAAGAAAGGCCTCCTTAGACAGCCCGAGGATGCTGAGATCTTACTACATAAGGACAGACTTAGTTTAGAACTTTAAAAGCTAGTAATTCTAGGGTTAGGGTTCAGGTTAGGCTTAGGGAGAAAAAATTCATACTTTTTGCCTAATCTGACCTCTTTTTTAAATTTTCTAAATTTTTTAATTATACATTTAATGAGCTTCCAAGAAAGTTTTTTTCCCTAGTGGAATGATGATCAGCAGGGCACAGAAGTTGAAAAATGTTTAAAAGCTACAAAATATTACTTTGGACTAGAGAGGTTCAGTAGAGCCTTGGACCACACACTCTAGGCTGGTCTGATTTAAATCAAATCTCAAAACCATGCTGTTTCTTTCCTAGCTCTTTCAGTTCGCAGATACCTATTTAATACTGTTATCACTGACTAAAGTCGTCTGCAGAGAAAATGGTTAGTAAACTCACGAAGCTACATTATTGTTTCTCATCATAATTCAGCAATACATGGAGAAGGCAGTCTTTTAATTAACCTTGGCCAGACTGATCATCTTGAGATTAAAGTCTCCCTAAGAAGTTCTTACTACTTGCAACCTGAAAGTATAATTTGCAAAAATACTTACAAAGATCTCTCCTCGCAAGACAAGAAATGAGTTAGAAGTTACTGATCTACTGCAGTTAGGTTAATCAACATGAGCACAGGGAGACAAGCATGGACAAGTAAGTGGGATTTCTTTCTAAAGCGTTGTTAAAGTCTTACTATGGAAGTAGCATAATTTTTAAAAAAATACCTCACATTTTCATGCCCTTTACTGGCCATATTATTATATTATTACCCTGTGTAGTATGTATCGTAAAAATGAAATACATCTGCATCCTCACATTGTGCCTCTTTGCATCAGATGTTGCTTAATAAGTAATAGACAGATCAATGACTGGAACATTAGGGCACTAGAACAAAAGTGCTCTCTTCTCCTCCGCAATTAAATGAGCTCATCACAGAACTATACTCCCGTGGCCTTTTCACTGGTTAAATCTTGCTTTTACTCAAGTTCAAAGTTTCTCAAGAGTCCTCATTGTTACCATTTCCATTTTACTGATGCATGAGCTGGTGGCCACTGGGTGTGACCTCGGGACTCTTGCACAGTCAGAAACTGAAGTGATCTGAGATGAGGCAGGGCTTGGCACTTTTTGGAATGTCCTTAGCACTCAGTTCCTTCCTTCCTTCCTTCCTTTTTTCCTTCCTTCCTTCCTTCCTTCCTTCCTTCCTTCCTTCCTTCCATTGCCTCACAATTAAATTTATCTTTCTATATTTCCTCTATGCCACGTAGTCACGTACTTAACTTTTCCCCTTCAATTACTGTAGTTAGTGACAAAGAATGTTGGTACTGGAAGAAATCAACTTCAGCAGCTTATACGCCATCTGAGCTGCACCCCTAGGAGAAAGGCGGCTCACATTTATGGGAGGGATGAATGAATCATGAATTCACCTCCCCATTCCCCCTGCCCCAACCCCGCCCTATTTTATAAGTGGGGAGACTGTAGCCCAGAGAGTGGCTCACCATTGCACACATGACTCGTTAGTGTAGCACCAGGGGCAGGATTAAGAACTTCTGATCCCAAGCCTGGATTTTTGTTTTGACATCCATCATTCCAGGGGTCAGAAGTAATTCCTGAAACAGATCTGAACACCAGTGGCTCTGTGAATACCCTTGGTTCAACAGGCATAACGCCGACTGTGGAAGTGGTGCCCTCGCTGCCTGTGCTTCAAAAGTCTGTCCAAGTTAGTGATTTTGCTCTTTGATTGAGCCTGACATCATGGTGAGAGTGCTGGGAAACCTCACTGGGAACCAATACTCATTAAGCGCTCCTACACATGTGGATTCATGCAAAGCAGGTTGAACAGGCTGGAGGAGCTTACAAACAAATTACAGAATCCCAAGGTTGGATGTGACTTAGAGAGTCTAGTCTAACCTCCCATTTGCCTGGTGCTTGGATTTTCTCTCAAACATTCCTATGAAATGATTACTTATTTTTCTGCGTATACACCTCCTACCGTGCGGCCTCCTGGGGAAGTCCAATCTTTGGACAACCCTAGCTATTCAAGTCAAGCAAGAAGAAGCAATGAACTAAGCACATAAAATAGACATGAGCTTGCTGAAAGTTTGAAAATGGGATCGCAGCCGGGCAAGATGTACAAAGCTTAGTCCAGAAAAGTCTACCGTAACTGCATCTGCCACTCTCCTCCGTGCATTCCAACTTTCAGCGGCAGGAGTCATCAGTGTGAATAAACACCACATGCTTGGGATGCGACTGAAATGGTCTCAGCCAGTGGAACCCCAAAGCAAGCGCAACACTTGCTGCCCCAGGAAGTGTCTCGGCTACATTTTCATAAAGTTCTCTGTAAGAACTACCAAAAAAACCCCAAACCCTGCTGTGTCTCAGGTCCTGTATTTCCTATATTGGTTTAAACACACTGTACCTCTTTCGACACTTATGGAATCATTCTAGTTATAGCTGACACTATTTAGAGGTGGGGGAAAAGGGCCCCTAACACATCTACTGCTACAACCTTGACGCATCCCTGTATCTCAACCCTAAGATGCCAAGTGGGCTCCACTGGCAAAGAGAACAAGGTTCAATTTTAGCAGACTTCTAGGCAAGCTTTTCAACTAAGAGCACTACAAGGAACGCAATCTTTTTCAAGGAAAATTACTTATCTAGAGAGAAAATCCTGGTAAAATTTAGAGGTGACAGAACTATACCAAAACCAGCCAATGAATCACCACCCTGGGTCTCTGCACCAGGTGGGTGTGAGCACCACTGCTGAGGTAGAGAAATGGACACGGGTTCTCTGGGCTGCATCCAAAGGCATCCTATGAGTCATTGTCAGGTTAGAGAGAATACCTGAGAGTCAAAACTCCCTCTTCTGGGAACTGGATTTGAGAGAAAGGCCTCAGCCCCACCTTGGATAATCTCTGGCTTTAACCAGAATGAAAAGAGAAATCTGACATGGAAGATTTTGGAGATTTCATCAGGTAGAAATTTCCAAAATGTGTACTGGGGAGAGGAGGAAGACATTGTTTAATTCTTCCACCACAATTTCAAAAACTCTAATAGCTATGGTAACCAAGAGTACATGAAATGAAACAATTTAACCTTATCACAGGTAGGAATGGCCTATTTGAGTATTTATAACATGAACCAATCTGAATCCCTTGGTCATTTAAGGAAGTTAAAGGAACACCTATTTAAACCTGTTGAAGATAAACTATTTTGACCAGAAGAATCAGAGACCTTTCTAGAATTGTCTTTAGAACCTTCTCCATCTGCTAATATCTCAACACGACACCCTGAATTTCCAACACCATTTCCTTACATGTGTTTATCCTTCCATGGGGAGATTCAATGCTCATATAAAACAGCGTACCTAGTACAGACAACAACACTGCTCACCCTTGGCCCACAAAGGGGCTGGTGGGTAGGCTTGTTTATTCAGCCGAAGACTAAGGGAGCTCTTCTTCAGGTTTGTTCAAAGAAATAACAGACGCGTGTTACATGGCAACTAATGTAATACGTCAGAGAAGATACTCCAGCCCTAAGTAGTGGGAACTAAATGAGCTTCAGACAAGCCCCTCAAAAACTTTTTTCTAAAAAAAAATAAGAAAGGGGAAAAAGCCATCCTGTCATCCTTCCCCCCACTACCCTTAGGAATATTTCTCTCTACATAATCCTTTTCAACTTGACAGAGACAAGAAGCAGACATCCATTACACAGAAAATCAAGAGGGAAACTCGGGGAGAAGACGCACCCCCTCTCCCTGGCTTCCTCCTCGAGCTGAGCTCTGCTGTCACCAGCTCTGTCTGCTTTCTGGCATTGTGCTTCAGTGTCTTCACTCTTCCCTTCACACTATGATTGGAAGTCACCAGAAACTTTCTTTCTTATTGTTGTTTTCCCACCGGCCCCCATCCTGCACTTTCCAAAATAACATGACAAAATCTGACTCCTCTGAAGACTCCTGACTTGAAAACTTTCAGAGGAATCCCCAGGGGTTTCTTGGGAAAGTCATGAAAAGGGGTGCAAAGGGGCTCCTCCACACTTATTGAATCTTAAATAGCAAAAGATTCAGACTCCTATGGGAGCAGAAGCATTAAGATGGGGCATTCTATGTAAGCATGTGACATTTTCCTATGAAAAGTCATAGTCAAGATAGACTGGAATCAAAGACTTCGATTTATCTATTTAACTTTATGAACTTGAGAAGCTACCAGGCTACAAACTTCCCAAGGCACACCATTTTCTTGTTCAGACCCTACCATTCTTCAATATACACAGAATCTTCGAACCCACAGAAGAGGCCTAACAACTCAAGTTCGGGTTTGGCCTTCACCCTCAAACTCCACACAGGTCTTGCTTGAGTTTCAGATGCAACCACATCTAGAGGAGCAGAAAAAGTGTTACCCAGGGAACTAGAGGCAAAACTAGGCTTAGTCCTGGACTCCCCTTTTCCCAAACCGCAGTTCTCTCTACTTCTCGACAGCGCACAGAATCAGAAGGAAGACTTGTTCAGCTGAGGACTGATAACCATGTAGTCAGATGACAGAAGCAGCTCATAGCCACTGACCCTAAACGGAGCCACTTGGGTGGCGGGGGTTAGAGACTTGGGTCACAGCTGTGGGGGAAGGGAACACACTCACTGTGCAGATTCAGCAAGGAGTCGAAGACTTTGCACTGGATCTGCCCGGTGCTCTGTGACACGCAGGACATCCACAGCCCCTCGTAGATGGACTGGGCCGTCACAATGTTGTCGCCCGCATGGGAGTGGGTCTTCCACTGGGGCATCGCTGTACTGGCAATGGCTCCGATCCAGCCCAGGAAGGCCAGGATGAAGCCCAGGAGTTGCAGTCCCGCGTTGGCCATGGTTCACTCCGGCGACCCAGCTAGCTCAGGGGTGGCAGGTGCAGCAGGCAGAGTTTGCAGAGGCTCACTCGGGGCTCCCAGGAGTAGCAGAGCCACGTGGAGTAAGTTATTACAAGAAGTCCGGCTCCCTGCACTGTCACTGGAGAGGCTCTAGGTCCGCGACCAGTTCCGAGTCCGGGTAGGGTTGACGCTGGAGTCCGGGTGCAAGAAGCTGCTGCTAAGCTCAGGCTCTGGGACTGAGACGCCAACCTGCTGGGCGCCGCAATTTAAAGCAGCTCCGCCCTGCGCCGGGGCCTGGCCGCTGCGCAGCGCCCCCTGGCGGTTTCAGGGAGGCTCTCTGGGGAAGCGGGATGCAGCCTGCAGCCAGCCAAGGTCACCGGGGGGCGATGTGGGGATAACTTGGGTGGGATTATGTACGCAGACTGCTGCTGTGCTCTCTCCCTCGCATTTCTACCCTCGCACATTCTTCTCTAGTTAGCCTTTTGAGGCTCTCCATTCGTGCACTCTTTATCTGTCCCCAAATTACTATGTATGAGTAAACACTGGAAATCCAAGAGATGAGAATATAGAGCCTCCATGAGACCCACAGTTTCATTTTCAACTTTTTTTACTGTCTTATTGAAAGGCATCTCCTATCTCCCCTCCCTCGCCCTCTCTCACAGAACTCCTCCTTTTGTTCCACTTCCCCCCTACTCCTTTCCTCCCTCTGCCCTTGTCTTCTTTCAGGAGCTCTCCTAGAATCACGTATTTGTGCAAGGATGGGAAGAAATCGTTCGACTTTACAGAAGAGGAAACTGAGGCGCAGAAAGGAAACATGCTTTCCACATCACATCATATTAGTAGCACATCCGGTACTTGGTGGTCAACCCACTCTGCTTTCTACCTCATCTCCATTGGAGGGAAACACACGAAACATATGTCCTTCAGTATCATAGCTATGAAGATGCAGTCTACCCTCCCCCCCTCCCCCACGCATGTCAGCCTCTTCCCCACAGCGGTGTGTCTTAGAGCAGCGATTCGTTACAGGAGGGACCACGGCAGTGCTCCCGGCTTTTACACAGGTGATTCGTGAATGAATTATCGGATGCGATTCATTAAAGACCAGAGCATCTAAAAAGTCTTTCCCCAGTAGAAAGAGGACTGGGCTCGGGAAGTCTGAGCGCTGGCTCCGGGGTTTGCAGTGACTGGCCGTCCCCTGTGGTTTTACTCTAGTTGAGACTTTTTCCCCCCCTCAGTGGTTCTGTAAAGCTTCCTTCTCTGTAGTTAAGTGGGGTTGTGGTTTGGAATAATTAAAATGTTTTCCCAACTGTTTTCTGTGTGTGGTATGAGTGTAGTGGGAAGAGCAGCTTCTATGGTTTTATTAAAAACAGAAGTGTTTTGGAGGCAGAAATAAACACGGTAAGGAGAAAATATGATATAGCCCTGTGTTTACTATGGGAGCTGCCAGTTTGTGACCAGGAGGGAATAGTAAAGAAGTTCAGGGTATAAGTAAAAAGAGAGAAAACTCCACCACTTGGGGGATGTCGATAGTGTGGGAAGATGTGCAGAGCCAGAGAATACACAGGAATTTCTGTCCTTTCTGCTGAATTTTGCTGTGATCCTAACTAAAACTGCCCTAAAGAAAGTCAAAGTCTATAAATAGCAGTGATAAAGCAAAAACCCAAAGCCCACCACCTTCACTTCCACCTGGCAATCTCCAGATAACGTCTGAAGGTTTAAATCCCAAAGATGGGTCTGCAAAGGGATCTGGGCACTGGCAAGGAAGAGGGTAACACTGGAGCTGGATAAAGGGATTCATTTAGGGCACAGATGGCAAACACACGGCCTGAGGGCCAAATCCGGCCCTCCACCTTGTTTTATCTGCCTGGCACCTTGTTTCTACCCGGCAGCAGTGCTGAGCTCTCACTTGACTGTTAAGGAGTGGTTACATTTACACAGCCCTAACATCACATTCAGCCCTTTGCAGGCCACTGCAAGGCTGATGTGGGCCCCAGTGAAAACGAGTGTGACACCCCTGATTTAGGGGTAAGCAAGAGTGAAACCAGTGAGTGCTGTCCTTCTGAAAGGCTCCCAGACCCTCAGGGACGCTCTAAGTCAGCTCAGTAGGGCAAGGTGCATCCAGGTCGGGTCCCCTGGGTCTAGGTCCAAAGTCAGGAGTGATTTTTAGGTCCCCCATGGATGTTCTGCAGGCACTTGCGGGTGTGGGTGAAAACATCAGTCACACTGGACTTATTTCTCCCCCAGGGTCACAGTACAGGATCAGAGGGGTTTTCCAGAACTTGCTGTCTGGCTAGACCACTATCCTGTGAATCATACAGTCTTGCCTTTTTTGTTACAGTCAATTCAAAATTAAAAGTATTTTTTAAAAATGTGTTCTTTGTTGTTGGGATTGAATTCATGAAAACGGGATCTCCATTCAATAAGTATACTTGTGCACAGGCCCTTGTAATCTACATTAGGACCTGTTTCCATCAACCTACAGCCGTCAGGGAATCAGAGGGATGGATTCTGTGGTGAGGCTGAATGTTTTTGTTTTTTTATTCCAGGTCTCTCTGAGGCTGATTACTTCATTGCCCACAACTGTGTCTGTGAGGCTGCGGTGAACGCTGTTTACTCTGCTGTGACCCGTGCCCATCTCTGGCATCCCTGATCCTGTCTAGTTTCCTGCTTTCCTAAGAGCAGATAGATGAGAGAATGCTCAGCATAAATCTATCAACTGAAGAGGAAAAACAACTTACAAACATTAGCCTTTCACATAGAAAGCATAAACAATAGAGACATCCCTGTGACTGAGAAATTGCTAGAAAGGCTGACTATGGAATAGCAAAAGTCTTGTGGGATAGAAAATCTGCTGTGCAGCTTTCTCAGACAAAATTATCTCCTTTCTCTTGCTCAGTTTTCCTATTCTTAACAGTTAGAAATTGACTTCTAAAAGGTCACCCCAGTCTAAAGCTTTATGACTCTAAGTAATAATAGATGACACCTGTGGGTTTAACACACTGTCCTTACCAAGTGATGAGCTAAGACTTTCATAGGCACTATCTCACAGGTGGCAAACACAAGGCCCGTGGGCTGAATCCAGCCTTCCACCTTGTTTTATCCAGCCTGGCACCTTGCTTCTACCAGGAGGCAGCGCCAAGCTCTCGCTTAACAGTTAAGGAGAAATTATATTTATACACCCCTAAAATTATTTTGGCCCTTTGAAGGTCACCCTGGTGAAAACGAGTTTGACACCCTGCACTGTCCCCTTTGTGAAGATGACAGAGACACAGAGAGGTCAGATCGCTCGCCCAGGGTCCTGTGTGGCAACTGCCAGCACTGGTATTCCCAACTGCACGCTTCGACCCTGGCCCATGCCTTTAAGCTCCACCCTACAGTAGTTCCCGGTGTGAGCCAAATCAATGGAGGGCTGTTGACTTTTAGGGTTCAGCCATCCTTATCATGTGTTCCTACCTCCAGAGAGCAGTGAGTGAGATGTTCCACTCGGTGACTGCCCTTCTGCTCCTTTCTGTCCCTTCTCCATTTCTGCTGCTGCCCTCGAAGGTTCTATACCATGGGGGTCCAGAACCCTGTGGGTGGTGTTGCTGTGGAGGAGGAAACTGTGGATGAGAACAGCACACAGCCCACTGGGGTACCCCGTGTCCATGTGGGACTTGGGTTTGTGTTCAGCCATGATCCTGAGAACCAGGAATAAGTAGAAGAGACATGAAAGTACAAGAAAGTACAGACAAGAAAGTGCAGGTGAGACTCAGGGTGATAGACGAGAGTGTAGACAAACAAACAAGCAAACAAGTAAAAACCCACCCCCCACATACAATCCCAAGAACCAGCATGGCAGATTCTAAGGTATGGTTAAAGAGAAAAGTGAGAAAGTCTTTGAGATATAAATTTTTCACTTAGTGACAATGCCTATTAACACTGACTTTTCAGGGCTTCTCAGGTGTTAAAAGCTGAATAGATGGACACATTTTTTTAGTAAAAAATCTGCAATTTGCCATGAAATTATTTAAGGCTTGAAAGAAGAATGAAAGTACAAAGTTGAACATTTAACATGGACTTTACTATTAGAAGATACTTTTATTACTAGAGGATAGTGAGGTATGGGTAGTTATAAGTGAAAACTTTTGAACCCTCGTTCTATTACTTACTAGTAGAGTACCCTTGGAAAATTTGCAACTGTACTTGGGCCTTAGATTTTTCCTCTTTCAGGTGAGTAAAACTACCTCATAGTCCTGTGGTCATTAAGCAAGTCCATAGCTGCACATTACTTAGAATAATAGTTGCCAGCCACACGCAAACATATGAAATGATAGTTATTGTTTCAAGCACAACAGATGTATTTAGTTTGCTAACCCTTTCATTTCTAGATGATACATTTGTTCAGACTCTTGCCTTGACTTTATTAGAATCTTAATGTTATACTAAATCATGGTGACAGAATCGGCGGTGTTTCTAGCACACAGGTGCAATTTTGTGTTCAGAAACCAAAAAGGCAGCAATAAGAGGGGTAGAGGCTACGGAAGAGCCTTCTAGGCCCCTTGTCTGGTTCCTAGACAGGTGTCCCCTCGGAGTCCTGTGTGGTTCCCATGGCTGGGATTAAAGGCTCCTTCTGAGAAGGGGTGGACCAAGAATTTAGGAAGGAAGGAGATATGGTACCGAGTCATTTTTTTCTGCAAATCAGTGAGATTCTTTAGAGAGTTGGGGGGAAATATCACACTGAGTAAGATTTTTATGAAGTCTCTGCTTTATTATCACGTGGATTTTATAAACGCCCTTCAGACACTCCCCTCAACTCCTAGCCTAGCAGGTCTATCACTTTAGAAACAAAGGGGGGAAATAGTGGAACTTCAACCATAAAAATATGCTTTTTAAGTTACACTAATCTACTTTGAAGCAAGCTGGTGAAACAAGACTGTTTCTTTACTTTACATCTTCGCTTGTGTTCCCTTTGGGGAAAGGTTTCCTTTTAATCATCAGGAAGCTAGAAACAGCCCAGTAATTTGATTCTTAAGAATCACAGTCGTGCCCTGGCTGGTGTAGTTCAGTGGATTGAGCACAGGCCTGTGAACCAGGGGATCACGGTTCGATTCCCAGTCAGGGTACATGCCTGGGTTGCAGGCTGGTTCCCTGAAGGCAAGCCTCCAGCAGGGGACGCATGAAAGGCAACCATACATTGATGTTTCTCTCCCTCTCTCCTTACCCTCTAAAGATAAATAAATAAAATATTTTAAAAAAAGAATCACAGTCAATTTACTAAGATAGTTCATTTTTAATTTACTCAGTGTAACACTAACTATACTAGTCAGCATTCTCCAGAGAAACAAAACCAATAGGAGATTAGATGGATGGATGGATAGATAGATAATAGATAGATCTTTGCATTAGACACAGCATTATATGGAGAGCAGGGAAAGAGAGAGAGAGATTAATTTTAAGGAATTGGCTCATGCAATGGTGGGAGCTGCCAAGTTTAAAATTTGTAGATCAGGTCAATAGG
This sequence comes from Sturnira hondurensis, assembly GCF_014824575.4. Lineage (NCBI taxonomy): Eukaryota > Metazoa > Chordata > Mammalia > Chiroptera > Phyllostomidae > Sturnira > Sturnira hondurensis. The sequence goes on from NW_028073027.1 coordinate 2,937,225, forward strand.
CTAGTCTCAGTGAGGGTTAATGTTGCTGTCTTGAGTCACAAATATTGCAGTTTTAAGGAGAATTTATTTTTCCCCCACTGGCAGTAACTTTAGTCTTTGTTCTTAAGGTCTTCAACTGATGGGATGAGGCGCATCCGCATTGTAGAGGGTAATCTGCTTAATCAAAATCTACTGATTTAAATGTTAATTATGTCTAAAACATATCCTCACAGCAACACCTAGACCAGTACCTGAGCAAACAACTGGCCACAATAGCCTACCCACGTGGAGACATAAAATTAACCGTCATACTAACTGATAAGTACTGATCATTTAGAGTTTAAGGCTTTATTTATGCAAACTCACTTAAATCTCAGAAAAGCCACTGACTTAAGTAATAATCACTACAGATGAGGAAATTGAGTCCCATATAAGTAAAGTAGTTTGCCCAAGTTACACAGCTGCTGAAGGATAGAGTTGGCATCCAAACTCAGCACACACGGCTCCCGAGGCAGAGAGCTTTATGCAGGGCACTGTGCTAACCTAGAGCCCCTGCCCATGTTTTCCATGTCCTTTCCGACTCTCCAGAACACCCAGCACAGTGATGATACCCACCAGCGGAGCCTCAGCACGTCCCCAAATCAGTCATATCGGTGTGAGCAGTCGGTGCTCAGTAAGTGTTGGGTCGCTACGTGGTTGAGCGAACAGACAAATGGACTGGGGGAGACTGAGTCTCCGCTCTTTATGATGCGGAATCTGTGGCATTGGAGCACATTGGTGAGCTGCGACCTTCAAGGGGATGCTTGAGAGTTTTAGATGGTGGGTCTGGAGGAAATAAAACAAACAAAGAAAAAAGTGGCAATGTAATAAATATTGTAATTTTTAAAACCTTGGTCTTCGGAATAGGGCAGAATTGAAGATATGACGATGCTTTCCCCTGCATTGGACATGATGCTGGACGAGTGAATTAATCTCCTCATGCCTCTGTTTCCCAAGCTGGGAAATGAAACAAGCACGTGTAGCTCCCAGTGCTGTGGGAAGTGACCTTGATTGGGGGGATGCCTGTAAAATGTTGCCCCTGTACTGCGAACATGGAGAGAGCTTGATACGTGACAGCTGTGCTGTGAGACTGGATCAGTGACCCCTAGTCACAGGTCAGAGGTGGGGAGGCAGGCTGTGGTTTCATCATTTTGAAGTAAATATTTGAACTAAACTCCCAGCTCCGTAAGGAAGATAACATTTTAGGCAAAGAATTCATACTAAAATGTGGAACAGTTACAGATAAGTTAATTGTACCTCAAATATAACTGGAATATGCACTTTTACCTTCCCAGTAATTTCCAGAACATAAATTAGCTTTAAGTTAAAAGTCAATGTATGATTTTACCTAAAAATATAGATTCTGATCAAAACAGAGGCATCCGTACTGTGCCGCTTTAAGTAGTTTCTCCGGTTTCCTGTTTCTCTGCAGTGTCTGCTGTTTCTATTTTATCCATTTATGTCACTTCTCTGCATCCTCAAGGCTACTGGTGTCAATGTATGCATAGCAAGTGCATGTAGTAAGTGGTTGAGTTGGCCAGACTTGCCTACCACTCTCAGGAGTGTGGACTCCATCGTGCACTCAGCGATAAGGAGCAATAATGCAATTTTAATCAGACACCTGAGCAAACTTGTGTTTTAGAAAGATTTTATGGGGCTCCATCCTTGGGAAACAGGACACTGATTTCCTCTCTCTGTTTTAACCATTTCAAAGGTGGAGGAGAAGAAGCTGGGCCTTTTGGGTTTATACAGTGTATCAGTCTTGAATATGGCTTCTCCCTATCAGATTTCCAAGAACAGTTATATTATGCATGATTTTAGTCTCTAAACTCTTTAGTATGCAACAACTCTTACTATCTTGCACAGAGGAATAATAAGATTTGGGACAAGGAGGATTAATGAGGAATAATGAACATTGAGATTATTTCTAATTAATATATAGATGTAAGTGATTAGATCTAGCAATGGTTATTTGAGTTTTTTCTTGAGGGCAACAGAAAAACACGTAAAACTTTTAAGCAGGAGCAAGACATAAGAAGGTTTGTGCGATGATGTTTTTAACATCACTCTGAAGAATGGGGAATGGATTGCAGAGACTGGCCACGGAGGTTGTGTGTTCAAGTTAGGAGGGTTTGACTTTATATTCTGGGTGGGAAGGAGCCGGAGGTCAGGACTATAAAGAGTCTAAGTTGAGAGAAAAGTGGGAATATACTGTTGAAAAGTGTGGTGGGATTAGATTAGTTGTATGATGGAGACCTGTTAATTGCCTAATTAACAGGCTGTTGTTCTATGGTAGGACAGAGATCCCAACCTTTCCCCCCTTACTTTATCATATACATGAGAGAATGCATAACTCTATGTAATCCAGGGACCTTGGCCATACATAGCTGCCAGTTCAAGAATATGAATACAAACACAAGAAAAAAGAAAAAAGAGTATGTGTATAATACCTATACGTATTGAATCCTAATGGCATGCTCACTCTTTTAGGTCCTCAGCCTGAGACATATAGAAACATAAACTTGACTTCCCTCTATTTCACTGAAAATGTATTATTTTATTGCCAAATGTTAGCTCCAAGGAATATACTAATTGGCTATTAAATTACTAGATTAATTGCACTGTTTTATAATATTAATAAATTAATTATGATTCATCTTCTAATAATGTTCCTTGTCTGTGTGTCATAATGAAGCTGGCAAAGTCAGAGAGGCAAAAATGGCTAACAGCAGGGGCTGTAGCTCCAGATTTCTTGGTTTCCACTCCTGGTTTTGCTGCTTGCCAGCTGTGTAGTGTTAGGCAACATTAGTTACTAATTATCCTTTCCATGCCTCACTTCTTCCTCAGCAAAATAAGGATACGAGTATTTCCACCATCATTAGGTGGTGGTAAGGAGAGGGTTATTACATAAATCATTTAGAAGAAGGCGTGGCACATATTCACTTCTCAGTAAGTCTTATCTCTTACAACAACCGGTGTAGGAGGAAGACGGTGAGGATCTGAACCGGTATGTAAGAGTAAGGATGAAGAATAGGGTGGAGGTGAGAGGTTTTGCAATAGGAGAAGCTGCCTTATCGTGCCGTAAAATACAGTCTAAGGAAACAATTTACATCCGGTAACCCATAGAAAAATAACCAAAACTAACTGAAATGAATTTTCCAAAGGCATGTGTGGGTATGCACTTTCTACCTTCAGATAAAAACTGAACTCTCAGGAGATCTGCCCTCTCCCCCATCCCATTTTCACCCCCCATGAGAACACCTTAGAAATGAGTTCTTTTCTTATGAAACTTGTGCAAGGCAGAGGTTAAACCTGGTGGAATCAGGATCAACTAGTAAACATGAGAAACTGGGAGAGGACAGAGTGGAACGTTGCAAAATTCCCACCATTAGGAGTGAATTTAAAATGGATTTTTCTGTTACTCTGACCTGTAATACCGCACATTTGTGGGGTCAGGGCCACCAGGTGTCAACAGTTTGCTGGCTGGGTGTCCCAGACCTTACTGCTGCCGAGACCCCGCTGGCCCACCTTGGGCTGCACAAAGGCATCTTCCCCCAGTGACTGTCTTCCTCTGCCTCCCTGATGTTAATGGTGGGTACCCCCACGTTCTCACAAGCTTCATTAAGTAGTCACTAACTACATAGTTTACTACCCATGGCTATAGTGCTTAGAACCTGTGAGGTCTTGTTTCTGATTGCTACCTTATTTTATGAGAATTGTCTTTCAATTCTATGGTAGGATATCGGGAAGAAGCATTTAATTATAATCCAGATGCTAACGGTGCAGTCCAATTTGGTAGCCACTAGGCGCATGGAACTACTAAAATTTGAATTAATTAAAATTAAATTTAAATATTCAATTTGTTTGTGGTACTTGCATGGGATCTGTTTCATGGGGTCAATTCGTTTGTGGGCACTCACTGCACACTGGGCAATGCAGATGCGCGGCATCCTATGGTCTCCGATTCTTCTAGTGGTCCGCACCGTAGTAGAGTGTTTTCTATTTTTTGAACTTTTCTATTCCTCTAAAAACAAGTGTATTAGTTTTCTTTAGGTACTGTGACAAATTACTACAAATTCAGTGACTTAAAACAACAACTGTATTATCTCAGAGTGTGCTGTTCAGAAGATCAAAATGGCGGTTTACCCAGCTAAAATGAGTCGGCAGAGCTGGTACCTTCCCAGAGGCTCTGTCCCTTGTCCTTGCAGATTCTACAGGCCACCTGACTTCCTTGGCTCCTGATCGTCTTCATCCTTGTCAGTCAACAACTTTGGGATAAGTCCTTTTCTCCTTTGGTTCTGTTTTCTGCCCTCCTCTTTGGCTTATGAGGACCCTTATAATAACATTGGTCCCAGTGGGATCATCCAAAATAATCTCCACATCTCGAGTTGATTAGCAACCTCAATTCCATCTGCCACCTCCAGTCCCCCTTGGCCACAAATATTCCCAGGTTCAGGGAACTGAGGCACAAACTTCTTCAGGTGAAACTATTATTTTACCTAGCTCAATAAGTACATATTTTATAAAAGACAATGATGTTCTTTAAAGAGATTCAAAGTAAGTACATTATAGATAATTATTTGTACGTATCTAATTTAACAAAATTTTTGACTACATCATGAAATAATTTAAATTAGTTAATTGCAAGAAAAACAAGATAATAATAGCTTATACTTAGTGTGCACCAGACGCTGAGGTCTGAGAGCTTGCATGTACGTAATCATGAATGAATGCGTGAGTAGAGACATTAATAGCACTTGATTTTATTTTTTTAAATATTTTACTTATTTATCTTTGGAGGGGAAGGGAAGGAGAGAGGGAGAGAAATATCAATGTGTGGTTGCTTCTCATGCATCCCCTGCTGGGAACTGGCCTGCAACCCAGGCATGTGCCCTGACTGGGAATCGAACTGCTGTCCTTTGGTTCCCAGGCCCAAGCTCAATCCACTGAGCTATACCAGCCAGGGTTAAAACCACTTTAAATAGCAGTGTGGAATAAATGAAGGCTATGTATGGGATATTAACCAGAAAAGTGGGGTTCTCTTTCTAGTGTAGATACCTACTCACATATGAAATTTCTCTGAATTCAACTTTTTACATAGGTAAAAGGAGAGCAGATAAAATTATCTACATGGTCCCTTTCCACTCTTAAAAACATACTCTTTAAGAATTAAGGTAGAAGAGATGATAAAATTTTTTTACACACAACATTGAGCAGCACAGCATTGCTCCACATTGAACCCAAATAAAGCAACATATATGTGGTACCGGAAAACTACAGAGAGGTGATCTAATCAGTGATAGCAGAACATGTCTCATTTTTATCACAAATTAAGGTACACTGCAACTGGAGAGTTTTAAAAATGGGTGAAAATAGGCTTGGCCTGGAAAGTGTGATTGTGCACATTACTTCATTAAGGACCAAGGGTAGAAGAGGGGGTGTCCAGGGATCACTCGTATTTCCAGTTGTGTTAGACTGAGCGTAATTACTAATCCAAACTAGTACAAAAGCTGTTTAAACAACTTTTCATCTCCCTGCTTTATTTTAACCAAGTGTTTAGAAAAACACAGAAATGTTGTTGCCATTAGAAGGGCTACAGATTTAAAAAAAAACGATTTGACATTTCACAAATAAACCTTGGACTCAACGAAGTTCCTAAACAACTGAGATTCTCTGCTGCGGGCATTTGTGTGTGTGAGGCAGGGGCTCAGCGGAAGTTCATCCCGAGGAATGAAGTAAAGGCGTTTCTCTACACGTTCTGCAAGGAGAAGCTTGTTTAAAGATTGTATTTATTTATTGTTAGAGAGAGGGGGAGGGAGGAAGAGGGAAAGAGAGAGGAATGTTGATGGTTGCCTCTCACACGCCTCCAACTGGTGGCCTGGCTGGAAACCCAACACATGCCTGACCGGAAACCAAACCAGCAACCTTCTGATCTGTGGGACAGCACCCAGCCCGCTGAGCCACACCAGTGAGGGCAGGAGAAGCTTTTTGAATGGAATATACCTTGGATTCGAGAACTCTGAAGAGCCAAAGCTCTTAGATCAAGGTGTTTTAAAACTATTTTGTCTAAAGGGTGTTATTCTAGAAATCACACAGATTCTTAGAACTCTTTGGGCCAGTGATACTCTAAATATATTAACAAATTGTCAGTGATGAGTACCTTAAAACACTCTAACTTAAATATATCCTTACTCAAAAACCACAGATAAAAATCACATATATTATTAATTTAAAATTCCCCTTCATAGAAGCTGAAAACTAATCAGATAAAACTGCTAGATCTCGATTTCTGTCTGTATCTCTGTCCCTGGTTATATTTTCTATCTACCTATCCACCTATCTATCATCTATCTATAATATTCTGCCAACTATCGTGTAGCCCACTGAACATGCCACACATATTAAAATCCCATTACAATTTCAAATTCTTCCTCTTATTCTGATGAAAAAGTATGCTCTCTCTGGAAGATTATACTTTCACAGTCTATTACACACATTCACTCATTTATTCATCTTTCATATTCTTAAACAACCTATTATTTTCCAGGCACTGGAGGTACAATAATGAAAAGCTCCTATTCCAGCGATAGGGGTGAAAGGCACTTGAACAAACAGTTATAATGCCCTATGGTAAGCTATATTAAAAAATGTAGGAAAAGGGTTGTGGAGACAGAGGGGCGGGGCATCTAAAATTTGAGACAGGAAGGAAAGGCCAGAACTGGCACTAATAAGATGTTACTTAAAAGTGAATCTTCAACAATATTTATTAATGAATCGTTCATTATTTTTTCCATCCATTTCATTCACCACTCTGTGTCAAACCAGTGCCAAAACAAAGCTATTTCTTTTCTCAACTAATTCAAAATCTATTTGAGAAGTAGACCTATCAAGAACTAGAGTCCAGAGTGTTTGTTAGGAAAAGACTGTGTGTGTGTTTGGAAACTAGGGTGAAGTTGTGATAGGGCAGCAGGAGGAGGTACTGAGGTTGGGGAAGGCAATACGTGGGAAGAAGGAAGGTGACGGGAGTCTGAAAAATTTTGGCCCAAGCATATATTATATCTTCTAGGGAGCCATAAAATACGAAGCCTCATAGCAGACAGGAAGAGCGGCTGTGAAGGACCCTCCATGCTGAGGACTCTGGGCTTTATCTTTACGTTATGTGGAAGCCATAAATGCTTTTATATAGAAGCACAGGGTGTCTTCTGAGTGCTTGTCTACAACCACTCTGCAATATTCTGCACCTTGCTCTGTGTTCCAGGAAGTAAATCTTTATCATTGCATCTGGGGCTTCTCTTGTCTTCCGACTTGGACCAAAGATAAACACCTTTAGGAAATCAGAGGGCTGGAGGAGAGTGATGTGGCAGATGCTAGTGGTGTCCCGCTCTATCTTTTGTGTCAGGATGGTACATTCATTGTATAGGAGCTGCAGCTTTTTACTGACAACTTATATTTTAGCATCAATGAAGAGAGCCCTTGGTGCATGAGGGCCATCTTGCCAGGAGATGCCTAGGAGTTACACTACCTTCCACTTAACCAGTGGCCAGTAACCAGTAGTTGACCAATACAAGGGTAGAACATCCCAGTCCCCTTGGATCTAGACAATACCACCTCTGTGAACAATTGAGACTCCAGAGTACCTTGTGGGTTCAGGTTAAGGATGAATGTTTTGGGAAAACACAGTTTTTTAGCATCTTCCCTAGCCCTATTCTGCTTCCCTTACTCCTTTGAAGTTTTATCCTAATAGCACTCTCTGAATAAAATGTTTACATAAGATTGTCTGCCCAAACTTATCTTCTAGGAAGCCTGATTTAAGATAACCGATACTAGCAATAGTCCTGTAAAGCCAATTCTAAAGATTTAATTCTGGAGTTGTATCATACACCAGCTGGATGACAAGGAAGACCCTGTTTCTTGCAGTAAGTGGAGTGTTGATGGTTTCTTGGATGTCGTAGCAGTGCAGTTGCTAAGGTGATGGTGATGCATGACCTTTTATAGCATCTCTGGCACTTAAGAGAAGCAGGGAAAATAATAAAATGAAGGAATGAGGAATTGGGTGGTTGCATGCCTGCTAAAGCATTCAGAAGAGAAAAAGATTGATCATCAATTCAAAGCTAAGCATGAAAGTCAGAGGCCTTTTAGAGAGCTTGTCACCTGCCATTTGAGGGGACACTGAGCTGCTGACCAGGCATAGGACAATGAAAAGGATAGCAAAACTTTGAGAAGGCTAAAGTCACAGCCAAGGTACAACTCAGGATGGTGCCATGATAAGATATGGGCTTCAGTGATAAGCCATAGAAAGATTCAGTGGCTTATTATGTCTGTGACTCTTTTAGGGATCCAGTGGTCTGGAGCATACTGGGATATCCCCTCCAATGTAAAGCAGAAAGTATTGCAGTTTGTGTATCTTATTAAGAAAGCAGCAAAGTACAGCAATGCTGCACTTGCAAATACTGCACTGGGTGATTTAGCAAGTTATGTGGAAAATTTCCAGTGCTCAGCAAGGACCTTGAGCAAGAAGGGGCATGTCCAGGCTATTGTAGAAGCAGTCCTACAACTTGGGTTAATGGTGCAAGAGTTATCTGCAGGAGATAAAGGTACGAGTGGAGCCTCCGACAAGTCTCAACAAAAGAGTTTCAAAGCAGACAACTGAGATTTGGGAGCAAGATCATGCCACCTGCAGCTGCTGGAATGCTACCAGGCACAATATATTGGTCAGGGTCTCTAGAGAAACAGAATGAACTATATAGATGAAATAAAAGCATATATATATACATATATATAAAACATTATATTAACATTTTATATACAATGATTATATATAATTAATATAAAATACAGCCCTGGCTGGTGTGGCTCATTGGATTACATGCTAGCTTGTGAACCAAAGAGTTGCTCGTCCAATTCCCAGTCAGAGCACATGCCTGGGTTGTGGACCAGGTCCCCAGTTGGGGGTGCTCGAGAGGCAACCACACATTGATGTTTCTCTCCCTCTCTCCTTTCCTTCCCCTCTCTCTAAAAAAATAAATAAATAAAATTTATAAAAATACTATTTTAAAATATAAAATACATATAATCTATAAATCATATGAAGAGGTTTATTGTAAGGATTGGCTCACACAAATATGGAGGCTGAGAAGTCCCTTGATCTGCTGTCTGCAAGCTGGAGAACCAGGAAAGTCGGTGGCAGAATTCAGTCCAAGCCCAAAGGACAGAGCACCAGGAGCACCAATGTCTGAAAGCAACAGAAGATGAATGTCTGGTGTGAGGCTCAGAGTGTAACTCACTCTTCTCCTGCCTTTTTCTTCTATTTAGGCCTGCAGTGGATTAGGCGATAGCCACCTGTGTTGGTAAGGCCTCTTCTTTACTCAGTGCACTGATTCAAATACTAATTTCTTCCTTAGACACCCGCACAGACACACCCATAAGTAATGTTTTACCAGCTCTCTGGGCATCTTTCGCTGTTAGATTGACACATAAAGTTGACCATCAAAGTGCACTCCTTGTCAATTTGGCTTCTACTGATAGATGTATCTCCTTAAACCATACTTCATCTCAAAATAAAGACAATAGCAAAGTGGTAATGCCAACTTACGTGATACAACTATCCTGTGTACAACTGAAAATACACTAGCCCCTTCTCCAGAAGAAGAGGTAATGTCTTTGAGTGATGCTTACTCTGCTCCTGATATCCCATAACTTAAATACTGTGGTGTAAAACTAACACCGATGTAATGTCACTATGTCTTATGTTACATGATAAGGAATAAGAGAGAAAAGAAAACAAGAATATGTACTTAAGGTATGTGTATGTACACACAAACATATTCCCAATAAAATTAGGAGAAAATACTCAGGGCAATTACAGTCCTTGTGTCTGTAACTAGTTTTATGGTCATAACTGGTATCTATAACTACCTTAAACTACCCACTCTATATTCCCTTTGCCTTCAGCAAGCTCCTCAGCAGGCCATGGTTCTTCACCTGGCAGGGTGGCCCACACCTTCATGCCTAAAGGGTCTGTATCATTAGTAGTCCTACTGGATTGGATTATCATTTTTTATTGACCTTAATTACAGGGCATGATGATACCAAGAGGTGTCCTAAAGGATCTCCTGTTGTCCAGACATACTCTTCTTTGCTTTCATTGTGAAATAGTAGTCTAATTTCCCCTTGAAAATCAAGATCACAGGGAAGGTAAATATCTGACCAAGCGACATAAGTAGCCATGAAAGCAGAGCTGCTTATTGTGAACTGGTAACTGCCAGACCCCAAGTCATAAATGTTAGCAGCCTCAGCAGCAATTACTTATAAAATGGAAGGACTCCATTTTGATATACCTTAAGTTGGTCCAACGAGCATAAATAAGCTGAATGAACAAGTATTCCAAGACTTCCATGTCACAGAGCAGCCTCAATGTAGCCTCATGGGAGACATCTTATGACCAGCTTTCTAGAGGATAAGAGCAACTCAGTCTTGGTTCATGTACGGTTCAGCTTGATATTTTAGTGTGGCCTACAAATGGGCTGTTATTACAGTACGGTTCCACCCAGGGGCAGCCTTGAAAAACAGCAGTAATGAAAAACTCTAAGCCGCACACAGGGCTTTGGTCAGTACTACTCACCATCTCATTTTGTTGAGAGACAAGTGGCTCAAAATCAGGATGTACATTAAGGTATGTGGAGTGGTGAATAGCCTGGCTCGTGAGTTAGAGCCCTGTAAGAAGCAAAATCGGCAGACCAGGGGTGAGGAGGTCCAGGGGATATGAATGTGGATGGACATGGGAATAAGTTCAAAATGAAAGGAATTTACCATCTAATATTGGTGCCATCAGAGAGCACCACTATCAAAGAGCTACGAAACAATCTGGTGTGGTTGATGGCTGGTCCAATAGATTATCAGCCAACCGCTGTGCTTTCTCAGTGGACTCATGAATGGAGTAGCCATTGTGACAGAGGTGCAGACTATCTATGGACCCAACAGCATGGGCTCCCTTCACGAAAACTGATCTAGCTCATGTGTTACAGCTAAATGGCCAACCAATCTAGGAACAAATTTTAATGCTGAGCTCCTGATATGACACCTCCTTTAAGGAAGCCAACAAGGCACTCGGAGGCAAGTTGATAATACTGGATCCCTGTCATCCTGACACGGGCAACAATTTGTTCTGAGCAGTAATGACACATATTTTGAGTATGTGTTTACCTTTCTAACCTGCAGCATCAGTCAGCATCAGATACAAGGACTCACAGGACCATCTTATTGGATGGGATTCATCACAATATCACTCCAAATCACGATAAACCCTTTAATGGCAAAAGAGGCATGGTGGTGGGAGTTTACAAAGGAACCTGCTGGTCCTACTCTGTATTGAATCATTTAGAGTCTCCTGACCCAATAGAGCATGGAAATGCCCATTTTAAGGCACAGTTGTAGTGCAAGCCTGGAGATGATATACCCTACTGGGGACGACACTGTCCTTCTGAGAACAGTCTACCAATGGCCATTTTATGGTGTTGTGTCCCAAATAGGCAGAAAACATGAATTCAGAAACCAACAGATAGAGAAAATAGAGGCCCTATTTCATCATTCCAGGAACCCATGGGGAGAAATTTTGTTTCTTGTCTCAACTTTAGACCCTATATGTCTAGAGTTCCTATTTGCCAGTGAAGGGATGCTTCCACTCTGAGATGTAGCAAGAGTCCCATTGTGTTGGGAACCACTCTGCCTGGTTTCAGGAGTTGTAACTGCCCCCCATGGCTAAGGCTGAGTGAGCAGCCTCAGACTGTGAGCCACCAAGGAGACAAAGCTTGTCTCTGGCAGCAGCACTGCTTCTGCTTCATCCCCTGCCCCCAACACTTGGTCGGTTAGTCAGAGACGGGTAAGACCCCTCAGAGGAGGGGCAACCTAAGCCAGACATGATCACTTGGGAGGCCCTCAAGGAAGGACTCAGGGGCTGCAACAAAGAGGGAGTGATGGACCCTCGCCCTCCATTCTGACACAGCCTGAGTCCCCATTTCCATCTGGGAGAACTGTTTCCTGGCTCTAATCCACTTAAGCCTAAAAACCTATGACTGGAAGGTAGTGCAGCCCTTTGCCAAGCGGGATCTGGGGTGATCAGGCCTAAGAAAGAATATGTAAAATCCTGTGAAACCTGCTTTGTTTAGAATGCTCTCATTTAAATGATAAGGGTCCAAGCAAGAAGTTTGTTGCTCAAAGTTTTATGGTTCTTTAGCTATCTGACCCTGACTGAGAATAAGCCCTCATAGTTCTTTAAATGCTATTGTTTGACGCTTACCTGTATTTTTGTGCAAAACAAACCCAATAAAAGCTGTTGAAGAAGAGGCTCTTGGTCATTCTCCTGTGAGGGACTGACCACCTTTCCTCCCCAAGAAGATCATGTCTTGGCAGCTTTATTTTCATCCGTGGTGGATGGGGGGACTTGCGGGCAAAGTTGCCCCCACACCACTGAACTTCAGCTGTGGCTGATATTTGATCCCTTATAAACTTCTTCAGCAAGCATGTAAAGGGAATTACCATGCTGGCACCACTATATACACTGGAGTATTTTAATCCAATTACTCTCCCAGAGTAGGGTTGCTACATAAGGGCATGGAACAATATGTTTGGTACTCGAGTGAACTACAGGTGTCTCTTTACTTTATAGAAGAACAAAGATAGTAATCATGGCCTGCAAAGATATGGTAACTGGGGTGTCAGGTTTCTCCAGGATGAGAGTCTGAGTCATCTCACCAAACAAGCTGCCTAGGCTGCCTGAAGTTCCAGGGAAGAATAAAGGGAATGTTGAAGAGTAGGAGCAGGAGATGATTGAGTAGTACTTACAAACTTGAAACCAATCGCAGCAAAGAAGGCTTTACTTTATCTTATTGATGCTCCTCTTATGAGTCTCCCTGGGAATTGAGACCAACTCAAATTTGAAGAAGCTGCGAACAAATTGGGAAGAGCTTATCACAATAGCAAGTGGATCTGAGAAATGCAAGTGGTGGACCAAGGCAGAAGCTATGGGGACCGCTCCTGCTCCCCTCTGCTGGACTGGTGCATCCATCCCCTACTGGCTGCATGTCTTGGCTGATAACCACTCAAACTGACCTCTTGTTCTGGAAGATTGTCCTGGGTGGATTGAAGCTGCCACAACCAGAGATTTCTGAGAAGTTAAACTACCTTGCCCCAAGGAGTCAGCTGATAGCCCATGACTGACTAATGTACAGATACTGCAGCCCTCCTTTCTCTGAACAGAAAAAAATTTGTCTACTTTGGTTCTAGAGCATTCTATGGGATTTGATTCAGCTTAAACAACCCCAGAAATCATGTTTGCCTAGCTCTATTATTTGCCTTTTCTCGCTTTCCTTTCTCCCTTACAGATTTCATAAATCACTTGGTATGGGACTTTCTCTTATGCTCTGCTTCTAGGTTACCAGATATAAGTCAATTGGCTGTGACAATGGTTACCTTCCTCCACCGAGGACCACAGTCTCCTCTAGTGGTCACGCTCTGTAGCTACAGCTCTCTGAAGGCTCTCTCCTCTTTCCCTTCTAGGATAGCTTGTCATAATGGCTTTCTCCTGTTGAGAGTGCTGGGTTACCACTCCTTGAATATTGCTCACATCTTGAAAATATCTCCTTTATTTACCCCTTCTCAGTTCCCTCATTTTTGTGTGACATTGATTTCTTATCAAAATCCTGGCCTATAAATTAGGGACAAGCAGAGAGCGATCTGATCAGATTTTCATTAGGAAGATCAATCTGATATCAGTGTAAAGGAGAAATAGTAAGCAAGACAAGACCAACTACAAAGAGATCATTCCATATGTTATTGTAATAACTCAGAAAATGTTTGAAACAGATGCAACTTCAATACCCGTGGAGATAACCTGTTGAGGCAAAATCTGAGGTAGGGTGTAAAATTGATTTAAGGGTTCAAGTGTCCCAAGTTCCTGAGAGAACTGCATATGTTATTTTATGACTCCATTAAAACAATGGTTGTGTTCCCACAGATCAAATACATTTACACTTATGCTCTATGAGCTGTATTCTTAAGGGAGAATTATGCTTATGTGGATCGTTGTTTCAAAGGGCAAAACAAAGCAAATGGTATACTAGAGTTATAAGCAAAAGACAGTGAAAGTACAGAGAACAGTCATAACTCTAAGGTTATAAAGTACAGAATTACATTATTTTTTATAACTAAACACATCTTCAATGAAATTACTACATTACCCAAACACTTCTGAGTGATTACTTAAAATTTCCCAAAAAGACATATATGGGTTTTTAGGCATTCATCTCCCAAGGGCTATGTTTAATTATGCCCCATCATATTTGCTACTACTATTAATAGAGTTACAAATAAATTATTATTATTTTTTAAAGATTTTATTTATTTATTTATCTTTAGAGAGGAAGGAGAGAAACATCAATGTATGGTTGCCTTTCGTGCATCCCCTGCTGGGAGTTGGCCTGCAGGGAACCAGCCTGCAACCCAGGCATGTGCCCTGACTGGGAATTGAACCGCGATCCTCACAAATAAATTATTATTAAATATTATTTAAACATTCATTAGCGTTCAATGGGTTCCATGTGCATATAAATCACTAACTCTAAGTTTTCATATCAGTATGGTGGAGTGATGAATGAATAGTGTGTACGTTATTCATATAGACTTTATAATTGTACATGCTGCATACTTTATTACATAGTATATATTTACACATATGAACATTTAAATATATTAACATTTTATAATGGATTAAAATTGCATATGAATATATACTTTTAACCCAATTTTTTCTTTTGTCAGAACACTTAGAATTAAATTACTGTCATCACTTGCCCCTCCAGAAGTGAATAATAAGCAAAAATATGAAAATGTGAAAAATACCTAAAGATTTCAGAGAGCAGTGTGGCTGAAGGATAGAATGTTTATGTCTAGAGAGATTGTTGTAGGAGTTAGATGAAACTAAATTATGAAAGGTCTTCTTGTTTATACTCAGAATGGTTGGAATTTGGGAACTGATTGAATATTGACAGAGGAGGGTCAAGTAACTGAATTTCCCAGGTTGATTGAGAGAGGAGATATGATTTTATTTACAGGCATACATCAAAGATATTGCAGGTTCCATTCCAGACCAGCACAATAAAGCTAGTATCATGATAAAGTGAGCCATAATTGTATTGCTGGTGGAGGGTCTTACCTTCAGTTTATAAAAAACACAAGGTCTGTTGAAGCACAATAAAGTGATGTATGCCCACACTCAGAAGTGTAAGTACAGGGAATAGGAAGACTGGGCTTTTACTGAGAAAAAAACGTATAGGAAAATCGGCAGAATTCTGTGACAGCAGAAATGTTAGCCTAACGGCAGAGTTCACATCAGGAATTGTGGATTTAGGGAGAAAAATCTGACTAAAGACAGCTGTCCCCACTCTGACACACACGCAGCTCTGTTATGTTATCTTCGCTAATGGCATTGTTAGTTGCTGGTTCTTGTTATCTTACCAACTCTGGTGGCAAACAGGGAAACAGCAGCTGACAAGAGCTCTTAGGGGCAAGTAGGCAGGAAGAATTTTGGCTTGGATGGACACACAGTACTAGATGACAGGTCTTTCATAATTTCTTTGTTCCTTCTGTGTTCTATCTCAGTTCAGAGAATTTCTCTTCTCCTTCCAGACCACAGTCTCGCTACACCTCAGGAGTTTAATTTCTCCTCCCTTAGTTACATATTCTCTCACTGCACTTAAGGAATTTGGGTTACTTCCCATCACCCAGTTTTGAATTACCCTATTAGGCAATCCTGGAATTATTTAAAATACTCTCACCTCATCGCTTATTATTTTTGTTCTCTGTAAACACATCTGGTGTTTTCCCCATGTCCATTCTTGCAGTTGTGTTACCTGTCTCTTACTCATTCATTTCTTAAAGGTCCTAGCTCCACCTCTGTTTAGTGTAAACAGCATAAAGCTATGGAAAAACTCTTTGAAGAAGAAAAAGAATTCTGGTTCTAGTTCGGCCATTTGTTGACAGCTGTAAAGCGTTTGAGCAAATGTTTTACCCCCCTGGGTTTTGGTTACTCATTCTGACTAAATGAAATATGGGAAAAGATTGAAATAAATGCACTTTAGTGACTTTCCTACCCATAAAATTGTTACTCTTAGTTTGTCCTAGGTAACCTGTGAGCCTATCCATCTATTCTCCTGTGAAGTCATAATTGTATATTTGTTATTATATTTGAATAATTTATTCATGTATTTATGTAATATACTTTTATTGGAGTAGTGGCTGACTATATGCCAGGTACTGACTGGCTAAGCATAAAGAATAGTACGATTGTGACCAGTCCTTTCAGAGCTTACAGTGTCTCCAGGAATACAAACAAAGGTTCATGAGGATGAGGAACGAAGCAGAGGACAGAAATAGAAGGCGTGAAGGGAAATAAGACAGCAGGATCTCGGCAAATTAGGAAAGCCTCCCTCAAAGGACTTTACACAGAAACCTAAAGGATGAGAGTGTCCTGGGAAAGGAAAGGGAAGCATGCCCCAGGCAGAGGAAATGACATGTTAGAATGTCTGCAGTTGGGAGAGAACAAAGATTTGAAAGAAGGTCTGTACAGCAGGGGAAGAGAGAATGAAGGAAAAAGAAGTATACAGAGGTGGGAGTCTGGTCAGATTACGTTCAGGGTATTTTGAGCTTTCTTAAGGTTTTGGACTCCATGATGTAGACAATAAAAAGCCTCTGGAAAGTTTTATGTAGGAATATGCCCTGATCATATTTACATTTTAAGAATTTCAATCTGGATTTGAATAAACCCTGGCTTACAAAATGAAATGAAAATAAAATAAGCCCTGGCTGGTGTGGCTCAGTAAATTGAGTACCGGCCTGCAAACCAAAGGGTCATTGGTCTTATTTCCAGTCATGGCACATCTCTGGGTTACCAGCCAGGTCCCCAGTAGGGGGCGCTCGAGAGGCAACCACTCATTGATGCTTTTCTCCCTCCCTTACCTTCTGTCTAAAAATAAATAAATAAACTCTAAAAAAAAAGAAAATAAAATATATTTTAGGGCACGCTTACTATAGGCACAGCTCTAAATTCTTTGTGTGAGCTGTCCTACTTAATCTCACAACAACTGTATTTGTTTCTCAGGGCTGCGGCAACACATTGCCATAAACTGTGTGATTTAGAATAACAGAAATGTGTTCTTTCATAGTTCTGGAGTCTAGACGTCTGAAATCAAGGTGTCTGCCCAGTGGGTGCTGGCAATCCTTGGCATTCTTTTCCTTACAGATTCATCACTCCATCTGCCTTCATGGCGTTTTCCCCTATCTCACATCTTCTTTCATCCGCCTGTGTCTTTATGCCCAAATGCCCCGCTTATAAATGTACCGGTTGTTGGATTCGGTCCACAATGATCTGGTATGACTGCATCTCAACTTGATTACATCTACAAAGACCTTATTTCCAAATAATCATGTCCGAGGTCTGTGTAGACATGGATTTGTGTGGAGGGACACCATTCAACCTGCTACGATAACCTGCAGAGGTTAACCCAATTTGAGTGGTGAGGAAACCGAGGCATTGTGAAGTTAAGAAGTATGGTTAAGCTGCTGGTGTATAAGTGAGTACAGCCTAGATTAGTCTACATCAGCCTTGTCAATTCATAAGCATCAAAGTCAGAAAAATGATTTGTCATTAAAACCACTGTGTTTTGGGGTACTTTCATGCATGGCAAATGCTAACAGATTTACCAATCTTTTAAGAAGGTGGCCTATTTGAATAGACTATAGGATAATGAGGTACTGATAGATAAGTCAGGGAAGGGCATGGGAAAAAATATTTAGTCATCTCCAACATCTAATTCCATCTCAATATTTCGTGCACATCCTGAGTCCAGTAGAAAATATCTGCAGGTTTAGTTTAGAAAGGAACATATTTTTGATACTACACTTGATCTTCCCTGAAAGACCAAGAAGCGGTGGGGAAACACAGTTCTAAGACAGGATTTATTTTATTCCCCGTATAAAGCCCGCTAAATTGATCCAAAGTTGGAGGTAAAATGTTACATTTTTTTCTACATGAAATCAGTGCTTGGGGTTTAAGAATTATCATTTATGATGACATATAAGGTTCATTATGAATGCTGGATTGCTTATTAAATTCTTTACCATCTTAAAGATAATGAAAATAATTTACTTAATATTAAAAAAGAAAAATGGCAAAGCCTATTTTTAAAGCAACTAAAATTTTCTAATTCTGATTTTTAAATGTTGAATAAATTATTACCAAAGACAAGAGAACATGCAAACAAAGGTCATGGAAGCTATTACAACCTTAACTGAAAAAGGATGGTGTCTGGAGTCAGGGACACAGGGTGGATTTCAGTGTCGCCTCTGAACTGCTGTGGCGGCCGTGAGAACACACCTCCCAGAACACAGGGAGCATAACTGGCTGATGGCTCTCACTGCTGGCTTTAAAGTCCTTCACTGTGTTTGGGTTGTGGCCATATCTTCCGCAGGTCACTCTAGCCAATGACTGAAAGTGACAGAGAGACGAGGCTGACCCATTCTCTTTTGTGGGTGACTTTGGCTCATGAGCTTTCAACAATTTTGCCAAAACTTTCTTAGACTATAGACATTCCAGGGTGCTTTCACCCAACCTCCTCTTCCTCTCTCCTTTATTTTGGTCAAAATTGTAATATAATCTGGTTTTCCTCCTTTACTCTTACAGCTCCCTGACTATTTTCTTACACAAATATTTCCTCTAATAAAATGTTTGTTCATTTAGTCCCGTGTTGGCAGCTGCTTCTTGAGGACCCAGACTATACCCCTGAGCCTCAGCTTCCTCATGTGTGAATAGAACCTTTTCCATAGGATTGTAATAAGGTTTAAATAAGCCAGTGGATTTAAAGCAAAATTACACAATGACTGTCATTTATAATGTTTGAATTAATTAATGAAAACTTATTATTATTATGACTTAAGTTTCTTTCTCTCTTTTTGTCAAAAACACGCAAGACTTTAGCAGATCTTGGGCAGAGAATTATGTGTTGGTAGAGAGGAATAGATGTAAAACAAATAGATGATAAAATAGTAAATTAAAAGCATGCTATATATACAATTAATGTAAATATAAGTAACCAAAAAAGTCACAAAGACTTAAGGTTATTTTACTGAATAGCCATCTAAAGTGAAAGGCGATATTTGACCCCAGGGTGAAGTAATCCGGCCTAGGTGTCAGAGAGGCACTGGGGACTGAATTCTCTTTTGACTGTGGAAAAATTCAAGAATATTCAGGTTGAATTTGTGCCGTACCAAATATAAATCAAAATGTCAGGGAGAGATCTAGCAAGTGCAGCAAAATATTTTTTCTGGATTGAATTATCCCAGTAATTACATACATTTTGCTTAGGTTAAGGGCACACAGGTAATTAATGGTCTTAATTTGATAGTGATTACAATTTGAATCATGCTTTACTCACCATTATTTGTGTGAAACTGAAACTGGAGTGCAATTTAAAGAGTGAGTTTATTATTTTTTAAAAAGAAAAATTTCTTCATAATATGTAATAAAAGAGGAAGGTAGTGTAGGATCGCTTCATACCAATGTCAAACATAATAATAATAATTATTTTTTAATAAGGAAGTACTACCAAGGGAGTTTAGTTTCCTTTTTTTAGGCATTGTGCCTAGCATGTAAATTCTCAATGTGTTGTATTTAATTATATTGGAGTATTTCAGAAGTGGGACCCAAGATTGGAACCACCTCTATGTAGATCTGACCTACAGATCCACTGGAGAAGGATGAAAGTAAAAGGATGAACAAGTTGAACATTCAAGTTCACTTCCCACTTTAGAAATATTTATTACACTATTTTGGAATGTCTAATCCAAAGTTAAATTCTGCTTTCTGTAGCATAGTACTGTTAACATCTAATCATACAATTAGAAATCAAATTAGCTAGGTTTAGAAAAGTTATATAAGAAATGATTGTATTTGAATGTGATGGCTTTCCCTTCTCTTAGTCGCTCATGAGTATGAGCCAAAGTTACAATTCCAGGACATCAAAAGTACCTTGAAAAGCTGCTGTTTATCAGGGCTCTGTTGATTCTGCTGTATCAGCCGCCTCCAGACAATAAGTTTTAAGCAATTGTGCTAATGCTAAGTTATTTCATGTTTTGCCCTCTTTCTTCTGCCCTTCATCTTGATCTTTAGAAATGTGTCAGACCTTAGTGTGGTACCAGTCATTTAGCCATTATAAAGAAGCTGTGTGACATTAGAAATGACCTTGACCTCAACTTCATTTTAATTTCTCCCTCAACCCCTAATAAAGCACTAAGCCAATAATAAATACTCAATAATATTTGTTGAATATAAGATTTTCTAAAATGGGATTAACATGGGATCTACCCCCCAAAATTATTATAGAGATCAATACAAAGTCACAGATACTGCCACATACTTGATATTACCATGTATCAATTATTATTATTATATGAATTAACTACATTAACTAAAAGATTGTGCTGCTACCTTCACTCATAATTCAGTCTGAATGACATAGTGTGTTTAATGTGCTCCAATAAGCTCATCACTGAGTGTCCTCTTCCACCTCAACTTTTCACACTACTACCAATTTTCTAAAATATAAATTTTAGCATGACAAGCCCATGACTCTGAGTGTCCAATATCTTTCCATGTTTATGGATATGACCTCCAGACTCCTAACAGTAAGAAACAAAACAAAATAATACAAAACAAAACATGTACACCCAAAATATGTATATTTAATTATTTATTTAATATATCCATGGACCACTAAGTTGTTACACTACTTACAAACTACGAACATTTCAAATATCTAAAAATAAACCTTAAAAACCTTGTGATCAAGAGTAAATAAACACTAGTTTGAACGGTTTTGTTTTCAAAGAAAAGAAGTCGTGTGACCTTGGAAAGGTGACTACTTTAGTATTCAAGCCACCATATACACATATACATACAGGTTAGTCTATTCTAACAGGTGAGATATCAAATAATCCTCTTAATATATATTTTTATCTGACTTTGCTAGACTGCTTGAAATCACCATTTTTGTTCATGGAGTTGCTGACAAAGAGCTGGTTCTAGTATTAACAGTGACAGCTCAGCTTCTTTTGTGGTTTCCCTCTTCTTATCTCCGGTCGATGGTTTTGTGGACTGCCCCACGGCTGGCTGCTATAACAAATTACCACCAACTTGGTGGCTCCTGACCCATGAAAACTCTGGGATGATGAATGGATGCCATTTTGAGCCACTGAGTTTGTGGTACACTTTTAGCAACAGAAAGTAGTGATAGAATAGCAGGACAACGCCATTTAGTTCTTTGCTTCCACTGAGGGTAGCAAAAGCTAGATAAAACTGGTCGCTGATAGGGATACACGTACACTGCAACACATGGCTATCTTCTCCGTGAGAACGAGTGAGAGGAAGTCTCCCTCTCAGTCCTGCAGTGGACCTCCCAATTTGTTCATTTTAGGGCACTTTCCTTACCACAAGTTCGACACCAGACTAGTGGACCAGTTGAGTATCTGGCTGGTCTGACACTATCTGAAATCATTGCCATTACATTTGAAAACCTCTAAAAGGTGGTGTCCACCTATTTTTTGATCCCTCTCCCTTAATCTACTTCCTTTTCTCATGGCCCATTTGTGAAAACAGTACTGGGACACTAACTACTCTTCCAAAGCACAGTTCTGTTCTCTATGTTTTAAAAACTCCATTTCAACAGTTTCAGTAAGAATGCCCCTGTTCCCTTTCACTTGCAAAATCCCCTTTCGTGATTCAAGACCTAGTTCAAATATGACCTCTTTGGGAATCTTTTGCAGCCAATGACCATTTTTTTGTATGGGTAAAATTTGTATTGCCATATCTTTGTCCATGAAGCCTTTATAATTGCTTTTGGTATAACACTCATATTACAGTATTATAGTTAATTTTATTGCATTTATTGCCAAATTGTGAGTGGTTTGAGGCAGAGAACTGCTTTTTATGAAAGTTTCACTTTCTAATAACACCTCCATTTCTCTGTAAAATTATTCCTTCTCCATGTGTTTTTAGGGTTGATGGTCTCACTCTTCTGGTCCCCATAATGGCAAGACAGGTGAACCAACTCTGTACCAATTCCTGGGCTGCACACATTCTAGGATGACACCTGACCTAAACTGGGCCAGTAAGAGCTCTTTCTATTTCCTAAAAATGGTGGCAACAGGGAAGAATTCTGTTCTCTTTATGAGAACATGGAGAACAACGTAAGCTTACGACTGCTCAAAACTACGGGTTAGGCCTAGTAGAGCTTCCTTCATTACCGAATGAAGCCAGAAGATAGGGAGAAGCAGAAAGAAAAGAAGGAAAATCTTATAAAGTTTAATACCCTGGATTTGATGTACCTGAGAGCAGCTCGGTCCCCTGATCCTTCTGATAGCCCCACCTTTACGAGCACATAAAGTCTCCTTTGCTTGGGGTAATCAGGCATCTCTACACTTCACAGATTCTGCTTAGCACGTCCAGAGTACCTGCCAAGTGAACTGGCCCACAGCAGGTGTTCAGAGTAGTAGTTTAGTGAATAAGCATTATTCTAAGGATCTTTCTTTGGGTGGTGGGCACTATTATACTTACCTGAAAAAAAAA
Organism: Sturnira hondurensis; assembly: GCF_014824575.4. NCBI lineage: Eukaryota > Metazoa > Chordata > Mammalia > Chiroptera > Phyllostomidae > Sturnira > Sturnira hondurensis. The sequence goes on from NW_028073027.1 coordinate 2,959,915, forward strand.
AAAGGAGACTAGAACTTTAAACATATGCAAAACATTACAAAGTTATTTTGAGAACTCCTTTGTATTAAACTTAATCTTATTCACAACAAACCCACCTAGTAATCTGGCCCTCTTTCTCACACCATTATTACATACTATCAGAGGTAATTAAATGTTTATGATAAATAGGGATTGCCATGGCTAGACTTAGACTCATTTGCTTATGACTTGTTGAACCTTTAATTTTGTTGTTTTTATATGTTCGTGTCTACCAACATATTGATTTCTGTGATCTTTCCTTATTCTACTTCAGCCAGATATTTAAACAATTACTGACTTGTGGAAAACCCCCAGATCCTAACCCTGTCTCTTTAAACTTTTGACTTAAGACAGCGAGGGCTATGTGCCTCTGTTTATATATTATGTTTTTGAAAAATTTCTAATAAAAACTTCTTGAGTAATAATTTTGTAGAAAGCCCAATCTTTCTTTGGGATGATTTAAAAATAATAACAATTTATCTTTATTTTTAATTACAGTTGACATACAATATTATATTAGTTTCATGTGTACAACATAGTGATGAGATATTTATATGGCTTGTAAAGTGATCACCCCAATATGTCTAGTACCCATCTGACACCATACATAGATATTNATATTTAAACAATTACTGACTTGTGGAAAACCCCCAGATCCTAACCCTGTCTCTTTAAACTTTTGACTTAAGACAGCGAGGGCTATGTGCCTCTGTTTATATATTATGTTTTTGAAAAATTTCTAATAAAAACTTCTTGAGTAATAATTTTGTAGAAAGCCCAATCTTTCTTTGGGCTGATTTAAAAATAATAACAATGTATCTTTATTTTTAATTACAGTTGACATACAATATTATATTAGTTTCATGTGTACAACATAGTGATGAGATATTTATATGGCTTGTAAAGTGATCACCCCAGTATGTCTAGTACCCATCTGACACCATACATAGATATTACTTATTGACTGTGTTTTTTATGCTGTACTTTACATTCTCATGACTATTTATGTCTAGTACCCATCTGACACCATACATAGATATTACTTATTGACTGTGTTTTTTATGCTGTACTTTACATTCTCATGACTATTTTTATCACTTCAATTTGTGCATCTTAACCCCTTCATCTTTGCACATAGCTATGAAACCTCCCTCCCATCTGGCAATTATCAATTAGTCCTATGTATCTATGAGTTTATTTCTGTTTTGTTTGCTAGTTTACTTTGTTTTTTTATTTTATTTTGTTTATTTATTTTTAGACAGAAAGGAAGGGTGAGAGAAAGAGAGGGAGAGAAACATCGATGTGTGGTTGCCTCTTACACACCCCTCACTGGGGACCTGGCTCACAACCCAGGCATGTGCCCTGACGAGGAACCCAACCAGTGACCCTTTGGTCCCCAGGCCAGGCCAGTGCTCAATCCAGAGCCACCCCAGCCAGGGTGACTACTTTGTTTTTGAGAATCCACATGTAGGTGAATTCATACGTTATTTGTTTTTGCCTGTCTAACTTGTTTTACTTAGTATAATACCCTTTTGGTCAATCCATGTTGTCACTAGTGGCAAAATATCTTTCTCTTTCTGGCTGAGTCATATTTCACAGTATACATGTACCACTTCTTTATCAGTGGACACTTAGGTTGCTTCCATATCTTGGCTATTGTAAACAATGTTGTGATGGACACAGGGGTGCATCTATCTTTTCAAATTAGTGTTTTAGACTAATTTGGGGTAAATATCCAGGAGTAGAATTGTTTGGCCATACGGTAGTTCTTTTTTCAATTATTTGAGAACTGTTTTCTATAGCGGCTGCATCAATTTTTATTCCTACCAACACTGCATAAGTGTTCCCTTCTTTCCACACCCTCCCTAACACTTGTGTGTTGATTTATTGATGACATCCATTCTGGGAGATGTCAGATGATAATTCATTGTGGCTTTAACTTGCATTTCTCTCATGATTAGTGACATTGAATAGCTTTTCATGTGTGTATTGGCCACTGATATGTCCTCTTTTGAGAAATGCTTATTCATACCCTCTGTCCTTTAAAATTAACAAGAATTTAAAGGAAAACATCAGATTTCAAATTATTAGAAAAATGGGTGATTTACAGTTTTTACATACCATTCTCCAGTAACTCTAATAGTAAATATTTATGTCGTTACAATATTTTTAAAAGAAAAAATCTCTCACAATCCTGAGAGAACCAGTATAAGGCATCTAAATGGGGTGTTCACATTCATTAACATCCCAGTGACATGCACCGAGTTAGTGCCAGGAGATCACCCATATAGAGGGAAAACAGTGATGTAACTAATTATTATTGCAACTTAGGTATGCAAACAAACAAACAAACAAAAATGGAACAGTTTCTGGGTCCATAGTTAGATTTCTAATTTGTGAATTTAAAAACATCTATTTGAGGGACATCTACAGTCCTCAATTTTTACATTTTAGTAAAAGTCATTAGAAATTAAACTAAATCTAAAGAAAATCAGGAGGAAAATCATGATGATTTTTTGCAAAAAATAGTAAAAACCATCATTTTGGTGAATTAAGCATGTGAAATCTTTTTTCTTTGCAGGTTATTATGTCAAACATATCCAAGAAATATATGAATAGTTGCATTCTTAGATAATTTTTGTAACTGCATTTTATGAGATTAACTAACAAGCCTGAAAACATCTTTTTGCAGATTGTTCTGATATAATTGCTGATAAAATATTGCTATTGTAGGCATAATATGATCTTAAAACTATAATAACATTCAAATTTAGATGTTTTTCTGGTAACTAAAATTTTGTATACAGTGAGAATAGACACATCATGTCTGGACTAATCTGTAGATTGCAGACTAAGTGCCTGTTGATGGAAACTTTCTGAGTTGCTGGGCACAAACAACACTGTGGTAAACCAAAGCCATGGTTATCCAAAAGGATTAGACAACCCTTCCCCAATCTCAATTAAAACCTAATGTTATTCATACTCAAACGTATAAAGTAATTTACTTTGTAACAAAGCTGGCATTTGAGAGAAAGAGGAAACAAGAGGAGGAAGGGGTGGAGAGAGAGAGAAAAAAGAGACAGAGAGAGAGAGGGAAATATAAATTTGTTGTTCCACTTATTATGCATTCTTTGGCTGATTCTTGTATGTGCCCTAACCAGGGATCCAACCCATAACCTTGGCATATTGGGGCAATGCTCCAACTAATTGAGCTATTTGGTCAGGGATTCCAAGTGGTCTTTATTTGAAAGTACTTTCTTCTATTCTGGTAAAGTACATCATAACCATTGTCATCGTAACCATTCGTGTGGTATTGAATGCATTCATAACGTCGTGTAATCATCACCATCATCCATCTTCACAACCCTTTTCAGCTTCCCAAACTAACACCCATGCCCATTAAACAATAACTCCTTGTTTTCCCCTCCTCCAGCTCTCCACAGCCACCCTTCTACTTCCTGTATCTGTGATTTCGACTCCTCTAAGTACTTCATATAAATGATCATAAGTGTAAAGGTTCTAAGACCCAATTATATGTGTGGAGAAGTTCCCCTACACAACCACTAAGCAATTCTCTGTGACACAATCTGGTTGTCCTACAAATTAACTTAATTCTTAATTATTTACCTGGAGATAGCATGTGATCCCACAGGTTAAAGGCTCAGCCTCACAAAATGTCTCCCCACCCCCACACACTTCTGAGGCCAGTCCCAAATCCAAGTCACACATATGCTTCTGACCAGTGGCCTACAAATCAGAGATTCCAATGACCCCACATTTTGGTTTGATTAAATTGCTAGAGCAGCTCTTAGGAGTGGCTCACAGAGCTCAGAAAAACATTTACTTATGTTAATTAGTTTATTGGATGATATGATAAAGGGTACAGATGGACAGCCAGATAGATATCTCAGGGCAAGGTCTGGGAGAGTCTCCACCACAGAAATTTCTGCCCCTGTGAAGTTGGGGAAACTCACCCTCTTTTTGCGGATGTGTTCATCTGTTTGGAAGTTCCCTGAATCCAATATTATTAGCATTTTATTGGAGGCTTTCTCATATGGGTATGGGCAACTATTAATTCCATTTCCAGCTCCTACCCCTCCTCTACAGAAGGCGGGAGGAGTGAAAACTCCAAGCTTCTAACCATGGCTTGGTCTTTCTCATGACCAGCTCCCATCCAGTAGTCCACCAAGAGTCACCTTATTAGAACAAAAGATGCTCCTAATGCTCTTAACACTTAGGAAATTTGGGGGGGCGGTTGGAGCTCTGTGCTAGGAACCAGGGACAGAAATATATACACATACCTATATACTATATAATATATGTTATATAGTATATATTTTTATAATCTCACATACAATATTTGACTTTTGTGATTACCTTATGTCCTCAAGTTTTATCCAAGTTATAGCATATGTCAGAATTTCCTTCCACTTTGAGGATGAATAACATTCCATGTATGTATATTACATTTTGCTTACCCATTATCCCTTGATGGACACTTGGATTGTTTCCATAAACATAGTATAACATATTCTTTGAGACTCTCTTTCAATGCTTGGGGGTACATACTTAGAAGCTGAATCATAGGGTAATACTATCTTCAATTCTTCGAGGAGCCACCATATTATTTTCCACAGTGGCTGTATCACTTTACATTCCCACTGTTAGTGTCCTAGGGCTTCAATTTCTCTACATCCTTGCCAACACTTGCTATTTTTTTGGCAGTAGCCAGCCATCTTAATGGGTGTAAGGTGGTGTCTTGTAGTTTTAATTTGCTTTTCCTTAATGATTAGTAACATTGATTATATCTTTGTAAGCTTATTGGCTATTTGTATATCTTTTCTAGAGCAATGTCTATTCAAATTCTCTGCCTAATTCTTTGCTCAATGGTTTGTCTTTTTTTGTTGTTGTTATCAAGTTTTAGGAGTTATCTCTATATTCTGAATGTTAATCTCTTATCAGTTATATCACTTGAAAATATTTTCTCCTCTGGGTTGCCATTTTATTCTGTTGATATGTTTTCTGATGCTCAGATTTTTAAATATTCATGAGGTCCAATTTTTCTATTTTTTCTTTTATTACCTATGTCTTTGGTGTCATATCTGAAAAAATCATTGCCAAATCCAATGTCAGGATGATTTAGTCATGTTTTCTTCTAAGAGTTTTATTCTTTGGGGCCTTATATTTAGGAATTCAATTTATTTTGAGTTACTTTTTGTACATGATGTTAAGTATGAGCCCAACTTCACTCTTTTGCATGTAAATAACCAGTATTCTCAGCACCATTTGTTGAAGACTCGTTCTCTCATTAAATGGTCTTAACACCCCTGTCAAAAGTCTTTTGACTGTACATATAAATGAGAGCTTATTTCTGGACTCCCTACCTTATTCCATCGATACACATATCTGTCTTGATGCTCATATTGCATTGTTTGATCTCTGTAACATTATAGTGAGTTTTGAAATCATTTGTGAATCTTCCAGTTTGGTTTTGCTTTTAAAAGATTATTTTGGCTATTTAGGTTTCTTGAGATTCCATGTGAATTTTGGGATGGGTCTTTCTATTTTTGTAAAAAGGTGCACTAATATTTTGATAGGGGTTGCATTGAATCTATGGATTGCTTTGGGTAGTATTGGTATTTTAACAATATTAAATCTTCCAATACATAAACATGGAATATGTTTCCATTTGTTTATGTGTCCTTTAATTTCTTTTAGTAGTGTTTTGTAGCTTTAATTATACAAGTCTTTTATCTCCTTAAGTTAATTCTAACCACTTTCTTCTTTTTGATGCTATTGTAAATGGAATAGTTTTTGCAATTTCTTTTAAGGTTGTTCATAGTTGGTGCATAGAATTGCAGTTGCATGTGTGTGTGTGTGTGTGTGTGTGTGTGTGACTTTGTGCCCTGAAGCTTTCCTTTGACCATTCATTAGTTCTAGCAGTTTTGTATGTGTGTGTATGCTTGTGTGTAACCTTTAGCGTTTCCTGTGTATTAAATCATATCATCTGGAAACAGATGATTTTACTTCTATTTTCCAACTTGGTTGGTGTTTCTTTCTTTTTCTTTTCTAATCTCTTTTCTAGAACTTCTAGCACTAGGCAATAGTTCTTTAGCTTTTCCTGGACTAAAACAACAAGCCCTACTTTTCTTATTCCAGTTATTCTTCCACATTTTATTCTGTGCTGGTGGAATCTTCCTAAATTCTAAACCTGATCTTTAAGGGCTTGTGATTTTCCAAATATTATAATGTCCAATTTCTAGCACAACACTCAAAGTTCTTTACAAACATGATCTGAACTGACCTTTCTGTTTTACTACACCTTGTACTCTCTGTATGTGGACAATATTTTTTTTACTGATGTTTTACTTATGGTTCTTCATCTGAGACTTGGCTCAGATTCCAAGTCTCCTTATTTCTTACCATTCATACATCTTCCCTCTCCTTTAAAATTTAGTTCAAACAACTCAGCTTGGATAAAGCCATCTTTGGGTCACCCTTTCACTTACATTTCTTTTTTCATGATCTCACAGCAGTTTATTTTAATCTCATGGTTCTTACTACACTTCAGTTAATATTAGCATTAGTTTATCTTTCTACCACAACTTTCAAATTCCTTCAGGGAAGGAATTGTTTATTCTACTTGTACGTTTACATCTTCTCTGGGTCATAGAGAGTGACACAGAAGCCTCTAAGTGGTAAGTATTCAGTACCTAGTTGTTATTGATCGGGATTCTAAGCACAAAAGTTAAACATATTAAGAAGCAAGTAGTAGTACAAAATAGTAGGAGTCTGGGATTTTGAACTCTGTTTCTTAGGTTCTCTTCTTTTTACATTTTTCCCCATTATATAATTTCCTTTGAATATGAGGGAAGTTAGATTTTTCTTGCCTAAAATTCTTGTTTTATAAGTCCCGAGTGTGTCTCAGTGAATTTTATATCATAATAAAGGCCACTGAGAAGTGCTATAAAGATAAGTCAGAAATAAAGTACGATTTATGAAGCATGTGTTCTCTGATAATGTAAGAAAAAAATCTAACCATTAATCCACTAATTTCCCCAATTCAGCAACTTTCAAAGTAGAAATACCACATTGGACTGAATATGTAAAGCAGGGTAAAATTCCAGTGAATCCCTCCTGAATACAGAAAAAAAAAGATCAATCAAATAGAAAAGCTCTGTAAGTACTTTCCCCCTGTTCCAGTCCACCCCCCCCACACACAGAAGGTGGGCCGGAAAGGAAGAGCATCCCCAGGAGCAGCAGCTCCTAGGTGATCGCAGACTGTGTGCAGTTTGGAGATGAAAGCTGGCTGCTTACTTTCAGGACGTTATAATTGGTCTCCACAGTGAATTGTTCACAGAAATGTCAAACATGAGTCCATTTCTCAAGACTTCAACAAGCCAAGATTGCATTAGAAAACAGCTGATGGTCTGAGCCATTGTATTAGCCTGCCTAAATTGAAATTCAATGGACATAGCTTTTTAATTAAGTCCAATTCTATTGCAGATCCTGATTCTTTCTTCTAGTTGTCATTCTAACAAAGACTTCAGTGGTTATTGAAATTTATAGTTAAATTTAGAAGGCGAATTTACCTAAATAAGAGACCTTATGCTCCTTCCTTTGAAGACTGCAGATGGTTTCATTCTAGACTAATTTTCTAATATTTTGTTGTTTTGATATTTTGATTAAATATCTTTCTAATATTTACTTCAGTTAACTGATAAACTGTTGTTGAACTTTTGGAACTTTTCTTATGGCATAGTAAGTATGATTTGTAATCAGGGTATCGATTTTCTGGATATAACTGAATATTTAACATGCTAGAATTTTGTTATTAAAGTGTTTTAAACACTTTCAGTGATTTTTTTAAATTTTCATCTGAGGACATGCTTATTGATTTTAGAGAAAGGGGAAGAGAGAAAGAGAAGGAGAAAAATGTCAGTGTGAGAGAGGAAAATTGATTGGCTGCCTTCTGCATGCAGCCTGACCAGGAACCAAACCCACAGCCTAGGCATGAGCCCCATTGGGAATTGCAGCCACAACTTTCTGGTTTACGGGATGATGCTCCAACCAACTGAACCACCCTGTGCAATCTTGTTTGTATTATAATTTGCCTTACTTCTGAAAAAAATTGCTGAATAAAGATTATCAGTGATTTTGCTCCTGAATAAACAACCTTAATGTACAAATTCAGACTTCATACCCCTTGCATTTGGATATCTAAATTTGACTCTCTTTACCTACTTAGTATTATTAACTCTAAGTTCCTTCCACATATACTTGAGCTCTAACTCGACATAAGTTCTTAGTAAATTCTAGTTGAATTGAATTAGTGCATTCTATTCAACTCATTGTAATTGTACAGTTTTGTCTCTAACTAGTTGATGGGTATAATTATTTGTTCTTTTTGATACATTTCTTTTTCTAGATTATAGCAAACTATATGTTCAACCGACTATCTCTCAGTGAAAATATTTTTAAATATCAACATTAGTATTAAGGACTAAGGGCAAAGAGGAGACTGTGATAAAGTTGTGTTCCTCATAGTTTAATGGCTGGAGCAGGCAGATACTGTTTATAATTTAATGTGACGTGTGCTGGTTCAAAGTAGAGTGTAAGGAACTTGAGGAAGATAAAATGGACTAACTCTGCTTGGGAAACATTTCTCACAGTGTGTATGAGATCTGAGGCAGTCTTATAGGATGAGTGAGAACTTCCAAAGCAGAGAAAATGTTAGAGCATTTCAAAAATAGGAGAAAAGAAGACACAAAGATGAAAAAAAAAATGACAGAGAAAGTCATGCCCATGGAATTTCTGAAATTTTGGTATATCTTTAAACTGTGGCTGAAGAAGAAAGTGTGGGGTTTGATGGGAAGGAAACTTGCTAATACTGTGATTTATAAGATGTGTGTGTGTGTGTGTGTGTTTGTGTGTGTGTGTGTGTTTAGTCATTCAGATGACCAAAATATATTTTTCATATATAGTTGGTCTTCATCCACAGTTCCTTGATTATAGGTACCCAAAGCCTTGGAATTTCCTGAGTGATGGAAGCATCTTTTATTATATTTGGTCTCTTGTCCTCAGTTCCTGAAAACACTTCAGAGCCATAAAAGTGAAAAGGGTGTCTTTTTATTCATGAAAAATCCCTTTCCAGAGCCATTAGGTTTATATAAATGGAGGTGACTTTTGGAAAGCACGTAAGGATGAGGGGTGGTTGCCAGGGGAACCAAGGATGAATAGAAGGTTGGAAACTCCAGTTCTATCTACTGATTTCTGGGGAGAGAAGAGGGAATAGAGATTGAATCAATCACCAATGGCCAGTTAATTAATTAACCATGACTTTGTAATGATGCCTCCCTAAAAACCCAAAAGGACAGAGCTTGGAGGATGTCCATGTTAGGCAACCATAATGATTCTACTCACCACCGTGCAAGGCCCCGGCTGCATAAGAACAGAAGCTCCGTTGTTTGGCAGTTCGCTCTCTCTCTCTCTCTTCATCTGGCTGTTGATTTATATCTTTTAATATCCTTTGTAATAAATCAGTAATCTAGTGAATAAACTGGTTTCCTAAGTTTTGTGAGCCTTTCCAGCAAATTAATCAAACCCAACAGTCTTAGGGAACCTATGATTTATAGCCAGTCGGTTAAAAGTACAGGTAACAATCTGGACTTCTAATTGGCATCCTGAGTTGGATGGGGGGGGTCTTTGGAACGTTTAATTTATAGCCTGTCAGAAGCACAGGTAACAATTTGGGCTTGCAATTAGTGTTTGAAGTAGAGGGTGGTCTTGAGGGACTAAGCCCTTTACCTGTAGAATCTGATGCTATTTTGGGGTATGTAGTGTGTTAGAATTGAGTTGAATTCTTGGACACCCTACTAGTGTCCTAGAATTACTTGCTGGCATGGGGAAACATATACACATTGGGTATAGGGTACACATTGGGTACACAACTGAGTCCAGGAACTAAAATAAAACTATATGCTTGATTTTTAACACTGTAAAGTATTTTCACTATCTTACTGGCCAAGCCAGTGACACTCTGAGAAAAGCTAGGATGTTTAACCGGTCTAGGCTGGCACATGTTGAGATGGGATGAGCTGTGATTGAGGCATGACTGGCCCTAGCCTCTAAATTGTGGAGCAAAGAAGAAATTGACTGATATATTTACAATGAAGTAGACACAAAACCAAGAAATTTTGCAAACTAAGTATATACGCCCAAAGTATAGAAATCTAGTTCAAGAAAAAGGCTCTGAAATATTCTCTGAAAGAGATGGTAACTTGGAAGCAGGTTTACTGAGACGTGCTTTTTGGAACACATCTATAAAAGGGCGAGGGAACAAGAATGGACAGAGGGAGAACTTGAATGATGATACAGTTGCAGTGAGAATTTGGCCACCCCCACAGGGAGCTCTTGATTTGGAACAACCCTTCAGAATCATCCCAAACTGAGGGAGGGAACCATGAATGTGTTCTCACATGTCCTGGTGTGTGGGCTGCTTCCTGGGATATGGGAGTGTATGTTTGGATGAGAAGCTCCCCATAACTTAGAGCAATACCTGTATGAGGGTCTCAGCTGTGACCCACGAGCATCCAATACTTTCTGAAAGCTCAGGAGAATAAGTACCTTAAGTCTTAAAAAGATTTGGGCAACATGCCACAGCTTCCATTATGTTTTATTTGCTATGATGTGAGCTGAGGCCTTGGAAAATAAGGATGCCTGAGGATTGCAAGTCCTTATAATTGCTACAGGGCAGGAATTGGGAGTGTTCAAGAAATAAAATCGGTATAAATATTCAACATTATCATTTGAACACAAAACTTAAAGCCATGGGTTATTTTAAAATGTCTCTCAACTTTGGTGAAGACTGTCTTTACTCATCTTGCTTCCTTTTAAGCAGGGAGTACAAACAAAATTCACTAAAAAGCACTAGGGTGAAAAAGGAGAGGCTTTATTCACAAAAAGAGTTTGCAAACCAAGAAGAAACGGCCTCAGGTAGAAACCAAAAGCAGCTCTGCTGAGACAAAGAAGATGCCCTTTTTTAGAGAAAATGCTCTACCCATACCTCCTATATCAGTTAGTGTTATGTAAACGAGGTTTTCAAATTGTGCAGTTTGGATTGGTTGATGTAAATGCAAATAAGGGTGCATTTTGGTCAGAGTGGGTCACGGTCTATTGGTTGGTTGATAGCAGAACCATGAGGCAGCAAGAAACTCCCCGTAGCATGGACGCAGACCCTGTGAGCAGGCAGGGTGTCGCGTGTGAGAACAACACTTCAGCTTGTGGTTCTGCCCAGCGTGCAGAGTAAGTGAGAGGCCACTGTCAGTGACCTGCCGCTACACTCTGATTTTGAGTTTAGGCCAAGTTAACCATAATCAGGCTGAGTCTGTCTCAATAGACAGACTCCTTCTTGGGGTTCAAATGAAATAATTCTCTTCTCTGGGTCCCCAGGAGATTCATTTGTCATTCTGAGAGAAAAGATTTCTTACTTCTTTATTTTATGTAAGGACAATACCACAAAGGTTTGTATTTGATAATGGACACAGAAATGCATAGTAAAACTGTAGAGTGTGATAGAGAGCAAGATAATACATGTCATTAGCACTTCCAGGAAAAATTGATGATGCTTAACATTTGAAATTATTGGCATAAATTATCATTCCCTCAAGAATTTACTCACACATCAGAGAAAATCTATGAAATAGCAAAATTTGGTCATTGAACTAGAGATTCAAAACTGCTACTCCAGTGAGAATTTCTGCAAGGGGAACATTAAATACAAGCTTTTTGGTGAAGCAAGGAGTGTATACTCTATTAAGATTAAAAAATAATCAAGGTGAAAATTTTCTTCAATGTCCAATTATTTGTCAAAGTGCATTCCACTCTAATAGAGCTACAAAATGTTTTGTTTTGAAAGGAATTTATCCTCTAAAGATTAATCTCTTAATTTTGTTCTGTTTCTTGATTCAGAGCCCACACACTTTATTGTGTGGGGTCTGAGGCCAGAAAAATAACTCACGAGGTTTTTAGCATTCTGTGGGAACTGTGGGCTTTCATTTATGTTGTAGTCCCACATGGTATTAGGAAGCTGATGGTGCTCCTGGCGGCAGAGTGGTGTAGGTGGCTGTGGCCATTGGCTCACCCAATAACCTCTCCCCTCCTGGTATTCACATCTTGTGTAGTCCTCGTCCACACTTTACAGTTGTTGGTCATTTTGATCAATAGAATTGGGCCAAATTGATGGTATGTCCCTTGTCAGATGGGGTGACAGAGTGTGTGGCTTTCTTCTCGAAGCACACTGTCTTTGACTCTGACCACTCAGTCTGGGGCGGGGACGAGCTGCCATGTCATGAACACACTCAGGCAGGCAGTTTAGCGGCCCATATGAGGATCTGAAATGCCCAATCACCAGTGAGGAACCTGGGCCTGCCAAAAGCAATGGATCAGCAGCAGATTCCCTCTGAACCCTGCCTTCAGGTGAGACTCCAGCACCACCCAATGCTTTGACCTCACAGAAGATCCTGAGTCAGAAGCAACCAACTGAGCCTCATCCTGAGCTCCTGGTTGATGGAAACAATTATTTGTTGTTTCAGTCTGCTAAGTATTGGATAATTTGTCTCACAGCAGTAGATACCTAATGCAATAATTTAAACTAAGCCAAGCAGTGCGTTTCATTCCTCTTACCACAGCAATTGAAATGAAGCAGACAATTGACCTAACCTGGTCTCTTCAGAGTGGCTGCCAGACCTTTGAGTGGGGGTTCTAGAACGTGGACAGCTTCCTGTTCCCTAGAAGGTGAAATGTGTAGATGCGAATGTTGGGGCCATTCTGGCCAGATGAGGAAAGCCAGTTGGAGGCCAAAGCTGCTATTCTGAAGGGGGAAGAATACAAAGAATTGTGGAGATGGAGCTAGAACCCTGATTTTTAAAAATGCTCGAAACTCCATCTTTCCCTATGTCTTCTCTTTATGAGACAAGCAAACCCTTTTGTTGTTTAAACTAATTTGACTTGGGTTTTCTGTCCCTTACTATCAAAAAGTATCTAGTGTACACATGGGTAGAAATCATGTCTTTAAATATTAATAAGTATCTTAGCTTATATTATATTATTGAGTAGAAAGAGTAGTGTTGTAAACCATCCTGATTTCCTAGATCTCAAACACCTGGTCATGGATTTTGCCTAAAGAACAAATAAAAGTCTAGAAAACAGCTTCTGTGTTAGTTTGTGAGATTCCAAAATATATATCAGACGTATATGTCAGAATCTGTGTATATATGGATGAAAAAGAAATCATTGAAAAAAGCACTGCAAAGTTAGAAACAATATTATTTGATTATATAACTTTATCTTTTTAAATTACATTTATTGCAGTGACATTGGTTAATAAATTATACAGGTTTCAAGTGTACAGTTCTATGATACATAGCCTCACATTGCAATGTATGCCCACTGCCCAAAGTCAAGTGTTCTTCTGTCACCATGTACTTGACCCCTTTTACCTTTTACCACCTCCCCACTCCTCTTCCTTCTGGTAACCACCACACTGTTGTCTGTGCCTATGAGGTTTTGTTTGTTTGTCTACTCTTCTTGTTTGTTCATCTGTTGCTTTCAGCTTTATATCACACATATTAGTGAAATGATTTCACTAATATGTGCGATATCTTTTTCTGTCTTATTTTACCTAGCATGACATTCTCAGGATTATCCATATTCAGGGTTATCCATTCTCAGGGTTATCCATATCCATTCTCAGGATAATCCATCAATATGGATTATCCATATTCATCCATATTGTGGCAAATGGCAGTATTTCATCTTTTATTGTGGCTGAATAGTATTCCACTCTATATGTGTGTGTGTGTGTATATATGTATACATGTATATGGGTGTGTGTATATATATATAATATTTTATCTAATCATCTATTAAAAGACATTTCAGTTGTTTCTATGTCTTGGCCACTGTGAATAATAAAATGAACATGGGTGTGCATATATTTGAGAATAAATATTTTCAATTTTGGGGGTAGATACACAGAGGAGGGGTTGCTGTGTCATATGATAACTCTATTCTTAATTTTTTGAGGGAACGCCATACTGTTTTCTATAGTGGCTGTACCAACTTTCATTCCCACCAGCAGTAAATGAGGGTTCCTTTGCCTTCACAACTTCTCCAACCCTTATTATTACTCATCATGCTGATAATAGCTATTCTAGCAGGTGTGAGATAGTATCCATGGTAATTTTGATTTGCATTTCCCTCATAGTTAGTGAAGTTAAGCAATTTTTCATATATTTGTTGGCCATTTGTCTGTCTTCTTAGAAGTGTCTGTTCAGACCCTCTGCTCATTTTTCAACTGGATTATTTGTTTGTTTGGTGTTGAATTGTATGAGTGCTTCTTATGTTTTTGCTATTAGCCCCTTGTTGGAGCTGTTGCTATGAGTATCTTCTTCCATTTGGTTGTTGCCTTTTTGTTTTGTTGGAGGTGTCTTTTGCTCTGAAGAAGAGTCCCATTTATTTATTTTTACCTTTATTTCCCTTGTCTTTGGGCTCAAATTCATAAAATCTTTTCTAAGACCAAGTTCTATATAGTGCATATGTTTTAATCTATGTAATTTAATTTTTAAGTCTTTTACTTCTGTTTTTGATCCATGTTGAGTTCATTTTTATATATGGGGAAAAACAACAGCCCACTTTTCTTCTTTTCGTGTGGCTTTCCAGTCTTCCTGGCACCATTTATTAAAGACAGTTTTTCCTCCATTGTATGTTTTTACCTCCTATTTCAAAAATTATTTGCTCTTATACATGTGGATTTATTTGTGGACTCTTAGTTCTGTTTCATGGGTCTGTGCATTTTCCTGCCAGTACAATGATGTTTTGATTACTGCCAGTTTATGGTATAGTTGGAAGTCAGTGAGTATGATGCCTCTGGCTGTGCTCATGTTTCTCAGGACTCCTTTGGTTATTCAGGGTCTTTGCGGTTCCACACAAATCTGATGATTTATTGCCTGATTTATTTTAAAAAATGCCTTTGGAATTTTTGATGGGGATTGTATTAAATTTGTATATTGCTTTGGATAATATGAACATCTTAACAGTGTTGATGCTTCCAATCCATGAGCATGGGATATTTTCATTTCTTCATGTCTTTTTCACTCTCATAACGCTTTGCAGTTTTCAGTGTATAGGTCCTTCACATTCTTTCTTAAGTTTTTCTCTAAGCATTCTTTGTCTTGCAATTGCAAAATGAATTTTTTCCATTTCTTTGTCTGAAATTTCATTGTTAATATATAAGAATGCAATTATTTTTTGTACATTGATTTTGTATCCTGTAACTTTACTGTATTTGTTTATTTTTTCTAATGGTTATTGGCACAGCCTTTAAGGTATTCTGTATAAAGAATCATGTCGATCCTATAAAGTTGAAGCATTCCTGAGAAATAAGAATAAAGTTGGAGAAATGATACCTCATATCAAATTATAACAAGGCAATAGTAATCGAAACAGCATGGTCCTGGCATAACAACAGACATGTAGATCAATGGAATAGAATAGAGAATACACAGAAATAAACCCACACCTTTGTGGTCAGTTAATATCTGACAAAGGAGGAAAGAACATACAATGGGTTAAAGCCGGTCTATTCAACAAACAGTGTTGGGAAAATTGGACACCTCCATTGTGTCCAATTTTTACATAAGATTAAACTCAAAATGGATTAAAGAGTTATATTTAAGACTTGAAATCATAAAAAACCTAGAAGAAAACATAGGTAGTAAAATCTCATTTTTCTTTTTTTAATTTTTATTTTTATTTAATTCTTGTTCAAGTACAGTTTTCTGTCTTATATTCCTAGCCCTGCCCCCCTCCAGTGCTCCCCACCTCCCTCCCATCTCTGCCCCCCACCTTAGTTATTGTCCATGTGTCCTTTATACTTGTTCATATGAGTCCATCCCCTTTTCCCCTATGATTCTCTCCCCTCTGGACCCTATCAGCCTGTTCCATATTTGAGCATCACTGGTATTATTTTGCTTGCTTGTTTGTTTTGTTGTTTAGATTCCTGTTAACGGTGATATCATATGGTATTTGTCTTTCACCGCCTGGCTTATTTTGCTCAGCATAATGCTTTCCAGTTCCATCCATGATGTTGCAAAGGGTAGGAGCTCCTTCTTCCTTTTGGCAGAATAGAATTCCATTGTGTAAATGTATAATTATAGTAGAGGATTTTAACAACCCACTGTCAAAAATGGACAAATCTTCCAAACAAAATATCAACAAAGATATTGCAGCATTAAATGACACCCTAGATGAAATGGACCTAATCGATATATATAGAGCTCTCCATCCCAAAGAAGCTAGATACACATTCTTTTCAAATGCACATGGAACATTTTCAAAGCTAGACCACATGACAGGACACAAAACGAGTCTCAACAAATTCAGAAAAATAGAAATCATACCAAGCATTTTCTCTGATCACAAGGGACTGAAATTGGAAACCAACCCCACAGGAAATCACCCAAAACACCCAAAATCATGGAGACTGAATGGTATGCTATTAAACAACGAATGGGGCAAGATTGAAATTAGGGAAGAAATCAGAAAGCTTCTGGAAATGAAAATGATCTCACAACAACCCAAAACTTATGGGACACAGTGAAGGCAGTCCTGAGAGGGAAGTTCATAGTAATACAGGCTTACCTAAAGAAGACAGAAACATTTCAAACAAACAACCTAACCCGATGCCTGCAAGAACTCGAGGAACAACAACAAAGACAGCCCAGAGCAAGTAGAAGGAAGGAAACAAGTAAGATCAGAGCAGAATTAAATGACATAGAGACTAAAAGCACAATTCTAAGTATCAATGAATCCAGGAGTTGGTTTTTTGAAAAGATAAACAAAATAGACAAACCTTTAAGTAGGCTCATCAAGAAAAGAAGAGAGAGGACCCAAATAAACACAATCAGAAATGAAAGAGGAGAGATTACAACTGATACCACAGAAATAGAAGGGATTGTAAGAAATTACTATGCGGAATTGTATGCCAAGAAATTTGAAAACCTAGATGAAATGGACAAATTTCTAGAAAAATATAATCTTCCAAAACTCAATAAAAAAGAAGCAGAAAACCTGAACAGGCCAATAACAGCAGATGAAATTGAAGAAGTAATCAAAAACTCCCATCACACAAAAGCCCTAGACCAGATGGTTTCACAGGAGAACTCTACAAAGCTTTTAAGGAAGAGCTAACCCCTACTCTTCACAGACTATTCCAAAAAATCCAAAATGATGGGAAACTCCTAAACTCTTTTTATGAAGCCAGCATCATCCTAATTGCAAAACCAGATAGAGACACAACAAAGAAAGAAAACTTCAGGCCAATATCGCTGATGAACATAGATGGTAAAATCCTCAGCAAAATATTGGCAAATCGCATCCAACAATACATCAAAAAAATGATACACCACGACCAACTGGGATTCATCCCAGGGATGCAAGGATGGTTTAATATTCATAAATCAGTAAATGTAATACATCACATAAACAAAAGCAAAGACAAAAACCACATGATCATATCAATAGACACAGAAAAAGCTTTTGATAAGGTACAACACCCATTTATGATAAAGGCATTTAGAAAAATGGGAATAGAGGGAGCATTCCTCAATATAATAAAGGCCATATATGAAAGACCTACAGCCAACATCATACTCAATGGGCAAAAACTAAAATTTTTTCCACTAAGATCAGGAACAAGACAAAGTTGCCCACTTTCACCACTTCTATTCAATATAGTATTAGAAGTTCTAGCCACAGCGATCAAACAAGAAAAGGAAGTAAAAGGCATCCAAATCAGAAAGGAGGAAACAAAACTGTCATTGTTTGCAGATGACATGATAGTGTACATGGAAAATCTCAGACATTTTTCATAGCAATATTTTTCTCATATATCTTCCTGGGTAAGAAAAATGAAGGAAAAAATAAACAAATGCTATTACATCAAACTAAGAAGTTTTTGCACAGCAAGGGAAACCATCAACAGAATATAAGGACAATCTACAGAATGAAAGAACATATTTCCCTGTACATCTGCTAGGGGGGTAATAACCAAAGTGTATAAAGAACTTATAAAACTCAACACTACCCCCCATAAAGTCTAATTAAATATGGATAAAAGACCTGAATATATACTTCTTCAAAGAAGACATACAGATGACCAATAAACATATGAAAAGATGTTCAACATCACTAGTTATCAGAGAAATGCACAATGAGATATCACCTCACACCTGTCAGAATGACTATCATCAATAAATCAGTAAACAAGTGTTTGCATGGATGTGGAGAAAAGGGAACACTTCTGCACAGTTGGTGGGAATGCAGGCTGGTGCAGCCACTGTATAGAAAAAGGTATGTAATCACCCAGTGATTCCACTCCAGGGAATATATCTGAAGAAACCTGAAACACTAATTCAAAACAATGTGTGTACCCATATGTTTATTGCAGTGTGACTACTAATAGCCAAGATTTAGAAGTAGCCCACTGCCTGTCAGTAGATGAGCATAGATTTTTAAAAAGCCATTTTGCATTTACACAGTGGAATACCACTCAGCTATGAAAAAGAAGAAACTCTTACCTTTTGTGACAGCATGGGTGGACCTGGAGAGCATTATGCTGATTGAAATAAGTCAATCAGAGAATGACAAGTACAATAGGGGAGCATTGTTAGGGGACTGGTTGAAAAAGGTAAAGGGCCTAAACAAAAATAAATAAATAAATAAACAAACAAATAAATAAATAAATACTCATATGGCCCTAGTTAGGGTAGCTCAGTTGATTAGAGCAATGTCCTTTATATTCCAAGGTCGTGGGTTTGATCTCTGGTCAGGGCACATAAAGAAGCAACCAATAGATACAAATAAGTGGAATAACAAATCAATGTTTCTGTCTCTCTTCCCCTTCCTCTCTCTCTGTAAAATAAATTAAGGAAAAATACCTCATGGGCACAGACAATAGTAAAGTGATTACTAGAGGGAAAGTAGAGTGGGAGCCAGTAGAAGAAGATAAAAGGGGCATAAATGGTAATGGACAGAGACTTGACTTTGGATGATGAACACACATCATCAGATGATATAGTTTACAGATGATATATTATAGAGTTGTACACTTAAAACATATATAATTTTATTAACCAATGTCACCCAATAAATACAATAAAAAATTTTAAAAACTCAAGTCATCTGTGAAAAGTGAATATTCTACTTATTTGTTCCCAATTTGTATGTCTTTTATTTCTTTCTCTTGCCTGATTTTTCTAGGTGGGACTTCGAGAACTATGTCAAATAAGAAGAGTGAGAGTGGACATCCTTGTCCTGTTTCTGATATTAGAGGAAAAGCTTTCAGTTTCTCAACAGTGTTTGGGATATTACTTAAGGGTTTGCCATATATATGGCCTTTATTATGTCGAGGATCTTCTATGCCCATTTCATTGAGTATTTTAATCATAAGCGAATGTTGTATCTTGACCAATGTTTTTTTCTGTATCTATTGATATAATCATATAAATTTTACCTTTTCTTTTGTTAATGTGATGTATTACATTGATAGATTTAGGTATGTTGAACCATCCTCCTGCCCCTAAACTAGACCCTACTTGATTGTGATGTATTTGTTATATTTTTATGTACTGTTTCATTCAATTTGGGAAGTTCTCTTCAACTGTTTGAATGGGCTTTCTGCTCCCTTCTCCCTTTCTTCTTCTTCTGGTGTACCTATTATTCTTTTATTACACTTTTTGATGGAGTCAGATTGTTCTCATAGAGCTCTTTTATTTTTTAAATTCTCAAGTCTATCTCTTCTCTCTGTGTCATTTCTAGATTTCTATACTTGATGTCACTAATTTTTTCCTCTATCTGGTCAGGTCTATTTTCTAAGCTCACTACTTCATTCTTTACCTCTTTTGTTGAGTTCTTTATCTCCAGAATTTCTACTTGGGTCTTTAAGTTTCAGTCTCTTTGATAAAGTACTCATTTGTTCATTGATTTAATTTTTGAATTCATTAAACTGCCCATCTGTGTTTTCTTACAACTCAGAACTATAACTTCAATTTTCTGTCATTTAAATCACACATTTCCATGTCTCTATTATCTGGAGATTTTTATTTCCTTTCTGAGCTGCCTTATTATCTTGATTGTTCATGGTATTTGGTGGATTTCTTCTCTATGAGTAAGTAGCACTTCTCTAGTAGATTGATAAGAAATCTTTGCATTGTTTTCTAGCGAACAGTACTGAAGCACATCTTGTTTTAGTTCTCTTGCACTGCTCTGGCCTTTCAGATCTCTGAGGACTGGTGGGAGATGTCTTGTGTTCCCTGGGAAGTTGGGCATCTCCTCTGTGTTCAGGCCACCTTTACATCAGGGAACCAACTCTGTGGGGGAATGTGGTGGGTGATAGGGTTCCAAATCCATGAAATCTCAGTGCTGCTCCCTGCAATCAGGTGCTGCCTGCAATGCAGCTGCAATGGTGGGGGTGGGCTGAGCTAGGGGAGGCTGACTGCTGCCTTTGTTGCTTTGTTCTTCCAGTAATGGTGCCTGCCAGACCTCAGCAGCCTTCCCTCTCTATCTCCACCCTACCTTGGGTCTAGTTGAAGAGTTTGCCTGTTGCTCAGAGAAAAAAAAAAAGGTTTCCGTAGTATCAGTTCTCAGGGTTGCAGGGAAATGCTCTGTAACCCAAGACTCAATGCTGCAACCTCTTCTGGGGCCAGTTGCTAGCTGTGGGAGGATGAAGAGAGATGGTCGGCTCTGTGGCTTTGTTTTACTGTCTAAAATTGGCAGACAAACATAGCTCACCTCTGGGCTTTGTTCCTGCCCAGGTCACTGGATTCAGCCACAGCACTTACTGACTACTGGTGTGGAAATGCTCACTATATCTCTCTGCTCCTGCCAGCTTGAAGGAAGCCCCAGCAGCAACCTGATTTATCCCGTCTGTAAACAGAAAATCACAGTGAGCTCTAGGTTGCGAGCTCTTGGCTGTATCCCTGACTCCATGTCAGCTCTTCCTTCTTCCCACCTCCCTGGTTCACTCCCACTTACCCACTTCCAGATGCTTTAATGGGCAGATCTCTCAAATGTGTGTGCATGTGAGTGTGTTGAGCAAGTGATCCTTTGTTGAATTGTAGCTCTTCAAATTGTTGAAACTTGGAGGGTAGAGATCAAGGGGACCTCTCATGCTGCCATTCCTCTTGTTTTCCTAGCCCCTTTTATAGCAAAAGCTATCTATGCACCCTACAAAATGAGCTCTTACTATTCATTAATTACATTTTTATCTTTTAAAATGCATCATGAACATTTGCATTATGCAGAGAAACACAAATATGTCAATTTGTTTACTGAGTCAGAATTTGCTCTGTGTCAGAATAATCATTCTATCATTTATTTCTTCCTGTCTATCTTTAGAGAAAACAGTGACTCAGCCTCTTTCTGATAAATAAATTTTACAAAAGAATGTCTTTAAAAATGACTAAATTAGCTTTGGCTTTGTTGAGACCTGTTTATTAGAGGAAACAACTAAATGTTATTTTTCCTTGCTTGAATAAAATTAGCTGTGTGTAGATGAAACCTGTGAAGATTATGTGAACTGAGTCAGAATTAGCACAGAGTTTTAAGGCAAATTTTATATCTTGAGAAAAAACTGAGGCTTACAGAGAGCATATTTTCTTTCATACTACAGGGCATGACAGTGGGGTGGTGGTGGGCAGCCATGGGTTTCGCATCCAGGACTGTCTCTGCCCTTAAATAGCCTTGGGAAGGTCTCTTTTCCTCAGAAATTTCTTAGAGGTTTTCTAACTCTACTATCTTGAGTCTTTAAGATTAGATAGAAAAATGTAGGGGTTTTTTAGACACATGGAGAGTTAGTCATATGTCCTCCTCAGATACTTTTATTTAATTTGATTTATTTTTTTGCTTTGGCTAGAAAAAAGCCTGGAGAAATATAAAATTTCCTCAATTTATGCCTGCATCTGTAGCTATTTACTCTTGCATATATTAGTTAATTTAAATGGGTTTATTTAACTTAGTATTTTGGAAACTAATTTTAGTGAATGGTTTTAGTGTCCAACCACTGCCAAGTGAATATCAATCATTCCAGCTCTTGATAAAAAGTTTAGGGCTATTGTGACCACGCATGTTCTCATGATGGTTTAAACTTCTCATACGAGCAACCAGGAAGACATGAATAAGGCACACACACATGAGGGTTACATTTATCCATGATAACTCTCTTTTAATATATTCTCCAATATATTAAATAAATAGTATCAGCAGTGGCATTCCTGCTTTCCTACCCTCCAGCCTGACACATCACAGCTTCAGTGCCACTCTAGGCTTTGAGGCCCTTATTAAGAAGGAACTTAATAAGTTATAGCCAGATGGTTCAGACAGACAGAATTGAGTCAAATGCTCTGATATCTTGCCACTGTTATATGCTTCTGAAATCAGGTTCTTGCCTTGCTCCTTGGTGCCTGAATTACTTGTTGGTTTCCTTCTTCTATGGAAAGTACATTCTATGGTGGTAGTCATTTTTGGCTGACTTGTTCACTGATATAACCCCAAGCTAGAACAAATGCTTGAATTCAGTAGGTTCAAAATAAATCATTGTTGATTTGTTAATTAATGAACAGGGCCCAACTCTATTGTGTCCCATTCAGCTGGGATTTTGTCTGCTCCTGAACACTACTTCCAAGTCAGACACCAAGACATCTGCCTAAAAACCTGTCATTCTCCTTGGTTTAGTATGCTGCCAGTGCCTGAACTTTCTGGTACTGGAGCTCAAATGCCTGCTGCTCACTGTGGTTGAACATCTGCCTGCCTGGGTTGCTGCCTGGCCACCATCATCATTGTTTTTCTTTGTTCTATCACCTGAGCTGTTTACCCTCTTATTTCAGAGGGCTTAGTCTGGCTCTGAGAACTTGCTCCTGTGTGAAATATGACTCATCTGTAGGTCCCAGGCCCTACCTCTCACCCTCCCTCAGTCCCCACTTAGCTCACATCCTGATGGGACTTAACTATACTGAAACCTGATTAATGATAGATGTTGCATTTGAACAGCATCCAACATTTTTTTCAATCCCCCAAATTGAAAAGCTTTGCAAAAAGAGGTGGAGCTCACTGTCAGCCAGAGGGCTCATCACCAAAGGCTTTTAATTCTTTTATGCCCCCTGGGCCTTGGGCAAGTTACAAACACTTTCTGAACCTCAGTTTCTTCAAAAACAAAGTGGAATTAAAGAGCTAGCATTTGTGGTAGGATGTGATATACTTCCACAAATGGAGGTATTGGGAGTAGGTGCATTTGGCACCTAACAGTTAAATGTAAATTAGGTTTCCTTCATTCTTTTTCTTAAAGGGAAACATAAAGCCTGGTATTTGGCCAATGCCTGCCTTAAATACCAAGATCTTCCTAACGTAGGTGGCTTGTGTCTGATCTGCTTGCCTGGGCCTGCCTGTTCAGTGCTGCCCTGCTTCCTGATCTTTGGCATTAACCTTTAACCGCTCACTTCTGGCATTTCTGCCTGCACCCCAGTCTTTACTGCACCCGATGATATTCACCTGAACTTCGAAATGCAGCCCCTTCGTTTGTTCTGCCCCTTTCTGTCCCTGGTATAAGCAGCCCAACTCTTGCTGCCCTTCAATGTCCTCTCTTTGATGCATGTAGGGTTCAGGAAATCCAATTTAAAACAAGACTTTAAAGACACAGAGAACTCCCTTCCCTTACTTCCAGTGCTTTGAAAATGAGACTCAAAGCAGTGGAAATTTTCCCTAACATATTGAGTATATATCTAAGTGGGGGCTGAAACCTGGTCTCCCAGAGCTGTGGTGCATTGATTCATTCTCCTGGCCCTTTGTTTCACATCCACGATCTCTCTCCATCTCCACGAGATGACTGAAACCATTAGTCAGCAAATTCTTACTTCACACCCACGACTACAGCAACAGCGGCGTTTTATGAATCATTTCATAAAAGACGCAGGCTAACAACAGGTTATATTTTTAGGAGTGACTCATGAGAAAAGAAATATGTTCCCTGATTCCTAATCTGCTTGACAATCTTAAGTAGAGAAATTTTGACTTAACTCTGTTTTTTTAACATGAAAGTTCTAAGAGAGACACTCCTTTTCTGAACTTCTTTAGTGTGGGAGTGGATATGTCTGAAATATAACTGTAATACATAGTATTTAACCAATTTGCATTGTCTTAAATAATTCTATTGTGCTCAGGATAGATTGTGAACTTGTAGGAAGAGCTTGTAGGAAGAACAGGCTCTTAGTCATCTCTGATTATCTGATATCTAGTACAATGAACGGTGTACAGGGATCAAACAACACTTTACAGATAGACTTTCAGGGCTAGTCTATGACATAGAAACTATATGATTGGTTTTTCAGAACCACTCTATGCCATAGAAACTATAGGACAGTTCAAGATGAACCCATACTTTAAAAAATATGAGACAGACATAGTGTTATTTTGGTAGTCTGATAAGAGATCTGAGACACCCCTATACATTTCTCCTAAAATTAAAAAAAAACAACAACTCATTTTACTCATTAGGAAACTCCTGACCCCAACCTTTTCTTTCCTTTTATGTAAGAAGAAACTTTCCAAAGCCTCTCTCAACTGCTTATCCTCCCTTAGGGGTAAGGAGACCAGAGCAGGGATTTGGGGCAGCAGAATTTGAACTTGTTAGGTTGTATCTCATGTGATCATAGGACTCAGACATAGAAATGTTCTGGAGAGATCAAAAAACAGGAAAAAACTTCAGATACTAAGGTGGGCTCTTCTACTTTGTGGTGGGGCTATCAGTCACTGGAAGTAACAGAGGGGGTTCTCTTCTTTCTCTCCAAAACAGAAAATAGCTGTTCTTTCTTTCCACTGATTTCCCCTGAAGTAGAGCCAGTGGTTCTTACTGTGTACAGGGCCAAAAACTTAAGTTAGCACCGAGTTCTGTGAATTGCTCTAAGCCCAGAAAAAGTTCACGGCTTATGAAGAATGTCATCTTAAGGAGTGGCAAGGTGACTGTTTACTTCCTTCTCCGATGACCTTTCTACCACCCTGAATCACTTCGTTCTTTATCCCTTTGCAGGACTGGACTCACTAGTGGCTGTCTGTTCAGAAAGCAAAACTCTCGTGGTTGAACCCAGTGCCTGCAGCATGTGCAGCTGGGCAGGTAAGATTCGTGAGTTCTCACCCGCAACCAGACACCAACACATCCAGGTAGATCCAGGCACGTTATTTCTTCAACTTCATTTTTTGGTAGATGCTCATATAAAGAATACATAATACTAGTTGTTAAAATAAATAGAAAAGAGTCCTTTTGTTGTTAAAAACTGAAGATTTAAATTCCGAATTTTTAAAAAATTTACATATACTGTAAGGTGAGTTTTAAGCAAAGAATAATTAGGCCCATTGTTGTTCTTAACATCTTCAAATTAAAGGTAGCAGGGTAGAGAACAGTAAAATGAGTTTAAATAGCATTCGACTTATGGATCTTTGGATTTATACTATACTATGTTTATAAAAGGGGCGTATTCTAACAAAACTTTTAAAGAAAAGGGAATGGACTCACATGAATAAGTATAAAGGACACATGGACAATAACTAAGGTGCGGGGTGGAAACAGGAGGGAGGTGGGGAGCACTGGGCCAGCAGGGCTGGGAATATAAGACAGAAAACTGTACTTGAACAAGAATTAAATAAAATAAATAAAAATAAATAAATAAAGATACCTTGCATTATTTTGAAGTGCTATCTTTCTATCTCTCTCCTTCCTAACTCTTGTCATTGTTATTTATTCAGGAGGGATGTTTAAACTCAGCTTAGTGAGAGGCATTTTAGGATAAATAATAAGGAGCCCTATCTTTTTCTTTCACATAAAAGAAAGTCAATATTTATTGACTTCTGAAAGTCAATAAATAGTGTTTGCTTAATAAGTTACTGACAGTATTTTTGCAAATGTTAACTTACCAAGGGGATGTAGGCTGTTTTATTTTGTAGACCTGGCATTTCATTTTGCTTCATCCCCTGGGCCTGGTTGAATGTGTGGGTTATCCCTGTAGCCTCATTATAGACCTGAGTTGTGTTACACCAGGGAAAACCATTGGCCGTTGTAGGAAATCCGGAGAAAGGAAACCCACACGATAGAAGTTAGAGGAAATGCTCCAGATATAAACAGGGCTCCTGAGGAAGCAACCAGTTTATTTTGCGGTGCAGCCCAGTTACAGTGGAGAGATTTAGACATTTCTGCTCAAAGAGAGTGGTAGAGGGTTTAAAGAACAAAGTATGATAGTACTATTTGAATTAAAGACATACATTGAACTAAATATTCTTTAATGCATTTATCCACTCATCATTTATCTATTTATTCAGAATTTAAAGTTATTACAGTTTTTTCCCTTAAAGAGTCTTCCCTCTACCCAACAAGGAATTTATGAGTGAATTCAGAATGAGTGCCCTATAGATTTTTTGTTTCCAGTAGACTCAGCTTCTCCAATTCAATTGTGACTTTTCTCTGATCATTTTCCTTCTCTAATCCTTGTCCGTTTCTTCACCCTTGTTTGGCATTAAAAAATTTTTTTAAATCCCTAATTAGTTGCCTAGCTCCAAATTTCTGTCTCTGTTGTCCCAGCATGTTGATTTCAGCTCCTCAGATCTGCCACAATAATTCCAGTAACCACCACGTTTATTTTGTCAAGTGCCACCGCCGTGCTGTACACTGACGGGTCCGACGTGGATAGTTCAATCTGAAGGAATGGTATGATTGGAAGGCCAGGACCTGGTTGGCAAACTGCCTTTAAAATACATTTTGCTGAAACTATTAGTTACAGATTTATTAATTACTGAGAATCTTGTTTACTTGTACTGATTACATTCCTACTCCAAAGTTCTGAAATCTGATCTCTGTTTCTGTTGGAGAAATATTTGCTTGGAAATCAAAAGCCTTTATATGTGAGATCAACTCGAGTTTATTGGATGTTATATTGGATATAACATCCAATATACCCGTCAGCATACAGCACATTCTTTATTGTGAGGTCATAAGGATTTTGTTCCACAAACCTCAGTAATATGAAAGATTGGAAAAATTAATGCAGTAGCCCTGGCTGGTGTAGATCAGTGGATTGAGACAGTGGAGAGCTGTGTCACAACAGAGACAGTGGATTGAGCGAGAGCTGTGAACCAAAGGGTCACCAGTTTGATTCCCAGTCAGGGCACATGCCTAGGTTGCAGGCCAGGTCCCCAGTATGGGGAATGTGAGAGGCAAACACACATTGATACTTCTCTCCTTCTTTTCCCCCTCTCTAAAAATGAATACAAAAAATGTTAAAAAAAAGAAAAATTAATGCAATTAAAAATTGCCTTTAATTCAACAAGTATGAAGGGGATACATTGCTGATTGTGTAGATAATCACAAAATAAAAAAAAAAGACTCAGTTTCCAAACGCAAGCACTTAGGACTGTGGGAGAGATGCACAAATACATAAAAACACTCAGTTATAAGTTACAAGAGAAAATAAACAAAAATACATATCCTAGTAATGTATAGCAAAGAGAGATTAACCAAAAGTATTATAAAGGTTAGAAAATAAAGGAATAGATATATGTGCTCACATTATTTCCTCACAGAGGAAACAATCTGAGCAAAGAAGCTGATAATTTGCCAGTTTCATATATTCATTTATTCAACCAGCCTTCATTACTGATCTAATGCTGCCTGGCATTAGAGAAATGTGTGTGTCTCTGCCAATAAGGACCATCCAAACTGCTAGGGAGGAGAGACAGAGCAATTACAACTTGATAACTGAGGTAACAGGGAAGGTCAGTCTTAGAGGCTTTATCTAAGGCAGTGATTTCCCAGAATCTCTCAGAGATATTTTAAGAAATTATGATGCCTGGAAATCACCATCTCGGTGGGAACCTGCTTTTGCATAACAACTCCTCAAGTGATGCTGAAACGGTTTGATTTTAGAATCAATCAGCTACGAGGTAATGAAACTTGAGTTCAGAAGAAGGCAAAGAGGAAAAAGCTCAGGCAGGAATCTTACAGGCAGAGGCAAGAGGTTTTTTCAGATGCTAGAGAGTGTTTATTGGTGCAAAGGAGATGTGTGTATGTGTTACGAGTCATGACAAGTGAACCTAGAGATGTAGAGAGGGTCAAACTGAGAAAGGTCCGCAGGCCATACTACTCCGTATCTTATTCTGATAGTGATGGGAATAATTTAAAGGGAAATGGAGAGTGATGTGGCAAAGGAGGCACCAAGGAGGTGCTGCTAATGCATTTGATTCTCAAGGAACTTTTTCTCCTGGATGTTTAAGTTTTGTGGTTGTAACATTTCACCGAAGTGGAGAAGGATCCCATAATTAGTCTTCTTCTTTCATAAAAGTTTTCACTCTCAGACTCCGTTTTGGACTTAATCTCTTTTGGTTAGTTTGATCTCTGGAAATCAGTTTAGCTTAGTGGAAGTTAGTTGATCCCTGGTTAAAAAAAAACACAAAAAAACAG
Organism: Sturnira hondurensis; assembly: GCF_014824575.4. Taxonomy (NCBI): domain Eukaryota; kingdom Metazoa; phylum Chordata; class Mammalia; order Chiroptera; family Phyllostomidae; genus Sturnira; species Sturnira hondurensis. The sequence continues at coordinate 2,988,488 of NW_028073027.1, forward strand.
TGTTTTGACCCTCTGTTTAAAGTCTCCTTTGATATGCAATTAAATTATTGCTAGTACTTTGTAGTCTATGTGTTCCATTAATAATCACGATGTACATTGATATCTGTGTGTTCTAATTAGTGATTTCTGATCACAAAATAAAATCCAACAACATTTCATTCTTCAGCACTGGTGATAAATGAGATGTGCGTGTGTGGCGCTGGCTGATGAGAGTGAGAAGGTGTTCCCCACGCTCTGACAGATCTCACAGGCAGCGTGGAAAATGGAATGAGAAGGAAGTTTGGACTGTGTATGTCTCAGAAACAGCTTTATCTTAGTTAAGCTATTTTCCTGGAGCCTCAGTTTCTTCGTCTATAAAAGGAGACAGCTGAACAAGATTATCTTCAAGCCAGCCTTCCAGTGTGAGTCATAAGTTTCTAGGGAAAGGCATGGTGCAAATGCCAGGAAGAAGTCTGTCTTCTCTAGTGCAGCAAAAAAGATTTTCAATCTTTTTCATTTCATGGCACACATAAGCTAATTACTAAAATTTTGTGGCAAACCAAAATATGTATTATGTTTTTTGCCAATCTGACAATAAATAGGTCTAATTTTGATTCACTCACCCTGGATGGCTATTGTATTGGCTGTTGGCATTTTTTTGGCAGCCTGGGGGAAAAGAAGTCAGTGGCCCTGACTAAGTAAATAGTCAGGTATGGCGTGTTTTAGAAATTGTGGTACACTGGTTGAAAATCGCTGGTCTAGTGGTACGAGGACCATGTTTTCTGGAGTCAGTCAGGCCTGGAATTCTGGCTGCATTTTTACAAGTTTTGGAAACTGGAATAAGTTCAAATATCACCATAATCATCCATTTCCTCATCCATAAAATGTATGTTTATAGTAGCAATTACTTTTTATGATTGTTGGGCAAATGAAAAGATATAATATTTTGGAAAATATTAGCTCTGTCCATGGCATATAACAAGCTCTTGAAAATGTTATTAATAGTAGCAAAGAGTTAATATTAATTCAAAGAAGAGTTCACGCACAAAGAGGGGCCTCACACTGCACTGATGGGAAGACAATGTGCAAAGAGTTCCTTAAAGACAGAAGAGAATCTCAGCGGGTGTGCTTGGTGATGAGAAAGAAGAGGCAAGAGTGGCAGGGGAGTTCTTTCTAAAGGAGGTTAGGACTGCACATCATTTCCTCATGAGTATAAAATAGTATACAAAGTACAATACAGCCTTCCACCTTTCATAAGTGATGTCCTGCAATTTCACTGCCTCCCTGAGGGCAAATTGGTTGAAACTATTCCAGTGATAAATTGGGAGAAGTAAAGTGACAGGCCTCATAGTTTCAGCAGAGAGTTTTCCTAATATCAGGATGATAATCGAAGTATCTTGAGTGCCAGGCTCTGATTCCATTCTGTTCAATGGCGGGAAGGATCTTATGTCTGAATTCTGTGCTAAGATCTTCAGAAGTCAGATAACAGGCAGAGCAGAGGCCTGTACCTGCAGGTTTGCCCAATGTTTGCTGGGATAAGTGGGTGTGCTCTTCTTGGGGGGACCTCCACTTCCCTGACTCAGCTACACTGGCTCTCAGACCTTCCTTTGGATGATATCTACAATGGTCAAATTCACTAGACAATGCTTAGAGCTGTATTACTAACATATAATATACTATAAGAAAATCTAAAGTGTACCTTGGAGTGACATCAAGTATATAGTATTTCAGTTCAGTATTTTCTACTATTAAAATATCTTTCTCTTAAGTGTAAAATATATTCCAAATAAACTATATTATTACTGGGGCACCTTAAAGGGACCTCTTTAGAATGCTCATAGTAAACATATCTTTATCTCACAGAGACAGAAAATATTTATTAATAGCCCAAATATTACTGAATTTTCCCCCCACTAGAATATTTGGTTCTTTGATGAATTTCTGGCGTCTAGCATGAGGGCTGGCACATTGAGTTCATTCATTCATTTATTTATTCTCTCAACATATATTTACCAAGACATAGCAATAAAAAAAGCTAGCCAGCAGTCTATCTCCACAGGGCTTAAATTCTTACTCAAACCTGCAAACACCCCAGCATGTGAGCTCTATGATGTTGCAGTCAGTGCGCTTCACATTGTTGAGCATTTAAAGCAAAAGCAGAAGTAGAATAAAGGATTCATACTGCCAAGTTGTTTTATAGGATGCTTGTCGCAGACTTACCCCTCAGTGATGTGACGTGTACTCACATGCGTTTGCCTTTGCTCAGGGTGTTTCCCGTGTCGGGAACACTTTGTTCCCATCTTTTGTGATTACCAAATCCTTATCATTTAAGAATCAAAAAACCATCCTCTTTTCTAAGAAACGCTTTGTAATAATTGCCTACAGATGTTATTTTTCCATCATTTGTCCTCCTAAAATATTTTTCAGAAACATATATTTCAACACAAGATCATTATTTTTATCTATGTATTGTCTGTATGTCCAAGTGTTTAGCCATTCATCCCCTCTTTTGATTGCAAATCAGTTGAATTGTGTTTTATTGATATGTGGATATTAAGTGCCTAACTTTGTGCTTGACACATTGTTCTTGGTGCCCTCTTTTTGTTTTGTTTTGTTAAACATCATCTTGAGACAGTAAACTGACATATAGAAAACCCGAAATGATGACGTGATGAACTGGGGTTGTAAGCCTAACAGACAGAGAGAATAGTGAGTTACAAATATCAAGTCGAGCTTTATGAAGTTAGGCTTCTTCCTTTTGTTGATGATTACAATTATAATAATAAAAGGGATAAAAATAAAAAGCATTTCAGACAGAATAAATAAAATAAACATATGTTCAGAGACAGAAGTAAATAGAAGTTCGGAAAGGAATTGCATAATGACTAGAGTGGAAGCTCCACCAGGACTGAGGGCACAGAGAAGGAGAGCTACGTAACTGTCTGATGAGATAGGTTTTCTCAGGATTTTACAGAGTAACTGAACGAATAGAATGTTATATATGTGTTTATATATGTATAGCATATACTGTGGGCAAGTCAAGTCCCAAGGTCTGCAGGGTGAATGGGCAAACAGGAGACTCAGGGAAGCTAGTTCCAACATCCAAAGATCTGAGAACCATGAGAGCTAATGGCATAGTTCCCATCCAAAGACTAGCAGTCTCTAGACTGAGGAGAAAGAGCCAATATTTCATTTCAAGTCTGAAAATGGGGAAAAAGCTAAGGTTGAGGGCAATGCTGGTGGGATGAATTCTCTCTTACTTGGGGAGGTTCAGCCTTGTTCTATTCAGGCCCTCAGTGGACGGAGTGAGACCCACCCACGTTAAGGAGGGCAATCTGCATTACCTAGTCTACTGATTTCAGGGTTAATCTCAAGCAAATCTACCCTCACAGGAACAGCCAGAGTAATGTTTGACCAAATATCTGGGCACCCTGTGGCTCACTCCAGTTGACACATAAAGTTAACCATTACCAGATATACAAAGAAAATACTAGGAAAGAAAAATGTCACCTCACATTATTAATAGAAGGCTTTCTGAATAAAAGGCATCCAGAAGGATATATAAATTTGTAATAAGTGAATTTGGGGTTCTAGTGGGGGTCATTCCTAAGGACAAAGCAACATGAACAAAGCATAAATCAGGAAAGGACAAGGTATTTGTGGTGTCAGTAATCGTCACTGACATGGAGCACAGCAGCGTGCCATACGGAGAGGGAGTGGCAAAACCCCCCCCCACCGCAGCTCCTCTCCTCTCCACAATCAAGTCCTTTGAATTTCTGTTCTCTGCTCACTTCTTTCTGCTTTTCCAGCTCAAGGCCAGCCATGAAAATACTGCTGGATGTATGGTGTATAAATTATGAAGATTAAAAAATTAAGCTGATAGATTTGTTTCTAAATTAGTAGAATTTTAGGTCACATGTCAAAGAATTAGAAGGACAATGAAGGTGGGAAGTTGCTTTATCTTGGTGAGCAAAAGGAAACGGGTCTTGCAAATTAACTGAAACAAGGTGGAGGAGTCCCAGGAAGCAGCGTAGATCCCAGGATGGGAGATCACTCAGACTGTTCAGGAGGGTGTGTACAAGCTGGCCCTAGGGAGCACCAAAGGTCAAATCTAGGGAATCCAGTCAGTTTCCAATTCTAAGAGGCTGGTACCAGGGTTTCAATGATAAATAAACTCCCAAATCTCTGAATCCAGGAAGTCACTGAAAGACAGTGGTATGGAGTGATGTAGGTCAAAGAGAAAGGGAAGAAATGACGAGGTAGGTCACAAAGTCATTTCCTAAAATAAATTAATTAATTGACTAGGAGTTCTTTATATTTAACTTCCTGCACCTGGTTTGAAGGCTAAGGATTAGGACAGACAGGTTTCAGATTTACAAGTAGCAGTGAAAAGAGGTGCTCCCTGGTTTGACTGCTACTTGATCACTTGACCTATTGTCCAAAATCTTCAGTGCGCCTCAACCAATAGCAAGTTAATCCATGTTACTTGGGCCGAAATGGAGGCTCTTTCACAGTATGACCGTGACCTTCCAGTCCAGCTTCATTTTTCTCTCCTGTTCTAAACAAACTCAACTATGGATATAGCAGAACACTCACTGTTTGTTTACCTTTAACTTTGTTCTCCTGTCCTTATGCCCTTGATAGAAATTACTTTATCATTGATGTCCTTTAGCACTGGTGTATTGAATGAAACCGCAGGTTAGTTATCTGCTGAGGGACTTCCTTTGGGTGTTTGTCCTTCCAAATGCACTGAGTTAAGGATACATCAATTAAGCCAACTGAATTGTAAAGGTGGACATAAGAACATTGCTAAGGACCCAATGTGACAGTTTATAAGAACATCTCTTGCAATTTCCTGAAAATTGCAGTGTTTTCTTACCCAACATAGGTTAAGTATACATGGAACATTCATCATTTAAATAGTCTTTGTGATTTAAAAAGAAGAGCTGAAACTGACTCCATAAATTAACAATTAAATGGGGAAAGATAAAACAAGAAGGAGAAAGTGCTCAATGCTGAGAAAAAAATTAGTAATGGTCAATTGAATGTTTTTGAGTTGATTAAAAAAATTAACTTGTGAAAAAAGACTGCTTCTAATGGCTATTGATTTAGTTCCATTTCATTTTAATTCCATTAAATTCCATCAATTAAGTGGAATTTAATTCAATTTTAATAATAAGTAAAAGGATAAATGTGGAAGGTCACAGGCCATTCAAGAGAAACAATTCCACATTAGGATGGCCTCATGGGTTACCTGTTAACTCAAAGGGAGTCAAATGCTTACCTTTGACACCAGGTTTATTCCATTATGGTTCACACAAAGAACCCTTAATGGCTTAGCCATACTGTAGCATGATGAACATCTGGTCTTCCAGGTGAAATAAGTTACAGAAAGCGTAATGACATATGCATTGCTCCTGAATTTGAAGTATGATTTTTGATGAATGATTCACCAAGTCATCTCTGAGGTTTGACTTAAGTATTATTCAAATTCTATGCAAAGTAAGAAATAAAGTAGGACTATAAATTTTTCAGAGCCCCATGCTCCCCTAAGAATTTTCCAAATTCTTCTTCTATTTGAACATCTCCAATGTCAAGAAACCCACCAGATCAGACCACTTCCTTTTCAGCTGGTTCTAATTGTTGGTACGTTCTTTAATTGAGCACCATTCTGCTTTTCTGTACTTTTTCAATAGTTTCTGAGGCCTGATAATAAGATCATCATTCCTGTACTATATGTCAGCCTTCCTATTATTTAAAAGCCTCCATCACATTCATTATCTCCTCTATTTAATCTTAACTCTTCACCCCAAATTCCTTCAGTTATACCTAATATGAGATGGTTGCCAATCTGTCCCCTAACTTCCCTAACTGCAACATTCTCCCATAGACAGGCTCCAGTTTATCTTAAGTAGCAGTATCTGAGAGTAAACAGAACAAACTCAGGTGTGTTGTGGTCAGGATGAGCACTAGAGTTCCAGTCTAACACTACACAACCCTGTGAAATAGGTTTTTCAATTGAAATCATTTTAGTATTGGTTTCAACTTATGTTACTAGACAATGGATACCACACTCCAAAATGAGATGGTTCCAGGCACAGGTTGCAAAAGAGGTGTCTTAAACCAGTTTTCTTACTTTTCGTGGAACAGCTGTGTCAGCTTTGCCCACCTTACCCTTGTCTGACAGTGAGAGAAAGAGAGAGAGAGAGTGAGAGAGGAAGGAAGGAAGGAAAGGAAAGGGGAAATGGAAAGGGAAAAAGAAAGGGAAAGGAAAGAACATGTTAACTCCGAGAAAGGAGATGAGTGTCAGGAGATATTTTTGGAGAGAACTATCGGTAGGCATTGAGTCCTGCTTCCTGGTCAGCGTGGAGGAGGGTGGGAGTGCTTGTACCTCACCTTAAGCCTAGAGAAAGGAGTTTCAGCTCTTCTGTTATGAAAGCCTGGGATTTGTTCCTGGGATCTGGAGCCACTTAATGGACTGCTGCTGTATGTCTCAGGCAAAAAGAAATTTAAAGGGTAGAGACTATGATAGGTGCATTGCTCTGAGGCCTGCGCGATCTCCTATAATCAGCTTGGCCTATATACAGGAGTACATATATTTATACCTCTGGAATGAGGCCGATTCTTTGTGCCTTAAAATTACAGAAAGAATTTACATTAACCAAGAATGACAGAAATGCCACGAGACTTATCCTAAATTTTATCCAAGAGGCAGGGAAGAATTGGCTCCAACCAAGTAGATTTGAAAAGATCATAAGAGATGAAAATAAAATTTCTTCATGATTAAACCTTTAGTTTCTTCTGTGTTCAGTTTACTAAGTAATACATATCATACATACACAAATGTGCACATACATGCCCATACATGCATACATACATACATGTACATGGGCCTGGCAGAAGTAATGCCTGCTTGAGTGTGGTTGGTAGGGTAATACTATGGGTGAAATAATTTATAGTTTTAATTTGAACATTTCACCTAAAGTGTCATATGGTGTGCTTGAGTGTAATATTGTTATAAAACTACATGCTTATGATTTTGTAATAAAGATTTTTTAATAGAAAAGGGGCACTATTTGTGCTGACCATGTACTGCTAGTGTGCGTGTACGTGTATATGCATACACACAAATACATACAAGGGGGGACCAAAACCCCAAGATATATTTATTAAAAATTGTGTATTTATTCTCCCATGTTTAAACACCACCCACCTTCAAAGTACTTTCCATCTGATGCTAATACCTGCTGAGACATTTCCACTGTTCAAAAGAGTTTTTGAACTGATCAATTTTGATGCCTTTCAGTGCTTCTGACACTTTTCTTTCTTGCTTTCCGCATTGGCAAAAGGTTTTCTTTTGTGGACGTTTTTTCATCAGGGAAACTAAAAAAAAGTTGCTCAGGTGAGATCTGGTGAATAGGGAGGGTAGGGCATGGGGGATCTTGGCATTTTTGGTCAAATGTTGCTGAGCACTCAGCCTGCAGTGGGCAAGTGCACTGGTAAATCAACCATCATGAAATGAACAAAGGCTTTGAAAGAGTCTTCAAAAAAATTCAGTGAAGCTGAAAACAGCTTCTCACAACAATGGCAGCTGGTACACTGATACAGATGGGTCCCTGGAACACTCACCTAGCACGAGAAGCCTGTACTACAAGGGGCCCACTCTCCAGAAGATAATTCCATTTTTTGGCAGTCCCTCCTCATATATATGTTTATATGTGGTACATATGTAGAAGAGCAAGGTTGTAACATAAATATCATAATAGCTATAATTTTTGATTATGTATTATTTTCTAGGTACTGTATCAAGAACTTCATAGATTATTTATTTTTCACCGCTATCTTAGACAGAATTCATTATCCTCAGTTAATTGAGTAAGCTATTAAGTAGCTTGCCCAAGAGCTCACATGTATTAATGACTTAGCCTGAACTTGGGTCTGCCTGGCTCTGAGGTCCAAGCTTTTAACCACTGATTAATTTTGCCATTAATTATAGTCAGCGTGGCCTTTGACAACAGCGGCTGATTATATTGTTTAGATTGTCCCAATGGGCACTGGTCAATTAAAAAGAAGTGAGAAGACTGCTCATAAGATGTAGTATAAATCAGCATATTCCTTGTAAGGAATATAATGATTAGAGCAGCAATAGCTTGAGGCATTAACAGAAAGAACAGAGTTAATAGAAAACAACTTATTTTTCTCAATAGAAAATGCAGAGTTGCTTCCATCTGCAGGACAAAGGGACAATTGCAGTGTTTTTAGTCATACGATTAACCTCCTTTCAGCAACATCCAGGGTGCCAGGCTGAGGGCACCACTCACCTCATCACCAGGTGGCTCTAAAGTTCCAACCAGTAGTAGCACAGACCCTAGCTGCTTGGGAACACAGTTCACAGGAATGGGTTGAATGTCTCAGGGATCATTCTGAACAAAGAGCTTTGGCACTGGAGAGATGATCAAGCCACTGCCGCCAACCTAGTTTTTAACCTGGGGGACCCAGGGTGGTTCAGACAGAGCAAATCCAACGTTACTTCCTCTTCTGTACAATGTGGGGCTGTAAAGACTAAATTAAATTCAATATATTTGTTAAGAGCCTACTATGTGTCTGGCAGAATGTTAAGCATCTGAGGTGTGTTGGTAAAAAACAACAACAACAACAAAGCTGTCCATCTTCAAGGAGCTTAGATGAGATAAAGTGTTAGACAATATTTTGTAAATACTACTGAGCCAATGGGACAATGATCATTGCCCTTTGTGTTTATCCTATATTGGGAAACCCTGCATATTCCTACCTGATGCATCTGTGCACTATTACTGGGAGTGATACTCTCACACTTGGCTGTAATCAGAATGACCTGAATGGGGCTCTTCCCTTCAGATCATGAGCCTGGCTCTGGTCCCCTCACTGCAGCTTCTCAAGGACAGGGGCCAGATCTTCCATCTTTTATTTACTCTGTGTCACTTGAACCTAGTACAGTGTTGGAGTCAGTGTAGGCTCCAATGCAGTGAAACTAAACTAGGCTTGAGTTGATAAAGATGATTATTGGAAGCTAAGAGCATAGACAAAAAGTGTAAGTGATGTGCCTGTGTAGACTTGTGAATGATTTATTATGCATCTGCATGCTCCGTCCTCACCGCTCCCTGCACATTTATCTCTTCTTAGAAGTGCCCTCCCATCCCATCTGTGAAGTCCTTCCTGCATTGTTAGTCTGCATGGCTCTCCTTTCTTGGATATCCTTTCATAGTATGGCGTCACTCACAGAAATTAACATTTAAACATGATTTTCTTATGCTATTCTCTAAAAGTAGTAGACATACAACACTTAGTACAATGTTGGGAATAAAATAAATCATTGATAGTCTATATCTTTCTTGTGAAAGAATCTTTGATTTTCAGGGATCACTGTGTATTTGTGTATGTTTGCATGTAGAATGTGTGCGTGCACTCAGTGTCTTTCCTTTCCTTATTCTTTTCCCTTCAGTTCTGATATTTGGACTTGAGATGTGCTTTTGGTACTAGATAGGAAAGAGTTTTTTACCATAAATGTAACTCTTACATCTCCCTTCACACAGCTTTGTCTGTAATCTGTATGACTCTGTACAGCAGTATGCTGGCTTTAATGCAAATTTTTCTTTCCTTCCTTTTCATTGCTCAAAGCACGATCATCTATTTCAGAATCAGAATGTTATATAAGACATAGGTAAATGTGAATACCTGTCCTCCACTCCTTATTTCCTGAGTCCAAATCTCTGAGGGTTGAACTCCCAGGTACATTAGAGCAAATGGCTTTGGAGATTCCAGTGTTCACTCAAGTCTAAGATTCATTGCCTTAGGGCACACTGTTAGCAGGAAAAGCACATTGTGAAAGGTCTCTGGGTGGAAAGCTAGAAGCTAAGTCCAGGGCTTTTCCTGTAAGGGGCATGTGCTTTCGGAATTAGTTTCCTCTCCCAGATCAATAGAGCATGAGTATTTTAGATTTCAGGGCACAGGGCAAGATTTGCTTGTGAGTCACCAAAGCAGTACGTGCGCATTGCAGCTGACTTACACCAGAGATGGTTGCATTATCTGAATGAGTACTTTTAAAGATAAATATTATTTTCACAATCATTGAGTCAAATAAAGCAAATAAGCAAAATCGAAAGCATCTGTAATTTACCTCACAAAATAATAACCACTGTTAAAGTGAACATCTTTATTTATGGCAATAATTAGGTTAATATTCTAAACATGGTTTTACATCCAGCTTTTAGATTTGATTTTACCTTTAAATTTACCTTTTACATATTTTAATACAAATGAATTAAAATGAGAAAATAATATGTTTTAGTAACAAAATGTATTATTTTAATATAATTTTGATTATTATAAAAATGTAATATTTTAATATAATCTGTTTTGTTTTTTAAAATATTTTATTTATTTATATTTAGAGGGGAAGGGAAGGAGAGAAGGGGAGAAACATCAATGTATGGTTGCCTCTGGTGCATCCCCTGCTGGGAACTGGCCTGCAACCCATGTACGTGCCCTGGCTGGGAATTGAACTGCGATTGTGTGGTTCATGGGCCCATGTTCAATCCACTGAGCTACACCAACCAGGGCTTAATATAATCTTAATTATTATAAAATCTGTAATCAATACCAATTTTAACCTTTTACTCTAAATACTATGACTGAAACATTATTAAATAGAAAAAAGTTATTTCTTCATGCAGTAACTAAAGTAACTTACTGGCTAATTCTTTTCAGAGTAATGACCTATTATATTTCTAGTCATTTTCCCTGTTTATCTTTCTTTCTCATTCTTTTCCCCACCTTTCTCATTCTCTCTTGCATTGAGAACCATGTAAAATATTTTCATTATTGTCACGGAAATTTGTATTTTACTATAGAGAAGTACATTTGATGATGATAAAATAAGGGTATGTATGTCCTTTCAGTTATTATTAAAAGACTACTGGCTATGGAATATTTATACCCAAGAAGGCGACCCATTCAGGTGCAAGTAAAACTACAGTTACCTCCGATATATAGAGAAACTTACAATTTTCTAACATAAACAGATGGGTTTTTTAAGGCAAAATTTCAAACATTGGGAAAAAAGTAATCATATCAGAAATTGAGAATTCTTGGTCATGTTAATATTTATCATTTAGCTACTTTTTTGTTTATAGTAACAATGTCATTTAATTTTTATAAACCTCTTAGGGAGAAAGTATGAAGCCCAAGTGCCCTCAGCCTACTAGCTGCAAACCAGGGGTTTCTACCCAGAGCTCTCTGGATAAAACCGTGCTCTCCTTCCAGCTCTATGATGCTGACAGGTTAGGAGCCACGGCTCTACCAGGGGCTCAGGTGCTAGAAACCCTCCATGGGGCTGTTCCGCCCAACACTCTGGAACGCAGACTCCCTTGAGCAGGCACTTGTTTGGCACAGTTTCACCAGTGGCCTGTCTGAGGTAGTTGGCGAATATCAAAATAGTCCTAATAATAAAATAGCACTCAGTCAACCGTGTAGCCTCCTTAGGGAGGGGGAGCAGAATAGCTCACTTTCCCTGGAGGGCCTGAGAAAGATCAGTTTACAGGCGTCAGCACGGGATATGACCCTTCTTCCTCTCCATCTTGGGGCTGGCATGTGCCTTGGTGACCATCATCTCACATTAGCCGGTGGTCTGGGCAGAAAATATACCCAGGTCTCCGTTTCACCCCCATACGAAACATACACAGTCCTTTCACTGACCTGGCTTCTGATTGGAGGCTGGTTGTTTTGGATAATGACCTCCAGGACCCTTCTGGGGGTTACAGTCTGTTTGTATAACGCTCACCTCAACTTAAGACACCAGCACTGGGGTGTGAGGAAAAGGAAAAGACCAGTAGTTTTACACCCCCAGGTACCAGAGACACAGGAGATTGACAGCGTTCCAGCTACCTGAGTAGGCCGAGGACCGGCAGCGCCCCATGCAGCCCCTCCTGACGGCTGCTCACTAAGATGAGGGGTCTTCTTCAGTACGTCGCCTGCTTCCTCGCCTTTTCCTCCACTGGGTTCTTGGTTGTAGCCACCTGGACAGACTGTTGGATGGTGAATGCAGATGATTCCCTGGAGGTAAGAAGTCAGCAACTTCTTTTTCTCACCCAAGCCCTTCCAAATTTTCTCAGAGCTCCACTGCCTCCCTGTGTCCACTGGGATTAATGATGATACTAGCCAACATAGACTGACGAGTTCTTTATTTACTACTCACTGAATCTTCACTATTAGCTCATTGAATCCTCACAGCTAATCTAGGAGGTGGATATTATTATTCCATTTTACAGATGAGGTAACTGAATAATCCCTCTTTTTTCATAAGGATAAATTCCGCACAAGGTTAGTGTTATAACCCTTGTCACTGAGCTCTCCAGAAATTCGCCTCTTCTGCTCTGCATGCACCAATTTAAAGAACATTCTAGTGCATCCTTTCTTAAATGTACATTTGCTAAAAGTGATGATGGCATTAAGAGTAGTATGGTAGACTTTCTTAAAGAATGGCAATCTAAGAAACTGAATTGAGCAAACTCAAGGCATATCAGACCTACTCAATTAGTATGCTATAGAAAGATGTTGTTTTAAGCAGTTCCCAAGTAGGAGAAAACTTTCTGAGGGAAAATACATCATCCAGTGTGTTCCAAGTGCAGGAGACGGATAAGGATTTAAGAAACCCACATGAGTTTCTTAAAAATGAGTGGCCCTTGGGAGCCAGATGTTATGCAAGAAGGAGTGAGTGGTTGGCATTTGAAGATTTTATTTTTCTCTCTGGAGAAGCTCGGAAAGAATAATTTTGGAATTAAAAGCATTTCCTGTGGCTATTAGAATCTGAGAGACATAGAACTGAGTAAATACCATAATCAGCTATTCTTCATTAAGAAGATTTCAGAAAGTATATGTAAGAAAAAGAAACAATGTATTAGGAACTCCGATAAAGAATATATAGCACCAAATATGCCCTCTTGTGTACATTCTGAAAGGAAAAAATTGTTCTAACAAACACTATAATGTAACCTCTGTGAAGTTTAGGAAAGATACCTGAGAAAGTGTATATATTTTTTCTCTTAATTTTGTTTATTCAACTCTCAAATTGGAATTAAAAATGGAAAGTGATAATCTTTCTATTTTGCTGTGTATTTTTCCTACCATTTTTCTTGGTTTTCATTTTCCTCTGACTTCTACATGACATTTCAAGACCAATGGAGTTATAAATACTTCTTTGGTGCTAAAGATTCTATTTTTGAAAATCGTGATAGAATTAACTACTGTAAACGATGTCTTCTATATGTAAGTCCAGTGATGCATTTTATCTGTTCAGGCATAGAAGCAGTGAATGCAAACAATGCCCTTTGAACAATGCTCAGGAAAAAAAATACAGATAATAAAATTGCTGCCGTCAGCTTGCCAGAATCTGGACTGTCGGTACAAGGTGGATAACGCAGAAATACACTGGACTTGAGCAGACTTACAAGTATGTTTGAAAAGCAAACTTACAAAATTTCATCTAAAAGCATTGTTAAAATATTTTCTAAAATGATATGAAAATCTTTCTGCTTCAGCTAATGAAACTCTTCACTTCACTTGTTAATAAATGGAAGTTTAGAAAGGGTCAGTCCTTACTGAAGGAAACTGGGAGTCCTGGACTTTAAAATGCCTTCTTTGCATTTTACTACATCTGACCGCTTTGCCATCTGCTCTGGGCAAGAACACTTCTAGGTAAAATGAATGGAATGAGCAGTCTAGGTTATTCACCTCGAGTAAATCCTTGCTAACCTCGAGCAAGTATTAGTGAGTATTTCTTAGCTTCTTCCTTATTTCCCATGCTTGAAATATATTACTATAAATATTCTCCAAGAAGTCTCCACATTAAAAGATGAAACCTGTAACAAATGAGGCCCCTTCTCTTCCAATAATCTCTTTATTTAGCAATATTTTTAAAGGACATGAATCGTATTAATTGCTCCTTCAATGGGCCAGAGTATAAAATCATAGTATGATCCATTAATTTGAAGGTTACGACACTCCCTGACTCAATTATACTGCTCTTCTTGCTTCCTCCCTCATATATATACTACCTTTGGCGCATATTAACAGCTCACTTTAAATGACTGTTGAACAAAAAGATGGGACAACAAAAAGTTTTTTTTTTTTGGTAAAGCCTATCCATGGAACACTTTTAAAATAAGGAGTAGTTCAAAACATTTCTAGCTTTGAATTTCTATCTCTGTTAATCTTTTAGGGTGCTACAGGTTTCAGAGTTGGAAAATGAACTCTATAGCTCAATTCAACATAAAAAACATGAAATTTATGTCATGTAAAAGGTACTATGCTAGTTTTTACTAGGTGAGTTAAAGACAAAGAAAGAATGAGTCCAGCCTGACAGGAGTATATATTTAGTGAGAAAAATATATATCCATGAAAATGTAATAAAAACCATAGGCCAATTCATATTTGAAAAAGAAATGAACAGCCCTGGCTGGGTGGCACAGTGGGTTGGGCATCGTCCATGGACTGAAGGTCGGATTCATGGTCAGGGCACACCACAGAAAGAAATGTACAAAGTATACAGAGAAGAGAACGTGAATTATTTCATGTCAGAGACACTGAAGCAGGCTTCGGGGAGGAAAGGGCATTTAAACAAAGCTTCCAAAAGCCACAAAGGATTTAAAAAGTTAAAAATGGCAGCAGGGGCCTTCCAGACAAGAAGATACATGACAAAGTGAAGCGTGAGGAAAAACTCTGGGCTTCTTAGAGGATTAAGGTAAGTAACAGAGAGCACGGAGCAGAAGGATCCTCAAAATACCACAAAGGGTTATCTTGCCTTACTTACACTTGCCTTGAAAGGTGACGTTCTTTGCTTTAAGTAAAACATTTGGAAAAAGAAAAAGCAGTGTGCACAGCCCCAAGTCAGGAACCAAGTAACCTAAGCCACCATACTGTTCCTGTCATTGCTGATTCATTTGTGTCCCTGGAAAGACAGATGTGGTGAAGAGAACTCGGGTTTTGAGATGATTCCAACCTACATTTGTATCTTATTTGTCTTCTGTTGATTAAGCAAGTCACATCTCCTGTCTTTGGTACAGTTTTAAGGTGACATCGGACTCCGTTGTTTTAAGGTCATATTTAGTCTCGACATTCTTTAATATCAGGACCCCTTCACTATGTTTGCAATTCTGGAGAGCCCCCCACCCCCAGAAATTTCCACTAGGAGTCTAGAATGAATATTCTTCTTTTTTCTGTGACTTTATAGACTCTTCCTTCCTTTCTCCAACCCACTATCCCTCATTTCTTTCTCCCTCCTTCTTTTCTTCTTTCCTTTCTTCTTTCTTTCTTTTGCTTCTTTCCCCCCTTTCATTCCTCGCTCCCCTTTTCTCCTATTTTATCCCTTATGCTCTTCCTTTTCCTCCCCCCTTTTCCCTTTGTTGCTTCATTCTCCCTTCTCTCCTCCCCCCATCTTTTTTTCATTTCACAAATATTCTTTGACATGTGCTGTCTACCTTTTAGTGTGGGAGGTACAAGATTATGGAGGGTGAGACCTGGATCTTCCTTAGGTTGCCCCCAGCATATTGTGGAAGATACGCAGTGAAGTGATGGTTAGCGTATGGTATCACAAATAACTCTGAGTGGCCAGCTCACTCATTTGTGCATAACTGGTGAAGTATACCTAAAAGAAGAAATATCTGAACTAAGGACTGGAAGGATAGGTAAGCAAAGAAGGAAAAAAAAGTAGAGAGTGCCCAAGCCCAGGGGATGCTATGGGCAGAGATCCAGGCATGGGAGCACTGTATTTCTGTGGGTTTATATATAATTCAGCATGATAAGCCTTTTCATGTAGGGAAGAAAATATAAGGCCTGGTTCTCAAAGGATTTGTATGTTACATTAACTATACATAGTATGCCATAGACAAGCATCTTCCACTGTAAACAAACATATATATATATGTAATTTAGAAAGATCAATCATCCTGGCTGTTTGTGGAGAATGTTGGGATGGAGTGAAATGAAATATCAGGAGACCACTTAAGAGAATGTTGCCACGGAAGAGGAGGGAAACTGTGGTGGTCCAAGCTAGGATGACAGCATTAGGAGGCATGTGAAGATATGGGAAACTCTAAAGAATTCTAATTGATATGATTGGTAACTGATTGCATGTAGAGGAAAAAAGGCTGATGAAGAGGGAAAAGTCATTTGAAATTCTTTGCTGTTAGGGGGCGATTGGAGGCCTGGTAGAGCCACTCATTTAGAGCTTAAATAGAGGAAAATCCGTCTCTACATAGAAGCCATCAAGCAGCAGACTCACTGAACCATCTCACTATTTTATCTTGCGTAGATGGTTACTCAGCACCTCAAGGTGGGGCAGTAATGTAAAGCTTTATACAGGGGAGGCTTACCGGTTGGACTTGAAGTTAGAGGGACCTGAGATAAAATTCCACCTTGCCAGGCAGTAGCTGCGTGATTTTTGATAGGTGTCTAAGCTGCTATAAACCACATTTTCTCTTCTGTGCAGGGAGACTAAAATATGAACATTGAAATGTCATGAGGATTAAATGAGCTTGTGTACCTGAAGCATGTACCACAGTACCAGGCAAATACAAATCAGTCAATAAATGTTAGACATATTACTGTGCATTTGAAGTTTATTGTTTTGTTTTTGTTCTGGAGGAGGAGATGACATTTTGTATAGTGTTCACTTAAGGGAGAGGTATGAGATTTAAGTTCTATTTCCGTGTCCGCTATTGATTCTCTTGGAAAAATTTTGTTTACTTCTCTGGGCTGTGGTTTGCTCACTTTTATATTTATTGCTATTTTCTTTTCATCTAACCAGGGGAATATGCAGACAACAGAGACAAAATAGCATAAATTATCTATTGAATTCATTTTTAAAAGAAAAGAAATTATAAGTAAATGACATCATTAGTATGTTACTTATATTATAAGACATATAATTATTCATATCTGCACTGAAATAGAAAAGTCATTTCTTCACAAGATTATTGGTCTCTAAATGATCAGAAGAAAAAAATGTTTTCACATGATTATTCCATTTTCAGTTATCTCATGTTAATTATTGACTGAATACCTGCTATAGACCAAGCACTGTTATGATTAAAATTTTATTATCTCAAATTAACATTTCCCATATTTGGATTCACTTTTTCCCCATCACCCAGTTCTTCCCGGAATTACTATTTGCATTAATGATGCTACAATTCTTTGAGGCATAAAGTAAATATTAAAATAATTCAACTAGCACATACTCATGTTATTTATGTAGAAGTTTTACTTTCCAGCTGATTTCATACTCCTTCCGTGGACATCTGGGGCTACAGAATTTCTCTCATTCATATCATAGCCCCTAACATTGACTTCCAAATAATGGAAATTCATGATGCATTTCTTAACATGAATTGACTGGGCACCTATTAGGACACTTGGCATACTTATTAAAAGGCTGAATAAATGTATGTGAATGAAATACAGTGTAAAGTGATCTCTGGAAACTCACATTGAGCCCTAAATGTAAAGTAGCTCTGCAGGGAGATCACCACTATTTTTTATCTTGCCACAGTTTTAATTTTCTCAAGATATGGATTTGGTTTCTCTTTTTAATAAGAGAGAGATGCAAATCTAATCCCCCAGGATATATAATAAAGTTGGTGAAGACTGTAATCTGGTGCAGAGAATATAACTTTTCTGCCTACTGTTTCAAAAAGAGAAAGAAATACAGAAGAGAGAAAAAAGAAAATTAGTATTTTATTATTATTTATTCAACATAAATTATGATTTGTCACTGGGCAGTAGCCATTGCAAAGTTGCGATACCATACTTTCATAAGCATTTTTAAATGTATGATTTAAATTAAACAATAAATGTTAAAATTAAAGTATTTAGATCTTTCAGATATGTGAATTAGGTAATATAACTGGCAAGACCACAAAAATATATTGTACCTACTAAGTTTGTGTTATCCTATTTTTACTATTTATACTTTTAGCTAATGCTCCACAAACAAGCAGGCAGAGCTAAGCCAAATGTATTTAACAAAAAAAGTGCATGGTGACAAATAGAGGAGAAATGGAAAGGTGGCATCTATGATGTTTATTTTAATCTTGGTTCTTCACCCCGTCCAGAGTTGTTTCAGATGCTGGGAGAGTATGAAAAATAAAATAAAATATTAAAATAAAAATTTAGAATATTAGTATAAAAATGCAAGTGTATTTCATGTTAAAATTAAAAATGCTTCAAGTTTTAGTAGTAAAACTACTAAAACTACTAGTATGGTATTTAGTATTATTAAAACTTGGGTGGTAAAACACAGTGCTACATACAGCTGATGCAGCATACAACTGAGGTATTATAGACTTGTGCACTTGAAACTGATATAATTCATTAAGAAATGTTATTTCAATTAATTTCACTAAAAATTAAAATAAAAACTTTTACATATTGATAAATATACTTAAATAAACACAGAAACAGATAAGTTGAATCTTCAATATAAAATGTTAGCACAAAGTTAGTAAATTGCCATGAAAATTATTATTTCCAATAACATGTGTGTGCAAGGTGGTTTTAAAAATACATATCTGCATGACAGTTGACATTTTGGGTTGTGTGCATTCTTATTTCTAAGAATTTGTTTGCACACAAATTAAAGTACATGTGTACTTATAACCTAACGTATTTTGACAAAGAAAAATTGTGTTTGGTAATTATCAACCAAAAATAAATATTTACTAAGCTTACTGTGTATAAATCTCCTATGTAACTGGATGGGAAATAAATGCCACTTAATTATTTTTAAGTTTCTTTAATTCTATATGTAAAATATGTGGAGGGAAGACAAACACACTGAAACTACAATAAACAAGACCAGGCAGGCAAAATTGTGTCTTGCTGCTTGTATTTTTTTTGTTTGTTTTAAAGATTTTATTTATTTATCTTTAGAGGGGAAGGGAAGGAGAGAAGGAGAGAAATATCAATGTATGGTTGCCTGTCGTGAGTCCCCTGCTGGGAACTGGCCTGCAACCCAGGCATGTGCCCTGACTGGGAATCGAACTGCTGTTGTGTGGGTTGCAGGCCCGCGCTCAATCCACTGAGCTACACCAGCCAGGGCTTGCTGATTGTATTTTGAAAGTGATAAGAAAGAGAACTTGGCAAAGACTAGGAAAGAGAAACCTTAATGGAAAACTGGTAAAGAGATCTGAGAAACCCCGGGATTAAGGGACTAGTTTATGCTACTGGAAACTCAGCTGGGAGTCGTCTTCACTATGGTTTCCTAAAGCTTACTCTGAGGGGTCTCCTGCTCATGCTGAGTACTGGTGGTAAAGACTTTCCAGAGCCAGTTGAGTAGATAGGATCAAGACTGATACCATATGAGTATAAACTCTCTTGTCTAAATAATAGTTCTTTGACTCCTAGATTCAACTGTCCTAGTCTATTCACTTAAGTCAGAAGTACATATTAAGCATCAGTGCTTACAGTGTTATCAGTAAATTTATGTATGCCAAAGTTCAAATGAGAGTCATATGTGTGTATTAGGTAGGTCGACAGCTTTCCTTCCTCAATAAACATCTATTGAGCACTTATTATGTATCGAGAAGGAGGGTCTCTCAGCTCCTTCAGGCAAGGTGTCATAACCGTCTCTTTCTTTGCTGAGAAACATGACAGACATTCAGTGGATATAATTTGAAAAATGATGGCAGACAGACTTAGGAGACAGATGTACATAAAAGCACATACAAAAAATAACTTGATATTGTAAATGCTTGAGCAATATAAACAGTTATTGTAAGATCTGGGAAGAAATTAACTCCAGTTAAGAACCTGGAAAAACCTCATGGAAGAAGAGATATCTTGAAAGTGAGATTTAAATAATATGTAGAGCTCTGGCTGATGTGATTCAGTGGACTGAGCACCAGCCTGTGAACCAAAGGGTTGCCTGTTCAATTCCCAGTCAGGGCACATACCTGAATTGTGGGACAGGTCCCCAGTAGGGGGCACGTGAGAGGCAAACACACATTGTTGTTTCTCTCCCTCTCTTTCTTCCTCCCTTCCCCTCTCTCTAAAAATAAAAAAATTAGCCCTGGCTGGCGTAGCTCAATGGATTGAGCACGGGCCTGCGAACCAGAGGATCGCGGTTCGATTCTCAGTCAGGGCACATGCCTGGGTTGTAGGCCAGTTCCCTGCAGGCCAACTCCCAGCAGGGGACGCACAAAAGGCAACCATACATTGATGTTTCTCTCTCTCTCCTTCCCCTTTAAAGGTAAATAAATAAAATCTTTAAAAAATAATAATAAAAAATAAAAAAATAAAAAATTAAAATCTTTTGACTAAGTAAATAAATAAAATGTAGACATTTCACAACTTGAGAGCAAGGGAATTTCATTGTTATATACTGTGAGGGGAAATTTCAGATGCCTATAGAAACAAGGAACTCAACATCCGGGAGAGAGGCAGACTGGGCAGGAACAGCGAGGAACCTGTGAACATAAATCCCACCTAAATGGAAGCAGCTACTCAGCTCATGGTTATTATTGCTACATTGCATTGGGGAAGTCCAGGTGGCCAGACTGACCAAGTTTTTAAGGCAAGTCAGAAATCTGAACTGTTCTGTAAAAGCCGTACGTTTCACTATTGGCAACTGATTAATATTAAGATGTTTCTACTGGCCTTGTGTTTGCAACTTGTGCTTTTATTGTGGTACCTTGGTTAAACTTCTCCCTGTTTAGGAGATAATACCTTCTTTTCCTTCCGGATCAATCACTATTTATTAAAATAACACAAAATTCTCTAATATCGTTCTGTACATTACTCATTAAAATATAAATCACACATTAAAAGGAAAGAGCATAAATTTGGAATCCTCTATTTTGGACAACCCTATGAGATAATTATTTGAAAACATTTTGCATTTTTGCCCTCTAAGAAAGATTAATCAAATATTCTAAGCATCGATTGGCTTTTTAATGACCTTGTCTTAAAACTTCCAAGAATTTATATTGGCTTGCTTTTTAGATGGTTTTTAACAATCCATTGTACATTAGAGATGTAGCGTAAAGACTGCATTATAAACAAGGAAGACTTTCTTAAGTATGACAAATAACATTAAAACCTTTTAACCTTGTCTTTGTGCACAAAGGCACCTCTAAGGGTGTCTCCAGTAAGTGCTGTATTAACACAGAAGTTTAGTTCATTACAGCCAGCTTTCTCACATACCTTAGCTGAGTGTGAATACCAAGCAATCTGTTAGTGTGCCCTGGGCATTAATACCTAATGGAATCGGATTCCTTGTTTCCTCTAATGAGCTCATTGCTTTTCTAAACATGGTCATTGCAGGTAAATGATCAATGGCCTTGAAAATTATACCACTACTGGGTTATTTTGACAAGAAATACTCATTACATAAAATAAGTATTTTCACATATATAATCTCAGGTGACTTTCTAAATAACCTCATGTATAACAAGAATAGCCATTGTGGATTTGTTGGTTTGTTTTAGTGGCTGAGTTAGAAACTGTAGACAGTCTCTCTTTGAATATAGAGAAGAGACTTCAAAGCCACATAACCTAGCTCCAATTGGAATACATTGAATCCAGTGGGTTTCTGTTAATTGAGACACTGACGGGCAGTAGCTTATGAGAAGGCCTGTTATGGTGTGTATAGTAGTTACAGCATATTATGGCTATAGTAGAACAGTTTAGTACAAATAATCTCCACTGTATTTGTTTCCTAGGTCCATCATAACAAATTACCACAAATTTGGTTGCTTAACGTCAATGTTAGAATGCCCACACCTTTGGAGTGTTTTTATAAGAGTTTATTTGAATCAAACTGATGACAAATTCAGGGAAGCAAGATCTTAAATGTTCCAGAAAATGACAGTTTGCAGTTTCTGTTGTACATTTGGAATTAAGAAGAGAACATGAAGGAGATTACATGGAGGTGGGAGCAAGCAAGTCAGATTACAAGATTATGTGCTCCCTTGAGGATGGTTATACCTCTACAGAAACAATGGGCAGAATTTGCTTAAGGCAAAGATAAACCTTTTATTAAAGTGACATGCCCTGGGGGATGACTACCAACCCCGACCTGTCCAGTTAAGAATTTAGGATCAGATCATCCTAATTTCAGTCACTGGACTTGTTAGATTTTACTATAAACTGCCCCCCACCCCTCTTTGTGTCCACAATTCACACAGGAGAAATGTATTATCTCACAGTTCTAGAGGCCGGAAGTTTGAAGTCTAGCAGTTAGAAGCATTGCACTGTCCAGAGGCCCTAGGGGAAAATCTGTTCCTTACCTCTCCCAGCTTCGGATGGCAACAGACATTCCTTGACCTATGGCCACAGTACTTACATCCCTGCCTCCATGGTCACTTCACCTCCTTCTCTTCTGTCAGCATCTCTGTTCTGTCTCTTGTAAGAACATGCCCTAGTTTTAGAATCCACCCAGGTAATCTAAGAGGATCTTTTTATCTTAAGATCCCTAAGATTTGTATGCAAATCTTTTTTCCAAATAAGGTCACATTCACAGGTTCTGGGGATTAGGACTCCTACATAAATCAGTTTGGGGACCAACAATCATCCCATTACATCTACTTTTCTCCACTGCCAAGGTTAGTAAAGCCGAACACTGTCACTACTCATGTTATTTCGATGCTTAAGTGACTTACCAATATGATCATGTACTGATTAATAACTTATACATGTGCGTTTGCATTTTCATCCTTATAACCATTCTAGCATTAGCTCTTCGATGCAGATCAGGACCTAGAGGCTCAAAAAAGGTAACACCTTGCCTAAGGGCACCACACAGCCAACAAGAGTGTCAGTTTATATTTAATGTGTATGTCTTCAATTATAGCTTACATTTATTCATATATAACTTTACACATTCACATTCTGTCTCAGAAATTGGTGTGGTAAAATTTATTCATTAAAATTTTAGTCTCTGTGATGCCTCAGCTTCCTGAGGTAATACTCGATAAATTTCAGGACATTGCTTTCAGATTTAACCTTAGGAAGAGCAAGCCAAAGTGAGGTTTTAATAGAATAAGGACCATAGAATAAGAATGAATTTAAGGCTTACTGTTATACCCAAAGCTATCCTTTGATTTTTATTTCTAAAGTAGTTCAACCCATAATAGATTTAGAATTTAAAAAATGGTGTTAAGTATATTGCAGTGCTTAAAGCCATATGCACAGAGACTGTGGTGTTTGAGTCCCGTCTTCCCCATTTATTAATGCTTTTGTGGAGCTAATCACTTAACTCTCCTGTGCCTTATTTTCCTTGTTTCTAAAGTAGAAAATCATAATGATACCTCACAGGGTCTTTTAAGGAGTCAATTAAATAATAATAATGCTTAAACAGTAACAACTTCATAGTATAAAATCAACGCAGAAATATGAGTTATTATGAATTATTCTACGTAGAGAGCGATAATATAAGCACTGCATTCAAAATCGTGATGGAGTAGCCAGTGGTAGAATTCAGTGGAGTTTTATCTGGCACCCAACACAGCTTCTGAGCAGAACATGGGCAGAGGGGGTCACAGCGTAGCGTACATATCACCCAGTAGGGTTTTCTTTAGCAAATCAAAGTGCTCCATGATCGATCCTTCCTTTCTTCTTCATACCACTTAATCTGCAGGATTGCATTCCTCTCCTGACCCTGACTCTGCTCTGTTATTTATTCTCTCTTTAAGGAAAAAGTTAAGTTTTCATTTTTTCAAGCTAATCCTTGTTAAATCTTACCTATTTTCAGATTTCCAAGGTAATGTGAACCCATAATTGAGTCAAAAGAAACAATCGTATTAGCTCTGTTTCATATGCATGAACTCCGTCAAGAATACTGGAAACTATATTCTGTTGGCGTGTTTGCAATTCTGAGAAATCTATTGTGATACACCATTTAGAGATAAAGTGTGGGAAGGCTCAGGGAACTGGTAGCATTTCTAAGTAAAGTGGTTCACAGCTGTCAGAGTGTATGAAATTAATGCTCAGTTTGTTTACATCCATATCATAGCTCAAGCATTTGTAGTCTGTTGGTGGAGCAGAGAGGAAGTCATGAAGTCTTCATATTTCATTTATTTGCGTTTTCACATATAGCTTTCTGTGGCAATTATTTTAAATTTATGAACCTCATATATAATAACACTTTTCTTTATGGAACCCAGTGTTTGTGTTGAAGACGAATTAAGTACATTCCTAATAGACTCAAGATGTCAACAGTTATTATCTACTGTTCTATTCATTTGGGGAGGGCAATTTGAGTAGATGTCAGCACAGGAAAGTGAAATTAATTGTCTCCATGTTCAACTATGACTGAATGATTGAGTCAGCTGTATGCATGTTCATATATTTAATTTTGATTTCTATCCATCTGAACCGCAACTTACCCTCCTACTCCCATTGAAGAAGCGAATTCATTTTTCAGTAGTGGAAGCCTTTAATTGTCAATGCTTTAGGGAAAATACACTAAAATGCATTGTGTGTGCCGTAAATGAAATTCTGATCTTGCTTGTAACTCAAGCAAGCAATGTAAGTCTGATCTTTGCTACCAAACTCACAACAGCCAAGTTCTCCCTTTGATCAGGGGAATTGAAATGTGTCTGCATGAATTGTTTTACACAGTGTCTTCTCCAACCTCCAGGTGAGCACAAAATGCCGAGGCCTCTGGTGGGAGTGTGTCACAAATGCTTTCGATGGAATTCGCACCTGTGATGAGTACGATTCCATATATGCAGAACACCCATGTATGTATACTTACACATTCCACTCATAGGGGTGGACTATCAAAGAAAATTGAACCCATGTTTCCATTGTGTAGTCTTGTTTTCTACAGTCCTGTATTAAGATTCTGCCCAGTTTTAAATATTTTAAAGAAAAACTTGGTGTATTTCTGAAATAGGAGTTAAAACTTTTTAGCCTACTTTTTCTTTGCCTGTGTATTTGTAAATTCTTTAGAGTAAAAATATTATCTTATTTATCACTGTTTTTTCCAAAAGGACCTCTCATAGTGCCTTATACGCAATAGGCTTATAGTAAACACTTTTAAAATTGAAACAAATTCCTCAGGATGCTGTGATTTTATGATTAGAATTGACAAGTTAGGTGAAAAGCATTTCAGAGATGACTTGTAGCTGTAACTTTGTTCAAATAGGGAGTTTATAGTATTTCAATGGAAGGATTTCTGAGAGAGAGAGAGGGAGGGAGGGAGAGAGAGAGAGAGAGAGAGAGAGAGAGAGAAATGAAAGCAAATTAGTTTTGGTTTCCTTCAAAGTAATTGACAGGTGATGGTGACACATGACCACTTTTCTCAAGGTAAATGAAGAGTAAGCCTTGGGTTGTGACTTCTCCCTGGAAAGCTATTTCATCCAGGGAACAGAATCTACAAAGAGCAGTGCTCTAATATATCCTCCCTTGCCATTTAGGATTTGAGTGTCTGAAACACTTTTAACATAATTTATAAGGTTCATAGACCTTTCTTTCATTTTTTAAAAGTCCTCTTAATTCTTTCTCTTTTTCCTTCCTGTGCTAACCTAGTTCTACCTACAGAGTGGGTAGGTAGAACTATGTAGGTAGAACTCATGATTTTGTCAATAGAAAGAGAAGTTCATGCAGACCTGGGCTATTCCAGAAATACAGTGGTATGGTTACATCTGAGGGGAAAAAAAGATGAAATCTTTCAACCTTTTAAAAACTTATGTAAGAAGAAAATAAAATCACTCATAAGCATACTGCACAAGAGAAAAATCACTTTATATTTTAATATTCCTTTTTAACTTTTCCTTAACTATCTCACATTTTTTATGATAGTCTTAGTTATTAGTTGCAAATAATATCTAAAAGTTGCATTAATTTTCTTTAAAAATTTTATCATATACTTAAAGACAACCTAGATGAAAATGTGTTCTAAGGAAATATTATAACTATACCCTCTAAGTTAGGGTATTACTTATAAGAGGGTAGGATTTTATATTTAGTCTCTGATATGTTTTACACAACCACAATTAACCTTAGATAAGCTTTTCCATTGCTCTGTATACCTAAAATATGCAGACCCAGATAAATACTTTTTTATGGCTCCTGTTGAAATAGTTAATTTGAATTCACTCTTTATTCCCAGCAAATTAGAATATAATTTAACATCATTTTGGCAGCCAAATTTCACACAATCATCAAAAAAAATTCCTGGCTAAACAGTATTAGCAACCTGTTTGCAGTGCTGCTTTCTTGGAAGTGTCCTAGCCATGGGGCCCTCACATGACTTCATAAGCCTGAATCCTGAAGTTCCACAGAGCATCTGAACAATGTTCTGTGTGAGTTGAAGGTCAAGGAAAGGAAGACAGGACCCACAATGATTTCAGGACGCTGTGTCCATGTGGTGCTTCTGTCACTGAGTAGTCTCAGGTTCCAAAAAGAAACTTAGAAATTTCAAGGGAGGTGGTCCACAGGGTGGGACATCTTGGTTTGGGGTGCTGAGTAGGAGTCCCACTTGCATTTATCATTGATGGTCAAAGGATCTGATAAAATTTAAAACCTGCTGCTACCTAATGAGTTACATATTATTTCCCTTCCTCTGTTTTGAGCAAAGTCAACCTGAGATTTGATCTAAATTTGAAATTTCAATTCAATTTTTTATATAATGCCAAATTTTGATATCTTAAAATTTTCATTCTAGAAATGAATTATATACCTATACATTAATAACCCAATAGCATAATCCCTTATTATTAAGGTAGAAGCAGGTCTGATGCATCAATTTTTCTCTTAAATGGATCATATAAATATTTTTTTTATTTCAAATAAAAAATGGTCACACTTTTGCAAGCATCCTATTACTAAATAGGTCCTACAGTTACCTCATTGCTGGAGAAAAATTATTTACAATGCAAGGAAAATATCAATCACTATGAATATAAAACATAATTATTGTACCATTAAAGGAATAAATTTTATTACCCATTAGTTCTGATTTTGTTACAACCCTCCACTTGTAACAAAATTTTCCCATTGTTAATCTAGCAGAACTGTGACTCAGTTCAGGGGGCTTTCCCAGACGAAGATGCTTGCATTGCAGAAGGCGACCGCTACTATTCTACCTCTGTTTATCTTGTCTTCCCTTCCCTGGGTCTTCCACCATCCATTCTCACAGCCTGTAGCTTTCAAATACTCTCAGTTGACAATGCAATGTAAAAGGGTTAATATAAAGTCTTGGCCAGGAAGGGTCAGGACTTGAAGGGATGAAAGAGAATATGATCTGTTTCCCAAAAGTTGTCTTCTACCTAACAACAGAAGCGCCTTCTCCTTTGACAGTTCTCCAATTGGCAAGAGACATCTTAAAGTATATCTTACGCCCCCACATGAAATTAAAAAAAATATTTTCACAATAAAACTTTAAACAAATATAGTGGTTTCAATTGAATATTTATTGACTAACTTCTACAGATCAGATATTCTACTTTCAATTGTTTAAAATTGATTTCAATTTTAAATTGAAAATTTAAAGTTGACTGATTTCAAAATAAGAAGCAAAAAAGAAACATTTATTTAGTCCAGACTATATGCCAGGCATTTTGCTCAGAGGCCAACAAAGCTAAGTAATAATCAGCACTTAAATGAAAAAATAACACCAATAACCTCCTGATATTTTTGCATTTTAATAAAAATTTAAGGGTACTCATTTCCAAATTCATGTAAATTTAAACACACAGCTCTTTCAGTGGTCTGTGTTAATGTATGAGCTTGTCTACATTTTTATGTGTTTCTGTGAGTTAACATGTCTCCTTCATCTAACCATATGTCCCATATGTCCTGGTCTTCCAGTGAAGTTAGTGGCAACTCGGGCCTTGATGATCACTGCAGATATTCTCGCTGGGTTTGGATTCATCACCCTGCTCCTGGGTCTTGACTGCATAAAATTCCTCCCTGACGAGCCATACGTCAAAGTCCGCATTTGCTGTGTGGCCGGAACCACGCTGCTGATAGCAGGTACGGGTCTGGACTAGTGATAGAGGTGGAGATACACATGTAAGGTCTTGAGGTGAAGGAGAATGGCGATGTTCTGAAGCAGTTCATTTTCGGATCCTATGTGACTTGCTTTCCTAAATCAAAGGAAGAAAAAGTACATTCACCAGCCCTATTTTCTTTAGCTTTGAAATCACAGAATTATATATTTTTTGTTATTAGTATGACAGATCAAGATTTATCAAAGTCCTCAAGATATGTTAACTACCTAAAAACTGTACAATGCTTTAATTTAAAAAGTTTTTATTGTGATTATTCCTGAAGTTAAATTCTCAATTAAGAGCCAAGTTTGATTGAGCCCCCTTCCCTATACCATCACCACCAACCCTTTTCAGCAATGAACTAAGTTGTGCCACGTCCTGCTTAGATTTTTCTCATGTGACAACCCTTTCCATCATAAAGGACACAATAAACAGATCATATTATTATCTTCACTTAAGAAGGAGATAAATAAATTGAGTACTTCTAATAAATAAATATTAGAAGACTAATAAATTGAACATGACTAATAAACCATAAGTCAAGAAACACTTCGCATGGTGTTTTATTAGTGAAACAGCAAAATTGATACTCAGGTCTTTTAACCAACTTTAAAGCTTATACTTCCTCTGTCAGATCATGATGCCTTTGAAACTCTTTGAATCTTAACGAGCTGGGTATTTCATTGAAGAAGCCAACAGCAAACACCCTGTAGAGAGAAAACTACCTTCTTTTATGGTAGACGCAAAAAGTTAGCAAAGCAAACGTAAGAAAGAGCCTGACCAGGCACTCTAGGTGGTGAATGGCTAGAGACTGGGGAACTGAAAATACTTGGAGATATGCAAGTGTGATGTATGGCTTTAGACCTGTTACTTAGCCTGCCCCCACAGATCTGCAAAACAGCCTGAAGTGCCAGCAATAGTATCTACTCTGAATTGCTATTGTGATGGTCCAATGTGAGCAGAGTAAGCTCAAAGCAGAGACCCTAACCCATCACAATGTAAAAACCAGGGTCTCCCAGGTTTTTTCACACACAAACATTGAGTCAATGCCCCAATGATCCTTAGGTTGTGTTAAAAATTCACAAGAATTTAGTTATTCTTTCTTTTTAAGATATGCATTCCCATATCCAGTCTAGTGATAACATAAAGCTTTTGTATATAACAATGTGTTTTGTTTAACAAGTTTAAACATCATTTAACTCTTTACAATTTTGTTATAGAATAATTTTTGATACTAGATACTCCTTTATTTCTGATAAAACAAAAAATGAGCTAAATTTAAAGAAAACCAAGTCAATAAAGAAAATTCCTATAGGAAAGTCTGAAGAAAAAAATGTCTCAATTAAGTTGCCAGACATGACCCAATCCTTGGAACCATCATCCAATATCATCATGCTAATATATACTAGGGGGGACCCAAAAATCCTGGAATTAACTTCTGGGGGACATGCCCCTTGTAGTCCAGGCTTCTTCCATGCAGTGAGTATTCTGGGAACCCATCTGTACCAGTGTACCAGCTGACATTGTTATGAGAGGCTGCATTTGGTTTCAGTGAATTTCTTTTAAAGATTTTCAGTGCATTTGCCCATTCCATGGTGGGTGATTTATGAGCACCACACCACAGGTGCTGACTGTTCAGCAGTTTTTGACCAAAAACGGAGGACTCATGTGCCCCACCCACCCTATTCACCAGATCTTGCCCCAAGCAACTATTTTTGTTTCCCCAGATAAAAACAGTCCTCAAAGGGAAACCTTTTGCAAATGTGGAAGAGGTGAAATAAAAAACATCAAAAGCGCTAAAAGGCATTGAAGTCTTTGAGTTCAAAAACTGTTTTGAGCAGCAGAAAAAAAATCTCAATGGATGTATTGCATTAGATGGAGACCACTTTGAAGGTTTCTAAAGTTTAAACATGTAAGAATAAATATACAATTTTTAAATAAATGAATTCTGGGTTGTTTTGGGTCCCCCCTCGCATATTCTGTTTTTGAGTATAAAAAAGGAATTTTCATTCTAAACCTGTGTTTTTACCATATTATAGAAGAGGCAGATAATTTATACCCTGTTGTCTAAAGGTTATAGGATCATGATCTGGTTCTTCTTAAAAACTTCTTGCATTAAACAATTGAGAGAAGAATGTAGTGAAATGGTGATTTAAACAGATATCACAAACTTCCCAGGAGAAAATGTGGAAGTTATTTTGGATACTACAAATTTCAGAAATACCCTTTTCACATAGCCTCTGATTCCTCAACTCCTCATCCTTTTCTTTTCTTGCATCTAGGCCCTGACATGCAATTTATTCTCTAAAACAAGAGGAGCTCAGTGGCATCATGTCAAGCCAGTTAATTATCAGACAGACTAATCTATGGGTATTAAATTTTATTAAAAAGAAATAAATTTTCTTAGTTTATTCTTATGTGTGGGGGTGATAGACAAGGATTTATTATAAAACAGACAATTTTGACTTCATTGATCAGCTTTTAACCACAACACACTAAAATTCATTACTTTAAAAAACATAATTTTTATATGAGAGCTGGTTATGCAGCTGCTATAGCTTCAGTGGTGGGTCTGGGTAGTGGAGCAGGGGAGAAACTGAACACAACTAAAGAAGACCTCTACTTTCAATAAAGGTATTAATATAGAAAGGACACGTGCTCTTCATTATTTGTCTTGGATTTTGTATTCTTCCTGTTCTTCATATTTTTGTTTTGTTCTTAATATTTTTCTTTCTATAATACTAAAATAGCATTGGAAAGATAGGAAAATTAAAGAAAACCATAGTGACCATTTTAGGTTTACAAAAACAGTTGAGCACTGAACTATTTTACTTTCGTATTTCTGAGATACAATTTGGAAGAAATACAGGCTAGAAGGCCAAAGAAGCACATAAAAGAGGTGACCAAAATTCAAGCTGGTGATGAATCCATAGTATCACTAACTTCCCTGGAAATGGTGCCAGCTGTTCTGAGTTGTAGGATTTAAATTTGGGAAAGACCTGCATTATCCTTTTGGATTCTTCCTTTCTTTCAGGTGCCCCAGGAATTATTGGCTCTGTGTGGTATGCTGTTGATGTTTATGTGGAACGTTCTTCTCTGGTTTTGCACAATATATTTCTTGGCATCCAATATAAATTTGGTTGGTCCTGTTGGCTTGGAATGGCTGGGTCTCTGGGTTGCTTTTTGGCTGGGGCTGTCCTCACGTGCTGCTTGTACCTCCTCAAAGGTAAGAACAAATTAAAAGAGCACACTTCCTTGCCTCCAGTACCATTTTTCCCAGATGAACAAAAACACATCTCCCCAGCCTAAACTAATTTTATTTACTTAATCTCTATCTGTTGCCATGAACAATTTCAGTTGTTCAAGGACAACTGATTTCCAATACTCAAATCTGATTATCCAGTTAGTGGCATATTTATCAGAAAACAAAACGAAAAACAAAAAACACAGTTACAACTGTGTCTAATATCCAAACATAGAATGATTACTTTAAGGTGCCATCATCTTACATGTCTTACTTCACCCAATCTGTTAAGTTTATATCTAGAGTTAAACAGAGAAGTAGACCGAGAAGCAAGCCAAATATTTATTGTTACAATATAATTTGGTTTCTAAAAAATACCATTTAAAAACAAAAAGGATTTCTCTCCTTATCAGGAAAAAAAAATAAAGAATTCTTGGTTAAATTTTCAATCTAAAAATTACTTTCAGGATAAAAATCTACCTTGCAATCTAGAGGTCCTCTTAGGTGATTACTTCTTACAATATGTATATTCTTGCTCCCTTAGGGAAGAATATGTAAAATGACATTATTTTATTTCCCAAAGTTTACTCAGCCATAGTTATTTTTATTCTCTACCATTACCTCCCTCAAACAGGTGTGGGACCTGAAAGGAACTACCCATATTCTGTGAGGAAGGCCTATTCGACGGCAGCGGTTTCCATGACCAAAGCATACGCGGCCCCTCAGACAGAGACCGCCAAAATGTACGCTGTTGACACGAGGGTGTAGCGTGCTGCGTATCGGTCTGGGTCTATCTGTTATTGAACTAGTGGATGGATGAGTGCAGGCGAAGAAAATATTAAGTTAACCCAGAAAGAGTTGTTTAAACTTCATGTTCAACTAAATTAATAGTGCACCTTAATCAAAAAGGTTGTCACTTCTTTCTTTTCTATTATTGTCATATTCTTCCTCATTCTTTCTCCACACATCCTTTCTTTCTCTCAAACACACACACACACACACACACACACACACACACACACACACTCCCTGTATTTCAAGATGAGATTCCAAGGTTATAAAAATGTTTGCTTGTTATTTCTTTATTGCTATTAGGGATTATGACATGGTAATATTGAAATATAATGACCCTTTATAAATAGAAAGCAACCTTCAAAAGAGGCCAGAGATTCTCATCTTTGGAGCGATTGATGAGCTCTTAGCTCTTTCCCTGGTTTTTGCTTCACTTTTTGTATTTTCAACTGAATGAGCTATTTGATAACTTTGAAGAAGAGGATTCTAAATTTAAGCTAGTATACCAGCGCCTACTATTGCTCTCCTTCTGTTACAAGAGAAAAAGGAAAATAGCTTTATGTGCCAGTCACTGGTGGGAGTTAAAGATAAGAAATTTCCCCTTCACACTCCAAACGTCAAAAGCAAGTGCTAAATTAATTCTGGAGCCAGTGGGGACTTTTTTCCTCATTACCAATATAAGAGATCTGTATATTGTTGCCATTACTCCCTGTTTGCCTATATTTTACCAAATTGTTAGACTACAGCAGCAATAACTAAGCAAGCAGTTCACTCATTTATAAATTGGATGTCTAAGTATATTTTATGAATGCACCATATTAGAATTCACTAACTCAGGTGTCCTCTCACAACTAGATCCTCAACCCTCTAGCAAAATGTCTGATATGTGATAAAATATAACAAGTATTTGTTTATTGAAAGAAATGAAGCCTTACAACTCTTTAAATAATTTTTCTCATAAAATGTGCTTTTTTGAAAAATATTGAAATTATGTAGACATTTAAAGAAATCAGTGAATGGATTGCTAATGAGATTAACCGATATTCACAATATAATCATCTTGAATTTTTAAATGGTAAACTATTTTAAAAGGTTTTGAAATTTAATCTCAGACTCTATGATTCCTTGTAATACACATGAATAGCATTAATCTTGTAGTATCTTAATGAATTTTTGACTATATTGGAAATTACTATTTTGGAAAATGGAAAGTTAGTGTGTTTAAGTGTTTAAGTTAAAAAAAATAAAAGTAATTTGGAAATCAGATGATGAAAGCCTAGTAAATATATTATTGTTAATGATGTTCATGATTTCAAAAAGTATTTCTCTACCAGTGTTCTCAGGAGAAGTTCTAATCTAGTCTTAGAATTAAGAGCAACTGATTCATGTTTATTTCATGTGTGTTATTAATTATGTAATTCACATTGAAAAAAATTATTTGTAGATCACCTGTCCTAGTTACATGGGTATTACCCTATGCATTTTAAAATGTATTTTGTCTTGACATTTTTTCTCAACATTGTTTTTTTAAAGTTTATTTTCACTTTAATTTTATGACATATTATCTGTTATCTTTCGTATATTTCAATGTGTCTCTTGAAATTCTTCTGGAGAGGAGGAGGGTAAAAATAAATTAAGTAGCTCTTTAAATTTTAAAGTTTCAAAATTTTTTATCGTTAAAAATTTTACTTGTAAGAGGAAATATTTCAAAGGATTATGGTGATAATTGACTTCTGTGACAGTTTTGAACTTTTTCTCAATAAAAGCATTCTGTATATTCTGGGAGGAATATTAGTATTTTTTCTTTAATTACCTTGAGAATATCTTTTGCTTATTTATTATAATTTAATAAAACATCTTGAAATAAAGCATAAGAAAGAATATATTTTGTATTGCAACCAATGGACAACAAATCAAATATTAAATCATTGACATGGTGGTTCTGAACATGTTTAGGAAGAAAAAATAAGTCCAAAGTGTACACACACATGACTATTAGGTGGAAACATTAAAATGACCTATTAAATTCTGAGTACTGTAATTTAGTCATATCTAGGTAATTGTAAGAAAAATAAAAATTATAAATTTGGATAATTTTATTTACTGTACCTTTATTAACTATTACTTTTTAATATCCCATTTTTAATTACAACTAGACTTTTATTATTATAAAAGTTGTACGTGTGCTTTGTAGATAGTGGGAAAGCACGAGGAACCAGAAATATATCTTGTTTAAATGGCAGGGCACCATATTCTCTTTATGTGGATCATCATTACTCCTAAACCTTATTGAATATCTGCATTCCTTCCAGACATTATGCATTTATATACATACACACAATGACACATATACATGTATATTTATTTTTTAGGAGACCATTCGACATGTGTTGCTTATAATCATCTTTTCCCTTTAACTCTCTGCCTTTTTTTTTAGCAATAACCTTATCTAATAACTGATCAATATTAAAATTTCCATAAGTTACTTAAAATTCACTAATACAGCTCACCTGTCCAAACCAGGATCTGCATTTCCTCTGGTTGTTATGCCTTTTAAGTCTCCTCCTTGCAATAAAAGCCCCATGTTTCTCTTGCTTTTAGCTTTGGAACACCTTCTCCCTTTTCCAATTCTTACCGCCAACATTCTTCTTTTCTCCAATAAAACGTCACTTCTCCAGGTAGCCCTCTGACTTCCCCCAGACTGGGTTAGTATTGGCACACCTCTAACATCCAAGGGCTCTCCTCTGTAATTGTCCTCATGGCACTTCACTTATGAGTGTAGCATCTTGTTTCATACCTCAATTTCCTGTAAAGATTACATGCTCTAGTGGGAAACACATTTTCTACTTTGTGTGCTGATCTATTCCCAGCATCTGGCCCAGTGGCTAATGCACAGCAGGCCCTCAGCACACATTTTTGTACAAAGGAGTGAATGAATGGCAGTAATACTCTGACCAGGAAAAGTAATAAATTCATTGCATGTAACTTATCTTCTCATTGTATTATTTCTTCCCTTATTTACATGCATACATTTGGGCAGTTTTATTGAAAGGCCAGATCTGTGTTTTAAAGCAGCCTTGGGGACAAAGACATTTTTAAAAAGTTCAGAGCACAACAAGCTAATTGCTATGATGTAGGTTTATAGAAAATGCCAATAGAAAAAGCCATCTCTATATGTGCTGGTAGATCAGGGAAAGCTTCAGAGAGGAGAAAATTTTTTAGTGGAGTAAATAATGGTGATACAAAAGAAGTCATTCACTTGTTCTCAAATGAATGAACTTGCCCCCTGATGTACAGTAGTTAAATGGAATACAATATAATGTACACTTTAATATGGATTAATCTGTGTTTTCATTCACAAAAACTGGTAATTTGTCATTTAAAATTTTTTTAAAATAATATTATAAAACATAAAAAGATAAGGAAGAAAACATACAAGCTAAACACATCAGTTGTCTCAGCACACAGAGAATCTCTGGAGTTAGAAGAAATATATATATGTGTAAAAATACATTTTATGTATATTTATGTACATTTATTATGTACATTTTTGAAAACTTCATAGTACAGAATGGTAAGAATTAAACAATGTCTCTCTTACTCATGTCTATGTTCTTCCACAACTATTTTTCTCCTGAGAAAAGTTTTTGTAGCCTTTTAAACAAAATTATTGAAATACATATATAGAGCCTTTGAAAATGTATACACTGTATTATTACATTATGTTTTTCCTTTAAAAATAAAATCAATAAATATATTTATTGACAATTTTTCATGTCACATTATTCTTTTTAATAGCTGCACAGTTCATTGGCCATATGTATCCTTATTTTTCTAATTTGTTCCCTTAAACATCTCTATTATTTCCACTTTTGCTATTATAGAGAACATTGGAATAGATGTTTATTTTAAAACATATTTGCCTTTCTGTAGAGTTAAAACTATAGAATTATTTTCTAACTGTGTCTTAAAGTAGAAATACTTAATCTGTGTAAATATATATTATTTCGATAGTTACAGAACAGAAAGAGTTTGTCTACCCAGGGCTAGCAGAGCCAAAGAGTAGACACCAAGAAGTACAGTGGATAAAGAATGATTATTTTTTTTTTATGAATGGAACCACCCAGGAGAATGGGAAGCTAATCTTCAAAACCCCAAACTGCTTGATGGTATATGGGTTAGAGATTGTATAGAGCAAAATCACAAGACACAATGTGTTAGGGGGCTGGAGGTCCCGCTGAGAGCTGATTGGTCAGAGGTGAGGTAAAGTAAGAGCAATGAATCATTTTTTTAGGTCTCGAGAACAGCTCTGGGGTCTTTCCCAGTCTGCCTGGTTTCATGGGAAAGCAACCATGGGATCTGTCCAACTTAGGGCTCAGGAACTGAACCGTAAAGTCGGGAGCATATGTTTGTGATATAGTCTTTCCTGTAAACCGGTCTTCGGTCCTCGCTCCGGTGTCTGACCTGGGCCTGCAGAACCAAAAGCACCGAGCCACCAACTACCACCAGTCCTACAGGTGACACTGGCACTGGGAAATAACAGGGAGCTAACACAGGGGACTGTGCTATGCACTCCAATTTTATTAATGCAGGTTCACTCAGATTTATTAATGCAGATATAACCCAAATCTATACTAACCTAATAACAATACTAATCACTCAGAAACAAGCAGTAATACCATCACACGAGAGATTTGGGGGGTTATGAACCCTAGTCCCAGAGTCTCTCAGTCTGCGGGTCTGGGAGACAGTATGGTGAGCAAGGGAGCCGTCAGCATCTTGCAAGTTAAGCTCTCTGGAGCCAGGTGGGCAGCCGGGCAGACAAAGTCCTCGGTCCAGCAGGGCAGAGCCTCTGGCGGCTGATGCCAAGGGCCATCAGTGTAGTGTGGAGCCGCACACTGGTGTGTGGAGCTCGGCTGTCTCAGCAGTGGTCTGGAACTCGCCTCAGTTTTACCCCCGAAAGTGGTGTACTCCACCCTTCTGGGTCTCTTGATAAGTATCTTGGTTCCCCTGATGGCAAGTGGGGAATTTGCCCAGGAGCCTACCTATGGGTATCCACTCTGCAGCCATCGCTATTCTGGTCACATGTGCAGGTATTGTAGGTGTGCCTCTTTGCCAGATGTGTCTGGCGCCACTTAGGTACTTTCCCTCTTAAACCGAAATATCAAGGCTGAGTGGCAGTTATCTTGGTTACCATGAATGACTCCGTTTTGTTCTATAAAATTTTTGCTATCTTGATCAGACAAACACCATTTTATTGGTCCGGCTCTCCACATGTAACTCAGGTCAAGATGTTATCTTTAACCTGCCAGAGGTCGAGACCCTGTGACCACTACTCAGGCCCAGGTGGCTGTCTACATTGTCTTCTGCTGCCCTGGGGACTGCTGATTATTAGGGGTAAAAGGTTAGGTCTCTGAGGAATATATATGTACATATATACATGTATATATCTATATATCTAGATATGTAAATACATATCTATAGATATATATCAGGATTAGATATATATCTAATATGTATCTCTATATATAGATATAGAGATATATCTATAAATATAGATACAGATATCAGGATTCACAATTAAATTTTGTCAAAGTCATAAAGTCACAAGGACCCTCAGTTTCAATACATATAGCTCTTAAATTGACTTCCAAAAAAAATGTAGTAATTTTACATTTCCACCAGAAGTTTATAAAAGTATTTGTTTTCCCACATACTTGTCAACACAAGAAACTAGCAACCTTTAATATTGTTACCACTTTATGGACAACATGATATTATATTGGTGTATTAATCTGCATTTATTTAATTAAATTGAGCATAGTTAATCAACTTCTAAAATAATCACTAATTGTTTGCATATTTATTTCTGCAGGTAAAAATTGTAAGTTATTTTTGTTTTTATTCCCATGCTATAGCATATCTCCAATTTCAAAGCTTCTCTAAGTGTGTTATTATTACTGTCAATGGTATTAAAATATTTTTGATGGTACATTTAAATACTTTTATTTTATAGACCTCTATCCATTTTTATGTGGATTTAGAAAAGTGTCAGTCTTTCACTTATGATACAATTTAAAGTTTCCATTAAAAATATTTAAGTTTGACACTTAGTTGATTTAAAAATACATTAAATAAAAATAAGTTAAAAAACACCTTTCCAGTATATCAGAAATAAAACTCATATTTGAGTGAATGGACTTTGGTATCCAATGGGTTAATCAATGTAGTATTCTTTACATAAAATATACTGTAAGCAAAAGTTACAGTAGTTTATTAAATTTCATTGCTCATTAAAAACAAAGGAAAAAGAAGAAGGAGGTGGAAGAGGAAGAGGAGGAGAAGAAAAAGGAGGAGGACAGACAAGAAGAGCCATAAACTAGATTATAGTTAGCAAGTAAAAAAATGGACATATGCCCAAATTTAACATATAGGTTTTCTCCAGAGCCCTAAAACAACGAGACTATTCATTTATGTGCTACTGTGTATAATATGTACCAACATTTTTGGCCCAAACTTTCAGGGAAGAAATCTTTAATTTTTAATTCAATTTTATTTATTTACATTTGGGCACTTGTTTTTTTTATTATAAAGGAATTTTAGCATGCATTTTAAACATATTATGGAACAAGAAATTTTATATAGCAAATAATTACAAAACACAAGAACAGATACAATTATTTCAGGTACTACCCATGCATAATGTGCATCCTTATTTTTTCCTTCAAAAATTAGGGCAACAAAAAGTGTGGATTGTATATGGCAAAATACAGTTTTTATTTGACTACACAAAGCAGATCTCAGAAAACACATCATTTCCCTCATAAACACTTCATTATGTGTGTATAAAAGAGAAGGAGTTTTTAACAATTTAACCACAAGTATTATCACAGTTAGCATCAATAATGAAAATTTTTAATATAAAATTTTCCAATGTCTATTTAGTTCCAATTGTCTGAAAAATGTCTGTTTCAATGGGTCTCAAATTGAAAACCCCAAATTATTTGCACTTTGCCATTGATAGACTCTTAAATAAAATACTATAATTTTATTTTTTATAGTCTCTACTTGAACAAGAATTTAGGAGACTTTTGAAAAATGCAGAGAGTACTATGACATTTCCTTTGCAAAAATTTTGACTGCTCCCACNAAAAGAGAAGGAGTTTTTAACAATATAACCACAAGTATTATCACAGTTAGCATCAATAATGAAAATTTTTAATATAAAATTTTCCAATGTCTATTTAGTTCCAATTGTCTGAAAAATGTCTGTTTCAATGGGTCTCAAATTGAAAACCGCAAATTATTTGCACTTTGCCATTGATAGACTCTTAAATAAAATACTATAATTTTAATTTTTATAGTCTCTACTTGAACAAGAATTTAAGAGACTTTTGAAAAATGCAGAGAGTACTATGACATTTCCTTTGCAAAAATTTTGACTGCTCCCACAAAACTGACAGGTTAAATGTTTGTTGAAAATACATAGGGGGATGGGGAAGGAAAAAACTGGAGGAAAAAGAAAATGGAAGTTTAAAAGTAGGGAAGGAAATGCCTTTGTGAAATAGCCATTGTGCAGACAAAGGGAAATAAAGCCAACAAAATCCAGCTATTTCATGGTCTTTCTGAATTTGCTGAAGGAAAGACTGAATATAGGTGAAAAACTGAGGAGGGTTGTTGAAATCATCAAACTTTTTTATTTTCTAAATTAAGTCTTTGCATGCAAATTATAACTCAAAGAATTATGGGGAGGAGTTGAGAGATGCTCTAGTTGTAAGTTCTAGTTTTCCTTTTACTAAATTAAAACAAACATTGTATAATGTCTTTGTAAAACTATTAAATGGGACATATTGATCGACTGGAGGGATTCCATTTTAATGAAGAAAAGCTTGAAGTTTAGTAATGAAAAACAAATTAAACTAATTTGGTTAATATACCAGAAACTGAAGCAGTCAGCAAACCTTGTCAAAAACAGACAAAATAAAAAAAGAGTAAAATTAAGAAAATGCATCGTTGGAATATCAGGGAACTACAATCACAGAGGTCACTGAATCTCATGAAGTTAATATTTCAGTAATGGCTGTTCTGAGCATGTGTCAGCTATTGGTGCCTTCTCAAAGAAATCCTCTCCTTATGCTAATAAAATTATGGTAAAACTATATTTATAATGTAAACAACTTTCTAAAGCATTAACCAGTTTGCTTCTGGTCCCACACATGTACACTGAAAACAGTAAAACAAAAGCCCTGCAGTGGCACAGAATCACCCTTTTCAGTGACCATCTATTGTTACTGAGTGTGTGTCATGGGTAGCTGCCTCCTACTTTTAGCAGCCTATGAAATCATTCCTTTCAACTACATACTCTCCTTTAAGAAAAATCCTTATATCTGCAGAAAGACTTTAGCACCCTAGAAATGTTTTGCTGTCTTTAAGAAATTGACATCCCATTCTTTCATCCTACTCTCCTTATCTAGCATTGACTTATTTTGTTGGCTTTATCACAGGTGACGAGTTTCTTACATGATACCAGGTAAAAATGCAATTGTTCACCAGGTTTTCTTATT
This sequence comes from Sturnira hondurensis, assembly GCF_014824575.4. Classification (NCBI taxonomy): domain Eukaryota; kingdom Metazoa; phylum Chordata; class Mammalia; order Chiroptera; family Phyllostomidae; genus Sturnira; species Sturnira hondurensis. The sequence continues at coordinate 3,029,095 of NW_028073027.1, forward strand.
CTGTGTCTCTCAAAATTCTTTAATAAAAAACAACAGCTCCTACACCTGTAAATCTGGAAGGCAATTAGTCCGTGATACCTAAGACTCTAACATTATAAATTTATCCAGATTTAGATATACAAGAGAGAATAATCTGGATTGAAACATGATGTCAGTTTTCATATGTGATGGAAAAAATAAAAAGTGACTCTTTATTAAACATAGAGAGGTATAATTAAATTAATTACTAGAGAAAGGAAAATTCTTTTAGTTTGCTTAAGGCATCCCTTAAATGATTTTCCAAAGGGAAAGCCCTCTGCCAATAAGATAATAAAGCTAAGAAATCTGTATTCATTGATAATTTCAACCTTCATTCATTGATAATTTCAGTGCTTCTGAGCAATACCATTTTTCAACTTGTTCCTACAAAAATCTGATATCTTGGTTGACAAACTTTATTTGCTTCATGAGTCCAATAGTCAGTGAAGACTGGCATGATTTTAGAAAGAAAAATAACTATTTTTTAAATTCATAAGCATAAATAAATTTTGTTTTATCACCAAACTATTCCATTTTATAAACAGATATACTTTTATTTCATTTTGTAGAACTGTATTTAGTAAAATAACAAAAAACTATACTATACTATTTTCCAGGATTAAATAGAAAAAAAAATTAAAGAAACCTGAATAGATTTATTTTGTTTAAAATCACAAAGCAAAATGAATTCAAAGTTAAAAGATTCATTTGGAATGTATATTCCACATTTCTTTTTTAAATTGTTTTCGAATGTAGTTGTCTCCATTTTTCCCCATTCCCTGCCTCCCTGCCCCACTCACCCCCACCTCCTATTCCTCAATCCTACCCACCTTTGGCATTGTCCATGAATCCTTTATACATGTTTCTTGATGATTTTTCCCCTTCTCTCTCTCATTAGCCCCCTTGCCCCTCCTCTCTGGTTATGTCAGTTTGTTCTTTATTTCCATGCCTCTGGTTATATTTCTGATGCTTGTTTTTTTTATTAGATTTCACTTATAGGTGACATCATATGGTATTTGTCTTTCACTGCCTGGCTTATTTCACTTAGCATAATGCTCTCCAGTTTCATCCATGCTGTCATGAAGGGTAGGAGCTCCTTTTTTTCTTTCTGCTATATAGTATTCCATTGTGTAAATGTACCACTTTTTTGATCTAGTCATTTACAAATGGGCATTTAGGTTGCTTCCAACATTTGGTATTGTAAATTGTGCTGCTATGAGCATTGGGTTGCATAGGTTTTTTTAAATTGGTATTTTAGGTTTCTTAGGGTATAATCCCAGCAGTGGAATTGCTGAGTCAAAAGGCAGTTCCATTTTTAATTTTCTGAGGAAACTCCATACTGTTTTCCACAGTGGCTGCACCAGTCTACATTCCCACCAACAGTGCACTAAGGTTCCCTTTCCTCCACATCCTCTCCAATACTTGTTGTTTGTTGATTTGGTTATGATGGCCATTGTGACCACTGTGAGGTGATATCTCATTGTGGTTTTAATTTGCATCTCTCTGATGGCTAGTGATACTGAGTATCTTTTCATATGTCTCTGGGCCCTCTGTGTGTCCTCCTTGGAGAAGTGTCTGTTCAGGCCCTTTTCTCATTTCTTAACTGGGTCGTTTGTCTTCTTGTAGTGGAGTAGTGTGAGTTCATTATATATTTTGGAGATCAAAATATTCCTTTTTCTTGTTCTGATTTTAAAAATATTCTATCAAAAGTGGGTTCTCATAGCCAAGACATGTTTATTGTCTCATTTCTGTTATACAATCCTGAAGTATTTCACGTTTGGCCTTAAATATAATATTCTAGTTGAGTTTCATTTCATTGTCCACACAAGTGCTTTTCAATTCTATCCAAGCTCTATTTCATTTCCATGAAAGGTATTGAATTTTAAAGTTGTCTTTTGTAAAAGTTGTACCTAAGACAAAGGAAAACAATTGGAACTACAAAACTGGAAATTAAAGAGGAACTTGTAGTCAGGTGAAAAAAAAGTGGCTGGACCTCCTGGGTCAGGGCTGTAGAGGCTACTTGCCATGTGAGCACTTTACATACACACAACCCTTGTTTTACAGGCCCCTCAAACTCTCTGGTCTCATCCACACAAAGAGGCGTGCATGTCAGATTTCATAGACAGACTCTGATACAGGCATCTCCCCTGATGCTCAGTTTCATTGTGAGCAATATGAGCTAAAGTCCTAGATTCTTCTCTGCAGATTCGAACCTCATGATTAATATAGTTTTCTAGGGTTTATCAAAAATCTGAGATTAATAGTAATCCAGCTTCATGGTTTCATTTAACCACTAAATCAAATCTAGTTAATGGGCTGGAATCACAGATAGGCTTCCATGCCCTCTGCTGGATGTTGAAGGAAAAAGCTACACCGTCAGTAGTAAGACCTTACTGAGAAATTGAATGCTCTTTAATATGCGAAGGAAAAAATCTACGCCTGTCATAATTAAAATATGAAACACCAGGTTAAATAGAACATTAAAAATTTACTGGTGAACCTTAATTTTAATGCAGGCAAAGATTTCCAGAGATGAGGGGATAGAAAAGGAACACAGATTTATCTTTCTAAGTTTCTTTTCAAATGTCATGATAATTTTATAACCTAAATTTGGTTTATTATTATACAGTTCTCAGCGGGTCCTAAAAAGTTCCTGCTACAAAACTTTCAAGTCTCTGGTGGTCAGAGCCAAGTGGCAGAAATTATAGTGTCATTACAATGAATATTTGAGTAAGTTGGAGAAATAAATTCAGACCTTGTACAGCAATTAACATATAACAGTCATTTAGTAGGTATTACTTAGATAATAAATAAAAATGTGACCTCTGATATTTGATGAGATATTTGTCAGAAAAGTTTTTATTAAAACAAACTCTTTTTGCTACCAGCCCTACCCACCTGCTTAAAACCTATCCCCACCTCTCCTCCTATACCTAGAAAAATAAACCAGAGGCCAAGCATATAGTCTGTGTAGACTTACTCTCACACATAAATGCAACTCTCCTAAAAATAAATGCTGATCACTTGAACCTGGACTTTCACTAACTTATGACAACTACAGCTGCTGAATCCTTAGCCCCATTTCCAGAAGTGCATACACTTTTCTAGGTGTTAATTATAACCATTGACTGAATGTTCTGTAACTGGAACAGATTTTAACACACATAACTTACAGGATATGAACACAAATTCAGAAACATGAATAAAAAATAAAATCACCTGTACCCCCACAATTTAAACACATTAATGTTTAACATTTTTCTGATAGTGTGATTTTGTTTGTTTGCAATTGCAAGCCAAAATTTGTAACCTTGCCAAAATTTATTTAACTTTATACTTCTTTTTAATTAAAGTAATGCATGCATTTCATTTTAAAAGACAAACAGTGCTATGGGCCTGTGATTAAAAACAACAATGAAAAACGGCATTATCCTGCTCTAATCTCCATGGCATTATCTCTAAATCTTGTTTCTTGAGGTAATTATGTTCTTTCTTTTTTTTAAAGCCTCACCTGAGGATCTGTTTATTGACTTTAGGGAGGGAGAAAGAGAGAGAGGGATAAAAACATCTATGTGAGAGAGAAACATCGATTGTTTGCTTCCCTTAAGCACCCTGATGGGGGATCAAACCCACAACCTAGGTCTCTGCCCCAAACAGAGTTTGAACTTGCAAGCTTTTGGTGCATTGGACAACTCTCCACTCAACTGAGCCACCTGGCCCAGGCAAGGCAATTATTTTCAGTTCTTGAGTGTTTTGCTTCAGGCATTTGTGACCTAATTTCCAAATGATGTACTTTACCATTATTAATTGATTTTAAAAAAATTTAGATATTATTCATTGACTGCACACAATCTGGAATTAGGATTCAGCTTTTTTATTCTAGTCTACCATCTTCCTTCACACACACTTCCCCCTCTGTCTAGCTTGTCAATATGAATAGCGCTCATTTTAAAACTCAATACTAATTATTTGCATTATTTATAGCTTAAACATTTTTGAGGAATTCGACTTTTTGTTTTTCTCTTTCTGATTCTGACTGTGCACATGTCTGAATTTCTGCTTGAGTCATAATCAAATTATGATAATCATTATTGACTCTATACTAGGAGCAAGGTCAGATTAAAACAAAGATACTGAGGCAGAGAAAGCTGTGATGTGTACTAGAATGGAATCCTAAACTTTCTTGAGGCCTCTCTGAGCATTAATTACTGATTATTAATGAAGAAACATTGATTCAGTTATACAACAAAAAAGTATAACACAGCAGTGATACACTGAATCCACTAATTTACTACTGAAACATCTTCCTGACCAAAATTCTTTCCCTACATTCATTCTTCTTCCATTTTTCCTTTTTCAGGTTATGTTAATTGATCTCTGGAAACTCCTGCTCAATAAAAACACTGTTCCTAAATTTGATGTTTTGGACTGAAAACATCTTTAATGTTTTCAATTGGTGATCCAGATCTAAAATTGGCTTGATTTCAGAATTTCTTCATACGGAGGAGGGGGTCCTAAAGTGTTGACACACGCAGCAGGGTACAGTGTGGGGATCTGGGCTTGAAGGCGAATTCCAGCAGTTGGATTCACAGCTGCTTCTGTCCCTGGAAAAGAAAGATGCGGGTTTATAATCTTTCTACTCAGTATAAAACAGATGTACATGAAGTGCCCAGCAAAATCTGACATTTCTTGAAACACTGGAGCAACAGAAAATTATTCGTGCACTAGAGGAAAAAACTTGCAATCATCTTGGTCACTATAGCAAGAAAATTTGCTCTCAAGGACTGATTACAGTAGCCACCCCTTATTCGTGGTTTTGCATTCCAAAGTTTCAGTTACCTGAGGTGAATCATGGTCCAAAAATATGAAATAGAAAATTGTGGAAGTAAATCATTCCAAGGTTTTACATTGCGTGCTGTTCTGAGTAAGGTGATGAAATCTCAGGCCATCTCGCTCGGGCCTGTGCAGGATGTGCACCATCCCTCTGTCCAGCACATTCATGGTGCACGCTATCTGCTCATTAGTCTCTGACTCACAGGTACCAGAGTGCTTCTGTTCAAGTTACCTTTGTTTTACTTAATAATGTCCCCCAAACCGTTCACATAACTTTTATTACATATACTGGTATGATTGCTCTATTTTATTGTTATTGTTGTTAATCTTACTGTGTCTAATTTATAAATGAAACTTTATCATAAGTATGTATACATAAGGAAAAATGTAGTACATATAGTATATGTATTCGGTACTATCAGCAGCTTCAGACATCCAATGGGAGTCTTAAAATGTACCTCTTGCAGGTAAGAAGGGACTACTCTATACCATTATTGACTAAGCCATCAAAAAGCATTTACAATTTAGCAGCCAAAACTAAAAGAAACACCATTTTTGATAGATCAGAAGACAAAATTCTTGTAGACACATATGGCATTTTAGCTAATGCTCACATTATGGGAAATGTAAATCTCACTTAAATATTAAAATATTACATTAAATATTATATCTGAACTTTATCATTTTATTTATGACCTGGAAACTGCAACTAATGAAGGTAATTACTTAAAAGTTATTTATGATCAATAGTAAAAATATTAAGTTGTGAAAAGTTTGCAACTAAAGTATACACACAGAATAAAGAAAAGGCAATCTTAATTTTTAAATCAAAGTTCTTGATTTTTAGATTATGCATACTACAAGCCATTAAATATAAAAGCCAAGCATTTTCTTTATCAAATTGATCACCTCAAGTGACCATTCACTTACTGCAAAAGCTCTTTTGGAAATTTTCTAAGTATTTTCTTGAAAGGCTTTGGAGTTGCCGGAAATCAATAGTGATATTTTATAACCATCTCTCTTTATATTTTTTCCTTTGTTCACCTGGGTCTTTACCTGTCTGGGAATTATTTCATTGCTTCTTCCCAAAACAATAGTAACAACCTCCAAAAAAAGAAACTAGGCCCTCATCCTGAAAAGTCAAATTTTTAAACTGCTTTTGTATATCAAATTTAACTATCATGCCCATTCATCTACACATTGTCTCAGGCTGTTTTTTTTTTTTTTTTTTTGCATTAAAATGGCAGAAGTGAGAAGTCCCACAGAGACCATATGGCCTGTGAAGCCAAACATATTTCCTACCTGGACCTTACTAGGGAAAGTTTGCTGCTTTCTTCCTTTAGAGGACTGAGATTTGGTACCATCAAGGCGATTCCAAAGACCGCGCTACAGTCATAGAAACAATTTAGGGTAACCACGTACTAGGCAACAGCTGCATCACAGGGACCCACATATAGATTGTTCAGAATTATTACTTTGGAGCGGATAGCATTTATTTAGAATCACGGACTTTTATATATTCGTTTTATTTTGCATTCACTGGTTTGCACAACTAAGCATAATAACACAAATATTAATATAATGTGTGAAAGGCAGAGTTATATTCAGAATATATCTTACCTCCTGGTTCAGCAGTTTTTAAGCAAGTTATTTATTAACTTGAATAATCTACTCCTAGGCTATTACAAGATCTTTCTGTTTTTGTTTTCTTTCGTGTAATAAAAAGATTATGAAAGTATCTACATCTACAAAAGCAGGGCTAAATAATGTAAAGTGCTTAAAGCCTGGGACACAATAATTATTAATTAACATTTAAGTATCATTATTATTACTATAAGTATTAGCATTATTAGTACATATAAAGAACTATACTATGCTAGAAATATACACATTTTCTTTTATTTATAATATTATTTCCCAATCTATCCTGTTTTAATGGTCAGTATTTTAGTCATTATCAGTATTATTATTATAACAGACATTATTAAGTGGAAAATTTTGTGGCATTAGTGTCCCTTGCATTTAGGAAGTTTAGGATGGCGTAAGCTAAGCCTGAGGGACTTGATTAAATGGAATTAACATTCATTAGGTGTGCTTGCCCCAGCACTTCCTTGCCTTGTGGGTACTTGTACTGAGCACCGCCCGTTTTCCAGGAGAACTGTTCCTGGAGTGTTCAATACCAAGTCAGTGGTAATTTAGCTATCATTCTGCCTGGGGTGGTCAACCAGATTGATTCACAGTTAATAGCTCAAATGGTTCCCACCACTGTCATTACCCATACAGTGGTCTAGGCAACAGGATGTCGACAATTTCCCTCTGTGGTAGGCAAGTTTTATTGTTACCTGCTTCCTGTAGATTTGGCTATTGCTCTTAAACTTGCTGTGCCACAAGGCATTCATTTAATAAACAACTGAGACAATGCATTCAGAGAGCTCTTGTAAAATCAAACATATATCAGTTTTCACTTTTTTTCAAATAGTGTTTATGTACAATATCATGTGACTGGAAAAGAAGCAAGTATTATTTTTACTTTTTGATAAATTAAGTATCTGAGAGAAACCAATTAAAAGATCTTGCAAAAATCCTATGGTTCTGACAGAAGGTTAGTGAAGATATTAGAGTCTGTTGTTTAATTATGTGAAACCAATATACTCATTGCTGAGTTTTTAATAGATTTTCCACACAATTATGAGTCACTCCAATGAACTTGGCTTATTTTAACATGCCTTTTCTAACTTTTTTTTTTTACCTTTTTCCTTCTCTAGTTCATCCTTTTCTTTTATATAGGGAGTGGCTAAAAACGCCTGATTTCACAAATCTTTCATCTAGTAACTTAATCTCTAAGTGCCTTTGTTCCAACATCTTTAGAATGTTCAGAAAGATAGTGAACCCCTCACTGAGGCAGAAGGAAAAATAAATGAAATCGGAGATGTCAAGTGTTAACACAGAGCACGACACAGGTAAAAGTTCAATAAATGTGAGCAGTTACAATCATCATGCTTCACTATGAAAGTATGTAAATAAAATACTCTCCTTCCTCACCTAAATGAATCACAGAATATTTATATGTAAAACATAAAGTATTGGGAAGTAACATTTAAAGCGACAGGATCCTAGGTGTGGTGGAGGGAGGAGGGAGTTGAGTGTAGGATCTGCTCTTGCCTCCCTCAGTCCAGCTCTCCTTCCCCTCCCTGACTTGGAGCATTCATATTTGATCACTATGGGAAGACTGGTATTTCTATTTGCCTTAAAATAAGAAAAAGGAAAAAGGAAAGATTATCTTTGAAATAGCAGAAGAAATGGGGTTAAGGAGATTGGATAGTTGAAAGGCAACATTATCAGAGAGATTAGCCCTGAGGAGAAGCTAAACCAAAATGAGTGTCCCTGGAGGTGTGTCTCAGAGGATTCTCACCTGAAGGTCTGTCTACACAGGAAGTCAGGGGACCTGCTTGCTGCTTTGTCAGGGCTGAGGGGACCCAGCTAGTAACTTAATCTATTTCAGTAACTCATGAAACAGAAAGAAAGAGTTTCAATGTAGATTTTGTGGTAACTTTTTATTTTTTGTTAAAAATATGGAGAAAAAACGACAGGGATTCCCTTCTTAGACTCTCATATTCTTTGTTTTCTAATGAACACTAGATTGTGTTCTACCTCAAGCCCTTCATCAGGGGACCCAAACCTTATATTTTTTGTTTTTATAATTTTTAAATGTCTCCAAAAATAAGGGTGTTTTTATTCAGCTTCACAACCTGATTTTCAATGAAAACTTATCAGTCACATTTTCAGTGAATTATAAAAATGCTCATTTATATTAAACTTAAACCCCCTTTTAATGGCTCCTTTGTCATTGCTTCTTTTTTCAAACATTAATTTAAAAATTAATCTAATAAGCCCCCAATTTTATGTCTTCTTCTTGTTTCAGTCAGATGTATTCTCTACTTATTCTTCCTGTTGTATAGTCCTTAGTCTTATGAATTGGAGAGCACTGATCACAGACACTAGAGATTGTGGGGGCAACTTTGCCCATAAGTTCCCCCGTCTGCCACGGATGAAAATAAGACTGCCAAGACAGGATCTCCTTAGGGAGGAAAAGTGGCCAATCCCTCAAAGGAGAAGGGCCAAGAGCCCCTTCCTCAAGGGGCTTTTATTGGGTTTGCATGAGAATATAGGTAAGGATCAAACAATAGATGGCATTCAAAGAACTATGAGGGCTTATTCTCAGTCAGGGTCAGATAGCTAAAGAGCCATAAAACTTTGAGGGACACACTTCTTGCTTGGACCCTTATCATTTAAATGAGAGCATTCTAAACAAAGCAGGTTTCACAGGATTTATCTGGCACGTATTCTTTCTTATGCCCAGTCATCCCGGATCCCGCTCTAGCCTGCAAAGGGCTGCACCGCCTACCCCATCATAGGTTTTTAGGCTTAAGTGGATTACAGCCAGGAAGCGCTTCTCCCAGACGGAAGTGGGGACTCAGGTTATGTCAGAATAGTCGGGGGGGGGGGGTGAGGGTCTATGACGCGCTCTTCGTTTCAGCNCGCCCCCCCCCCCCCCCCCCACCGAGTCCTTCCATGATAGCCTTCCAAGTGATTGTGTCTGGCTTTGTTTGCCCTCCTCTGAGAGGTTGTACCCAATATAGACTATATGACCAAGCATTGGGGGCAGGGGACAAGCTTTGTCTCCTTAGTGGCTCGCATTCCAGAGGTTGCTCACTCAGCCTTAGCCATGGGGGGCAGTTACAAGTCCAAAACCAGGCAGAGCAGTTCCCCAACAAGAGATTTGGAATATAAGTGGTTGTTTGAGGATTTTGATGATTTTTCTCTTCTTCTACCCTACTTTTACTGAAAAACTAGACTCATTATTTTTTAAAAAAATCACCTTCTGGAGCCAAATATGTGTTCTTATTTTCTATTTACACAGTTGAGGGAAAAAAAAGCTTGGTTGTAAAGCTGTGTTTTACACAGCTGTGTTTTCTGTTGAATTATTAGAGGGAAAGGATACCAGAAGCTTCATTAACATAGGTAAAATAATGAAATTTAAAAAAAACTTTCAAACACTATATTATTTTTACTCCTGACAGAGATGCTAAAAAAAAAGCAAAAAATACCTGAATTATACTAGAATTGTTAGTCTCTGGTGATTGAAAGAGAGCAAGAAGGCCTCAGAGACTACTTCGTGGACTACCCCATTCAAGAGCACATGCGGGCAGTGAGCGGGTCCTTTCGGAGATTTCAGCAGAAACAGGGTCAGAGGAGCTGGGGATGAAGGAAGGGTCATGCGGGAAGGAGGGACTATCTGGGAGATCCTGGAGCTGGGTCCAAGAAAGGAATTGGGCCCGAAGCAGAGCAAAATGACATAGTTTTAGGAATAGTATGGACATGTTGATGATGTTAATTCTTCCATAAAATAAATGTTCGAATATCAGTCCTTAAATTAACTTCAACTTCAAACTGCAGGTTCCTTCTCCTCTTAATCTTCATCCTTCCTTTCTCCTCCCCTGCTTTTACTTTCTTCTGGTCTTTCTCCTCTTCCTCATTCTTTAACAGTACCTCCTTTCCCTTCTTATCTTCCATGGGGTAGCAGAAATAATACTTCTCCCTTTTGGGCTCATAAAGACTTTAATCATAGCATGTTTTTCATTTTGGAACCATAGGTCCTATGAGAAAGCAAGGAAACCTGAGAAATCTAAGCACTGGATCAGCTGAGAACTTTGAAAAGATATGTTTATTGGCCCAAGAGGTGCCCCTGGGAGCCAGGTGGTTGGCCAAGATTTCTGAGGACCATTCTTAGACAAAAGTCTCATCAGATATTCAGAAGGGGTAGGCTGGTGAGGCCTTCCTTAAACACCTTGGATGCAGTTCCCAAGCCAAGTGTTTTCCTTCCTCTCTTTAGTAGTTCTAGTCAAAGTAGTTGGCAACCTGAGTCATGCAATATTATCAGAAATTGGTAGTGAGAGAAAGTTCCTATTGTATTTTAATATCAGTAAATTTCAGTTCACTCCAGCCTCCAATAGTCAGTCAAAATTCTTCTGTTGACTTTTTTTCAGTTGAGGTAGACTTCATAGGACCCTGAGAATCAAACTTCTCAACCACAGGTCAGGAGAGCAGAGCTGTTTCAAATAATATATTAAAAAATAGTGGTAATAACTTGAAAGAAGTTACGAAAAAATAAATTAGAAGTCTAGAAGGAACTCAAGGTTAATATAGCAAACCTAGTCCCTTCATTAAAATGTTTTAAATGACCCATTTCCTACAGAGGAGAAAAACCTATCATTCCCTTTGTGCTCAAGGGGTGACAAGGAGTCCAGAAACCTATTTCATGTTCTGCTATGTCACCAGTGTCCTCATGTGAGTTCTCATTTCCCTGCATTTCTAAAGAGTGGCCTTGAGGAAGACTCAGAAATACACCCCGTAATCTGCAGAGTGGGTGCATGAAGCTGGCAGTAACCATACTCAATTCCACATAGTCCGTGGTGCTTGTGGAGGTGGAGGCTGTGGTTTCAGCCAATTGCTTCCTCTTTATCACAAAAAAATCCTGGTAGTGGTTTCCTCACTTCCCTTTTGGATGGCAGCTTCTTCTATGGAAATACTAGGTAGGAAGAATCATTTGTATAAAGAATTGAGAGAATAAAAAGGATCCATTGGGGAAAGGATATCCAGTATGGATCTGGGTTTCCAACTAGCTTAAAATTTACTTCCAAAAGTTACTAGTTAAGAATATGTGACTAGAGGACCAGAGATGAACACTTCTTAAATTACTCTTCTACATTTTTTTTGTTTTAGTGAGGAGAAACAAAAGTGCCACATCAAAGGCTATGTGAATGACTGTTCACTGGGTATACAGCCATCCAGAGTCCTCAGCGGACAGATGGGAGATGGTCAGTGAATGGAATAACCTAACACCCAACCCTGTGTGGGTGAGGGGAAAACATTATGGGAAGGGGCAACTAAATCTGCGACCTCTAAGATGGAAATCGATAGAAGTGAACTTCGTGATACAACTTAAGCTGGGGGAAAGTTTAATTCTTCCTTGATCAAAAAAAGGTACAGAGCTACACCAATTGAATTAAAGAGGAACAGAAGGAATAGGGAAGGCGATGAGGATTCTGGAGAGCAATGCAATCTCTACCATTAAGAAATGACAATATGAAAATACTTGAAAGCCCAGGATATAAGGTTGTGTAGGCTGCTAAGCCATAAGTATCCTGCTCAATATTTTTTTGGCTTCTTACCCTTAATTCTGGACAATTTGAAGTCTATTACTTGACTTAGACAAATATCTGTGTGGTACATTTACTCTGTAGAGTAGATACCCTCCAAGAGAATAGCCACTTTTCCAAACTGGTATTTAGGAACTAGATATAATATCTCAAATGCCCTGGATGTAATGCCTAGCACTTGGTAGATAATGAAATAAGTTTTGACTATGCTATTATTTTAAAAAATGATTTTCCCAAGTATTTTCTTTTCCTGTCCATAATGACTGCAGGGTAATATAGAGAATGTGATTCTAATGCCTTGCACTCAGTGCTATTATAAGCAGATTTTGAAGTACCATATCAGCCTTGACCCCTTCTCTCACACCCACACCTATTTAGGTAAGCTCAGGCAAGTTCAAGTTAATTAAAAACCATGTACATAAACCACCATTCAGGAAATATGAGATCATTAGATAAATGAGGATATAACCATGGCATATAAATTGCCTTAAAATTATAACTATATAAGTGGGTAACTTTACTTAAATTTTTAAAAAGATTTTTCTAAGATTTCAGGAAGTCTTCCTTAGAATACTAAGAGTAAGAGACGGGTCAAGAGGACCTCCGTGAATTCTCCTATGTAGGAACTCAAGTAAGTTGAAAGGAACATAATCACACTTGTTTATTTAACACCTCTAGTTAAATAAAGAAAAATAGACCAAAGTAACCATGTTGACCCCTTCGACTCATGTATTTTGTTAAAAGGTCAGTGACCCTATTTTCTCTATGTTCAGAAGAAAATAATTTTGATTTTAAGAGAACTAACTATTTTCAATGGATATTTTAATCATCTTTCCCAAAACAACCACTTCTCAAATTGGCAATATTCCCCTTGGTAAATAATGACTTCAAAAAAGTCAATAGTAAATATAATCACTAAACCTTAGAGTAATGAATTTTGATATTAAAACATGTTAGTTTATTTTTATGCCACTTTTTAAATTTAGCTGTTAGTTTTTCCAGGACATGCCCTATACTATCTATTGGAAATCTTTTAAAAAATATTTTGTTTATTTATCTTTAGAGGGGAAGGGAAGGAGAGAGGAAGAGAAACATCAATGTATGGTTGCTTCTTGTGCATCCTCTGCTGGGAACTGGCCCCTGCTGGGAACTGGCCTGCAACCCAGGCATGTGCCCTGACTGGGAATTGAACCGCAATTGTCTGGTTCACAGGCCCACACTCAATCCACTGAGCTACACCAGCCAGGGCCCTATTGGAAATCTTATGTGGCCCAAGTTTCTGAAGTGCAGTTGTTAATCTCTACTAAGCATCTTTGAGGCAACTGTGGTATACACAGTGCAGTAACCTAGAGGGAATGTTTCATAACAGATATTCCAAATGAGGACAAGCCTTGGAATTAATCATAGCTCTAAGACCTCAGTTTTTTCTATGTTTTACCTCCTAGTACAGACTAGAAAATAACAGGAGGGGCATGGTGCAGGGGGCGTAGTGGGAGCAGGCAGGATCAGGATGCTGCCAGTGTGTCTGGGGAAAAATATAAATATTTATACTCCATTGCTTAATTCCAAGTTTTTTAGACTTTGCATTGTCAGCAGACAATATAGAATGTGTGGTTCAATGTTACTGTCGATGAGGGAGGAAGAGAACTACTAATGAGACTATGAACACAGGACAGCATAGAATGATATCCAAATCTCAAAAACACTTTTCTGTACCTTCAGCCCTACCATTTACTTGAAGTGACCACCCCCACATATCTCTTGTTTCTGCTTGTCTACTGAGCAGAATATTTACATTCTATCCATACTCAACTATAAATCACTTTCCCAAGACCCTAGTTTTGTTTGTTTGTATTTGTTTGTTTTCTTTTGTGGTCTCCCTATTTCTGAAGTTTTCCCACTTACACCCTTTCCCAGTTCATGGCTTTACAACTCCAATAAACTATGTCTGGTTGTAAAATCACAAATCTGCTTTCCAGGGATTCGTTTTTTTTTTAATTTATTGCAAAACTGTAAGTTTTCAAAGAGCAAGTTCATAAATGTGCAGACAGCTCACCATAAACAGAGTCCAAGTCTCCAACAGCGAAAACAGCCATGGTGGGTCTTGAGGAACCCAGTTGGCATCTCCTCAGCCAGCACGGAAGGCAGAAGAGCACTGCTCCGCAGAGCAGAGCCACCAGGAAAATTAGCATCAAGAACCTGATGCCAGAAGAATAAGGAGAGGAGTGAGGTCTGGAGTGTGAAGGGATCTTAAGAGCTCTCATTACTTTCTGAAAAGGGGGCAGGAACCCACAAGACTCACTGGAGCAATCTGGGAGGCTGAATTGGTTAAGCAACATTCGCACCACCTCCACCCCCACCACCACTTACATTTTCACTGAGCCTGGATGTATGCTGAGCTCAGAGTGGGCAGTGATTTTACCTTTAAAGATTTTCAACCAGGGAGTGAGCTATTATTCTTAAAGCTAGTAAGTTTACTTAAATAGAAAGAGATGTTTCTACATATTTTGATTCACAGGACTTCTATTACTTTCCTAATAGGTATGATTTCATGTGCCATACTTATTATGTAGGAAAAGGACTGTGTGTGTGCACACATGCACACACATATATAACCAAAGGTTTTATAAAACAAAGTGAAGATGTTCTTACCAGATATACCAGTCATTTGGGTATTGATCTTTATAGTTTATGCACCTGGTGATAAAGAACAGTTAGTGTTGGACCTCTGAATGGCCAAATGTATTTTTTGGACCACAATAATTGTTCTGACACCTAATTCCTCAACAATCACTTACTCACTGCAAGTCCCCTGACACAATGAAGCAAATGTTTTCTGTATGCCCACTTCATTCAAGGCACTGAGGATACATGTAAATGGAAACTGTAAGATCCTTAAACAGGTAACTGCACAGTAGTAGGTTCGATGCCAGAGTTACAAATACTGTTGTGCATGAAGAAGATAGTGACTAACTTTTCAGGGGTAACGTGTCATAGGTATTAGATATTAGGAGATAACCACCCCAGCATTCTGTTCTGTTATTCAGAGATGCAAAATTCTCAAAAATGCAAATTCTCCAGGGAAGTTTATAATATCTATCAACCTTTGATATCTTGGGGAATAGCAGCACTTCAACTCTGGTTGGAGAAACAAGTTAGGATAAAAGGAAAATGAATGAATGTGTCCATTTCTACTATTTGCCAAAGTGTTGGAAGTTGATTTTTTCGATTAGGATGGTTAAACCACTTGTGTGCCTCAGTACAACTTAATGTTTCCAAACAAAGGTTAAAAAGATTACACAGAAATAAAGTTCACAGTGTAATTTTTAGGTGGTTTAACTCCCCAGGTTTAGACACTATGTGCTATCCATTCCAGAGTCCCTTTTCATGTCACACATTGTGCTTTGAAAGTATGTTTGCTGACGGACTTCCTTCATACCTCAGTAGATGGGTTGCTGTTAAAATACCCTGGGATTAAAGAGTGGAAAGCTGTTCATCACAGCCCGATAAGCTTCGGAGATGGAGCTGCACTTACTCATGTCTTCTTCAGCCATGGTTAAAATAACACTCAGTACTTCTTAGCTTGAAAGCATTCATAAATGTCAGCTAACTTATTGCTCCCAGTACCTCTAAGGAGAAATGTGTTCCATTTATCACCCTACTTTTCAGAAATGACATTTTAACATATGTGAATGTCAACTTAAAATTTTTACCCCAGCCCTAGTTGGTGTGGCTCAGCAGATTGAGCAACGGACTGTGAACCAGAGGTTCTCCAGTTTGATTCCCAGTCAGGGCACGTGCCTGGGTTGCTGGCCAGGTCCCCAGTAGGGGTCTCAAGAGGCAACCACACACTGGTGTTTCTCTCTCTTTCTTTCTCCCTCTCTTCCCCTTTCTAAAAATACATAAATAAAATTAAAGAAAATTTTACCCCAAATATTTAAGACAAAACTCAGTCACCCAGACAAAAGTTTTTCTGGGTGTTTGTTTTTGTACCTAGAGGGTTTAGTCAAAAACACAGGTACAGATGGCTGGAAAAAATGGCAGCTGAAGTATGACTACAAATCATCCTAACATAAGTGACCATCGATAAAGGATTTTAAAAATAATTAATGGCATATCTTTTTAAAGAAATATTATCTATTTATCAAAAAATGTAGATTTATATTTATAGTTAAAAGCTTTGATAAGTAAAACAATATAGGGCCTTCATTTTTATTTTGTGTATATTTTATACAAATGTAATGATTTCACTAAATAGGTATTATACAGTTGTGTATATACAGTACATCAAATTACTAACAACGTTTGCTTCTTTTGAAGATAGTTCATGAGGCAATTTACCTTTTCTATATTTCTATATTGTTTAAAATTTTACAATGTACATGTATCACTTGTAGTCACATTTTAAAATATTATATTAAAATATGAAAAATCATTAAAATGTAGCATTCTGATTTTGAGATGAATGCAAGGAACTTTTCTTCCTGTATTATTCAAACTTAAAAAAAAATGCTTCTTGTTTTTGAGTCTTGAAATCTAAATTCATGACCAGAAGTGTGGACAGCTTCATTTCCCTCCATATATAAATCTCTGCTGTTCTTTACATTTAAAAATTAACCACATACTTATTATAATGTCAATTACAAGTTTAACTACCTTATTTTATTTCCTAGCTTTAATTTTCGAGCCATTCAATATTTTTTCCTGTGCTAACAGTTATGCAAACTGACTTATTTCACTTTCTGACACTGCACACCTACTGGTGGATTTTCTGATATGCAGCAAAATAGTCAAGAAGCAGTTAGCTTGAGAAATGCAAAGTGTTGTGAAATTTAGGAATTGCAGGCACCTTTGTGATCATTTATTTCCCCCTCAAGATTTTATACACTTCACCAGTGAGACCCAGAAAGTAGGTGGGGAGGTCCCTAACTGCCCAAAGGACTTGACCTAGAATATGGCCCTTCTGGCCCCGTGGCCTTCCTTCCCTTCCACTTGCTGTGCTTTTCTCAAGTTCAATTTTTACACAGGAATTCTTGAGTTATGAAAAAAAGTATCTGAACTGTAACAACATTCTAATTACTCAAACTTTAGACGTAAGATTTTCAGTGTAGAAAAAGTTTTATTTTTTTAAAGATGAAGTTATTGCTCAGAGATATGTATGTGCTTGGTCAAATTGGAATAATGATGCTAATAAGAAAAATGACATTGAGGAAAAGTGTTTCAGACAATGACAATGACAATGACGATATGTTTCAGAAATACATTTCCAATATCAGACTTCTCTAGAAGTAGTTGTTGAAGGGGATCTTTTTTGTCCCTACAGGCGTGACTAGTGCCCTACTTTACTCAAATGTTTTGAAGATGATTTCTTCTCTATGAGGATGGTTAGAGGAATTCATCTTTACTACTGTTCTCAGTGCTGAGAATCTGTGGGCCTAAATAAGATTGACTATTGAAATATAAACTTATTGCTTTGATAAATTCAAGAATATATCATGTCATTAAGCAGCACATGACTGTGAAGAGAACCAAAATTTTATATTTTGAAATATATATTTTAAGCTATTTCTTAGGAAACAAAAGACTCAGAAAGAACTTTTGACCATCCCTATTCCCCTCTAAGAGATTCAGATGGAAAGGTCTACTTCAGAAAGGGGATCTTAGGATGTTAGCCTTAATTTAAATTAAGAATGATAAATAAGAGGGCTTCAGTCAAAAGCTGTTTAGCTAGACTCTGTGTCCCATTGTTTCTCTGTTGCCTAGTAAATATTCACCTGCCTTGTATGCTCCACACTTCCTCAATCACCTATAAATGGCCCAGTCTCACTTTTGCAATCTAAAATCCAGTCTCCTTCTTTCTCCATTGTCCAAAATAATATATATGTCATTTTGCTCACTGTATTTGGAATTTCTATGCTTATGTGAATTCCCAGTGCACATGTATTAAAATTTTGATTTTCTCCTGCTAATCTGTCTCTGTTAACTGAATTATTAACTCAACTAGAAAGACTTAGAAAGTGGGAGAAAAAGTATTGTATATTTTTAGCCCCAGCAAGTATATCTTAAATGCACTTTGAAATGTACATATAACACAGTTTTAAAATGTCATTAATTTGCTTCTATTTGAAACTGGATTATCCAGAAAGTTAACTCCCATGACTGACGTGATTTATAGGTATGAATGCAGCCATAGGTGATGTATTGATTCTTTCATGAACATAAAGAGCTCTCAAAACCTGAACAGGGGGGAAGGTAGTAAGCAAAAATACCTAGAAATCAACAAGGCTTCTTACTTTTTTAACAAAGTTGATCATAATAAAAGGGGATTTTCTTTTGCTTTTAGAAAAATTAAGCAACTTGCATTTAAAACTATTTTCTTTTTCTTGCAAGGTTGTACTAGCCATTTGAAACTCATCTGGGGTTTCTTAAATGACTTCAGCCTTTTTTTATTCTTTGAATTTTGAAAATGCCTGCTGCTATTTACTTACATTTCATTTTCTTCACATGGTGGGTCCGAGAGCACCAACTGAAACACATGTTTAGAACAATAAAATCCAACTATCTTGTCACTCTAATCCTTTAATACAACAGCACCTAGAGACAATGTGGTTTTATATAATTTCATTTGCTTTTTTAATTAAAAGCTTTGGAGCATAGTTTATTGCCAGGCACACAGAATTTTAACTGGAAAAAAGTCTCTTGGTAGGTTTTTCCAACTCAGCAATGGTGGAGATATATATTATAAGTCAGATTTCTATCTTACACACCATTATAGATGGATGTGAAATTGCTTTTTGTGTTTTCAATAGGCAGGTTTCTTGCTCTAAAAAGCTTGTGCACCTTGCATTTTCTCTTTGTTTTCATATTTTAGTTAGAGGAAGAAGGTTAAGTATTTGTATTACTGTCACACAAAGAAATCAAATTCCCTACATGAAAACAGAACTTCATCCCATTAGCATTCATGAGTGTTAAATATATGGCAAGTGGAGTGACTTCCACCTGTTTTAAGGCTCAGATTGATGTAAAGGTACTACATTCCTGCTGATATTTACATTTCTCACTTTATCAAAGAGGGAAACAGTAATAGGTTTGATGGTTTTGTTTTAAAAGACCCAAACCATAAGCAATCCCACACAATTATTATAGTTCTCTGTGTTGAGCCTTACAGTTTACAGTAACTCACAGCACAGGGGAAAGAAAGTCCTCCTTTCTAGAGGTTTTGTTTGTTTGTTTTTTCCCTGCAATGAGACTTCTCCTGTGTATAATAAAAAATCTTTAAATGTCATTTACATATAGTCCTAAATATGAGTTGATGAGGTTAGTGAAGTATTATTTTCTCAGTCTATAACACAGAAATATAAAGCCGAGTAAGTAGTTACAACATTTAAAATTACACATGTGGGAATTTTGTGTGAGATATAACTTTTTCTCTCCTTAATCTCAAATGCATCTTTATCAGCACCTTATGTTTACTCCACCATGTTTATCTGGGCAAAAGGATTTGTGGAGTTGCAGATAGAACCATGCATGAATTGGCCATCAGAGAGCATGGTAATGAACAATTTATAAGTACAGAATGTAAGTTTCAGTCTCTTTGCTAGAATGTTGCAAATACATTTGGATACTAACTGAGAGGAAAATGAACATTCAAAGTTTGCCCATCAAGAGAGTTTATGTACGAGTACATGAAATCATGTGGGGTCTAGTTTAACAGATAAACAAATAATGCCAGCACTTCACCTTTGAGTCACTGCCTAATCTTCTAGCAGGCTATACCTTAGCAAAAAAATGAGTACCCAATACATCACTATTACTACCTCACTGTCAATGCATTAGCCGTCAGACTTCAGGTTATAAGGAAATGGAGAGTGAAGTCTTGTATTTTCAGATCCGAATCTTTCAAACACATTGCATTCAAGTAATACAGCTACAAAGTTGTAGGTGTTAGTCTCAGTGAGATGCTAGAGCAGAGGACCCAAAATAAACTCCAAGATGGTTCTGTCCATTGTTTAGCAGTGGAAAACTGTCAAGTGTCAAGTGTGGCTCCAGGCAAGAGTAACGGAAATATCTTAAATTAAGATATAGCATTTTGCTATGTCAATGGCATTTTTTATTTAAAAACATTTACAGCATAGCAAAGTTAAGCAAAGGTTGCACTGTATTATATATCTTCAAAAGCAACAGAACTGAATAAAGAAGAAATAAGACTAAAATCATGAACCATTTTGTTTTCAGTATCTTCGGCTCATAAGAGTCTAGTAAAACTTTCTGAAAGGAAATCTTTGAAATGTGTGATTGAAGTTACCCAAAGATCAAATCCATAACCAATCAGGTCCATAGAGGACACCTGAAAAGCTTTCCCCAGAAAGAGAGATGGTTACCTGGAACAGTGGCGAACACACGCTTGCCGTTTTGGAGATCACTGAAGTGAAACTAAAAGGTCTGGATCTCGACATACTTAAAGGACAAGCTGCTCAAAGATAGTGGTTTGCTGTCTGTGTTTGTTTTCCTCTTTCTCAGAATGTGTTAGCTTCTGTATAAATCACGCTCCCTTCCAGAGCACTCATTAATGATGGCTCCTTATGACGGGTAAAGTGCATACTGGGGCAGGAATGTTGGGTGTATGCTCACAGGTACGAGAGTTCAAGGAATTTCAGGTTAAGGTCAGAACCCTGGTACTGTTTGTCAAGCATTTAAAAGCTGATCTGCAACATTAGCTGGCTGTTTAAATAACTTAACAATATTCAAGTGCATGTTCTATTCCAGGGCATTTCTGGGTTTTATATAGAATCTTGTACTTGAACATTCACTTGGTTTTCTCCCCTTTGTTGGTCCCTTTGCTTCTTCTCCTACACATTATTTTCAGTCCCAGATCTAAGCCAAGCCTGGGCATAAAAATTTCCATTCCTAATAATGATCACACCCTACTTTTAAACAGATTATATTTCAATGTTTATTAAAATAAAACCACACAACCGCCAACAAGAATGTTTGCCAAAATATCTAAGGAATTCTGAAAAAGAACAATGAGGAGGCATGAAATATTCTGTATGTTAAGATATTAGAAGAGTAGAAAATTTTATAAAAATTGGCACTAATACACATAAACAATAAGATAAAGCTACCAGAATAGAGATCTCAGAAATAAAACAAACACGGAGAGCTATTTTTTCTGCCATTTCAAACCAGCATGGAATAGATATTATTTGGAAAAGGACAAATAACTAAGTGATTAGGCAGAAAGAATGTTAAAATGCCTAACCATGTCCATAACTGGTTAACTACAACTTATAATTATACCCACAATGACAAGTTTAAACATTCATTATACAGTGAGAGGGGATAGATATGGGAGGCAAACCTTGTCGTACATGGCTGGGAAATTGGGATAACCTCTCTGGAAGGCAATTAAGCAATATTTATATACCTAAAACCTCACTAAATCCTTTGGCCATGAATTCTTCTTTCAGGAATGTATCTTACAGATATTACTGCACGTGGCACAACAAATTACAAGCAGTGATGTTCACGGAAGCAGCATTGGTAAAAGCAAAACATTGGAAAAAGCTGATGTCCATCAAAATGGGACTCGTTAAACACAAACTGATTATATCCACTCAACAGAATACTAGGCAGCTATTTAAAAAGGTGAGGAAAGATCATCTTTTTAATGTTATGTATAAAAAGGCTTTCACGAGTTATTAATTAAAAAATAAATTGTAGAGCATTATGTTCTCTAATCCTGCTAACTTTTGTGAAATAAATGAACAAGTATAGCTATAGTGTTTTCCCCCTGTATAAAACTTACATATACAGAAGTCTGTCTAGAAAAAGTCCAGCCATTATTAATGTAATGAAAAGAGTTTGTATGACATCAATGTAGCCCGGCAGCCAAGGAGACTAGACTAGAATGTGCATGTGCAAAAAGTGATGACTTCACTGTACTAGTCAGTGGGGGTGGTATAACCCATTGAATGAGCATGTGGACTGTGTCATCATCACATTCAAAATGACTGAGTGAATAGAGCAACAATCTGCATCATATTTTGCATTAAGCTTGAACTTTGCTCCACGGAAACTATTCGCATGTTTGAGTCAAGTATGACACTGGCGCTACAAAGATGGTTGAGAATCTGTTGAAAGTGATCCACATTCTGGAAGGCCTGCCACAAGCAGAGCACCTGAAGATGTCAAACTTGTGCAGGCTGCAATTAACAAAGATCGGAGAACTGAGTGAGGTCTCAAGGTGCCTACGTCTAAAGGGGACTGAGGTGTCATTGTCCTGTGTACAATGTTTCTTGTATCTTGTATCTTCTTCAATAAGTGAAGATATTTTTCATAGTAAATGGCTAGAGACTTTCTGGACAGACCTCGTATACTCATATATGCATAGAATGTCTCTGCTTGAAACTATTAATAGTAATTTTCCCTGTAAAAGGGAGAGTCTGAGGAAATGAGAGTAGAAGAAAAATTTACTTTTGATTGCTCATTTCTTATATGTTTGACTCATAATAAAGTCTTTATATGTCATTTACTCATTTTACACATACATTTCTATGGGTCACTTTTGAATCTAGACATCTAGAATTCAGAACAAGCAGGTTGTAGTTCAAGTCCCGTAGAGTTCACTGAATCCAGTTCCAATGATAATACCTAAATTTGTTTATGGTCACATCCATAGATTGCACTAAAAACAAAGCGGCCATGTCAGTTGTCTAAACTACTGTTCCAAAATGGTCATTAAGGTACATGGATTAGTTGAACCGCATCTGGACTGCTGAGCAGGCTGTGGTGGCCTCGGCCTGTTTAGTATGCAGCCACAGACACAGCCATGCATTTCAAAGCAGAGAAAGGCATGGTGCCAATGCCAATGGGAGATAAGGAAACCAAGCCCATGGTATTATTTGTTCCTAAGACAACCTCCATTTTGAGTGTCTCTGAAGCCTGTAATTAAACAGAATGGAAAAAAGGCTTTTCACTGGTGAACTTATTATTTACTAGGCGGTTGGTCAGAAGCCTGACTTCTGTCAGTGGAGTCAATAATTTTAAGAATTGCTGGGAAAGGACGGGAAGGTCAGATGACTAGAAAAGAATAGAAAGGAAACAAGAGCAGCATGTTTGGCTTAGCTTTGGAAACGGGAACTATAACCAAGATACAGAGCTTAAATAATTCTTACAAAGAATGATCCCATGGCAGATAGACGACTGGGATTATGGCAGCTGATTGAAGGTGGAGTCCATAGTCACAATAACACTGCAAACAATGCCACTATATTTGCTGTGAAAACAAAAAAAATATTTATATTTATTAGCACCTTTCTTTCCCCTGATCACTATCTATCTATTTACTCACATGGCTCTGTCATTCCACTCCCCGAGGCCAGCGTGGTAGACTTTGCCTGAGACAGTAGTCTCCCTAGTGCATTCCTCTCCCATCATTATAACAGTTCGATAGTCTCAGAAAAAGAAGTCTGTCTACGGAAGTCCTTCTACATGCACAGTTTTTTAAACATTTCATTTCAGTATACTTCTAGATTCACCTGCAGGTGTAAGAAATAACACAGAGGTATATATTCTTCACCCAATTCTCCCCCATGGTAACGTCTTAGCTAACTGATATACAATAATATGGCAACTAGAAATTTCAGAGGTGCCATCCACTTCCTGCATGAGTTTTGTAACTTGTGTTCTATCGTTTAAAAATGTGTGTGATTAATCCATTGCATGCCTGTGTATGAACTTAAGGTGGTGATTTACTGTCACTGAGATGTCAACCTGAATATGGATGATGGCTATTTGTAACTACATGCTCTCATTGCTAATAATATATGAACTTCTGATGTGTTAATATAAGGGCCGAAGGAAGCAAAACTGTTAGAATCAAGAAGAAGAAAAGAGAGGACATATACTGTGGCAATACATGAGATTACAGTCACAAGATGCACTGAGTGGATACTGGACCCTGCAATTCTCATCTTGTAGTAAGAGAATGGTAGATGCATGTTTAATAGTACAGTGCTGGTCATTTACTCAGCCTTTCTCCTATTTTAGGAGGAAGTAAATCCTGTAGGAAAGGATGGAGATGAGGGGATATAAAAACTATTTTCTGGATCAGAGCCTGGCAGAAGTCTAAATTCCCTAAAGCTCTAAAGTCATATTGATATTTGTCCTTAAAGGTCATGGTGTGCAGCTGTTTAAAAAAAAAAAACCAACCCCAAACCCAAAGACCAAAATTCAAAGGATTACATAAGAATAAATAGGAGGTGTGAAAAGAAGTGAGCAATGCATAAAGAAATGTTCAAAGACCAAGAAAGAAAGAAGCACAAAACACTCTTTTTATGGGAATGAAAGTAGCAAGGTAAGGTTCTAGTGCTCAGAAGCTCTGGGCTGAATTTATCTTCTTCAAAAACTGTATGTTCTACAAAACAATGATAATAACATTGACTCATCTCCCTCACATAATTTTTGTATAAGATCAACTTGAAAATATCAACATGAAATCAGATAAGACACAAATAAAGGGATTGATTACTGCAGCATAATAAAGCAAAATAAAGAATTCCTAAACCAGTTTAGTTCATGAAAGCTATGGAGCCACAGCTTACATAAGGAGTACTTTAAGAAAGGCAGCTTGTCTGCCTGTTTGGTTTCCTCATTTGCTTCATTCCCAGTAGAAGGAAATATTGATTATATTGCTAAACCAGTGGTCAATTTTCAGTCTTTATCTTACTGGACCTAAGTAGCAGTATTTGACATGAATATTCATTTCTTCCTTCTTTAAATACTTTGGTCACCTGGCTTCCAGAACAATACATTTCCTGATTTCTCTTCTAATTTATTGATTGGTACTCTGCCAATATCCCTCATCTCCCCAGATCTAAAATATTAGGGGTGACCTAAGGCTGAGCCTAGGCTTCTTTTTTTTCTGAATGCATTGACACTTTGGGGAATCTTATTTAGCCCCACAGATTGTCACCTGTAAACTGATAACTCCAAAATCCCTATGACCACTCAAGATATCTTTCCTGAGCTTGTTTAACCAACCGCCGCCCACTCCACATCACCATTTGGGTATCTATAAGACTTCTACAAATAAACTTGCCCCAAGTCTAGCTTCTGAGATTTGCATGTGCCCTCTACCCATTTATGCCTACTGATCTTTTCTATATTAGTGTATCTTTGCTTTTGGTTTTCAGGCCAAAAATACTTGTAAACATTTTTGAGCACCTTCTTTCATATACCATTTGCAATCAACCAGCAAATCCTGTAGTCTCTACTTTTAAGATATACACAAACCATCACCAATTTTTTATTACCTTCACCAGAATCTTTTCACCTAAATTGCTCACAAGTCACCATCACCTGTCCCTTGAATTATTTCAATAGCTTCCTAACAAGTCATTCTGTTTTACCCTTGTTGGCTCACAGTCTCTTATCAACATGGCAACCACAGTGATGTTCTTCTCTATATGTTAGTTTCTGTCCCTCCTCTGCACAAAACTCGAGTGGTTTCATATTCCCCTCAAAGTGAAAAATGGAAGTCCTTGCAATGGCTTACAAAACCTCCTAAGGTCTGTTCTCTCTTTCCTTTCTGACCTCACGTTCTACTGGTCTCCTCTTGACTCTCTTGCAGGTACACTGGCTTCCTTGCTTTTCCTAGAAATTCTCACGTGTTCTTCTTCTGCAGGTCCTTTGCATTTGCTCTTCCCTCCACGTGCAAGGCTTCTCCCTCATTTATCTACATGATGTACTCCTTTCCCTTAAGCAATCTGCTCAAATACCTCATGCTCGCTGAGGCTTTTCCTGACTCTATGATGTTTGCTGTTACAACAACCTCTCCCTCAGCCAACACTCCCTATCTTGTTTTTGCCATATATGTTTTCCAAAGAATTTTGGGAAAGGCCTATTTGTCATATTACATTTGTGATCTTTATTGTTTTCCCTCCTTCCTCTGCAATGAAAATTTAATAAGGAGAGAACATTTTGCCTATTGTGTTCTTCACGTAACTCTAGTACCTAGAATAGTGCCTTTCACATACCAAGCACTCAGTAAGTATTTGTTACATAGATGAATAAATTGACTAATAAATAATGAGTGAATGAGCTGGCTGAGAGTCTGTAACAAGAGCATCCCAAGCAGCAGGCTGACTAGAGAGAGCAAGCTGCTCTTGGGAGCTGGGGGCCAGACATTCTTCTACAGTGAAGGCATTTTCCAGGTAGTGTGAAAGGAGACCAAAATAAGTATAAATTTTGGGTTATTTTTGCTGGAATTTGGCTGACCAAGAGCTATTGTTACAAGAATGCAAGATGGTGTCAACCAGAAAAAAATGCCAAAGGAAGAAAGGCATCAGGGTTGCTACACAGACACTCTTGTTAGATGAACCTCAATTGAATTGGGGAGACAGTGTCTCTATGCCATTCTGAATGGAAAAACTTGACATTGGTTTGTTCTACATTCATTAACAGATTGTACCAGCAACTAAGAGGCCATGTCTGAAATGGACCATTAAATGTAGTCCTTTGCAGATTTAACACAAATTATATCACCCTGAAGAGTGCTTTGACATAACTTGGAGTTAAACATTTGCTGTAAGTGACACTGCCCATGGTAATAATTGACAAAGCGGGCCTAGGTTAGATGTAAAAGTAGGAGTTGTTGTATTAACTGGGACCATTATTGAATTGCTAAAAATTGCAAGTTCTAGTTGTGCTTTGAAAACCATTGGGTAAACATTGCTGTTGCTAAATAGCTGAGTTTATTGCTCTGTTAAATATAATGTGACATATTAAAATATACATCTTAGTTCCTTTCACAAACTTCAGTGGAATTTTTTCTTGTCAAATACTAAAAGCTTAGGATTATAACTTCCAAATTTGGTTTTATAAAGCATTACTGAAATCTTTTTCAATGCATGAGGAAATAAATATTGTTAGTTTCCCTTTCATATCTCACGTTACTTTCTGCTATACTTTCATTTGGGGGTGCCTGGTTTATTTATTTTTTCACATAAAGATTAGATTTAATATTTTTTTAAAACAAATAGTAAAAAAAATACTTTTTAACTCTTTTTTTGTTTTAAATCCAGAAGAGGTGATGGAAGAATTCAGAGATTATTAATTTTGCTAGCTTTGTTGCTTGACATTTAGTAAAAGGCATGTGTCCTTCTAGGTCCACGTGTCAGTATGGAAACTGGCTCTGTTTCGTTTGTGGAATAAACACATGCTCCAGAAAGCTTGTTTTATTTTCATAGTCTGTGTTGACCTAAACAGCCATAACTTTCTGATCCAAGGAGACTATATGAACTGTAGTGACTAATTATTAAGTCTCTGTCACTGACCTAACATGGATTCACTCAAGACTTACCACATTTTAGTTTCATGTAAAGCCATTCCATTTTACAGATAGATAAAGTAAAGCTATGAAACTCACATGAACTTTCCAAAGTTCATGAAGCTGTCAAGTTACAGCTGAGATTAGAAATGATGACAGTGACTGCCCACAGAATGAACACACAAATGTTTTAATCCCTTTAACTTCCACTTACTGCCTTCTAGACATGGGCTAGAGTCATCATTCTGTTACCAGAATATACCAGTGATGCCCACTCAAATGACATTTGCTTCCACGGATCTTTGTTAGTGCCCAATGTGTGTCAGATCTGGAGACACAGAAATAAAATCTCAAGTCTCTTCCTCATTGCTAACTCAGACTGACTGGAATTGACTTTCCTTGATAACTGTAGAAAGTGTAATTGGAATGTAGAGGTAGCAATTAGTTTGGCATTAGAAAACAATGGTTTTGTGAAACTACTTCTTCCATTCCCATGAGTGGCTCAACCATTTGTGTTGACCATTTATTCACTTTGTGAATAAGTAGTTTGGACATGATATGTAACCCATGATAGCACATTTTTACCCTTAACCTGTCCAGTGATCTTCCCATTTGGAGCAGTTGACCCAGTTACCGACAAGGAGACATGATAGGAAGTATGTCATGGGGAACATAAATTACAGAAAACATTTCTTCACAAGTAGGAAATGTTAACCAGAAAATGATAACAAACCTTCCTGACTTTGGATGTTTTGTGGTTAAAATGTTACGGGGAGAGGTGGTAGAGGGATTGAGCAAAAAGGAAAAAAGAGAGAAAGACAGTGGACAACAGTGTGGTGACTGGGGAGGAAGGAGTGAGGGTGGAGGTGGAAGAGGGTATGGGAGGACAAATGGTAATGGGAAAAACACAATAAAAACCATGTAAAAATAATAAGTAAATAAACATTATGTTTATTTCACAACAGATTGCATGGAGGAGACAATACTGGAGATGAACCTTGAAGGATACAAAGAGCTAAATTGAAGTGCAAGGCCATCTTGGGTGGAAATAACAGAGTGAACAAAGGGGCAGAGTCATGACTATGTAAGGTACAGTTGGGGAATGACAACCAGAAATGCAATGTAGCTAGAAGCAAGGGTGGGGGGCCCAATAATGAAGGCCTTAGATGTGTATCAGAATAAAGGGATTGAGTCCTGGCTGGTGTAGCTCAGTGGATTGAGCATGGGCCTGCAAACCAGAGGATCGCAGTTCGATTCCCAGTCAGGGCACATGCTTGGGTTGCAGGCTGGTTCCCTGCAGGCCAACTCCCAGCAGGGGACGCACAAAAGGCAACCATACATTGATGTTTCTCTCCCTCTCCTTCCCCTCTAAAGATAAAAAAAAAAAAAGAATAAAGGGATTGAAAAGTCTTTCTCTTCAGAAAATAAAAGTTCTTAGAAGATTTTGAACAAAATGACATCTACATGATCAGTATTTTACCTACAGAAGACTTGGGTTGGAGAAAGCATCAAGTGAAGTGTTTGAAGTTGTTAATATCTAGATCCAGAAAATGTTTGCCTGTCATCCAGCATGTTATTAATAATCACACGTTTACTTAGTTTTTATTCAGATGTTAGACATACTAATAATTAATTGGATTCCTAACAGAATGATGAAAATAATTTAGACTGTAACTATACTGAAGTGTCAAAGAAGCAAAATATTTCTTCCTATTGCATAATTTTGTCAGAAATTCTCTTGAATGAAGAATGTGAAAGAAAATGAAAGACTGACTATTTCATGCCCTAGGGAACAAGTTATGCTCCACACCGTCCAAATTTCACTGTGGCCGAGGACA
Organism: Sturnira hondurensis; assembly: GCF_014824575.4. NCBI lineage: Eukaryota > Metazoa > Chordata > Mammalia > Chiroptera > Phyllostomidae > Sturnira > Sturnira hondurensis. The sequence continues at coordinate 3,058,335 of NW_028073027.1, forward strand.
GGAGCATTTTGTGTTTGTAATTTAGACTAGAATTAGGATTGTAATAGAGTGACACTAAGTGGCTGAAAAGGGAAAGGTTTAGTTCATAGAACCAAAACAAGAACAAAAAATTGCACTTACAGTGACATGTATGACTCCCAGATAGCAAACTGGAGAAAATTCTACTCATAGTAACTTGGAATCATTAAAAGAAATCAACAACTAGCAATTTCTTTTCTTCTGAACACTTTAAAACGCTCATAAATGAATTATAAAAGCTGATGGAAATTAAAACATAATAAGCTGAATTGGTAAATAAGATTTTTTCCTTTTAACTAAAAAAATGTATTTTGCTATTGATTTCCTGACTCAGAGGTATAGTTATGAAGTAACTATTTCTTTTTCTAACACTAATAATATTAATAACTTGGCTTTTTAATTTATAAAACTTACTATGGATTTTATTTTTTGATGCCTTTTTTAAAATTTAATTCTTGTTTAAATACAGTTTTCTGTCTTATATTCCCAGCCCTGCCCCCCCCCAATGGATTTTAAATGCAACATCTCTGAGTNTAAAAAAATGTATTTTGCTATTGATTTCCTGACTCAGAGGTATAGTTATGAAGTAACTATTTCTTTTTCTAACACTAATAATATTAATAACTTGGCTTTTTAATTTATAAAACTTACTATGGATTTTATTTTTTTGATGCCTTTTTTAAAATTTAATTCTTGTTTAAATACAGTTTTCTGTCTTATATTCCCAGCCCTGCCTCCCCAATGGATTTTAAATGCAACATCTCTGAGTAAATCTATTCAAGTAAATAAATATGTACATGATACTTAACTAAAATACTGCCTTTGGACCACTTCAAACATTTCCACTTGCAAGCAGAAGAAAAGATGATTTCATTTGGCAAACTCTGCAGTCAGTGTGTGTTGTTTCCCTTAGTGTTTTTTAGGGCTGATTTTTTAAAGTAACTGCTTTAACTCACTGATATTAAGAGGACTTTCTAGTCTAGTATTCTCTCATTATTTATTAGTCTTTTTCATTCCATAGATACTAGACTGACCCATACACAATTATCATTTTATTGGTTAAATTATTTAAATATTGGTACTTATGTATTATTTAACTCACTGCTTATTAAATATTTCTAGATGATGGTGATAGATGTATGGTATCTTTATACTTGGACCCCTGATCCTCTCTTTTGTGACCCATCAAGCTAGTACAAACTGCTTCTACTGGGGCAGTTCATTTTATCTGTGGATAATTCTGACAAAATGCAGAATTTTTCTTCCTTAAGTTGAGCTGAAATCTTTTTTTCTGGACTGTCTACAGATTAATTGAATACACACGCACACACACACACATACACACACACACTGTGCACACAACCAAATCTACTCTTATATGTAATTCATCTCCAGATATCAGAAAAACAATTCTGCACTTATTTCTGCTCCTATCTTGTGGTTTTACCTTCCATGAATTTAACAGTTTAATTGCCTCATCTGAAATATTGTAATCCTAAATTGGAATTTGAAAATGTTGACCCCCCCATCTTCCCGATATTTTTTTCTCTCTGGGTTTCTGTAACATCCCTCTTCCTAGGCTTTCTTCCTACTTGTCAGGTTTTCCTTCATTTACTCAACATTGTTTCTCTTATACTAACCCCTTCAGTATCAGTGTTTCCAGTAGCCCATCCTTAGCCTTGTTCATTAAAGGCATCCTATGCCTAATTGACCTCTTCTCACCCCTTAGCCCCAGCAATCACACAAGCTAAATTTTCCACCTGTAGCTTAAACCTCTCTGAACTGCAGTCCTATGTTCAACTACCCCATAGATGATGGGGTAGTTGCCATCATCTACTTGCCAGTTCCATCTATACCTCCAGCTGAACAGTCAGCTCATGTGCCTATAATACAGCATCTTATATCAAGTTTTATTCATTCTGTGGTTTTTGTACCCTATCATTTAAAGAAGGGACATATCTCCTTCGATACCATCATTCTCATTCTCTGCTTGCTCCTCATTCTCACAAACACACAAAAGTAATTAATCACTAATAGCTGCAAATTTTGTCTCCTTAGCGACTCCTCAAACCATCCCTTTCTATTTGCACTAATTCAGGACTGGATCTCTGTAGTATGTCTCTTGTTGTTGTTGTATTTTTGGTTCGTTTTTTACTATTAGCTCCTTGCCATCTCTTGCCCTGTCCCAATATAACCTCAAAGCTGTAAAATTGATCAAGTAATTCTGTTTCTTAAAAATCATACTTAGGCTTTTCACACATTTTAGGATAAAATTTAAGATCTCTAATTTAGTACAAAAAACGTAAGAAGAGGAATATGAAGTAGTTCAGATGTCATAATGAGTCAATTTACCTTCTTTAATATGGATAAGAAGATAGCGTATTAGAAAAAAAGGCAAGGAGAGAGGGAGAAGAAGAAAGACAGAGAGGGGGAGAGAGAAGGAGAAAGACAAGGGGAAGGAGAGAACAATAGAAAAAAATTCAAATATCTTTAAAGTTAGGAAGATAGCCAAGGGAACTTACTTCCTGAGCTATATGAAAGTATGAGGTACAAGAGAGAGTTCAACACCCTGGGTCTACATGGAAATGGCAGCCAGAGTCAACTCATCTTCCAAATAATTTGATAAAGTTACAGACACAGAGGCAAACAGCTGTTTTCAGTCTTAACCTGTCTACTGATCTCCTTCTTGTATTAATTATTATTGCCTTGAAATCTAACCATTCTGAATAGATTTCCATTTTACCTGGGGTAACGGTAAACGTACACAGAGGTAGTATTTGCTAGTAGGAGGGCATTGCTTCTGTTAACTGTGCATTTCAGTTTCTAATCTATTATGTTTTTATAAAACTTGGCAACTCAATATTCCTTGCATTATAACTATTTGATGAATCCACTACCAATATGGTTCACATTCTCTTATCTTATCTAAAAGATTATGAGAAATTTGTGTCATTCACTAAGACTACAATATTGCCGAATGTAATAGTTATTAAAAATCTGGAAATTGAAAGGAGGTAAATTGGAAATAAGTTGTTCTTTAATGAAAAATTTACCTCATTTCACTCTTTTGGTTTTATTTAAAAAACTTATTGTAGTACAATAAATGTCACATGAACTATAAATTATTTAAAATCTATAGTTCAATGAATTTGACATATGTATACACTTTTAAAACCATTACCATTATCAAGATGCTGAACAATTCCACCAACTTCAAGTTTTCCTCAAACCTCTTTTCAAACCATCTCTTCCTCCAATCAGTCTCTAAGCAATCGCTGTCTGATTTCAGATGCTATATGTTAATGTAAATGGAATCATACCATACAATCTCTTTTAAATCTGGCTACTTTCATTCAAATTCATTCATGTCGTTTTATGTTCCATTAATTAATTTTATTATAGTGCTAATATTATATTTGCTGCAATTTAACCTTCTAACTTGTTGATGGGCTTTTTAAAGATTTTATTAATTATAAATAATGCTTGTATGAATGTTCATGTACAAGTCTTTGTGGAAACATGTCATATTATCTTGTTTTTTGTAATAGTTATAATGAGATATAACACAAATAGTATGCCACTATTTAAAGTATACAATTTATTAGTTTTTAATATATTCACAGACCTGTGTATCTGTCATCAGTAAAAGACAGAAAACTGTACTTGACAACAAATAAATTTTTTAAAAAAGAATATTTGTATTACTCACAGAAAAAAACCTGGTACTCTTTAGCTACCATTCCGTAACCCTTCATCCCCTCCATCCCTAGGAAATCACATCTACTTCCTGGCCCCATAAATTTGTCTATTCTGGGCATATAATATGGATGGAATCACACCACGTGTAATGTTTGTACTTGGATTCTTTCACTTCATATAATGTGTTCTAGGTTCACAGATATTGTGACATATATTGCCATGCCCCTCGTTTTTATGGCCACATAACACCCCGCTGCAGGGACATGTCTCATTGAGTTTATCCTTTCATCAGTTGATAGACATGAGAGTTGCTTCCATGTCTTGGCTATTATGAATAGTGTTGTAGCGGACATTTGTGTACAAGTTCGTATGTGGACATGTTTTAGTTCTGTTGAGTACATACAGAGAACTGGAATTTCTAAGTCAATTGCTAACTTTGCATTTAGCATTTCGAGGAACTGCCAGCCTGTTTTCTAAAGTGGCTGTCCCATTTTACATGCCCTCCAGCAGTGTATAAAGGTTCTGACTTCTCTATATACTTGCTAACATGCTATTATCTAATTTTTTCACTCCAGCCATTCCATTGGGTGAGAAGTGGTATCACATTGTGGTTTTAATGAAGATTTTCCTAATGGCTAATGACTTTTAACGTCTTTTCTTGTGCTTATTGGCCACTTGTATATCTTATTGGTGAAATGTCTGTTCAAATCCTTTGTCTTAAAAAATTTTGTTGTCTCTTTACTACTGAGTTATACAAGTCATTTATATAGTTTAGATGTCACTCTCTTATTAGATGTATGATTTGCTAGCATATTCTCCCATTTTGATGGTTGTCTTTTTCTTTATAATATCCTTTAAAGCACAATAATTTTTATTTTGATGAAGTTCAATTTATATTGTTTTCTTCAGTTTTTTTTTAGTTGTCATCTCTAAAATACCATTGCGTAATCCAGGGATATAGATACACACTTATACTTTCCTTAGAAATTTAATAGTTTTATTCCTTACATTTTGGTCTTCAGTCCATAGACATGGGTTTCTTTCGATTTAATCCTGTTTAAGAGTCACTGACCTTCTTGAATCTCTAAATGTATACCTTTATTTAAAAATTTTAAGGATTTTTGTCAGTTTTTCTTTAATTTTTTTCTGTCCTTACCTTTTTCCCTCTTTCTTCTGGGGAAGCAATTGCACATATGTTAAACTTACATGCATTGTCTCAAAGCTCTATGAGGCTCTATTTACTTTCTTCAACCCCTTCCCTCCACCCCTTTTGTTGTTGTTTTTCAGATATGTGATTTCTGTTAATCTATTTTCAAGCTCACTGACATTTTTCTCTGTCACCTCAATTTTGTTAGAGCCCAGTTTTAAATTTCCAATTTTGCAATACTAGTTTAAAAATTTCTTTGTTGATCTCTATGTCTTAATGGAGATTTTAAATTTTTTTCTTATTTTATTTTCTTATTTAAATTTTACCCCATGAAGCATAGTATAATAGCTACTTTATCTTTTTTATCTTTTGTAAAAGATTCTTTATTTATTTATCTTTAGAGGGGAAGGGAAGGTGGGAGAGAGAGAAATATATGTATGGTTGCCTCTCATGCGTCCCTTGCTAGGAACTGGCCTGCAACCCAGGCATGTGCCCTGACTGGGAATCGAACCATGATTGTTTGGTTCTCAGGCCCGGGCTCAATCCACTGAGCTACACCAGCCAGGGTGATAATAGCTACTTTAAAATTCTGTCTAATCATTTCTATATCTACATCAGCTTGGTTTAGCATATGTTGATTGTCTTTTCCCTTTTCAATAGTTTACCTTTCTTATTTTTTTGTATGACCATTAATTTTGTTATGAAGGGGCATTGCAAATGATGTATTATTTAACTATAGATTCTGCTATAATTCTTTGAAAAATATTTTTATTTTTCTTTAGCAATAAATCAACCCAATGATATTTAAATTATAAGTCCCATCTCACCTTCTAAAAATAGTGGCTCAAAACTAGGCTCAGTTTCTTAAAACATAACTTCATTGAATCAGCCTTGTCCGGGAATTTAGGCTGAGACTTGTATGAGTTCATTCCCAGAATCGAAGGTTCTTTCCCTAACTCTCTGCCATCTGCCCTCGCCCTCAGCCCACCCATGTTCCTTCCCTTGTTCCCTACGGCCAGAAAAAAGGTTTCGTTGCTGGAACTTGAGCTGCTCGCACGGTATCACCGCTCTGCAGCTGGGATTCATGATCAATGCTGCCCAAACAGGGAAGATAAACCCTGAGAACTCGCTCCTGTGCTGTGGCTTCACTATGCTCTGACTCTTCCCATAGTCTGTCTGTATTTGTTTACTCTCACTAGTAGACGAAGGATAGCGGTTGTTTTTGCATTTCGTTGAGAGTTTACAGTTATCAGCAGAAGGGTGGGTTATTGGATACTCACATAACCATACCAGGACTGGAACTCGCACTTTGTAAAGTGTTCTTTTCCATTTTTTGTCATATATTCCAGAGGAAGTTACACTAGGAGGGAGAAAGGGTTCTGGCTGGAGAGGGCTTATTCAGGTATTTATCCAGGACCTCCAGGGTATGATGAGGCTCATGCTATAGAAGAAAGAAAATGTGAGCTTTATTCCGATTTTAAATGAATTGTTTGTGTTTGGGAAAGTCATTATGCTGCCCTGAACATCAATTTACTTAGAAATACATTACCAGAGTTCTTTGTAGAGTTTTTTTATTAATCCCATATTTCTACAGAAAATAAGGCATTGTTATATTCAGAATCCTGACACAGTTATTTTAATAGCTAATTTTTCTTAGTATGTTTGGGTTTTAAGGGGCATTTGAACATTAATGCACTCATTTTACCAAAGTGGAAGAGGAATTTATGAAGCATACAGAGATTGGGTTTTGATCTGTGACTTAATCTATATTGTTGCCACCCCTTAGTCAAGGTAGAAACGGTCATTATCTGCTGATTCATCACATCTTCTAAGCATAATTTTCTTTGCCTAGAAGTAGGAATCTATGTTAGAAATTATCCTATCTGCTTATTAGCTTACTGATCAGTTTGATGTTTTTAAAAGCAATTAAGAATATGATGAGCTTACAGTAAGAGTCTCAAAGTTGTTTATGATCCCCACCACTTAGAAAAATAGCATGCAGTAAAACACATCTGAAATATATGGATTTAAAACTTAAAGCATTGTGACTATAATTTTTCATTTTAATAAGCTTTTTACTCAAATGAAACTGAAGTAATTTTTGAACTACAGCTGGTCTTTCATGCTGATACTTTTATTTCTGCCTCCGCAAAACATACCAATTTGTTCATGAGAATTTGTATCCAGATATCACTTAATTGACTTATATGTAAAGAAAACTATGACAAAAATAATTTATTTGGGATTTCAAGCCTTAAATTTTACATAATCAATGGAAGGAAGGGATAGAAAGGAAGTAAATGACTTTTAAACATAAAAGTTATATTTTTTCCCATTTTTGAAACACTGATACAATTTTTAGACTGGACTTTGAAATTACATAATAATAGCTGGCACTTTTTATGAATCATTATCAAGTCAATTTCCTTGATAATGTTTCATTCCTTTGCAATGACTACTGAAATATATTCTGCTTTAAGGTATTTTTCTCACCTAATTCATGCACATTGTAATAGAAATTTTCCATTCAGGTGGTATATATGAATGCATCATGATGAATACAAAAAATGATTGTTGAGAATCTCTGAATTTTAATGGGTGTGAATAATATGTTTTCTCTTTTAGTTCAGATTTTCAAAGAACTTGTCCATAATTCTCATTTTAATATAAGTCAACGTTGTCATTTTTTACTCATAATTCTTTTATTAGTAACATCTCAGGAACCACATGATTTATTGTATTATTATGACCTGGATATGAATTTCAGCTCTTTGAAACTGTATAATATATGGGAAGATCTTAGAAGCTAAGCCAGAAGTTTCTGAGTATCTATTCAAAGTTTTGCTAAACAGCCTTTGACAAACCAAGTTACAAGTGGTTTTCTACCACTTGTAAATGGAGAAATACTGTTGTCGTTACCACAACAGAAGTTTGAACTAAAAGCACTTTGAAACGTGTTGTCTTATTCGCCTATGTCTTAGTGCATGGCAAACTTTCAATATATAAAGAACTGATATTGATATGTAGTACTGTCCCATCTGATTTCGGTAAAATGATAGACTAACATAGTATAATATTTCTCCCACTATGAATAACTAGACATGTTATTGTAAGGATATTAATATACAAAACATGTGACTGAACTAGCAAGATGAAATGAGAATCCTTAGTTGGTGGAAAATTCACGAGCTGAATCTTTGAAAACCATAAGGCACAGTAGATAAAAGTATTGAATATCAGACTCAGTATGTTCAGCACTAAGAGTCCATTAATCTCACTTGAGGAAGAAGTTGGAAAAGAGACCGATGCATATAAAGAGAACTGAGTCCTGACTGGTGTGCCTCAATGGCCTGCCAACCAAACGGTCACCAGTTCAATTTCCAGTCAGGACACATGCCTGGGTTGCAGGCCAGGTTCCCAGTATGGGTGCATGAAAGGCACAATGATGTTTCTCTCCCTCTCTTTCTCCCTCCTTTCCCCTCTTTCTGAAAGTAAATAAATGATTTAAAAAGTAAATGTTGGTGTGTAAACCCAAAAAAAAAAAAAAAAGTGAACCAAAACATCAGTAAAAGGGTAAGCTGAAATAAAACATGTATTAACTTAGGAAGCAGGTAGACAGCAAAAAATCTTCTCTCTGCCTAGACTCTGGATAAGAACAGAGAAAAGGAACTTGTAAAACCAGACTCAAGTCTGAGTATTAACATCTAAATTGTCAATGAAATCTCCATCTCAATAATTAAGATAAATATAGTTTCCAAAACAGTGTGTGCCAAACAAAGACAAATATAAAACCATTCTATGCCCTGACTAGTGTTCTTCAGTTGGTTGGAGGGTCATCCTGTAAACTGAAAGGTTATGGGTTCAATTCCAGATCAGGACACATGCCTACGTTGTGGGTTTGGTCCCAGGTGAGGGCATATACCAGAGGCAATTGATGGGTGTTTCTCTCTTACATCAATGTTTCTCTCCCTTTCTGTCTCCTTCCTTTTCCCTCTGCCCAAAATCAATGAACATGTCTTTGGATGAGGATAAAAAATAATTCTCAAGAGACATTTCACAATCCAGGTTCACAAGAAAATCTCACAGAAGAGGACCTGTTAAAATGATATCACAATAAAAATATATTACTGAAGGTTTTTTAAAAAGTTAAGAGTGAATTATAGAATTAAAAGATAAATTGGAGGAAATCATCTGTAATTCAGCCCAGAGAAAATGAGATAGAAGCATAGAAGACAGGTTTAGAGACAGAGAAAACAGAATAAGAACACTCCACATATGTTTGATAGGCATTCAGAAGCAAGCACAGAAAACAGGGGTGTTTATATTCAGACAACATGGTTGAGAATTTTCAGAGTTAAAATTCTTAATCTTCAAGAAATATAAGTTGTATAAAGAATAAATAATTTCACACTTAGACATATTTTAGTAAACTTCAGAATATCATATCTAAGTGATTATATAATATAGAACTAAGTAAAAGGCAGATTACACCAAAGAGCTGTAACTAAATTGCCTATAGATGGCTCAGCAAAAACAATGAAGATCATATTTATGAATATCTTCATGGTGTGGAAATAAATAACTTAACCTATAGTTCTCTGCCCAGCTAATATATCAAGAATTGGGGTCATATAAAGAAAATGTGAGCCCTGGCTGGTGTGGCTCAGGGGATTGAGTGCCAGCCTGTGAAGCAAAGGGTTGCTGGTTCAATTCCCAGTGAGGGTATATGCCTGGGTTGTGGTTCAGGTCCCCAGTAGGGGGCATGTGAAAGGCAAACACACATTGATGTTTCTTTCTCTTTTTCCTTCTTTTCCCCCTCTCTAAATATAAATAAATAAAATCTTAAAAACAAAAGAAAATTCTAGATCAAAAAAGACTGAGAGAATTCTTCCCTAACAGGCACCACCTTCAGGAAAAATGATTTTAAGTCTTGGAAGAATTGGGATACAAGAAGCGATAGTGAGTAAAAGAATGGGAACTATGTGAATAAATGTATTCTTATAATTTTTGTTTTGTTTGTGTGGAAGATAAAACTCTTGATTAAACTTAAAGTCAAAGATGAAAAAAGTAGCCACAAAAGGAAAAGAGCTGATGAACAAGGCCAGCTGAGTGGTGGTTGTGGGGGAGGAAGGAGAAAGGGGGAAGAGGAAATGGGGGGTAATGGTAACAGATGAAAAAAGAAAGTGTAAAACCTTAAAACTAGTAGTGATAAAAAAGAAAATAAATTATGTGACACTAAGATTAATTCAATGGAAGAAGGGGAAAAAGAAATAGAGCAGAGGAGAGTATGGTATGGAAAACATAAAATTATATACACAAATAGTTTTTGAGCGCTTATAGTAAAATTAGCCAGCATCATAAATGCATTAAATGTGTTTTACTTAATTTTTACAACAATGTCAGACGATTGTTATCATAAATGTGCTGTTTTAAAGATCATGAAATTAGCATGCACATTATTTAAATAGTTTGCTAAAAAATCACATAGTTAATAAGTAGCAGAACTCAGAGAATGCAGTCTCAAGTCCATTCTCTTACCACTATAATTTTTCTATACAAAAGACAGTGACCAGAGGGGAGAGGGGAGGGAATTTCAGGGGAAATAAGGGAGGGATTTAGAGGAACCTATATAAAGGATACATGGACAACAACTGAGAAGGGTGGAGATGCGAGGGAGGGGGGAGGATGGGGGGTGGGATGGGATGGGAGTAATAGACAGAAAACTGTACTTGAAAAATAATTAAATTTAAAAAAGCTGAAAAAAAAGATTAAAGTGGTAAATAAATCTAAATTTGTTGGTAATTATAGTAAATGTAAAGGATCTAAACTTTCTAGTTAAATATAGACAGTATAATGCTGCCTTATTAAGAGACTCTGAGAATGGATTAAAACAATAGCAACAACACATTCTGCTATTTATGAGAGAAGAGCCTAACAAAGTAAATAGCAAAATGATTAATAATAAAGTATAAGGAGGAAAAAAGATACCAAATAATATTGATCAAAAGAATGCTTAGTTTGTCTATATTAACAACATGCAAAACACACATCTACACAAAAAATTATATTTAGAATTAAGAGGGTCATTAAATGATGACAGGAATAATTTGTCAAGAAAATGGACAATGCTATTAAATTGCATTTTTAAGATCAAAGCAAAAAAGTGGACATCTAAAGAGTTATTTGTAAATATACAAAGGATTAGATAAAGAATATTATTCTCACCTTGATATTTATCTATTAGAAAACACTCATGGCACAGTTTCCTTCTAGTTTTACAAATGCACTTTGCTAAGACTCATGCTCGACACTTAAACGAATCGATATCATTCAGAGCTCAAGGAATGAACATTTTACCCCAAACTGCAAACACATCTCATATATAGTGTCAGTAATAGTTCATCTTAAACAACTTTGTATCGAAAATTTTTCTGATGTTTCCAACTAGGTTTGTTCCTCCCTATTTGAATCTCCAGAGCACTCTGATGATAATCACTTTGCGGAACCTTTCTTCCTCTCACGTGGTGGTTCTCAGCCAGGGATGATTCTGCCTACAGGTGGACATTTGGCAACGCCTGGACTTTTTTGGTTGACACAACTTAGGGAGAGGGCTGTGATGGGTAGAGGATAGAAATGATGCTAAACACCCTACAGTGCAGAGGGCACTCCCCAGCAATAAGGAATATTTAGCATAAAATGTCAACAGTGCTGAGATCGTTTAGTTTGTGGTATACTGATTTGATTTTTAAATCTTCTTTAAATACTTTCAATTAAATTGTAAGTATCATGGCCTGGGTCTTATTTACCCTGGAGTTCATGTAATATGTATTGTTGTGTCTGCTGCATGATAAGTCAACATATGTTAAATTGAATTTTCATTCAACATCAATTTTTAGTGACCAGCATGTCTTGTGTGAAAGAGCCTAAATAGGCAATCTTTATCCTCTAAGAATTCCTAGCTTAACAGTGAAAGAAACATATAGATGATTTATAATGTAATACACTATATACTTAAAACAAAATATGAGGGAAAATGTATAAATGGTTTAAAATACAATATACTATACACTCAAGCAAAAATATGAGGAAAATTATTCAGTGGAAAGCCAAACTAAGCTGAGGTTAATTCTGCTTGGAGGGGAAAACTGTACTTAAGAGAGGGCAGTGGCAGCCTCAGTGTCCATCCACAGATGAGGGGATAAAAAAGCTGTGGCTCATTTACACAACAGAATACTACATGGCCATAAAAAAGAAGGACATTTACTTTTGCAACAGCATGGACAGACCTGGAGATTATTATGATGAGCGAAGCAAGCCAGTCAGAAAAAGACAAATTACTATGTTTTCTTACTTATGTGTAGTAACTAATTAACAACGTAAACTGATGGACAAAACAGAAACAGAAACATGGGTACATTAAATAAACTGACAGCTGCAGGGGAGTGGGGAGGTGGTACTGAATGAAAGAAAGGGAAGGGAGTAGCCAAAAAATCTATATACATAACCCATGGACACAGGCAACAGTGCAGTGATGGCCAGAGAGGAAGGGAGGATGGGGGCTGCGTGGAGGTGGGCAAAGGGGGGCAATGGGGACATCTGTAACAGTGTCGAGAATAAAAATAAAGAAAACATGTTTTAAAAAGGGCTGAGTTGTAATTTGAAGAATGAAAGTAATTTCATCAGGTAAAAATAGAGAAGTGGATGATACAAATTGTGGTAGATAAATGAATAAATGATTCTATTCTAGCACTTTCATGACAAATCTAATAAAAATAATTGATGAAGTTACTGTTTTCAGTCACAAAATTGCAAAGCAGGAAATAATCTTAGAGTTCATCTCCTCAAACTGCACATTTTATAGATACTGGAAACTGAGTTCTAGATGGCCGGAGGAGGGAACAGTGTCTCAAAGAGGTTCTGGCAGAGACTGACCTGGGACTCAGTCATCCTGATTGCTGTCTGTTCATCCTTTCTCTGATGGTGCATTGCCCTGCTTCACCTAATGTTCAAGGAGCAGCCTATTTTCACCAAATTATGGATGCATGGGATGGCTGTTTTGCACCATTTGTAATTTAGTCAATGTACTAGTCAGGGTTCTACAGAGAAACAGAACCACGAAGGTTCTGTTTTCTGCACAGAAAACACACACAGGCACACTAAGGAATTGAGGCACGCATTTATGGGGGCTGACAAACCTCCCAGACCTGCAGGTGACCAGCTGGAGATTCAGAAGAGCTGACAGTGTATTTCAGTCCTAAAGCTGGCAGAATTGATATCCAGAAAGAACAGATGTGTTATTTTGAATCTGAAGGCAGGAAATAAACCAAAGCATTGATGTCCCAAGTTAACTAGAAATAAACCAAAGCATTGATGTTCAGTTAACTAGAACTCTCTTTTACTATGCCTCTATGCTCTGTTCAGGTTTTCAATTGATTCATGAGGCCTACTTTCTTTTTTTAAAAAATTTAATTCTTGTTCAGGTACAGTTCTCCGTCATATTCCCAGCCCTGCACCCCAGTGCTCCCCATCTGACTCCCATTTCCACCCCCACCTTAATTATTGTCCATGTGTCCTTTATACTTGTTCATGTGAGTCCTTCCCCTTTTCCCCTGTGATTCTCTCCCCTCTCCACTCTGGACCCTGTCAGCTCATTCTATATTTCAGTGTCTTTGGTCACATTTTGCTTGCTTGTTTGTTTCGTTGTTTAGGTTCCTGTTAACAGTGATATCATATGGTATTTGTCTTTCACTGCCTGGCTTATTTAGCTCATCATAATGCTTTCCAGTTCCATCCATGATGTTGCAAAAGGTAGGAGCTCCTTCTTCCTTTCGGCAGAATAGAATTCCATTGTGTAAATGTACCATAGCTTTTTGATCCAGTCATTTACCAATGGGCATCTAGGTTGCTTCCAAGTCTTGGCTATCATAAATTGTGCTGCTATGAACATCAGGGTCCATAGGTTCTTTTGGATTGGTACTTCAGGGTCCTTAGGATATACTCCCAACAGTGGAATTGCTGGATCAAAAGGCATGTCCATTTTTAGTTTTCTGAGGAAATTCCATACTGTTTTCCATAGTGGTTGTACCCGTCTGCAATCCCACCAACAGTGAACTAGGGTCCCCTTTTCCCCACAACCTCTCCAGTGCTTGTTGTTTGTTTCTCTGTTTATGATAGCCATTCTGACTGGTGTTAAGTGGTATCTCATTGTGGTTTCAATTTGCATCTCTCTGATAGCTAGCGATGAGCATCTTTTCATGTGTCTCTGGATCCTCTGTATGTCCTCCTTGGAGAAGCGTCTGTTCAAGTCCTTTGCCCATTTTTTAATTGGGTTGCTCGTCTTCTTTGAGTGAAGCTGAGTGAATTCTCTGTATATTTCGGAGATTAAACCTTTGTCTGAGATATCATTGGCAAATATATTTTCCAAAGCTGTTGCTTCTCTTTTTATCGTGATACTGTTTTCCTTAGCCATGCAGAAGTTTTTAAGTTTGATGAGATCCCATTTGTTTATTCTTTCCTTTACGTCCCTTGCTCTAGGGGACATATCAGTAAAAATATTGCTGCATGGAATATCTGAGATTTTCCTGCCAATGCTCTCCTCTAGGGCTTTAATGGTTTCTCAGCTTATATTTAAGTCTTTTACCCACCTGGAATTAATTTTGGTGTATGGTGTAAGTTTCATTTTTTTTGCATGTAGCTGTCCAGTTCTCCCAACACCATTTGTTGAAGAGGCTATCTTTACTCCATTTTATGTTACTACCCCCTTTGTTGAATATTAATTGACTGTAGAGACTTGGGTTTATTTCTAGGCTCTCTGTTCTATTCCATTGGTCTATGTGCCTATTTTTATGCAAGTACCAGGCTGTTTTGATTACAGTGGCCCTGTAATACAGTTTGATATCAGGTATTGTGATCCCTCCTACTTTGTTCTTCTTTCTCAAAATTGCAGCTGCTGTTTGGGGGTCTTTAATGGTTCCATATAAATTTTTGAAGTGTTTGTTCTATGTCTGTGAAATATGCCATTGGCACTTTAATAGGTATTGCATTAAATCTGTAAATTGCTTTGGGTAGTATGGACATTTTGATGATGTTAATTCTTCCAATCCATGAACACAGTATATGTTTCCATTTATTTGTGTTTTCCTTGATTTCTTTCTTCAGTGTTGTGTAGTTTTCTGCATACAGGTCTTTTACCTCCTTGGTTAGGTTTATTCCCAGATATTTTATTTTTGTTTTTGCTATATCGAATGGGATTTTTTCTTAATTTCTGCTTCTGATGTTTCATTGTTAGTATACAAAAATGCCTTTGATTTCTGGATATTGACTTTGTATCCCACTGTTTTGCCAAATTTACTTATTATTTTGAGCAGTTTTTGGTAGAGGCTATAGGATTTTCCGTGTATACTATCATGTCATCTGCAAACAATGACAGTTTTGTTTCCTCCTTTCCGATTTGGATGCCTTTTGTTTCTTTTTCTTGTCTGATTGCTGTGGCTAGAATTTCCAATACTATATTGAATAGAAGTGGTGAAAATGGACAACCTTGTCTTGTTCCTGATCTTAGTGGAAAATATTTTAGTTTTTGCCCATTGAGTATGATGTTGGCTGTAGGTTTCTCATACATGGCCTTTATTATATTGAGGAATGCTCCCTCTATTCCCACTTTGCTGAGTACCTTTACCATAAATGGGCGTTGTACCTTATCAAAAACTTTTTCCGAGTCTATTGATATGATCCTGTGGTTTTTGTCTTTGCTTTTGTTTATGTGATGTATTATATCACATCAAGGAGGGCAATATGCTTTACTGAGTCTAAGAATTCAAATGTTAATTTCACCCTGAAAGGTCCTCACAGACACACCCAGAACAATGTTTGACCTTGTGTCTGGACACCCCATGGTCCAGTAAGGTTGACCTATAAAATTAACCATCAGAGCGACTAACAAACAACTAATGGTTTTTGTTGGCACACCAAAAAGTGCTCTGGGGGGATTTAGTTTGGAAAACTTGAGGAGATTTTATAAGGTAAATCAAAACAAACCAGGACCATTTGGTCTACAATAACACTGGAAAGTTGATTTGACTATTTTGGCTAGGTAAATTAGAATTAAAAAACAAAATGAAAAAATATAAAGGTATAACACTAATAAAAAATTTTCTGCCAAACTGGAGAACTTTATTAGGTTTGCATAAAAGTGGGTGATCTCCTTGAACACATCTTTCAATGATTCTCTTGAATTATTTATGTGGACAATTATTTTAATTTCTAAGAATTCTTCCTTGTGTTCATTTGTACCTTTTCCATGTTGCTCTGTCTCTTATTTGTTTTATTTATTTGTTAACCTTACCTCAGGGCATGCTTATTGATTTTAGAGAGAGAAGAAGGGAAGGAGAAAGAAAGGGAGAGAAATATCAATAGGCTGCCTTTGATACACACCCCAACCAGGGTCCCTAATCCACAACCTAGGCACGTGCCCTGACTAAGAATTGAACCATGACCTTTGGTTTTCATCCTGCAAACTAAAAAGTCATGGGTTTAATTCTTAGCCAGGGCACAAAACCCAACTTAGTCACACTGACCAGGGCCATGACATTGTGTTTTTATTTTATTTATCTTTTAATTTATTTTTTACTTCTTTTTTATTTATTTTTATTGTTGACAGCATTACAAGCATCCCCATTCCCAGCCCCCTACCCTCCTCAACCCAGCCTCCACCCCTCTTCCCTGTGGCCATTATCACACTGTTGTCTCTGGGTGTACGAGTTGCACATATATTCTTCAGCTAATCCAGTCACCTTCTTCCATCTACTCCCCTCCTTCGTTCTGTCTGCTGTCACTCTGCTCCATGTGCCCATGACTCTACTTGTTATTTTGCTCATTAAATTTCACTTACAAGTGAGATAACACAGTATTTGTGTTTTTCTCACTGGCTTGCTTCACTTAGCATAATAATTCCAGATCCATCCATGTTGTCACAAAAGGTTATGAACTATTTTCTCTAATCACTCTGAGGCATCTGATTACTGTGTTGATTTTATATGAAGTTTTCTTTAGTGTTTAAAAAAATATCATGTTAGCCCCAGGAATACATATTTTCTCTGCTTATTTTTTTAGTCTTTTGTTTTAAAAGATTAATTTTATGTTTGATTATTGTTTATTTAGAACTGCTTCATTAGAATTCAGTGAGGTTCCTATACACAAAATTGTTATATAAAAAATAAAACATTCCTCTCATATTTAAACAAGATCTGTGTGAACACAAGCTTATAACTCATTTTAAAATAATAAAAATAACCATATTACTTATTAACATAAAATATTTTAATGAAAAATGCATTAAAATTTGCATGAAAGCGCATTGCTTTACATTTTAGCTAAAGTGAGACACTCCCATTGACTTTCTTCTCTAAAGTGTTGAACTTTCTTCTCTAATGTGTTGAACTTTCTCTTTATAGCTTCTTGAAACTGTACTGTGCAGTCAACAGAATCTGAGAGAAAAAAGGCAAATAACAGTTTATTATGATTATAAAAAAATTTTTTTACAGTCCTTCAAAAAGTTTCTCTAGTGCCCTCAGCTGTCTTGGGTCAATGTATACTTTGAGAACCATTGTTTTAGAATTTGAACCCCCTCCAAAGTTGTTTTTTTTAAAGAAGAGTATTTTATTACTGACATTTCTTAAAAGTATCAGTAATAAAATTAAAAGATCAGATAATAAAAATCAGCCCTGGCTGGTATGGCTCAGTGGATTTAGTGGTGGCCTGTGAACCAAAGGGTCACTGGTTCAGTTCCCAGTCAGGGCACATGCCTGGGTTGTGGGCCAGGTCCCCAGTAGGGGGTGCTCGAGACACAACCACACATTGATGTTTCTATCCTTCTCTTTCTCTCTCTCTAAAAATAAATAAATAAAATCTCTTTAATAAAAAGGATCTGATAATAAAGACCAGATTGACTTTTCATCAGCTTTATTATTGTAATTGGTTTTATCATTGTTTATAAATTCTACCAACAATGCACTCTTTTATTGCCTGTGCCTGGGAGAGACCATCTCACCACCCCTCCATTCATATACCACCATGAGGCAGAGGCCAGACTAAACTCAAATCCAAAAGCTTGATATCTTAACTGTCACAGTTTGCTTAAAAATAACACTAAAGCCTAAAAATGGACACATTCACTCATCATTTAAATTAAACAAACAAACAAAAAACCTAGTTACACTAAAGTAATTCCTGTCAAAGACTATGAAACCAGGTGGGGAATGAGTGGAAAACATCCTGGTAAAGAAAAGAAAACAAATTTTCAGTCATTCTCTGGAATCCAAACAGAAGATCCAAACAGTGTCATACTTTACAGTCACAGCAAAGTAGGAGGCATTTAAATCTGAAAACACAAAGAAAATAGTTAATTATCATTTCTGAGATAATTACTGCTATAAATTCAGTCATCCAGCCTCTGTTTTTCCAACCTGGTATTTTCAACAGAGAAGAAGACTCTGCCCTTCTCAAGAATTTTATTTTCCAGTATCTTTCAAGGGTTCTGCCAGCACAGCCCTGACTCACCCGTGGGGGCTCCTGGAGGAGGAGCAGGAAGGAAAGAATCCCCAGGGTATGCCCTCCAGCAAACTTCTTGGAATTCTTTGTGCATTTTGCGTCCTGACAGGCAGATTGTGTACTTACTCAAAATATCCTAAACATCTTCATTAATTTAGATTGAAGGCAATTAAACTAAAACAGATCTGAGGTATGGAGCACTTCTTTTCATGTAGCTTGAAATAGAAGGTAGTAGGGTCAGCGTGAAAGTTCCATTATAAACCCAAGGAAGGCAGAGAACAAGTAGAGACTGATGATGCCCAGGTCATGAATTTGGAGGCTTAAACTATGTCTTAGGAGCTTAGGAAAAGAAGCTGTGCAAAAAAATGTTTTAATGGATGGGGAAATAAAAGGAGTTTAGGAATGGAAGGAAATGTGAGTGATACATTAGCCCCCAGTATTACAGGTTGTCAGAGCTGGGAGGTATTAGAGGGACCATCCAGATCATCCAGACCATCCAGACCCACCCCTTTATTTTATAAATGGGGAGAGTGAGACCCAGAGTAGCTAAAGTAATAATAAGCCCTGTTTATAATGTTAGCTTATTTTTCAGATAAACTTGCAGACACAATATCTTTTGGAACCTCCACATGTTTTCAAACAAAATGTATGATAGGTATTGTTTTATTAATCTTTCTTTTCACATAACAATAGTTAAATATTTTAACGTCATGTAATTGATATAATAACAGTGAATATAGTACCAACCTAAGTCATAACCAAAGCCCAAAGAAACGATTTAAGCTTTATAGTTTCACATTAACCTTGTTGTTAAATACAATCCAAAACATTGTTTGGATGCTTGATGATTTCTCTACTTAACTCTGTAGAGAAACCACAAATGAATTCAACAAGATTCCTGACTTCCAGTGGTTCAGTTATCCAAATGAGATTAATTATAGGCAAAGGCAAAAAAGGCTAAGAGAATAGGTCATGGAAAGTTTAATTCTTTTTGGAGAGTTTGGGAAACCTTCATGAAATTAAATTGAGAGAACACTTTGAAGGAATAATAAGACCTTAGTGAGTGTAGATTGAGAAAGTAGGTAATTTCAGATTGAAAGGAATATACACACTAAGGGAGAGAGGTGGAAAAGCTAGTGTGTTTGGGAAAGACAAACACTGTGTACTGGCTGTGAGTAGTTAGACGTTATAATTGGCTCACTGATTGCAATGCTTGCCCGTACAGATTCTTGCTACAGGCCACCCATGTATCCTGCCGTCACTCAGGACATTTGCTTAGTAGCCATCAACACTACCAGGTGAACTTGTCTCTAAATGCTCATTGGATCAGAGGTTAGCTACTCCACAGGCTCAGCAAACACATAGCAACAACCACAACCACAACAACAACAAAAGCATATGTTGGTTTGGCCAGAAAGATAAATGAGGACAACTACACAACATCTCTTGATTGTTTGAACTTGAAAACACACAGTTTCCTTAGAAAATAAAGCTTGGAGATAAGATATGTAGAGAAAAAAAACTGTAAGATGGAATCTGGGTCATAACAAATCGAAATCTAGAGGAGAAAGAAGCTCCATGCAGAGAAACCAGGGTGGGGTGGGGTCCCCTGTTCAGTGTGGTTTGCGCCCAGAGTTAGCTCAGTCTTTACATCCTTTCTATAAATCATCCTGAGCAACCTGGAGGAAGTGTCTGGTTCTCATGTCAATAGAACCTGACTAATCCAGAGACCAAGAACACTAATGAAAAGTTAGTCCACATTTTAGAGAACCTTTTGGGAAAAAACTCTGTATTTTAGACTGCAATGTATATATTAATAGCTAATGGTTTAAGAATTATTAAGGGGTCTTGTTTAAAGATTATGGAGGTCCTGACTCACTAGACTAGAGAGTCTAGAAATCCACGTTTTTCATTGGTTTCCCTAGGAATTCAGAATCAGAATGTTCATGGACCACAAGTTGAAATGAATTTGATATAGATTATTTTAAACTGGGGATTTATCATAGTAATATTTCATTTTATTGTATGGGGCATATGTAAAGGAGAGGTTATACCAGGAAGTAAGTTATTAAATATTCTAGATTAGATAAGTGATGGTGAGAGAAAAGGTGGCTATTGATAGAATAAGTAATTTTTAATAGGATTTTCTTATGATGTTAAGAACAATCTAAGTTTTTCATGTGTGTTCCCTTTACCTCTCTATTGTTTTCTATCCATGTCTTATCTATTTCAGGGGAACTGAGCATACCCCAATAGGTGGGTGTGATGATTAGTATATCTGACCCCTGGATTGAGTGATCTATTCAAAACTAGCTCAGCACTTAGTGAAGAAAACTCCTGAAGGACAGTAAGTTTCACCAGAATATAAAAAGATTTTATAGTATGAAGTTCTACATCTTAATGCTGAGAAATCATTTATATAATTAAGGGGCTCTTAAAAGTCTCCTAAAGTAGGAAATGGAAAAAGAGAGGAAATGAAGATAGTTGTAATAAATATTTTTTTAAAAATAGGAAAAGCCCCAGCTGGTGTGGCTCAATAGATTGAGTGCTGGCCTGCAGAACCAAAGGGTCACCAGTTCAATCCCCAGTCAGGGCACACGCTGGCTTGCAGGCCAGGTTCCCAGTAGGGGGTGTGCAAGAGACAATCACACATTGATGTTTCTCTCCCTCTCTTTTTCCCTCCCTTCACCTCTCTCCAGAAACAAATAAATGAACTCTTTAAAAAAATAGGAAAGGGTAAACTAGACACATGTACTTGTGTATAGAGCTTCGCTTAGAGCAGAGAGCTTTTTGATTTTAGATAGTAATAAACAAAAACATGATATTGACAATTAATGAGTGATGGGGAATTAAAAATGGTCATCTATATAGATTCAACTTCAGACTCATCAGTGCTGCATTCTTATCTATGAATAAGTTCTCAAGTCCGGATCTTTAATAGAAGAAACTGATTTTACTGATTAGCAGTTGACAGAAAGTGATCTTTGAATCACTATGATTTACTTTTGAGGTTTGATTTTTAAGAACCCAAAGAGTTTTCTTTTGTTTCTGTACTCAAAGACACAACATCTATCAGGTTCTAAATCAATTTTAATCCAAAAGGGAAGAATGGGAACTCAGAGAAGAAAGATGATTTGACAAGTTTGAAAAGACATAGTTCTTCAATTAGAACTTTCATAATAAAATAAATGACAGAGAAATCCCCCAAAGTCTTTTTGGCTTGAATTAGCACTATAATTTCCTGAGTGTCCCACTTTTTCGCCCATCAGTCTACATTATCTGTATTGCAAATAGGAAATCAAGTAACTGGGCTCAGGTGTGTTCTTGAAGGGTATCAAAAGTAAGTACACTTAAAAATAAATTTTTAAGGAACGTAACTCCAGCAAGGCTGAAGGGATAACACTGTAGAATAATTACAGCTTCTTCTGGTTGCTATGACGCCTTTTATAACTATGTCATCTATTATCATAAATGCTTTTTAGTGTTAGTAAAAGAAGATAGGAAGGTGACATAAGATTAATGAAAGATGGAAAAAAAGATCTATTCACTAAAAGTGACATAAAGGAATAATTTAGCATCAGTATTCTGGATAATGGAAACTTAAGTATCTCCATAGCAAATATTAGCACATATGTCTTATGATGCAATGACTTTAAGAGCTGGTATTTGGGGGACTGGTTGAGTTTCAGTTTAAGAGCTTCTCACAAGTGCAAAAAGTAAAATTAAAAACCCAAACTCTCCCTATGATAAAAGTGAGGAAATATTTGAGCTTTTTATTAACTAACTCCTGAGAGACCTGGAATAACTGAATGATAACAACATGCCCTCTTTTTACAGAGAAGACTAAATTTCAGAGTTCCTAGTGATGAAGACTTTATCCTCTACCAAACCATCTGTGTATGGTAAGATGGCAGAGCAGGGCTTCACCCATTTGGTGTGGAAAAGTTGGTTGGCTCTGGCAGAGGGAAAGAGAAAGAAAGAGATCAGGAGGAGGAAAACAGTGGACCCAATGAATGCTAATGAGTTCAGAGAAGCTGCTTAATCATTTGCGAACCATGGGCTTCTCTCTGGGTAGGACCAAAGGAGCTTCATTTAATGAGGAGATTTGTCTTTGGTGTTTATGAAGGGAGAGTGGATCTGACATTGTTTAAACAGACAACATCAGAATGCAAGGGTTTAAAGCTGGTGCATTACTAAAATGCTCAAGGAATTTCATAACAAATACATTCAACACACACAATCTAAATCCTTTTCAAAGGGCATCTGACATTAATCCCTCAGCTGGGGTTCCTCACTTTATAGCATCATTTATCATTTAATGTAACATTAGTTTTGCGGATAAAAGCCTTGGCAGAAAACCTGCACTGAATATTGAAACATTAATGACTTAAGCAAAAAGGAAACACTTTGAAAGACCAGCCGGTGCACTGGGTCTTTCCCCTAGGTTATAATCACAGATGCAGGAAGCAATTGCTGCTATATAAATAATACTGCAGTGTTGTTAATGTTGGCAAGACCAGACTTATTTGTGACGCTGAAAGGCAAATAACAAAAGGTTTGACAAACTGACTCCACGGCAAAATGATTATTTTTGTGTGTGTGTCGTGGAGGGAGGGAATGATGAGATGAAACAGTTCTTAGCTGCTAGTGTGGATTTTTCTGCAGAAAAAAAATATAGGGGTGGAGATGAGATGTAGGGGGTGGAGGTGGAAATACCAGGGCACCCTGGCAGCACAGATGGCATTGGAACTTCCTCCCTCCCACTGCACCTGAGGCTATCGGTGCTGTAGAGGAGGAGGCCTAGATGTGGGTGTGGGGAGAGCTAGAAGGCATTGTCAACTCCACTTAGGAGAGAATCCCAATGTTTGTGAAATTCAGTTCCCCACATTGCTTTAGCAACTCCTTTTCTGCTTTCCTGTAACATATATCTAATTCTTTCCCAAACTAAATTTGATCTTGGGGAAGACACTTCTCTTTTCTTGAACGACTTTGTTCACATGTGTGAAATGGACCAGAAGCAGGGATGGTATGGATGGGGCTGTCTAGATGAACAGTTTAAGTCTTCCTCACACCAATCTTTTGTGGGTTTCCTTTGCTATTATTAATATAGCTGATAATTTTTTAAAATGATATCCTTTGTGCTGTAATTGCATTATGTCAAAGTGCTGGATCTTTGGGAATATTTTTTAGCCTCCAGAATTTTTCAAACTTGGAACCATGTAGAAACCTCCCAGGACACTCACTAATATAGTGACAAAGATTTTTCTCTGCTGCATCCTCTTCTTGCCTAGGTTTTACCTTTAGTCTAAAAAGACATGAACAAACTCTAACATAGTTTCCAAGAGCTTAAGGCTGCTTCCCTAAGATAACCCTCACCCATCAAAAGAAGCTGCCTGAGAAAATCCAAACCTCTCAGAATAATGTACTGTTTGTCCTAGACAACCGCTGAAGATAGGGTGCCTGTCTCCCAGCCTTTTGGGGGAACCAGGAACCTAACTTTGACTGAGAGTCAGCCAACAAACTCAGATGAATTTCACAGGGACCAACCCACCGCCTCACACTTTTTGTAGTTTTTCACTTCCTTGGCTCTACTGAACCCTTGCTCACTCCCTTTCTTATTCCTTCTTTCTCATTTTAAGTATTCAGTCACCTCTGTACAAATAAAAGTTGAATTCAGTCCATACTGGTCTCTTTTTCCCTACTGCAATAGTATATTGCTTATTAAAATCGGTCCTTACCACTTTCACTAGTGTCCAGCTTTATCTTTAACATTAGACAGCTGCTCTCATCACTTTAAGGTGAATACTTTCCTAACATCTTTTTGGTTCAAAGGGTAACTTATAAGCAAGTTTCACATCCTGCATTTTATATAACCCATGGTGGGCCTTTTCCATCTGCCCCACCTCTTCTTCCATCTTTGGGGCCCATCTGGCTTTTGTTTCAAACTCAAACACAGCAGATGACATTCTCTGCCAGTGAGTCCTATTTTCAGCTCTCTTGGTTGAACTACATAAGCTGAGCCATGCTCCCAAATTTACTGCCAGTTTCAAAACGATAAAAATCTAGTACTTAGCATTTCCACTGACCTAGGGCAAGGCCTAAAATGACTGACTCCTATTTTTCTGCAAGGACTTGAAAGCACATTTTAAAAGTATTCAAATATCAAATTATTACTTTAGAAATGTCCTGCCTGGCTTACAGATCTTGGGAGAGTTTATGCTTACCGAACCAGGAGTCTTCTCCATCGCAACTATCATCGAACTTTCTGTTGGGGTCTGTCAGCTTCCCATTCTGCATAGCAGTGGTTGAGTGATCCCTACTGACTAATTTAGGTGAGGACAGATCCTCAACTAAGGCAGCTCTGGGATAACTGGCAGCTAATCTTTCCTGACTTTTCCTATTTGCTCTAGAGCTTTGCTGGTCCGCGGAGGACTGTCAGAATCTCCAATACCTGAACTCTTGTTAGAGATGCAGAATCTCAGGTCCTACATTCAAATTTTCCAATTAGAATCAGCGTTAAAAAAATCCCCGAGTGATTTAAATGTACTGGAACATTTAAAGTATAGTATAGTCATTTATAACAATCTCACTCTTGCTTTTTCCTGGAAACTTCAGTGCAACTCCTGAATCCCTATCTTCCTAACATGTCCCGAAGGCTGTGGATACAGACCTTTCTTTACTCTGTAGGCTCTGCCTACATAGATTATAGCTCTGCTCAGTAACCTGGCACCTACCACAGAATCGCCTCTCTTGTTTGCCTGCTGTTACTCTGAACATCTCTTACTCACGTTTCATCTCTACTTCCTAAAATACAAGGCTAACACTAGCAGGCTGTTCACACACTACCCTGTTCAATACCTGCTTCATCTTGGCTACCATACCTGGTTCTACGTCAGCCTGTCCTCATTAGCCCTAGACTGTGGAGTATAAACCTTTTCGTGCCCACAAGTCCCAGAGTGCTAAGACCGAATGAACCGCAGTGGAGACGGGGGGCTGTAAAGAACATGGACCTGACAGTAGTAAACGTGGGACTTAGCTCCTCCACCTAGTAGCAAATAAAAAGTCAGCTATATCTGGGTTGTTATGGGATTTGAATCATAACGTATATGAAAACACTTGACGGAAATAAGCACCAAGACACTATTTAACCAAGAGATGATTATGGGAGCAAATTACTTTTCACAGCCTTATTACAGATATATTTTAGAATATCGGTAGTGACTATGATAAATAATGGAGGAGACATTAAGGGGAAAATGTGGGGGGGAGCAATTCTTATTGAATGGGCCTATTATTGCATGGTTTTCTTTTATTTTTATTTGAATTATATTATTTATTTTCTTTTAAATTTATTTTTATTCAATTACAGTTGTCCCACCTTTTCCCCCTTGCTCACCCCAACCCATCCCCCCGACTCCCATAAGCAATCGCCCTGTTATCTGTGCCCATGAGTTCTCTATTCGTGTTCCTTGGCTTGCCCCTCCGCGACTTTTCCCATGACTCCCCTCCTCTTTCCCTCTGGTCACTGTCGGTTTGTTCTTTACTTCCAAGTTACTGGCTCTGTTTTGCTCACTTATTTGTTTTGTTGATTAGGTTCCACTTACAATTGAGAACATATGGCATTCATTTTTGTTTAGATTATTATATAAGCTCAATAAGTTTTTGAATTTTTTTCTTAACAACAACAAGAATTGGGGGAAAAGCCCAATAGAAACTCCTTAGTTTTAGATTCAAGAACTTATACGATGAGATCATAACATACCCACCACTCCCCATTCCCCGTTTCGTCCTACTCTCACCATGAACTTACCCCACCCCACATGCCATGTATAATGCACACTTTTTTGCCCAAAATTTTTAGGGAAAATAAGGATGCACATTATAAATGGGTCTAGTGATTACATACCATGGGTATAATAATGGGTATAATGATCCCATGGATAATGAGCACAAAACCATGGGTGCGCATTTTACAGGGCAAAATACAGTAATTATTCTTTCCCCTGTTTATCTTCCCTGAACACATGTTCAGTTGTTGCTTTGCCTTTCAACTTAGGATGCTCTATTTTACTTCTATTTGTGAAAAGATCATTTTTTTCATATGCCCCCAAACTCACATTTTTTTATTATCCTAAATCAAATACATCTATTTACCTCTGCCTAGGAGGATTGGCAGGAAAATTTATTTCAGGATCATGTAAAAAAATATGGGAGGTTTACATAAAATTGAAAATCTGGAAATTAGTTTCTGGGCCTTAGTTACTCATGACTGTTTCTACCAGGCATAAAAATACAGAAAAGGCTATTTTTTAAATGCAAAATTTCTTGATTTTTAAAGGCTAGCAAATAATTCTATATGTCTAAAAAACTTTCATGGAACAGCCAAAAGATATAAGTGGCCAAATTTAGTCTATAGGTCTGCAATTTGGTGATTTTTGTTTTAGACTTTAAAATGGAAATTTTTATCTACTCTCTTAAATGGTCGGTAGATAAGACTTAAAAAATTAAATTGGCTTTTCATTTTTATAGATTCCTTACAACTCTGAGTATAAGACAGAATTTGAAGTTAAATAGAGCATCTTATTCCACATTTTGAAGCTTCATGAAATCCTCCAAGCTTAGCTCAGAAACCTTCCGTGACTTTCCTGGAGATGACAAGGAATATTTCACTCAGGAGAACCAGTGGTGTCTCCTCTACAACCACCCCCATTTTCCCTCCTTCCTCCCTTCCTTCCTTCCTTCCTTCCTTCCTTCCTTCCTTCCTTCCTTCCTTCCCTTCCTTCCTCTTTTCATCCCTCCCTACCTCCCTCCTTTCTTCTCACCTCCCTCTGACAAGTTAAATATCTGTGATTTAAACTCAGGGGCAGTGTAATCCAAAGACCTGAGCTCTTAAACACTATACCATAAAACTTACTATATAGTGAACATACCAATTAATTANCCTTCCTCCCTCCCTTCCTTCCCTCCTTCCTTCCTTCCTTCCTTCCTTCCTTCCTTCCTTCCTTCCCTTCCTTCCTCTTTTCATCCCTCCCTACCTCCCTCCTTTCTTCTCACCTCCCTCTGACAAGTTAAATATCTGTGATTTAAACTCAGGGGCAGTGTAATCCAAAGACCTGAGCTCTTAAACACTGTACCATAAAACTTACTATATAGTGAACATCCAATTAATTACCCAGATCGATAATCTTCTTAATAAATTATTTTAGACTTAAACAGGACTGATTTGTATTAAATCAGTTAATAGTCTTATACTTTTCTTCTACTATACTATAATTCTTTTGAAGGGAAAATATATACTTGATTCATTAGTGTTCTTCTATAGCATCTGACACAGTAACTACCCCATAACAAGCAGAAGAAAAAATACGTATGTAACTGACTATACATATCTGAAAATTTCAAACTCCTTACACTGAGTTAAGTTGATCCAACTAGTGTCTCTCTTCCTGCCCTCATCTTCCTATGCCCCACCTTCTGCACACGTAGGCTCAGAAAACACTTTGCAGCACCAAGGAGGAGACTCTAATACTCCTTATGAGCTTTGTGTGATGAAAAACCTGACAGACACAGAGTCAGGAGACTCAGGTTTGAGTTCTAATTCTGTGAGCCTGTATTACACAGGCCATTTCTTCTCCCCAGCCTTTTTCTCCCATTAAACAGTGTGTGGGCTAAGTGATCCCCAGGATCCTTCCTGGCAGTGCAAAGAAAAAGTGGCTGAGGGGTCAAACACAGCAGGCTCCAACCCAGCATCTCTAATTTTCTAGCTGTACAGATTTAAGCAAGTTGCTGAATTTCTCTGACCATTAGGGCACCTACTATAATACCTGGAAACTAGGACGCTTACAATAATTATTAGATATGTTTATTATTATATTATTATTGTTCATTATAAGTTCTGTAAGGTAGCTTTATGCAAGGCATGTATATGTGATAGCCCATTTCAGTGATGGGCTGATTACGTCTGCTTATAGCTTTTGTAAACCCACCTCAGATTGTCTGCGGTTATGTATACTATATGAGAAACTCACGTGGGCATCACGACAAAAAAACGGAATCATTCAAGGCGTTGTTTTGTAGCTGACATCTCCCTGATTTATTTCTCATTCATTTGACTTGCTTTGCTTTTCAACCTGAATTGGCCAGATTTGTAGTGTTGTGTAGGCACAGCATCCCACGTCTGATCCTTATGCACTGTTAAGAAAAAATAAGATTGAGAGCATGAATTATTTATATTTATGAATCTTTCTGAAAATTTATAAAAGTTTCTCTTTTCACCAAGTTAAATCAGTAGGCAGGCACTGCACATAATTTCTTGTTAAGAAAATAGTAAACTATGACTCCTTTGGGGAGAATTGTAAAATTTTAGGAACTTG
Source organism: Sturnira hondurensis (assembly GCF_014824575.4). Lineage (NCBI taxonomy): Eukaryota > Metazoa > Chordata > Mammalia > Chiroptera > Phyllostomidae > Sturnira > Sturnira hondurensis. The sequence goes on from NW_028073027.1 coordinate 3,087,120, forward strand.
TCTTAATATATAAACCCATTGAAAACTTGGCTTTCGTGTAGCTTTGTTAAAAGCTAATTATAATGTTTAGCTGCAACTTTACATGGATTTTTGTGGTTCTTTGTTTTATAACCATGCATTCCTTATTCCTCCCAGCATCTGTTTTCTGAAAGTTTAATGAACCTTCCCCTTTTGTCTTTATTCAGTAGCAGAAACGTCGAAGCAAGTTAGACACAAGTTGGGTTCCTGTGCCTCTTCACCAGAGTCTTTCCCCGAAGCTGAGACAGATACTCTACAAGCTCTTACAGGGCCGAACTGTCCAAACAAAACTTCCTAAGGATCATGAGAAGTCAGTTTCATTCCCAGTTGTATTGAAATTTCCTCCCTTTCTCTTTTAATTTCAAATCAATTTCACAGCATTAAAAATAGGGGAGAAAAGGCAGATATTTGGAACCAAAATTGAATATGTATTTTTCAATGACCCAAACTGTTTCTCAGCCCTCCCTTAGGGGTGGCTGCAGACCTATCTTTAAGTCTTCCCTCCTTGCTCCATTAAATCAATTAGGATGACCCAAGATCAGATTACTGAAAGTCATCTTTTCTAAAATACGATATTCTCTAACATATTATTTTTTTAGTGATTGAGACTTTACCCTCTCCCTTACTCTGATGAAATGTATCATCAATTTAATTCCATTGGTGTAGTAACCTGGGTCTAGTCAAGAGATAGAAACCACTTAGACTAAACAGGAGAAGATGAATATAAATAATTATTAACCGTGATAAAAGAGTAACTAAGATATAAGGATATCTAATGATAGTCTATAAGGATAGGCCTTGAGGCTGATGGAATGCCCAAGATAGCACAACCTGGAAGGGGTTCGCAACTCATTAAAGAGATAAGGTTCAGCGACAGGGTAGAGAGATGGCTGAAATAATTGGAGTTGCAGGGCACACAATATGTAATCCTTTGATTGCAAGTGAATAGCAGGGGATCAGCAACCTGTGGTGCACTAAAGCAGTGGGAGTCCCAGCACCCACAGGGCAGAAAGGCTTCCTAATAAGGCAGGCTGGGGCGGGGTGGGGTGGGGGTAGTTCTGGGGGTGCTGTGATGCTTGCAGATGAAATCCCTACTTGGTATGATGTGACCTTCTGGGCTCGGGTCCGTTAGGGCTCACGCAGTGTCTGGACAGATGACTACAGGAAGGCTGCAAGATCCTAGAGACTGCATTCTGGGCCCACGCCTCCGGGAGGCTCCACCAGATGTTCTCACACCCACATTGCCGACTGCCTCTGCAGAGGAAATACAATCCTTTTGTAAAGTCTCTCTGGCGCCCTCTACTGAGAAAACTTGGTGCTCACTTTTAAGGAGAAATGATTATAGAAATTTCCTTTCACGAGTCATGCATTGAAGGATGCATTTAGAGCAGAAAAACAATAAATTGCTAATTTTCTTTTACAATTTTATTGTGACTCAGCTGAGATATGGGGAAAGTTCTTTATACTTAAGAATCAGGCAATCAGAATTAAAATACTAACATTGCTAAGATTTCTTCGTTATATTTGTGAGATTTGGGGCTATATATTTTGTTTTACTGAGCTTTAGATTTTTTTGCCCTTAAAATATGCATATAGCCCTTCTCAAAAGATTATTGAAAGAACTAAATAAGATATATAGTTGAAAGGGACCGGTACTGAAAATGCAAATGCATTTTATTTATTTTACATTTTTGAATTTTTAATAAATTGGATGCTAATAGTTGCCTCTGGGGATATACCAGCTGGTAGGTTACAATTTAAAATCAAAACCAAAACTGAATTCCAAATTATCAAACAAAATCCAGGTTTTAATTTTGGTTTTAAATTTATTTCATGGTTGATGAGTGTGATAATAAGAGCAATGGATCCAGTTAAACAGGAGGCGTAGGGAAGACTTGTGTGTAATGAGTTTACTTTGCTTTATGTGCAGAACCTTCTGTGATCTTATCTGAGTGTATTCTCCAATTTAGGAGATGCAAAGGTTTCCTGTGAAAAGGGGTCCTCTCATCATTAGCATGTCATGTTCAGGTTCTTCCTGGAGCAATTGATGGGAGCCTTTTTTCAAAGGTGTTTATCTCCCTAATTTAATATACTTCCAGTTTTTCAATTCCCTCACTGTTTTCGCCCTGGCATTGCTCTGTCTTTCTCAGAGGAGAGGGCTCGGTACAAAACGCTGGTTGCTAAGCAGTGCCTATTTTTACTCCACTTGAGCAGAAGAGAGGCCCACTCAAAGAGATTCTATCACTGAGGCTAACTACTAAGCAGCGTTTGCAATTTAAACACTTATTGGTGTTTCTCTATAAACCCTAAGGACTCCACAGTTTGGCATCCAGGATAAAGATGTAAAACTGAGGCCAAGGAATAGATTAAAAATAATCATAAATATATTAATTCATAAAGTATTTATTGAGCTGCTAATATGGATTATGGCTCTGTAGTAGGTATTTGGAACAAATTATTGAGCAAAGTGAATTTGGTCCCTGATTTCCCAGAGCTCAGGTGAAAAGAGACAGGTTGTGATAGAAAATGAAATAAATGTGTTGCAGAGACAGCATAACAAAGAGAGGGTGAGTCTGTTTTAACTAGAGAACAAAGAGGAGGGCTGCCTGAGGCCCAGGTGCAAAGACCAAGGAGATGCCAATCATGTGGACTGTATTCCAACAGAAAGAACAGCTTGTGCAAATGCCCTGGGAGAGGCAAAGTCAGGCTGGGAGGGCGGGAAAGGGGTAGAGAGTGGGGCAGGGAAGGAGAGAGCTTGCCCTGAGTAGTTGAGAGAAGACCATGAGGACTGGAGTCTAGTGACTAAGGAGATGAGGTCGAAATTACATACAGGGATTTGGATTTTAGCTACAGTGAGTGAGTGGGATTCTTGGGAAGGCTTTATGCAGTAAATTGTTTGATGCACATACATTTTAAAAAATCATCTTCGTTTTCAAGAGAAGAACTGGCAGTAGGAGGGCCAGAATTAAGCAGGAGTCCACTAAGGACACTATCACAAAGGTCCAGGAAAAGAAATGATATTTGGTAAAGGGGATGGTAGTGCAAATAGCAGAAACACAAATGTGAAATGTATGTAGCAAGTAGAAAAAAAGAAACTCGGTGATGAACTTCTGGTCTTTTATCACAATCCTGCTCCTTTTACAAACTTCCCAGATTTATTTAATGGGCACTCCTTCCTTCTTATTCCCTGGAGACTCTACCCTCACACCTTTTCTTTGAACACCAGCAATCCACTGGCTCTATACTCAGAATAAATCCAGAATCGACCACCTCTCATCAATCCTACCTCTCAATACCTAGTCCAAGCCACCATCATCTCTCGCCTAGGTTATTGCAATAGTCTTGCCTGTGTCTGCCTTCCCTCCTGCAATCTATGATGTGCACACCACTCAGAGAGACCCCATTGAACAATAGATCAGATCATGCTAATCCTCCACTCAAAATCCACCAGCAGCTTCCCGTTGCACATTGAGTATGAGACAAATTCCTCACGATGGATAAAAGACCCCATGTGGTCTGGCCAACTATCACTCAGACTTCACTCTCTACTATATTGTAGCCACACCAGTCTTGCTATTTCTTAAACGTGACAAGCTTATTCTCACCCCAGAACCTTTGCACTTGCTAGTTCCTCTTTAAGTTTAAACGTGATCCACTGCCCCACTTTTTGAGTCATCCTTCAAAAGTCACCTTCTCAGGGAGACCTTCTTTGATTGGTCTAGAGAGAATTATGCTCTTCCCCAGCACTCTTTACTCTTTTTCTGCTTTATTCTTCCTGTAGAATTAACTTATCTGACATGCTGTATGTACTACAACTTATTTTACATAAATTGTTAAGCTCCATTAAGTGGCAACATTTTTAAATAGGCTTTAATTTTAAAACAGCTTTATGTTTTCAGAAAAATGAGGAGGTAGTACAGAGGGTTCCCATGCACCTTGTACCCAGTTTCTCTTGTTATAATCTTACTTTAGTATGCTACATTAGTCACAATTAATGAACTGATGTTGAAACATTACCATTATTAACTCAAGTCCATAGTTCACTTAGACTTCCTTCGATTTTCAGTAATGTTCTTTTTCTAATCCAGGATCCCATCCAGGATGCTGTATTCCATTATGTTGTCCTGTCTCCTTAGGCTCTGTCTGGCTAGGACATCTTCTCAGACTTACCTTGTTTTTGATGACCTTGAGAGTTTTGAAGGGTACTGATCTGATGTGTTGTAGAACGCCCTCCTACTGGGAATTTTCTGATGTTATTCTCACAATTAGACTGAGGTAATATCCTATTGGAGAAGATCACATCATATCATCTCAAGTGTACATTACCTATATGAATTAGACTGAGATAATGACCTTGATCACATGGCTGATATATAGTACTTCACATGTTTCTACACTATATTGCTACTTTCCCCACCTTCATACTGTTATTTTTGAAAGAAAGTCATTACACACAACCCAGGTTTAAGAAAAGAGGAGTTATGCTTCGACTTTCTAAGGGCAGACTATCCATATAAATTATTTTTAAAACCTTCTACAAGGGATACTTTTCTCTTCTCAGACATTAATTTATTTCATCATTTTATAAGTATAAACTCAAGAATATTTCATGGTATATTTTTGGTTATTATCCAACACTACCTTATTTATTTACTTTATTTTTTGAATTGCTTCAGCTTTAGCCATTGGGAGCGCTTTCTGTTGCTCCTGTACCCATTTGCATATTCTTTTTTTTAAATTTTATTTATTTGTCATTTAGAGAGGAAGGGAAGGAGAGGAGAAAAACATCAATGTATGGTTGCCTCTTGTGCGTTCCCTGCTGGGAACCGGCCTGCAACCCAAGCATGTGCCCTGACTGGGAATCGAACCATGATCGTGTGGTTCGCAGGCCTATGCTCAATCCACTGAGCTACACCAGCCAGGGCTGCATATTCTGATCATTGTTTTTAGCACTTTCTTACTTTCTGATATTATAAAATGCTTGAGGCTCATTTTGTCTATTTCCTATCCCAGTCCTAAAAATTGGGGTTTTTCCCAAAGAATAGAGGTGAATCTTTATCAGATGAATAATTTTTATATCCCTAGTACCCAGAATAGTAACTGGAATAAAGAAGTTGCTCCATAAATATTTGTTAAATGAATGAATAAATGGATGAGTGACTTGGAAGCAAGAATAAGATACAAGGTGGTTTGATTCAGAGTCCCCCCCCCTTATCTGATTCTTCTTTCATCAAGGCAAGTGGGGTCCAGCATTTGGCATAAAACCTTCTACGGACAGTGTCGCAGGATTTAAATTTGCCTCACTCTCAAATGTGATGATTTTTTAAGAAAATGGCCTTCCTGAGGAAGGTGTACAGAAATTCACAATTCATTTATTTTAAAGTACCAAGCATTGCTTCCTTCAGTCCAAATTAACCATTCTTCTCTCAATACACCCCACTTCCTCATGCCCTGATTAGAACACTTATTTCATTCTTCCCTGGTGGTCTTGTCCCTCTTTCTGTCCCTCACGAGGCTGTGAGCGGCTTGAGAGGTGGGGCCATGCCTTGTTTTGGGCAGTGCCCGCAGCACCCAGGGGGCCTAATGCAGGCATTTCTCAGCCAGTGGGTCAAGTGGACGGATTTCCCAAAGAGACACTGTGGCACCAGGATTGACTATTTTATATGCATGCAATATATCTGAGGCAATAAATAATTCAAATGACAAAGCAGAAATAGTCAAAGATCTAAACTTTTTAGATACGGGGCAAGAATCTGATAAAGGGTACACTCTAATTTTAAGTACTTATGGGACAGAGGGAAAAATGAATCTATTCTCTAGCTTGGCTAATTGACTGTTTTTCTCCCTCCCATCTCTGTTGTTATCCATAAATTCCAGTAAACAAGATTTTTCCTTGTAGATTGAAGATTTATAAAACTTTTAAGATAACTCTTAGATATGCTATCCTCCCTTATTTTAAAGATACAGGAATTGTGGCCCAGAGAATGGAAATGGGTTTTCCATGGTCACATGGGCCTGAAAGCTAGATCTCAGTCTCCTAACCGCCATGCCAACCTCATCGTCACTCTCGGAGAAGATCTCTACCAATATTAGCATGCTGGCGTAAAAGCGGGTACTGCATTGTTGCCTATTCCACTGGAAAATACATGTTTGCGGGGTAAAATAATGAATAGTATAACAACTAATTTTTAAGCATTAAGTAGGGAAGGGGTTCCACACTTAAAATCCACAGAAGACAAAGCTATTATTTTCACATATTAAAGAACACAAGTTTGGTCAACCAGAAAAGGAAAAAGAAAGCCACATTTATGAAGGACGAAGCATGTACAAGTTGCCTGTGTGTGTTACTTAGTTTGATGTTTCACGCTCAACGAGGTAGGCGTTCTCAAAGACGTGAAATCGCCCCCAGTCCCGCAAATGCTTCCTGGTAGAGCTGAAATTCACACCCAGTGCCTGTGCCTTTCACATGTGGGTGAGTCCTTTTGACTACACCTCAATCCTTCCAAACGTCAGTAATTGAACTACTCTGACTACAGATTTGAACCAAGTATTGTTGAGCTTATGTTTCGCACCCTATCAGTGGTGTATTGATTTAATTCATTTTTGTAGTGTTCACCATTCAATCCAATTTCATTAAAACAATACTTATGAAGTGCCTACTGTGTTTTTGGCACTGTATACCATGTGCAAGGCAGAAATAAAGAGATAGATTCACTGGATTCTATGTGGGAAGTGCATGCTCACATTTAACTTTAATTGAAAGAACTATACGGAAACTTCCTAAACAGATGGACAAAATGCTATATAAAGTGTTATACATGTGCATTTGTGTGTACACATGCCTATATATATAGTAAGAGTACTGTCTGGTGTGTGTGGGATGTATGTGCACTTTTGTATATGTGCATATTAAAATCAGCACCATAAATTTATACCTGCCCTATATACATATCATATATATGTAAATAGGTGTCTATAAAAGCTATTGCTTAATTTTAGTAGGTTCCTTATATCCCCCACCCCAGGGCTTAAAGTTTAAAGTGGAGTTTAAAGTATTTATATGCTGGCTTGTACATGATTCAGAGAAAAATTACACCAACTTTTAATGTATTTTTCCCATGATGATGATCATGGTTCAAGATATGGAAAACAAAGTAAAAAAAAATTAAAAACCAAACAGGAAAAACAAAAAAAAATCTGGCTGGCCAAAAACAATATTAAGAGAAGAGACTATTTTATAAAGACTAGAGATTTTCTAATAAGTTCATATTTAATTCAGACTTGGCACATTGTAGAAGCAAGCCTTATTTGTCAAATTTCAAATTTATAACCATCCTTTCCTATTCTCTAGTCTCAAATTAATTTTCTCTGTCACACTTGAAAGAAATTCAGAGAAAAATACTTTTAAGCAGATCCATTTGTCCTGACATACATAAACAATGAGTTTATAATAGTCATTTTATCCAGCTAATCTCCTCAGAACATTTGTTCTTAGTCATGCAAAATTCACACGTAAGAGGGGTCACGTGCGGTCTAACCTTTAAAGCTCTTCGTAACGGGAGGCACATTTTGCTGTCAGATGCTGTCTCTCCTCCGCGTCCTCTGCGAGAGGCGGTACTAAGTCAGAAGTCATGGGCCCGAGTCCAGATGACCGGACAAATCCCCCTCCTCTATTTCTTTTGAAATTTTAACTATGTGTGGATGCCGACAGTTCCATCAGCAGAAAATACAGATAATATTTAAAACCATTCAATGAGCAGAACTGACCTTTTCCTTTCTAAAGCCAACAGTAAGAATAGGAGAGTCAAAAACAGATCTTTATTTTTTTTATGGTGATTAATTCAGGAAGAACCAACATAGGATACAAAATGAGAGTGGGGGATGTTAGGTTCTAACAGAATTGTTTAAAACCAACGACTATACATGGAGGAGACATTTTGCCAGATGGAACCAATTGGGGTTATTTTTTTAAAACTTCTCTGAACTCCTTTGCACTCTGTAACTGTCTCTATCTCCCATCCCATATTCCTTCTGTGTTATCTATTTGTGCGCTCTTACCTCCTCTGAGATTCCAAAAAGTGGGGAGGGCAGAAGATAGATCTGATTCAGAACATCCTCCTCCGTAACTCCTTGTACTGTACTTTGTAAATACTAGGTGCGTGATAAACTGATTGACTAGCTGCAGGCATGAGGAGGGACACAGGGCTAATATTAAGGACACGTAGATTATGGTATGCGATTGCATGGATTATATATGTGATTTCTGTATCCTTTCATTGTGTTCTCGATTAATTCTAAGGGATAATTTTTACTTCCTATACCTTAGTGTAAGACATTTCAGTGGAATGAGAAAGCCAGACACATAACTTAATGTTGCTTAATGCATCAAGACCTATTAGGTGACAAGCAGGGATAACTCGATGAAACGAAATCTCATGGCATTTGTTCTCATACAGACAGCTAATGTCAACAATGCCTGGGATATATGTTGGCAGTCTCCCTCTTGAGATGACAGCTTTGTTCAAGTCATTAGCACACCAGACAAATTTCACCCACTCATTTGACACTGAGATTCTTTTCAAAATCTCAGCTCTGAGGGGTGGGTCTTCAAAGGTAAATAACTCCAGGAAATGATGATTATTTAATATAAATTGGGTGTGAAAACATTACTGGAGTAGTCCATATAAAATAATCATAATGATTAATTTTATTTATTTTGCTTTGTTTTTTCCAGGTTATGACATTTATTCATAATGCTCTTTTACTTTTTACTGTTGTTCAGTTATGCTTGTCTCACCTTTTCCCCATTACTCTCCCCTGCTCCATCCCCACCCCCGCCACAGTCAGTCCCCTCATTGTCCATGCCCATGAAGACTCTATTCATGTTCTTTGACTTGTCCCTTCCCCCTCTTTTCCCCCTTCCCCCAATTACCCACCTCGCCTCACCTCTGGTCACTGTCAGCTTGTTCTTTATTTCCAAGTCTCTAGTTCTATTTTGCTCATTTGTTTGTTTTGTTGATTAGGTTCCACTTACAGGTGAGATCATATGGTATTCATCTTTCACTGCCTGGCTTATTTCACTGAGCATAATAGCCTCCAGTTCTCTCCATGATGCCACAAAATGTAGGATTTCCTTCTTTCTTTCTGCCATGTAGTATTACATTGTGTAAATGTACCACAGTTTTTTTATCCACTCACTTACTGATGGACACTTAGGCTGTTTCCAGCACTTGTCTATTGTAAATAACGCTACTATGAACACTGTGGGGTGCACAGGTTCTTTTGAATTGGTGATTCTGGATTCTTAGGGTATAATCCCAGCAGTGGGAAAAGGTTGCTGGTTCGATTCCCAGTCTGGGCACATGCCGGGTTGCTGGCCAAGTCCCCATCTGGGGTTGTATGAGAAGCAACCAATCCATCTATCTCTCACACATCAATGATTATAGTAATTTTAATAAAATTGTCTTTTTGTGTCTCCTGAAGGTAAGTCAATGATGTCATACAACCTCAGTGCAATACAGAGACTCAGACACTAAAGCTTAGTGATGAAGAAACTGACAAGCTCTGTGTTTCATGGATCAAGGTCAATGATAAAGCCAGGACTGCAAGGCTGTGTGAGGGCTTGTGGCAGAACAAACCTGCATGACAGCAGCAATTCAAGGACAACATGGTGCAGCAGACCTAGGTTCTGGTCCCTTGTCTGACATTTAGTGTCCTATATTTGCAAATCATATCACCCAGTTTGAACCGCATGTGGGAATAATTCCTTATTCTCAGCTTTCTTACATAATTGTTTCAGTCAAGTTACAGCTGATAATACCTTGTAAGGTTTATTAACGTGCATAAATATAAAGGATTGTAATTATTACAATGATTCCAAAGAAGGACATTTCCTTTTTTTCTTAAATAGTAACACAGGAGCTGATTTCTCAGCCACTCTGTATATTGGTTTTCTCAGAATAAATCAGAAAAGCATTTTAAAACCATGTATCTCCTGCTGCAGTGTTGGTCAAGCAAAAGGTGTTTATTAAATGCCCATGTTAGTCAATAAATGTATATCAAGTACCTATCACATGTGAGAAATTGTGTTAGACATTTGAGAGAGTAAGAATTAGCATCAGCTATAGTTCCCTTTAAGTTCTTTGAGGACAGAAATCAACTTAGAATGTATTTGAAGTCAGGGGTGAGGGCAGAAACTTCATTTTCTGTTCACACATAATGTGCCAGACAATTTAAGAGCATTCTCCAACTCGTGGCTATTGTAAATGGTGCTGCTATGAACATTGGGGTGCATGTGTTCTTTGGGATTGGTGTTTTAGGGTTCTTAGGATACAATCCTAGCAGTGGAATTGCTGGGTCAAAAGGCAGGTCCAATTTTAGTTTTTTGAGAAAAATTCCATACTGTTTTCCATAATGGTTGTACCAGTCTGCAATCCCACCAACAGTGGACCAGAGTCCCCTTTTCCCCACACCCTCTCCAACATTTGTTGTTTATTGCTTTGTTTATGATAGCCATTCTCACCAGTGTAAAGTGGTATCTCATTGTGGTTTTAATTTGCATCTCTCTGATAGCAAGGGATATTGAGCATCTCTTCATATGTCTCTGGATCCTCTGTATGTCCTCCATATCACATGATCTCACCTTTAACAGGAAGCTAAACAACAAAACAAACAAGCGAGCAAAATATAACCAAAGACACTGAAATAGAGAACAGGCTGACAGTCACCAGAGGGGAGAGGGGAGGGAATTTCAGGGGAAATAGGGGAGGGATTTAGAGGAACATATATAAAGTATACATGGATAACAACTGAGAAGGGTGGAAATGGGAGGAAGGGGGGGAGAACCGGGGTGGGATGGAATGGGAGTAATAGATAGAAAACTGTACTTGAAAAATAATTAAATAAAAAAACTGGAAAAAAAGAAAGAAAATACTATGTGGCATAAGAAAGAAATGGTTATGTGATATGATGAAGGTGTTAGCTAATGTTATGGTGGTAATTACTTTGCAATATATAAGTGAATAAATCAGCACATTATACACCTTAAACTTAGATAATATTGTATGCCAATTACATCTAAATAAAGCTGGAAAAATGTTTTTCAGATTCACATAGACAGAAAGTAAATTAGAGGTAACCAGGGACTGGGAGCTAGTGTTTAGTGGTTACCGGTTTTGGTTTGAAATGTTTTAAAATTCTGGGGATCGGCAGTGAGGATGACTGCACAACAATGTGAGTGTCCCTAACAGTGCACTTGAAAATGGCCAAAATGGTAAATACTATGTTATGTATACTGTACCATAATAAAAATGCATGTGTAATATTTCTTTTTTAAAAAGGAAAGGAAATATTATGTGGAAAGATTTTATTTATACATTTGAATATTCTTTGGATAATTTTTCCCTTAAACTCAAACTACCAGACAGAAATAAAATTTAAAATAAAATGTGAATGTCTAAATAAAAATAAGATAAAAAATAAATGCATTCTCCCATTTAACCCTCACAGTAACTTATCTTTTGACATAGAAGTTTTTAAAATCTTCATTTCACATACACATAGACAGAGGCATAGAGAAATCAGGTAACTTATTTAAGAATTCACCACCAATCAGTCAGAAATTTGGAAATCCAACATGAACTGGGTATTGGGAAAATAATAGGAAAGACTGGCCATTATGGTAGGGCATGATGGGAGCGAACCTTCCCCCCATGTTTTCTGTGATTCCACTTTCATTCGTTCACAGGGGCAGCATTTCTGAGAAACTTAGAGTCTGCTCTCTCTCTCATCTCTCTTTCTTCCCCTCCCCCTCCTCTCTTCAGTAGCCTACTTCACATTTAACTCTTCGTTTAAATTTTAATTATTTTACATAGGATTGTTTTATATTATTTCATTTATCTTCACAGAATATTTGATTATTACAAAGGAGATGAGGTCTCTTACTTCATTTTTATAATTAGGTAATTTGTTTTTTTGTTGTTGAGTAAGAATGCTTTATGTATTCTGAATATTAACTTCGGGTTAATATTGTACTTTGCAGTGAATATTTATGTGAATACAATTTCCTCTTTGTTTGAATTATTTCTTTTTTATTGTATTTATTGGGGTGACATTGGTTAAAAATTACATAGACTTCAAGTATACAATTCTCTATATAATACATCATCTATAGATTGTATTGTGTGTTCATTCTTTAGATAAATTTCCAGTATTAAAATCTTTGGCTTGATGAATATAACATTTTTTAGATCTTGATTTTAATTTCCAAATTGCTCCTTCAAAGAGTTGTGTCTATTAACTTTAGCCTCTTGGAAATGTAGCTGTGTACCAGTAATCTCAAAAATTCATTAGCAAAATTAGCTTTAAGTTTTTTAAAAATAATAAATGTAAAAATGTTCTTTATTGTCTATCCTTGCATTTCTTTGATTACTAGTGGAGTTGAATACTATTCAACATGACTTTGGCCTATGCTTCCTCATTTATTAATAGTTTGATCTGCATTTTCCTATTTAACTATTAGAATTTGGATATTTGTCTCATGACTTTTTAATATTCCACAGTGTTATCTCTATACATATTTTAGGTTTGTTTTAGTTTTGATTGTAAAAAAGTTATGTGCATGCATAACAGTTAACTAAATTATTCTGACTTTTGAAATGTGATACTAGATTTGACTTTCTGCTATATGCCCTATTATCATTTTTTTTTATTATTTTTTCAAAGCAAGGTCAACCTGAACAAACTTTTTCAAGATACTTCACAATTGACATGCAGAGCTGTGGAATTTACACAATCTACTGTTCTCCTGAGTGGTCACCAAAATGTCAGCCTGTGCTATTAATGTGGCCAGTTGAACATATTGGTGAAAGAAAATGCGTCTTCAGAAACATAACACCAATAAATAAAATGGCCTTCAGGGGCAATGAAAGTACCTTGGTGTCAGCAGCCACAGTGAAAGCCATACTGAAGCACCATGGCCAAGAAAATAAAATGTCCTGATTGGGGGGGAGGTTAAGAAATGCTGCCCCATGGATTTTATGGAACAATAAAATTAAGGTCTTTGACCACAAGGGGTCTTTTACAAGGACCCAGGATAAATGGTGATATTAAATCTTGAGACCTTGGCCAAATTCCAAGTTGGGTAATTGCATTCAGTCAATGCTCAGTTCCCTCTGCAGTTTCCAATGCAAGACTCTTGTGTGCTTCCTAATGCCAGTCCACCACGTGCTGCTGCTCTGCATTGATAAGTACCTGGTGCCCTCTACCCTGGAGAAGGCCTGAAGGCACCAGGGTGGAAGTCTTTGTAATTGTCATTCCTGCCTTCTATTTCTAAAGAATCTTACTTCCAACCGTATAGACGATTACAGAAAAGTCTGCTAGTCTTTAAGGTTGTGTATCAGGCATGAGTATTCTCCCATGGACCTATGGACCCCATATCAATAGTCGGGAACAGCAGAAAAAAATCTTTGGACTTCAAATCAGACAATCTCATTTTCAGTCCAACTTCTCAAGAACGCTCTCTTATTATCCGTGTGACCTTAATCAACTCATTCCCTTACTCACCAACTTTCAAAGGCTTCCCATGGTTTCAGAAAATGATGCCTTTCCATACCTAGGCCTATCAAGACCAGTCTCTAGCTAGCCTTTCCATCTTATTTATACCAGAGATAGTTATTATAGTTCATTTTTTGTCTTCTTGCTATGCAAGTTCATGCTGTTATGCTTCAATCACTGCTGTTTCTACTGCCTAAATGCCTCCTACCATTCTCTCTTCTTGACAAATCTTATCTATCTTTCAGGACTGATCTCAAAAACCATCTCCATAAAGCCTTCCCTAACGGCCCAGCTGGAAGTCATCTTGTATTCCATAGCATGAATGTGACTATGCATGTTTGTCATAGCTTTTATACTAGAAAGTTATTCTTTTAATGTTACCATGCATTTCCTACGGACTACAATTCTGGATTTTATATTTACTAATTGTTTAAATCTTTCAATTGTTTTATTCTCTATTGTTATGTAATAACTTTCTAAATAACAAAGCAGATCTTAAACAAGCAAATGATACTATAGTTCATTTGAGATTAATTATCATACACAAACACAGTCAAATAGTCTCTTAATTGTTCTTCCTTTCTGTGGACATTATGTGATATTCAACTTCTAAAAATATGCAAATTTGACCAGATGTATTTTAAGTTTAATTACCTTTTGCAATAGAAATTGTGAGGCTATTCTCTCAAATAAATACATTTTAGAGACATATTTTTAATGCAGTTTCTTTTGTAGTCAGGTTAGGTGATCATTTTTTTAATTTTTACAAACATATGCTTAAATAAATACATGATCTTAAACATGTAGCCCTGGAAGATAACTGAAGAATTAGCAAGTCTATTTATTCTCTATACCCAATTTCAGTTTTTAGAATCACTTCATCAGTAAGGTGATTAATTTTACATAAATATTACAACTCACAATTAGCACTAGGACTGGGCATCTCTAACTATTAAATACACAATAAACTGTATGAAAAACAATAAAATAAAATAAAAAGACCAAAGGTGATTTGGATGCTTAGTAAAGGTTATGGCCACTGTTCATTATGGCAAGTTCATGACCATTTTAAAAAATATGTCCCTTTCTCCTTTCTTACCTTTTGATTCATACTGGTCTCACCCAGCACCCTGAATTACCTCCCTGCTTTGCCCTTGCACATTCACTTCCTTAGTGATTAAGCCCTTAGGACAATGAGGTTTTGGCCAGCAACAAATAGTTTTAGGAATAGTACTTTGGGTCTGTGGACACCACAGAGACAGAGTTTCAGTCAAACTAAAGATGACATCCAGACCCAGAAAACTGGCCAAACCAAATGAAGGGATGCCATGGTTGACATCAGAACCAGATGCAATGACCAACTACCTGCTTCCCTAGCACTGGGCCAATCAGTAGAGACCATACCCCCGACCATGACACTAGCTCCCTTAGTCCCCTATATAATCCATGTCCTGAAAGTCTCTGGGAAGCCAGGTCTCTGAGCATTAGCTCACCTGTGACTCTGGGTGTGGGCTACTTCTTCAACTAATACTTTCTTTGTGGAAAGTTTCTGCTTGTGTCTTATATTGGGCTTTGAAACATGCAGGCAGACCCCTTTAGTCCAGTAACGAATACAGAGGTGACTGTGTCCAGATTGCACAAAGAATGAGTAGCCAAATTTAGAATGGACTCCAGGCCACCAACAATCAGTTAAGTGCACCGTTCTGCTTCTGCTCTCTGATAGCTCCAGTCTTCCTTTCCTCTGTCAGGGTTTTTCTACATTCAGACTAACTCTCTGATTATTTAACTTTTACAAGTTACAATTGTATATATACAACAAACCAGCATGATAAGTATAGATCATTTTTAAATTAGATGCAGAAGTCTCACTGCTGCTTTTCTTTTTGCTGCCGAGATTCAGAGGCAGCCAGATTTGCCCCAGGTCCAAGGTATGCTCAGTAGAAGTAACCTCTGACCTGAGGGGATGCATGAGGTCCCCAAAAAGAAGTTATCATTTACTGGCTAACTTACTCCAGGAATGACATTGTTCAAGAGGCCCCATGAACAGAGTGTGCATGGATGCTGTGCCTTGACAGAAGTGAAGATACTGACTACCATGTTGAATCAAACTGTCGCTGGCAGTGATGTGATTTTCTAGATGCTAGTTATACAATTGTGTTTACTTTGTTAAAATTCTTCATGCCATATACATATGATTAGTGCAGTTTTGGGTATTCATATTATACTTCCCTAAAGTGATTGTATTTGAAATCATAACAAAAATACTAACAAAACATCACTGCCCTAGCCTGGAATTTAGAGCAGGACAGAGAGTAGGAAAAAAAATTCTGGAGTCAAACTTGAAAGCCCAGCTTTATACCTTCTGAGCTCTGTGATGTTAAGCAAGCCAAATTATCTTCCTGAGCCTCAGAATTTTTCATATCTCTTAAACAGGAAAAATAAATACTTACCTCTTGGAGATGCTGTGGTGATAGCATAAACTAATATTTGTAAAAAGCACCAGGCTTAGAGAGCACCTGGCCCTCAGCAGGTATCAGTAACTCACTCATTTGTTCAAACATTTTTTATTTCAAGCAACGTACTGGGATATAAAGGCTCATAAGTTACAGCTTTTGCTCTCTGATGTGTAATGTCAATAGTATTTCCCCCCTTTTTCTTTTTTTAATTTTTATTTTAATTTAATTCTTGTTCAAGTACAGTTTTCTGTCTTGTATTTCCAGCCCTGCCCCCCCAGTGCTCCCCACCTCCCTCCCATTTCCGCCCCCCACCCTTAGTTATTGTCCATGTGTCCTTTATACTTGTTCATGTGAGTCCATCCTCTTCTCCCCTCTCCCCTCTGGATCCTGTCACCCTGTTCTGTATTTGAGTGTCACTGGTCATAGCTTTTTTTGCTTGCTTGTTTGTTTCATTGTTTAGATTCCTGTTAACGGTGATATCATATGTCATTTGTCTTTCACCGCCTGGCTTATTTCGCTCAGCATAATGCTTTCCAGTTCCATCCATGCTGTTGCAAAGGGTAGGAGTTCCTTCTTCCTTTCTGCAGCATAGAATTCCATTGTGTAAATGTACCATAGCTTTTTGATCCAGTCATTTGCTGATGGGCAACTAGGTTGCTTCCAACTCTTGGCTATCGTAAATTGTGCTGCTATGAACATCGGGGTGCATAGGTTCTTTTGGATTGGTGTTTCAGGGTTCTTAGGATATACTCCTAATAGTTTCCCCCTTTTTCTTCCAAATGTCTGATTAGAGTTTCTCGCCTTTTCTCCCACTGCCTCCAGTCTGCTCCCTTCCCCCTGCTCCCTCTCCCCACCCATCAGTGCAAGCACCTTCCTCTTGGCTGACAAGTACCAGGCTCTTTCCAAACGCACCTACCACATCAGGTTGCAGTTATTGTATTTCTATGTTGTGCAATAGTTGGAAGGGTAAATGAATGAATGCTCTTCCCCAGTCCTGCCATGTCTCATTCCTTCCCTCTGTCACCATTTATCTTCATTCTGCCTCCCCTTCCAGGCCCTGTTGGTGACACTGTTTCTGTTTCTTTCTTTGATACCCTCTAAACAGAAGCAATTTTCCTTCCACGGTACTCCAAGAGTACTTTATTTGGACTTTTTATGAACCTCAGTTTATTTAGCATGAGAAAGTATGGCCTTTAAAATCTGTACAACATGGGTTTTGCTGTTGGGTTCAACATTAACTAGCTATGTGGTGTTCCTTAGCCAAGTAAGCCTTTAGGACTCTGTTTTCCCTACTTTTAAGTAGGAAAAACTATGTCTACTTTTTAAGGCTAATGTAAGGTTTAGAAAGAACTCGTGTTTACAGGATAGGATACACAAGAGTTGTTCATTGAAAAAAAGATATTTCAGTTTTTTTAATTTTAGAATTTAAGTAGACACTCTTTTCTTCAATAAGGAAAAAGCCATGCCTACCCTATCTTGGCATATCTCATGGTGCCCATATAAAACAAATGTCCAACACCCCTTTAAATAAATTAATGAATAAAAGATAAAACAATTTTTCAATGTTGATGGCAGAGGAAGAATCTCATGCAAAGTCTCCGAACCCCCAGAGACTATTTGGAACTCCTTTCCTGGAGGTGGATAATATAACAAGTGCCTGCCTGCCAGGCGATCCTTTGGCCTTCCTTTTGTCTCCTAGAAAAAGAAAGCTGAGTGGCACAGCCCTCAAGTATTGCTGTATGAACAAGCAAATATTTGCATAATTTTTAACTGGCACTGACTTGTTATTCACCAGATGGTGACCAATTTAGACTGAGTCTGCACTGATTTATGGCAGTGGTTTGGGATAATACAGGTGATGGTATCTATATGAAGGGCATGCCTTCCACTTAGATTAGACTTGGATGCTGGAAGCTGATAAATGTGTTATTAACCACTGGAAAGGCCAAGTTAGAACCATAAAAGGTAGGCTTCCCCTTTTTGCATGCCAAGTTCTTGTCTCTACATTTCCTGCCGTAGTGAAGTGTCAACATTGCATAATAACCATCCTCCAAGACTTTATTAAAATCCTGACCTTTGCTTCAGAGCTTCTATTTGGAAGGAGAAAGGCAAGGAAAGAAAATTAGGTCTTCTCTAATAGTCTCCAGAAGCTTTAGGCCATAGGCCAAGAAAACTCAAGTTGTCTTTTGGAAAACACGCCTTTGCCCGCTGCCCTATCACTCACCCAGATAGGCTTGCTCCTGTGGCAGTGCTGGGAGAGCATTCCCATAAAGACCAGCAGTCCAAGGCAAGAGTGGCCAGATTTAAAGGAGCAGTACCTGTGAGAATGGGGTGCTGGTACTCTCACTACAGGTGTCCTGTGGGAGAATTTACTGACCTCTGAGAACCACAGAACTCTTAGCACATAACAACTTCACCCAAAGCCTTGCTCTAAGAGACTTGACAAAACTTTAGCATAGCTTCTAGTAGAATAAGACTGCTTGTGATGACCCCAAACCTCCACTAAAATGCTTCCCTCAGAAAGCTCAAGGCTGCCAGGAAAATTTGCTATTTGCTCTAGCCAACATTTGATGGCAGGCCTCTGACCCCCTTTCTTAGAGCATTTACTAAAAAGTGCTTACAATTGTGACTATGCAGGTCTTAAAACTCAGAAGTGTATTTCTCGAGGAAGAGAGTCACTCTTTTGAGATGTAATCATCGGGAAAGGGAGGGCCTCTGTCTCCCAGATTCTGTGGGCGGACAGACTCCTGACTTCAGTAACAGCCAACCAGCAGACAGAGCTGGCCTAATCATATTTACATTGGCCATCCCTTTGCATTTTTTTTTAATTTTCATGACTCTACTGAACCCCTACCATTCCCCCTCCCTTCCTCTCCCTTTAAAATGCCCAAATATCTACTGTGCAAAATGGAATAGAGCTCAGCTCTTTCACCTACTGTCGGTAGTTACTGAATAAAATCTGTTTTCACAGCTTCAGCTAATGCCCAACTGTGTTTATCTTTGACCCTTCTAGGTGGGAGAAAGCCTCATTCGCGGGGCTCACCTCTAACCCCATGCAAACAGAGTTCTGGAGGGGATCCAGGAGTTCCCTATTGGCCTCTCTTCTTCCAAAGCCGCATGTAGCACAGCCTGCAAAGAATATGAATGAAGAAAGCCTCCTACTACATAACTAAAATTTCTTTTTAAATTGTTTAAATTTCAATAATTTGATGTATGTGCTTGGGCACATGAGCATGTACCTCTGACAAGACATGCTGAGCTCTTAAGAATTCCCACTTTAATATGACTTTGTTCAGTTTGCTTGTTTTCCTACACCTAACCAGACAAAATGAGGGGAGAGGGGCTTTTATCAAGGACAGAAGCAATAAAGAGGAAGGGGGAAAATGACTCGGGAATATGGGGCACCCAGGGGTAGAAGTCCATAGTCATGTAGAGAGACTCTAGAGTGGACGAACATGGAAGAAAGATTGGCTGAGAAATGTAAAAGATGGGAACTTAAAAGGATATGGAAGATCACTTAATTAGTAGTTTTTTTCCTTTTTTCACTTTTTTTTCCTTGGCTCAGTCTTGCTCTTTACCTTCCTTTCAAAAACCTAAAGTGAAATGCCTCTGTACTGTACTCTCTTTACCCTGCTCCCAGCCAAGAAAAGCTACTTATTATTTGACTTCTTTTATAGTTATTTTGGCCTTGAAAAAATGTAAATCAAAGGAAGAGGGCAAGAATTAGCATTTAGAAGAAGGCACTTAGTATTTTGGGGTACTATTTAACCATGAGAGTTTTGGACTGAATTCATAATTCAAAAAATATTGAATGAGTACTATGTGCAGAGTACTATCTATTTGCTATGGAAACATTATATTACCTTTAGGTAGCTTACATTCTAGTGAAAGAGATATTAAATAAATAAATTAATTAAAGTATAGCATAAACAAGATAGAAAATCTAACTAGCAGTATTTTATATGGCTGTCAGATCGGACCTCATTGAGAAGGTGACAGTCTCTATCCCAAGTGTTTTACCTATATTCATTTAATTTTATTTGTTCTTTTACAGATGCTGAAACTGACACAAAGTAGTTAAATAATTTGAATAGATCGCATTACTATATTATAGTATTTGAACTTGAACCTAGACAGTCTGGTTACAAGTCCCTTGCCTTTAACCACTAGTCTCTATTGATTATGATTTTCCATTTATTAGAATTATTCTGAAATGTGAGGAAAGACCCTGGAGCAAGAATATAAGCAGGGAGGCCATTGAAGGGAGAAAGAACAGTGACTGAACTATGGTGGGTGTAGTAGAGGAGAGAAGTAGTGGTCTTATTTGGGATTTGTTTTGAATGTGCAGGACACAGAAGATTTGCTCATGGGCTGCATATGAGAAAGAGAGTACTTGATCATGAATACCACTTTTTGGCCCGAACAACTGGAGAAAAGATGGTGTTTCTTAAAAAGCTTGGAAAACCGAGGGAAGAGGTGAATTGGTGAGGGGCAGAAATAAAGAGTTTGTTTTGAAAATGTAAACTTTGAAATGCATATGAAACCTCTAAAAAGAGATATGAAGGAGTCAATAATCCGGGGGTTTGGACTGTAGCTTTACATTTGTGGTCATTATCATTCGGATGTTTCAGAAAGCTCTGTGTCTTGATGAAATTCCCTTGGAATATAAACATGCCAAGGATTGAGCTCTAGGATATTCTAACCCTCACAGATCATGAAAAGGATTCAACAAAATGGGAGCCAGAGATTAAATAGTTGGCAAACAGGGAGTCAAAGAAGGGAGTTTGAAGAAGAAATTGATCAACTGTGTCTAATGCTGCTAATAGGTCAAGATGAAGACTGAGAATTCACCATTAAAACTTGGCAAAGTGGAAGTCATTAGATGCCTTGATTATGGGTGGAGTGTCAGGGAAAAAGCCGGATGGATTAGGTTCAAAGAACTAGCAAAACTCTGAGGCTCCCTTATAGCTATGACAAACTGATTAAAGATAACCTGAAAAGAGACATGGAGGATAGTAGTAAAAAGAAGAGAGTAATAATGCATTTCTGAATATTTCAAAATATTTTATTGAACAGTTTCTATGCATCCAACACTGTTAGGTGGATTTTAAAACATTTGTCTTATTTGTTATAATAACATTTTGATATTAAACAAATTTATAAAGAAAAAATGTCTGTACTACCTCAATCCTAACACATTAGCATTTTACACATTCATTCCAATCACTGTCCCTATGTTTCCATAATTTTATACAGTTTTATTAATGGTATCATAAGCCTTTTCCTTTGTAGACATATTTTAACAACATATTAATTTTGACAGCAAATACTTTATTATGTGAATATATAGATAGCACTGGCTATTTAATCATTTTTAGCCCCAAAGATTTATGTTGTCTTCAAATAATAATACACCACTATGATTATTGGTCTCTATGCCTGTCATCCTCACCAAGCTATGACTAGCCCCTCAGAGTCCAGGACTGTACCTTGTTCTGTTCAGAATCACCAGCGTGTGTCTGACAAAGAGTGACGTCTAGGAAGCACATGAGATGGGACAGTGACGTGGTGCAGGCCGAGGTGACCTAGATCCTCGGTTCTCATTTTGCATTCTCTAGTGACAGACTTGTGGCCGTGGACAAGATACAACTTCTCTATCTTGTCTATAAATTGAAGCTAATAACAGTACTGTATAAATTATTGAGAGAATCAAATGAATGAATATATGCAAAGTGACCACTACATTGTAAACACACACATATACAGTCCTTGATAAGTGTTTTATATAACAAAAAAATTGATGCCCTGAATACATTTAATGAATGAATTATAAATCAAAAAAGTTTTATTTTTGCTTTACACAGGTAACTTTTAAAATCCTTTGGGATATATGACCCCCCCTCACCTCCCCCCCCAAATATAATTATCCTCTGGAGGGTGGGCCCCTTGCAGTATAGGCTTCCCCCACTAGGTGGGTGCTCTAGGAACCCATCTGTGTCCCTGTACCAGCTCGCGTTGTTGTCAGAAGCCACACTCAGCTTCAGTGAATTTCTTTGTTGAAGGCCTTTTAAAGGCATTTGCCCATTTCATGCCGGATGATTTACAAGCACACTTGCCCACACTGTGCTGAGTGTTTAGCAGTTTTTGACCCAAAAGGCATGACCCCTGTGCCCCACCCTTCCTATTCACCAGATCTGGCCCCAAGAGACTTTTTGGTGTGTTTCCCCGATGAAAAAAATTTTCAAACAAAAAGGTTTCGCCAATGTGGAAGAAGTGAAACAAAAAAGGACAGAAGTACTAAGAGTCATCAAAATCGATGAGTTCAAAAGCTGTTTTGAGCAGTGGAAAAATGTCTCTACAGGTATATTGTATTAAATGGAGGGTACTTTGAAGGTGACTGAAGTTTAAACATGTAAGAACAAACACACGATTTTTAATAAATAAATTCTGTTTTTTGGTGTACCCCTCATGTATATTTGGATTCAGTAACGTTGTGAACATGTATTCTGTGTCAGGTATCTGGAGACAAATCGTAATTCCTTCAAATTAATTTTCACAAGTGATATCAATACATGATATAAAACGGACATTTCTACTGCCTTGGTTACAGCGTTACTTGCTCTGGGGAGTAAGCTTCTTGAGGCCAGGGCTCGCATCTGACTTTCCCACACCTGCCCATCCTTAGAAGGTGCACAGAGTCCGCCACCTGCTAGTTCCCCAGACATTTTTCTTCTTTAGTCTTCTTCTTCTTCTTCTCCTCCTTCTCCTTCTCCTTCCCCTTCCCCTTCTCCTCCTCCTGCTTCTCCTCCTTCTTCTTCTTCTCCTCCTCCTCCTCCTCATTCTTCTTTTTCTTCTTCTTCATAGCTTTCTCTGGGTTTCATTTTTTTAAATAAATAAACTAATAATGTTCAATTAGGTAATGCTAAGAGCAGAAGAAAGATCAAGGAGATGGTGGTGGGGAAGGCACATGCAAAGAGGTAAGTGAGCTTGGTTGATTGCCTTTGTTAGGGATTTCAGAAATGGCCACAGGCGTGAAAGGCCTTGCCAGTCATGAAGTGACTGTGATGGACTACCAACAGGAAACAAGAAAGGTTTTTGAATAATGGGGTTGATTTAATAAAAGCCTTTATAATGCTTCTCAGGATGGTTGTACAGACTACCTTTTAGAATGGGAGAAGGCGCTGGAGGGCTCTCGTAGAAACCTGGAGAAATGCGAACGAATGAAAAGGAAATGATTCTTTCGAGATCAATTCCTTCCACAATGATTATTTTGTTCATTCATCACTCCACATATGAACCCAGTGCCCGCTTCGTGCCAGGCACTGGGCTAGGCACTGGGGATGTACAACAGCAGATTCAGTCCTGCTGCCTCGACCAGTTTGTTCCTACACTGTCATCGCAGCAGAGCTAAAGCTGCGGACCACCGAGATCAGTCCGTTACTTGCTGTAGCGCTCTGTGCTTGGCACATGGTGGGCACACAAATTCTGTCGCCTAAATTGATGTGCAGCCTTGGTGCAGCATAACTAAGTGCACAGAGCCTAGAAGAAAAGGCCGGGTGGCATCTATCTTGCGCTGTGAGACCACAATCGTTCGGTGAGCCCATGTATGCGTGTACGTGTAGAGTCGGGGGCATATCTTCCCAGAGCCCCTGGCAGAGGACCAAGCTGCAGGACCAACCCTCTCTTTCCCTTGCCCGCTTGAGCCAGCTCAGGAGGTGGCAGGGTGCCAAATGGAACACGGCCGAGCACAGCCTCGCTTCCGCCCGCAGACCCGCCCCACGCGGCTCCTCCTTGCCACTGGCGGGGCCGCCCACGGTGACGCCCCGCGGCCGCAGCTCCGGGAAGCCCAGAGCGCGGGTGGCTGGCGAACTCAGGCGGCGGGTGGAGCCAGAGCCGCTCTGCTGCGGCCAATCGCGCCACGACGGGGGAGGAGCCCCAAAGGGGGAAAAAAGAAAGTGCAGCGGAAAGTAAGAGGCTCATTGGGCGACGACTGTCCGGATCAGGGTCCCTAGGGCTCTGCTTTGACCAGACGCAGGGAAAGAAGCAGCGCTGGGCGAGTCGGCATCCATCCTCGCCGCTTTCGCTGCGCCCACTCTGTCTCCCAAGAAAGGTGAGTCTCGCGCTGTCGATGAGGTCTTGGAGGAATCACCTAGCCACAAAATCTCAGAGTAGAAGGATTCTTACAAAACGACTACTTCAACCCCACCCCTCACCCCCCACCACCGAAAGCAAACTGAGGCACAGAGTAAGGCAGTGCCTCGGGTAGATCACAAAGCTAGTTATTGCTGTGGCCAGGACTCAAAACTGACTGTCCAGAGCCCCGTCTTCGCTTTGCAGGGATTTAAGTCACGCAGTTGTGGGACGGCTGCGGGTTGCTGCACCCTACTTTCAGCCCTTTAAGGTGTCTTTCCTGGTATACCCACACCTTGATTTCCCCAGAGCGCTGCTGTAAGCAGTGAGGATAGAGGAGGGCAGTGTGTCCCTGTCTGTCTAACATCGCCCCTAGCCTGGAGCTGTGACAGCCTTCACTCCCTCCTCCCCTGACCTGCTTTCTCAGAACGATGCTCCTTACGAGGGTGTCTGTCAGACTCGTGGTGGAGTGGGTGGAGAGGTGAGGGACGCCCGGGCGTCTCTGACTCCCTGTGGTCCTCATTTCTCTCTCCAGTGCTGGGAAGAAGCGGAGCTAGTGGTCCTGTGGGGAATAGGATGCCCCTCGTTTAAGAACAGCTGGCTTTATGGGGCCATAGCCCCTCTCACTTTTGAGTACTGAGAGGGAGCGAGGAAGCTGAGTTAAAGAGAAAAAATGTTAGAAACATAAAGGCAAACTTCTGCCGTTTAAGAGCCAGCCCAGCCTTGGTTGTGGAATTGTGAACCACAGCGCCTCTCCGCGCGTTTTGCTGCTCTGCTCCGCAGATCCTCTGGTTAGTTGCCCCGGAGGAGGGGGGTTACCTGGCTTTGACTGTAGCTCTGCGTGCATTAGCTGTGTTAACTTGGGCAAGTGATCCAATCTTCCTGATACTCAGGTTTTGTGTGTGCGTTTTTTGTTTTTTCTTTTTTTTCCCCCAGGCGCAAGACGAAGATTATAGTGGTCACAATGGGTCCTTTGGGTAGTTAGGAGGATTAAACGGGATAATTCAAATAACATGTTTATAGCTCAGTGCCTGGCCTGGCACCTGGAAGTCAGGTTGAGACTGGTGGCAACTGTTATAAATATTGTTATATAATGACCCAGGACACGACGGGTTTTCAGCAAAGCAATTTCATACTACCTTCGAATGACTTAAAAATAATATTTGGAATGTTATGCTGCTTTCTTCTTTGGAGTTTGAACAGCTCTTTTGTAGTGAGTGTTTTTTTGAGTGCTCTCTACATGTGACTTGAATCACGAATGCTTGACTTGGAATATAAAATTAATGTTTCTCAGTGATGCCAATCTGTACTAGTTGTTAGGCCAAGCCCCAGGTTGGTGAAGCTGCTACCTGAGGCATTCTTTGTTAGCAAAGAGGGTCTTGAATTTGATGAGAGGTAAGAAGACAAGAGAAGTTGCAAGTTCCATTCATGTTACAGCCTGTTGTAAGCCTCTTATTCCTTTTGTCTGAAGTTGGACAAGCAACTTTATATTTTTGTTAGCATAGGAAAACAACAACAAAATTCTCATGCATTTATTTCAGATTATTCAGTGATGCTGCTAAATTTACTCCCTTCGGGGCACAAATTTACCTTATTTAAATATACCCAAATATTCCTACACTTGCCTTCTTTTATTATTACAAATGAAATAGTGTCACTCTTATATCCCTACGTGCTCATGACAATTGAGTTTATTCTGATTTGACTTCATACGATGATTTTCTTCACTCCCTTGACTATGCCATAAGCACCAGAATCAAGCATCCAGAATTTATAGAGTTGTGTGTCTGCTTCACAGCCCCTTGCATTTGCAGGTGGCATTGATGAGTGCATGGGATGGGGTGTGATACATGTTGAGGGAAGGCAAGGGCTTGGTGGTCCCCTCTGATAGGTACCTCCCGCACCTAGCATTTGCAGAGAATGGGATCGCTGCTTCTGTCAGCCTGTTCCGTGTGCCTGCATTGTGATGAGCTGGCCAGGATACATCTGAACGTGCGCCTGAGAGACCAGGGGCTTGTGGGGAAAAGGAAAATGTTCAAAGTAAGGTCACAGCAAGGGGACAGAAGGGAGATCAAACACTAACTCCTTTTGGTTCAGGTTCTTTAAAGCAAAGACACCCAGTTACCTTTCTTCCTTATCCAGATTATATGTTACCAAAATTGTACATACAGCTAACATTTTCAAAGTGTGTTCCCTCTATATTACCTTCCTTGTTACTTGCAGTAGCCCTGAGAATTGGAAGGACACAGAAGGCATGTTAATAGTGGAAGGAGCCCACGTTTTGGAGTCATATCAAGTTTTAGTTGTAGTTCCTCTGTAGCTAGAAAACACAGAGCAGTTTATTTTACCATTGGGTATCTGCTTTATTCAGATCTAAAATGGAGGGAAAAAGTTGGCCCCCAGAGACTTGTGAGAGGATTAAAGGAAGTGGAATAGTGTAAAGTACATGTTGTGAGTAGGTGCTCATTAAATGATGTCCCCTCTTAGCTGATCTCAATTTGTTGAGTAGGAAACTGAAATGAAATTCAAACAAATGAGAGGTTACCAAGGGTCATGTGATTATGAAGCTTCAGCCCTGGAAATACAGTTCAAACATGTTGATTTCTAGTGAAAGGCTTTTCTTGTCACACCCTCTCACCTCTCCAGTGAGATCCTTTACTTCAATTGTTAGGTTGACCTTATTTGGCTGGTGGTTGCAGGGTATCCTTTCTGTCCCAAAGAGGACATTTTCTGGCTCAGGGAACAACCCTTAGACATGATCTGTTGAGTTTAGCAGGGCCAACTCTCAGGAGAGGAAGTTTCAAAGCCATTATCTCTAAGGCAACTTTCCTACTTCCCTACGTTTGATGCAATACACCTTTAATTCCTGGAGGTAGGGTCCTGTGAAGACATAAAGTTCAGAATTATGTCACGTTCTCCTTCCTGTTTTGAGTTGTTTCACCCCCCTATTCCATCCTTGTGCTACTTCACAGAGTGGTAAGAAGATTGAGGAACAAACGTCATGAGTGACGGAAGCATTCCTAGCTTTGTCACTTCTTTCGCCGATTTGTGGGTGAAGGTTGAGATATAGAGAGCTATGTGCAGAGGCAGCATTTGCGGGTAAGACCACCACTTGCTGGTGGGGCTGATCATTGGTCTGGAGTTTCGGTCCTCCCTGTGGAAATGGATGGCTGTGGGCTTATGTGGGAAAATGAACAGATCTGTTTCCTGTCCCGGCAATGGGGCAATAAATCCCTTGAGAGTCCTTACAGGCCATCGCGTTTCTCTACTTTGCAGCAAGCAGACAAGCTTGCAAATGCGATTCCATGAGAAATGTTTTATTCCTTTTTGGCATTTGGGAGCAAATTTGCTTTTCCTTAAAGGTAGACAGTTAGCATCAACTTACTGGGCACAGTTATAAAAGCAGAATGTGGTTGAAGGAAGTCAGAGGAGGCAGAAATTTCTTAAAAAGTTATATCCAAGATAACACATAGCTTCATTTGCTATTTAACTTTCTGAGGTTTTTGCTGGTGACACAGATGTAGGATCTGGTGAGTCACTGTCGCCTTGCCCGTGAAATATTAAAGAGAGCCACCTACTGTGCTCTTTGCCCATTTTGGAAGTTGTTCTGTGGGAGAAATAAAAACCCTGAAGAACAGGAAGGTTACAGAACATTTGGTGTCTGATATTTTAGCTACTGTTGCTAAGCTCTTTTTTTTTCTTTTTTGAAAATGACAATGCATGGTTTACACGGATGGGGTCATTAGAGGACCATCTTCTACCTGACTTTATTCTGACTCGCTCTGGCAGCTGTGACAATGTGGACTTTTAGAGTCTGACAGGTACCTGAGGCAAGTTATTATAGAATTGGGATGAACCTCAGTTTCCTAGCTAGGAAACAGGAGCACTGATGCCTGCTTAGAAGCTTCAGTGCCCATGTCAACACCTTATTCATGGGAAGCATTTAATAAACATAAATTCTTTCTTCTGCCATCAATTCCCTTAAGTTATTTGTCAGTTAAATTGTGAAAATCAAAGTTCAATAGCTACTCTTTACTGAACTCTGTCATGCTTTATACTGAGTGTTTATATATATATATATATATATATATATATATATATATATATATATATATCATCTCATTCATTCTTTGCAATAATCCTCTGTACAAGTACTACTTCATTTTAGAGCTCAGAAAGGCCTAAACTTATACAGTGTCTGCGCTTGAACTGAGGACCTGGGTGAGGACTGATGCCCTCCTCCCACCCCCACCCCAATCCTGCCGAAAATGTGAGGGAGCTGGATTAGATCATCTCTAAGGGTCTTCTGCTATGATTTTTGAAAAACATTATTTTTAAAAGATTTCTCTCAAGTCTGAAATTCGATTACCATATCTTTTTGTAAAAATCAAGGCTAAAAGGGGAAAGAAGAATAAAATGAAAATGCCCTTATTGTTTTACCCCAAGAGATCTATTTTCCTGTCAAAAGAGGAGGGCAAGGGAAATCAACATTCATCGGTGCATGCCCTTCTGTCATTTCGTTTAAGCGTAAAGATGACTATATATATATATAGTCTGCCTTTTACACATGAAAGAACTGAAGCTCAGACAGATGTATAGACCTGCCCAAGGTTACCCAGTTGGTAAGAATCAGAACCAGGGTGCTCCTGAGCACAAAGCCTTGGGTCTATTATACCACATTTACTAAACAAAACACCACACAATGTGAGGACTGCCCAACGAGAGTCAGAAATGTCCATTCCTGCATTCTTATGTCACACCCCTCAGCTGCTCTCTCCTTTGCCGCAGTTTCATCCCCAAACATGCTGCTGAAATTCTTTCTTGGTTCTCCCCAGTCCATGGAACCTTACAACATTTTCTATCTCTATTGTAATTTTTTTTCACCAAGGGCCGGTAATATGCTTCTCGCATTCTTCTCTAACTCTCTGATGCTCACCTCAGCCATGGAGGACATGATTTATCCTGCCCCGTACCTACACATAACAGGTACTGGGTGGAATGAATGATGGATTTCTACTATGCCATGTAGGCCCAGTCTTGGCTCTCCAGTTTTCTCATGTCGTTAATTATCTCAAGGCCTGTCTCTATGCACTAATAGTGTAACTTCAATGTCCTTTAATTTTGTGGTCACAAAATTAGAAAAATTATAAGGAGTCACAGACTAACAGGGTTGGACATCACTGCTCAGTGGTGGAAAAAAGACATTTCTTTTCTAATTATAAAGAGAGTTTTGCAAACACAGTGAAGATGACACTGAAATGCATGCTTGCATATATCGACAGAAAGGCCAGTGTCAAGTGTCATAAGTGAATTACCTGGAAGAAAGTAGGAAGTTTCTGGGGAAGTGGAAAACTGCAATGAGGTGTGACCTCAGGATTTCTAAAAGCAGTGAGAAATTCACATCAATCCAGCTCTTATTTGATATAGTTGGACTTGAGGACAGGAGACCATTTATATCTAGTGTATATTCAGGAGATGCCTGTGCTTTCTATCTGTCTAATCATAAGTTCTTATGATTACACTGGCTTCCTTCTTTCTCAATCAATGCGAAAGGCAACAGCAAGGAGGGCCAGTCATTTTATAAATTTTGATACCTGAAAATGTTCTTTTCATAGATAGCACAGTTACTTGAGCCAGTTATGGTCAGATGTTATGGTGACTTACAATTATGACTGTGTGACATCACAGGATTTGGTACAAGACCAAACCTCCCTGGTTTGACTTTGGACAAGTTACTTGGCCAACTCTGCTTTATTCTCACCATCTGTGAAAAAGGGATAATAGAACCATTTTATTATGCTTTTGGTAGGTGTCAGTCATATGCCATAACATTTGTTAAGAGCCTAGTGTACCAGGATATTAACCTTTTTTATGACTAGCAATTGCAGTGATATTCAGCTGCATGCCCAGATCGATACCGAATTAGAAAGTACAAGACCTAGGCCTGGCTGGTGTAGGTCAGTGAGTTGAGTGAGTGCAGGCTGCGAACCAAAGGGTCACTGGTCTGATTCCCAATCAGAACACATGCCTGGGTTTCTGGCCCTGCCCAGTAGGGGGCATGCGAGAGGCAACCACACATTGTTTCCTTCTCTTTTTCCTTCCCTTCCCCTCTTTCTAAAAATAAATAAATAAAATATAAAAGAGAAAAGAAAGTATAAGACCTAGATTCAAATAATTATAGTTTTTGGTTTTGTTTATTTAAAAGTTAAGGCCCTAAAATGTTTGTTATTATATACACACATGCACTCACATATGAATATATACAGGGTCTGGCACAAATAATTCCTCTTTTTATTACAAAATCATAAGCATGTAATTCTGTAACATAACAATATCACACTCAAGCACAACATACAACATTTTAGGTGAAATGTTCACATTAAAACTATGAATTATTATACTCATGTTATTACTCTGCTACCCACACTCAAGCAGGCGTTACTTCTGCCAGACCCTGTATACATATTTTGTGTGTATACGTGTGTGTGTGTAACAACTCTTAGGTAATCAAGACAAATGTTGCTAACATTTTTTATCCTGGTTTGAGAGGCTAAAAATTTGCTATGGCCACAGAGCCAGTAAATAGTGGAGCTGGGACTTGGATAGTAGCTTCCTAACTTCAAGCTTATGGGTTTTTTCCCCTCTTCAGCCGTTCAGTCCATCTGCCCTGGTAGTGGGTCAGTTGCTCTCCTTCTCCAAAAGTCTTTTTTCCCACCTCTAAAATGAAGAATTGAGGTGCTCTCTAAGGTACAGTGTTCTACAAGTCTATGCCTGTGTGGAGTAATGACTTAGGAAAAGCCTGAAAAGCTAAGAGGAGAACCACACTTTTCTCTCTATAGAGACATCTGTATGTTGTGGCATGTGGAGTGTGGTAAGACCCAGAGACCCAGAGGGCCGACAGCCTCCTTGGCCTCAGCGACAGTCACACCTGAGCACTACACTAGGAGTCAGCTCTGTAAAGACACCTTTTGTATCCCTAAGGATTTGATTCTGCCACATTTCCATGACCTGTGGCCCCTCAGGCTCCAGATTTGAAGGGTGGGAGAGAAAATAGATGGCTGGGTAAGGCACATTGACATTCATTGTTTGGGAAGTGAAAAGAGAGGCTTTTTACATAAAGAAAGTTCTGTATCACCATTAATCACCACGCTTTTCTCTAAAGAAATAGATAATATGTTTGGCTTTCACTTTGGTTTTAGCATTATGAGTGCATATTTTCTGTTTTCTTCTTTTGAGCTAATTTAGTGCCTGTAGAAAAAGCTTGGCTCTTGTTGAAATGAATATAGGAATTCTTTAACTTACAGAAGTGATGGACACTTGACAGTGGTAATACACATTACATAACAGTTTTCTGGAAAATCAGATTTCAGTTTTTCAATTTCGGAGAAAGATAATGATGGGGGCTAGGGAGGATAGAGTAGATGGAGACAAGGTGGCTGGCTTTGAAGTCAGAGTTGAGGTTGAATCCTAGATATGGCTTGCTCAGCCTGTCCACACTCAGTTTCCTCCTCTGTGAAAAGGTAATAAGCATGCTTTAAGCCAAGGGTGTCACACTCATTTTCACCGGGGGCCACATCAGCCTTATGGTTGCCTTCAAAGGGCCAAATATAATTTTAGGACTGGATACATGTAACTACTTCTTAACAGTTAAGTGAGAGCTGGGCACTGCTGCTGGGTAGAAACAAGGTGCCAGGCAGACAAAACAAAGTGCGGGGGGGCGGATTTGGCCCGTGGGCCTTGTGTTTGCCACCTATGACTTAAGCTGGGTCCTAGATAGATAGGCATCTATATCTATAGTTATAGCTATCTATATATCTACATCTATTGAAGATCCATCTCTTACAAAGGTTAAGGTTAGGTAAACTATATTAAGTCCCAGCACTTAATAACTGGCACCTAAAAGGCACACAGTAAACATTCCTTCATTGCTCTTTGTTCAGCAGTCTGTTTACCCCAAAGACTTGTGTATTCGATGCAGCTCAGGTGGAGAGGGGGAATATATCCAGTCAGGGTCTGAACCTGTCTAAAGAAATCTTTCCCAGTTTGGCAAATTATGTGGATGACAAGGGGTAGGGAATCAGAGTGATATTTATCTTAAAATATCAGGGAAGCTTTCTTGTGGAGGCAGGAAGTAAACCAGGGGTATGGACCATCTGCATCTAAATCATCTGGATAGTTTGTTAAAGAAGCAGGTATCCAGTGTGTCTCTACACCGTAGTAAACCCTGGATTAGAATTTTATAAACTGAGAGGTAGTATATTGTAGGGCGTCTAGAATGTTTTTATATAGGTGCAGATTCTGGCTTTGTCTGTATAATCCTGGGCCAGTTGTTTAATTTCTCCGTATAAAATGAGATGAACAGGATGCATTAGTCACTGGGTTGTTGTGAGAACTAAGTAAGTGAATACATGTGAAGTGCCCAGACAAGTGACTGGCACAAGTTGCCACATGTTATTTCACTCCATGCATAAGCCAGTCTTTAACATGCCTTCCAAGGTTTCCTATGATGCATTATTTCCTCTGTGTCTCAGTGTCCCTGATAACTACATGGCTGACACCTTCATCTTCTGGATGCCTTTGCTCAGTGTCTTCAGTGCAGGTATTGTGATTGCTCTGTGTAAAACTGCCCCACGCCCTTCCCATCTCCACCCCTGCCGTTCTTGACCTCACTTCCTCTGCTCTACTTTTTGTTTTCAAATAGCGGTTGTCACCTTATTAGCATCCATATACTAATGAATTACTTTGTTTAGCTTGTTGATTGTTTATTTGTTAATTCACTCTGATAGAATGTAAAATCCATAGGGACCTTTGTTTTACTCACTATTGTATGCCAGGTACCTAGAATGTAGAGCCTAGTAAATAGCAATTGCCAAAATCCTGAGTAAATGATGAGTAAATAAATTTATACATGCTAGTATTATATGTTCACAAGGAATAGAACAAAAAAGATGGAACTGGATGAGAAAACAAATTATAATTTACACACAAACATACACATACACATGCATCTATTTGATATAAAATGTTATATATTACATATATAAACACAGATATATACTTAAAAATACATACATATAAGGGAGGAGCCAAAATCCCCCAGAATCTATTTGCAAAGATGTTTATTTATTTTTAATGTTTAAATTTCAGTCATCTTCAAAGTACTCTCCAGTTGATACAATACACCTATTGAGACTTTTTTCTGCTGCTCAAAACAGCTTTTGAACTCATCAATTTTGATGCCTTTGAGTGCTTCTGCCACTTTTTGTTGCCACCTCTTCCACATTGACAAAATACTTTCTTTCATCCAAGTTAACAAAAAAGTTGCTTGGTGAGATTGGGTAAGTGGTGGGGGTGGGGTAAGGCATAGGGTCATGCTATTTTTGGTCAAAAACTGCTGAATACTCAGCACAGCATGGGCAGGCACACTTGTAAATTACTCATCATGAAATGGGCAAATGGGTTGAAAGAGTCTTCAAAAAAATTTACTCGAGCCTAACACAGCCTCTCCCAACACCGCCAGCTGCTCTATTGGCACAGATGGGTTCCTAGAATACTCACCTACTGTTCACCTGCCCTCCAGAATATAATTCCTTTTTTGGGGGGGGTCCTACCCTCATGCATATATATATATATGCATATCTATTTAGAATTATGAATATATATTTAGAATATTGAAATTAAAAATTAGCCCTGGCTGGTGTAGCTCAGTGGATTGAGCTCGGGCCTGCGAACTACTCCATCAAGGTTCGATTCCCAATCAGGGCACATGCCTGGGTTGCAGGCCGGTCCTCAGCAGGGGACTCACGAGAGGCAACCATACATTGATGTTTCTCTCCTTCTCTCCTTCCTTTCCTCTCTAAAGATAAATAAATAAAATCTTAAAAAAATTATATGTGTGTGTATTTATATTTAGAAATTGTTCAAAATTGCCTTGGGAAATTATTGAAGTGATTTCTTGCTGTTAGCATTGCTATAAGGATAGTTTGGAAGAAAGAACAAAAGAAAAATATGTAAAGCATAGCATAGGGAGTATAGTTAATTAATAATTATGTATGGTATTAGATGGGTTCTAGATTTATTGGGGTGATTACTTTGCAAGGTCTATAAATATGTTATCACTATACTGTACACCTGAAACTAATGTAATATTGCATATCAACTGTAATTAAAAAAGAAATTTAAAAAAAATTATTAAAAGAAAAAAATAACAGACAAGCAAGCAGAAGAATTAACAACTGATTTCCGGGTAGGAAACAAGGGGCTGAGACGGGAACAACAAGAACTACAGTGTCGGAAGGACGTGCAGGAGGCACAATTTTGAACAGGGGTGTCAGGGGTAGCACCTGTGTGGAGGTGACATGTCAACTAAGGAAGACGCCTGAGAAGGAACCAGGATGGGTCTGAGGCCACGGCTGAAGTGGCCGGAGCCGGGTGGGAGGGAGAAGGGCTGGGAATGAGGTCCTAAGGTAAGCCAGTTGCTAGAGCAGATTGGCCTTGCAGGCCATGGTAAGGTCTTTGGAATTTAGGCAAAAAGCAGCAGGAATTCACTGAAGAGATGAAAACAGGGTGTGACTAGGTTTGATATATCTGGAGCCTTGAACAAGGAGTGAAGACAAATAGAGGAATTTATGTATAAGATGAGGTGATAAACTACTCTAGTCTCATACAGGTTCCTAAGAATAGTCAAGGAAGAAAATTCAGTTTCATTGTTTCATTCATAGTCTTCCTTTCTCATCAGAATGTCTCACAAAATAGTAAAATGGATAAAACCAGGTTATTTTGCCTTTTCTGAAATGAAATCATTCTTATTTCCAAAGGCACTAAGTAATGGATGGAAATGTATATACTCACTGTTGTTCATTTCATTTCAGCCGGAAATTTTATAGCCCCTGTGTAGGTGTTTTATGCCCCCCAAACATTGGACCTAGAGCTGTTTCCTTGTAAGATTTTAGGTACCGGTTTTGAAATCTGCTGTAGTAAAGAGTGAGCATGTGAAAGGCAGATTTATTTTTACATTAAGTTACATTTCTTCTCTCTGGCTCCACAAGTCTAATTGGAGCCTAACTCATCATAAAGTAAGCTCCATCATGGAGTCTTTACTGATGTTGCATGTGCAGTCACACACACTCAGTATGAGCTAACGATAGTTTGGTAACATGAACCAGGCATCTTTCAAGTATTTTACAAATATTAGGTTGTTAGAACCCCAGAATAATTTTATGAGGCAGGTACTGTTATAATCAACATTTTTTAGGAGAGAAAACTGAGGCCCACGGCCATGGTGTTAGTCAGTGGTAGAGTCAATATTTGAAATTTGGTGATTAAAAAATTACTGATTTTAGAGAGATAGAGGAAGTGGGGGGAGAGAGAGAGAGAGAGAAGGAGAATATTGTCTTGTTGTTCCACTTATTTATGTGTTCTTTGGTTGTTTCTTTTTATTTTTTTTACAAATTAACTTTTTAAAAAAGATTTTATTTATTTATCTTTAGAGGGAAAGGGAAGGAGAAAGGGAGAGAAATATCAATGTATGGTTGCCTCTCATGTGTCCCCTGCTGGGAACTGGCCTGCAACCCAGGCATGTGCCCTGACTGGGAATTGAACCACGATCCTGTGGTTCGCAGGCTCGCACTCAGTCCACTAAGCTACACCAGCCAGAGCCGTAGATTGCTTCTTATATGTGCCCTCACCAGGGATCAAATCCAAAACTTTGGCATATGGGGACAATGCTATAACCACATAAGCTACCAGCTAGGGCTCTTGAACTTTGGCAATTTAAACCAGTATACCATAATGCCTTTTGATGGTAAGAACTGACCCCAAATATTTTACTCATGTTCATTTGTTCCATTTTACGGTGCCTCGTTTAGAGGAATGGTCCCATAAGTGTACTGAATCACTGAATGAATGTATGGCCTATTCTTTCAAATTATATCATTTTATGAGCAGATAGTGGTAAAAATGTGAATCTTACACTGAGGCAACCTGTATAGGGTAATGCCACTTATTACCTCTGGGGTATGGGAAAATTATTTAACACCTCTAAACCTATTTTCTTATCTGTGTCATTGGCATAAGGATGGAACTGCTGTTAGAATTAAGTATGTATGCTTAACACAGTGCCATGACATAATCAGTGCTCAATCCATTGAGCTAACTTTTTATTGTTTTTTGAAATAAAATAACTTCCTCAATTATGCTTACACTTACATGCTCAGGCAGTTTTTCAGTTGTGCTTGTTCTGTAAAAGATCTAATCATATAATCAGATATGTTAATGTTGTTCCAAGATCCATTCCGGCACCTTGCCCTCAACAGGACTTTCCTGTAGGTTGAAGGGCCGACCCTGTAGAACTGACCACCTGTGAGCAAAGCGGCTGGAGGGAGGCCCTGTCTCTCTCTCCCAAGCATCTAACGCACCTGCAGGCCACGCTTCCCGCACTCTCCATCCTTCTTCACTGTGAACTTGGTTTGCTGGAGAGCTATTTTGCATTCCAGGGATAGCCATAGAGCATTCTGGGTGACAAGGGAAAAAGAGTAAAAGACTCAAATTTTTCTCTGGATAACACTTAATGCGGTTAATTCACAGTGCTGACGGGAAGTTTAGGACCTCTCGCTAATCACAAATACCGGTAATGATCCAGTGCTTCATGTGTGCCAGGGGCTGTGTTGAGGGCTTTATTTCCATGATCTCAACCAGTCCTTATAGTGAATCCAGTTTACAACTCTATGTGAATTGTAACATCTAGTTGTAAGCTAAAAATTAAAGAGTACCACATGTGTATTAAGGGGCTATGGTGATAAAATTGAATGTTTCTTAGTGAAGTTTTCCCACATTTTCCTTTCAAAGCAAGCTGTGCATGGTCGCACCACCTTTGGACTCTGCTGAGAACTTCCCTGCAGTGAGGAGACATTTGGCAGAGAACTAAGATAAAGGTTGTGTAGAGAAGGCAAGACACTTCATGCTGGTCAACAGTTTATTTTTACTTAGAAGAAGCTAGTAACAAGGAACTGAGTCCAATTTATTGGCTGTGTGTGTTTGCTTCTTTGTAAGAAACTGATACTGTGCTGGTTTCCAATGCCTCCCCCCTTTTCTTTATGGCATATTTAAAAGGTTTTATTTTTATCCTTCCATGTCGCCAAAGTTTGATGATTTCCTTTGAGGAAAAGTCTACACAACACACACACGCAGACACACACACGAGAACGGTGCCTGAGTTATACAGCTGACATTAAATATGTTTGTTCAATGAAAGCATGACAAAATTTTCAAGAATTTCTCTTTTTTTCCTGAGAAAGGGAGCTGCTGTGAGACTTTGTAAATGCTAAAATTTCAATATGTAAAATTCTTTTAAAATTTTTGTTATAAAATAATTTAAGGAAGAAATTATTCTAAAATGCGTGGCATTACTTAATCTTGATGATTCAGGACAGGTTACTGGAGTGGATTGTAACTCCTTTAGAGCTTATCGAGGTGAGGTCACTTACCCTTATACTAAACGAGCCCAGCCCAGTGTGCTTTTAAATTTGTGTGATCTGATTCACATAAATTTCCTCTCTCTCTTTTCCTGTCTGCTATTTCTTCTTGCTTTCTGCATGTCTTGTTCTTGCAGGGTTCTCTCCATCCCCCATTCAATTAGCTGTTTCTCCTTTACTACTGACTAGGGAGCTGGCAAATGAGGGTTGTTAGAACTATGTGTATGATAAAAATAAACAGTGTTGATTTGGACTAGACAGGCTCTTCTTTAAGGGAAGGGAATGAAAAGGTAAAATGACTCTAGAAATAGTCTGTAAGTGAGGCTACCTCACACATACATACACAGTTGCCCTGGGTCTCAGTTACCTGTGTTATCAAAGAGGGAGAAGTGGCGTGGAGAGTTCATTTACTCTTTTGAACAATAAGCATTTCTGAAAATCCCCGGTAAGCAAGACGCTGGTGAGATAGGGAGATTAAAATACAATCACACAAACACAGCCCCTGAAGAATCAGAATTTATAAATCATTATAAAAGGTAAGATATGCACAGGAGTTTGTAGTGCAACTTATATAATATTGGGAATAGTATAAGAGTATATGGCCAGCAGAAGATACATGATAAAACAATCCAGCGTCTGAAAGGAAGAGACAACTGTCAGTCAGGAAGGGGTTTATGCGGAAATGGGATTTGAAGTGAGTCTTGACATGATGACAGGCTTTAGAGAGAGAGATTAGTGGGGAGCAGTGGTGTATGAGTTCGAGTCAGAGCAGAGGAGCAGGAATAATTGGATTAATGACATGGAATATGGGATTTATCATAGGGATTAGATCTACAGTTGTGAGGGAAGCTTTTGGGACAATTAAAGCCCTATCAAGGAAAGCTGGGAAATCAGATCCAAGTCTAAGGACCCTGAGAAGCAGCAGGTAAAGAAATCTGTGGAAGGCCTTTGCCACTGCATGTGGTAGGCAGACAGGAAGAAAAACTGGGTGTAAAGTGGAAGACAGTAATCTGGAACCCTCTGGGACAAACTGAAACCCTTTCCTGCTCTCACTGTATCTAACCTCCCAATGCACGTACCTAGCAGAAGGAGCCGTGGAGCTTCCCACCTGCCTGGCCTCAGACTTGGGGAAGTTAAGGGGAACTGAAAAAGTGCGGATGTGACTACTGCCCCCGTCTAGGAGGTGAGCCTCCAGATCAGCGCTAACCTGAGTGAGCCGCTAGAAGGACTTCCCTAAGGCAATGGCTGTCCCTTCACTTATCCCATCCATCTGTCAGGCAGATTTCCCTGCAGGCGGTCCTAACCAGGAACCATGCACAAACGGGCATTCTGGAAACCATAATTCCAGTTTAAGTTGACATAGTTAAAAACCATTTCTGGTACCTCAAACATAGGGAACAGTGTGAACACAGAAACTGCAGGAGGGAAACCTATTGCTTTGCTTGGGGAGAGTCCATCTGGACTGGGAGGTGGTATATGATCAATAGGGTCATCGAAAATCAGACTTTTAAAAGGTGAGCTGAGGCTGTATCGCTGAGAAATTTGCACTTAATCCTACAAAGCAAGGAGAAACACTGAATATTCTGAAGCAAGAGAGGCATGACCAGATCTGTGTTTTAGCTCCAGCACTGGAAGTCAAAGCATTGGAATTCAGAAAGGGGACTGGTGGGGCAATTAATGATGGTTCTGTTATAATAATCCAGGCAAGAAAATATGTGTTTCCAGAGCTCTCTTCTGTTCTCAGTGGGGAAGGTGACTCAGATTCATCATAAGACTTGTTCAGGATTATCCAGGGAACCAAGAGTCTTAGTGTGCATTGCAAGCCCAGGTGATTTCACTCAGGGCTAGTGTTGTGACCTATAATATCATTATGCTGTATCTGGATAACTGTTCTTTAAAATTCCCTGATGATTCTGCCTCTACTACATGAAGAGCAGGAGAAAAAGTATATGTAATTGGAACATTAACTGTAATGAAATTGGCTTATGCAACCATGTCAGTGTCACTTTGAGAGGAAGAGTCTTTAAAAATAAGTATTACTTATTTCATTTAGTAAAATAATGGCTTTTGGCTTTCCTGGATAGAAATAGTAGCATCCCCTTATGTTTGTCCAACAATTTGCATACTACTTATCTTTCATTTGCTTTGACAATGACTCTGCAAGGTGAGTTTGGTCTGAGTTCGTGTAAGTGAGAACACTGAAGCTCAGAGGTTGTGACAATCAAGGCACCACTTAGCCTTTAGTGATTCAAGAGCATTCACTGCAGTTTCATATATTCGATAGACACCGTTCTATTGCTTGTCCCTCAATTTCGCTCTACGCACCATTTCCTGATCACCTTCTTGGAACACATAACTGGTTATACTGTGTCCTGTTCTAAATCTGTGCATAGATTTTTTGGACTTCATTACCTTTATGGTTTCTTTCCACCCAGAGAGCTGTTTTCATAACCTAGGTGTTAGTTGTCAAATTTTTCACTCCCTTGCAGGATATTTTACTGCCTTGTACCAAAATACAGGATATTTGGTATACACCAAAGACAGGGTAAAGAGGAAAGCCTTTACAATAGTCTATCAAAGCAGGTGCCTTAATATCCCCAGGGGAGCCACACATCTCTGAATTTGGTCATTCCATAAGTTTTCTCTATCAGCACATACCCCTAAATGTTTAAAAAACACATCTCTGGCTTCCTACCTGTCAAAACACAGCAGAACTCATTCACTTGTCTTGACTTATTTAAAACACATACTTACACCCGGTGCTATATCACCTGAGAGTTCAGCAGCCAACGGCAGGTGAATACCAATGCTGTAAACTTCATTCAGCACACCTCTGTAGTGTTCTGTCCTAGAGGGATCCCTAGGCATATCCAATCGGGGTGACACCCTCAGGCTCTGTGCTTTGGGACGTCTGGGACTGTTGCAGTTATTGATGTAGAGACGAGGCCCAGGAGGAGGCCTATAGAAATCAGGCTTTTCCAGTTGCCGTTTAACGGAGTGCTTGTAGTCGTTCTCTGAGATTGCTGGATCGTTAGGGTCAAAAGGCTAAACCTGGCTTTGCACAGAAGCCGGAGAGGGATGTGCCTTGTTTGGAGCCAGCCAAACCTGTCTGTAACTGGCCTCTGAGTCCCAGTGCGAGAACTTTGTACTGTACGTAGTGTGCTGCCTCTCGTGCTGGTTCTCCCACGTGAGACCTGGCCTCATGTCTCCTGCTTCTTTGTGTTTGTATATAGGGAAAAGCTGAGGAGATGGCTTGACATCTAGTAAGGAAAAAATAGCTAAACAATTCGAGTGCTTACTATGTGTCAGGTCGTTTGTGAAATTATTTCCTATAACCTTCATACCTGTTTCTAGGAGGTACTTTCCTAACCTGCCTGCCAATAAGGAAACTGAATCCCGGAACAGTTACAATGCCTGCACAGCTATGGAGGATTTAAGTCCTGGACTGTGTGACTCAGAAGCCACCTGAAACCTTGCACTTGGCTTCTCGGCACCACGGTTTGCCTTTCATCCCATGGCCCCATCCACTCTGCTGACACATACGTGAGCATCTTGGGAGAGATATTTACTTATTGCACTGATCTGTTTGATAGTTCCCTAGAAACCCAGCCTGAGTGAGCTAGCTCACTAGGCATTGCAACTCTGGCCTCCTATTACTTCCTTTTCTCCTTTTTCAGTTCCTTCCTCCTGTTTTGACAGCATTTTAATTCCCTCAGTATGTTTCTCTGATTTTGAAGTTTGGATGGAAGAGTCAGGGAACAAGGGCTTTCCAAAAGCCGTCGTCTCCCATTTCTGAAAGTGAGGTCTGTGGAGACGCTCTGTCAGATTCCAGAACCACTGAGTGAGAGGCCCAAAGGCATCTGCAGGAGAGACAGGCACTTCTCTGACATGGTGCCAGAAACCCCAACCAGGACAAGTGGGTAGAGATTCCAGGAGATCAGAGTCCAGTTCAACATAATGGGAGACTTATTACAGTGTGGGCCGTAGGAGAACTAAATTGATAATGAGTCCACCGTCACTAGAGGTATTTAAAGAAGGCCTGGACATCCACTTGGCAAAGATGTTACAGGGAGATCCGAACATTGGAAAAAGACGCTTGAATCAAAATGACATCCGAGGGCCTTTCCGGTCTTGAGACTCTGTCTTGAATTCACTTAGAAAGTTCATATTGGGAACAAAGGTTTCTCCTTGTTGTAATTTACACCAACTTGTGATGTAGCCTCCCTCCTCCCCCTGTGCTTCCCCCGTCCGAACAACTACTCGATTTAGGAAGGAACCTTCGGGTGAGGAAGGACGTGGCTCCTTCCCGCTGGCAGCACTCCGGGTCAGAATGGAAGACTTGTGCTGGGCCTGGCACCGATCCGTTCAGCCCTCTTACCAGCCCAGTTGTGGCTGTGACCAGAGCGCGTGGGAGGTGCACATCCACGTAGAGAAACTGTCCACTAGCTGCTAGCTCTGGATTTTTTTACATTACTAATGAGTGCAGTCTTACCCAGGTTAGATAGAGCCCTTGGAGGAATGAAGAGACACCTACAAGTTCCAGCCCAACCAGACAAGCCTCCCTTGAAAAATGTTCCCTCTGCAGTTGGCAGCATAAGAGAAAATGCCGCTGAGAGCAGTTCCTTCTTGCCATTTCAAAGGAGAGCTGCTTGTAAGGCAGGGCGTAAAGAATGCAAAGCTTCTTTTTTCCTATTTTCTTTTTTTAAATTGGCTTAGTACTAATCTGAAAGCTGTGCTGTCCGAAAATGATAATCCCTTGATTTAATGTCAGAATTGAGACGATTCCTTAGTTCTTGGAGGAAGGAGTATTACAATGATAGGAAATGTTCAGTGATTGTTAAGAGCTTTGATTTGAAAGAATGAAAAGAGCGTTACCCAAACGGGCAGCCAGAGCTTGCTGGCCGGTGCTGCAGCTGAGAATGGACAACACTTTTCAATTCAATACAGTGATTTTTCCCCCTCAGGTCTTACAGAGACTTTCCCAATCTCCAGCTCTCTGCAATATAANGAGACGATTCCTTAGTTCTTGGAGGAAGGAGTATTACAATGATAGGAAATGTTCAGTGATTGTTAAGAGCTTTGATTTGAAAGAATGAAAAGAGCGTTACCCAAACGGGCAGCCAGGGCTTGCTGGCCGGTGCCGCAGCTGAGAATGGACAACACTTTTCAATTCAATACAGTGATTTTTCCCCCTCAGGTCTTACAGAGACTTTCCCAATCTCC
Organism: Sturnira hondurensis; assembly: GCF_014824575.4. NCBI lineage: Eukaryota > Metazoa > Chordata > Mammalia > Chiroptera > Phyllostomidae > Sturnira > Sturnira hondurensis. The sequence continues at coordinate 3,129,973 of NW_028073027.1, forward strand.
AGCTCTCTGCAATATAAATGTATTTCAATAGCATCGTATAGCTAAGTATGCTTTGCTCGGATCTGTCATGTTTGGATATGTCAAACTGAGAAGTCATCTTTTACAAGGAAACTTCAGTAACTCACAGCTATCTGATGACAGGTCATCCCCACTGTCTTCAGGAAATAAACATGATAAAAACCTCACAGCTGCAAGAACATGTTTAGGGATCCGGTGTAACACAGCCTGGAGGTAGTTTGGCTAAGATTTTCCCCATACACCATAAATCTTCACAAGGCCGTGGGAAGACAGTGACGGCTGTTGCTTCTCTCGCAGTGTGCTCATTGTTCCTGGGCCCAAGGAGCTGTCTGTGGTTGACACAGGACCATGTCTGTTTAGACAGGACTCTTTCCCCGGGATATAAATGGTGTGTTATTTTTAGGGGATGGTTCTATTTTCTAGCAGTTTTTCAGGTACGGGAGGCAGCTCGAGAGAAAGGCTTGCCCTGGGAATCAAAAGCCATCTTACGTTTTCACAAGTGAGCTACTGACCTCAGAAAAGTCACTTCTCTTGCCAGGGCTTCTGTTTCCCAAATTATGTCCCAAATGACATTATTTGATTTCCAAGGCCCTTTTTGATTTTCTAGAGGTTATCTTGATAAGAAGATAGATAAAGGTGGAGAGAATTAAAAGGCATTCCAGTGGAGGATAGAGCTTAGGAAAATAAGTCTATTTTAAACAGGACTCAGAAAAGCCTCGTTGCAATAAGCCTTCACAACAAGTGTGTGAGACTTTATTTTGCACACTACAAGGTAGTGTTTGGATTTCCCCATATGTCTCCTTTCTGCTTGATAAGACCTAATGAGAACCCTGAATCATAGCCATGAGGACACTTAGAGACCATCGGGTTCAATTCCCTCATTTTCTCCATAATGACCCCCTAGGTCCTTGTTTAGAGTTACACGGACTCTTGAATTCCACTTTCCTGGCTCCGTGTGCAAGTCACTCTGGTATGTATTGCCGATTCAGTTTATTTAGGAGTGATGAGTTCTTAGTAAAACAGGAACCTAAACAACAAAACAAACAAACAAGCAAAATATGACCAAAGACACTCAAATCCAGAACAGGCTGACAGTGACCAGAGGGGAGAGGGGAGAGAATTTCAGGGGAAAGGGGGAAGGACTCACATGAACAAGTATAAAGGACACATGGACAACAACTAAGGGAGGTGGAAATGGGAGGGAGGTGGGGAGTACTGGGGGCAGTGGTCTGGGATGGGAGTAAAACACAGAAAACTGTACTTGAACAATAATTAAATTAAAAAAAAGAATCAGGACAGAGTTTGAAAGTCGACTGATTCTAAATAATAGAATTTGGTGACCAGAAATATATGCCAGCAAGAAGATTTGTTTTCTACATAGATAGTTTACTTCCCCCATGATAATTTTTGGGGGCATGGGTTCCCTTTTGTGGACCTTTGCTCCTGGCCAACAATGTCTTTCTTTCTTGCAGGTTTTAGAAGGTCTACCTTTTCCAAGTGAAACTCTTCCTTGTAACTCACTCTTGGGTCCCTGCCCGGGCCACTCACCTTCACATTTCTGATCACAGTTTCTTAAGGTAAAACCGTAGCTCTCTGAAAATACTCAGCGATAGATGCATTTTAGGTCATAGAGTATTATGGCCTAAATTAAGGTTTCAGGTCCTAATTACTAATTTTGTAATCATGGGGTAGCCACTGACATCATAGCATAAGATTTACTTATCCTAGATTATAGATATGATTATTTCAAACAACCAACTAACCTTGGATCAATCAAGTTGTCTTTGTGCTTTTTTTTTTTTTTTTGGTCTGTTAAGTAAGATGGTTGGCTCATGGCCTTCCTGGGGTCTTTATGATCAAAGATCTTGTTGTAATTGTGTGTGTGTGTGTGTGTGTGTGTGTGTGTGTGTTTCTTTAAGAACACACTTTTCAGCCTTGGCTGGTGTGGCTCAATGGACTGTGTGCTGCCCCGTGAACCACAGGGTCTCTGATTTGATTCCCAGTCAGGGCACATGTCTGGGTTGTAGGCCAGGTCTCCAGTAGGGGGCATACAAGAAGCAACTGTACATTGATGTTTCTCTTTCTGTCTTTTTCCCTCCTTCCCCTTTCTCTAAAAATAACTAACTAACTAACTAAATCTTAAAAACAAAAAAAGAACACACATTTCTCTTTTTCAATTTAATATTTTATTTATTTAGTGTTTAGAGCGGAGAAGGAAGGGGGNTGTGTGTGTGTGTGTGTGTGTTTCTTTAAGAACACACTTTTCAGCCTTGGCTGGTGTGGCTCAATGGACTGAGTGCTGCCCCGTGAACCACAGGGTCTCTGATTTGATTCCCAGTCAGGGCACATGTCTGGGTTGTAGGCCAGGTCTCCAGTAGGGGGCATACAAGAAGCAACTGTACATTGATGTTTCTCTTTCTGTCCTTTTCCCTCCTTCCCCTTTCTCTAAAAATAACTAACTAACTAACTAACTAAATCTTAAAAACAAAAAAAGAACACACATTTCTCTTTTTCAATTTAATATTTTATTTATTTAGTGTTTAGAGAGGAGAAGGAAGGGGGAAGAAGAGGGAGAGAAACATCAGTGTATGTTGCCTCTTGTGCACCCCCTACTGGGGACCTTGCCCACAACCCAGGCATATGCCTTAGACTGGAAATCAAACTGGAGACCCTTTGTTTCATAGGCCAGCACTCAGTCCACTGAGCCACACCAACCGTGGCTAATCTTGCTGTAACTGTTTTAGTAGCGTATACTTCTGAAGTGTATTCCATAGCACACAGCTGTTTCATAAAGAGTATACTGAGAAATTATACTTTTAATTAGTAATTCACGGCCATGATTTTGAACATCTTTTTTTTTCACTGTCCATAATAATTTCCCCAGGACTTACGGAAATGTGTAAGATCCTAACACTAAATGGCCTCAGACGCTGAGATTACTAGGGTTGTTTGCTTTTGTTTTTTTCTAATAGCTCAACTTTTTTACTGCCACATGAACACATCTACTCACAAAAGCCTTTTTCCTTCCATCTGAATTAGCTACTCTTTCTGCTTTGGCTTGAATAAAAATCTGAGGCTTTGTACAATAAGTGACATTGATTCATTATTTTATTTTATTTTATTTTTTAGATTCAGGCAGAACTCATTCTGGTTGCAATTAGACCACTGGTTTGCATAGTTGTTGGCTAGTGGGTGTAGGTTTGCTAGTTGACACTGGCTAATAATTGAATTCCCAACTGCTGAGGGATAACTCGCTGCCTTTTAGTCTATGTGTTGCGCCTTCCTCCTCTGTTAGCTATTAATCTTCGTAGACATTAGAATCATGTTAGGTTATTGCTGTGGTCTTCTGAGTCGATGCTAGGACTCTATGAATTTTTATTAATGCTAAAGGAAAATCACAAACCTTAAGTATGGAAAGAGCAAATTTAAAAAAAAAAACTAAAAATGTCATCAGTGGGAAAATGGTTGAACACATATTGTTGTGACTGGACAACAGAATTGTATTTAGCCATTTAAAAGAATGAAGTCCAAATATGAAACTGATTTAAGAGAGTATGAATAGTATATTGTTACATAAAATAAGCAACTTGTAGACTCACATATGATTCAGTTTTTGTAAAAAAAAAACAATAAAGAAAAGCTTATGTGTGAAAAGATGGAAAAACTCTGAATCTGGTAGTTAGATGTATGTTAGGAGTGGGATCGATAGGTACTTCAAAGAGAGAAGGGGATATAATGTTTTCCCCTCCTAATATAATTTCTTCTTTTTAAAGCTTTTTATTTATTAACTTTTAGAGAGAGAGGAAGGGAGAGAGAGAGAGAGAGAGAGAGAAACATCAATGTGTGGTTGTGGTTGCTTCTCATGCACCCCTGTTGGGGACCTGGCCCACAAGTCAAGCATGTGCCCTGACTGGTAATCAAACTGAGAACCCTTTGGTTTGCAGGCCTGCACTCAATCCACTGAGCTACACAGCCAGGGCTAGTATAATTTCTTTAAAAGGGGATAATAAGATTCTAGGTACTTCCCCCTCATTTTTTATTATCAAAATTTTAAAACATATGGCAATGTTGAAAATATGTTTTAGAGAGTACCCATATCAGTGCTGCCTAGATTCTATTAGCATTGTATAATACTTGCTTTATCACATCTTTATTCATTTATGAATCTATGGGTGATTTTTATGTTTTCCCACATTTTCAGACTTATTTGAAGAAAGAACCTGTAGCCTCTTGCTAAATGAGACACAGCCTGTTGCTAAGAGCCATAGAACCATATTTATAGATGTTGCCGATTTGCAGACACAGAAATAAATACTAATAGAGGATTTGTTAGATACCTGTACCTTAGATATCATAGATATCTCTTTTTCATGTTTGATTTTAGTAATGTTGACAGAGTTGACAATGAACTTAAATTTCCTAGGCATCCTGTGAGTCCCTGTTCCCTGCCACCGTGCATTCACTCTGGACCATGCTTGTCTACGTTCCCCTCGACAGCTTTGCAAACCTTACACACTCTGATGGTCTTCTTCCCAGAATATTACATTACAACATATTTCTGGAAATGACCAGGTTTTGAGAATACATGAGTCTCAATGATCACAAAGCACAATGATTTGTGATTTCTTTGAGCTACTGCTTGATTTTAGGGTTCTGGTTGTCAGATATTGCGAGGAACTTGAGACAAACCATAGGTTGTTTCAGTTTACAATCTCATTTGGAGAAAGTTTATTCAATTGAGGATACACAATGATTTGTAGAAAGGCAACTATATTGAAGAACAATGATTTGGAGTACTTATTATAAATATCAAAATGTGGAATATGAATAGCTTTAGGTCATGACTAAATACTTGGATCTTTTATTCTACATAACTGAAAAGCTGGACTTGCCTCCCATTTTGGTGATCCAGTGTTCTTTTCCCCCTAAAAAAGACCAAATCCTTGTAATATCCCTACTATTTATCCCCTGGCTTATCATTCTGGGCCATGTTCCGTAATTATTTTTCTGCTTCCCTCTATATCACACTCTAGTCTTAAAAGATGTCTTAGTTTCCACCAAATAACTCATGTACTCTTCTGCTTTCAGAACTTTATTCAACTTGTTTTTTCTTCTTATAATTTCAACTCCTCTTTCCTTCCCTTCTTTCTTCTTCACTCTTCCACTCTCATCTATGCTCGCTCTGGCCGCCCCCACCTGTGCACGTGCACACACACACACACACACACACACAAATTTCTACTCATGTAAATGTGACTTCCTCTCTAGATCTACCTGCTGGAGAAATCACTTCTTTCTTAGCATTCCCATAATACGTTGTTTTCACTTTGCCACATAGAATGTTGCTCCTTAATCCATGATGTGCAAAGCAATAGTGAAGTCACCCTCTGGGGTTTGACTGGAAATGCAGACTCTTGAGGCCTGTCCTGGCCTTACTGAATCAAAACCTGCATTTCTCCAAAATCTCAAAATCATCCTTATTTGCATTACTATTTGAGAAGCACTGTCTTAGAAAAGATACCCAAGTTCACCTCTTACTTGACTGCTATTGTATTAGTGGATTNCTATATCACACTCTAGTCTTAAAAGATGTCTTAGTTTCCACCAAATAACTCATGTACTCTTCTGCTTTCAGAACTTTATTCAACTTGTTTTTTCTTCTTATAATTTCAACTCCTCTTTCCTTCCCTTCTTTCTTCTTCACTCTTCCACTCTCATCTATGCTCGCTCTGGCCGCCCCCACCTGTGCATGTGCACACACACACACACACACACAAATTTCTACTCATGTAAATGTGACTTCCTCTCTAGATCTACCAGCTGGAGAAATCACTTCTTTCTTAGCATTCCCATAATACATTGTTTTCGCTTTGCCACATAGAATGTTGCTCCTTAATCCATGATGTGCAAAGCAATAGCGAAGTCACCCTCTGGGGTTTGACTGGAAATGCAGACTCTTGAGTCCTGTCCTGGCCTTACTGAATCAAAACCTGCATTTCTCCAAAATCTCAAAATCATCCTTATTTGCATTACTATTTGAGAAGCACTGTCTTAGAACAGATACCCAAGTTCACCTCTTACTTGACTGCTATTGTATTAGTGGATTCTGATGGAGCATGTCTTATGATCAGGGATTGTCTTCACCTTTCATCTGTGGGTCATGGTGGGTAGATTTGCACACAGCAGGGGCCATTCAGTGTGTGTTTTTGAGTGAAAGCCTGTGCTTTCAATGAGTAAGGGTATGTGAGGGAAATATATGAATGCGCAGTATGTTCATGATTCCTGTCATCAAGAAAGCATTCATATTGTCTCATTTCTGTCATTGCTGTGGTTGGATTTTACAGATTCTGTACAAAAAGACTCCTCACTTTATCAAATCTGTTTTCTCCTCTCACTTTGGCAAGTGCCACAATAAAATGGGGCATCTGAGCTTTCTTTCATTGCAAAAAAGCATATGAGGTCTGCCTAGAAAAAGCACCCCCATTGTTAATATAATGAGAATGGTTTTTATGACATAGATGTAACCTGGTAGCCAAGGAGAGAAGATAGGAATGTGTATGCATGAGACATGATGACTTCACTGTCCTACTCAGTGCGGACAGTTGATGCCATTGAGTGAGCATGGGTACTGCGTGGCAGATGCATTCAAAACGAGCAAGTAGAGCAACAAATTTGCATTAAATTTTGTGTTAAACTTGAACATTACTCTGCAGAAACTGTTTGGATGATTCAGAAGGCTGCTGCTATGGGCAACTGGTGATTGGCAGCTCCATCATGACAGTGTGCCCACTCATGCATCACGACTCCTGCAGAGAGTTTTGGTGAAACATCAAATCACCCAGGTGACTCAGCCCTCCCACAGCCCAGATTTGGTGCACTGCAACTTTTGGCTTTTCCCAAAACTAAAATCACCTTTAAAAGGGAAGAGATTTTTGACCATCAGTGAGATTCAGGAAAATATAATGAGGCAGCTGATGGCAATTAGAAGAATTGTATGAGGTCCCAAGGTATCTACTTTGAAGGGGACTAAGGCATCATTGTCCTGTTTACAATGTTTCTTGTATCTTGTATCTTCTTCAATAAATGTTTCTATTTTTCAAAGTACATGGCTGGATACCTTCTGGACAGACCTCATAGTATTTAAGGCACAGAGAAACATTGTACTGAGATTTCATGAATAAGGTTGTAGTTATACAAAGGGCATCATTGTTTACTTGTTTCAAGAACTGAAAGCCTATTCCCTGGTTGGTGTGCCTCGGTGGATTGAGCACTGGCCTGCAAACCAGAGGGTCACTGGTTCAATTCCCAGCCTGGGGCACATGCCTGGGTTGCAGGCCAGGTCCCCAGTCAGGGGTATGCAGGAGGCAACCACACATTGACGTTTCTCTCCCTTTCTTTCTCCCTCCTCTCCAGTCTCTCTAAAAATAAGTGAATAAAATCTTTAAAAAGAAAAAAAATGAAAGCCTAATCACAAGGTCAGAATTTAATTTTGGTACATCTGATTTCAGGAAAATAATATTGTTTAGTTGATTATATTTGCTTTTAAAAAAACCTGAACAGGGAGAAGCTTTATAATTTCAAAAGGGCTTTTTCAATCTCTCCTTATAAATTTTCTTCAGCTACTTTTCCCGAACATCTTCATTTTTCCCACTTTCCTTGGAATTATTGCATTTGTTATCTGTCACTTCTGTCTTCTTTGCCAATCTCTACATCTTTGTTTTGTAGTTTTCTTATTTATTCCACCCTCTATTTTTATAATTCTGGTGATGTGCATGATCTTTCACAAAAATGCTCAGTGTAATTAGTAAAATTATAGTAAATATAAATATATAAATTAAATATAAAATAAAGAACTAAATTAAAATACATATAATAAAATAAGTAAAATAAAGTGAATATAAGTATCAATAACATAATTATAAATAAAATGAAATAACTCAAGTAATGGAACAGATGATAATTTAACCTATAGAAGAGCAAGCTTAGGCCTCAGGTCAGGATGGAGGTGTAGGTAAACATGGCCCAGCTCCTCATATAAACACAGTAAAAATTACAACTAGACTACAAAACAAGTGTCAACCAGAATAATAAAAAATATGACAACCAAGAAGTTAAAGAAGTCACATTCATCCAGAGAGATAGGAGGGGCAGAGCTGAGGAGAGATTCAGAGAGCCGTAGAGATGTGAAACAGAGTGGAGCGGTGCCGAGAGCGTGGGGATGCAGAGGGACAGAATGGGCAGCCCCACACTCGTGTGTGATGGATATAAGATGGGAGGGATACCTTGGGATCCCTCTTGGGGGGGGGTGAGGGATCCCAGTGCCACACCAGACCACCCAGCCCAGGGTTCCAGTGCAAGGGAGGTAAGTTCCCACTGGCTGTAAAAACCAGTGGAGGTTGGGATGGTGGAAGAAACTGCAGAATTCATAAGAGTCTCCTCTTAAGGGTCTGTAACAGACTTAAGACTTACTCAGACTCATGCCCTCTGATCTGGGCTTCAGTACCCTGAAAAAAGCTGGAAGGGCACCAATGGCATATGGGAGGAAATTGAAGGGTCTGGCATCAGGGTGAGTGCCGAGAGACAGCTTCCTCTCAGACAAAACTCCAGAGGCCCAGCAGAAGCATCGTCCCCTCCCTAAGCTTTTCCCCACACAGAGCCACAGAGTGGGGACACAGATGTACTGTACTGGCAGTTACCTAGGACTCCACCCCATCCAACTTAGTGGTGCTCTTTTCTACAATAGGCTATGCTACTAAGAGAGGTAGTCAAAGCAGCTCTACCTAATAAACAGAAGCAAATGCAGGGAGGCTGCTAAATTGAGGTGACAAAGAAATACAGCCCAAATTAAAGAATATATCAACACTCCAGAAAAAGAACTAAATGACATGAAGATAAGCAATCTAACAGATGCAGAGTTCAAAACAATGGTTGTTAGGATGTTCATGGAACATCAACAATATAAGAAAGACCCAGGCAGAAATGAAAGTTACACTAAGTGAAATAAAGAAAAATTTGCGGGGAATCAACAGTGGAGTAGATGAAACTAAGAACCAAATCAATGATTTGGAACACAAGTAGAAAAAATTTAATCAGAGCAGCATGAAGAAAAAATAATTTAAAGAATGAGGAGAGGCTAATGAACCTCTGGGGCAATTTCAAACATCTAACATTAGAAACTTGTGGATTCTGGATGGGGGAGAGAAAGAGCAAGAAACTAAAAACTTATTTGAAAAAATAATGAAAGGAAACTTACCTAATTTGGTGAAGGAAATAGACATACAAGTACAGGGAACACAGAGAGTCCCAAATAAGACTAACCCAAAGAAGACCACACAAAGACACATCATAATTAAAATGCCAAAGATTAAAGATAAAGAGAGAATCTTAAAAGCAACAAGAGAAAAACAGATAAGTACCTACAAAGGAGTTCCCTTAGGGCTGTTAGCTGATTTCTCAAAAGAAACTTTGTAGGCAAGAAGGGATTGGCAAGAAGTATTCAAAGTGATGAAAAAAGGGAAGACCTATAACCTAGAATTATTCTATCCAGAAAAGCTATCATTTAGAATGGAAGAACAGATAAAGTGCTTCCGAGACAAGGTAAAGCTAAATAATTCATCATCACCAAGACACTATTATATGATATATTTAAATGACTTATTTAAGAAGAAAAAGAAGAATATTAAAATGGCAACAAGTTTACAACTCCCAACATTTGAATCTAAAAAACAAACAAGCAGAACCAAAATATAATCATAGATATAGAGATCATTTGGAGGTTTATCATTTGGGAAGGGGAAGAATAGAGAAAAAGGTATAGGGAATAAGAAGCACAAATTAGTAGGTACAAAATAGTCAGGGGAATCTTAAGAACAGTATAGAAAATTGAGTAGCCAAAGATCCTATATGCATGGCCCATGGCCATGCAAAAGTGGGAGGGATTGCTAAGGGAATGGGGGTACTGGGTGGATGGGGCAAAGGTGGAAAAATTTGGACAACTTTAATAGCATAATCAATAAAATATATTTAAAAATAAAAATATAAGCAACTACCACATGAATAAAAAAAGAACAAGCTTAGCAGACGCTTGTGATTTTTTCTTCTTATTAAAAATAAATTAATACATAATTCTATGTTCATCCATTTTGTTTAGATTATTAAATTTTTGAATACTTGTCTATTTCTATGTATTATTTATTTAGTAGACATTTTCCAGTTCTGAGTTCTCCATGTGGCATGTCAATGGATGCCAAAATGAATTATAAAAAACCAAAATGCAACTTGTTTGCCCTTCAAAACTTTAAGGTGCTCACAGTGAAATAGAAGAGATGAGACAAACACACTACTAGGTAGAAGGGGATAAATACTATCAAATGTCACAAAATTGTCATAGAGTTTTGTTTAGAGAAATCCAGGAGGTGTTAGAATACACAGAGATGATGGGGAGTTTCTTAGAGCGTCGGGGGGCTAGTGTTTGTGAATTCTGGGTATTGTTCTTTACGATCCTAATCTCATTCTATCTCACTTTTTCTCTCTCTACCACTGTCTCTCTCACTCCCTTCCTTTCTTCTTCCCAACGGCTCTTTTTACCTTTCTCCACTTTTGTTTTTCCATTTTTTATCTTTGATGAACTAATGTTTGTATGATGTTCACTTTGAAGCCAAAGCCTCAAAAAGCACAGAACTCTCTGATTGGAAGTCATTTTATAAACCTTTCTCATGAGCTTGTCTGTAGGGAAATTGTTTCTCATCCTGGGTGTACAATTAACCATTTATTTATGTTCATAAATCTCAATACTAACTCATTAATTGAAAATTTATTTTTCTTCCAAAAGTTTCTTTGCCCCTTTATTCTGGCTTGGCTGCTCGTTTGTGATAATGAGAATTAGTCTTCACTCTCTTGTGCCTGTGTTTTAGTTCTTCTTTTCCCCTAAAACTCATTGTAGTAAAATTTATAGTTGTTATTGGCTTAGGAGGTATTGGGAAAATATAATTGAAAACAAAATCTCTCAACGCAGAAATTCTCTTCACAAAGATGAGAGAGAAAGGAAACACTTTTATTACCGAATAAACATTAAACCAGCATGTGGTACACCTCACAGGCAATCCACTGAGAGATTGCAAAAACAGAAAGTAATGTCACCCTTTTATAAAGCCATGCAGCCCATTGCATCATGCTTTCAAGATGATCAATAACTTGTCTTCAAATAAGAGGACAAGTAACATCATTTGTCATACATAGTTCATCCTGACCTTTCTTGGTAATAAGGATGACTATCTGTGTTATTTAATTGGCTTTATCCAAAGGAAAACCTCATATTTTTATTTTTAACTTTATTTTATTATGGTAAGAATATTTAAAATAAGAACCACACTCTTCACAAATTTTTATGCCCACAACACATTATTTTTGACTATAGGTACAATGTTGCAGGGCAGAACTGTGGAGCTTAGTTGTCTTTCTTAACTGAAACTTTATGCCCACTGATTCTAAGCTTCCATGCCCCAGCAGGTGGAGGCAATCACCATTCCACTCTTTAATTCTATGAATTCGCCTATTTTATATAACTCATATAAGTGGAATCATGCAGTATTTGTAATTCTGTGACTGGGTTATTCCACTTAAGTAAAATGTCTTCAAATTGTATTAATGTTGCATATTGCAGAATTTTACGTCTAAGGCTCTATAGTATAACACTGTATGGATATACATTTTTTGGAGTGTGAATAGTGCTGCAAAGAATATGGAGTGAAGATATGTCTTTGAGATACTGATTTCAATTTATTTTAGGTGAACACCCAGAAATGGGATTGCTGGATCTGACAGGTAGCAATTTTGCAATTTGAAGCGAGGTACACCACTGAATTTAGGCGCCCTGTCTTCCTACAGAAATTGGAAGGCTTCATCCCTGTTTTCATGCTTACATTTCAAAAAGATGGTCCAGGTCTTTGAGAGGGACCTTTATCTGGCACAAAGCTGACAAGAGATCTCTCTAGTCCTTAAAGGGGTTTATATGAAGAAATGAGAAAACACCTAATAATGACTATTTTTCTAAAATAAGTGCTCTGACAAAAAGGAGCAGAGGGAAATTGCTTCCTTTATTTTCAACAAGGAAAATTAAGCCTCCTTTTTTAAAAATTTGTATTTGTTCTTCCAGAGGCTAGAATGTATTTTAGTGTGTTTAATGCAGTCAATAACTAAAGTCTTAGTTTTTTTCTAAGTTTATGATCAAACTGAGATTCAGCTGAGGTTTGTCTTTGGCTTTGTGTAAAAAATTATGTGCTTTCATGTTGGAACCTTGTTTGAAAATTCATTAGCATTTCTAAAATTTTTAGTGTGATAAAATATACATGAAACATACCATTTTCACTATTTTTAAGGGTACAATTCTATGGCATTTAAGTACATTCATATTGCTGTTCAGCTGCCATGGCCATTCATTTGCAGAATTTCCTTACCTTCACAAGCTATGATAGAAACTGTACTTGTTAGACAGTAACTCCCACCCCCCTCCAGCCCTGGCAACTGCCATCATTAGCCCTTTAATCTACCTGTTAACAACTGCCTGGACAAGAGAAAGGGCTGCATGGTGGTTTGCCACAACGTGTGTGGGCCTTGAGAATATGACGCTAAGTAAAATAAGTCAGACAGAAAAAGTTAACCGTATGATTTCACTCATATGTGGTATATAAAACTGGAAGCAACAAACAAACAAAAAAACAAACACAAACTCACAGTCACAGATGACAGTATGTTGGTTATGAGAGGAAAGGGAGGTGGGGGATGGTAAAAGGTAAAGGGGGCCAAATACATGGAGATGGAAGACGATTTGACTTTGGGGGGTGGGCACACAGTGCGATATGATCACGTGTCATAGAAGAGTATGCTTGAAACGTATATAATCTTATTAATCAATGTCACTCCAATATTTTAATAACAGGAAAACTGCCTAGAAAGGTAAGTAGAGTTCTCTTAGCCAAAGATTTGAAGCAAAAGTGTTTTCTTGGAAAACTGAAGAGGAAAAACCACTTAAAAATCTTTGAACATGGTGACATCACTTACTCAAGTGATGATCACTAATTTCAAATAATGTGTCTGTGCAATTTTCTCAAGTGTCTAATTTGTGCTACTCAGTTTCTTTCAAAGTAATAAAAACTGATTTTGGAGTAAAATATTGTTGCTAATAATTCAGGGATTATAGTTATGTAGATTGACATTTTCTACTCACTTTGCTTTGGTGAATCGTCATCTGTCTTCATTGATCCTTCATATATTTGGGGTAACACAGGAAGTTTCCCGTGTTTCCCCTACGCCCTGCCATGGGCAGTGGGGGGAGTGAGGTAAAAGAATCAGGGCTGCTGATCTGCTTCAATCAGAGGACGAACTTACTCTTTCTTCTCTTTTCTTCCTTTCTCTCTTCATTTTTACCAATAACTTTATTGATTTGGATTTTTTTCTGTTAGGGTTCCTTTTATTTTTGAAAACTATGTATATTTTATTGATTATGCTATTACGAACTCCCCCCTTAGTTCATGTCCATGGGTCATACATATAAGTTCTTTGACTTCTACATGTCCTGTACTATTCTGAACCTCCCCCTATCTATTTGGTACTTACCAGTTATTCTTCTTATTCCCCATACCTCCCCTCATTTTCTCCATTCCCCCCTCTCTGCTGATAACCCCCTGTGCAATCTCCATTTCTGCGATTCTGTTCTGATTCTAGTTATTCACTTAGTTTGTTTTCTATTTTTAGGTTCATTTGTTGATAGTTGTGAGTTTGTTGTCATTTTACTGTTCGTAATTTCGAACTCCTTTTTCTTAGATAAGTCCCTATAACATTTTATGTGATAATGGCTTGGTGATGATGAACTCCTTTATCTTACCTTGTCTAAAAGCACTTGATCTGCCCTTCCATACTAAATGATAGTTTTGGTGGATAGAGCAATCTTGGATGTAGGTCCTTGCTTTTCATCACTTCAAATACTTCTTGCCAGGCTCTTCTTGTCTGCAAGGTTTCTTTTGGGAGATCAGCTGAAAGTCTTATGGGAACTCCTTTGTAATTAACTCTCTTCTTTTCTCTTGATGCTTTTAAGATTCTCTATTTACCTTTAACTTTAGGCATTTTAAGTATGATGTGTCTCAGTGTGGCCCTTTTTGGATCCAACTTGTTTGTGGCTCTCCAAGCTTCCTGGGCTTGTGTGTTTGTTTCCTTTGCCAAATTGGGGAAGATTTCTTTCATTATTTTTTCAAATAAGTTTTCAATTTCTTGCTCTTCCTCTTCTCCTTCTGGCATTCATATGATTTGGATGTTGATACCTTTAAAGTTGTCCCAGAGGTTCATAAGTCTCTCCTTGTTTTTTAATTCTTATTTCTGTTCTAGGTGGATGTTGATTTCTTCCTTTTGTTCTAAGTTGATGATCTGAATCCCTGCTTCCTTCCCTTCACTGTTGGTTACCTGTATATTTTTCTTCATTTCACTTTGTATAGCCTTCACTTCTTCCTTTATTTTGTGGCTGTATTCAATCATTTCTCTGAGCATCCTGATCACCAGTGTTTTGAAATCTGCATTTGATAGGTTGTCTGTTTCTGTTTCACTTAGTTCTTTCTCTGGAGTTTTGATCTGTTCTTTCATTTGGGCTATATTTCTTTGTCTCCTCAATTTGGCAGCCTCCCTGTGTTTCTGTGTATTAGATAGAGTTGCTTTGACTCCCCATGTGGGACCACCTGTTATGTCATAAGAGGCGAAGGCCTTAGGTGTTTGCCAGGGTACAGTGACCCATTTTTCTGCTTTGTGGTGCTATTATGTCAGGGAGGGGTCAGAGAGGGAACATTTGTTTGTACTTGCTCAGGTCCTGCCCCATTTTCAGTCACTTTCCCCACTTCCCATAAGCAACTGACACCCTTCTAGCTGTTGCCCTATTGCTGGATCCCTAAATGACTGAGTTTGTGTACATTCTACGACCCTGTGGGGCCCTTTAAATGGACTCTCCTGAGAGACTGCATTTTCTTCTACCACCCCAACACCCACTAGTTTTTACAGCCAGAGGTTATCAGGCTTTATTCCCAGTGCTAGAACCCTGGGCTGCATGGTCTGGCCTAAGGCTGGGATCACTCACTCCCCAGTCGTCCCTCTCTGTTTTTACCTACCACACGTGAATGTGGGACCAGCCACCACTGCCTCACTCTGCACCCGCTCCACCCCGGCTCCCCATCTCTGCCCCTTCTACCTGTCTGGATGAATGCTTCTTCTTTAAGTCCTTGGTTGTCAGACTTTCACACAGTTTGATTTTCTGGCAGTCCCAGTTGGTTTTTGTTTTTAGAATGGTTGTTATCCTTCTTATGGTTGTGTGAGAAGGCAAAGCATGTCTACCTATACCTTCATCTTGGTAGGAAGCTCAGGGAAACTTATTTAAAACCAAGCTCTGCTATGTGATTGCTGTGATAGCTTGAGTGAGATACTTCATGTTTTTTACCTAATTTCTTAATCTTGTAAAACAGCAGGATTATATTCCTCTCTGAATAATTGTTGTGAATATCAAATAAAATAAGACATGAAAAGAAGCACTATGTATACTGTCAAATCATGAATTACTTCAGTTTAATAAGGCACCAAACATGTAGGAGGGATTTGAAAAATATTTGTTGACTGAACAGCTGTTGTTTCAGAGTTAAGTTTCCTAGGGTTCTCTCCTCCCCACACATACACCTGACTTCGGCTGATGATATCTGTACTCTCTGCTTCCCTCTGGTTCCTGATGATATCCCTCTCTCATGCTTCAGCTTAAAAAATAGAGTTCAGCCCTGACCCGGTGTAGCTCAGTGGACTGAGCACAGGCATGCAAACCAAAAGATCGTGGTTGGATTCCTCAATTCCTCAGGGCACGTGCCTGGGTTGCAGGCCTGTTCCCAGCAGGGGATACACGAGAAGCAACCATACACTGATATTTCTCTCCCTCTCTCCATCCCTTCCCTTCTAAAGATAAATAAATAAAAAAATTTAAATAGGCTATGTTTTAAAAAAATAGAGTTCAGAGTTTGGGGATTGATAAGAAGGGATCAAAGGCATGTTTGTTATGTCCTCTCATTGGCTCTTATTTTCTAACCACAGGTACTTTCTCAGAACTTCTGAGGGGGGTGTAATTGGCAGTTAGATATACAGTTACCCACTGGAAAATAGACAGTAGGAAGAAGGGACTTTTCTTTTTCTCCAGAAGCATCATGCACAGGAAATTTCATACTGGCCAACAAATAATCAGCAGCAACAATGTTGAATCAGATACTTTGAATTCAAATTAAACAATATTCCTGGGCTAGTCCCAGGAGCCCCCCATGCAGATAGTCTGGCAGGAGCTCACTGGGGGGCTTCTGTTGTTCACTGTCATCATCAAGCACAGGGTAAATCAAATGTATGTATTAAAGACATAACTAAGTCTTACATGGACAAATCAGATGACGATCTCAGGGTATTCTTGTAAACTTTCCAACAGATTTTAGTGAAAAAAACCCTCCCTGAAGATGATCATGAAAAACTGATGAGCGTTGAGAGACCAGAGGTGTAGAACCAATGGAAAGAGTTATGGTATTTTCCTAGACTGTGGAAAAGCCTGTAGGAACAGCCTGCCATGGGACAGGTGATCTGCTGACTCCATTCCACAGAGAGCAGTCATTCAACGCACAGTACCGAGCACTCGTGATGTTCCAGCGTTCATGCTTGACCCTGAGAAACAAACATGCATCAGACATAGACCCTGTTCTCAAGGATCTCAAGAGAGAAGATGAACACACTTAATTGTAGGACAGGGTAAAAAATTACATTACTGGGACCATAGGGGGAAGTTGTAGGGACAAAGGATACATTACATCTGGCCAAGGGACAAAGGGAGCTATCATAAAGGAAGCAGGTTTGGAAATAGACCTGGAAGGATGGGCGTTGTGTTTGTCCATGTGAGGATGGGCATGCAGGACACTCCAGGCAGAGGGCCGATGAAAAGGGAAGGGGGGCGTGGGGGTGATTTGTAGCACCATCTGCACCTGCACCTGTGGCCGGAGTCTGGGCTATAGGAGGAGCAGAGTAACAAGGGTTGGATAGAGAGTTTTGCCACCAGATCCAGAATGTCAAGTAAAGGACATCAGGGAAACAGAATTAAAATGAGTTATGTGAGAAAATCGATTTGATCCTTGCCATTAGTCAGCCTTTACAGGTGTCCCCGTCGTCCCGGAAACTTCCCCCAAGCTTTTATAGGCTTCCTAAGGCTTTCCTAAAGCTTCTTGTTTGTGACATGGTAAACATGTTTCCTTTTCTTTTGGCTTTGGAGAATATGATTTTGCTCTGTTTTTCAAGCATCAGTGGATAGAAAGGATACTTACAGGCAAAAATCTACTACTGGTTTTTAGGTCAACCTAATGAATCTATATCCATGAGATATATCCATATCTTATATGCTAATTTTCCTAGCATATAAGTCTCAGAGAGTTCAGAGTTTGGGGATTGAGAGGAAGGGGTCAAAGGCATGTCTCCTTATCTGTACTGACTCCTTTTATAATCGAAGAAATAAGAGCCCCCCCCACACACACACACACACCCCTGTTGTCCTCCTCTTTCTCTTTGGTGTCTGATGTTCTGATTTGGCAATGGTCTTCACACATCCAAAATGCTAGAAGTGAAGTCATAATCAACTCCAATTAGCTATACTGGCGGGCATAACATTCCATGCTTAAATTGAGCAGCATGTCCTGTCTCATTTTAGCTAGCCACTATGCTATTATTTCTACGTCAGCTTGCTACAGGGATGGCTTAGAAAATTAGAAAATTGATTTGAACTTCCCACTTTTCCCCAATTAAGAAATCATGACCCTTACTTTACTAGGAGTTTTTTTCTAGTATGCCCTGTGAGAGAATTTACAGCAATTTCTCACAGCTTGGTTTGTTGCCTGTATCTTTTGCAGATGAAACACCCAATCCCCCTGCCCCCTTTTTTCTGAAAGAACTTTCAGTTAGCATTTCTAAACTCTGCCAAGAATTTTAGTGCTTGGAGATATTTTAAACAGAGATTCATAAAGTCAATTAAGTTAGAGGAGTGCTGTAAATGATT
Organism: Sturnira hondurensis; assembly: GCF_014824575.4. Lineage (NCBI taxonomy): Eukaryota > Metazoa > Chordata > Mammalia > Chiroptera > Phyllostomidae > Sturnira > Sturnira hondurensis. Next base: position 3,148,082 of record NW_028073027.1, read on the forward strand.
CCTAAGTAATTTAGTTTCACAGTATGCATTAGCATTCTAAAGACCCTGAGAAATCTTGTAGAAAAAGATAACTTTTAACCTCATTTTCACCTGATATTAATAACCCAATGTTTCTCTAATATGAGGACATAATACCAAAATTTAATTTTTTTTAAATCATCTTGTGGAAGCCCAAGCTGGATAATATGGATCAATAAGTGGCCTTCAGAGGGTCTACATTAATCCAAACAAGGTTTATATGAGGATGTTTTTTGTAACTTGGCAATCCTTTATACTCTGTCTGCATCAACAGAGCTGCTCTATCTTATTTTCCTGACTCCAAAGAAACACCAAAGGGGCCTGAACCAGTAAGACAATAATATCAGCTGCAGAATGCCGATCTTGCAGACCCTGCAGGGTTATTGCAGAGTAAGATTAATTATGCAGATGCGCCACCCGAGGCTTCAGAGTTGAAGGGCCCTGTTGTAATTCATTGCAGGATCATTCATGTAGCCAGCATTTTGATATGATTATTATTCCACCAAGGTCTTATCTGCCCCAAGACAATTACAGAACCACTTACCAGCATCTTTTATTGACTTCTTATTTAAAATGCCGAGGGCCACGGCGGGCACTCAGGTCCTGCTATTGGCGACAGCTGCAGATCAATGGTGTAGAGCAATATGGGATTTTGTTTAGGACATGACAGATGCTGAGATTGTTCACTAAGCAGGAGACAGACGTTCAGACTCCAGGACAAAACATTGCTTCTGGGCCCTATGTCTCTAACACAAGTGTTTAAAGCGATGATGACAAGAGCAGAGAGGATGCACGTAGCAGAAAGAGCATGAGATTTGGTGTCAGAGTGTCTGCCTTTGAACACTGGTTTCACGATTTATTTATATCTGTGGAACTTTGGGGAAATCACTAGTTTGTCTGTAAACAGTGTTTTCTGAAAATACTACTTTTGAGCCTTATGTCTCTAACACAAAGTTTCCAAGTAATGACAGCAAGAGCAGAGAGGGACCATCTAGCAGAAAGTTCGTAAGATTCGGTGTCAGGATGTCTACATTTGAACACTGGTTTCACCGTTTATTATCCATGCCACTTTGGGGAAATCACTACTCTTTCCGTAAAATGAGATTGATATTAAATACCAAACTCTTGGCAGTCTTCTGAGGTTTAAATGAATATATGTGGGTGGAAAAAATTGTGAATGGCAAAGTGTTTTAAATATATTTTTTGTGTTAATGAGAAAGACTTCCATTCTTCAACTGACAATGTCAGCATAATGAAACGTGCCTTTTATGGTCGAATTGCTTGGCTAATGTCCTGTTGACTCCTCTAATCATGGGTACTGCCACCAAGGGCAGAACATGGTCACCGTCCACTCATGTCATAAGCAGCTTCAAGGAGACTATGTCCTTGAAACAATATGCAGAATACAATTCCTATTTCTAATTGCTGTTCCTAGTTCATGGTTTTAGGGACTTGATAACTGCAAGATAATATTAGAATTCATCATCTAATTAGTATTTTCAACACATTTTCCTTTCTGTTCTATGCTCATTGGGGAAAGTAAGGCTTGTTTTATCTTAATTTTGCCCAAAATGGCTTTCTTACTTATAGATGGATACATTTCGAAATGTTCACCTGTCTTCAGAGTTTGGCTGCAATGCCATATTGTTTGAGGAGTTCCAGGCCCCGTCCTCAGCACCCCTAATCCTTTCCTTTATATTAAAATTCTAGTGATTCTTTCATTAGAGCATGGTGCTTGGATTAATTTGTGTACTTACTAATCGCCACGAGCAAATACAGCTAAAGTGCTTTGTATAGGTAAATAAATAATAATAGCAAGTATTCTTTTAGGCATTTTGTATATGTTAACTCATATAATTGCATCAACAAACATATGAAGTAGGTAGCTTTATTCTCCCCATTTTACAGTTGAGGAACTAAGGCACAGGCAGACGAAATAATCTGCCCAATATTTCACAGGTACTAAGTGACAAAACCAGGAATTGGAACATTGAACTAAAAGGACAGGCTTTTAACCACAAGATTATAATTAGCAACGTGCATACTAGAGATCTGTACAGGTTGTGAGCTCCCAGATTTCTGGGGCAGGTTAAAATCTGTTTCTTCCTTTGGCATTTAGCACAGAAGGGCCACATAGTAGGTACTCAGTTATTGTTCATTAATTTTGCATTGAGGAGGGGGCAGGGGAAACACTCCTGAGAAGTTTATATTAGTGCAGCCACGAATGTCCCACTTATACTCTATCAATATACATAAATTTTTAGTGCACATTTCATCCTCTTGCCTAATTTTCTTGTCAAAGCATTTTAAAATCTCCTGTTATACAGTATTGGTGCACCTCTTTGTGAGGGTACTGTTTATTTCTAGGTAGCTGTATGGTGAAGATAAGGCATACTTGTTGAAATTAGGATCACTTGAGTTTTTAGTACTTTATGGATCAGTACATAATGGCACTATAAAATTCCAGCTCATTTTCATTCTGTTGCAAGAGTGATTGCATGCTCTTACCCTATTTACAGTAAAGTCACCGAATGTCAAATGCATATGTAAAGAACTGTAGCCAGAGTTCCCACCCCATCCCTCTACCCAGAATGATTTCATGGACTGAGGTTACATCCCAGACTATGGGACTGGTGGCTGCCCATTGCCATCTGTCAGGATGATCCTGGTGCCCAAAAATCAGTGAAAGAGGCCATAGAATTTTCTCAACAGGGACACAGACTCACACAGACCTCCTCAGTGTTGGTTCATAGGGGATTTTTTTTTAACACTTTGGATACAGAGAGATGATACTTTCGTGAAAGCTCTCTAGTTTTGGCATACATGTCCCTGGGAAAACTTGGAATATTTTCTTTGTGTTTCAGAGACAAGATCAGGGTTGGGGGTGGGGGTGGGGATGGGGAGGCTGCCTTATGGGCCATGTTCTCCAGCAGACAGAATGCCCGAAGGAAGAGGCTCCCCTAAGGCCCCTGTTCTTTCTCACATTTGGTGCAGTGTCCGTCTGGCACATTGAGACCTCTGTGAGAGTTCTAAGTTTTTTACTTTATTACTTCTCAATGAAAGTAGTTGTGGAAACAGAGGCACCAGGATAATACAGAGCACAGGCAAAATCACATAGCCAGTTAATGCCAAAGTCAGTTCTAGGACCTAGACTCATCAGGCCCCTGTCCCCCGACCTCCCCACACCCTCCCCTATTTTCCTGTATAATGGAGAAGGAGGAGCCCCTGGGTACTGCGGGGTCTGTTTGAGTAGCTGGAGCTGCTGAAGCTTTCAGGTCCCCAAACAGGAGGGCAGGCAAAGCTCTCTTCTGATAGATGATCCCTAGCAAAGCAGTCCTTTTTTTCTGACACAAGTGGGGAGATGACACGGGACTGTGCTCTTGTAAAAGGACAACTGTCTGTGTTATGAGACCAAGCATGACTTAGATCCATTCCAGTCCAATTTCTGAAAACAGGTCCCCTTTTTAGGCAGAGAATCCTGATGAGAAGTCACTTCTGTTTAAACCTGCTCCTGGGGGAGGCTGCATTCTGTGGATGACCTTTATTTAGCCTTGCTAAAGAATATACCGTGCATGTGAATATCTGTGTAAAATAAAGCAGTACCACCTCATACTTGCATCATTCATCACCATTTATGAAGCTTTTTAAAAAATAGTATCTACTTTGATTCTTAAAGCATCTCACAAAGTAAATATTTGTTATTCTGTTTTATTGATAAGGATATTAGGGTATATGGGGGTTAGGTGAATTATCCAAGGCACACAGTTCAAGAGTGAGCAACAGCAAACTAAAGAGAGGTGGACTGTGTGTGTCCTAGAGGGATTTTTGTTCTATTATCCATCAGTTGCCTATAATTATATGTGTTTATTGTACAAAAGCATTGGGCTATGTACTGTGGACACAAATTTGGAGTCCTAGTCCAAAAATGGATGTGAAAAGTGAAAAAAAACTAGATAAAACAAATCAGCACAGAAATTTCTCAGGACTCTAAGGGAAATTTAGGTACCTGCCCAGAGTTTTTAGAGAAGGCAGCCTTTACTTCTAGCCAGTGGTAAGATAAAAGAACTGGGGGAGGCTGCAGAGGGGAAGTGGAGCGGTGGGAAAAGTCAGCCTTTATTTCCTCTCCCTGGTAGCCACTTCAGTCTCAAATGGAGCTGAATGGTTTTTGAAAAGCACCTGCTTTCGATGGATTGAAAATTGATCTGGGAATTAGAGTCTGGGTTATCCGTTCTCTAATTAGAGCTTTCACACTATCAGTTTTCCAGTGAAACCCTAAGAGGTTTAATGCATGAAAGAGAAGTTCATGGTCACATAACATGGTTAATGCAGTGTTAAAACAAGTCAACCGCAATATCTACTGGGTAGATTACCAGAGCTTTTCAAAAGCTGATGTGTACTATGAACCTCCAAGAAAGAGATAGGCGACGTTTTACTTTTCCATGTCAGCGTGGCCCCTCAGTCCTCTGACAGAGCGCTCTCTACGGGACAGGACAGTTTTCATCAAGCACTTCAGTGTGATTGCATTGTACTTGATCATTTACTCATTTTCCCTCTACTTTTTTCTTTTTCTTTTGCGTTCATAACTCTAATTTTGCTCCCAAACCGTGAGATCCATGTTATATGAACTGTTGTGTTCATATTTCTATAGACTGCAGTTTCCGTTAAGGTATATAAAAGAAGGACTCAATAAATGCTTTTGATTTGAACAAAATTTGGTTGGGTAGATACAGAAGCTAGAGTGTAGAGCTTTTATGGAGAAGTGTATGAAAACTTGACCCCAGTGGTATGCCCTGTGGCCTCTCTAGCAGTGCGTGTGTGGTATCTTTCGATTGAGAGCCTCACAGACAGGACTGCGATCTTCTGACCATCCCTTTGAGTTAGAGAGGTTATTAGTGCTGATGTTGTTACATGAAATTTAAGGGGCGGAAACCTCGGATGGCTAAGAGGCTTTTCTATGCTGGGAAAAATGGTGACTTTCCTAACCTGGAGGTGACCTGATTTTAGTTTAGAAGGTGCTACAACCTGTTCTGTGCCAGTGGTGGGTTGTTATACCACCTCGTTCCCTACTTGAATAAGTCATCAAGGCAGCAACCAGGTTATAACTTTGTCTAAGTAGTTGCTGTGGATATTCTTCTCCTCTTCTCTGAGGCTGTCCAAGATCAAACAGTTAAACTTAGAACTTCAAGTTCAGTTCTCTTTCATTTTCATCTCAGTGCAAACCCAGTTCTAGTTCTCTTTGTAAAGGATAAGACTTGATATTTCTTGCTTCACCCCGGAAAGCGCGTTGCTTTCAGAATATTAAAGAATAAGAAGAAACCAATCTGCTCACATCCTATTCCAAGCTTCGAAAGATGGCAGGTGGTATATTGTTATATATGTCCTCTCAGAGTTTCAAAGAATTTGAAGCTGTTTTGAAAGACAGGATGAGGCAATCGCCAGTGTTTTCTGGTGTGAACTTTGACCCTGGGTTGTATCAAGGTTAGCAACATTGGCTTGATATGCTGAAAGTTGGACAGTTCATTGATCTCTCTATGTGCCTAGACTTTTCTGGAACATTCACTACTTAATGATAGGATGGTGTTATTTTTAAAGTAAATGTTGAAAATAGAAACCATATTTAGGTTAAACAGCTTTCATTTATATAAACTGTCTAAAAGAGTTCACAAATCATTTGTGGAGCTTTTACAAAAGAAAAGTCATGTCACATTAAAAACTATATTTTTCATTAACATGCAATAAAATGGACTTTTTTGAAGTACAGCTCTATGAATAAAGTGATGTATAGACACATTTAATCACTGCCCCAGTCAGGATATGGAACTGGTCTATCCCCCAAATAACTCCCTTGTGCTGTTTCTTTACAGTCACACTCTCCTAGAGTCACACACTCTAGTTCCTGACCTGTCCACTGTCACTATATGTTTTGTTTTTGTGAGGGGAAGGAAGGGAATGTCATTTAAATGGAATTAGACAGATGATAACCTATTAAGACAGGCCTTTTTTTCACTCAGCATAATGCTTTTGAGATCCATCCAAGCTATTGTTAACGATAGCTCATTCCTTTGTATTACTGAAAAGCAATCTATTTTTTGGGTGTACTAGAGTTTATCCATTTGCCTGTTGAAAGATGTTTGACTTCTTTCCAGATTTCGGCAATTAATAATAGAACTGCTATAAGCATTTGCATATAGATTTTTGTGTGAATGTTTCTACTCCTCTTGGATAAGCACCTAGGAAGGAAATGCTACACTCTATGTTTAACTTTAAAAATATGTTTAACTTATAAGAGACTGCAAAACTGTTCTCCAAAGGGGCTGTGCCCTCCTGCAGTCCCAGCAGTACGGGAGTTCCAGTTTCTCTGTGTTCTCTTCAGCACTTTGTATCATTGTCGTTTCTTTCTTTTGATATTCTGATAGGTGTGCTGTGATTATCTAATCTTGCGGTTTTAGTTTGTATTTTCTTTATGGTTAATGATGTTGAACATCTTTTCTTGTGTAATTTGCCTTCTGAAATGGTAAGTCTCCCCATATCTGAGGGGAGTATGTTTCAAGACTTTCAGTGGATGGGTGCCTGAAATCATGGAGGGTACCAAATGCTACCTGTAATGTTTTGTTTCATTTTTAAAAAATTTTCCCTATAGCTACATACATTTTCACTTAAAGGAAGCACTTTACGGCTTCACTAGTTTACAGCACCACTATCTTATGTGAGGGGGCTATTATTAAATCAAATACGCACTACTTGAGAACAAGCTCTGTGACACCCCTTGGTGGATTTGATCAATGAGAGGGCTGCTGAGCAACCGATAGGCAGAGTCCTCTGGGCAAAGGGAGGATTCAGAGCACAGGCAGGACAGAGCTGGACCATGAGAGGTTTTCTTAAACTCCTCAGAATGGTGTGCAATTCAAAATTTTGAATTGTTTACTTCTGGAATTTTCCATTTCATATTTTTGGACCCCAGTTGACTCTCAGGAATGGAAACCATGGGATGGGAAATCACAGATAAGGAGGGGACTACTGTATCTGATTTGTAAAGTGTATCTAAGATTTTTGACATTTTCAAATTGAGTTGTTTGTAGTGTGATGCCTCCAACTTTATCCTTCTTTTTCAAAATTGTCTTCAATATTTAAGGCATTTCTCTTTCCAAATAAATTTTATAATCAGCTTGTCTACATCTATAAACAAATCTTGCTAGGATTTCTGATTGGATTTTTACTAAAATCTGTCAATTAATTTGGAGAAACATTGACATCTTTTCCAGGCTCCAGCCTTTCAGTTCATGAATATGGTATGTCTATTGTGTTATTGCTTGTTATTACCATAATAAATTGCCAGAACCTAGTATCTTAAAACAACACACTCTTATTGTGTCACAGTTTCTGTGAGTCAGAAGTCCTCTAAGGCCACCTGCATTCCTTGACATGTTGCTGTATTTTTCTTTAAATGTCAAAGGCCCTCTGAGTTATTTTCTTGCTTTTCTTTGATTTATCTTCTGCTACATCCCTCTGACTTTAACCAGAGACAGTTCATCTTCGTTTAAGGGCTCCTGTAACAGATTGGGCTCACTTGAATAACCCAGCATAATCTTCCAATTTTAAGGTTTATAACTTTAATTGTATCTATAAAGTCTCTTTTGCTCAGTAAGATAACAGATTTCAGGGATCTAAGGCATGAAGCCATTCTGCCAACCACATATTTCCATTTGTTTAGGTCTTCCTTGATTTATTAACATTTTCTAAATGTCAGCATACAGATCTTGTACAGGCTTGTTTAGACTTTTAGCTAGGCATTTCATTTTTGTTTTAGTTATTGTAACCAATCTTATAAAAATTAGTTCCCCATTTTTAATTGCTAGTATATAGTAGTATGTTTAATTTTTGTATATTGCTACGTATCCTGTGACTTTACTTAGCTTTATTCTTCATAGATTCCTTAAGATTTATGTATGTGTATATGTTGAAAATTATGTCATCTGTGAATGACCTTATGGCACTAAGACTTGAGAATGCTGTTGACTAGTACCAAGAATGAACGTATTTGCCTTGCTCCTGATCTCACTGGAGAAGAATCCAGTCTTTCAATGTGTGATGTAATATTAGCTGTAGGTTTTTTGCAGATGCCCTTTATCAGTTTCAGGAAGTTCCCTTCTATTTTTAGTTTGCTGAGAGTGTTTATTAGGAATGGATGTGGCATTTTGTAAAATGCTCTTCTTGCCTCAGTTGATACGATTACGTGGTTTTTCTTCCTTAGACTTTTCCATTGCTGAGACCAAACTTAGAATAAACTGCTTGGTTGTGGGGTATCTGCAGATTTGTTTTCTTGTGCTGTCTATGGCAGCTGTGAGGACCAGAGTAATGTCTCATAAAGTGAACTGGCAACTCTTTTGTCATCTTCTATTTTCTGCAAGAGACTCTGTGGAATTGATGTTATTTATTTTTTAAATGTTTGGTTGAATCCACCAGTTAAACCATCTGGAGCTTGGGCATGTATTTGTTGAAAAGTTTCTAACTGCAAATTTAATTTTCAGTTATCTAAATAATAATAGGAACAATGAAGTTATCTATTTTATTCCAGTTGAGCTTTGGTAGTTTGTGGTTTTTAAGATGTTGGTTCATTTCATCTAAACTGTGGGATTCATGTGCCTAAGGTTTTGAGCATTGCCTTATTGCCAATTTAATGGCTGTGGAACCAGTAGTGATGTGTCCTCTTTCATTCCTCTTATATTTTTTCATGTATTAGTGATATGTGCTTTTTTATCTTCTTGGTTCCCTAGCTAGAGATTTAGCAGTTTTGTTGTTTTTTCTGAAGTACCAACTTTTGGATTCAATATTTTTTCTGTCTTAAAATGTTTGATCTCCATTCTTCATTATTTTTTATTTTTATTTTGTTTGGTTGATTTATTTTTCTCCTTTCCAAGCCCTTAAGACAGAAATCTTTCTTTTTTTCTAACATAGGCCTGTAATGCTACTGATTATCCTGCATGCGCTCCTTCAACCACATCCCACATATTTTGATATGTTGTTTAATTTTTTTCATTTTTATTGAGTTCAAAATATTTTCTGATTTCCCTGAGACCTTCTTGTTGACCCATGGGTTATTTAGAAGTATATTCCTTGATTTCTAAGTATTTGTAAATTACCCTGTTATTTTTATTTTATTGATTTCTAAGTTAATTCTGTAATTAAAGGATAGACTTTTCATTCTTTATATTTGTTAAGGTATGATTTATGGTGCATGGCATGGCTCACATGTACTTGAAAATAATGTGCCATGATTAATTTTTAGAGTCCTCAAATAGTTATTGCACACATTCTGCCCAGACTTAAAGCTGCTTTCATTGAGAAAGACAGGTAGAGTTTGCTTACTTTGTTTTACTCAGAATTAGAGACTTTCATGCCACTTCGCTAAAACTTTTTTATTGATAAATACTGTATTCTGAAATATTCTCCACAAAGATCCTTTTATGGGTCAAAAGCCTAGAAACTAGATCAAAGATTGATGATGAAAAAACTCTGAGTTTTAAATAAATGCTGTCTCCTCTTCTGTGAAATGAGATAATTAATAATTTGACCTATGTCCTTAAAAGACTTCTTTGGTATATGTGTGCAAGAGCTGCTCACACTTCACTAGTAAGTTAGACAAAGGGGAAGAAAGGGTCGGATGGGATCAGGACTCAATAAGTGCGGTGGCTTCAGGGCCGGCCTCACATGGGGATCACCATCCAGGGTAAGTGCTTTGGTGTCAGAGGCCAAGTATTCAGAAGGCAGGTCATAGCCAAGGGCATCAGTTGACCAGGAATGAAGCAGGCAATAGCAGCTTCATGGCTATGGAAGCTAATCTACTTTAGAGAAGACCTTACAGGGGACAAGAGGCAGGTTCCTGGAAAAGAGTGCTGACAAATGCCAGGCAAGCCCCAAGCAGGCTGATGGGCTTCAGAGAGTAGCTTTGATTCGAGCATGGAGCTATGTGGAATCAGGAAAACGAGGGAGAAGTCCAGGGCTGTGGCCTATTGAAATGCCACTGTGCAGAAGGAAGGCCGGGCAAATTATTACAGAAATGACTGTCCCAGGAAAGCAAATCTAGTTGTTTTAGTCTGTCGCCTGCTGGCTTGGTGCAAGAATCCAATGGTCAAGGCTAACTGAGGGATAAGGAGGTCCTATTATTGAGCCCGGAGAATGTAGAAAATAGTATGATTCATATACAGAGCATATTTTAACAATCATTATTAACATGGCTGTTTATTACATAGACCTAAGTGCATATGTGAAATTTCTCATTAGGTGATATAGGCATCCAAATTAATATACCAGGAAAAATGACATTAAATATAAAAGAAATGCCAATACCTCAGAAAGGAAGTATGAAAATGATCATATAGTAAATAAAATGGATAATGCAGGGAAGGTTGACTCAATATTTATTACATAAAAATTTGAGCATCTGGAGCAAGGGCAGAGTCTGTTAAACCCCATCACAGTAATCTAAAGCCAGGTTGCAATTCACACCATGAGGAACCTTGTGTCATTAGGCAGGTTCCATTGCTTTCTGACAGTTTCTTCATCTCTTCAAATACCCAGTGCCCCCTCTCTCCCCCGGAAACTAGAACCAAAGTGTGTTACTAGTCACAATAATCAAATTCTGAGGCAGAAAGCAAGATGATATTAAATGAACCTGCCTTCTTGGAGAGGTCTCAGACCAGTCGTCAACTGCCTCCTACTAACCTTGATATCTTTAGTCTGTCAAAACCAGCCTACGCAATCACAATTTCTTCTTAGTCTGCTTTATTCTAATTCATCACAGGCGGGACTGACCCTGGATTCGTCTTTGGGCACAAGGTATCTTTAGATTAGCTTTACCTTGGTGACCTGACTCTTTGCTGCCTCTGGCATAATCCAGTTACTCATGAGAATATCAATTAAGGTCCTCAATCACACTAATTAGAATGTCTTCTAAGTGTTGCTTTAGGAATAGTATTAGGGCTGAAAGTACTGTGCCCTGAATCTGAAATTAAATATCTAGTTGCTCTCCACTGACAAGGATTAATGCAGAATTATTAATTAATTTTATTAATGACTTGGGCGAGGACATAGGTGGCATGCTGAGCAAGTTTATGGATGACACAAAGCTAGGGGGATAACAATTACCATGATGACAGACTCAGGAGTCAAAATGATTTCCAGACAGAATTCAGTGGCAATCCATCCAACGTGTGCCTGGAAGAATGATCTCTATGAGGCAGAACTTGATGATAATGTCACTCCTCTAATCAGAAACCTTCAGTGATTCCCCTTTTTGCTGTTCAAATTACATTTCAAGTTTTAACCTGCTATTCAAAGCCTTGTTATATCTTCCTGCTTCCCAACAAAATCTTCTACGGTTCTTTTCCTAACACTCTGTGCTTAAGCCTGAATTATTTATAGACTCTTTCCTATTTACGGCCCATGCGTTCTCTATCTTTAAGCATTATTCTCCATTTCCAAACCAGTTCTTGCTAGTTCCAAAGCTACCTCTTGCATCTGGTCTTCTTTGATTGCCTTAGCTGGAGTCATCTCTGTCTTTCGGCAATCTTCAATAACACTTATCTGTCCCTCTGTGACTATTTTATTGCTGTGTATTCTCTGTTACAGTTATTTTTGTATACTTTTTAAGTCTAGGCTAAACTCTGCCTAGTGCTGAAACTTCTGTTTGGTAAATCTTTATATATCTTACAGTGCCTATGCATGTATGTTGTTCATAGTTGACGTCATTGAAGTGGTGTGCATGTGCTTTACCTCTTCTACTGGGATACATGCAGGAGACCCTACATCTAATTAATAAAATATTAACAGATACTTTTCAATACATGTTTTATTCAATAAGTGAATGACTGGTAGAGATAAGAGTTCTCTAAGGTAAGGATTTAAGAATGGAAAGGGAAGGATGGTGATAGAAAAGAAATATTTAATCTTTGAGATAAAACAATTGTTTAAAGTGTAATCAACCCACTTGTTATTTGTGGAAGCATAAAATGAACCAGAAATTTTTAGTGCTATGTGGTCAAGAGAGGTGACAGTTGGAAATGTGCATTGCCTTTAAAGTGACCCCACATTTTGGATTGCTTAGACAGCACCGCTTCATACCTTTTGTTTCAGTGTAACACTCTTAAAACTGTACCATTTTAAATGTTGTTATATGATCTTTGACCTTTTAAGACTGGTGGGTCCCTGTGGTTGTGGAACCTGTGGCATGGGCTATTGTTTGCGATAATAACAGACTTGTCATTATGGGCCAGATGTGGGTATAAAGATCATCTCTGTCACTTACTAGAAATGGGATCTGGAGAAGTTTCCAACACCAGTGTAGGCACCCTTATATATAGCTGCTGTGTTCAATACAGAAAGTGGAGAACTTAGGTATGAAATTTCTCAATAATGTACAGGTTTCTGTATTTATAATTCTAGAGAGGTTTTTATCAAGATTCAGAAATGTATAGGGTAGTAGGGAAATAAATATTTCACAGATTGTTAAATCTCCAGGTCTTATGTGTTAAAGACCACCCAACTGAATGTAAGGGCATGGTTCTTTCTAGTTGACTGTTTCAATTGGTTATTGATAGAAAAGCTAAAAATCACAGAAATTGGATTCAAGCCTCATCATTTGTCTTTTCCAGTGAAAAGAGAAGATTGGCCACCACGAGGCATGAGGTTTACATATTTCCCTTTACTATAAATTCACTGTAGTGGACTGCTGACCACATCTGAATGCACGATTTCTAGATTTTCTATTCGTCACGAAGAAAGAAAAGTGCCTGGATTATAAAACATTTCCAAGGAAACGCAAAGAAGGGTAAGAAGATCAAACTTACCTTCCAGAATGTGACTCTGATGAAAAAAATCAAGAGTGTTTTTAAGAAGGAGGTTATAGTTCAGTGATTAAGAAATTGTTCTAGAGCCAGGCTGCTGGAATTGGATCATTACTTCTTTCTACCCAAAGAATCTTCGTTATGTTATTTAAACACATCCCAGTTTCCTTATCTATAATATAGGGATTTTTAAAAAGCCTACCTCATTGGTTGGTTCTGACAATGAAATGTGTTAATATCATAAAACTGTTAGAATACTTCCTGGTTCACGGTCAGCATCCTTATGCACTAAATATTATTTAAACACTAAGAGTAATAAGTATTCTGCCTTACTTTTGTATTTAGGTGGACAAGATGGGACTTCTGTGGTGTGTAATGAGTCTTTGCTTCTATGGGATCCTGCAGAGTGATGCCTCCGGTAAGTGAATGGCTTTTGACAATCCATTGAATTGGAAGTCGTGCATAGGGTAGTATTTTAAGCCTTTCTGAAACTGAGTAGGAGAACATTATATTGTTATTTTCATTGTTTTCTGTGGAAGAACCGAATCATAAATTAGGCAGAATCATACACTTTTGTTGATGGGAGGAACCACTGACATCTCCAGTGTTTGCAGTTCACTGAGTACTTAGGGTATAGTCTGGTGTGTAAAGAATATAAAACTTTTGCATAATCTTCACATTCAAGCCAGCTTGAATCCTGCTTCTTTTTCTTAACTCAGGTCCTATGGGAAAAGAAATGACAGTGATGGTAGCACAACTCTGTTTTCCAACCTTGGTGGTAACAGTCCCCTGAGACCTCGTGAAAACAAAGAAATGATGACAAGCTTCTGTCACGCTGCTTCTGTATAGGGAAAGAAAGACCAGTCATTAGACTCTTTCTTTCTTTGGGAGTTGCTTCAAAAGCGAAGCCAGACAAAGACTTTATTGAGTCTCAATAACCAAATGTGATCAGTACAGACCTGGATTAGATGAATCAGAGTTCCCAGGGACTTGAACACTTATCTCTTCAGGTCTCCTCTCATCTCTAGAATTACTATTCATAACCATGTCCTGATACCTCTAACTAGTGATTATTTAATTGCAACCCATCATGTCTTTGAACTCATCAAATTTCTAGAAAGATTTTAGTACGTATAACTGAAATTTGTCTCTATATCATTTCCACACATTTATTTGGTTCAACTTTTTGATTTAAATTGAAAATATATAATCCAATGGTTTTCTAATTTTAGTGCAGGGAAACTAAGTATCTTAATTTTAAAAAAGCTTTTCATGTATAATTTTCCTGAAGACTATGGTCATACTTTGAATATTATTGCTTTATTTCCTCTTCTATGTGAGAGGCCTTCACAAATGCCAAAGCAGTGATTATATAAGCATGGCCATGCTAATATATGCCTTCAACTGTTCTTCACATGGCATGGGTTTAAGTCCTCCTACTGTCCTGGTGATCTTTTCTTGGTGTCTTTCAGTTTTGCTTTGCCACTAAAACATTTCACTGGAAAGAAAAAAATGTACTAAAGGAGGGGTGTAAGTAGGAAAGAGTACAGCTCAAAGCTGAGAAAACTTCCAATCTTGTGGGCCCCTAGAGTCTTCACAGAGAAAAGCGTTTATAAGCAGGGCTGATATTCAGGTGAGATACACCACTGTACAGCTCTACCGACTGTTTGGACCAGCATCTGTCCTGCCTGTTTGCGTGTCCTGTTTGACCTGTCAGTGCCTTGATGTCCTGATATTTATAAATGCTGAATAACCCTAATCCCTGATTAGGGTTTGTTCTTATTTTATTTAATTCTGTGCCTGGACATCATCTCCTTACAGAGGCCTTCCTTAACACCTTAACTAAAATAGCCCTGCCAATCAGTGTCTGTTCTTCTATCTTGCTTTAGTTTTCTTCAGGACACTCATTATTTTTGACATTGTCTTAACTCGTTCTATTCTCTCATTCTCATCTCCTCCTCCCTTCCTTTCCTTCTTCCCCCAACCTCTGTTTTCTTTCCTCTCTCCCTCCCTCCTTTCTCCTCCTCCCTTCTCCCTCTCTCTCTATATATATGTATTTATATACACACATATGTATATATGAATATGTATAGCTGTATTTATATTTTCCCTTCACATCTTTCTTTTTTTTTTTTTTGCAAAATTGGCCAATTTTGTAATGGAACTTATTGTTTGGATTCATACCAGCAGTTCATCCTTGTGGTTTTATGTGCCACCTCACCTTGAAGGAGAAGGAAGGGGTGACTGTCACTCTTACCAGGAGAACAGCACAGTCCCAGAAGTTGGCGGGTGCTGGTGCTTTCCCAGGGGTCCTGGCAGTGCTTCTTATCTGAATGACCTTTATTGTAGTTCTTTCAAGGAGTTCCCACCCCCACCCCAAATTCTTTTGGAAAGTGAGCTTTCTACTCGGAAACTGTGACTCATAATTCTGCTGGGGAAGCTGACTTCTTGAATAAGATGAGTTCTCATACCAGCTCCATTGAGTCACCATGGGAGCAGGAAACATGCTGGAATGCCCCCTCAGCCCATCTGGCACATATTAACTTGCTTCCTTATGAAAAGGTGTATTGTGTCTGTGTCAGTGATGTACTTCCTAGATAGAGAGAGGGCGACAAAAAGGAAGTGTTGTTGACAAAAATAAAAGGGGAGACTGGCTCTGGGTTACCAGTGGGGGGAAAGGATAATTCTACATGCTGGGGGATCAGCCAGCCTCTGGTGCATCAAGGTACCGCCTTTCCCGATGACATATGCACCAGCAGACTTGTTGGTACCCATCTCAAAGCAACAACCTTGATGGGAGGAACAAAGCAGAAACAGCCTGCAAACCCTAGAGTGCCGTAACTGTGTATGCTATAGGTAAGAGTGTTGTGTTGTTGTTCTGGGGTCTTTCATGCGGCTCCTCCTCTAAAGGGAAGCCCCAGATTTATAAAAAAGAACCATAACAATATAAGAATTTTAGTTCCGTGTAGTGTGTTTCAAGTGCGGTGAATTGGACTTCAAGCCACACAATTCTGACTTCGGAACATAATCTTTCTGGCAGCAATACTGTGATTTCCTTATTTGCTCAGGAATGTGGGAGCATCATTTTCATGTCAGGTGGTGATAAAAGCAAGCATTACTTTCTTTCAAGGAACTAAAGCTTAGATAATTATAAGAGTGATAATATAATTACAATGTGGTAGGTACAGTGGTAATAAAGCTCTTTGTGCTGAAAAGCACTTTGCATTTTACACGTTCTGTGTCATCTGATTCTTACCTCCAGACCGTAGAGCAGCCAGGCTGTTGTATGTAACCCTCCATTTTTTTGTTGGATAAAAAAATATTCAAGTGGTTAAGTGAATTACCTAAAGTCCCACTGCTAATACTTAGCACAACTTTGACTTAGACTTGTTACTCAGTTCCCAGGATGTACGGTATTTTTCACTAAATATACTCCCCTTGGACTCTACTATCACATAAACAATTCAGGAGGGAGATTTAAGATATGAGTGGTCATGGGTTTTGCTTACTGTTAAAGAATCACTCAGTAATAGCCTTCTGTGCTTTTAGATAAGCGGTATCTAACCCCACCCCTCCTGATATGTTTAGGAGGAAAATCACTGTAATATATACTCAAGACACTATTCCCCTATTCGCTTATTATCATATTAATCATTTCCAATACTAGACTCTAAGAAGTTCCTCTTGCAGGAATTCCAAAACAAACTCTACTTGTCCCATATTTCCTTTTGGTGTTTCATTTGGCAGCATGTTAGAACAATCAAACTGTTAAAGCTGCCTTTAAAGTAGAAATAAATATTTGGAACTTGTGGTTCAAAGTTGGAAAGATAGTGAGAATGGTACATCATATAATGTGGCAAATTTAAAAAAACATTGCCATATCAAAATTATCTGCTACACAGACCACCTAAAAATCGTAGTGACGTGTTTTCTTCTCCCAATGCACACACACATTGCCACAGCCACCTTTAATACGGCTTTTTATCTGAAAGTGAACAAACAGTTGACTGTGTGCCGGGAGCAGGACTAGATTTCACACACGTTGTTATGAACTTCCCAGAAAACACTGTGGCGGTGGGGAGCTAGAGAGTCTCACAGTCTTACACCGGCTTGATAGCTTAGGAAGTGAAGAGCAGCCGGTGACCTCAGTCAGCAGTGCTCCGGGGAGCATGCCTGATAGAGCTGGGCTTTGGAGACAGCCTCGACTCCAAAAGCAGAGTTCTTTCTGTTTTACACCATCTTCCTTTAGGACTTTGTTCTGCTAATGGAGGTAAAATTTCTGGATTTTTTTTTCTATTCTTTGTAAGAAATTTACAAGCGTGGAAATAATTTTTTGCTTACTGAAGGTTAATTACACTATGCAAAATAAGTAAATAACTGAAAACACTATGTATCACCATGAATAAAGAGACCTTGGTTTCAGATCCTGGCTGGCCGGGTGTTCAGTTGTTAGAGCATTGTCCCTATACAACAAGGCTGCGTGTTCGATCTCCGGTCAGGACACATACAAGAATGAACCAGTGAATGCATAAATAAGAGGAACAACAAGTCAATGTCTTTCTCTCATTCTCTCTCTTCCCTTTTCCTCTCTTTCCAAAATCATCTTAAAAACACTTTTAAAAAGACTGTTTAATTTCAGACTGTGTTACTTTGTGAGTTTTTTAGTGACAGTAAAGAAGTCATTTAATCACTCTGTGTCACAGCACCCTCATCTAAATCAAACCGGCCAATGAACAACAGCTAAGCCCCAGCCGATTCTACCTTCTTGCTTTTTTATTAAACGGCATTATGGATATTATTATACCTCATGGACATACACAGTGTGTGCCCTTCCTATTTAAGTGATTTCTAATGACAAGTGTTTATCTTACAAATTCCACCTCGTTCTCAAGGTCATGTGTTTGGCCATTTTATATTATAAATGCTGGGCTAAATAAGGACAGGTTCTTATTATAAGTATCTTACAGTAAAGTCTGAGAGAGAGAGAGAAAATAAACACCAAAGAGAACACCCTCAAAGAGAGAGCAGAGAAAGTCACTAGTTCTGCAGGGGGGCGTGGGGCAGTCTTCTCAATCAAAGAACAATTGTAGTCTTCTGGGAGAAAATACACGTCTTGTTCGGGGACACTAGTGCAGCGCACCTGCAGGGCTGGTGGGAAGGCAGTTTAGAAGACAAGTTAGAAAGGTGGGTTGGGAACAGATATAGTTGGTTAGTTCTTTTTTATTTTTAATGTTGTCTTTGGTAAGGACATACAGTATCTTTAATGGGATGTAATGATTCTTTCAGCTCTTAATAGGATTCAGTTTGTTGCCAGTCCCAGTGGCCTCTTATTACTTGAATGTGTTTTTTGAAAAACTCTGTACTTGGATGTACTTGTGACATTCAGTCATGTCTCTCCTGCTCTTGGCTGCTCATCCTGAACACCCTCTAAGCGATTCAGCCCGAACGTTTGGAGAATGTTTGAAGAATACCGTTTCATTTTATTCTTAGACCCACAGCTCATCTGGATGATAACGTTTCAGCCTTTTGTTTGTTAAATGTTGCCGCTTGGCAGCAGTTATCTTTACTCATTTTTTTTCCTTTTTTTGAACTGCATTTGTATTTCGAAACACAATGATGTTTATTTTCAAGTGACTTTTACTTTTCCCAAGGCTCGACATTTTACAGCGTGAGTGAAAAGAGATCTGTACACCACAGTTTATTGGCCTGATGCTGACTTGGCAAATACAAACTCTCCAGAGCAACTTTTTGTATTCACAGTAATAATTCAATGTTTAGAAAAATGACCTGGTGCTCCCTTTCCCTGGCTGTGTCAGTTAAGAGAAACCAGTATGTTTGTAGGGAATGAATCATTGTGTGCGCTTACAGGTGAAAATGTCTGATATATAGGAATTTGTCCTGCCCTTTAAGTCACCTTTGTCTCTGCATGCCATGCCCCACCCCTGCCCCAGAACGCGAGTTTCTTCCTTCCAGAGATCAGTCCCATAGACCAGATACTATCCTGATATCAGTGACTCACACCCAGCCAGTTATCACCCATTTTATTTCACTGTTCTTAATTCTTTTTTACTTAGTCGATAACTTCATTAGAAAATAGAATGTATGTCTACCCTCAACGTAACCATGCAATGATTCTTTTATTTTAAAATCCACCGAGTGCCACTACTCATTTATTTTGGGGGGATAAGGAGAAAATGGATACATTTTACAAATAACCTGGGAACCTCAGTAAACAACTTCGAGAACTTGCCATCCAAACATGTAAAAGCTAATACACAGAATTGCCTTCTCTTGTCTTTTCCTGTTTCAGAATCTGTAGAAACAATGAAAACACAAGATGGCTGGGGAAATGAGAGAAAAGAGATAAAATTGTCACACCCTCAATAACCTCGCCTTGGCTGAGTTCTCTTGTTTTCATTTCTCCTCCTGCCATCTGAATTAAAACTCTTGTATAGCAGCACATTGCTGGGGGAGAACTATCACTTTTTGACAGTATTTGTAGGGCCTGCAACATAGTTTAAGGCCCCTGGACAGTCAGTCAGAGTATTTTTATTATTGCTTTTCTTCCTGTGACACTTTTCTTATTTTTTGAAGTGCCTCTTGAGGTAGCCAAGACTGTGCATTTTTTCGTGTACACAAAGATACTGATATACATTCTTCTGTTAACTTATATGACACAACATTATGTTTCCTTTAAATTTCGTCCTTGTCATACCAATGAGAAGGACCAAATGAAGAGTATTTGCCAACTATTGTTTCCTCACTGGAACTGGTGTGATCTGCACCATAAAAGAAGACATTCAAAAGGGAAAATGACAGAAAGAGAGCATGTCCACCAATTCATCAGTCACTAGTGGTTTTTCTACACAAAGATAGCTTTTGATTACTATAATATCATGGGTTCTATTTGATTCCTAACTACTTGAACTTGCAGTACAACTATAGTTGAAATATAGTTCTCTATTACTGTTACAGCAAAAACAGATACACAAATCATTATTCCTAGGTGAATCACAACCATTATTAACCATTATTTACTATAGCTTTCTTTGCCCTTTTGTACACTGGGGAGAAACCTTTCATTGTTCACTAGAGGCGTGTTTGCTCTTTAAACACAGTGCGCCAAATAGGTTAAATTGATGCACCTGATTTAACTTTGTTCTTTAGATCCCTTGGGAGTTTGAACTACCCCAAAAGTTGCTTAATGAACTAATTTATGCTTTTTACAAGGAAAGCATTAATTTTATTCTCATATTTTCTAATTTGCTTTAGACCTTTTGATCTATCTAGTCCCCTAGAGAAAACTGTATTTCTCTGATGCAAGACTTTTTTACATCCACAGCTTAATTCTAAATACCTCTTCATCCTTTTTTACTGTCCAGCCAAGGTAAAGGAACAGGAAGGGGAGCAAAAAAAGGGGAGAGAAAAGAACAGGAAAGGGAGAGAAGAAGGGGAGAAAGACATAGAGATAGAACTTGAGAAAGAGATGTGAAGAAAATTAGATACACAGACAGACTTTTCACAGAGGGACTTGTGGAATTTGATGCAAACCAGATATATACTGTTTCAGATCATAAAGTAAACGTTTTTGTTGTTATTGTTTTATTTTGTTTTGTTTTGTTTTTAGTACTGCACTTAAATACGCCCCCATTTTCCTGAGCTTTGCATTGGATGGTATCCTTTTTGGACAGTTCAATTTTTCTCGTATTTTCTCATATTCTGATTCTTTCCCTCCTTACTATCTATTAAAATGATGAGAGCAAATAGAAGCCTTAAATATTAAAGAGGTTTCCTTACATCTAGTGCATCTCCAGCCGTGAGAGCCATCAGCGTCTCCACAGATACTGCTTTGTCAACCTGCATGCTTGCATTCTGAAGTAAAAGGCAGTGCTGGTGGAGGCATAGAGCTGTGTGCATGGTCTTGATGATAATGAAGAAAGAGGAGATGGCAGGCAGGAACGCAGGACTCTGGACCGCTTTTTGCACCTTACATTCGTAAGATCTAGGGCAGAAACAATCAGCTGTTTGCAATTATGCTGAGTTTTAAAATGGCTTTCCCAGTAGCAAAGTATTGCTTGAGGCTCAGTTGAACCCCGGCTTGTATTGAGACCTAGAAGGAGGATGTATCTTTGTCTGTAGAATAATTGAAATCATGAAAATGTGAATAGAGCAATCAGTAACTGGAAGTGTTGGAGAGTCCTTCCCACTGCATGCCATGTTCTTAGTGAGACACGATGCAGGATTTCAGGAAGAACGCAAAGACAAAGTTTCTGTTCCTTCTGTCTTTGTTAAAGACAGCTTTTAGTGATCTCACTTCTATTGCTCTCCATATGCTGTTATTAAAAAGGTCCTTCTTCTCATCTACAATGCAGTGATAATTGATGACTGCAATAATGGCCATGAAGCATTATGCAGTATTGATTTTTTTTAATTACTAAAGGAAGATCATGCTAAGCTAAGCATGGCTTTAAATCTCTTTTACTCTGATTATCTCTAAATTGGTAACAATCTTATAATAGAGTGTGTGTGTATTTGTATGTAATAGAAGAGAAGGAATATGAGGAAAATAACTATATATGTGCATATGTATGTATATACATGTGTGTGTGTGTATATTATATATTTACAAAAATTTCTGAACAGTCCCATAAGTTAGAGATTGGCATTTTAATTTATCTTTACCAGCAAGGAACTCCAGATTCAGAAAAGTGAACTAAAAAGTTAAATTAACTTAATACCTTAGTATAACTATTAAGTGGTAAAACTTGTATATATACCTACTTGACTGTAAAATGCAGGCTATCTCCACTAAAACACGTTGCCAGTGAGTTCTTTTTAATGAAAACTCTTGCCTTTCTAAATATGTCAGACTGAGCTGCCTGTCAATAATTGATGACATGGAACACACACATTTGAAAAGAAACATTCAATCAATTTTAAAAAGCAAATATGAAATGTGATTTTTCATGGTGCAAATACTACTTCAAGTTAATTCGCTCCGAGCTTCTTGGAACATATACGAGATACTTCATTTGCATTTATTCAGGTTATATACATTTTTTCAAGGTCATACAAAATTTCCTGAAGGAAATCAGTTCTAAGTAAGGCGACAGATGGATAAAGGAAAGATGGTTCGGTACAGATGCAGTGTGTTTGAGTAGAGTGGAAAGCTGTTAACTTCAGTATGCTGCAAGGTTATTTTGGCATTGGTCTTTGGCATTAGTCATTTGGCTTCCCATGTGGCTAACTCAGATATACTAACTGTAACTTCCTGTCGTTCATTCTTACCGGCTATAACAGTCCTGTCTCTCCTCCTAGGCATTAAGAGACCTCGTAAATGATGTTTACATGTGACTCAGATTGTTTTTGTATCCAACAGTGTATAGCTCTAAAAAATTCTTTTCAGTCTAAAAATAACGGGTTTTTTCTCTACTATACTTGGGCAGTGATTCGGTGTGCAGTTTGTAATTTGACAGTGGTTTCACTTGAGGTTTCATTTTATTCTGGATGAAGCTGGAATGTTTTATCTTTCCTAGAAACTGTCACTTCTGTGTATGTGTGTGGCAACAAAACAGCTAGAATAGCTGTCACCTAGATTCAGCAGCTGCATGTGAGATTGGGCTGGTGGCATTATTACCACTCTAAATATAGGTATGCCACTTCCCTCACTGCAGACTCTTCAGAATTGAAAACCCGAAAATTTGTTCAAGATTCATGCGCAAGTCCTCTTCCATCCCAGGAAAATCAGTGTTTTCATAGGCTATTATCCATGGGGAAGCATGCAGAACTTTCATCATAAAAGGATTATAACTATTTCTCTTTAATTTGAGGATGCACCTTTATGATTAAGGAGAAACATGTCAAAGAGCTATATGACCTCCACACTTACGGAAGCTGGTCCTTTATGATGAGATCTGAAATCCAGCTCAGCAAATGTTGTCGGGGCACCTGTAATGTGCAAAGCTTTGCACCACAGGGAATGTGAAAAGAAGTAAGTCACTTTGCAGTCATTCAGTGTAGGGTTATGCTATACACTGTGATCGCCTGTATTTATTGGTAAACCAGATAGAAATGATCTTTTCCTATATGGAACTTGCAGTTTTATGAAAGTTTGATAAAAGAATAAAAAAAGGATATAAACACATTTTTAAGAGTTTTGTGAGGAGTATCTATAGGCATTATGTTGATGGAAATTGGACAATACATCCCATTAAAGGATGAGAAAGAGCCACGAGGAATACTCAAAGTGGGTAGAAGGCAGTGGGATAGTATGTGTGAAGGCCCTGAACTATAATGACCATTCTGCCAATGTTGTTGGACTTTCGAGAAATGGGGGGAAGGAGATATGAGATGAGAAGGAAGAGGTTGGCAGGGTCCATCTTGTAGCTTTGGTTAACCGTGCCTGTTAACGGTATTACATTTACCTTCACTGTAACAAAAAGTCATTGGAAAGATTGAGCCAGGACCCTGGCATTATCTCTTTATTAAATATTTCTGCTAGCTTCCAAGTGGGAAGTAGATTGAAGATTTCACTTTCTCTCAGTGTAGTGGGCAGTCTCTTAAATGACCCTTTTGCTGTAAAACAGCTAGGAATGATGAATTTAAATAATAAGTGTCATTTAAAATGAATTGCTGTGTTGGTAAGAAATCCTTAGAGAACAAAACTGAAGTACAACTGGAATTCAGAAAAGGAAGGAAGCCAGCTCTGTATCTGGCGGCTGCCCAAGGTAGTATCCAGAGTTACTGGGAAACGATGCTTTTAAGTGCTAGGACATTTGGATAATTTCTTTATGGATAATTTCTTTAAAAATAGAATTATGTTTTATCTTATACCTTGCCCCCAATTCTTGGTTGAATTAAATTTTTAAATTTAAAAAATAAATTAAGCCCTAGAAGTATTAGAAAAAAATACCTAGATAAACATTATTATAATGGTGGGTTGGGAAGGCTTTTCCAGATATATCATCAAAGGGTAGGCATTACTAAAGGGAGTTTGAGTTAGTGTTTCAGGTTCCTTGAGATATTCCCAGGAGTGGAATCACTGGGTCATAGGGCAGTTCCATTTTTACTTTCTTGAAGAATCTCCATACTGCCTTCCGCAGTGGCTGCACCACCCTGCATTCCCATCAACAGTGCTGTAGGGTTCTCCTTTCTCCACGTCCTCAGCAATACTTGTTACTTATTGGTTTATTGATGATAGTCATTCTGACAGGTGTAAGGTGATATCTCGTTGTGGTTTTAATGTGCATTTCTTTGATGATTAGTGACTTAATTAATTTGTATTTCTTTGATGATTAGTTTATTGGCCATCCGTTTGTCCTCTTTGGAGAGGTGTCTTCTCAGGTCCTTTGCCCATTTCTTAATCGGATTGTTTTGTTTTTCTGGTGTTGAGTTGTACAAAGATTTTTGGTTTTTGTTTTATTGAAAATAAATTTTGGATATTAACCCCATACCAGAAATGTCATTGGTGACTATGTCCCCTCATTCATTGGGTTGTCATTTCATTTTGTTGATGGTTTTCTTGGCTGCACAAATTTCTTTTAGTTTAATGTAGTCCCATTTGTTTACTTTTTCTTTTGCTTTTCCTGCCCAAGGAAATACATCAGAAAAAACTAGTGACGAGAAATGCGTGATATTTTACTGCTGATTTTTTGTAGGATTTTTATGCTTTTGAGTCTTATATTTAAGTCTGTGACCCATTTTGACTTTATTCTTGTGCATGGTATAAAAAGGTTCAGTTCCTTTTTCTTTGCATGTCTCTGTCCAATTTTCCCAACATTTATTGAATAAACTGTCTTTACCCCACTATATGTTCTTGACTCCTTTTCTGTTCCATTGCTCTACATGTTTATATTTTGAAAGATTTTATGTTATGTTATTTTTAGAGTGAGGGGAAGGAGGGAGAAAGAGAGGGAGAGACACATCGATATAATGATGAGAAACATCAATCGGTTGCTTCTCATTCGTGCCCCAGCCCAGGAATTGAACACGCACCCTTTCACTCCACAGGATGGCATCCAAGCAACTGAGGCACGCTGGTCAGGGCCATATACGTCTGGTTTTATGCTCGCGGCATGCTGTTTTGATCACTAGGGTCTTGTGGAATAGTTTGACGTCACGTAGCATGATTCTTCCAACTTTATTTTCCTTTCTCAAGATTACCGTGGCTATGCAGGTTCTTTTGTAGTTCCATATAAATTTTTGAAATATTTGTTCTAGTGCTGTGAAATATGCCATTACTATCTTGGTAGAAATTGCTTTGAATCTGTAGATTGGGTAGTATGAACATTTCAATAATGTTAACTCTTCCCATTTGTGCTTCCACTTATTTGTATCTTTTCCAATTTCTTTCTTCAGTATCTTAAAGTTTTCTAGGTTCAAGTCTTATATCTCCTTGGTTAAATTTATGCCTAAATATTTATTTGGATACAATTATAAATGAGATTGTTTTCTTAGTTTCCCTTTCTGATAGTTCATTATTGGTATATAAAAATGTAATCAATTTTTGGAAAGATTTTTGGGATCCTGCTACTTTACTGAGTTATTAGTTCTAGTAGTTTCTTGGTGGAATCTTTAGTGACATTCTATGTCACATAGTGACATATCACCTACAAATAGTGACAGTTTTACTTCTTTCTTTTTAATGTGGATGCCTTTTATTTCTTCTTCTTGTCTTATTGCTGGGGTTAGGACTTCCAATATTATACTGAATAAAAGTGGTGAAAGTAGGCATCTCTGCCTGGTTCCTGATCTTAAGAGGAATGCTTTTAGGTTTTGCCATTGAGTATGATGTTGGCTGTGGGTTTGTTATATATGACTTATATTATATTGATGTAAACCCTCTATTTCCACTTGGCTGAAAGTTTTTACCATAAATATGTGCTGGATTTTATCAAATGTCTTTTCTTTATTTATTGCTATGATCATATGATTTTTATCCCTTTTATTTTTATGAGTTGTATTATGTTTATTGATTTATGGATATTGTACTGACCTTGCATCTACAGAATAAATTCCACTTGATTATGGTATATGATCTTTTTAATGTATTGCTGGGCCTGGTTTATTAATATTTTCTTGAGAATTCTAGCCAGAGATATGAGCCTATTATTTTCATTCTTTGTAGTGTTTTTATATGGTTTGGGATAATTATGGCCTCATAAAATGAGCTTGGGAATCTTCCCTCCTCTTGATTTTTTTTAATAGTTTGGCGGGGAGGGATGTTAGTTCTTTGAATGTTTGGTAAAATTCACCTGTGAAGCCATCTAATCCAGTACTTTCTTGGAAGTTTTTTGATTACTGCTTCAATTTTACTAGTTTTAATCTCTCTATTCAGATTCTTTGGCTTTTTTAAATTCCGTTATGGAAGATTATATGTTTCTAGAAATTAATCCACTTAGTCCAGATTGTCCAATTTGTTGACATATCGTTGTTTATAATATTTTCTTACAGTCTTTTATATTTTTGTGGGTGCAGTTGCTATTTCCCTTACTTAATTTCTGTTTTTATTACCTGGGTCTGCTCATATTCTTGATGAGTCTGGTTAAAGACTTGTCAATCCTATTTATCTTTTCAAAAACCAGCTCTTGATTTCGTTATTTTTATATTGGTTTTTAGACTCTATTTTGTTTATTTCTGCTCTGATCTTCATTACTTCCTATCTTGCACTTACTTGAGCATTTTTTGTTGTTATTTTTCTAGTTCCCCTAAGTATAAAAGCAGATTGTTTGTGTTTCTGTCAGTTTCTTTAGGAAGGCCTTTAATGCTATAAATTTCCCTCTTAGACCACTTTTGTTGATTCCATAGGTGTGCGGTTGTTGTGTTTTCATTTTCACTTGTTTCAAGGTGTCTTGATATTTCTGTTGATCTCATTATTAGCCCATTCATTGTTTAGTAACATGTTATTTAGCCTCCATGTCTTTGTATGTTTTTCATTTTTTCCCTATGATGATTCCTGGTTTCATATCCATTATGATCAGAAAAAGATTCTTGATATGATTTTAATCTTCTTAAATTTATTTAAATTAGTTTCATCTCCTAACATGTGGTCTATTCTAGAAAAAGTTCTATGTGCACTTGAAAAGAATATATATTTTCTGCTTTGGGGTGAAATACTCTGAAGATATCAATTAAATCTGTCTAGTCTAGTGTATCATTTAAGGCAATTGTTTCTTTGATGATCTTCTGTCTGGAAGATTTACCCATTGATGTTAGTGGAGTGTTAAAATTTCCTGCAATGACTGCATTACTGTTGATCTCTCCCTTTACCTTCAACAAGATTTGCTTTATTTATTGAGGTTCTCCTCTGTTGTGTGCATGAATATTTACATCTTATACCCTCTTGTATTATTATGTAGTATCCTTCTTTGTTTTTAAGCTTATTTTGTCAGATGTAAGTATTGTTATCTCAGCTTTTTTACTTTTCCATTTGCATGACATATCTTTTCACATTGTTTCTACTTTTAGTCTGTGCATATCTTTGGCTCTCAGGTGGGTCTCTTGTTTTCTTATCCATTCATCTACCCTATGTCTTTTAATTGGAGAACTTAAACCATTTACATTTAAATGGCTATTAATAGATATTCGTTTATTACCATTTTATTCTTCATAATTATGTTCCTCTGTCTTTCTTCTCCTGCTCCTCTTCCTCCTCCTCTTTCTTCTTATTCTTGTAAGCCCTTTAACTTTTCTTGTAATGTTGGTTTCATGGAAACACACTCTTTCAGCTTTTCCTTGTCTGGGAAGCTCTTTATTTTTTCTTCAATTTTAAATGAGAGCCTTGCTGAGGGCTAGCCTTTTAAAAGGGCTTGGTTGTAGGTACTCGCTTTTCATCACTTTGAATATTTCTTGCCAACCCCTTTTGACCTGAAATGTTTCTGTTGAGAAATCAGCTGACAGTCTTATGGAAGATCCCTTGTAGTTAACTAATTGTCTTTCTTTTGCTGCTTTTCAGATATTCTCTTTGTCTTTATCCTTTGCCATTTTAATTATGATTTTTTGTTTTGAAAGAATTTATACATCCTCTGTTCATTGCAGCATCATTTACAATAGCCATGATTTGGAAGTAGTCCAAGTGTCCATCAGTAGATGAGTAGATAAAAAGGCAGCAGCACAGTTACACAGTGGCATACTACTCAGATGTAAAAAAGAAGGAAATCTTACCTTTTGTGACAACATGGATGGGTCTGGAGAGTATTATGCTAAGTGAAATAAGCCAGTCAAAGAAAGAAAAATACCATGTGATTTCACATATATGTGAAATCTAATGAACAAAAAAATAAAAATAGATGGATAGCTATAAAAAACAGAATGGTAGCAGTCAAAGTGAAGGTTGTTTGGAGGCTGGGTGAAAAAGATGAAGGGATTAAGCAGAAAAAATCTCATAGACACAGATAACAGTATGCTGATTACAAAAGGGAGAAAGAGGTGGGGAGGAGGTAGAAATGAGTAAAGTGGGGATAAATGGTGATGGAAATAGACTTCACTTGGGATGGTGAACACACAGTTCAATATACAGATGATGCATGGTAGAATTGTACAATTAAAACCTATATAATTTTATTTACTAATGCCACCCAATAAATTCAATAAAAAATTTAAAACATTAAGTGAGGTTTGATATATTTGACTACATAAAGATTGAAAAAATTAGCATAGCATCAAAATATTATACGTTGAAAGGTAAATGGAACATTAGGAAAATAAGTATATACAGAAGGGTTATTATCCTCAGAACACAAGGAAATCTTGCCCACAAAAGAAATACTTTTAATATGAAGTATACTCTGGATAAATGGGCAGTTCAAAAGAGATAAAAACAAATTGTTTATTTTAAAAAGGAGCTCAGTTCATGGGTAAGAAGATACATCCAAATTAAACCAACAATGGGGTGTCATTTGTACCAACTGGATTAGCAGTGGTTAAAGAGAACAAATATACAGGACATTGGGAAAGACTCAGTGATCTAATGACCAGGTGTGGTGTTCTCATAACCTGTAAGGTAGAGTGTGCCTGGAATAGGCTTTTGTGGAGGGCACCTTGGTTATTTGTTTTAAAGACTCCAAAGGGCCACCTTTTGGTCTTGTAATAAACCTTCCACATACGTATCCTAAAGAAACAATCAGAGAAGTGCATCAAGATGTATTCACAACTATATTTTTCTTATACCTGTTAAAATAGGGAACATTGAAAACAATATAAATAATTTATAGAATGTGCCCAAATAAGGTGTTATATCAATGAAACCGAATACTACTGAGCCATCAAAAGTATAACATAAATTTATATTTGTTGATATGGAAGTGATTGTATGATAGATATTTCTGTTTAAACATAGGTAGCACGCAGCAAGATTAGTCTGAAAGCTTGGTCAGTGGCAGCTATTTGCTGAAGCTGGGTCTTCTGGCTTATGAGAACCGGTTCAAATTGTAAAGATTTTGTGAGCCAGCTTTTGAATCAATCCTCTCACCATGGCAGTTTGGAATTGGCCATGGTGAGAGTATTTACCCAATGGAAACTGGTAAGAAGATGCTAGTAAATCAGCCCTCTAATCCCAGCCCCTGGCTGGCTTATCATACAGCCCTATGTACATAAGAATATGTGCATTTATATAGAAAATCTTTGATACAATATACCCAGATTTAACACTGATTATCTTTAGAAAGTTCAATTATGTTTGAGTTTATTTCCCCCATTTTAAAAGAGTTTTATATGTCATCTGAATATATTACAATCTGATTATATTTATAATTAGAAATAGAAAACAACTTAATTTTTGGAATAAGAAATAACGAGGTCCTGATCTGTTGGAGTTTGGGGCCAGGTATCAGTAAGGGGCAATTGTGAAATATACTGTTGCTTAAAAACATTGGCTTTCTGTTTCTCTGTATAAATTGAGATATTAATAACTCCCCAAACACAGAGATAATTTTAATTTTATGCACAACTTTGATAGACTACTAAATTGGGAGATTAGTAAAAAAAAAGAAACTGTTGTTAAATTTCATATTCTATAACTAGTGCTGATATTTGTGTATTTGTTACATATGCAATGTTGAGGAAATAGACATTAACCACTCATATTTCTGGAGGTTGAAATCAGTAAGCACCCATTTGTCTGCTACAAAGTTTGCCAATCCTGGATACTCAGCCCAAAATTACCTACGTCCCCTATTTTTACTTAGTTTATTGGTTCAATTTAAAAATGTCTGTTCATTATAGTTTACCAGTTTGTTTTATTTTATTTTATTTTTACTGGCAGGAATTTGATTAATGTATTTTCTTTTCTATTATGACTATTATATTTTATTTGACTATGCTGTTACAGTGGTCCCAGTTTTTCCCCTTTTACCCACCTCAACCTAGCACCCCCACGCCCTCAGGCAGTCCCCACACCATTGTTCATGTCTATGGCTCATGGGTATAAATTCTTAGGCTACTCCATTTCCTCTACCGCACTTTACATCCCCACGGAGGCTATTCTGTAACTACTCATTTGTACTTCTTAATCCCCTCACCTCTTCACCCATTCCCTTACGCCTCCTCCCATCTGGCCATCTGGCACCCATCAAAATACTTGCTGTATCCATGATTCTGTCTCTGTTTTTTCTTGTTTATTAGTTTTTGGTTTTTTTAGATTCAGTTGTTCACAGGTACATATTTATTGCTATTTTATTATTCATAGTTTTTTTAATATAATTTTTATTTAATTCTTGTTCACGTACAGGTTTCTGTTTTATATTCCCAACCCTGCCCGCCCCCCCACCCCATGTTTTGATCTTATTTTCCTAAATAAATCTCTTTAACATTTCATATAATAATGGTTTGGTGATGATCACTCTTTTACTTTTTTTTTTCTGGGAAGCTTTTTTATCTTCCCTTTGATTCTAAATGATATCTTTGTTAAGTAGAGCAATGTTGGCTATAGGTCCCTGCTTTTCATGACTTTGAATATTTCTTCCCAGTCCCTTCTAGCCTGCAAAGTTTCTTTTGAGAAATCAGCTGACAGTCTCATGGAAACTCCTCTGTAGATAACTAACTTCTTATCTCTTGCTGCTTTTCAGATTCTCTCTTTATCTTTAACCTTCTGCATTTTAATTATGATGTGTTTTGAAGTGGGCCTCTTTGCATTCATCATGTTTGAAACTCTGTGCTTCCTGGACTTGCATGTCTATTCCCTTCACCAAATTAGGGAAGTTTTCTTTCATTATTTTTTCACATAGATTTTCAATTACTTGCCCTTTCTCTCTCCTTCTGGCACCCCTATAATGTGAATGCTGGAATGCTTGAAGTTGTCCCAGAGGTTGCTAACACTATCCTCATTACTTTTGGATTCTTTTTTCTTCTTGTTCTAATGGTTTTCTGCTTCTTCATGTTGCAGATCATTGATTTGATTCTCAGCTTTATCCAGTCTACTGTTGTTTCCCTGTCAATTGTTTTTTGTTTCAATTAGTGTATCCTATGTTTCTGACTAGATCTTTTTTATGCTGTTGAGGTCTTCTCTGAGTTCCTTGAGCATCCTTACAACCAGTGTTTTGAACCCCACATCTAATAGATTGCTTATCTCCCTTTTGTTTTGTTCTTTCTCGGGGGTTTTGATCTGTTCTCTCATTTAGGTCACATTTATCCGGCTCTTCAATTTGCCAGGCTCCCTGTGTTTGCTTCTGTGTGTTAGAGAGAGCTGCTATGACCTCTTGGTAGTGTGGCCAATTGTAGGTGTTCTGTAGGGTCCAGTGGCACAGACTCCTCCATCACCCAAGCTGTGTAGTCAAGGTTGGCCCTTCATATTTGCTGAGTATACATTCCTCTTGTAGTTGACTCTTGGTTGCTGTTGGCAGTTCAATGGGAGGGATTTATCCAGGCCATTCAGCTGCAAGGACTGGTTATGACCACTGACCACCAACCTCCTGCCTCTGTGAAGAATCAGCTGTGTTGGGGCAGGGTGGTGGTGCTCTGATGTGGTCTGTATGTGTCCACTGCATGCACAGGCCCTGAGGTTTCCAGGGTGGTGCAGGCTAAGGTCAGCACCCACCTGAGCTATAAAGTAATCTGAGAGGGCTGCTACTTGTGCTGGGCTTGGAGATTCCCAGGGAAGCCAAGCTTGAATTTAGGCTGGTTGCTGCTAGTGTCATGCCTGAAGCTACTTAGCAAGAGATATGTGTATGGTGGGGGGGGGGGGGAGGCTCCCTAGGGCCAGTTTTTGCTTATTTGAAAGGATTTAGGAAGTTGTGAAGCTTGAACCAAGATATTTATATGGAATTTAAATATCAGGTATTTATATGGAAAAACTATTGTTAACAGATGATAGGTATTTATATGGAAAAACTATTGTTAACAGATGATAGTTGGATGAGGCAGAGCCTCAGGGGATCTCCAGAGCAGGGCAAACAGTGTTAGCGGGGTTGATGGAGTCCCATAGATGGCACCTGCCTGATGGCTCTGCCTGCCTTTCTGTCTGGGAGAAATCTGTCCCTCAGCTCTCCCCTCGATGCCAGACACTTAATGCCTCTGGTGCCTTTCTAGCTGCCACCACAGTATTGGGGCTCATAGAGAGTGAGTCTGAGTAAGTCTGTGCATGTGTTCTTTAAGAGGAGCTGCTTGGGACTCTAGAAATTTCTTCTACCGACTCAATTCCTGCTGGTTTTTGCAGGCAGAAGTTATGGGAACTTATCTTCCTGGCACTGGTACCCTAGGCTGAGGGACCTGGTGTGGGACTGAGGTTCCTCGCTCCTGACACGTCCTTCCTGAATATTTATCCACCACATATGTATATGGAACCAGCCCATTCTGTGTCTCCATCCCTCCTGCCAGTCTGTGTGGATTTGGTGTCTTTAATTCCATAGTTTTCAGACTTCCATGTAACTTAATTTCTCTGTTCTGACTGATAGTTGTTTTATAATTTAGTTGTAATTTTGATATGATTGTGTGAAGAAACAAGCTGTATTTACCTATGCTGCCATCTATTTTATTTTTGTTTTTATAGAAATCAATACTATTTCATCTCTTGGCATTCCTTCTTTTCTTTATGCAATATGCTTGTATGTGTGTGCATGTATGTATAAATAATGTATATATATTTGGGTTAGTGTATGTACTAAATGCAATTCATATTATCTTTGTATCACCTAATCATTATGTAGCTGGGCGGCATGGGAGTTGGCCTCTTGTCACCATGTGTACCCGTTGCATGAAGATCTGTGAGGAAGGAAATAAGTTTTATTAACAGAATTCCCAATTTGAAGGGGCTGGGGGCATCCTTGCTTGGAGCCAACTGAGTCAACCTCTTCCACAAATAGAAAACCAGCCAGCCCCGTGAAGATTGAAGTCCAACTCCGTGCCCTGAAGTTCCCTGTTATTGCTTATCTGTAGCCCAAGGTTGTTACTTAAAAGGGTCTCCATCTCTTTAGCTCCAGGCTCTCGCTCTCTCTCTCTGGTGCCAGAGTCACCATTGCCTCACAGCAGCTCTTTTTCTTTCTCTCTTTCTCTCTCTCTCTCTGGGTGTGGGGTGTGCTGCCAGCTCACTCCAGATGGTCATACAGGAGAAGCTCCATCTGCTTCCAGAACTTTGTCGCTCATGCCTCCGTGTGCTGCTCTCAGTCTCTATGTCCTGTTCCCAGGCCAAAAGAGTGAAAGCAGCCCAGGACCCATGTGTCGGCCTGCACTGGGTGGTAGCATCCCAGTGAGGCACACACCCCAGTGTGAGACCCTGCCTCTGGGGGTTCACTTCCAACAATGCAAGGCCTAAGCCCCAAGTGGTCTCAGCATCTTCCACTCCTGCCCATGTGGGGTAGAAGCAGGATCTCAAGAAGCCAAAGGGTCAAGTGGTCAAGAAGCCAAGACACCAGGAGACCAAAAGAGACAGCTTCTGCCTGCCTGCCTTATGTTTACAAGTCCTCTCCCAGAATCACTCTGGAAGCCAGTGGTAATGTCCAGCTCTCCAAACAATGAGGGCTGGTGTTGGCCATGTTGGCCTTTGCCTGTCTTGTAGCTGCCACGTTCCATAAGGGAGCAGAATCTCCAGTCACACGTGTTCTGTACAAGCTCCCTTTTGTCGAGTCACAGGCTGCCTGGCTGCCCTGGCAATGTCCCTCCTTTAGCGGCCCCTCTTTTCCCACGGAGGGCAAGCCACTTTTAATCAATTCTGCCCTGTGCCCTGCCTTCTCCAGGAATGCTCTGTTACCATCACAGTGGTAAATGACATCATATAGTATTTTGTAGTTAAAAATGCTTGCATTATTTGGTCATCAGAATAACAATAAAGTGTATTATTGTTTCCACTCCACAGCTTAGGAAATGGAGATTTGGTGAGGTTGGGTGACTTAGCCATTATCATGGAGATAGTAAACAGAAGAACAAGGAATAAAGCCTTTGTTTCTTAGTCCCAAACCCATTGTTCTTTTTCCTGGCAGACCTAGGGGTCCCAACCCTTTCACTACTAAGGACATCGTTGTTTTTTAAAGATTTAATTTATTTATTTTTAGAGAGAGGGGAAGGGAGGAAGAGAAACATTCATGTGCAGCAGAAACCTATACCTGTTACCTCTTGAACACACCACAACTAGGGATTGGGGCCCAAACCTCAACCCAGGCATGTGCCTTGACTGGGAATCGAACTGGTGACCTTTCAGTTCACAGGCCAGCACTCAAACCAACGAGCTGCACCAGCCAGGGCAGGGCGTCATTTATTTTATATTTGGCTAAAGACTCCATGTGCTGAAAACAATAGAAACCAGTCATTTTAGTGTTACAGCCATTACTACAAACTAAGTTAAGAACATATTCATCACCTGAAAATGAAATTCTGTATTCATTAGCTGCTAATGCACATCCTCTCTCCCTCACTCCCTCAGTCCTAGGCATTCTGGATATTTCATAGAAGGGAAATCATATTACAGTTTGCTATTTTACAACTGGCTCACCAGATGCTTTTACTTCATGTTGTTAAGGTCCACTCATGATGTAGCATGTATCTGTACTTTATTACTTTTTATTGATGAGTAATATTCCGTTATTTATCCATTCATTATTGATGGACATTTGGATTGTTTTTACTTTTTGTCTATCACGAATAATGATGCTGTGAACATTTGTGTACAAATTTTTGTGTGAACATGTTTTTATTTCTCTTACATATATACCTCTAAGTGGGACTTGGGGGTCATATAGTAACTCTGTGCTTAACATTTAAAAAACGCCTTCCAAACTATCTTCCAAAGTGACTGTACCACGGTAAATGTGTTTTCGAAGTATTGAAAGCAGATGAGTCTTAGGGAGAGTAATATACCACAGCCACTTCCCAGAATGGTTCCCTGAGGCAAAAACACTTCATCAACAAAAGAAGAAATCGTGGTGAAACCAGAGGTCTGCCCAGAACTCAACCCTTCAGGAGAGGGACATTTGATTCATTATTCTCTGATTCAGGAGAGGGACATTTGAACATTTCCTTTTTGTCAGTGTAACAAATTTAAATCTCAGCAATATGGGAACTCAGAGGAGGTCCTGGGTCAGAAAATGCCCTCAGTACTTCATGATATGCATATAATGTAGGGGCAAAGAAAATAAACCTGGACACAAATTAGATCTTACCTTCATGTGACTCTCTGTCCTTACCTATAAAATAAAAAGTGATAACAGTGACCTGACATACATCACAGAGTTGTTATGGAAATCTAATGAGATAATAAATTTCAAAGTTTTTTTGTAAACAGCAAAAACAAGTGAGGAAGTAGATCCCCTGTCGAATGAGCCTGAAAGCTGATACAGCATCCTTGGCCTATTGGCAATCAGCAACGGGTTCTCTGTATTGTTACCGAACAAGGGTCCGGGGTTGGGGGGCAATACTTGGCCCACCGAGGGATGCCAAAAACTGCTTCAGAAAACAGGGGCCTCTCCCAACGACAGTATACTAATATCTATTAGGCTCTTCTGTCCGCCGCCAATTGGAAAGACATCTCTCAATGCCAGAGATTTGTGAAAAGGAAACAAAATGTCTATTTAATGCTATTCAGGCCTAATGTGTTCCTTAAAATATTAAAGTCTTTAAGGGTATACACCTACACATACACACACACACACACAAACACACAGCACTCCCTTCTCCCACTGTCCCAACTCCGGGTACCGTAAATCAGGAAAAGAGCACACGTCCGTTTTTCAGGTCACTGGCACATGAGCTGTGTCGCCTGCCCAGGCAAGATCTCCAATTAATCCAAAGTCATGTGGCACCTTTCACTGGCAAGAGTTCTTTGTACCAAGTTCCAGTCAAAGTCTCTCCTGGTTTCCAGGCCACTCGGCCAAAGGGAGCACCCCAAAGCCACATGGGCTTCTTCTACCAAAGCCGTACTCCACCAAAAGTGCGTCTTTCTTCTTCACCTGGCCACAGGGATCTCCATTCTGGCAAAGCTGAGTGGTCTTCCCTTTCACCTGGCCAAGAGGGGATCTTAACTGTTGAAATCGCGTGGCTCTCCCTCCTAAGGCTACAGGGGTCTACATCTTTCCAAAACAGTGGCTCTCCACCTCACCTGGCCAAGAGGCGGTCTGCACTCTGCTAAAGCCACATGACTCTCAAGCAGGCACTCTCTCAGAGAAGCGGCCCCCAATTTCATCCTGGGTAGCTGCCACTCACTTCTCCCTCGCCCAAAACTTGGCTACAGCTATTCAACATATCTATGAAACCAGTTAAAGGTTATAGATATGTCAAATGACCATTCCAGAGGTTAGCTGCAAAACTGTTGCTATGCAAAACAGCTCTCAATGGCCCTGCTCCATTTGTCCCTTCCCCCAACTGACACCTGGAGGGGTGGTGAGAACATCTTAATATTTCCTCCAATATTCCTGTACACTTTGAGTTCTGGACACCATTCCAAATCTTTTCCGCCCCCCCCCCACCGGCTGCACCTTGTATCATTATGAGATTAGGATTGAGATTTTTGTTTCTGAAGATGGCTGTTAACCCTCAAGAATCCACATTTCCAACTGAATTGAAACCCTTGCCTAGGAGGGTTTTCATTTGCTCCAGATGTTTATTTACTTATCAACTTTCTGAGAATTCAAAGGTAAGTATGACATATTCTTCAAAACCAGTTTTTTGGAAACCAGTCTGTGGTCTCATGATTCTCTGCCACTTACTTTGGCTTCGATGACTCTAAATTAGTTGAAATTTGTATTATTTTTCTCAATATAGTTGCAAAAGAAATTATATTTATTCATTGAGTAGTGATTTATTGATATATTTTAATGAGCCTGGCTTTAGGGTGCCATGATGAACAAAATAGGTCCTATTTTAATCTTTATGCTACTTAGAGTCTCCAGCGCTTTCTGTCTAAATGTTTCAGGTCCCCCTGATTCAGCATAACCCATAGATAGAATTATTTCTTTGCTTTAGAAAATGAAGGATAGATAAGAAATGACACAAGAAATAGAAAAGATATTCATACTGTGGGTTTAGCTCATGAGTGCATGGTGGTATATCAGGGAGTCCTGAGGAAGCAAAGACTTTATCTCTACGTAGTTATTGATCTGTTTTTACA
This sequence comes from Sturnira hondurensis, assembly GCF_014824575.4. Lineage (NCBI taxonomy): Eukaryota > Metazoa > Chordata > Mammalia > Chiroptera > Phyllostomidae > Sturnira > Sturnira hondurensis. The sequence continues at coordinate 3,185,468 of NW_028073027.1, forward strand.
GTGAGCTTCCTCATTCCACCCCATAGAAACAAATGCCCACCAAACTGTACTCACTGGCCTCTGTGCTGGGTAACTAGGATATAAGTCCTCTTGCTGAACTCAGAATCTGGTGGGTAATCAGCCGTAATCTCAAAGACTTGGGCAAGGAAAGCAACGAGTGTCACAAGGGAGCTCCAGAGAAACGGCTATCGTGGTTCAGAAGTGAGGAAAATTGTTCTAAACTGAGAGCAACTAGCTATACCCAGAGGGCTAGGGTTCAAGGTGTCTTGGAGGATTGGTGTGCTCCGGCCCCATGGCAGTGGTGGGAACAGGTGGTGCAGAGTGGGTCCACGACTGAATCCTTGCTCCCTGCCAGTGGTTACGATCACAGCAAATCCCTATTTAAGAGGCTGGAATACATGGATTTATTTGTAATGTATTCAGCCCTTGACCTTTTAAAATTTATTCTTTATTTACTCTTATTTGCATATAGTAAATTTCAGTTTTTAATATAGCAAGTCTGTGAATTTTGGCAGCTGCAAAGCCATGTAACAACCACTAAGAGGATAAGTTACATTATCCAACCCCACTGCCACCACACTCAGATTTCTCTCATGTGGCTACTGTTCAGTGAACCTTTTCCCATCCCAAGCCCCTAGCAATTACTAATCTGTTTTCTGGTCCTGTAATTCTTTCTTTTCCAGAATGTCACATAAATGGAATCATGTGGAACTGCTTTCACTTAGCATAATGCATTTGAAATACATCCATATTGTCAGCTGTATTGCAAGTTCATTCCTCATTGCCAAGGAGTTTTCCACTGTATAGACAAAGCACAGTTTGTTTATTCATTCACTGAAGTTCATTTTGGTTGCTTCAAGGTTTTGGCATTTATAATTAAGGCTGCTATAAACATTTATATATAGTCTTTTGTCTTAACATGGGTTCCCATTTCTCTTGTGTAAATACCTAGAACTAACATTGCTGGGTCATACTGCGTGAGTTGAATTTGATAGGGAATATCAAACTGTTGTCCAGAGTGGTTATCCTTCTTTATGCCTGCTCTTTAGCAACAAATGAGTTCCAGCTGCTGCATATCCTTGCCAACACTGGGTATGTATATCTTCTTTTATAAAATGTCTCTTGAAATCTTTTGTTCCTTTTTCAATTATTTTTTCATTGAATTTTGCAGTTCTTTGTATTCTGTGCATATGTCCTTTATCACATATATGGCTTTTAAATTGTTTCTTTAATCTATGGTCTGCCTTTGCTAATCTTTAATTATTGTAGTTTTTTTTTAAATCCTGTTCCCAAGCCCATCGTCAGACTAACTCTTCTCCTCCCCACTCAAAAGTTTACAGAGCCTTTTGACTGTTTCAGTCACAGTGCACCCATGAAGATGAAAAGGACGACTGTCTTGTTAACAGGGACCCTTTTGGTAGTTGGAGAGGGAGTCTAGGTCTTGAAACATCAGTACTTCGAGGAATGATGTTCGGAATGCCATAAGTAATGTATAGGGAGAGTGTTATACTATAGGGCATTGTCTATAGGGCATTGTCTCTCATTGTGGCTACTGGTTATCAAAATACTTTCAGAAAAGTCTTCACAGGAGGGAATGAATAGTTCTAGATAATTGGGTTCCAGAAACTATAGTGAAGTGTCTGCCCCTGTATAGCCCAGTGTATTATCAGTTACGAAGATGGGGACTGGGGATGGAGAAAGAACAGGCCCTGGACAATGTCTTTCTTATCTTGATAAACCACAGTCTTACACTCCAACAACTGAAGAGCAAAAGAACCACTTCAGAAGCCATTACTTCACTCCCTCTTCCCCTTCCTCCTTCTCTTGGGTTGCTGTAGTTGTCTTTGTCTTCATTTACAATTTGTATAAATAAAAGCAGACATGATACATGGATAAAGAAATGTCCTTCTTAACAGTGTACAGCTGCAGGTATGTGTGACCCATCAGACAGACTCGGGGCACAATCATTTTTCCCAATCCAGTCTTTATTTCTGTCATTGGTACCATTGCTATGCATCATTTCATTATTCAAATACCATCAGTGACTCTCAGTTGTACCAATATAAAAGTATGAATTTCTTATGCTGTACAGTCTTAGTCTCCCATTCTCACACTCGACTAAATCACCCCACTCTCTGTAATTCAGCCCTAGCTGACTGATGGACTGGTCACAGCTCCCTCACCCTCTCTGCCTTTACCAATGATATTCTTTCAGCCTGGACTCCTTCCCTTGTATCTGTCAGGACTCTATACATTTTTCAGACTTAAAACAGATGTCATCTCTTTTGTGAGGCCTTCATTGAACTCCCCCACCCCCTGTCAACATACATTCACACATCCCTTGCAAAATTGAGAATTCCTTCTGCATTCTTATGACATGCATTTTCTTCCTAGCATTTACTTCATTTTGCTTTGCATTGCAATTGTTTGCCTGTCTGTCCACGCTCTCTAAATAGTGAGATCTTTGAAAGCAAAGACCGTGTCTTCTTTGTATCTTTGTCCCCGCTCATTGGAGCCTGTTATAAACTGTTGCATATAGTAGTTCACATTTAAGCTTTGTTGATTGAAGGACATGACATAACCCACAGTTCACCTTGCTCGTGACCCGGACAGAAGAGGTGTCTGAGCAGCTGATAGCTGTAACTGGAGGTGACAGGGTGATCTGCTGTGTTCTAAACATATGCAGCCTTGTTTCCATATTGGCAGGGATTAAGGTCTCTGTCTAGGATAGGAAAGGGTGATTTGATCTTGAGTAAGCAACCCAGCTCCAATTGTCTACCTTAAATGCCTTCCATAGTTCTGGTGATTTTCTACTAGTATGAAATGTTCTCCTTCCCAGACAGTTGATGGAGGAGCTGAGTCATGCCTGACTATACTTAATAAGACAGAGGCAGCTAATACCAGGGGAAGCTGCCTTCGAGGACAACCTGACATTTCTGATTCCTCTGCTTTGTAAAAGTGGGTGTTGTGAAGGAAATTTGAGCATGAAGAAAGCTCCGGAATCTCCATTGGAAACGGGACGAAATAGTGACACACTCTAATTCAGACAAATGTGACCTGCCCCACTGCCTCTTGCCTGCAACATGTTCCTTCTGGTTCTGGGAACTGCTAATCAAGGGTTTTATGCTCCTCATTACAGAAATTCAGTTTGTTTCAGTTTCTATTAACTAGTGCCCATCCAAACCAGCTCCACTCTTTTTTCCTTATTTTACATTTTGACAATTCAGGCTAGAAAATGCCAATGAAGTTAGCATTGATTATAAACCCATCACATTTTAGGGATGGAAGGGATTAGAGATCATCAGATTTTATCTTCTTATATATGAGAAAACTGAATCTAAGAAAAGGAATTTACTGAGCTACAGTTAGTTTTAAAGTTTAGACTTTGGAATGGGGGAGATCTGTGTTAGAATCCTTTTCTCTCACATACTTGCTGTTGTTAAAACATAAACTGAAGCATATTAAAAAACTTTGAGAGTATAATTGATTTGAACTGGGGAGCACCAAACTGGAAGTGGTGAGGAGCACTCCAAGGACAGTAGCTAAGGGCAATACTTTTATGAAGTGGGGAGGCAAAACAAGGAAATTATTTGATTGACTGTAACTTAAGTGGTTGTATTAGTTGAGAAAGTCTAGTTGGCTACTTATGATTGATTTCCTTAGGTTTCTATTTCTTGACCATGAGTCATTACAGGCTTAAGTTTTGCTGTACTTAGGTAGGATGCTTATTTATTAGGCCTACCTCAGTCTAATGGCCTTCTTCATTGTTCAATTAATTTAACACTGTGTAACTGTGCAGATTTTCTTTAACTTATCTACAGCTCATGCTCCTCTTTTCTCAAGTAGGGAAAACAATAAAACCATCTGAAAGAGTTGTTCTGAGAATTAAAAAAGATAATAAATGTAAAACAGTTAATACCTGACATATGGAAAGCATGCAACATTAAGTAGTGGCGGTGGTAATTATAATAATGATAATACTGGTGCTCACACTGGCGGAGTTAGGACAAGAAATTTAGCCTTCTGCTCCTATGTTGTTGTTCTCCATATGAAAACTGCAAGGTGTACTTCAGAAACTATATTCAGTGGCAAGGAAGTTTAAGGATATTTTTCTGAACATGAATTCCTACATTCAAAGAAAGCCTCAGTAGCTAGTTTTCTATAAGACAGAAGGAAGAAGGGAACCTGTTTCGAGATGTTTGCTAACATAAAGAATCGAAGTGAGTGGAGTATTTGAGGGAAGGAATAATAAAGTCTTCAAAACAGAAGTCAAAGGACCAAGTGTGATGCCAGAGAGCCTGAGAGGAGGGAGAGAGGGCTGGTTCTGGAATCGAAAAAAGCTCTGTTGCCTTATAGCACTGCAAGCTTCCCAAGTCACTCTGAGACTCCCTAAGACTCCTACCTATTGTGTCTTCTGTTAACAGTGATGGATTTGTATTCTTTGATAATGTGTGGTCAAGGGAGGAAGGCAATGGGGGGAGGGGGGTACAGGGCTGGGAATATAAGACAGAAAAGTGTACTTGAATAAGAATTAAATAAAAAAAAATAAAATAAATAAAACTGTACTTGAAAAATAAATAAATTTTTTAAAAATAACTAAATGTTTTTAAATTTAAAAAAAAGGAGGAAGGCAATGATTCCTAAGTGATGACTTCGGAACATTTTCCCGTGTGAAAGTGTATAAAAAGCTGTGTTTCTAATCAGCCACCTTCATTATCAATTTCCCCACAAGGAAGGGGGCCATAGCATTGGAAGGCTAAGAGTAGCCCAAGATGAGTGTGCTGGGCACACACTCCTCCAGCCCCATCAGAGCTATAATACCTGGACAGTTAGTTTTACCACGAAAAACTGTACAGCTGCAGACCCTATTCCTGGCCTAGTGCTTATTTCTCTTATTTTCTTTTTTCAGCTTTATGGTCATTGCTTTTTTTCCCCAGGGGTAGAACATTGGTATATAGCCCCAGGTGAGTGTGCATGGAGAGGGAATGTGTGTTCCATGTGAAAGAGGACTGACAATAAAATAGGTATTATCTGAGATTCTACCTTGATGTCTTTAGTGTGTGCTTCTGCTTCACATATGGAAAGTTCCTTCTCCTGTTTTGCTTCCTATGTTTCAGAGCTCTGGAGTTCAAAAAAATTGGCTCGTAATTTCTGCTTTCTCTTAGGAATAAATGTATGAGGCAGATGTTCTCAACCTTAAGACTATAGTGAGTCAAGAAGCTGAATATAAATATAGGTATAAGAATTCAACCTCTGACAAACTAGAAGGAAAGAAAACCAAAGCCTAATATAAATGCAGTGTAAACTCTTTCGTAATTGATATTGTAGGCAGAAGTTATGTGTGATGTGGAGCAAAAAATTAAGAATCTGGAAAGTTTCATCCTGCTTCTGCTCCTTACCCAGTCTTTCACCCAGGCATCCCCAGCTTCTGGTCCCAGAGCGTTATCTGTATAATGTGTCTTGGAACTGGGTGATTTGCAAGGCCCCCTATCAACATTCACTGTCAGACATTCCCCCGAGCCCATTTCTCATGCTCCCAGCTTTTTGGTGCTTGCTTCAACCCAATTTTCTCTCAGAATCTTTTGTTTTCTGCTTGTCACTACTAGCCTTCAAGAAAAATCTACATGCTTGACACATTATTAAAATTGAATGAGACTGTTCTGGCATTTCACAGGTGATGCCTCTCTTAAATTCAGCGGCAGGGTTGTAGCCTGCATCTCTTCCCCTGGCAGGTGGTGAAGACCTCAAACAGCCTTTCACTCCAGGCAATTTCCTGAGAATTGCTGGGGAGCTTCCTGACAAGGCTCACGAAGTGCTCTTTCCATTGACTTGTAGCTGTGCATGGAAGAAGGCTGCAAATTTTGACACGGTGAATCACACAGCTCCTAACTGCGTATTGAAGGCCTCTGATGGATTGTACTTTCACTAAACTTGTCTACCTGACCCTCCAGTTGGGAAGTGAGATGTGGGGATGGAGGGTACAGAGAGCCATTGAGTACCTGGAAGGCTTTACATTCATCCTATTGAATGGAAAGTGATTGCTCGAGCTCTCTTTGCTGATTAAGTCAGTTCATGCTTAGCTTGCTTTCTACATTTTAGGGTTCACATCTTAATCTTGGATCTTCTGTCCTCCGCTCTGGTAAAATGGGAAAAAAATCCTCAAAAATGTATAAAATAACTCATTTTTTGCTATCTTTCTAAGTCTTCATTTCTTCATCTGTAAAAATCAACATAATAATTGTAGCTAAAATTTATTGCCACATATTATGGTCCCGAGCATGTTGAATTTTTTGTGTATGGTCTTTTTTACCACTTTCAGCAGTTCTAAGGGATAGGTATTTTCATTATTTTGCTTTATGTGCTATTATATATGAAGACATTGAGGTAAGGGATCCTTCTTTCCAAATGCCACACCTATGGACAGCATCACCACCAACCTTGCTTTCACCTTCAAGGACAAGACCCATAGTTAATACAGTTAATAGCTTCTTTACCTGTAAAATCAGCTTCTTTACCTGTAAATTCAAAGGGAGGAAAGAGTAATTGCATGACTTAATTACAATGAATGCATGCAAAGTTACCTTCTATGACCCACTATTAGTGTTATTTGTCCAATCATCCCGGGTTTGTTTGTGTGTGTGTATCATTTGCTTAGTCAACCTCTATTTTGAAAAGGAGTATACTATTGCACTATTCACATTGCCAGTACCAGCTGGGCATGGTTGTGTACATATATGTTTGGAATATACGTTGTACTGAGATGATGTGATAAGAAGAACATGACTCCCAGATTGAAAAGAAGTGATTCTATGCTTGCCACTTCTGAGTTCTGTGTCGTTTATTAAGTTAGCTCTATGGACTTAATTGCCTTATTTGTAAAATGAGATGGTTGTTCTCAATGTTTTTAAAACTTGCTTGTAGCCTAACACACTCAAACACTTTGTGTTAGAGGTGAGTCCCCATAGGTTAAATGTTATCAGTATTTGTTAGGCCATATTCAGTTTGAAATAGCCATACTTAGTTTGGAATTAAGAAAGAAAGGAATGTAACATTAACAGTAGTGAAGACTACTGAACGGCTTTCTGCTAAACACATTAAAAGCCTTGTATCATTCAATCTTCAAACCAGTCTATTCTGAGACACAGGAATATTTCATTTACTTGCACATACTCACATTGCTAAAAAGTGTCAGAACAAAGATTTGAACTTGAGTTTTCAGACTCCAGGAACTGCCTACTGTGTGTTCCTTAGGGAAATGGATTTTAGGCCATAAGACACTTGGTTTGGTCTCTCCCCATTTCTGTCATTCACAGGCATTGAGCAAAAGTTTACATTTGCAGTAAGTGAAACAGGGTTTATTCTTGTAATATTTATTTTCTCTTTCTTCATATTATTGTTGTTATTTTGCTTCTTTACTTATGATTTATCTTTTAGGTAATGATGACTGGTAATTTAACCTACTTTTTTCCACCCCTGTTTGGTTGGCCCATTTCTCAGACCTTCCTTTTATCCTTTCTTAGCTTCCTTCCCATCATCTGTGGAATGGAATTATCCCATTGGAACGGGAGGTTACTACCAGATCTAAGATAAATACTGTATTTTGCTGTGTATAATGCAAACCCATATTTTTTGCCCAAACTTTCAGGAAAAAAATCTTTCATTTTAATTTTTAAGTTCAATTTTTTCTTTATTTTTATTTAGATACTTGTTATTTGCATTATAAGAGGTATTACTTTTTATATGGATACATTATTGCTTTCTAGAGTTATACTTTTAATACAAAAATGTAAATAAAAGAATTAAAAACACTTATATAGATACAGAATTAGTACTACCCATGTATAATGAAAATTCTTATTTTTCCTTTCAAAATTTGGCCAAGAAGTACACATTATACGTGGCAAAATGCAGTAGGTTCTGGGATTGTAAGACAATGTGGAAAACACCTTTACCACCAATGCTGGCAATCTGTTTCTTGAATGAAAATTCAAAGACAAAGACCAGGTTTTTGGCCTACGTGATGTTTATAGCCCCTAGCACTCATAGTACCCTGCATAAATATTATGTAATAATGAAAATAAAGAGAGCAAAAGCTGCTTGGTTATTTTTTGGGAATAGTAATTGGATCTCTACATCTTAATCATAAATTAGAAAACATTGTTTGAGGAAAAGAAAAAAAACATAAAAAGCAGCTAATGGCTGCTTAGAGTTTCCCCAGTGTACTGTGCCACCCTTGACATAAGCCAGTTAGTTTATTTATTATCACAACAGCCCTGCAAAGAAAAACATTCCCTGCAGCTGTACGAGGAAGCTCATTACAATGGTTTTCTCTTTTACAAAGAGAATAATGGAACTGTGGTAGGAGCATAGAGGCAGCATACCCGAAATTTGTTCTGTAGCCTGTTAACCCTGCTGCCACTGTCGGGAGAGAAGCAGAGCATTTGCTAGATGGCTACTAGATGATATTATTTTGTGTTTTTTCTCATTATGCAGAGCAGTGGGAAGGGTGTCAATTGGAATCTTCTCGAACATGAAAACATGATGAGTACAGGGACGTTTGTTGGATCAACCAACAACCAGGTGTGCCATGATGGCATGGGGACCAAGACAGAGCCTGCAGCCCTCCAGCAGCCCCTCAACCTGAGGACCATAACATTCTCTAGAGAACACAGTGTTTTTCTCAAGTCCTCTGCCACAAGGGGAACTTCCTAGAAAGTCCTGTTTCGGTAACAACACTTACACTCTGAAAGACCCCAACTCTAAGTCATCCTCCAGATAATTTGATTTTACAATTTTAAGTATCACCCACTATGGTGTACATTTTAAATTTAAACTCTGTAGGTGGGGTTGTTTTTATATTAGGATTCATTTTCCTTTTCACCTCTTCTTTTTTTATTTTGTTTTCACATACCCCTGGTAATAACTTCTCCACATTAGTTTTATTTTTTTAACTAGCCAGGCATTTCACTTCTAATTGATATAAAATGGTAGTCTTTAGGACTATGCAAAGATATATGCGCAGTATTGAAAGGAAGAGTAGTATACTACTGGGAATAAAGCTTGTTTTAGCAACAAACTCGAACAGCCCCTGCGAAACTGAAGCTGTAGCTTGTGGCGTCTCCCCTCCCCCAACCTGTTTTCTGAGTTTGGCATTCTTTCCTTATCTGGCAAATCTTATCAAACACTCGGGACTGTTTCTTATTTTCTTTAAATTGCTCAATCAAGAAAACTCCTTTTTTTGTGTGTGGGAATAAGGTATGTCTAATCATCTGGTCCAGGAAAGCCTTCTGTTGAGTTATTAACTGGGCATTGTTGAACAGCACCGGCAACATGAGAGGGACTGAGGACCCTCACAGCCCCTCCTGCTTTCCTCCCCCGCCCCTAACTCTCCTTTTCATGGCTTCCTTCACAGCTATCCAGTTTCAGCCGTATTTTCTAAACCCTTGTCTGAGTAACTCTCCTCTGAATAAAAAATGTCAAGTTTTGATAATACTTTTCCACTTAAATCCTACTCTGAGAAATATGGTTTGTAAATGTTTTTGAAAACTGGTGATTTATTAGTAGAACACTGCTAGAAAAATATCCAGATCTTTTAAATATTTTTTTCTACTGAGGAACGAAAAGGAATATATTTTTAAATGTAAATATTAATCAGAAATATAGAGACTCATGGGGTAGATAAAACCTCAGAAATGTGGGAATGTGCATGGGAATGACCCAATGATTTTGTTCATCGGTAGAGTCCGATTCAGGAGGTTTGGGTCGCGCCTGAAATTCTATACTTCTGAACAGCTCCCAGGGGGTGGTGCTGATAATAATGGGTCATGGACTACTTTCTGAGTAGCAAGGATATAAAATAAAATAAAGTTATTTCGTATGTAAAACCTAGAGGTAAAGAGTTCAGGGCTGGTAAGGCCTCTCCATACTTTATTCACTTTCACGTTCCACCATCTTTAGGGTGTGGCCGTCCTACTTACAATCCAAGATGTGACCCCTACTCCCGTAGCTGTGTGTGTCGTAGCAAGGTGGAAGAAATGAGACGCAGGAGTTAGGGTAGAACGCACAGGAATGCGCCAGTGTCTCTCAAGGACGGTTTCTGGATTTCCCACGTGATGATTTCAAACGCGTGGATTGACCAGATCTTAGCTGACCACGTACAGGTGAGAGGGAAGCTGCGAAATGTAATGTTTATTCTGAATGACTGTACACAACTGAAAATTCCCATACTCTAGAAAACGGAAATTTAGGGGATGTGGTGAATGGGACATGTCTGGCAGTCTCTGCCATAGTCCTGGGGAGAGCAAATAATTTTCCAAAGGTTCCATAGAAAACGGCACTTCACAGTTTACTTATAACTAATATGTGCACAGAACGTCACCATTTCTGTGGTACTTTATATACTAGGTTCATTCAGTTTTCATTCCTGCTCTGCACTGTTCCAAGCTTCATATTTTGAATGTGGAAACTGAGGTTTATAATAGCTGGGGGACTTTCCCTGACCACCTTTGTTAAAACTGTACTGTGTACCCCAGACTCTCCCTTCTCCTTCATCCCTCTTTCCCAAACCTGCTTAACAGGTTCTATCTTCGACTTTGTCGCATTGACTTACCACCCACCAACATGCTCTACGCTTATTTATTTAGCACCTTGACTGTTTATTGTCAGTTTCCTTGCGTTAAAAGGTGAGCTCCATGAGACCTGTGTTTTGCTCACAAATGCGTCCTGAGCACCTACTTTAGTACATGACATGCGATAGGATGTTCAGTACATAGTTTTTAAATGAATTAATAAAGCCAGGGCATGTCAAAGCCTCTTTGAATCATGTCTTTCATCTCCAACCCTAGTGTTCTGTGCTCCTCTACTAGGGCTCTTGCTACTATTTGAGTGTCTAGCACTTCTCTATTTTTCCTCAGAAACTTGCCCACACTTAACTTGTTGATTTACTCTTTGTCTTCATGCCACTCATTCAAAATTGCTAGCCAGTTTAAACAGTTTGCTCACACCTTGGATTCTCTCTGGGTCACAGCCCCAGGCTAACATTTCCTGAGGAGCCAAGTGAACCACTAGAAAAACAAAACTAACGGAATGGAAGTAAAACCAGCCCTTCCAGTAGACTTAGTCTCTGCTCTCAGGCTTAGCCAGGACAACTGGAATGTGCTAATGGGACAGTTTTTAAAGTGCCCTCATTCACGTGGGGTTGCAGTGTGCGATGTTAGAAGGGACAGGTTTTGATTTCAAGCTCATCAAGGACCACAGTCTCCACCCTAAATATCATATTATATCATATCATGATATATTATAATAGAAATATGAGTAACATAGAATATAATAACTATTGGCCTACCTGGAATCCTGTTTTAACTGTTGGATCATTCTACCAAATACTTTCAGTTAGTTAACACTGTGTCTAGGTCTTTTCTCTCTAAGATTATTAACTTCTTGATGGTCAGGTACCCATTTTGATTTATCAGGCAGATACTGCTAATTTGAACTGAGCTCCTTTCATATGCCAGGCCCTTTAATTTGTAACGACACTATAACATAGGCATGTTATACATGTAGAAACTGAGTGTGAGAGGGGAAGTATGTTATCCAAGATAACATGACCAGTATGTGGCACAGAGAAAATAATTACATATAGAAATTAATTCCACAGTAGATCTTCCAGTATTTAAAACCTTTTCCTTTTTTTTTCTATACGCAAGCTTCCTGTGTTTTTGCACCTATACATCCCTCTGCTTCAGCCCTCGGAGCAGTGCCTTGCTCACAGCAGATGCTCACTAAATATTTAATAAATACAAATATAGGAATAGCTTTTCTGTGGGAAATATCTTGATTTGAATGTGTGAGCATAGATGGCAGCCGAGCATCCTAGATTACGCTCAGGCAGCTTTTATTTGTGCCACCGCTCAGGCAAAAGTAAGTCAATTAATCTCTCTGTTTCTGCTTCCTGGCATGTAATGTGGGAATGGGCACGAAAGCCCGAGAGGGTGTTGTGAGCTTAATTAGTTAAAATGTATACCCTGTTATATAAATGCTAATTGCTGTCAAGAGCGTGGGTTGGATTTTCCAGTGACTTGCCTTCGCAAGTCTTTGCACATTTCCATTAGCTCCCTGTGCCTCAGCCTTAAGAAATCCTTTGGCTGAGAGAAATGATGACTCTGTGCTTACCCATGTTGAGGGGCTAATTTAGAGAGGCTTCCACTGCGGAGTAAACAGGATAAGAAGGGACATTTTAAACCAAAAGGTAATTCACTGCCAATAATTCATTACCCCTATGCTGTTATTAGAGCCATTCTATTTACATAACAGCCTTTTCCCAGTCCTTTCTTCTGATGGTGTCTGCAGAGAATCATATAATTAACTTGGTACTACATGACACTCCAGCCTGATGTCATAGATTTTATATTTATTTGTTCATTGAATAATTTTAAAAGCCCTGACAAAAATACCCTCAGGTGGCTGGCTAGAGAGACGTAAAAACTCACAGAACTAATTTTAAAAGGGCAAATACTCAGAAGAAAAAGCTCAGCAATAATACTATTTTTGCTAATGTTTATGAATGCTAATACACGTGCTTTCAGTCCCTCTAGTAAAGGAGTCTGATTCACTTTATAGATATATTCATTTGTCCATGAAACATTCTGAAAGGGAGATATGTAGCAGGTATAATGATTTCTTTTTTTAAAAGCATATTACATTTAATTTGGTTGAAAAGATATTAAGCCTATGCTATCAGCTAAAAATCCTGGTTGTTGATCTGTATTTAAATTTAAATATGCAAAATTCTTTAACAAATGCCAGTTTTAAAACTGTCTGCTTTTGATTTATTAAGTTAGTTTACGAAAGGAAAATTCAGCATTTCTTTATTAGTCAAGATAGGCAATGCTAGTTGCTATAACAAATATTCCCCGAATCACAGTGGCTTAATACTATAGAGGTTTATCTTTCACTCAGTTACAACCATTCGGAAGTATGGTGGCATTCTCGAGCATCTCTGTCCTAGCAATGTCAGGATCCAGGCTCCTTTTACTTTTTGATGCTACCCTTTTTTTAAATATCTGGTCTCCATGTAGGGAAAGGTCTCCATGTAGGGAAAGAAAAAAACACCAAAGATTATGCTTAAGAGTTAGAGGTTGTACAGTGTTTCTGGCCACATTGATTGGCCAGAACTAGATCATATGGACCCAACCCAGTTGCTAAGGATATATAGTTTTCATACAGGCCAAGGAAGAGAAAACAGAATTAATGAACATTTAGCTACTAGCTGCCACAGCCTGCCTTAGTGATCACCAAAATTCCATTTCATATGTCTTCCTAACTTAGTCTGGGCACATGCTTTGTGGTTGAGGTGTCATAGTTCTCTTTTTCCGTCTTCTGTTTTACAGTCATCATTTTCCTACTTTATAAAAAAAATGTGTCACTAATCATCTGTGATAGTATTAATCATTGCCCAGTGCTATAGAGACCTCCAAATCTAAACAAAGTGACAATTTGTAATGCTAGTGTCAAAAAGCCTTTTTCAATCGAGATACTGCTAACCTCCAGAAAGCCTTCCTCTTTCTCCCCACCTCACCAGTGTTGCTGTTGAGAGAGAGTCTCCACCTTAGAACGTGGTCTACTGGCCCATGTTGGGGGGATCTGAATTGAGATGTATTGTAGTGTAGGACTTTGGGGAGGAGGATTTTCATTTACTAGTCTTGCCTCAACCATCATTCAAATTTAAACAACTACTTTAGAGCTCTTGAGAGAGATGCCTTTAGGAACTGAATAAAGAATATTTTTTATGAAATATAGAAGCCAGTAGCATATCATTACATCCAGAAAACAAACAATATGGTGAAGTTCCAGGCTCCATCAACTGTCCAATTGTCTCTCTCTCTCTCTTTCTCTCTTAAACTAGATGTGATAATTCAAAAGTGAATGACTGTTGTGCCAATGTGTATTAATATAATTTTTGGAATTAAAAATGAAATTAATATTTTTCTAACAGAAAATATGCATGATTAGGATGGTTTGATACTGAGAATGGTTTTACCCATTTATGGCATACTAGATATTTCTTTCCCTTCTTTCTCCCTTTTTTCATCTTTTCTGTATTTTTTCATTATTAATATTTTAGTTATTTTAAGCAAATCATACACAGAGGAGTTCTTAAGGCCAAAATCTTAAAACACTAAGATAATTGTATTCTTTCGGCCTCAATTTTTCTTATTACTACTAGTTATCTTCACCAGAGGCAATTGTTTGTTTTTATTATTTTATACATTTATCCTAATATTTCAGTCTATATTTTATTAACCAATTTGTCTAATTTTTTAATTTTTCATTTAGACCTTATTTTTCACTTTATTTAAATTATAGCAAATGAGGATTCTCTCTGTTAAACTACTATACCCTCTACTTTCTCTACTCATTCTTCTCTATATCATACCCTCTCTATATAATACTTTTCTCTACCCTCTTCTCTATTACAGTGTTTAGTTGAATTAATAGTCATTCATAATTGCTTTGCTTCCATGTTCTAACTTTAATTTGTATCTTTTGCTAACAGTTTTCATAATTTCCAATTGTCTTTCAGCATAATTTTACACAATGCTAGCCTAATCAGATAATCAATTGCAATTATTATTGTTTTTTCTTTTTTGAGCCTCTCTATTTCCTCCCATTTACACTGATCCATCAACAAGCCCTGCTGCATAGCTATTATGCAGAGATCTCCTTCCCTAACATCCTGGAACCCTTCCCCTCTCCAACTGGATCCCTATTCAATGATCTTGTGTTTTCTTTTTTCTTGACTTTTTCTCTCATTTTGGTGGTATGTACTCCCCAGAAGCTCTCTGATAAAAAGCACATGGAATATAAAATTACTTAGTCTTTACGTATTTGAAAATGTTACCTTCACACTTGCTGTTTTGTTGGGTTTAGATATGACTGAAAATAATGTTCTTTTAGGTGAATTGTTTCATTATCTTCTAGCTTCTAGTATTAATTTTTGAAAGGTCGAAAACCATTCTGACTTATGGTTTATTGTATGTAACCATTTTCCCCCTTCCTTCGTACTTCCTGGTGATTTGTATAATTTTTTCTTCATCCAGTTTTTAAAAATATTCTTGAGGTGTCTGTTTTCATTCACTATGCTATGGGAGTTGACAGGTCCTCTTAATTAAGAAGGTTATGTATTTCAGTTCTAGGATTCCTTTGAATTAGCAAATTGAGAGTTTTCTTCTTTTTAAAAAATGTCTTTGTTATAGGGCCCCTCTTATTGATATATGGACACTCCTGGACTTGTTTTATAATTTTCTTATCTTTTTTCTATTTCTCTTTATTAAATTCTCAACTTTAACTTTCAAGCAACTCATTTATTAAGTTTTAATATACTCCAATTTTTTATTTTAATGAGCTTTTTTTCCTCTTTGACTTTCTTATATCATTTTGTTCTTGCTTCATTAATGTAGCAGTTCCCCTATTTCTGGGAGGATGTTAATGATGGTGGCTTTTTAAATATTTTTTTCTTTGAATAGTCTTGATTTTCTCACATTTTCTTTTATATTGTTCATTTAGATATTCCCTTTTATGGTCAAAATTTTTTCTCAGATGTGTTCTGGGGCTCTCTACTTGTTTTTACGAAGTGGTTAAGAAGCCAACTGAAAATTCTAAATGTGAGCTTCCAAGACTAAATCAAGAAGAAATAGAAAATCTGAACAGACTTATTACAATCAATGAAATTGAAGCAATAATTAAAAAAAACTCCCAATAAACAAAAGTCCTAGACCAGATGGTATCACAGATGAATTTTACCAAACGTTCAAAAAAGAACTAACACCTATCATTCTCAAGCTATTCCAAAAATTTGAAGAGGAAACACTCTCAAGTTTTTATGAGTCCTGCATTATCCTGATTATAAAACTAGATAAAGGCACTACAAAGGAAGAAAATTATAGGTCAATATTCCCAATGAAAATAGATACAAAACCCTTAACAAAATATTAGCAAAACTACTTTAGCAACATATCAAAAAGATCCTACACCATTTTCAAATTGGATTTATTCCTGGGGTGCAACGTTTGTTCAATAATTATAAAGCAATTTACATAATACACTGTGTATACAAAGTAAAGAGAAAAATCACATGATCATATCAATAAATGCAAAAAAAGCATTTGACAAAATCCATCACCCATTTATGATAAAAACTCCCGACAAAATGGAAATAAAAGGAACATACCTCCACATAATAAAGGCCATAAATGACAAACCCAGAGCTAAGTAACATTGTACACAATAGGGGAAAACTAAAAGTGTTTCCTTTAAAATCAGGAACAAAACAGGGATGTTCACTTTCGCCACTCTTATTCAACATAGTAGGTCAAAGCCCTAGCCACAGCAATCAGACAAGAAAAGAAATACAAGGCATCCAAATTGAAAAGGAAGAAGTAAAACTGTCATTATTTGCAGATGACATGATACTGTATATAAAGAACCCTGAAGATTTCACCAAAAAAATACTAGAAATGATGAATAAATTGAGAAATTTAGCAGGATACCAAATAAATATTCAGAAATTGGTTGCATTTTTACACACTAGTAATAAATGACCACAAAAAGAAAATAATTTCATTTATAATTGCATTAAAAATGCCTAGGAATAAATTTAAGAATGTATTAGACCTGAACTTGGAAAATTATAAGACACTGAAGAAAGAAATTGAAGAACATACAAATAAGTGGAAGCATATACTGTGTTCATGGATAGGAAGAATTAACATCATTAAAATGTCCATACTACACAAAGCAGTCTGTAGATTCAATGAAATTCCTACTAAAACACCAATGTCATTTTTCATAGAGTAGAATTAATAATCCAAAAATTTATATTGAACCTGGAACAGCCAGAGCAATATTGAGAAAGAAGAACAAAGCTGGAGGAATCATGCTACTTGATTTCAAAGTATACTGCAAGGCCATAATATCCAAAACAGCATGATACTGACATCAAAATAGGTCTATGGTCCAACGGAATGGAATAGAGAGCCCCAAATAAAGCCACACCTTTATGGTCAATTAATATTCAACAAAGGAGGCAAGAACATACAATGGATTAAAAACAGTTTATTCAATAAATGCTATTGGGAAAATTAGATGCATGCAAAACATTTAAACTAGACCATATTCTTATACCATATATAAGAATAAACTCAAAATCAATTAAAACTTAAATGTAAGACTTCAAAATCATAAAACCTGTAGAAGAAAACATAGGCAATAAACTGACATTTTTCTTTGCAAATTTTGTTTATCTTCTTGGAAAATGGAAACAAAAGAAAAAAATGAACAAATAGAACTACATCAAACTAAAAAGTGTTTGCACAGCAAAGAAAACTCAACAAAACAAACAGAAATCTTACTGAATGGGGAAAGATATTTGCTAATGATATGTCTGGTGAGGGGTTAATATCCAAAATTTATAAAAAACTCATGCAACTCAATTCCAAAAAGAAACAAGTGACCTGAATAGAAACTTCTCCAAAGAGGACATGCAGATAGCCACTAGATGAATGAAAAGATACTCAACATCTCTAATCATCAGAGAAATGCAAATTAATACCAGGAGAGATCAACTCATACCTGTCAGAATGATTGTCATAATAAAGCAACAAAAAATAAGTGTGATGAGGATGAGGAGAAAAAGGAAACCTCATGCAGTGCTGGTGGGATCTTGTAAATAACTGCAGCCAGTATGGAAAACAGTGTTGGGTTTCCCCCAATGTTAAAAATAGAACTGCCTTACAACCCAACAAATCTACTTCTGGGTATACATCTGAAGAAACTCAAAACACGAATTTGAAAGAATATATGCACCTCATTGTTCATGGCAGCTTTTTTTTCTTACAATATCCAAGATATGGAAGCAACCCAAGAGCCCACCAATAGACAAATGGATAAAAAGTAGTGGTACATACACACAATGGAATATTACTTGTCCATAATAAAGTATGAAACCTTACCATTTGTGACAGGATGGAGTTAACCTAGAGGGTATTAAACTAAGTGAAGTAAATCATTCAGAGAAAGGCAAATACCATATAATTTCACTGATACACAATCAAAAGAACAAAATGAATAAAAAAATAGAAACACTCATAGATACAGAAAACAAACTGATGATTCCTAAATGTGAGGGGGTTGGGGAAGTGGCTGAAAAAGGTAAAGGAATTAAGAACTACACATTAACAGTTACAAAATAGTCATAAGGATGTACAACACAGCCTAGGGAAAACAGTCAATAGTATTGTAATAGCTATATATGGTGTGGGGTAGGTACTTGAAATGTCAGCAGGACTGCTCTGTAAAGTAAGTGATTGTCCACCAGGCTGTACACTGGAAAACTAATGTAAAATAATATTCAATGCAAAAATATTACCCTGAGTGAAATAAGCCAGTCAGAAAAAAACAAATACCTTATAATTTCACTCATATGTGGAATCTAATAAGCAAACTGAACTGATGAAGAAAACAGACTCAAAGAGGGCAGGGTGACAGCTAAGGGCAGGGGAGTTTTGGAGGTGGCAGGATTGAGCAAAAATGAAAAAGGACTCACGGACATGGACAACTGTATGGTGATTGCTGGGAGAAGACATGTGTAAGGGATATAAATGGCAATGGAAAACTACAATAATAAATAAGTAAAATTTAAAAGAAAAAATAAAATTCTAAATGTGCGCGTGAGGCTTGTTAACGTTGAGCTTTTCCGTTGGATAGTATGGCTGTACAATTTTATTGGTTAGTGAATCACTAGTACTAAGAGTGTTAGATTTTTCTTCTGAAGGTAGTCAAATATCCCATAGAAGATTCACTCATTCTTTTGCTCGGTGGGTAAAGGTCTCACTGATATTTCAAGTGATCTGAATGAGAAACGTTATTGAGTGCTAAGAGAGTGGATTAGAACAACGGGTGTCATGTTCAACATAGGTTTTATCTGATTTATCCAAAATTTATAAAGAACTTATTTCACCACCCTCTTCCATGTCCTCATTTTTGAGGTAACTGATTGCATTTGTCTCAAACTAAAAGATTATTCAACCCTGGCTGGTGTGGCTCAGTGGATCCAGTGCTGGCCTGTGAAACAAAGGGTAACCAGTTCAATTCCCAGTCAGGTCTCATGCCTGGGTTGCAGGCCAGGTCCCTGGTAGGGGTTGCTTGAGAAGCAATCACACATTGATCTTTCCCACCCTCTCTTTCTCCCTCCTTTCCTCTCTAATAAATCTTTTTTAAAAGATTATTCATATTGATACAAAGTGAATTCTTATTTTTTATGACTTAGCATAATAAAACTCTGCTATATATGATCCCAATCAGGGGATCTCAGCTAAGGGAGTGTCAGTGTCTGTACTTCGTATATTCCAAGGCAGAAAGGAAGGGAACATGATGAAATATCCTCTGGCCCTTAAAATAGCTTATCCTCATTTTAGAGGGGAATATAACTATAATCTTGTAACATTCCTAGGAAGAGAACCCAGAATTATTGGTGAACAGCACTAATGATTTTTCATCTTGCTGCTTATAGTTCCTCCTGGGTCTTTTCTGTATTCTGCATTGCAGATTGGGTTTGTCCTCCAGCTTTACTCTGCTGATTTGGGCTTTTTCATTTTCAATGAGCTAAGCTGGTTACCACATGTTCATTTTGATGTCGCATTATCTTTTCTCCCATTTTTGCTGTTACTTGGAGTTATATCTTGAAAAATTACTTTACTTCTCATGGAGTTTCACAAAGGAGTGTATTGGATGTATGTATTCAGTCTGACATTGTTATTTGAAAAACTATGGTTGTCATTTTCTGTAAATTGAATGAGCTAATTCTGCAATTTTAAGCTTTACTGAAAATAATTTAAAGAATGTGATAAGGTAGATATTTTATAAAAATACTGTATTGTCAAATTTGTATTGACATGAACAACATTTTGATCCCACAATTCTCGCTGTATATTGGATTTCTAAAGGTGTTCCTAAATGAAAGCATAGCAATTATAAACAGTAGCAATTTAAGTCTTAGAAAAGTCAGTTTGTTAAATTTCCCAGATCTAATATTTACTTAGGGATTTATTACTTACTTACAAATCCTTTTACAAGTCATAAAGCTTCAGATCCTTGGCTTTTATCAAACTTCAGGTAGCCACTAATGTAGTTGTTTTATCTGTTATCTGCTGTCCCCCAAATCTTGCCTAATAACCAACCATAAACTTTAGTGACAAACTTCATTGTATTGGTTGCATGAGTATTTTTCTCATGAGCCTGTGGGTTACCTGGTCAGTTCTGGTAGCAGAAGTTTGGCTTGGGTAAACCAGGCTGAGATTGCTCTTCATCTCTGGACAATGGTGAAAGGCCACACGGCATGCTGGTGGAGGCTGGCCAGCTGCCAGCTGGGGTGCCTCAGCTCTACTGCAGGTGTCTCTTATTTACTACTAAGCTTTCCTGCGTATCTGAGTCAACTCTGGCTGCTGCAAAAGAATACCATAGATTGATGGTTTAAAGAACAAACATTTATTACAGTTTGGGAGGCTGAGAAATATAAAAACAAGGCACCAACAGATTGTCTGTAAAGGCCTATTTCCCAATGTGCAAAGGACTCTCTTCTCACTTTGTCCTCAGGTGACAGGGAGAAGGTAGGGGAAGGCAGTAAAAGGGGAGGGAGAGGGGAGAGTGGGGCTGTGGGGGAGAGAGAGAGAACAAGCTAACTCTTTCTCTTCCTATAAGAAAAATTTCATCATGGGGAATCCACCTTCATAACCTAATTACTTCCCAAAGTCCCCATGTACAAAAACTATTGCATTATGGTTTCAGAATATGAATTTGGGGGGATACAAATATTCTATAACACTGGGCTTATTTTTATGGTAGTAGCAGGGTTCCAAGAGAAAAAAAATGCTTGTAGGACCTAGGCTTGGAATTGACACAAAATCGCTTTTGCTGTGTTGTTTGTCAGTGTTAAGTCACAAAAGCAGCCCAGTTCCAAGGTGTGGGAAAATAGACTCTCCTTCTTGATTAGAAGACATAGGATCAAATTGCAAAGGATGTGGAATTAAGGAGTCTGGATTAAGGAGGAGTATGAATTTAAATTTTTTAATTTCCATCTTCCAGAGATTTCGAGTGATAGGTAATTAAAAATAATTTCTGATTGGTAAAATATAAATGGGGCATAAATCACCAAATGAGTTTAAAGAACTGAGTAACTGCTAGAAGTCAGCACTCTTTGTCCTTGGTTATGGACAAATTTCCTCAATGCTTACATATATGTAAAACATTTTCAACTAATGCCTAACCACTCTCATTCAGAAATAGCTCACCCAGATTATTATAAAGAGACAATTTCTAATGTAAGTTTATATTTTATACTTAATTACTTATGAAGTTGAAAATATATTATTTAAATTATATATATTATGATTAGAACAAAATTCAACTTTTCAACACAGAGTATTATGTACTGGACAAAAAAGGAAAATGATGAAAAAGTTAAAAATCATCACACAAAAATATATTTTATTAAAATAAAATTTGTGTGAAAATAGTGGAATCAAGACAAGTTCAAGGAGAAAAAGGAACAATTGTATAGAATTACCAATGGTTAAAAGAAATCTTGTTTACATATGTTAGGTAGATATTGATATATGGTAAATCACAGTTTCATAGCCTATAATTTAAAAGTGGTAGAACTATTTTATTTTAAAATGTCATTACTTAAATATGACATTATGTATATTTTATCAAACTGTTCCCCTTAGGATGAAAAGTTTTAATACCAGCTGAAATGTAGGGAATATCCCATAATTAAATAAAAACACACACATATATATGCATGTGTGTGTATGTAGGTGAGCGTTGCAAGGAAGAAAGAAAACCATTTTAAGGTGATTGCCTAGGGCCTGTTTGTCTCCATCAGCCCTGGCCTCTCTGTTCTGGACTCCACAGGGTGACATCTAGAGCCCTCTATCCATATATCATTCTTAAAACTAAAAAAAAAACACACACACACACACACACATTTCTTATCACTGTTTTTCTGTGTGCACAATGATTCCTTTTTATTATAAAGTAAATTATACCCCTGACTGGTGTGGCCCAGTGGATTTTGCACCAGCCTAGGAACCAAAGGGTCTCTGGTTCAATTCCCAGTCAGGGCACATGACTGTGTTAAAGGCCAGGTCCCCAGTAAGGGGGCATGTGATAGGCAAGGACACATTGATGTTTTTCTCACTCTCATTCTCCTTCTCTCCCCCTCTTTCCAAAAATAAATTAATAAATAATCTTTAAAAAATAAAAATAAATTATAAAAGTTATTACAAATTTATTTGACTCTGAGTCATTGAAACTATAGCATTTTTGTTCCCCAATGGGTATCAATGAAACCTCTGATTTCTTGAGGTCTGAACCCTGCTGCCTAATGTGGTATCCACAGACACACGTGACTAGCTCAAATTGAGATGTGCCATGGGTATAAAACACATTGTATTTTGAAGATTTAGTACAAAAAAAAAAACAGAATGTAAATGTAAAACAGCTTGTTAATGCATTTAGGGGGGTTTGGGTATATCAAGTTTAGCAAAATAATATAAACTAACTGCATCTGCTTTTTAAAACGATTTGATGTGGCCAACCTGGATATCTGAAATCACATTATGTGGCTCCCATTCTACTGCTATCGGTAAGCACAGATCTAGCCCCACGCAGTCAGGAGCCCTGAGGAGAATCGCCTCTGTCCCCAGAGGGCTCAAAGAGCACATGACTTCTGGCTTTTTGTGTGTTCATTTTTTACCATTTGTGTAACATTTTATTTACTTGATGGTTGAACAACACTAGCACAAATTTTCAGTTATCTTAGGACTTATCACAGTCATAAAACAGAAATTCTGGTTTTGTTCATCTTGCTCTCTAGACTATAAGTTTGATGAGGTCAGGAACTATATCTGTTCTTGCTCACTGTTGCACTACCAGAGCCTAACTATGTCTAAGGGGCACATGCTACATCTGTACTAAACACTCAATTAATGAATAAATGATCCTTCTGGTATACCATGGCATGTCTAAATTTTGAAATGAGGAAGGAGTGTGATTTAACAGCTGACGTGCATGGCCCTATGTTGACTTCTGTTTCTGGTGAGATTCTCCCTGTGCCTTGTAGGGTTCAATGGGATTGAGCTATTAAATGAAATTATTATCTAAGACATAGTCATAAAATGATAAAGGAATGAGGGGAAAGTCATTTCCTCACACCACAGGAGACTATTGTATGCAGTCATTAAAAAGAGTTGATTGAAGGTGCCCAGAGAAGGAGTTTCCTGGGAAAGAGTGGGTGATCCCCAGTGCTGTTTAATGTAAGGTCACTCATCTGCCTTTTCTTTCTTTTTTGATTGTTCCAGAACGCTGCGATGACTGGGGACTAGACACAATGAGGCAGATCCAAGTGTATGAAAATGAGCCCGCTCGCATCAAGTGCCCACTCTTTGAACACTACTTGAAATATAACTACAGCACAGCCCATTCAGCTGGCCTTACTCTGATCTGGTATTGGACCAGGCAGGA
The DNA here is from genome assembly GCF_014824575.4 of Sturnira hondurensis. Taxonomy (NCBI): domain Eukaryota; kingdom Metazoa; phylum Chordata; class Mammalia; order Chiroptera; family Phyllostomidae; genus Sturnira; species Sturnira hondurensis. The sequence goes on from NW_028073027.1 coordinate 3,209,048, forward strand.
CCGGGATCTTGAGGAACCAATTAACTTCCGCCTCCCTGAGAACCGAATTAGTAAGGAGAAAGACATACTCTGGTTCAGGCCCACCCTCCTTAATGACACGGGGAACTATACCTGCATGTTAAGGTAGGCTGAGTTTTGGTGGGGAGATTCTCCTTTCCATTTAGTCCCTGGGTCTTGAGCTAGAGATGCGTGGCATATATAATGAAGCTGGGGAGGGGAAGGAAGCACCTAGAAAAAGTTATGAACACTCTACCTCAATGACTTAGCTAAGCATGGCTGAAAGAAGTGTGAGGAGAAAATGGTTGCGCTCCTGAGAACGTTCTTCACAGGTGGTTCCTGTCCATACTCTGATATACATCCAGGTTGTCTAAGGGTACAGCCTTGTTTATTTGTCCACTTTCCCTGACGTTGGAAACTGCCTACACTTTGTCCCCACCAGAGGCATCTATTCCTCTAGAGTCACAGGGGTGTCCAACTTTTGGTGTCTCTGGGCCACACTAGAAGAAGAGGAGTTGTATTGGGGCCACACATTAAATACATTGTGACACATAATCACAAAAATATCTCATGATGTTTTAAGTAAATTTATGATTTTGTATTGGGTCACATTCATAGCCATCTTGGGTCACATGAGGCCCTCTGGCCACAGGTAGGACTCCCCTGCTAGACAATAAATGAGGGAGGGAATAGAACCCATCAGTATCTGTTATCATCTTCTTTCAAAGTGCCTTAAATGGAATAAAATCCTGAGATGCCTTTTATTTGAGTACAGAATATTTGAGAGGTATCATGTGTAATTAAAAAAAAAATGCTTTCCAAACTTTTCTACCAAAATACCCCTAACAAGCAAATGGTCACCATATCCCTGGGAATTTAAGGATATAGTCCAAAGCACCCCATCATTGCACAAATTTTTTTTCAAATCCACTTTTTTCTTGAAAGTTCATGTCAACTTTGCATTTTACTCCATAATATACCTATTTTTTTCTGTACTACCAATTTATGTTGCTTTTGCTCTGAAAAAAATAAACTGAGGCCTCTCTGACAAATTATTATTTTAAAGCTTAGTTCTTTAGCTACTTTTGTCTCCAAGGTTCCTTTTTTGCTTCCAGACTTTATTTTTTAAACTCTCATCTGCATTATGGATTTTTTACATTGTTTCCTACTATTTAATAAATACATTGGTTTTCCAGGGCTGCTGTAACAAATTATATAACATAACTACAGCCTGGGTGGTTTAAACAACAAAGATTTGTTTTCTCACAGTTCTGGAGGCTTGAATTCCAAGATCAAGGTGTTGACAGGGTTGGTTTCAATCATCTCCCCTTGATTTGTAGAAGGCTATATTCTCTCCATGGTCTGCCCTCTGAGTTTTGATCCTTGATATTGGATAGGTTCTAACCATATGTTGTCTTTTTGCATGGCTTAGTTGTCTTTTTACATGACTTATCTCCAAATATAGTCATATTCTGAGGTACTGAGAGTTTGGTCTTTAACATGTGAATCTCAAGAGGACATAGTTTGGACTAGGCCTGTAATGGATAAGGCCAAATAACACAAGACAACAAATTACAGTAACATAACCTAACAATAGCTAATCCTAGACCTTCTGAATGCCCCATATTATTCATGGGTATTAACTGTTCTCTGATGAAGAATTTAGGACTATGCTTTGATACATTTAAACTGTGTACTGATTAAGGGGAGAAGGACTTCTTCTCTGTCACAGAAACACATGTCGATCACTATGGCCTTGGGAGTCCCTTAACTCTGACTGCCTTCTGAGGCTCTCACATGACTATTTAATTTTGTTTAGGTAGACTCTACACTGGCCTGTGGGCTCCAAGGAGCCTGAAATAGTCATATGTACATTATTTGTATCTTAATACTTCTTTGTAAGAGAGGTTAAAAAGATTATAGTGTAAAGAGCAGTGGATGAGAAGACAGAAAATCTAAAACCTAGGCTACGTTCCATCCATGCTGTTGCAAAAGGTAGGAGCTCTTTCTTTCTTTCTGCTGCATAGAATTCCATTGTGTATATGTACCATAGTTTTTTAATCCATTCATTTACTGATGGGCACCTAGCATTATGCTGAGTGAAATAAGCCAGGGGTTGGAGGACAAATACCATATGATCTCACCTTTAACAGGAAGCTAAACAACAAAACAAACAAACAAGCAAAATATAACCAAAGACACTGAAATAGAGAACAGGCTGACGGTGACCAGAGGGGAGAGGGGAGGGAATTTCAGGGGAAATAGGGGAGGGATTTAGAGGAACATAAAGGATACATGGGCAACAACTAAGAAGGGTGGAAATGGGTGGGAGGGGGGAGTACAGGGGGTGGGGTGGGATGGGAGTAATAGACAGAAAACTGTACTTGAAAAATAATTAAATAAATTAAAAAAATAAAAATAAAATAAAATAAAACCTAGGCTATGATCCCACCTCTGCCATTGCGTAGCTGGTGATCATAGCCACATCCATCCATGTCTGAGAACACTACTATCTCTATTCTGCGTGCAAAAGTCAACCTAAATGCTCTCTGAGCTCCTTTCCATCTTTAACAATTGTTAACCCATTAACATTTGTACGTGGACATTAGCAAGTATCTGGGAAGGGGCCACTGGTAGCTTTCTGGATGACCTTGGTCTCTACTATGCATTCTAGTGCTTCAGTATCTCTATTTCCCATTCCTCAACAACCAACTACTTATCTAGAGCTTTCCCAAGACTTTTCTAATCTGTGACATTACAAGAGCAGGGATGCATGGATGTTAAGGCCTAAGTACATCTTTAATGTTATTCTGTTAATTTTCAAATTGTTTCTTCGGTTTACCTGTCTGCCTATTTTCTATGTGTCTAAAGAAAAATCTAAAATTAGACTTGTCTTGTGGGGACACCAGAAGCTTCTCATTGTCCTGAGTTGATTCCTAAACTGAGAATGGCAAAGCAAAGCACTGAAATCATAAGCCTGACATTTTTAAGGCCATCAGGTTAAGATTCAGTTTCTAGGATTTTACTGCTTGTATTCTTGTTTTAATACCCCTACTGAGATAACATCCAGATTTGACTTTTGGAGCTGGAAAAGTTAACCCAATCACTGTTAATTGTCTTTTATGAAAAAATCAGAAAATGTATCTGTAATTTACCTTCTGTAATACCTTCTATAGAATGCTTTTATCTGATAGACACTTATTATTTGTTCGTAGAAATCATGCCTGCTACTTTCCCTTTCCACCTTATTACCATTGTCATGAGTCATCTTTAAACACCCTCTTTTCCCATCTTGGTGAGGAGAATGCATACCCCTACTCTTTCCATTGTATTTGGTCTTAATCCATGAGTCATTGATAATTTAATATGTATTTGATACTTTAAGTAGAAATATTAACAGGGTGGACCCACTTACCCATTACCCCCAAAATCACTTATTTTTATTATTTGTTTTCTTGATTGTTTTCTTGATTGTTTTTATTATTTGTTTTCTTGATTTGTTTTCTTGATTGTTTTCCCAAAATCACTTATTTTTATTATTTGTTTTCTTGATTGTTTTCCTGTATGTGCACACAAGTTTTTACATCAGTCCCATTCACTTAAACAAATATTTATTCAGCACCTACTGAAAGTTTAGGCACTATGCTAGTTGCAAGAAATATAAGTAAACAAACATGGTTATGCCCTTGTTTGAAATATAATAAATTAAGAGGAACAGAACAGCAAATCAGAACAAGGAAATGTCCAAAGTACTCAGAGAATTGGAGACCTAATATGGGGTACGTAGAGGATCACATGTAAGACCTCCTTTTGAAAGGTGGGGTGATGGGATAAGATGAGCCCTCCACGCAGACAAACCAACCTGTGCAAACATTAAAAACACTGTCTCCAGCCATCCTAACATGTTTTATGTATTTGTTAGTCTTTCCTTCATCTACAACAGCTTGGAATGGTTGTACCACTATTTTCATATCCATCTTTGTATTTTATAGATTTTTAAAATCGATTTCCATATTTTTCTTGTTGATCAAGCACTGGATGGAGACTTTTGATCATGTGCTCCACCTGTTACAAATTTGCCATATTCTATCAAGTGAAAAATTTTCCAGAAATAAGATTACTAGGGCAAAAGCTAAGAAATTTTAATGGTTTTAGAAATATATTTATTTTCTAAAAATTATTTATATCATTATCAGCCATGAGTTAATATGGTATTCTCACCTTTCTCTTACCAGCACTGAATATTATTGAGAATATTTTAAGCATGAAATTAAATATTTATATACATATATGCATGCATACATATGTATGTATATATACATACAGACAAACATATATACATTTTAGGAGCATATTTAAAAATACAAATATTTTAGTATATCAATAGTAGTTAATTATGTCTGTGTTTATTCTGTGATGTCAACTGATTTAGGAAATGCCCCCATAATGTATTTAATTCTCACATGAACTTGTACATATAAAGTCTCAATACATGGCATTACTTCACTTGGCTTTTTTAGAAATGTATTTACTGCATTAAAACAAATGCAAATGAGACTTCTCATTCATTGCATATTTCTTTTTTCAGGAACACTACATATTGCAGCAAAGTTGCATTTCCTCTGGAAGTTGTCCAAAAAGACAGCTGCTTCAATTCTCCCATGAAGGTCCCTGTGCACAAACTGTATATAGAATATAGTGTTCAGAAGATCACTTGTCCAAATATAGATGGATTTTTCCCTCCCAGTGTCAAACCAACCGTCACTTGGTACATGGTAAGCAAACTGGAGGGCATTTTACCCTCTCTAAAATGGCGTTGAGTTGGTGTAGAAACAGATTTTTCTTATCAGATCTTTAATGTCTTATTTAGTGACTTTATATAAATTTTTCACTGCTTCCTCACCTTGTAACATTTTAAAGAGTATGCTAGAGAGCACACTGCTTTAACCCATTATTTCTTAAATTGCATTCACTGACTACTAAAAGTACCTCATTTCTGTTAACTTCCCATAAAATACAATCTCAGAAATGTTGCTCACTTTCATTCTCTGCTCAGTAAAGTTGGAAACTGCTAATTCATCTGGTGAATATCAATTCCTTGACTAGTCAGTACTGCACTTTATTGCTTGTGTGTGTCTTCATATTGGCCCTTATTTGTGGGCACAGTCCACCTGTGGTCTCTTTCACATCTGAGGGATTTGGGAAATGTTTAATCAGAAATGGTAGTGTTGGAAGGTGGAACAGGTGACAGCAGCAGTTTTTTATCTTCAAATATCCGTATCAGCCCAAGCCAAAAACTCCTGGACAACATTTAAGACAATACTCAGTGTCAAGTTATCCACAAGAATCACTTTCAAGAAAACAAGTGAGACAAACCACAAACATGACCCATACAAAATCGATGTCACTAGGGAAAAGGAGTAGATGGAAATAAGGTGATATGGCAGACTGAAGAACAAATCCCCCAAAGCCAGTGTGTACTCACTAGAAAGTATGGTGAGTCAATTTAAAACCAGCAGCTGAAACTGGGAAGGGTGAGTCCAAGATGCTTATAGTGAGAAATTCTAGAGGGTTTGGAATTTTTCCAATGCATTGGAACTCTGAAGAACAGCCTCCCACAATGTGGAGAATTGACTGGGAATGGAATCGAAAGTGAACAAGATCAGGCCCTAGTGAAGTGGCTGGACTGGTTGGAGTGTCATCCGGGCACTAGAGGGTTGTGGGTTGATCCCTGGTCAGGATGCTTATGGGAGTCAACCAATCAATGTCTCTCACTCACTCATTCACTCTCCCTCCCTCTCTTTCTGAAATCAATAAACATATTCTTGGGTGAGGATTAAAAAAAGAGTAAACAAGATCAGGCTAATACAGGGTGGGGCAAAAGTAGGTTTACAGTTGCGAGTGTGTGAAATTGTTAATTCTTATAGTTTATTAATGATTGCATTCTTTTCCAAACGAGCACCTGTAACCCCACTTTCACACCACCCTGTGTAAAGGAAGGCAAGAGAAGACCAAGAGAGCAGAGCACAGTCAGGAAACCTCAAGACTATGCTTTTGAAGAGGAATCTCTGTTAAGTAAGAAAATGTTACAAATTGTAAAACTCAGAAAACAAAAAATAATCAAGGTGAACCTCCCATTTGGAATTATAAAGAAAAAGGAGAATAAGAAGCAGAATAATATTCTACAGGAAAAAAAGCATGCCAGAAGGACATCATATAAACCACATTTCAAAAAGGAACTAACAACATTAAGAAATAATACAAGATGAGAAAGATTAACATAAATAAATTGGTATTATGAACATTTATAATTTATAAATTTTGAATTTGTAATTCGGAAATTATAAAACTCAGTAAGAACTTAGAAGTCATTTTAGGAATGAAGCTAAACTGAGGGGAACATAACAGCAAATGAGCACAATAGAAAATGCCTTAAGATTAACAGGAAGTGGAAAGGAGAACAAATATAAGTCAAAATTAAATGGTGGATAAAAATGAGGAGGGTGGAATGTATATATCACAAGTATATAAGGTAGACTTTAAGACAATGCATATAGAGATAAAAGAGGACTTTTCAGAATAATAAAAGGATCGATTCATCAGGAGGCTATAAAAATAATTAAACTATATGTGCCTAATAGCAGTGTTTCAAAATGCATAAAGCAAAAGTTGCCAGAAGTAAAAGACAAAATAGGCAATTCCATAATGATAGTTGAAAATTTTAGCACCTGTGTCTGTTTAAGTCATTGATGAAGTGAGTTAGGAGTGAATTTTAAGAGTTTTCCATTGGCCAAAATAGAACAATTTGAATTTCAGTAAAGGTATAAATTAAAATAGCTCAAATCCCATGAATTAAGTTTAAGTCCATAGAAGTTCATAATGTTATTTCAGAATATTTAGTTGGTTACATTTGGGTGATAATAGGAAATGGATTTTTTATCTTGAAAACTGGTGTGTAAAGGGGGGAAATTGAGTATTTGTTCTGTCTTTCTTATAAGAAATGTTATAAAAAGCTGCAGAGAGGCATGTTTTTATAAAAGTATAGAATCACTTTGTAACCCCCAATGACCCAATAAATCTGAGCATCAAGCATCAATGACAGCTACCATCACAAGAAGACTAACAACCAGGCATACAACTTCTGATGAAAGAATAATAGCAATTATAATTGTGCCAAGTGTATTAAACTTTTGGATACCGCTGCCATTTTGTGGGAAGTACAGAGAACAAAGGAATGTATTGATCTGCACCATGAGCTTGCAGTCAGCAAAATCCAGACTGTGGAAAACTGTATATGCCAAATGCCTTTGATTACTCAACAGATAAATTATAATAAAAACAAAGGCATGATGTGGGGATGTATTGACTAAAAGAGACATAAAAGACAAATTTAAAAATGGATGTGACTGTAAGTGTCTAAGGACACACAGAGAGGTGATAAAATTACAAATGAAAACAAGGAGTGATTTTGCTGTAAAGTATAGATAGTGGCTCCTCTGGCCAGTAGAGAAAGACCCGGGACCGACACAGGGCTTGTGGAAGGTGACTGGCAATGTTCTGTTCCTGGGCCTGAGCTGTGGTAACAAAGGTGTTTGCTTTATAATAACTTATTAGCACATATATACTTTATGTGTTGAGTGTTTTTTATGTATTGCATTTTATAAGAAAACATGAAAAAAGAAGGGGACAAAGTGAGAAAATGACAGTGAGAGAGAGATATTTAAGATCAATTGCAAAGTGAAAACCTTAGATCATGTTTTGTTCAAACAAACTATAAAACAAGTTATGAGAAAATCAGGGAAATTTGAAAAGAATATTAATGACATCAATGAACTATTATTACTATTTTAAATCATGTTAACAGTGTGATAGCTGTGCTTGCAGGAGGGATTTTGTCATGTAGAGATACAGAAGTATTTACAAATTAAATTATGCAATATCTGTGATGTGCTTCAAAATAATCTAATAAGAATCCTAAGTTCCACAAGAGTGCAAAGAGAATTTATTGTTGGTGTTAAGAACAGGAAGAAATCTACATGCATCTACTCTATGAAACTGACTATCCCTCGAGGGCAAAGTTATGCCGTACCCATCTCTGCCTTTCCACTGATTCCCGGGTTTCTGTTGTTTCTGGTTGGATGAATGTGTGAAAGTCTGAAGTAGCAGAGGAGGAGCAGGTTGGGGGAGCAGGTGAAGGATGTAGATAATGTCATATTGAGTTAGAGGTGTCTTTGAGACATCTAGGTGGCAGTGACCAGTAAATAGTGGCTATATGAGTAAGAATCTGGAGCACAGGAGAAAAATCAAAGTTAGAGTCAAAGAATTGGATGCATTTGTATCAGCAGTTTTCAAACTTTTTCATCCCATGGCACATACAAACTAATTATTAAAATTCCACAGCACACCAAAAAATATATTTCTGCCTATCTGGAAAAAATAGGTATAATTTTGATTCATTTACACTGAATGCCTGTTTTTGAGTTTACTGTTGTCATTTTTTTTTATTTGACAGCCTAAAGGGAAAGACGTCAGTGTCCCTGACTAAATAGTGAGGTATTGCATGTTTTAAAACTCTTGTGACACACCAGTGAGTCTCTTGTGGCACACTGGTTGAAAATCGCTGATCTATTAATATAATACATGGTAGTTGGAACCCTTTAGGCAAGGGTGTCAAACTCATTTTCACCAGGGCCCACTTCAGCCTCATGCTTGCCTTCAAGGGGCCAAATGTAACTTTAGGATTGTCTAAATGTAACTAACTACTCCTTAACTAGGGGCAAGGAGCTCAGTGCTGCCGCTGGGTAGAAAAACAAGATGCTGGGCCAGATAAAACAAGGTGGAGGGCCGGATTTGGCCCACAGGCCTTGTGTTTGCCATCTGTTCCTTCAGGACTAACACTAAAATCTGGAGGGGATGTTCACGGGGTGAATGAAATCCGAAAGCCTGGAAAGAAGACCAAGAAAAAAAGTCATAGTGGTCAGACCATTGCCATGGTGGATACCCAACAATGTGCAAGTGACAAAACAGAAATGGATAACCAGCCAACCTTCCTATTCTACATAAAAGGTCACTCTTGTTGTGTGGCATAGTGCTTTTATTTCTCTCTCTTTGTGTAACTGCCTGAAACCATTAGTTCTAATAGTGCTGCCATCTTGGGTACAGAATCAGGTTCTTGGCAGCTGCGTTTTCCCAGCACTGCGTCGCAATGCTGACGTTGCTTTCTGCCTTCTGCCTTCTACAGTAACTCCCTGCGTCCACTTAGATGTCTTGGCCCTCCTAGCGTAGTTCTCTTTCAGCTGTTATCAGCTGATTTCCCTGTCTTGGCATGGTGGAAATAGTCTCTTTTTGTAACACAAAACGTGTGTAAGAGTTAAAAGATACATTAATTATTTTCAGCAATTTGCTTCCTCTTAGCTGCAAGATGAATACTGATGCATTGAAAGGAGGAAAAGAAAACTAGCAATTCTTGAATTTTACTTGTAAAAGACAGACATTGTGCGAGGTACTTTATGTGTTACATGTAATACTCATCGCCATCTTCCGAGGCAGATGCCATCCTTTTACAGATTATGAAGCAGAGGCTCAGAGAGGTAAACAATAGAGTTAACATTTATTTAGCTCAGGAGCGCACAGGGATTCTTCCAGCTGCTTTAATTCTTTGACTTAACTTTCTCAGCATGAGGTAAGTTATCTTGTGTTCTCCATTTTATAGTTAAGAAAACGGAAGGATAGAGCAATTGAGAGCTATGCCCAAGGTTACCAAGCTAGGAGCCCAGGTTTAACCCTATGCCATCTGTATTAAGAGCCCATACTTTTGCATTATGGTATATCATTTAGTCAAAAGAAATCCAGCTGAGAATAGGGGAATCTAGGATTTCAGGCCAGTTTTGTTTGGTTTCAAGCCTATAATCTCCAGAAATGAACCAGAGAGGGTGGTCCTGTCCTTACTTCTGGAGCTGAGTATACTTTGAAGGGTGGGGTAGTCTTAAACACAGGTTGGGTTGTTGGCTGGACTATGGAACATCCTAAAACTTGTCGATAGAGGGCCCTGGAAATGAGAGGGGGCTCAGAAAAACAGACTGGAGGGAACAGAAAATCAAAATGATCTGTTCCAGAGCTGCCAGGGAAACGGGGCAGGATTGAACTTTTCTCCTTGGCATGTCTCCTCCACGTTGCTCCTCTCATGTGCATGGCAGGCTTTTCCCCATTCAGGGCCCAGGATTTCTAGTATTTAATTCGACAATCCTGTGGGTTAAATCGATGTTCAGTAAATGTTTGTCGAGTGAACCAGGTTTTATAACTAGCCTGGAGGGCAAACCATGGGCTGTAAGTGACTTACTGAATTCCACATAGCCACCCCATGAAAGAGTTTCTAGAAAAGGACACATGTATAAATTGGAGGTTGCTTGTTTGTTCACATTAGGGACTATGGCAGGGGTGCCAAACTCATTTTCACTGGGGGCCATGTCAGCCTCGTGGTTGCCTTCAAAGGGCTGAAATAATTTTAGGACTGTATAAATGTCACTATTCCTTAACTGTTAAGAAGTTGAATAACACTTGGCCCTTTGAAGGGAACCATGGGGCTGAGGTGGCCTCAGTGAAAATGAGTTTGGCACTCCTGGACTGTGGGAATAACCAGCAGTAAAGACACAGGTGAGTGAAATCTTGTTGTTGGCTGTACTATTATTATTATATTTATTCAGAGATCTGAGCTTTAAATTATGGCAAGCCTCCTCACTTTCATATGACTAGATTATTTCTTCCTCATTGTTGAGTTTGGGCGTTTTATTCTCCCCTCCCCAGGTCCCAAAGTACTTACAAAAAGCAGAGGAAAATTTCCCCTTCTGACTGATGATCAGAGAATTCATTTTATTGGGTATTTCGCATATTACATTTATACCAGAAGCTGAAATGGTCTAAACTGCTATGTAGGAGAATGGATATCATTCTGAACATCAGTCTGTAAAAAGTTGATTGTCCTAGTGCTGAGGAATAGATAAACATGAAAAGACATTATTTTAGCAAAGCTAGTTAGGTAAAGTAGAGCATAGGAAATACAGTCATTAATATTGTGGTAACTATGTATGCTGCCAGGTGGGCACTGGGAATACTGGGAGGAACACTGTGTAAAGAATATCGTTGTCAAACCACTCTGCTGTACACCTGGGACTAATACAGATAATCCTGAGTGTGAACTGTAATTGAACAAACATTTGCATAAAAACACAACATGAGGTGAGTGAAGTCCTACTTCAGAAACACAGAGCAGAATGTGGAGAGAGTTCAGAGATGTTACTCACAGCTTTCGCCCGTGCCTGGAGTGCTGCTCTGCTGTGTCTCCCCTCCTGCTTAATAGCCGTTAATATTCTATTTATTCTTTAAGACCCAGCTCAAGTCGTTCTTCAGCATGGAGTTTCTCTAAATGTTTTCTCTTTGATCTACCCCACTCCCAGACCCTGATGTGCCTTTCCTAGTACTGGTTGCGATTCTCCATGAGGCTGCACGTACCTTTGGTTAGGAATGTGTCCTTCCCATTGTCTGTGTGTGTGCCCTCACGTGGTTCTTGAATGGTATGTGCAGTGCAAACACTGGGGCAATCCTTGCCCTCAGTCAGTCAAGGCATCCCTACCACCAGCATCCCCCAACTCACCATGTGACGTGTTTCCTCTCAAGGATCTCAAAGTCATTTTGTCTGCTGCTCTTTACCTGTGTGGCATGGTGGGTTGCCATGACTACCAAAATGCAATCGAAAAGTTACGCTCTTATTTAACGTCTTTCTTTTGAATTCAGAATGAGGAACTGATAGATCAGCTAAATGGATGATTTGTCTTCTAGTCAGAAAACTGTTTGCTTTGTAGTGGAAATCCACTTGCTGTGAACCTATTCCTTGTATTTGGAAATGCATGTTTTTATTCTTTGGGTTTCTAAAGCTTTTGTTTCTATATATTTTTTCCTGGATGCCAAATAATTGATTTTGAAATCATAAGAAAAAATTCAGGCTTTATTTTTAGATACAGTTTATTGTGTTTAAAATGTTCTTTGTGTCTCAGGTGTATGTGCTGAGGGGTCTAGAGATAGAGAAACAGAGAAACAGAGAAACAGAGAGCTCATCACTGCAGTTAGTGGATGAAGGCTGCTCTAAAGTCACTCCACCACACACGTGCGTGCTGAGAATGTAAAATATTGCCTTTATTTCCTCTCTCTGTGTGACAGATAGGTCTAAGAGCTTTGAAATGGATGTTTTTATTTCTTTTGATTAAAACTACTTAGTTTCACAATCTGAAATGGTCAGTGTTTTCTTAACAGCAAATTAAAACCCAAACTTTGCCAATGCTTTTGTGACATATTCCTCTATTTGAAATAGTTTTCTAAACAAAGCCGCTCTGTGAGAAATCTGTCTCTGACCTACATTTTTATCCAACCTTACGCAAAGAAGAGAAAATCCCAAGAGAAAGCGGATTTACACCTCTGACTCATATTCCCTGTGAATAGCCTTGAGCATATCCAGACCACATTTCAAATTCTCCCTCATGGGTTTGGAATAAGATGAAGAGAAAAAGGAAGTTAAGAAGTCAGCAAGTACCTATTTCCGTACCGTTTTCTTTACTATTTAGATGTCTCTAATTTCATTTCTCTGTTAATGAAAAGTGCATGAGGGCTGACACATTGTTTTATTCTGTGCTGTGTTCTTGGGACCTCAAAGAGTTCCTGGAACATGACTTAGTGTCTAATACTCAAGGGTGAATAAATGAATACAACTATTTTGAGTTTGAGTCAGAAGTGCAATTTTATATTTGTAGCACCTATTACGAATCCTAAAATAATATGTTTTAAACTTTATATTAATGATAATTGGCAAGTCAAAAACACAAGCTCCTTTTAGTATATTCTTAGGAAGTGCTTTTCACAAGTTCACTACTACCACCACCTAACTTCTCATCCTGAAAGATTGCCTTTCCACTTTCCCACGAGTTGCAGAAACCAGCCACAGGTAGGTGATAGAACCACATGACACTATTAGCAATGGCGCTGGCCCCGGTGTGGCATGTGTGCAACACCTCGGTGTAGGGTGAGGAGACAGTGTCTGGACTACAGGCAAGGCCTCTTTTACAGCCGAGTAGCATTCCAATGCGTAAATGTCCCATAGTTTTTTTATCTACTCAAATACTGATGGACACTTGGGCTGTTTCCGTATCTTGGTAATTGTAAATAATGCTGCAAAGAAGAAAATTTTACCCTTTGTGACAGCATGGATGGACCTGGCAAACATATGCTAAGTGAAATAAGCCAGTACTGAGAAAAACAAATACCATAGGATTTCATTCATTTGTTGAATCTAATGAAGACGCTGAACTAACAATCCAAATAGAAACAGACTCAGCAGCAGGCTGATGGCTCTGGAGGGGTGGGGCGCAGTTATGGGGTAGAGGAATGAGCAAATAAGAAAAAGGACTCATGGACGTGGATAGCAGTGTGGTGACTGCAGTGGGGAGATTTAGGGGGATAAATAGTAATGGAAAATTTAATAAAAAACAAATTAAAAATAAAGTAGAACAGCAAGCTGTACTAGAAAAAAAAGGGCAAAGGTCTTAAAACAGCTAGATCCAGTTTCAAATTCCAGCTCTCGCACTGCCAAGCTCTTTGACATGGACAATTACTTAAGCTTTCTGGGCCTTTGCATCTTCATCTGTAAAATGGGCACAAGAGCATTCCCAACTGCTAAGTTTGGAATAATGAGCAATTGAGATAATGGGGTGTGTGTAAGTACATGTGTGTAGGTATAATTATTTCCAGCCTCAACTAAACTACTGAGCAGATGTGTTTGTTCTTAGTCCAGAAGCTGGTTACAGACCTTTACTCAGCTCTCTGGAAAACTGAGTTTTAGGTCTGTACTGTATCATTTGGAATATCTCTTTATCTGTCCAGCTCTTTTTCTTTCCACTTTAAACTAGAGCGTATTTAGTCTGATCTGTCTACTTAACTGGGATTTAATAACAACTAAGCTAACAAATGAGAGAAGAACATATCTTCAAATTGTTTAAATGGAAGGTGTTACAAAACTCAGACCTCTATACACACTCTAAACCCAATTTAAACCAAACCTCACATAAAACCATTATAAGTACAGGCCTTTGTGGTTTTACACTTTGCGATAACCTGAAAGACTGAAATCTTTGGCTGATGTGACAAGTGCTAGAAACACTTTGATCAAAACAGAGTAAATTAAATTCAGAAAATAACTGAGCATTAGCTTCCTTGTGACAATCATCTCCATGAATGAGATATTTGGTACAATTCTTAAACGATGTATTTCCTGTTACACAGAATTACAAAATGTGCCACTTAGTGTAACTGTCCTATTTCAAAACACATTCTCCAGGAATTGAAGTAAGAAAACCTTAAGTATACAAGAATTAAAGTTAAATATTTAAACACAGGAAATTGAAAGTGCACGGCAGTGATAGACTTGCAGAATTTTAAAGATCTAAAGGAAATCAGAGATACCTAATTCTCTTCATCATAGATGAATTTTTTGGTATTTTAAAGAAAAACAGACATGAAATTTTTCTAACAGTAAATGTTCAGTGTATGTTTGGTCACTGATGAGTGCATCATTTTCTTTCTCTAAAACAAACAAACAAAAATAACAATATATCCAGCTAGTAGGGCTAAGAGATTCAAACAGAATTCTAGTTATACCAAATGAGCTATTTTAATCACAGAATTTTAAAATATTAAAATATGAGTTGGAGCAGAAATAAATTCAACTCTTGGTAATACTCATAAACATATATTTTATATTTGGATTCTGGATTCTGTGATGTCCAATTGTAACATGCAGAGTAAGTAGAAGAAACACACCGAAAAGTTTGGAAATGGCTAATGTAGTGATTCCAGAGGGATCAACAATGACCAGACCATACATCTAAACTGGATCGTGCAGAGTGACTGGATTCCTGAGTTGATATAAACAGAGAAGAAATGTAGAAAAGGGAAAAATATTTTTCTGAAATAGCAGAGCGAGCAGTTGTTTACGTTGCCTTAGTTGTTCTCACTGCTCAGCCTTGCTCACTGTTAACATGGGACCCCCAGGATTCGAATACCGGGTCCTGAATCAGGAAGCTTGTGCTTTTGAATTTATATCACAGTTCAGAACTTTAATTTTTTTGCAGAAAAGATAACAAAACTTATTGCAGTCACTCTTTAGAGAAACATTGTCCAATACCCGGGAAAACTAGTTTTGTGAAAGGTACAATCAGCATAGACTTTTCAATATTCTGTGTGAAATTAAATGTGTGCATGTGCCTGTCAGGTTTCTATGCATGTATCTAAACAGGAAACGTCTTTTCTTGTATTCCTTCTAGGGCTGTCAGAAAATACAAAACTTTAATAATGTGGTACCTGACAACATGAACTTGAGTTTTTTCATAGCCTTGGTTTCAAATAATGGAAATTACACCTGCGTCGTTAAATATCTGGAAAATGGGCGTGAGTTCCACCTCACCAGGACTCTGACTGTGAAGGTGGTAGGTAAGCGTGATTCGTATTAAGTGCACATGACAAAACAAAACACTCGTGTTTTGTCTGTTAATAGTTTATTACCCACAAGTGTGTAAAATATTTAAGAAAAAAGCTTAAGTTTTTTGTTTATTGCACTGTCCCCAGAGCCTCCAGCATTTCCACGTGCAGAGTGGGCATCTGGTAACTATTGGTCTAGTGAATAAATATGTGAGTAAGTGAAGTAAAGGCAGTGTGCGCAGTGAAAGGAGTTAAGACAGATCTGTGTTCAAATTACTCTACTGCCGTTTATGAGCAATATGATTTTGATCAAAGTCTCAGTCTCCTTGTCTGGACTATGCTACTTGGACTATCTAATGTTCACGGTAGCTTAGAATATTAGAAATAATATACATATTATGCTAATGTAGCTCCAGGCAAGCAGTAGAGACTCAATGAATAGTAGTTAATATTATTGTCCAAAAGTGTTTTAATCAAATTAAGCAAGCTATGTATTTTTATGCACTACTGTTTTAGTTAATGCTGAAGGTATTTGTGGCTATGTTCAGCCACTGGTTTGCACTGAAAGATGAGGGGAAGAGAAGCTGGGAGAATGGGAAGGACAGAGTGCCAGCATTGTGGTGTGTGGAGGAGAACCCTAAAACCCACTGTGCCCACTGTATTAAAATGAGAGCATATCAGAGTGAGATTTTGTCAAACCCCATCTTTTCTTAAATAAAGGCAATTTATTATCATCTTCTAAAATATCTTGTAAATCATTGATATAAGATATTTGCACATTTTTTGTGAAAAAAAGTTGAAACCCTATCTTTTAATAGATGGAAACATCGAGTCCCCAAAAGAGAAGGTAACCTGTTTAGTCAGAGACAGTCAGTGCATTAGTAGAAGTCATTCCAAATCACAGGTTTAGGACTTTTTGTTCGAGGCTTTTCCACCAGCCTGGCACCAGATTCAGCAAATGTATTTCTTTAAAAAGGGCTTTAATATAGTGTAAATACATTCAAATCAAACACTTTTGTAATCACTTTTCCTCTTTCTCTGCTTACTTTTTGAATAGTGCTGAGCTGGGGACTAATTCAGAAGAAAATTCAGACTAAATTTAGAACCTAATATGAATGGACTTCAAAAGTCAAATGAATAACCTAACCTTACATCCATCTTGGCAGTGGTTCTGAGTATATACATTTAAATGCAGTGGATGCTTCAATATGCATTACTTACTTTAATCCTCATAATGAACCTGTAAGAGGAGTTTAATTACTTTCATTTTACAGTTGAGGAAAATTAGCTTTTTAAAGATTTAGTCAAAAAATAAGATTCATATGGTTAATATATGGCCAAGTTGGGATTAGAACACTCTGGCCATTGAATATTTAAAAGCTGTACTCTTTTTAAAAATATATTTTTAAAGATTTTATTTCTTTTTAGACAGAGGAGATGGGAGGGAGGAAAGAGGGAGAGAAACATCAATGTATGGTTGCCTTTTGTGCACCCCCCACTGGGGACCTGGCTGCAACCCAGGCATGTGCAACCCAGGCATGTGCCCTGACTGGGAACTGAACCAGCAGCCCTTTGGTTTGCAAGATAGTACTCAATCCACTAAGCCACACCAACCAAGGCTGAAGGCTGTACTCTTAAATAATATGACATGAAGCTCTTTCAGGATATTTTCCATTCCGTTTTGAAGTATGGAATGTTATAAAGAGCATCAGTTCCATGAATGAACCTTCAACTGATAACTAGACATCAGGTGTACTTCTGTGCTGGACTTACAAGTGTGATTTCAAATTTTCCACTTAGTCATTCATTTAATATCTATTTAACTACTTCTTATACTATAGACACTCTGGGTATGCTGAGGAGAAATATATAGAAAATAAACAATTGAGCAAGACATGAGAGCAATTAATTATGATACAGTATGAGAAGTCTAGCTCATGGAAGCTTTGAAAAGCAAAAACACTAAATACTCCATTCTGAAATATGGAGGGTTATCAATATGTTATGTTTGTTTCTTTGCTTGTTTTATATGACTGAAATATTATGGTTGACTATATATTAGACTGTGAGCCTTCTCAAGAAGAATTGACAAACTATGCCAGGAAATTGAGCAAGGCTTCACAGAAGAGAAGATTTTTGAAATGAGTTAAAAGGGATGAAACTGCATGACTTAACATCATCTCCCTTTGTTCTTTCTGCTCTCACAGGCTCACCAATATATGCATTGCCCCCCCAGATCTATTCACCCAATGATCGTGTGGTCTATGAGAGAGAACCAGGTAATTATAGCTGTGCCTCTGAATTTCAGTTAGAGTCTCTTAATTATAAGGAATAAAATGCCATACAAGTTCCCACAAAAGAATAGAGGACTATTGTTAACATGCACACACATACGCACACACACGCACACACACACATGCTCACTGAAACGGATGTTGTCAGCAAGGAAGGCAGCTCTGGGTATTAGCCACCTCATAGATCCCATGGGGAGCTTGGGGATTCTCTGCTTCTGTCTCAGAAGCTACTGCTTCCTTCTTCCTCTGCTAGTGGGTGTCCTCTCCTGATTAGTGATTGGTTCCCTTTGATGCACACTGTAGCTGGCACAGAGCTTTGGTTGGCCAAGGCAGTGACATGAGCACAAGGCTTGTTCCACTACAAAGGGGCGGGGTTGGAGCCTAGAGTCAGGACTGTGAGTATAATAGGTAACAACTGATACACCTAATACACCCCGCTCCCGAACACTATAAAATGTCTGCTATGGCTGTCTGGGTCTCTTTGTAGTTTTCATAATTTTTTCATTAGAGAGAAAAATCACCTGCTACTGACCAAATAAGGTACACTTTATTATTTTTCTAACTTGTACCCCCCTACAGTTAACCCCTATATATCCCCCACTCCAGTATCCCCCTATGGTCTGAAAACCATAGACAATTTTAACATTTTCTGAATTGTATCTTTTACCAAAAAAATTACAGCAAACCCATGAGAGCTATAAAAGAATATTTGTATAAAATGAAATAAAGGTAATAGAGGCAGTGATCAATGTAGGTAGAGAACAACACCCCCCACATACAAATTAAGATAAGGTTTCAAATAGTGATCTGCCTTGTAAAAACACAAAGAACACACTTAAAGGCTCTGTCAACCCCAAATGGACCAAAGTTTCTTGGATTAATGGTGGATTTGTATAGTAATATAAATGTTATTCCAGTTGTCAGGTTAAACTTAATCATCTAGATATGCTTCCTCTGCCTGTCACCTTGCAGTTGCAAAAGCATGCCCGAATCCATGTTCACTTCATCTTCCTACATCTTCATACAGCAAACTGGAGGGGAAGGGGTGGGAGCCATGCATGGGAGGAGAGGACAGAGTGTCAGCACTGAGGGAGGCAACCTGAGTTCAAAGTAGAATGACAGTGTAATTTATCATCCCAACCTGTACGCTGTTTGAGATTGAACGCAGTCGATATTAATAACTAACTAGGAAAGCAAGCCTAAAACATAACCGTCCTGGGCAACCCTGAATAGGAGAAGGTCATTCTAGGCCAAATTCTCATCTTACTCACAATTTCATCTAGGACTGGCATTTCACATCTCTAAGCTTCAGTGTACGCTTCTGTAAAAAATGAATTTTAAAAATAGCTCTTAGTATTTTGTTAAAATTAAAGTACAACAATAATAAGTATACATATTTAGCACGGTGAATTATACAAAATTCTCAGTGAGTGTGCTGTTGTTTTTGTTATTATTACTACTACTATTTTCTGCCAAGAAATCCCCCAACCTCATATTCCATCTTGAAGGATAAGGTAGACTTCCCTTTGTAAATTGTCTTTCAACTTACTGAATGCACCCTGGTAACCAGAGCTCCTCCGGATGAGCCTGTGCGGCTAGTCCTCTCGGCAGTGGCACTTGCTCATTCTGTCCGGGCTAAGGACCAAAAATCTGGGGAACTGTTTCTCAGTCATCCTTTTTCTTTCTGAGGGAAATAACAAAGAACACTAGTCCATGGAGGTTTAGGTCTAAAAATGGCATTGTCAGAGCCTTTTTGAACAAAAACTGTCATTTTAAAACATACAGAGATTATATTGAAAGATGGTTATTTAAAAAAGTTATTTCATATAAAGGTTCTGCTTTTCTCCTCTTGGTTTGTTTGCTTTGCAGTAAAGTATGGTACATTACCCTATGATAGCCCACTAGAAAATTAGTGAGAAGTAAGATTTTAGGTGCATTTAACATTTAGAGCTTATGATTAGTCACAGAGTAGAACAAATATAGCCATGCTAAGTTTACAAACTAATGGGTTAGTGGCTTTTTTTTTTTGGTTTGTTTTTAGGAGAGGAGTTACTCATTCCCTGTCAAGTCCTTTTCACCTTCCTGAAGGACTCTCACAATGAGGTCTGGTGGACCATTGATGGAAAAAAGCTGGAGGACACCACTATTGAACTAACTGTTAATGAAAGGTATCATTGATGCAGGCAAGGGGGCCACTAACCCTGTCCCTCAATCTGATGCACTCTGGTGTGTACTAATTGATGAAAATAAAAATTCTGGTGTTTGCCTATCATTAATGAAAGTCAGCAAGATTTTCAAGGTGTTATTGGCTGCATCCCAACGAAGGATGACTGATTACTGGACTTGCAGTCTGAATGCCATCTGATTATCACACATTTACCGTATCTACTTGTAAGTAGATGGAATGCATGTCCTACATGAATGAGAAGGCCACAGCGTGTGGTTACGCAGGGATAAAGACCTGTCGGTGTGGCCCTGTTCTTCTCTTTCTCACTTCTGGGGTCTGGGCCTATAAATATCTGTGCCTCAGATAATTGTGTTACTTTCTTACCTTGTAGTCAGCATGTATTTCTGTCTTCCTCCTTGCCTTTCTTAATTCATATATGTCATATTTATAATTGATAATGATTTTTTCATATGGACTAAATACATTTATGTTTTCTAAATTTTATTTTTACAGTGGATGGAGTGGTAATATATGCCTCAGTCTTAATTTTTAATATTTTATTTATTTATTTCTAGAGAGAGGAGAATAGAAGGAGAAAGAGAGAGATAGAAACATCTATGTGAGAGAGAAACATTGATTGGTTGTGTCTCTCAAACCCCCAAACAGGGACCTGATCCACAACCAGGAATCTAATCGGCAACCTTTTGCTTTGTGGACAAAGCAAAGACACACAGCTGAAACACAGTGCTCAGGGCTATACCTCACTCTTAAAATAACAAGATGGGTCAATTTATTTCAAAATACACATGATTTTTAAAGGGAGTAGGTTGGCAAGGCGGAAAATATGGGTCTTGAAGACAAAAGAGTCTTCAGTAAATGAAGCATACAACTACCAGAGAGCAATTGGTTCACTGCAATGATGAACAAAGATTAGCAGCTGGCCAACTACATGACAAAGTAGTTCTAAGACCCTAAACCTTGTCACTAATGTGTAAGTAGATCTTCGGCTGCTAACACTTCCAGAATTCAAAAGATATTTCTTTCCTAATAGTAAATTCAGGCTTTGTGAAGATGTTATAAACTGTTTTCTTTGCATCAGTTACTATGCCAGATACTTGTTGAGTATATTTCATAGGAGTAGCCAATGATAGAGCAGAAATTTCAATACTCTAATCTGATGCATGCAGAGGCTGGGAAGTATTACATGTTATGGGGAAATGGAGTTGGGGATTCTAGTCAGCTTCTCAGGTATCAGAGTACCTAAATAAAGATTTGAAAAAGTGAGTAGAAATTAACTAGGTAAGAACATCAAGAGAATGTTCCTGGTAAAAGGAACCTCATGTGCAAAGGCCTGGAGGTGAGAGAAGCAGACATATTTAGAGGTACAGAGGAGCCTGACGACACTGGAACAGTTTTTGTAGAATGAATTGGTGAAAGACATGGCTGGAGGCACAGAGGGAGAATTCCTGATGATTTTAGGAATTCTGAGGATTGTGCTTCTTATCGTTATGCTGATGATGGGTGAATAATAATGAGAGTCATGGCATTCCTCCTTGCTGCTGGTGAAACACAACTCACGAGTCACACCTGAGCAGTACATTTAAAGTTAGGCTAAGCCCAGTACAGTCCTTAACCAAGTTCTCATGATGGACAGTAAGTTTTAGCAGAACCTGGATATCAGTCAGCTGTAACCGATATTTTTTCTTTTTGAATAAAGTGATTTAAAGTGAAATCTTGATCTTAGACCCAAAGCAATTGATCTCTGACTTGCTGAGATTAAGGTACATTTATTTTCACCAACTTTACTTAGTTTGAGAAGGTTCTTCTTCTTATATGTTAGGATTTTACATGAGATTTTATTATTTTGACTGAAAGAGTCTACTTGTGTTCAAATTCCAAGCTCTGGGAACCCCTGAAATGTATAAACTGTTGCTGAGTGATATTAGTAGGTTATCTGAAGAATATGAACATTTACTAAGTATTGTTCTAATACCTACACATCAACATACTCAACCCTCAGAATTCTTGAGTAAATTAATATGTGTATCGCATTGTTTAGGGATTGCCACCTTCCTCTTTTCCAGACAAGGATCTCAAAACATGGAAAGATTAGTTACTGTGCTGAAAGCATACAGCCAGGAAGTGGCAGAGCCTGGGTGAAAACCTCAATGGATCTGGCCTCAGAATCTTCTCTCTAAAGCGGTATAGCATCCTGGCTCAGAAGTTTGAGGAAGGAGACATTTTGCTTTGAGGAGAGTTAGTGAGATCTCTATCTATAGTATGATGTCAACAGCGGGATTCAATCCAGGTGTTGGGTTTGCACAGAGTATAGATGGTGAAGGATAGTATTAGAGTCTAGAGTCGTTCGCCTTTTGTAACCATGGGATTACAAAGCCACACAGATTATCACCATTCTATCTGCCCTCACCTACCAGCTTTCTGGTTGCTTGACTGAGTCACACACAGTCCATGGCCCATGAGTCTCACTAATATTCTGATTTTCTTTCCCCTATTTCTAGTTCAAGTTGGACCAAAATAGAAGATGAAACAAGAACTCGGATTCTGAGCATTAAGAAAGTTACTGCTGAAGATCTCAAACGCAACTATGTCTGTCATGCGAAAAATGCAAAAGGGGAGGTTTACCAGCCAGCCAGGGTGAAACAGAAAGGTAATGGATGCATGCGCCAGGCAGATGAATCTGGAAATGCCAATGTAAGATTGTGATAATGAAGAAAAATGGGAATTCATAATGTGGGCTCCAGCACTTAGCACAACATTTACCACATAGTAATGAATGGAAGTTGAATGAAAAATCTTGAGGGAAAGTTTCCATCTATGCAAATATACTAAAAATAGTTATAGTAATTAGTGCCTAAATGTGACTAAAAAATCCATGATGATAATGAGGCACAATTTTATATTTATATAGCCATAAAAATAAATAATTCAGAAAATATTTAAAGCTACCAAAGATATAATAAAACAGTCACATATTGTTAGTGAATTGTAAAGACCCTTTTAGAAATCATGGCTAGCAGAGTTCATGTCATAAAAATGATCATACTATGTGACTTAATATTTTTGGAATTTTTTCTCAATAAATAACAGAAAGAGGATTATGCAGCTATCTATATTCTTAGCATTATCTGTAATAATAAAATATTATAAATAGCAACCATCTAATTGTATGCAAGTTAAGCTAGATGTAAAATATTTACTCTCAAAAATATAATTTTAAAAATGATCACTTCAAACACTATGTATCAATATTCAAGCAAGTTTATAATATACCATTATGCACAATTGCTAAAACAAAAATTATTTAAACTATGATATAAAATGGTTTCTATGTTGATAGTACTATATTTTTCTATAATAAATGAAAATTTTGAGGCTTCTTGTGTGAGCTATTGTTCCTGAAACAGACCACTTCTAAAATTATTTTTGGTTCTCTTAGAATACCAGAAAATTAATCCCTTTGAGAATGTTTTTCAGTAATCTAGAAAAAGATAATGATAATTTATTATACATGCAGCCAAGTTATTCAGAATTATTTTGGACCTGGATGACAGATAGTACCTACACTATTTATATCAAAAGTCTTTGTTTTAAAATACTAATTCATAATTGTTACATTTTTCAATGGAATTTAAGTTGTTTTAAAAGCTGTTGAAAAAGCAGGCTTCACCTTAACATTTTTATTACAATATAGGAAATAAAGAGCAAAGGCTGAAAGTGTATATGCCTCTTAGGAAGTCTTACTAGATTAGTTCTGGATAGTTAATTGCCTCTGTTCCTTCAGAAGTCAATGTAAAGAGAAAATACTCAACTACATGTTATTAAGGTGTCATTTCTCAAAGTTTTTTCCTCCTAACACTGCTAAGACTCTAGATTCAGGTGGTCTATGTTCGAATTCTGTTTTTATGCATCCCAACTTTTGGAAGAGACACTTCCACCTCTCTGAGCTTCAATTTCTTCATATTTAAAGCAGGCAAAATAGCCCCGGCTGGTATGGCTCAGATGATTGGAGTATCATCCCAAACACCAAGAGGTTGGGAGTTTGATCCCTGGTCAGGTCATATACCTCAGTTGTAGGTTCAGTCCCTGGTCAGACACATAGGAGGCACCAATCAATGTTCTTCTCTCTCTCTTTCCCTTCCTTTCTCTCTAAAATCAAAAAAAAAATATTTAATGTAGGAAAATAATACCACTTATTCATAAGATTGTTTTAAAGTACTCAGTACGGTTACTGGCATATATACATATATATTCAGTGCATAATAAATCTTAACCCTTCTTATTATTTCCACAAGATTTTCGTAGATGCTTCTTGACAAAGGCCTGCATAGTCAAGTAAGCACCTCTGAAGTCTAGGTTAAACAAAATCAATCACATTACTTGAGTTCAGGGACCCTTAGTATCTTTAGCATATTAATATTAGGTATGAATATCTGCAGGGGGTTGAAATACAGTAGGCAGGATTTTTTCAAGTACATTGGACTCCAAATTCTCTACGTATGGATCATTTTGTGGGACTCGTCTTCAGAGGCATGGGTTTTGGATAACAATCATGGAGGCCGGCATAAATTAATAACTGATTGTCAGGTGGAAAAGCTCAGTGCAACCAATTAAAGTAATGTTGAATCAGGAGTGATGCAGAAACCTGTTCACCAGAGTGAACTGGGTAGCTCCCCTCTCACAGAAGGGCTTGCTCTGGATGGGTTAGTATGGATGGCATCAGGAGCGTGAACAGGTTTCCTATTCTTTGTTGATTTTCAGAATTTCAATATGATATCTTTCGAGGTTTCTTTTTTAATGTGTCTTATTTAGGGTTCTTTAAACTTCTTGGTTTAGTGAGTTTATTTTTTAATTGAATCTAGAAAACAATTAGGCATTATTTTTTCAAGTATGTTCTGCTCATCCTTTTATTTATTTATTTTTTCGTTTCCTTCTAGTACTCCAGTTAAATTTAGGATCGAGTGCTTGGTGTTGTACCACAGCTCACTGAGGTTCTCGTTATTTTTATTTCATCCCCCCCCCCACCCCGTGTTTAATTTAGGGTAGTTTGTAGTGTTTACTGTTTATTTCTTTTTTGATATCTGATCTGCAGCATTTTTATTTGAAAATTTGATTTTCCAGCTTTTGAATTTCTATTTCTTTATTAAAATATTTATATTGATATTTTATATTTGCTTTTATAGTATTCTTGGTCTCTTTTGAAAAATCAACAAGTATATTTATAACACTCATTTTTTATGTAAAAAAGCAATTTATTTCATTATAAACATTGACACTGCTAATCATGGAGAATAACAGGCCTGCCCAAAACAGACAACGTCAAACTGGTGTTCAAGGACCAATTATTGGGGGGAAAAAGCAACTCTTAACAATCCACTCTTCTCAACTGACAGTCTACCTGTCAACTAAAAGCATACTTGGTAGCCCCAAGTTTAAAAAAATTACAGAAAGGAAAGAAATAATATGAAAACAGCTCAAGAAATACGTTAACAAGCAAAAATACATGGGGAAAGAGAAACACATAGTTTTTTTGACTTAAGAAACTGAGTCTACCTAGGAAAATGTGCATCCTAGAAAGTCAGGTGTGAAGATTTTAGAGTAGGAATTGATATGACTTGAATCTCCCCTAATTTCTGAGTAAAAGCAACATCTTGCAGGACGTGTACTTCATGGCTCAGACACCACTTCATTTGGCTCTATTCCATACTTCTACCCTTTACTTAAATGAGTCTAAATAACCTGGGGATATAGCATAAGACAAAAAATAACTACCCATAATATTCCCTTTTCATTGGATACTTTGGATCTCTGTTACTAAAAAATTCCTGAAGAAAATTTAGATGTAAGTCAGTGTCTTTGTTCACAAGCCCCCCAGTTAATATTTAGAAAACACCCTGGGTTTAGGGTAATGGCATTGTTGATGGTACCTGCTATAGAGAGATAACTGAACAAAGTCTGCATGTCAAAACCAGTGTTAAATCAATGTCAGGGTTGGGAGGGGGGAAAAGAGGAGTCTAAAATCACAAGAGGTGCAGATGGATCTAAGACCCCTGTCCTTCTGGATCCATGCTTCCTTCAGGGTCTTCATCATTATTAATGTTCTCTACTACCTGCCTCACTTGAATGGCATTGTCTTCTGACACAGAGCAGAGTACCCGAGGGTCATTGGTACTCCAGGTGACATCAGGTATCTTGGCAGTGTGGCCACCATGAAGAAACAATTTCAGTGTCCTCTCTTCTGCATCCTCCAGGGATTATTCCTCTCCAGTTTTACTTAAATCTCATACCTTCAGACTGAGATCAGTGCCATTGAAAGCCAAAATAGTCTCATTGTGAGGCAACCACTGAACCTGGAATATCTCATCCTTATGTGATTCAAAAGAATGCAACTTGAGTTTCATATTTCTCAGATCCCACAAGGCAACAGTCTTATCAAGTGATCCTGTGGCAAAGAAAGGCAGTTCACTTCAGCAGTGTGAACACTGACTGAGTGGCTTGGTTTGGAAGTATCGTTTGCATGAGTGTCCCAGATCATAAGTTTCTGATCATCAGCAATTGTCCCAAACAGAAACTCATGGAGCCCGTGCCAGGGGCACATTTTCTATTACTGCTGTATGCCCTGTGAATGCGGTCTTAGCAGCCACAATTTTTCCTTCCTTTGGAACAGCACTGAGGTCCTGTAGGCAGGTGGCGTGGTCATCTGAAGCACTAAGTGCCCACTGAGACTTGGTTTTCAAGGAAGCCCATAGCCTTCCTCTGGTGTCCACAGAGACCCATGTTTGGGTAGCACTCTCCAGAAGGATCTGGTTTAGAAGGATGTTTTGTATAGTCAAAACCAAGAACATCACTGGACGGAGTCTTCGTTGCAATGATGCAAGGGTTCCAGGCATACAGTGTTCCCCTTTACTTCTCCTTCCTGGTTGATCTTGATTTCTGTTTCAATTTGTTCCACTAACAGAGCCAAAACCTCCAAATTCTCCAGTCCTCCTTTCTCTGTTGTATTGTGAGGCATCAAACTGAGCATCACTGTTAGGGAGCTGCACACTGGCTACCACAAGGTGGTTTTATCTATCTGATGCGTGTGTCCCCAGAACAAGTTGGTGAGTGATGAAATCTTTCTCTTCTGGTCTGGTTACATCTGGAAACCACTGTGCAGTTAGGCTGGGCTACTCCAGAGTATAGGTCATTACCCAACTGCAAAGAAAAGAGGTTTTTTTTTCTAGTTTTGTACATTTTGTTGATCACACATTCTTCTATTGCATCATCAAAGGCTGCTTCCTTGTTGGCCATGGTGGCCAGGCAAGCCAGTGGGATCCTGGGTACAGCACTGCAGGAGGGCAGGGGGGCTGCAAGCACTTACCGTGTGTGCAAGACCTCCGTTGTCACACAGTGCTCAGTTTAAAGATTTCTTCTAATTCCATCATCATCATCAACTCTGTTTTTGTTAGCTATTTTTCTCATTGTGAATCGTTGGTTTTTTTATTTTTTGCTTTTTCTTCCTATTTTTTTCAGTCTATTGGACATTACAGATACTATATTATTGAGTGTCTGACTTTTGTGAGTGTTACGTTTTGTTCTGATAAGCAGTTAGTTAATTCGCTTACACAACATCTTGCTGTGGGGGGTTGTATTTTTGTTTGCTTGTTTGTTTGTTTGTTTGTTTTAAGCATCTTGCTTATCATTGCTATAGTAGGCCCCAAATAGCCTTCTCTCTGAGGCAGAATTGGACCTAATTCTGAGACATTAGCCCAACTCAGGTTTCTGCTTAATGATAGAGGGGCTATGTTTCTTCACTCTCAGTGGTCCTCGCTCCAATGTCTCCCATCCCTGCAGGTACTCCTAGAATTGTTCAGTTCCAAGATGTCTAGTAGTTGTTTCTTCTCTGGTCATTTTTCTTTCATCTATTCTGTGTCTGGCCTTGTGAAGGTGTCATCCTTAGTATGCAAAGCTTTGTAGTCTTCCAAACACTTGAGGATTTCTAAAGCTCTGTTTGGACACTTTTCTTTTCTTCGGCTCTTAGAGCTCTATGCTCAATAGTCCTGAACTCAACTTTCTGTCTTCTTAGTTCAGTGTGACTAATGTACTTTTGGTTTCCCCGTGTTTGTGCCACTGTCCCCAAAGTGCCTTCAGGCAATCAGCCAGGGCGATTGAGGGCCGAACTGTTTTTGTACCCCTTCTCTTGCAGATCACACTCCTGCACTACCAGTTACGTTAGATGAAATGGAGAAAAGGCTAGTCCAGTATCAATCACTTCTCTAAGGCAAGAAGCTGAGGTCCAAGATGGGCAAGTTTTACACACTGTAATAGAACACACATCAGGTCTGCTGATCAATCAGGCCATAGGTTTTTTAGGTTACTACCATTTAAATAAAGCATTTTCTTTATAATTCAGGAAAATAGTCATTACCACAGTTCTAAAACTTTTTGAGAAATCTAAGCAATTTATCAAAGAATATGGAATGGGAACTTGGAGTCCAGGCAGCTGGCATTTTGGTTGGGAGACTCAATGGGACAACAAGGCTCCAACTGTAGTAATGAAGATGATAAGAATAACCGAGATTTCCAAGAAGACTCATCACTAGAAACCTGAAAAAAGGCTAGAGCTAAGGTATTGGACTCTTTTCACTAAGGATGGTTAGCTAAAAAGTTGGGCTTTGGAGCTGGTTATTACTGTAGAAATGCAAAAGGGATTCAGGAAGTAACGGCAGAGTAAATGGTTATATTTGGCTACATCCCAAACCAGATTATCAGTGAAGTCAAAGAGAGAAGCAGTTTAGGAGTCCAGTCTGATCATTAGAGTAAAATCTTTATGCCAAAATATCGGACATTCTAGCTGGGGCAGGCAGAAAATGTGGGCTAAGGGTCACCTCTATCCCTGCGAGCCAGTAAACTTAATACAAAAGCTTTTTTAGAACCCTTTCTTCATGTAATTTAAGTCACTTAGCAATTTAGGCTTGTAGATTATATATCTTAAGAGTTCAGTTAGTTAAGTAGCATTAGGAACTTCTCAAGACGACCCCACAAAAAATAGTCTGTAATATGACACATGTAATTGTAAGATACAAAACAAAATTTAAAAGCCTGGCTATAAATAAAATAGGCAGTAGGAAAATGAACATGGCAGAGGGAAATTTATGATGATAATTGATCCCTTGATCATTATGCAAAATATCTATTGATATTTAAAAAAATCCATTTCAGGTCATTGCATCCACTGACTTCTTTTTTTCCCTCCTTATTATGACATGTCTATCCAGAGGGAGCCTAAAAACTGAGCGAATAATGAAGATGACAGTGGGAACTGCCCCCGTGTGCTGTTAACATAACATGTACTCAGAAATACCAAGGACACAGTGATTTTCATGCCAGCTGCCCAAATTGAACATAGTAAATTCTCAACAACTGCAGATACAGTGTCTGGCAATTTATAATGGAGTTTTCTTATTTTAAAGCGCTGTTATTCATGGAGCGAGTACAAAAGTACTTGATCATAATTCTGCACTGCTGAATCCCAGGCTGCATCTGCAGCAGGAGTAGTATCCTGAGTTTAGGAAAATGAACCCAGAGCTATGATTTGCCCTTTAATTAGAGACCTTCAGGCTGAGCTCTGGGCCGCTTACCATTTTCCCCTTTGGAGAGATACATATTTTAAAAGGGCATTTTCTGCTAGTATATGACCACTAATTAAACATCATGATAATGTTGGGCAAAGATCTCTGGATTGGGAGCCAGGGGCCTCAATAATTTTAGCTTCGAACAAAATTCTACTGTGCTTTGTCTCAGCAAAGACCACTGACAATGTCCAGGTGCTCAAAGATGCCTGATCTCATCGCCTACTTAATATACCTCTCCTGCCCAACCCCACCACTTAGTCACTTTAACCACATTACCCTGTGATAGATGTGACTTATTTATTTCATAACACTGATCCTTGTCTAAAATGAACTGTCCTATATATTTATTTGTTTTTTACATTAGAACACAAGCCCTAAAAGGGCAAAGACCCTTTTTTTAATCTGCAATTGTAACCCAGTAGCTTCTAGCAAATAGTAGGTGTCCAAAAGTAATTGTCAAATCTAATACATAATTTAAGCCACTCATGCTTCTGATCTAGCAGATATTCGGTTCCTTTTTCAAACTTCTAGGCTTCATTATCACAAGTTAATAAAGCAGCCAAGTGAAGTTGCTGGTACCTAATATAGTATTAGATTTTAAAAAAATATCCAAGAAGTATCCCTAGCTGGGTAAGGTAGATCAATTGGTTGCAACATCATTCTGATACACAAGGTTGTGGGTTCAATCCCCAGTCAGGGCATATACAAAAACCAACCAGTGAATGCATAAATAGGTGGAACAACAAAATGATGTTTCTCTTTCTCTCTTTCTCTAAAACTTAATAAATTAAACAATATATCCAAAATTACACAGAGCTGTATCTAGAAATAGTCATTCAGATTTTAGGTGTTCTAGGGTTAGGATGCATAAAAAAGACAGATTCTATCTAGAAGAGTGTAAATATGAAATTAGTGGGGACTGAAAGTGGAAAAGCAAGCATATATACAAACTACAATGTAATAAAATTCGCAAGTACCTGGATATTCCAAGTCAGTCTTTGGAAAGTGTATCCTAGAACAGAGACCTAAGAGATATTTTCAGAGCCACACACACTGAGCATTTGATGATGCCCTCTGTTTCTGCCCAAAGGAAATAAAAATTTTGAGGCCTATTTCCAAGTATAAAAGAAAGAAAATTAAATTTCTTCCATGTGGCATTGGACAAGAAAAAAATTGAGATTAATGGAATACCTAGTAATAAACCTACCCAAGGATGTAAAAGACCTTTCCTCATAAAATTTTAAGAAACTGAAGAAAAAAAGTTGAAGCACATACCATGTTCATGGATAGGAAGAATTAGCATCATTAAAATGTCCAAAGTAATTACTACCCAAAGCAATCTACAGATTCAACACAATTATTAACAAGATTCCAAAGATGTATTTCACAGAACTATAAAAAATATTTCAAAAATTTATATAGAACCACAAAAGGCCCCACATAGCAACACAAATCCTGAGAAAGAAAAACAAGTTTGGAAGAATCACACCATCTAATAGGAAACTGTGCAATACGGCCATAGTAACCAAAACAGCATGGTACTGGCATAAAAACAGACACACAGATCAATTGGGACAAAATAGAGTCCAGAAATAAATCCACACCTCTATAGTCAATTAACATTCTACAGAGGAAACAAACACATACAATGGGCTTAAGATAGATTACTCAATAAATGGTGTTGGGAAAATTAGACAGATATATGCAGAAAAATGAAACTAGACCATATCCTTACAATACACACACGAATAGATTCAGAATGGATTAAAGATTTAAATGTTAGATATAAAACCTTAAATATCATAGAAGAAAACATAGGTAACAAAATCTTAGGCATTGCTTGTAGAAATTTTTCATTGCATATATCTTTCCAGGCAAAAGAAATAAGAAAAATTAAATGTGGGGGACTAATCAAACTGAAAAGGCTTTCCACAGCAAAGGAAAACATCGATGAAATAAAAAGACAATCCACAGAATGGGAGGATATATTCACCAATACATAGAGAAGGGGTTAATGTCCAAAATTTATAAAGAACTTATAAAACTCAATACCATGGTGGGGAGGTATGAAAGTGAAAGGTGGAGGATGGGTAGCGCAGGGAAGAGTAATGGGGGGGGGGAATAAGGACAACTGTAATTGAACAACAACACAAATATAAAAATAAATAAAAAAGATTTTCCTCCATTTAACTGCTTCAACAATTAAAACTCTACCAAAATCATGGGCTCATTTAGGTAGTAGTAAGGATTCTATGCTAAGAGGACAGAGGATGGAATATTTTTAAAAATACTTTTGAGGAAAGCCAGGAATAAGATTGTAAATTGAATTACATAACTTTCTAAGTCCTTCCCAATGCTAAGATTCTGTTTTAATTTGTATATCATCAAACTCTATTGAAATAATTTAATAGTTAAAAATGCCTTCTGTGTCAGTCACTGGAAACCAAAAGGTAAATACTACACATGAAGTACTAAAGCAAAGTGCCTAACTCCCACCATATCATCTCTGCTTGTTCACATGTATAACAGAGGTCATGGCTCAGCTGCTTGCTTCATCCAGTTATTTGCAGGATGATGGGCCATTCTGGTCACCAGGTGGAATCAATTGTTTCTTTGTGGTTTACTCCAGTGGTAGCTCCAAGATACACAGTGGAGCTGGCGTGTGGCTTTGGGGTCACAGTCCTGCTGGTGGTGGTTCTCATTGTCGTTTACCATGTTTATTGGCTGGAGATGGTCCTGTTTTACCGAGCACATTTTGGAACAGACGAAACCATTTTAGGTGAGTAATGGAAGTTTGATGTAAATCTCTATTGTCATCTTTAGAAAAGATGACATTTTGACATTTTGTCTCAACAAAGTCTAGATTTACTGGAAGATTTAATTGGACTATCTTTTGTTTTAGCTCTTACTATTGAAAATGTTCCTAACACATATTATTTTTTTCAATATGGGACTTCATCTAGATTGGCGCTGTCCAAAAAGGAAGTGTAATTTTTTATAATATATCTATTTAACTTAAAATGCTAAAATATTAACATTTTAGCATGTAATTAATATTAACAAAGATATTTTCATCTTATTTTTGGTATTAAAATGCTCCAAAATTCATTATGTATTGTACTTATAGCATATGTCAGTTCAGACTAGCTGCACTTTAAGCGCTAAGTAGTCACTCTTTGTCTCAGAGTGACCCAGGTACCAAAAGCATTAGAATCGCATAGGAATTCATGAACAGCAGAATCTTAAGCTAAACCCTTATTGTGAATTAGAACCTGTATTTAAACAATGTTCCTAAGTTGTTCATGTGCTCATTAAAGTTTAAGAAGCTTGGTTCCAGTATATAATTTCCTGGCGACAAGGATAAAACACTTATAGGTGTAGATTCTTAGACCTGTCACATAAAGATTCCCATTCAGTAGGTTTCTGGAAGAGATACAAAGAACCCATGTTTTTAATGAGAAGTGATTTTAATAATTAGGCAAGTTTGGGAAAGGTTGGTTTATTGACTATAAATATATTTTAATTATAATTATTTTCAGGTATAAGTTAGAACATTCCTAAAACTTTTTTAAATGTATAACTGTAATATATTAGTGAGTAGCATAATAAGACAGTAGAAATATTCTGCATGGTATTAATTACCAGCACCTATTACTGACTATTTGCTGCCTGATTCTGTTAATCCATAGTTTAATGAACCAAACCTCACTTATTCTTCACCATAGAAACTGAACTCAGTGAGGTGGGAGTAGAAGACACATCTGATAAAAATTGCAATTATACCTTGGAACAGTCATTTTGCCTGAAGACCTGTCACAAGTGGGAAATCACATTGAAATCTGTCAGATACTTTATACATGTAAAAAATGAGAATATCTAATTTCTAAAAGTTTGACTTAAGAAAAATATGCAATACTATTGAGAAACTTACCTAAGTTTTATTGAATCTGTGTTCCTTTTTTCTAGATGGGAAGGAATATGATATTTATGTATCCTATGCAAGGAATGCTGAAGAAGAAGAATTTGTATTACTGACCCTCCGTGGAGTTTTGGAGAATGAATTTGGATACAAGCTGTGTATTTTTGACCGAGACAGCCTGCCTGGGGGAAGTAGGTATTTCAGATGAGTACAGGTGATGCTACCTTGAAAGATAAAAGGGGTCACTAGCTTTGGATCATGGATGAAAATCATGGTTCAGCTCTGTGTTGGCATCTTTGGACATTCAGTGACCAAGGATGTGATACAATAGAGACTCTCTAGGAATAAAACTATATTGTAAGATGTAAACTATTCAAATCCAGTTTATAGTATAAATATTTCCCTTGTAAGCTTTAAAAATTTAATTTCAGAGAAATTTGGATGCACAGTGGAATAGAGCTCTTTAACATGCCATAGCTTTAAACATTCCTGTTACTCACATTTAGATTTTTCAGAGGCTTATCTCATCTACATTAATTTGCCAAGAATTTCTTCTACATAGACTGAATTTAAATAAAACATTTTACAAAGACTAAGATTTACTCAATTTTACTAAAAATGAATTGCAGAAGAGAGTGCCTGGAATTTCTCTTTACATTACTCACTAATAATAATTAGAATATTTCCCTTTGGCATTTGCTAATTTCCTTTTCCTCACTTTTGTTTACTAGCAAATTAACACCACTCAATTTTTCCTTTCTCTTGGGTTAGTTTTTTCTTTCCATCAGCTTACACATTCGAGATATAGTTTAAAATTTTACAAAATCCAATGCATTCTATTGAATAGTAGGTTAGAAAGAAAGAAGATAGAATTGCTGAATGTCTTAACATGAAAGTACATTGCAACATCATGGATGGAACTGGAGAGCATTATGTTGAGCGAAATAAGCCAGACAGTGAAAGACAAATACCATATGATCTCACCTTTAACAGGAATCTAAACAACAAAACAAACAAGCAAGAAAAATATGACCAATGACACTCAAATACGGAACAGGATGACAGGGTCCAGAGAGCAGAGGGGACAGAATCACAGGAGAAAGGGGGAAGGACTCACATGAATAAGTATAAAGGACACATGGACAATAATTAAGGTGGCGGGCAGAAATGGGAGGGAGGTGGGAGCACTGGGGGTGGGTCAGGGCAGGGAATATAAAACAGAAAACTGTACTTGAATAAGAATAAAATTAAATAAATAAATAAATAAATAAATAAAAATAAAAAGTACATGCCTAATTTTCAGGTCCATACTCTCACATTCAAAGTAATGGCCCATCTGAATCTGTTTTATGAATACATAAAAGCCTCCCTAAACCCACTGTTAATCTTCAGACTTCTAAAATGCATGTGATGTTGCCAACCTTTGGCACAACAAACTAATTTTTCTTCTCTAAAATATTGTTTACATTAATCACTAATCACTTCATATGTTTTTTAACTATTATATAGATAACTGCAAATAGCCTAAATTTAATTCTAATCTAACATAGACTTACTTGTTTGTCCTCGAGTTGAATTAGCTGGATCACTTATCTCCCCAGCCATCACCCAAAAGTCCAACTTGCTTGTGCTCTGCAGTGGGTATCTCCTTCAGTATGATTTTGCCAGGAAACGATGGCTTGATTCTAGAGTTAAGGATACATTGCACTCATTTTAAGACTTAAAATCATAAATAATTTATTCGTGCATTTGTTCATGTATGCAACTACTCAACAAATATTTCTCTATTGTGTGAGCATTATATACAGATTTATAACATAACAATGATGTAAGACCCTCCAATAGGGGTTGATAGTTCTTTAAAGAATTCAAGTTCTGCATAATTACTCTTGCCTCCTGCTTTGATGTTTGATCCTTGTGACCTTCCAAGTTCTCCCTGCTGTTCTTCCTGGGTCCTCTTTGCCTCTGGGTCTCTTTCCATGTTTACACACGGTCAGCTTCCAGCAATCTGCTTGGAATAGACGATTACTTATTTCTGGATTCTGCTCCAGGCTGCACATGCTATTTTAATTGCACGTTTCCCCCCACTGCCTCTGTATCTGTGAAGATTAAATAACAAAATGAGGGTTTAGGAAAGTATGGTAAGTCATGAACTAGCTTTCCACAACACTAGTGTAGTTCCTGGATTTGGCTTCCATCAGAACCCCAGATAAAGGATTTAACAGTCTCTGATAAGCCACCTGGAGATGGATTAGTCCCAAGAGTTTTCTGACAGAAACTAACCAAAACCCTTGACAACGGAATAAAATTAAGGTGCATTTTCATTTTCTTTATTATTTCTTCTCTTCTGACCTGAAGAAAGCATTTGCCTGGTGGTGAAGGCAGACAGATCAGCCAGCAGCTGCTGAAACACATGGCTTCATCACAATGATCAGAGTTTAAGGAGAAAGATCCAGGGATTAATTTAGCTTACTGAGTAGAGATCAGAATTAGAAAGCTGAGAATGTGATGTAAGCCAAAATGCCATTTAGTTGGCTAGATGGTTTTTAAGTTCCCATTTCGATGGCATTGTAGTCAGGAAGTGTAGGGCAACAGAGAGGGACTTGCAAAAAAATGAGGTCTTGCTCTTGCTGTTCTGTGTTTGTGAAAAATACATTTCTGTGATTTTGACCCTACAATATACATACCAATGAATGCTCACCAGCCATAGAGAGTTGATACATGGACATCTCTGAGGAGAAAGGGCTTTAGATGGGACACAACATGCCACACAGTTTTGAAGAAATTTATTTCAATACAGCCCTTTTATTCCTTAATATACCAAATAATGCTTTTGAAGACTAATGTTATGGAAGCATATTCTTGCTTCAGGCCTGTGTGGAATTATTTTGGTATTAGAATACATGCACGGAGTGACTATTCTTCCTGAGGAGAGTGGCATTTCGTGAACTGAGCGAAAGGATCTAAGGATTAAGTTGTTGAAAGTGTTCTTGGTCAAAACGTTCACCTCAACTCTCAGGCTGATATGCTAAGTTCCCAACACTTGCTCCTCAAACCCCATGCTTTGGGGGAGTTCTTGGCCAACACTAATCCCCCTGGTGTTTTTTTTCCCAGTTGTCACAGATGAGACCTTGAGCTTCATTCAGAAAAGCAGACGTCTCCTGGTTGTCCTAAGCCCCAACTACGTGCACCAGGGAACCCAAGCCCTCCTGGAGCTCAAGGCTGGCCTAGAAAACATGGCCTCTCGGGGAAACATCAACGTCATTTTAGTGCAGTACAAAGCTGTGAAGGAGACGAAGGTGAAAGAGCTGAAGAGGGCTAAGGCGGTGCTCACGGTCATTAAATGGAAAGGGGAGAAATCCAAGTATCCGCAGGGCAGGTTCTGGAAGCAGCTGCAGGTGGCCATGCCTGTGAAGAAAAGTTCCAGGTGGTCTAGAAGTGGCGAGCAGGGTCTCTCCTATTCATCCCTGAAAAACGTATGAAAGGGACAATGAAAGGTGTAACATATCCAAGGGTACTTCGGAAGAAAGAGTCCCTCCTTCTTTATGTCCAATTTATTATTTCACGGACAGGAAACAATTCTGTGGAAGCCTTCCCATAGGGATGAATTCAGGGTGACTGCGTGACTAACTGTTCTGTTTCCTCAGGCAATACTAAGTTCCAGCATGATTGTGCCACCAGTCTGTCACCAATCTCTGATGGCACTATGTTCTTTGCAGGCAAAGACTTGGTTCATACACATTTTTTCTTCTGCAT
Organism: Sturnira hondurensis; assembly: GCF_014824575.4. Taxonomy (NCBI): domain Eukaryota; kingdom Metazoa; phylum Chordata; class Mammalia; order Chiroptera; family Phyllostomidae; genus Sturnira; species Sturnira hondurensis. Next base: position 3,246,332 of record NW_028073027.1, read on the forward strand.
CTTCTATCCCTCTTATTACTTGTCTCTATTCTCTCCCTCCCTCTCTCTCTCTCCCTCTCTCTCTCTCCCTCCTTCTCTCTCTCTCTTCTGCCCCCCTTTTATTTTAACTTTATGGGGCAGCCTTTGGCCCTGGACTGAAAGATCCCTTAAAGATAAGTCGTCTATAAACATCTGTGAACAGGGTCATGAGTTTCCAAATATAGTTTTCTTTTTCTTTTATTATTACTCATCCATTAGAAAGATAAACTGGGTCTAAATTTACTTTACCTGAGAATAATGAGCTCTTTGCTCACTCTGCTATCCCACACACCATCACAGCTGGACTGACATCCACGTAGACAATACAGAGCAGTATTACTGAAACTGTTCCTGTAATTGACTATAGGACTTACCTGCATTTTCTCCTATACCCCTGTGCCTTGTATCTCAGGTAATTGATGTCTTCTTTGTCAACTTGAAAAATATAATGTTTTTATTATAGTAAACTTCTGAGTATCTCTAGCTTGACCCATACTTATTATTCCATCTTCCTTCTCCACTGTAACTTGCTTGTGTCAGTCAGTCAGGGTTTACAGGTGCCGCTACACCTGGCTCCTACTGGTAGGAAACTTCTCTAATGGTGTTAGTGGAGCAAAATAATGCTTTCGGGGCATTTTCTGACTTCTGAAAAAAGGGAAGAACAGGGTGTTTGGCCATTTGTCTTTTAATCTCAGCATTACATAATTAGGAAGGTGATTTCTCCTCATTTGTTTCTGTTTCCCCATTGTAAACTATTGAAGTCAGACTCAGTGACCTGAAGAGTGGCTTTTAGCATTAATATTCTAAGAGAATTAACTGGACCTCTAGTATTTTACCTATTTTGTTCACTACTATAGTTAATACACTCAATCCACACAGGTCAGCTGAAAAATCGTCAATGTAACTTGTTTTAGTTTGTTTTTAGTAAAATTTAACTGTTTTTAAGACTTAGAAAAGTAAAAATTAAGTCCACAGTTTACAGAGTGATAAATATCTGTCATATATGTGTGTAAAATTACATATATGTTTATCTATATTACATATAGATATACATGAATTATATATGTATGGGTACGCATGTATGCACATTTAATTATATTCGTATGTATATATCTACATATACACAAATATATGTATATATGCATATGACTTTAACTAGTCACTAGCACAGTATTACAAACCACTGGAACTCTTGTCCAGTCTTTGCATTATGTTTTTACTGTAGTGCTTTCTATACGTTAATATTTGTGAATTCGCTGATCACAGAGAGGTAGCTGTTGTTAGTTCATGCCTTCCCTAAATTCGTATAAACAACTTACTCCTGCTACAGTTGGTCTGGGGTCTGTTGTGCACAGAGTTTCTATGGTTACTGCTAAGCAGTAGCCATCATTTGATGTTGGTTGATCACTTACTATGTTCTGGACACATACACTTAAAAACTAAACTATGTGAATCTCAGGGCTCCCAGTTCTGGAGAAATCTCTATCTGGACTGTTGAGTTATAAATCAGCCTGAGTATCCTATGAAACACCATAACCTACAACTTAAGGAAACACTTATCCTGTAGTATATTGTTAAGCAATTCTAAAACTATCTCTTACATTAAAAGTCCTTCAGCAGTATTAAAGTATGTAATACATCATTTCCTTATAGAGGATCATTGATCATTTTAAATTGAATATAGCCATGAATTCTTGACTATAAAACTATTCTAGGAGTCATTCTTGGATCTAACATTTTTAGCCTCATTAATGCTTTTTCTTATAACAAACCACAACACCATTTCTAACTATCCTTCACTCACAAGAACAGAGGAAACCTGACTCCAGATTATCTTTGTATATTAAATTCTTCATCAGCTTTAGATAAATTGGCGGGGCGGGGCAGTCCCATCACCAAGGGTCCATTCTTTTTGCACTTTTGGATTCCATATTTATCCCAAATGCTGTTGAGTGTCCCTAGAAACCTCTTGACATCTTTTTTTTTCCTATTTATATTCTTGTTTCTGGTACTGAACTTTTCCAAATGCTAAAATCTAAAGCATCTCAAATGAACATGATATGTCTCATTTTAAGAGAAAACTTTCGAGCTATTTTGTTTGTTTTATGTCCTAGAAGATTCCTAATACTGAGTATTTGAGGGAGATGGAAAAACATATTTTAGAGAGCAGAAAGGAATTGCTCTCTCATGTTAAAAAAATCTCTAAAGTTAAAAAACCTTAATGTTTGGTATATGTGATATAAAGACCTTCAACCAAGTGAACAGAGAACTATGATATACAGGGTATCTAATTACACAATTATTGTGTAAATAAAATTTATTTGATTTTCTTCTGTATGTAACTTAGATGATTCCCCTGGATTCAAATAAAAATCATCCCTTTGTATTGGAGAACAAAAGCACCGCTCCCCTGTTCATCATCCATTTTCTTTCCATAGGTTTTAATAGTTTAAGGTTATCTCTTTTATTTTCTTCATAAACATTTGTATTTTCCATTTGATTTGTAAATTTATTTTTAAAATAAACCATTTATTTTCAGCTTTGAATTTTATTTTGTGCATGTGTTTTATGTCTTTATTTTCATGTTTGGACATAAGAAGTGAGAATAAAAAGAAAGGTACATATGAAATGTTATGTTACACTAGTTAAGTTTTTCTTTCTGAGAAAAATATGAGAAAGATGGGAACTTCATCTCAAGAATATTGGCTTTACATGTGAGTAAAAGACTTAAGTAAAATGAGTTGTTCTAGTATACCAGGTATGTGTGTGTGTGTAATCTGGATAGCCAGAGAGACAGAAAGAGGCAGACAGGGGAAGGGAAGGACAGAGAGAGAAATTCTTTTGAAGAAAAGACGAAGTCTGTTCCTTTTTGTTCAGCCTGGAACTTGGGTAGCTTACAGGAATCTCTTACCTTATATAGGCCTTAATGCAAGCTCAAGGCAGTTGCTTTGGAATGAGACCAATTAATTAATAACCTGATTTTAGTTAAGAAACGATAATTTACATGTGAATAAAAAATGCATTCCTATCACAAATTGAAAAGTTTTTAAAAAGATTTTATTTGTTTATCATTAGAAGGGAAGGGAAGGAGAGAGGGAAAGAAATATCAATGTATGGTTGACTCTTATGCATCCCCCGCTGGGAACTGGCCTGCAACCCAGGCATGTGCCCTGACTGGGAATCAAATCATGGTTGTTTGGTTTGCAGGCCCACCCTCAATCCACTGACCTACACTAGCCAAGGCCCTATCACAAATTAAAAATAAATGAGATAAATATTTGGAAGCACATTTTTTGTATTTTAATAGTAAGTTTATAGTAACAGGGAAGGCTTCTTCCATAACTTTATTCACTTATTTTAAAAATATTTATTGAGTTTCTATAACTGAATTGGTTACATTAGTAAAAATTTTCCTACTGATTTTTTTTTTTACTTGCAAGGCTGTCTCCAAAGAGTACACTTAGGATCAATGAATGAGGGTCATATGGAAACAGATTTCTACTCAGTTAGGAAATAACTTTAAAGCGGAGTTGAACAGTAATGTGTTTCACTGTCTTTGAAGGTAATAGGCCCCAATTACTAGTGTTGTACAGGCAGAAATTAGATGAATTTTATTAAGATTTTGTACGTGGGGTTTTCACATCGGATAAGTGGTGATAATTCTGAAGTATCTTCCAACTCTGGACATATTAAATTACCTTCTGGAACATAGTGGTGACTATTTAGTTTTAATAGCAACAGTTTCAGTATCAGTAGTTTGGTCTTCCTGGTTACCTGGCTATTACTGACCTCCTTAAAATGCTCCAGATACTGTCTTTAGTCATTCACTGACGTCACTAGGTCTTCGATGCCAGTAAAGTCACAGTATGACAGACAAGACATATTCAACGAGTCTGCCTGTTTTCTCTGAAGTATTTTTAACAATGGACTTGGAAATTAAGTGTTTCAGTAATATTTTGTATCTGCATGTATTTTAAACTGAATAGATGAAATTTTTAAAACTTATGACTCTCATAAATTCACATGTTAAGGTGAGTCTCTAAAGTTGCCATCAAAATTTGATTCAGATTCAATCAACATTAGTCCATACTTTATTTTAATATTGTGTTTGCTATACATTTACATTTAGGTATCTCTAATCTGTTTAAAAACCTTCCAAATATTATCTCATATGTATTTTATAGAGGGATACATTCAGACTTAAATATATTAAGAGGAAAAAACAGAGACAAATGGAGAAACCAATATTTGAATTCAGATCAATCTTCCAAAGTAGGTGTCCACCCTTTATTTTTTTACTACACTTCAAGTTTTAAGAGAGACAGAGAGAGACGGACAGGGAGAGAGGCCTGTTGCTCTTTCATACACCAGTAACTCAGCTAAAGGGCAAAATCGCTGTTCTAGTTTAATTGTAGGGGGGTTTCAAAGAGGCTACAAATTTTAAAGGCAGGAGTATTCTGCCTTGACGAGTTTCAAACCAGAAAATGTGAGTTGAAAACCAACTTAGTAAAATACAAGAGAATGGCCTCAACATTCTATAGCCACACATTTTTTGAGCCCAACAAGGAAGATCTAATTTACAACTCCCTCTCCAAATAATCTTCAGTATTAAAAATAATAAATTGCATCCCAGCTATAAAGTTTCGATAATATGTAAGACATTAAAATATTCCATAAAGGATATAATTTGTTTCAAAGTGGTATGTGAAGGCCCCCCTCTGAGAGGCATCCCTACACTCATTCTTCAAAGTCTGGAATTTCACCATACATATCTATTTATTTAACATCGTCCTCTTTCAAATGCCAATCCAGGTTAAATACTAATATATTTTTTAAGAGCCACAGGCTCTTTTTTAGAGGATCTAGATTACTGTTTTGTTTCCAACAGTTTTTATCCCCAGAGGCCATTTTGAAGTGGAAACACACAATTTGAGTGCACGAGTTCTTGTAATCAAGAACTCTCCACATTGTTTTAAAGGTTTATCTGATCTATCCTGAAACAGGAGAAGCAGTAGGCTTCCTACTCACACATTCTCAGGTTTATGAAAGACAGCTACATGGAAGTCCGAGCAGAACTAGGCAGAACAAAGCAGTTGATAAGACATAGGTGAACATTCACACAGCCTCTGAAGATTAGGGAAAATTTAGATTTCTCTTTTAAGATTGAAACAAGAATTACCTAAAACACTCTGCTGCCTTGATAAAACCAGTTAACACTTCTTAAAAATTATTCTTCCAATTTCCCTTCAAAATCATGCTAAATTCACTAATTGGGAAAAACTGATCTGGTAAGGAACATAGCTCCTTCATGCTTGTCAAATTAGTATGATCAATTTCACTGCAAACTTCAGCTTGTCTTCATAGTGTGCAAAGTCTCTAGATCACTGTTTCACCTCTGACCCCAAAGCATAGGTACTCAGCCTCCCGGGGTGTCTGTGGCACCTGTATTCAGAGTTGTCAAGGGCTATCATCTATACACTTGGAATTCTCTTTCTTCAGAAAATAGTATTGTTTAGGCTCTTAAGTCTAACAGTGAGTTAAACACAGAATTTAGCTCAGGAACTTTCCCACTGGGATATGTCCAGTTTTACCTCAGTAACTATTAGAATTGAATGTTTTGCTGGAAGTCTTAATTAATTGACTGGTTCCTACCCATTGTCAATGTGTTTGCCCTTTTAATTTATTGTTAAACCACATCTTCACACACACACATACCCACACACACAAAGAATTTGGGTTGAGAACAAGGTCGATAGTATGAACTGCCTAATGTCTTATCCAAAAATTTTAGGTATCACATATTAAATTGTGTAAATCTTAGAAGATGGTAACTCCTGATTGCTCTTTGCTGATCACACTGTGTCTGGAGTGTTGTGTTCAGTCTCGTTCAAGATACCACTCTTAAGAAACACATACATAAACTGAACATTACATACAGCAAAATATTAAAAGTAGGAAAGAGACTTGATACCATGTCATACAGGTAATAAGATAAAAGTCTTGAGGTTGTTTAATCTAAAGCTGAGAAGCAAAAACAAAAACAATGTGATCACAATGGTTGCAAAGTATTTCAAACATTTAAGGATGCAAACCCGGTACTACCACACAAAAGTGATAGGGAAGAATACTTCAAACCAAGGAATAATTTACAAACTGAGCTGAAATTAGCTGTTCATTTCAGAGGTGGCTAATTTCTCCTTGAAGGTTTACTCATCGCCCTCCCTTTGTATGAGAAACAATGATGAGCTGAAACTTATGTAAGTTTTCACTAGGCATTGTCCTATCTTTCCCTCTTCCTGTAGATACAGTGGAAGCAGTTTTTGACTTCATTCAGAGGAGCCGAAGGATGATTGTTGTCCTGAGCCCAGACTATGTGACAGAAAAGAGCATCAGCATGCTGGAATTTAAACTGGGTGTCATGTGCCAGAACTCCATTGCCACCAAGCTCATTGTGGTAGAATATCGTCCCCTTGAGCATCCACACCCAGGCATCCTGCAGCTGAAGGAGTCCGTGTCTTTTGTGAGCTGGAAGGGAGAAAAATCCAAACACGCTGGCTCTAAATTCTGGAAGGCACTGCGGTTGGCTCTTCCCCTGAGAAGTCTGAGTGCCAGCTCTGGCTGGAATGAGAGCTGTTCTTCTCAGTCTGACATCAGTTTGGACCATGTTCAAAGGAGGAGAAGTCGTTTGAAAGAGCCTCCAGAACTCCAGAGCTCAGGGAGGGCTGTGGGTACCTCTCCAGCCTCAGGCACGATGTCCAAGCACAGAGGAAAGCCTTCTGCAGCTTGTCGCTGCTGTGTCACCTACTGTGGAGGAGAAAGTCACCTTAGGAGCAAGAGCCGGGCAGAGATCCATACCCAGCCCCAGTGGGAGACACACCTCTGTAAGCCTGTTCCCCAAGAGTCAGAAACTCAATGGATACAAAATGGTACCAGATTGGAAACCCCTGCTCCCCAGATTTCAGCCCTTGCTCTTCACCATTTCACGGATTTATCTAATAACAATGACTTTTATATCCTATAATTACTATGTGGTGGGTGGTGGCTGCTGTCTCTACCAGCCCTCTTAGTACCACGCACCTATGGGAATAACTGACATTTTTATCATCTAGTGGACTAACAGATTGTGTCCCCTTTATTGATTTTTAAAAACTATTTATTTCTAGGAGACAAAAGACCCGAAGGATCTGCATCCAGAACTATTGCCTCTAATGGCCTCAGAAGAGCACACTCTTCTTGGCCCCTAGAAGGTTAGTATGTGTGAGTCACCTACAGTCTGATCCTCTATCTTGCCCAGTGGTTTAAAACTGAGCAAAGAATTTTAACGTTTTCTTTGAGTTTGTTAATCAACATCATGTTGTGAGTCAGTCAGGTGTGCTTGGGCTATGACACAGGAGATATATATAGATATATATCTATATATATCTCCTGTGTCATAGGGAACATTACGGAAAGGAGTTTTTTCTGGTGGATGCTGTAGGATGCAGATCAACAGAAACCCTACAGCAGAGTTTCCCTGGGAGAACCAAACACACCTGCAGGGATACGTGGTATCCTCTGCCTCACTGTAAACTAGTGTTCTCTAAACTGCCTAAAGTTGTTAGCATCAATAAAGTTATATTTTCATGTGATTTCATTTGTACTAACACATTTTTACCCTTCTCTCTCTCTCCTCTACTTTTTGTGTCTGTCAAATTTATATCCAAAGAATATTCCATTTCAGAAAATCAAGCTTTGGTTTAGGAATTAGGAAAGTTGAGGTATCTCTTTAGCTTCTTTCTAATGCATATTAGGAGATATCTGAGAAAAAAGTGAGAAAATGTTTTAAATAAAGTAGAAGTTTATGCAGAAATCTCATCATATGTTTAGAACAGACAACAGAAAAATTCAGTATCATTAGGGATTTAGTGTAAGATTTTGTGCGTGAATCCCTCCTTCCCTTTCAAGATTCTGAGAAGGGATCATCAACTTAAGTGCCTATGAGAATTAGTAGGTAACAAAAAGAAAGGAAGCCATTTACTGTGTAAGCATAATATACACGCTCTCCATGTAAGGCCCATGAGCATAGGTACAGAGAGACAGTCACATACTTCACTCTAAACATTTTAGCACAGTCATCGAAGGCAATGGCATTTGACCTCCCAGTCAGAGAGAAAAGAGAGATGGTTTGGTCTGTAGGTAATTGAAGAATATTTATTTTTTTAAAAAAGGGAGCAGCCTCTACTAAACTCCATCTTGGTTTTGTCACTGACTTAGCCACAGTGTTGGCAGATATTTCAGTGTTTAAGAAGAATCTAAAAGTTCAGATTTGTATGTAATATGTCAATTATGAGATGGCTTAAACTTAAAAATAAAAGAGAAAGAAAGCTAAAAACCAACAAAAATACATGAACACGTACATAGTCAGCCTGAGGGCCACTAGTTTGTCACTTCAGAACTAGAACATTTACCCAAACAACATCAGTCCAAGTGCAGATTCAAGTGTCCCTGGCAATATTAAGATGGCAGAAGACAAGGGAATAATGGGAGATGCTTATTTCCTTTCTAAATTGAAGACATCTAAACCCTCAGAATAAGGCTGGTTTGACCTAACACTCCATTAGAGGAGAAAAGGCTAAAAATAGTGAAAATAGTGTGCCTTTCATCTACTCTGTAGAGGTTTCCTGTCTGGTGGGTCTACTGTAAGAAAAAAATAGGAGTACAATCTCCTTCTCCTGAAAAGTAACAAAATCTAAAAAGCTAAAGACCATGCCAGCCATGAGCAATCGACACGTTAGTCTAGGCTGCTAGTGAGTGACGGCCCAATGAGTGTCAGTCAGCCTCTCCCAGGCTCTTATTGTGAATGCCGGGTAAAGAAAGAAACCACCATTTTTCTCTCAGCATTTCTTTTTTAAAAAAATTTACTTATCTTAATTGTTGTTCAAGTACAGTTTTCTGTCTTTTACTCCCATCCCAGTCCACTCCCCCAGTGCTCCCTACCTCCCTTCCATTTCCACCCCCCTTAGTTTGTGTCCATGTGTCTGTCCTTCATATTTGTTCCTGTAAACCCTCCCCCTTTTCCCCTGAAATTCCCTCCCCTCTCCCCTCTGGATACTGTCAGCCTTCTCTTAGAGAAAAAGCAGATCCCTTCTCTGTTGAAACAAGTAACTAGTAGGTCATTTTCCTGTTAAAACAAGAAGATGAAATAATAAGAACCCTCCAGAGTAAATGTGACTCATCGTGGAACTTCTAATGAGAAGCAACAGGCCACCCGATCTAAAGGCCAGCAGGAGATGACTGAACACAGCCCATGGTTTATGTTGCATTCTTTGCTGAAGCGATTATTTCATTTCTGATGTGTGTTCAAGCATATTCACTTGGAAAACAGCAGTTTCCCTCCAAATCTGATAATGAAAGTTACTCAATATCCTAAGAAGGAGGAGAATGCTTTTGCCCATAATCAGCTTTATTCCTGAATTATTTCAGTGAAGAAAAATAAATAAAAGGACTATTGACAGATGTACAAAAATAAAACATGAGCTCTTTCTTATTATGAATAAGTAGTGAGATAATTCTGGTGTTCTCAACATAGATAATAGTAAGCACTATAAAGTCATGGTTTTGAGCATTAGCTCTATAGGGATCAGAAAAATAACACTTTCCCCATACTTTTATTGCAGGGAGAAATGCGAAGAGGTTATGTTATTGGTCCCTAACCCAACATTCTGCAATTGAATGGAATATCCAGTGTCATATATTCCAATGAGGCAAATAATAATAAAAATTTATCATGGCTCATGTAAATTTATAATGGAAACGGTAGGATTGTAAGTTAAATGGATATTATTTACATAGGAGTACCACCTATGTGAGAGCACAAGTTTGAAGGCAAGTAGAGAAGAAAGTGAGTTCTGCTTCTCTCCTGTGTGATCATGTGCTAGCTGGAGCTCAATCTTCTGCTAGCTAAATAAGGATAAGATAGTTAACCTCGCTGGATTTTGTGGGCATTAAAAAAATACAATGCATGTAGGGGCTTAACACAGTACCTGGAGCATTGTAATTACTAAGTAAGTGGTGCCCAGTACTATACCCATAGTAAAATCATTGTTTATAGTTGCATAAACTTACTTTTGTATAATAATCTTTAGTTAAGAAATTTATTTTACATACATCACTATTTTTTACTCTAACAAAATGCACAAAAGTACAGAACAAGAACTTATTATCCAAGTTATGTGACTTTTTTAATGACACTCAGGCAATTAGTGATAAGCTTGAGCCTCTAATCTAGAAATATTATATGTGATCCAGTGCCAATTCTAGAATTATTCCTCTAAGATTCAAGTGGAAGTGTTTCTCTTACAAAGCCACCCAATTATGACTATTTAATCTGAACTGTTTTGCATTAAAATAAAAATGGCAGTTAACATAAACCCACACACAGCTGATTTAATGTCCTATCAGTCGTCTGATGTGTTGTCTGGCCCTGCCATTGTATGATTTTATATAATTCAATTTTTAATATTAAAACATTTGTCTAAACATTTTAAAAGTAGAGTCATTTTATGCCTTCTGGGCTCTATGATTATGCTGTAATTTTAATGCCAAAACAAATAATTTGTATTTGTCTGAAGAAAAAATAAAAATATGTTCGGCATGTACCTTGAAAAACAGATTTAATCTCCCAGCAGCTGTGATTTACACTGAGCTTCAGTTATCTCCTCTTATAACTAGTAAAATCTCTAGTAATAATATATCCACTTCCAGTGTGAAGAGTTGAAGCAGTTGGTGAGACTAATGTTCCTGCACTAATGTTCATGAAGAGTCATGAATAGTAAATTGAGCTAATCATAAAGAAGGCACAGAAGGACAAACAATCCCTTTGGCAATTGTTTCAAACTTTTGTGTGTCTAAGAATCATTAGGGGGCATCTTACAAAGAAGATCCCTGGGGAAGCCCCTATCCCAGAGGGGCTGATTTATTAGGTACAGGGGATTGCCTAGGAGTCTGCATTTTAATACCATGCCTTTGATCATTTAGAGAAAGTGCTCCAGGAGTCAAACTACTACCTTTGAGAATTCTTTCAAACCTTTGCCCATATTATTTACATTATTATTCAGGTTATAAGAGGGGGAGGGCTTTATTAGAGAGTCTGGTTCAAGCTTTTTTAAAGTGTATTCCATTATGCATCCACATCATATCCATTTGGGGTTAACATTCAAATGCATATTTATTGACCCCATGCAAGATCAACTAAATGAGACTTTCTAGAGTGGGGCAGATTTGTACTAGGAATAAACCTCCCAGGTGATTATAATGCACAAAAAGTTTAAGAACCATTAATTTTTATTTATTTTTAACTCCTCTTTTACCCTTGTAGGCTCTGATTTTCTCCAGCCAAGGAGGACTACGAATCATCCTTTTAACATGGTGTTTACAGGCAATAGATAAGAATGTAGGGCATGTTTAGCCCTCGGAGTTCCCTCAGCACCAGGATACGGTTGACTAGAAGGGTGGTTACTAGAGTGTATTTTTAATGTATGAAACATCAAATTCTGACATCTGGAATCTGGCAGGATTGTTGTAACCATCATATGTGTTGATCAGATGAGATAAGCCCTCTTGTACTAACAAAGAACCCCAATATTTCAGTAGCTTCATATATCAAGACTTATTTCTTATTTATGTTGTATGTCCATCATAGGGGCCTACTTTTTTGTAGCTTTGCCATCTGAAGTGTGTGACTTCCTGCTATTCTATGCTCCAGCCTAAATATAGCACTTATTACTCTCCCTTGCAATTAATTTATTATCTGAAACTACCTATGAGTACTAATCTAGTCATAGAGAAAGTAGTCATACACAGCACTGCCATTTTTTTAAGAATGAGATATTAAGATTGCCTGAAAAGACAAAAAACATTCAAACAGATATGTCACATACTTCTATAATAAAGGAATAAAAGGTCTTTGCTGCCAGCAACCCACCTCAGTTTGCCAAAGGGTCAAGTTAGCTTGCTATAGAAAAAAAAGAGTATACAGAAAAAAGCAGACCTTGTATATAAATATTCCCCAAAGAAAAGTTGTTGAAAGAATGTACACTAATAATTTCAGCTTCTGGTTAAAAGAAAACATTCTTAAAAATTAGAATTTCTGTATTTGGTTAATTTCCAGTCACTGGCTTATTTAGTTCTCTAAGAAAGTGATGCTAAAACTATCTGCCAATGAGCCATTACATTTTTGAATATCCAGGGGGCCTCAGAAGAATTGAAGACATTTAGAACACAGCAGAGCATGTAACATGATCATTAGGAAGTATCACTTGACCCATATATTTGGAGAGCTAAATAGGGAACTCAAACCGAACATGCTGAAACTCACATGAAAAATGAGACAAGTGCAAGTTTGGGGATTATGAAGTCCACAACTATCTATGCATCTGCTCTCTCTGTGATTTGAATTCTATGTTTGTATTAAACATTTGAATTTTTATATGACTTTAATGTTGTGCAGTATCATTTGATCATGCAGAAAAACTCATTTTGTGCTGGTGAAGATTGTAGCTTAAGGAACCATGATCCATGTTCATAAGTTACAATGTTGAACAGAGAAAAAAGTTTATTTTCTAATGCAGTGAAGAAATAATGGACATACTCAAAATTCCTTAGAGAATAATGTACATGTTTTTCTTTTGGACAACTCAAAACACTTAAAAATATTTAAGTGGAAAGCCTGGCCCTTTTAATGGGCCCATGGGATAAAAGCAGAAAGATTCCAAAATAGACTGAACTCAGATCACGAGTTATTTTTATTCTACTCTAAGTGATGGGAATTTTAGTACTCCATAGCTTTATTGGAACAAAAAAATAAGATCAAATATTATATTATTTATTTTTCATTTAAAATGCAGAGATATTCATAACAACTTATTAATTTTCTATTGTCAAAATGGTGCCACATACTTGCAATTAATTTATAACTCAGTAGCAGGTTTTGAAACACCTTGCGTAAGTTGGTCTTAACCAGAATTGGACATCACCTTTTAAAACATCGCACATTTGTGGGGCACCCTCCATACTACTAAACCTCCCCAAGTGATTCGGCTGTGCACTCTTGTAAAGGATAACTGCCTAAGTCACTTTATAACATTCGCACATGCTTCACTGAAGACTCAAAGATGACGTATTTTAAATTTTGAAGGAAAAGGTAAAAACAAAATCTGATATTCTAGGCAGTATTTTTTTACAAATGCAAAACTTAAAACCCATGGTCAAAAACTAAGATTTGAGTTCTTTATTTTCATGTCTTATAAAATTGCTTAATATATGACAAAAACAACATATGGATAATAACATTATAAAATAATCAATGCAGTTACTCAGCTGGGTAGCCATCAGAGTCCATAATGCTAGTATTTATTACATTGATGTTATCAGTCACTTAAAATAAAATAAAGTATTGAAGATATAATAACTTGGGTGTAAGCAAAGACAATTAGATGACTGCTAAGAAGAGCCAGAAGAAAAAAAGGGAGAATAAACAAACCCATTCCCTCATTCACAAACCTAAGTAATGTAAAATAGAAGAAAGATTATGTAAAAATTCTCAAATATTAAACTGTACATCTAAACTGTGGAGTGGGCACCAGGTTTGGGGGGATACATTTGTATAATCACTTCTATTACAATATAGTGGGAAATATAAAATTGATATTAAATATTAAAATTAACATTGTGAAACATATTAAATTGGAACTAGAAGACCTGAATTGGACTACCAGTATTTTACTTACTGTGTGACTTTTAATCAGACATTTTTATTCTCAAGTTCTCAATTTCTTCATCTATAAAATGGGAATAATATAATATCTACCTCATTGGATTATTGTAAGGGTGAAATTATATAATAAATGTGAAACTCTAAGATCTGTAAATTACATGGTTGGTGGTGAGTGGTGGTATTATTATTATTTTTTATTATTGTTGTTGTTATTATTACATTAAAAAAGCTAGAAGGAGAAGACAAGGTCCAAGAAAAATTCCTTAACCTGCTGACTGCAGGGGTCCTTTCCAGAACATACAGTCTGTAATTTTTTATAATCTACAAATTAGGAACTAGATAATATAATTTCATATAACTCTAAAGGCTGCAGATTACAAAAAAAAGAAATAATAAGAAGTAGAAAAATAACTGCATTTGTTTTATATTTTCTTATAAAAATTACAGCACAACAACTCAAAACAAGCATTGGTTACTTTTCATTTTCTGTGCATCGGAGACTTGGTTGGAGTGCTTGCTCAGTTACTCATGGGGTTGCTATCAGACTGCTGGCTGGGGCTGCAGTCGTCTGAAGGTTTGACTGGGCCTGTGGGATTCACTTCCAAGTGCAGGCGCCTGGGGATTCATAGGAACTCTGGTCCTTTGTCTCATAGACCTCCCATAGGGCCGCTTGAATATCCTCATAACACATTAGCCAGCTTTTCTAAGAGCAAGAGATCCAAGAGAGAGAAATAGAGAAGGTGTGAGAAGAGAGAGAGAGAGAGAGAGAGAGAGAGAGAGCAAGCACAAAGTGAATTGGCTGTGCCCTCTATGACCCAGTCTCCACAGTGGCAAGTCATTACTTGTGCAACATGCTGTTGGTCAGAAATGAGTCCCCGGGTTAAGCCCATACTCAAGAGAAGGGGAGATCAGCTCTACCTCTTAAATGGAGTAGTACCAAATAATCTGTGAACATGTTTTAAAGCGAGTACTGTAACATAGACCACCAGTTACAGTAGGTCCTCCCATAGCCACAGGTTCTTCATCTACAAATTCAATCAACTATGGTAGAAAATATTTGGAGGGGAAAAAGTTATGTTAATGATGTGCACTATGTAGTTAGTTCTATGATAGCTATGTCTGTTTTGAGCACACACAGACTTTTTCTTGTCATTATTCCATAAACAATACCGTATAACAATTATTTACATAGTGCATACATTGTATTAGATGTTATGAGAAACCTAGAAATGATTTACAGTGTATGGGAAGATGTGCATAGGTTACATGTAAATTTTACATCATTTTACGTAAGGGACTTGAGCATCTGTGGATTTCTCATATGCAGCATTCCTGGAACCAATCTCCCCCCAATATATAGGGACAACTGTGTTTTTTCAGTTGAATAAATTGAGGTCCAGAAAAGGAAAGTGACTGGTCCTTAACCTTCTTAACTCCACCTCTAACCTGGTAAGCTAACTTCCTCTAGTGGTCCCACAGCTCAAAGGAGAGACAACTGTCTTGCTCTGGACAGGACATTTCTTCCTGGTGAAAGATTACAGAATTGCAAAGGATTACATCACTTCCAGTCCTGGTATCTCTGTCTCTTTCTCTTTGGCTCTTTCTTTTTAACTACCTCTGCTCCCCCATCCCTTCATTCTATTGTACTGGATGAAGAGGCAAAAAGACTCTTGAAAACCAGATGGGTGAGGTAAATGAAGCTGGATAGCCACATTTCTGGTCTGGAGTTTGAGAATTAAAATAGAGCTTCTTTTCTGGGTTCACCTCTAAAGAGATTGGAAGTGAATGTTCATTCTCAAAAACAGCCAATGTGAGTGGAAAGATGAGCAGGTAACTTCTTCCTCTGGCGTTATCCAGGTTTTGTCTTAGCTCTGACTGCCGTGGGTATATATTAATCATTAAGTCATTTCTCCTCTGTGTCTCAGACTTTGAGCCCCCAAAATGGATGAGGTTGAACTAGAAATTCTGTAGGATGTTATAATTCTATGCTTTGATTCACTGAGTAATATTTAAATAGCCCTTGCTCCTCTTCACATACACACACCAGCACCCAGGGTCTAGTGACATAGAAAAATCATTTAAAAGGTACAATACTTCTACTCAAGGAATCATAAATAACATTTTTATCTGTTTAGACCTAGTTTCTGTAGCATGCATTTCTCACTTGTTGAGCTAACAGCTAACTTCTGTTCTCCAGTATCTGTTGTTTTCTCTCTCTCTCTTGTCTCAGGCTGGTAGCCCCAGACAGTAAGAAGTTTACAAAAAGCCTGTCCATAGTTGAACTCTGATGCCTTCAACTTCTCTAAATCCATTTTAATCTCAATTTCCAAGGTCAATATTTTGTGAATTCGATTGAAAAAAAAATGTAACCTTATTTCTTAACTTCTTCTTTTGCCCTTATCTTTTACCCATATGACCCCCAAGCAATCTTCCTATGGTGATATATGCTCATATATTTCATCATGCCCAGTAAATAAATGAGTGAATGGAGCTTTGTTTTGAAATCGCATAGTGCATAAATAGCAGAATCTCTGGAGTGAAAATATCTGAGTTGTGATTCAAACTATAATTCTTTTATTGTGAGACCTTGAGTAAAGCACTAACTGTGCCATAGGTTCCCCACCAATGCAACTTAAGAATCACTATGTGACTTTCTTACATTCTTGGGGTTGGTGTGATAATAACAAAGCAAAACTTTCCTGTGTCTCCCAAGATACAATGCATGATTCCTTCCAAGTAATCTATAGCTTAGGAAATTTAATCCTTCCTAAGTGCATAAGGTGTTAGTGGAACTGCACGAAGTAAACATGAATCTCAGAGATCTCTTCTCCCATTCATTCCGAGTCAATTGCTTGCCAAGTGTTGTTGATCCTACTTCCAAAAAGTCCAAAAATTCTTCTCTTCTTTTCTCCTTGAAAACTGTAAGAATTTAAGCTACATAAACGATAAGCATTCTATTTTCTGAACATGCCACGTACTTTTGTGCCCTCTATGCCTTTGCTAATGTTACTTCTGCTTGGAATGCCCACTCTTCTCCCCCTCCACCTGAGGGCTCTTTCAGTGCTTCACGGTCAGCTCAAATGTTCTCAAGCCTATGCAACTTTCCCAGGCAGAGTTGGATACTCCTTCCTATGCACTTGTATTTCTCATACTTCCTTTATTTTAATTACAAATTTTTAGAAATCTCTTATACCTGATATTCTGTAAGTTTCTATGGGGAGATAACTATATATTGAATTTCTAATCTGAGCACTTAACATTATGACTAGCATATAACAAAATTTTCATGAACGTTTCCTTAAATAAATTAATTATCATGACCACTGTTACTATGAACAAAGTAACAGAACCTGGCTTCTTTCTTTCTTCCATCCCCCATCCATTATAGATGCAACAATTTCCGAAGCACCGCTTTAACCGTTTGCTCGACACTGTATAAAATGAATGCCAGTATTGAATCCTGGGGCTCCCAACACCACATCCAGAGCCGCTAAATTTAGCCCTTGGCATTGCTCAGAGACAGATGATCCATGACTACGTAGGGGTAAAAAGAGCCCCATCTGTGCCATGCTTGGCCAGGCCACCACCCTCCCATTAAGGACCCCCATCCCTGCTCCACTTTATCTGCAATAGCAGCTGATGCTGGAATCAGCATCATACTCATGGGCAGATGTTCTGCCTGTGAGCTTGCTATTAAATAGACTCAGAATGACAGGACCCAGAGATGATAAACATTCTCTACCTATAGTGTACCATAGAGTATTTCTGGCTAACAAATTGCAAGCAAAAAAAAAAGATGTCTGTTTACTGTTTGAAAATCCAGATGGCATTGGAAAAATAAAATAAGTACTGTGTTGATTCAGGATCAATTGGTAATTAAGAGATCAGTTCTTTCAGGTCTCAGAGATTGGCATGGGCTCTTCTGCTGCCTCCTGTCCTAAACACCCATGCCTGCCCAGCCCTCCTTCTCTCCCAAGCCCTGCCCTCTCCTTTCTCCCTCTCAGAACCTTCCTGCCACCTTGTCAGGCCTTGCTGCTCCAATCTCTGGAGCATAACCCATTCTACCAGCCTGTGAGCAACAGCAGAGAAAAAAATTATATATTTTCTTGTCCCTATTAACTCTGAGGTGAGCAAAGAATTTTAATTTGGACCATGGGGGAACTCGAGCACTTCCAGGCCAGCCAGTGTAGCAACCAGATCGGTTCCAAGTTCTTGGAAGTAATCAGTGATGAGCGTGACACCCACCCCCCTGGTACCTACCACAAGGACAGCAACCTACAGCTAGATCACCATGTATTTATTGCAACAAAGCTTCATGCTGCCTTGGTGGATCTAGAACCTGGGGCCATGGTCTCTGTTTGCTGAGGTCTTTTTGGCCAGATTTTCAGACCAAACAATTTTGTTTTTGGTCAGTCTGGGGCAGGCAACAATTGGGCCAAAGGGCACTATAGAGAGGGGTATGAGCTGGTTGATTCAGTACAGGACATGTTGCACAAGGAGGCTGAGAGCTGTGACTGCCTGCAGGGTTTCCAGCTGACCCATGTGCTGGGGGGAGGCACAGCCTCTGGAATGGGCACATGTTCATCAGCAAGATTTGTGAAGAGTATTCTGTTGAATCATGAGCAACTTCAGTGTGGTACCTTCCCCTCAAGTGTCTGACACTGTGATTGAGCCCTACAACATCACCCTCTCTGCCTGTCAGTTGGTAGGGAATACTAACAAGACCTACTGCACTGATAAAGAGGCCCTTCACAACATCTGCTCCCACACCCTCAAGCTGACCACGCCCTCAAGCTGACCACACCAACCTATGAGGACCGGAACCAGCTTGTCTCCACCACCTTGAGCAGTGTCACCACCTGCTTCCACTTCCCTGGCCAATTCAATGCTGACTTATGCAAGCTGGCAGTCAGAATGGTACCCTTCCCATGCTTCCACTTCTTCATGCCTGGCTTTGCCCCTTCTATCCAGCCGTGGAAGCCAGTAGTCTTCAGCCCTCACTGTAGCTGAACTCACCCCTTAGGTATTTGATGTCAAGAATGTGACAGCTGCCTAAAATCCCTGCCATGGCGGGAAGCTCACCGTAGCTGCTGTTTTCCAAGGACAGATGTCCACGAAGGAGGTGGAGGAGCAGATCTCAATGTGCAAAACAAGAATAGCAGCTACTTTGTGGAATGGATCCCCAATGATGTCAAGACAGCTGTGCGATATCCCGCCCAGTGGCTCGAAAACGACAGTCACCATCATTGGCAACAGCATGGCCATTTGGGAGCTGTTCAAGTACATCTCAACGCAGTTTACTGCCCCGTTCCACCAGAAGGCCTTCCTGCACTGGTACATGGGTGAGGGCATGGATGAGATGTGGTTCACCAAGGCTGAAATCAAGATGAACAGCCTTCTCTGAGTAGCAGGATGCCACTGCAGAAGAGAAGGATTTTGGCAAAGAGGCTGAAGAAGAGGCCTAAGGCCACTTTGGTCATTCAGGCTTCTCAATTCCCTCTGCTTTCTTCCTCAACCGCCTCTTTTCTTTCCTGCAGAATGTGCTAGAACAGTGCCTGACACATAATAAACACTCTATAAATATCTGTTTGTTGAATGTCTCCTCTCTGTTTCTACTCTGGGAAATCTTTATTTCTGCCATTGTGGGTAACCCTGTATTTCCTTCTGCTGCTCATTCCTCCCATGTGCCTGTTAGTATTTCCCTATTTTCAAGATAATTCCCCAAGATAATGAGTCTCATCCAAATTCCATGTAGAACTGTGCTAAAAATGCCATCCTAAGCCCATGTGATAGCCTAAGGGAAAGGGAACCACACTAACTTTGGCAACTTTAAGTCTCAACAAGGAACGGCTGGGGTTTCTCATTCTAGAGCAGTTTCGAACAGTGGGATTCCACCTGTTCAAGTCCTAGTTTGCACGGATTTTTTCCTGCTCCTCTCTCAGTTCTGGAGGAATTATTACCAGTATTACCTCAATTTTCAGTCTGTCTCCAAGCTCTGTCCTGAGCTGTTTCCTTTGCAGGGGTCTGCCCAGTCTGCCAAGTGGAATCCTTCCCTCTTCTACTTTATCTCCCTTTCACATTGAAATGCTTCCTGCTCTGGATGGAGAAAGAGGTAAAGGGGGAAGAGAGTGACCAGGCCGGGTCCCTAAATCTCTAGAGCTTACCCATCTCCACCTTTTCTTATGCAAAAAGGAGTATCAGTCTTCTATGTCTATGAAAATATGCATACTGTGACCTGAGTGTTGGAGTCATTCCCTAGAGAAGAGGTGACAGGACACACTCTGTGTTTTGGCAACATCTCAGCTATTCTTTTGCTATTGACTCTTTTCCCCTACCGTGGGTTTTGTCCTATCCTACACTTAAATTTTCAGTTTTGTGTTGAACTTGCATTTGTTTTAATATTAAAAAATGAGTTTGCCTCAAGTGCTAAAAAGAAATGGATATTTAAAAAAGAAAGAGGGAAAAAGAGGTCAGTCCATTCAAATGCCCTGCATAATATGGTTTTTCCTCTTCAGATCAGTAAAACTCTTACAACACAATATGTGTCACAGCCCTTCCCTCCATGCTATCCCCACGTCCGTGGCTCAGGCAGGAATCCTTCCCTTTCATAGCAGCTTTTGAGTTTTCCTCCATGAGTCCATTCTTCCTTCTCCAAACTTGCATGTATGTCATCACCAAATCACTTTTTCTCAGAGACTCTGTGGCATCTCAATTTCTACAAGATAAAATTTATTTTGGTTTGTTTTAACCTAAATTTGCAGCACTCTATTTTCTGGTCTGACCCTAATTTTAGCAACTTACTTTTTTCCTGCTCCTATGTTTGCGCTGAGCATTCCAGTTCAACTCAAGGACTTACTGTTTCTTGAATACTCTTCCACTGGCGTGACTCTGTTCAAGGTATTATTGTCTGGGAAAACCTTTATATTTATCTCACATGTGCACTTTCAACATTTAGTTAAAATGCCATTTTTGTGAAAATATCAGAAAAATATCAGCAGGATATCTGATAATATTAGGAAATATTTTCTTGCCTCTTAAATCTCTCATAACATTTCTCCCATTCTTTTATTCATTTACTCATTCAGTAATATTACCTGATCATTTACTCTGTGTCCAGCACTATTATGAAAACTCAAAACACATCAATAAGCCAAGCAGACTATATTCCTTTCTTTCCTCAAGCTTACATTCCAGTGGCAGAAGACATAAAGTACATTAAATAAATAAGTAAAATACAGAGCATGTTATATAGGGATAAATTCTACATGTTTAGCTAATGAAGATCGATGGGATAAGGAGAGTTGAGAGGGGACTTATGATTTTAAACAGTGTTCATAGAAAGCCCCAAGGAGAAGATGGCTTTTGAGTGAAGATCCCAACAAGATGCTGGAGGAGTGAACAGACTTAATAGCAAAATATAAAGGCTCTAATTTAAGGAGCATGCAGATGAAAAGGAAATGAAATCAGAGGCACTAGAGTGAGGTGACAATGATGTATGTCCTTGTAGACTATTGTGAGGACCTTTCTGCTTCCTCCAAATGAAATGGGAAATATATCATCTATAGTCCCAGAAGGAAATAGGTAACATACATATACTGAGAAATTTAGGTATAGCTTAATAAACTTTCTATTTACAAGTGTGTACACAGTGTTCAAGAAACCTAAAATTAGTATTGTACCCACTATGAGTAACAAGAGCGTTACCACACTAAGCCTAAAGTGGCGAGGGGAAGGAGTGTTTATAACAAACCAGGGGTATCCGTATGAAGTTGGCTGCTAGACAACAGCTGTGGATTTCAGTGAAGAAACACCCAATACTTGTTGACCATATAAAAGCAGGAGGAACACCTAAACCTCGTTCTCCTGCTCACCAATCTCTGACTGATGCTGTTATTGCTAAATCCAACCAGAATCTGGAGATCAAGGAATATGGCAGATGCAATCCAGAAAGTTCAGCCATTAGGGCATAAAATAGGGTGGGTAAAGACAGGGAGGATCTAGGGAGCACACAGAAGTTATCCAGATCAACAGTCTATTGGAGAGTTCTGAACAGAGAAGTGACATGATATTACTTATATTTCTAGGGCACTTTGCCTCTTTTGTGAAGAATAAACTATAAGGGAACAAAATGCAAGTCAGAAGCTACTGTAGTAAACTGAGAGACGATAGGGATGTGAATCAGAATGTAAGCAAAAGAGTGGGAAGAAGGGTTGCACACTATGCATTCTCAAAAGTTGAGTTGACAAGATTTTCTGACATATTAGGAATGTAAAAGTATGGAAAGAGCTAAGGATAAATTCATAGTTTCATCCCAAGCACCTAGAGAAAAGTGGAGCCATTCTGATGAATGGGGAAGAATATAGATTCAGAATATAGATTGTTTTTAACATAGCATACTTGTGTTCTTTTCATCATCCATATTAGCTGGATATTAACAGATAGGTAGAGAGGAAAACAATTAAAGATGCAGAACAGAAGAATAAAATTGCTGGAAGAATGACCTTGTGTGCATTGAATCCAGTGTGCAGGTGGAAGGGTTTCCTTAAATAGCACGGACTTCAGACCAACAGGAGTGAAGATAGTAGGTGAGTAAAAGCAGTAAGAATCTGAGGACTATGTTTTCTGGTTCTCTTCTATGTCTTTCTAAATGAAAAAATAATAGAGACAATAATTAGTCTAGAGTGAGAATTGGGGAAAAGGTATTGGGTGTTGGATATTTGAAACAACGAGGCCAGAGATGAAATGATCATCTGTAAAGAAAGTAAATGGTTTTGGGGAAAATGGTATTATTTCTGGGGAGAAATAAGAGTCTGCCTGAGGATGGTGGTCATAAAATTGTGATGAGATCAATCAGCATGGTTGCATATTTTCCTCTGCCACTTTTGGCTCCTCGTATGCAGGAGATTAGGTGGACAGATGGGTTTAACTAGGATGGTGATTAAGAATGCCTGCAAAGATATGATTGCGTTGATTGTGGAAGGTAGGCCACATCAGGAGTGAAGAGATGACTTCAAGATTAATAGATTGGAGGTCTTGGTAAGGTAAAAAATTTGTTGAACAAGGGTATTAGATGGAGTGGGCTAGAAAGATAGGAGAGGACAGAGAGTGAGTATTTCAAATTGAGACCAAGAAACTAAACTTGTTCAGTCTCGTAACATTAAAAATAAGATAATGACAGTGAGGGAGTGAGGCAGATTGAAGATAAGATGACTAGAGGGGAGGGCATCAAAAATTGAGTGATTAGCCCTGGCTGGTGTAGCTCAGTGGATTGAGTGTGGGCCTTGAACCACACGATCTCGGTTTGATTCCCAGTCAGGGCACATGCCTGGGTTGCCGGCCAGTTCCCAGCAGGGGACACCCCAGAGGCAACCATACATTGATATTTCTCTCTCTCCTTCCTTTCCCCTCTAAAAATAAATAAATAAAATCTTTTAAAAGTATTTTTTTAAAAATTGAGTGATTAAAGTGTTGGAAATATACTTTATGTGATTTTTTTTTTACTTTAGTTACTAAGAGGTAAGGCAGTACTTTTGAGGGAATAACAGTGAGCTAGGTGTCAAAATCACGAAATGAGAGGGAGAGATCAGGGGTTGGGATGTAATTGCACTTCGGAGGCAATATGAGTGGTGTACATGAACTTTACAGCTGGAGGATTTTATAAAGGAGGGAAGGATAATGGTCCAGAAGCAGCAACAAAAAGGAGAGAGAATACTTACTTTACTCCCAGGCTGGTTTTATAAGGGTTATTGGAATAAAACAGACACTACTTGAGAAGGATAGAGGAGAAGCAGTACCCTCAGGAGAAAATCAGCTTTCATTGGAGTAAGAAGAGAAGTTAACCCACAGAGAAGTGATAGAGAATATCAGAAATTCTGTATACTGAGCCTGAGGTCCAGAGGGCTTGTGAAAGTAGTATAGTATTTGGAGAAGGGAAGGCAATGAGGTCAGAAATGGGCAGAAACAGAACCATGTGTGGGTTATAATGCAGAACATGAAGGTGTTCTGAGATCCTTAGGTTCAAGTGTCACCTACAATGAAATTAGTCTGATGGATCCTGGAAGAAAAATGGATGGGAGATTGGATCCAGTTTGGGAGGCATATATAAAGAGACCTATGAGAAGGAAAATTTAACTTTATTGGGATGACCAGAGAGTTATAGGTATTTTATGGTCATAACCTGTGCAAACAAGGACAGAGCATTATGAGATTTGTCTCAATATTCTCTTGGGACAAAAAGGTGGTGAGGCTATATGCCTGGGTTTAGAGAGAGTCAGAGGGCTTGCCAGGAGCACAAACAATTCTGGGGCTCTCTCTCGGCCTATATTGATAGAAGTGTGAGGGGTAAGAACCAAGCTCTTTATTTCCTTCCTTGCACATAACCGTAAGTTTACATGTTTTATAGTACCCTGTTAGAAGTTCCTTGACAGCGTGATCATTGTTGTTACTTAGTTCTTTATACTCTCTAAGGTCTCACAGATAGTAGGCACCATGTGTGAGATAAATATAAAGGTTTTCCCAGACAATAATGCCTTGAACAAAGTCACACCAGTGGAAGAGTATTCAAGAAACAGTAAGTCCTTGAGTTGAACTGGAATGCTCAGCGCAAACATAGGAGCAGGAAAAAAGTAAGTTGCTAAAATTAGGGTCAGACCAGAAAATAGAGTGCCCCAAATTTAGGTTAAAACAAACCAAAATAAATTTTATCTTGTAGAAATTGAGGTGCCACAGAGTCTCTGAGAAAAAATGATTTGGTGATGGCGTACATGCAAGTTTGGAGAGGGAAGAATGGACTCATTGAGGAAAACTCAAAAGCTGCTATGAAGGTAATGGTAAGGCACACACAGTAAGCCATTTTGAAGAAATGATCAAGCCATCTTCAGTTACTCTTGAACATTGCTTTTTTCTATTCTA
This sequence comes from Sturnira hondurensis, assembly GCF_014824575.4. Classification (NCBI taxonomy): domain Eukaryota; kingdom Metazoa; phylum Chordata; class Mammalia; order Chiroptera; family Phyllostomidae; genus Sturnira; species Sturnira hondurensis. The sequence continues at coordinate 3,271,014 of NW_028073027.1, forward strand.
CAAATGTGTGCAGCATAATTTTTTAAATGCTTGATTCTTGGAATGCCTAGCATCTCCAGTGCCTGCCCCTGCCAGAAGTGATGTTGCGTGGTGGTGGTTGTTAAGAGATTTAGCCACAAAAACCTACTGTGTTTTTTTGAACTGTTTTACTCTTTAACCTTCCCTGTGCCTGTCTGCACCCTTGCTTCAAATGCCCACTACTCTTCCTCCTCCTGCTATCTGTTCACCTTAGAAACATTTGTTCACTCCTTGAGGCTTAACACAAATACCACATGCTTGACAAATGCATGGCAAAAACTACTTCTTCCTTTCCTTCTGCACCAAGTTGCCATTCCTGTTTTTCGCAGGGATAACATTCTGATTTTTTTAAGGAATCTAGCTCTTTTCTTCTCTCAATCCCTGTTTTATGTATAGTATTAGATCCAGAAAAGGGAATGTGATATAATCCCGCACGATCAGTAAATTTTTCTCTGCTTCACTAACTTGTTTATAAAAGGCTTGTGGTCCACATCAGTCTGACTGCTACTGGAATTTCCAGAAAATAAAATGTTGTTTTGATGGGGTTAATGAGAGAATAGGAGGGTTTCTTTTTTCTTTTTACTTTCTGGGAAAGGATCTCCTGAATGGAGCCCACGGAGGAAAAAAGAGGAGCCAAGGGTTGGAGAGACAATGACTCCTGAAGACCTATTATGAGTCCCTGGGTTGAACAGTATCTAAAACATTTTCTATCACCGGACTTTTCAATCAATATATTTCTTTTTTATTATGTCTTGAAGACAGTTGAAGTTGGCATCTGCTATTTATAAATAAAATAACCAGCCCTGGCTGGTGTGGCTCAGCAGATTGAGTGCCAGCCTATGAACCAAAGGGTTACCAGTTTGATTCCCAGTCAGGGCACATGCCTGCGTTGCAGGCCAGGTCCCAGGTTGGGGACACGTAAGAGGAAACCACACATTGATGTTCCTCTCTCTTTCTCTCCCCGTCTCTTCCCGTCTCTCTAAAAATAAATAAATAAAGTCTTAAAAAATAAAGTTCAGCATAACTTTAAAAGCAAGATTTAAAATAAACAAAATAACCATAACTAACACAATCATTTTACATAATGCAAAGCCAGAAGTCTTAGTTCTGTTCCTGTGTCTAGTAATCAAAGTCCAGGCTCCTGAGAATTATTGAGCCTTCTAGGACCCATAATAGGAACAGTGGGTCTCTTAGACAGTGGGGAGAAAAGATCTTGTCTAGGACTATTCTGCTCAGCTGTTACCTTTTATTTAAGCTTCCCATATGATGAATAACAGCAGGCAGGCCATCAATGCAGAGATAATTAGCTAAAGATATTTAAGGGGAAATTTTTCTTCCTGGTGAAAGCTATTCAAAGTCTACAATTGAAGATTCATTCACGTACAATAGTTTCCATATTCAATACAAGTCACACAGTCTGAAGACAAAGCCTGCCCTTGAGAGAAACAAAGAAAAGTTTTAAATCAAACTATTTCAAAGAAAGTTAATAATTTTTTATTACATTTTATCAAGCTGCTTACCCTCAGGAAGAGATTTCAACATATTTATTCAGAAATATTACATTTTAATTCAGAGCTATAAATCAATTAATCAGTTATTATTAACTCAGCAACAACCAGGAACAGAACAGAGAAAAGTTACTCACACAAAGCAAAGAGAAAACTTAAATTTTAAAAATATTACTTTCCAATTCTGAAAAGTAAATTAAAGACATGCCTTGTCAGTTAGTTTCGTGAAATACATTACCTTTTTAAAATTTCTATTGAATCTGTTGGGGTGACATTGGTTCATAAAATTATATAGGTTTCAAGTGTACAACCCTATAATGCACCATTTGTATATTGTATTGTGCCCACCACCCCACATCAAGTGTCAAGCATCTTTCAGTTAGCATGTAACCCTCCTTACCCTTTTCTGCATCTCCCCACGCCCCTTTTTTCTTGTAATCACAACGCGGTTGTCTGTGTCTATGAGGGCTTTATTTTCACTTAATCCCTTCACCTTTTTCACCAAGCCCCCACTCCCCTTCCCTCCGACAACTCCCAGCCTGTTCTCTATATCTATGAGTACTTTCCTATTTTGCTTGTTTATTTCATTCATTATTTTCCACTTATAAGTGAAATTATATGGTATTTCTTTCTCTGACTGGCTTTTTTTACTTAGCATAATACTATTCAGATCCATCCACGTTGTCACAAAAGGTGAGATTTTTTTTATGGCAGAATAGTATTCCATTGTATAAATGTACACAGATTTTTCACCCATTCATCTACTGATGGGCACATGTGCTACTTGCAACACATTATCTTTTAGAGTTAAAAGAAGGAAAATAAAAATAGCACAAAATTTTCCTCTGGAGAATAACAGAATTGTAATCAAAAGCATGTCCATACTATACTACATTGTTTTGTTACACTCACCTTCATCAGGAAAATCCTAGACTAGATATTTGTTTTCAAATTCATTCAGGGAATTGCATTAATTGCATGAAACAGAACCCAGTGACTGGTAATGAAGTGCAATTAACTACAGAGAACAACCATCTCTTGAAGCACATTTCTGATGGTTTACAAGGAAAAAGCTGTATTAAGAAAAAGCCATACCTGTGTGCTCTATAAACAGCTCTGTTTTTTTTAAGATATTAAAGACATTTTCTTCCAAAAACATAGTTCATTTCAATCTCTATGATCTTGGAATTTTCCCTAAAGGGTTGTGTTAGGAAGCAGCAGGGGACTGGCTAGAGAGAAAGGGAGGTGAAAGGTACTAAGGCCTACCTATCCTCATTTACATACACCATGCCGTTCAGCCATTCTAGGGACAACAAGAAGCTGGTATAATTACTCCCATTTCAAAAATCTGGCTCTGGCTGGAGTGGCTCAGTGGATTGAGGGCCGGATTGCAAACCAGAGGGTCGCAGGTTCAATTCCCAGTCAGGGCACAAGTCTAGGTTTGTGCGCCATGTCCCAGGTAGGGGATACACTCGACCACACATTGATGTTTCTTTCCCTTTTTTTCTCCCTCCCTTTCTTTTGCTCTAAGAATAAATAAACATTTTTAAAAATCTGATAATCAAAAATAAAATTAACTTGCTCAAGATTAAACAGCTCTCAAGTAGAGGTGGCAGAACTATTCTGAAACCAGAGAAATCTGGCGCCAGAGACTAAGTTTTCTTCAGGTCAGGCTGCCTCCTAACATTTCAAATCAACATGACTCTTAAATTATTGGTTGTATTTTTGGCACCTTTGATACAGTATAATAATAAAATATAAAAATAATAAAATCAAGAATGGCTCAATGATTAATAAGCTTTATTAGTTTGTCATTACAAAGGACATATTATAATGACACTGCATTAATAGTTTTGTGAATCGAAATAGGACTTTCTGTTATGTTAGGACAATAGCAACAGCTATGAATTGTATGTTATATAACATTTTATAGTTTCAGAATATTTCCAGATATTCTCTCTCCTGTGATTCAGCTGTTGTAACAATCTGTGAAGTAGGCTGAGCCAATTTTATTCTATTTGAAAGTTGAGGAAATTGAGGTACAGACCATTTGCTCAAGTGAAGTGAATGAAGACCTACTATGAAAACATAGGCTATTCATTCATTTGTATGTTCACTCTTCTGAAAATAAATTTGCATATCTATTATGTGAAACCAACTCATTTCTTAAGTGACATCCAACTTATTTTTTATTTCATCACTTTGAGACTTATGTTGCAGAGTATATTAAATATGTTAATAATAGTGGCTATCAGGCCTAACATCTCTTCAAGTCCTAGCCAACTGCCTTTGCCAACAGAAGCTGATTGAGTTTTTTCTTTGAGTAACTTCCTTAATGTAGACTGGCCCAAGGGCAGAAAATCCACAAACTTATTGCTAGAGTAGGAGGTGATCTAACATAAGGTACTGCATACGAGGGCCATGGCTATTGAATACGCAGACTATCCAAAACAGGTTGAGACTGAGGGAATAAAGATGCATATTTCTGAGCTAAATGGCAGACTTAACAGAGCACAAGCTCTTGATCTTACTCTGAATACATACTAATACTAACTAAATATTTTAAATACATTAAAAATAGTCAGATAAGTTATAAAGCAAGACAGGGAAACATCCAGGTGCCGGAAGTGAAAAACAATCGCAGGCCCATAGCAATGAGCAAGAGCTGAAGCCATGTTGCTTGGGAGAGGAAGGATATATGCATTCGCAGCTTTCATTTTTAGTGCTGCATGGAAAAATTTGTCAAGACTTTAGTCCCCAAATATAGTACAGACCATAGTTGGGCCCCTACTATAAATTAGAGCCAAATAAATGCTGTTCTGTGAACATACATTATAGATCCCCAAATCTCTGCCCACTGAGTAATGGCTCCTAAGGCAATAGGCATGAACCAAATCATCAATAACAGATTGAGATCTTGGTCCTATACCGGTGTGTAGCCCAAATTTATACCATCTGAACTATTTGGAGGAACCCCAAGTGGAAAAACTGATATAAAAATTTGCACCAGCCTACCCAACACAACTGAGGCAGACACAACTATAAAACTGCCAGATACAGGTGCTTCTAGTTCACAGAATGCGCACCAGCCTTCCTGGGAATTTGCCCACTGAAGATGTTCTTACAGACATGAGGATATAAAGGCAGACAACAAGCTTACAAATGGGAAATAGGTTTACACGCACACACACAATCAGAGGAAAGAAAAAATGAACTTTAAAATTAGTGTGTTCATGTGTTTAAAGTGCTCAAAGTGGTCAAAAAATAAAATCTGCATAAAAGAAAAGAACAGAAGTTTATAATACAAAAATAAGTACTTTTGTCTGTCAGTGAAATTACTATCAGGAAAAAAATGAGGCTTGCTCACTTTTGAAGTCTGTTATTTAAATGCTGAGGGAAAATATAAAATGTTATGCAAAATTATATATTTGACTACACCATAGTTTAAATTTGTGGCAGAAATAGAGACATTTATAAAAAAAACAAAGCTAAATGAAAGTATTCTCCATGAAATTTATGAAATTTATAAATAGAAAATACACTTCAGCCCAGAAAATATAAACATAGAAGGAATAATATGCAAGAAGTAAATATAAGCAAATATTTAAATAAATATATTAATAAATAAATATAAATACTAAATGTAAATTTTAAAATAACAATTATTTTGTGTGTAGAAATATGAGATGGCATTAGAATAATAATAACATGGAAGATTGGAGAGGAGTGTTAAGTGATTGTTATAGCAGACACTTCTTACTTAAGAAGAAGATAGAACATATAGTCTAATGTTTTAGAAAACATTAAACTTAATATTTTAAGTATATTAAAATATAATACATCACTAAAAACTTTTAAAGTAGCAGATTGATACAGATGGAGATATCGATAGTACAAATGAAACAACAATTCTAGCTGTCTAACAGGAGACAGTAAAGGGAGGGAGAAGAAAAAAGCACAGTAAAGAGATAACACTAAGATAATTAAAATAAGTGCAAATATATTAGTAATTGATAAAATGTAATCTCTTCAAAAAATTTAAAACACAACATATATATATATATATACACATATATATATAAATTTTGTATATACGCACAGAAAGTGTGTTATGGAGATACATATATACACATAGTAGGCCCCCTTACCTGCCTAAAACATTAAATGGACATTTCTAGAAACAATTCTTAAATTTTAAATGCATGATGTTCCGAGCAGCAGGTGGGTGAGCTCGTGTGGCCCACTCTGCCCTGTGCTACGTGAATCACTCACCCCCTTCCAGCATCTCCGTGCGGCACATGGTTCCCATCTTTGTCACTAGACTGACTGCAGAGGTGTCTCGGTGCTTGTACTCAAGTAACACCTGTTTTACTTACTAATGGCTCCTGAAACACAAGAGTAATGATGCTGGCCATCTAGACGTGCCAAAGGTGGAATGCACTGTGCTTTCTTTAAGTGAAGAGGTAAAATTTCTTAAATTAAAAAAAAAATATGTTGAGATTGCTAAGATTTAAGGTAAGAATGAAACTTCTATTTGAAATTGTGAAGAAAAACAACATAACAATGATATTTTTAGTGAGGAAAATCACATTTGCATAATATTTACAGTCCAGTATATTGTTATAAGTAGTTATATTTTATTATTGTTAGTAATTGCTCCAGTTATTGTTATCAATCTCTTTTTTGACTAATTTGTAGATTACATTTTATCATAGGTATATATATATAAAAACATAGCATACATATGGTTATCCACTACCTCTGGTTGCAGGTATCCACTGGGGGTGTCTGGGTTTTGGAATCTGTCCCCCTAAGAAGGGAGAACGACTGTAAGTGAAAACATGGAAAAGTGCACACTCTAAATTAGTATTTGTGGTTACTTCTGGGAAGGATGAAGGGAAATGGGACTGAGAACAGGTGACAAGGGGGTCAACTTTACCTGGAGTGTTTTGTTTCTTTTAGGAAAACAGAAGAGTTTTGAAACAAATATAACAATGTTACCTATCAGTTGTTAAGTCTGAGTGCTGAGTACCTGGGTATTTTAAATATCATGTTAGTGCTTTAATTTTTTAATGTCTTAATTTTTCATCAGAAGGAGTAAATCCACGTGAACAGCAGATTACCGAAGTGAAGGTTCTGAACTCCTGCTTCTGCTGGATGTCAAAAGGCACCTCTGTGTTTAGGCTTTCCAAGAAACAATAAATATTTCCTCCACACACTTTCATACTTCACTGACTCCTATATCCTTAAAATAAACTCATTTTACTTAAGAGGTCTTTATTGCTTTTCATTTAAAAAAAAAAACTTAACTGTACACATACACATTTAGATCCAAGAAACCCTAATGATAGAATTGAAAAAAATCAATATTGGCATAAATATATAAATTTGATTTGATTTGGTTTCATCTAATTGGATTCAAGTTAATTTGTTTTACATGTTCACTTAAGCAGACAGTGAAGTAGATATAATTAATATGAGGATGTGTAAAGCATAAACCTCACCTTCAACTAGTGCATCGATTGGTCAAGTCAATAATTGAGGAAAAAATAATTATAATACAGAGTAACAGATACAAGAAGAGAAGAAGAGAAGCAGGTATATGGGGAAGAGAATTAATTCCACCCAATCACGGTGAGAGAGGTTTACTCAGAGAGCCCAGGATATCAGAGTGGTAATTTGAAGAATAAATAAAGGTTTAACCAAATGTATCTATTTCGCTAAAAATGCCGGTTTAGTTACAATTAAAATCTTCAATAGGAAGATTCCAAAATGTCATCACTGATGATCATAAAATCCACATGTTCCCAGTGGATCTACATGTCCTAGAGAATGCTCAGTGCTTCCCCAGTATTAGCTTAGTGCAGTAAGTGACTCAGAGGCCATCGATTCCTCCGTATCTGCTGATGAGAGCTGATTCTACTTTTTTTTCTTTCCTTTTTTTCACTGTTTACTCTATGTTTTTTAAACTTATTATTGTTCAGTTACAGTTGTTCCACCATTTTTCCCTTATTCACTCCAACCATGGCCCCCCACTCCCACACACAATTCTCCCCCCCTCATTTTTTGTGCCCGTGAGTCCTCCCTTCGTGTTCCTTTGATTGCCCCTTCCCCCCCTTTCCTCTTTTATTCCCCTCCCCCTCCCCTCTGGTCACTGTTCATTTATTGTTTATTTCCAATTCTCTGCTTCTGTTTTGCTGATGTGTTTGTTTTGTTGATTAGGTTCCACTTATAGATGAGATCATATGGTATTTGTCTTTCACGCCTGGCTATGTCACGTAACATAATGCTCTTTTCTAATTCATTTGCAGGATTATGTTTATTTTATTAATCTAATTTAGCAGTTCTCTGCTTATTTTTCACTGTTTTGAATACAAGTTCTTTGATTATGAATTCTAGGAATGTTCCCAAAATTGGCTTAACCAATAAAGAAATGCACTGGTGAACTTATAACTGCACACGTAGAGGTACAGCAGAATGGAGTGAAATGTGACTAATGGTCCCATTGTGTACGCAATGGTGTAGATGCATAGATTTCCAGCTCTTACCTTGGTTATTCTAAGTCTTGTCTTCAACCTAAAACTGCAACCCTTACTTATTATTATGACAGCTACGCAAGTTCCCAGTGTTTCCCCCAATTACGTTTAACATCCAGAGGAAACAAGAGCAATGTGTCTTTCTTATCAGTGCATACATTTGAGAATTTGAGATGAGTATGTCTTCCTAACTGATTTTTTCTCATTATAATATGTATCTCTTTATGTTCAGTGGTACTTTATATTTAAAGCCTACTTTATCTGATATTAACAGAGCCACATCAGCTTTCTTATTTTTAGTATTACATAATGTATTTTTATTTTCACTCTATTATTTTCTACCCATCTGTGTTCTATCTTTTAAGTGGTTTCTTGTAAAAAGACTATGGTAGGGTCTTTTTAAAATCCCATTTGACAATCCTGTTTCTGAAGCGTGTAGTTCATTTTTCTGCCATTTATCCCCCTTATTCTGTGTTCCTTTAGTCTTCCTTTCCTACCTGGTTTCTTGGTGGGGGAGTGCATCACATTCTTAGTGTGATGCACCTTTTCATCCTCCAAATTTGCTTTGTAGCTAAATAATTTTGTTATATTTAGTTGTTGCTTTAGAGGTTACAATAAATACCTTTAAGTATTTGCAGTTTACTTTCAAATAATATCAGAGGATGTTATTTTATGGAATCCTAATATAATTCCATTCTTGCCCCCTTCCACTTATTTTATTGCAATTGTTTTAAATTTTATTTTCACATATCCACATATCATATATCATAATATAGTGTTATTTTAAATAGCTAATAGTATTTGAAATTAGACATAAAATACTTTATAAAAGAGTTTTTAAATATTTACTCAGATATTTGTCTGCTCTGATGTTCTTCATTTCTTTCTGCTGATCCAGAGTGCCTGCCATCTGGTATCATTTTTTTCCAGCCTGAATAATTCCAGTTAGCATTTTGAAAAGTTTTTAATACTCTAGGTCAATTGGAAACATTGTCTCAAATTTTATTTATTTGAGAATGTCTTTATTTTGAATGATATTTTTAGTACATAAAGAATTCAGGATGGACAATGTTGGTTTGTTCATCCCTCACATTTTAAGGACTTCTTTCTGGTGAGAAGTCAACAGTCATTTGCACTGCTGCTACCTTCTCTGCAATATTTTTCTCTTTGCATAAACTTATTTCATATAATTTTTATAAATTCAAATTCACATGTTCTGTGATCCATTGATGACATTGTATATGTGTACATATACATATATACACACACATATATATGAAAGGTCTGTCCAGAAAGCATCCACCCATGTAATGTGAAAAATACATTTATTGAAGAAGATACAAGGTACAAAAAACATGGCACACGGAGAATGATGCCGCAGTTCCCTTCAAAGTAGGCATCTTGGGGCCTGATATAGCTCTCCCAATTGCCATCAGCTGCCCCATCATATTTTCCTGAATCTCATCAATGGTCTGAAAGCTCTTTTGTTTCAAAGGTGATTTTACTTTTGGAAAAGCCAGAGGTCACAGGGCACCAAATCTGGGCTGTAGAGGGGCTGAGTCACCTGGGGGATTCAATGTTTCATAAAAAAACTGCATGAGACATGATGCATGAGCAGGTGCGTTGTTGTGATAAAGCTGCCAATCACCAGTGGCCCATGGCTGTGGCCTTCTGAATCATCCAAATAGTTTTCAAGGAAGAATGTTCAAACTTAATGCAAAATTTGATCCAGAGTTGTTGCTGTACTCTCTCAGTGACTTTGAATGTGACAGCCACACAGTACGCATGCTCATTCAGTGGCATATACTGTCCCACTGATTAGCACAGTGAAGTCATCATTGTTCACATGCGCATTCCAATCCACTCTCCTTGACTGCCAGGTTATATCAATGTCAGGCAAACCATTCTTGTTATATTAACAGTGGTTGATATAACAAGACAGACCTGGACAGACCTCATATACATATATGCATATACACATATGTATGTATATATGTGTGTGTGTACAATCTTGGTATGCATTTTTAAGTGCAACCGTGTGATCTGAATACAGCTTTACTTTTTCCTTTCCAATAATTTTATCTGTATAATCACCACCCTAATCAATGTAGAATATTGCCATCACTCCAGAAACTTCCTCTGCCCCTTCTCAGCCAAATCCCAGTCTTTCTCTGCCCCATCTACCAGAGGCAACCTTTAATCTGCAAGCTGTGAGCTTCCCCTTGTCTAAAAGTTCGTGTATAGGCTCACACAGTATACTCTTTTGTGTCCCTGTCTTCTTTCACTCAGCACATCTGTGAGATTCTTCCCGACTGTGGCAGATGTCTGTAGCTCGTCCCCTTTTAATCATTGAATATTACTCTTCTGTTTGGAGAATAACCAGAGTTTTAAAAAATAATTATAATATAATAAACTTTGGGGTCATTTCCAGTTTTTTGCTTTAAAGAATAAATCTTCTATGAATGTTCTGTATAAGCCTCTTTGAGAAAATGTGCCTTCAAGCAAGGTATGAGAATTCTTATTAGTTCACATTCTTGACAATTTTGGTATTGTCAGGCTTTTTAATCTCTTTAATCTTATACCCACATGCCATTCAAGCATGTGGGTATATATCTACACAGATACATAAAATATAGATACATACACACATGTATTTCCTTCAAGTATGTGCATTTATTATTACTTTAAATATAATTTTTAATAAATAGAACACTTAATTTAAATAAGGTCTGATTTATAATTCTTATGGTTACCAATGTTTGTGCCTTAACTATGAAAGTCACCTATTCTGAAGTCAAAAACATTTACCCCGTTTCTCTTCTAGAAGCATTTTTTACTTGCTTTTAGGTTGAGTTTTATTATCCATTTTGGAACAAAGCTCATGTGTGGTTTTAGGCAGAAGTTGAGTTTTTTTAAAGGATTTTATGCATTTATTTTTAGAGAGAGGATGGGAGGGAAAAAGAGGGACAAAAACATCAATGTGTGGCTGCCTCCCATGCAACCTACTGGGGACCTGGCCTGCAACTCAGGCGTGTGACCTAACTGGGAACAGAACCAGTGACCATTTGGTTCACAGGTCAGCACTCAATCCACTGAGCCACGCCAGATAGGACTGTTATTAAGCTTGTTTGTATGAAATGATCTATAATATTCCATTATTAGTTTTTAGTGTCTTTGGACTGGTGATAATATCACTTCTATATTTCTGACATTAGTAATTTGTGTGGTCTCTTTTGTATCGTTTATTCCTTTTAGGATTGTGTTATACTATTCTAATAAACTACGTTTCCACCTTAATTACTTGCATTTTTTTCAATGTGACTTACTGCTCTTGTTTACTACTTCTTTCTACTTTCTTTTGGTTTATTTATATAGTTACAGTCTTCATAAAATAAAATCTTAGGCCATCAATTTGTTAGGTTTCTTATTTTCTTTTTTAATATATTTCATTGATTATGCCATTACAGTTGTTCAATTCCCCCCCCTTCATTCCCCTCCACCCTGCACACCCCTCCCCCACCATTCCCTCCCCTTTAGTTTATGTCCACATGTCTCAAGTTCTTTAGATTCTATATTTTCCATACTATTCTTGCCCTCCCCCTGTCTATTTTCTACCTACCGTCTATGCTATTTATTTTCTGTACCTTCTCCCCCTTTCTCCTCCTCCCACTCCCCTGTTGCTAACCCTCCATATGATCTCCATTTCTATGTTTCTGCTCCTGATCTAGCTGTCCTCTTAGTTTGCTTTTGTTTTAGGTGTGATTGTTAATAACCGTGTTTGCTGTCCTTTCATTGTTCATATTTTTTATCTTCTTTTATTTTCTAATATAAGCATTTAAAGTTAAAAACGGCTCCCTAGTCACCGCTTCAGTGCATTTTCATTATAAATCAGTTCAAAATGTGTTATAATTGCCCATATGACTTACTGTTTAATGTATGGATTGTTTAGAATTGAGTCATCAACTTTTCCAGTACTTGGAGGTTTTCTAGATAAATTGTAACTGCTTTCTAAAATTTGTAGTCAAATAATATACTCTAAAATATTTCAGTTTTAATTATATTGAGCATTGCTTTATAATCAGTCATACGGCCCATCTTTTGGTGGGTGTTTTATTTGCACTTGGAAATAATGTTTATTCTGAAATTATTAGGTGAATTGTTTCATAAAGTCAAATGAGTCAATGTATTTGATGATGTTGTTTAGAACTTATATGAACATTAATTTTTGTCTAGGTTTCTTATCAGTTGCTCAGAGTATTTTTTAAATCTCTGGCAATGATTATGGACTTATTTATATTTCCTTTGTTCTGTCAATTTTTTCTTTATGTATTTTTGTAGCACTATTATTAGATACTTACTTATTCAAGATTGTTATATCTTCTTGATAAATTGGCCTTTTTATAATGATTAAATGTCTCTGTGAAAAATACTTCTTTTCTTGAAGTTAGTTTTGTCTGATATTGAAACAATCATTCCAGTATTTTAATGCTTACTATTTGAATTATATTTGTGTGTGTGTATGTATGTGTGTGTGTACACATATATACATATATATGTATATATACATATATGTATGTGTATATATATATCTTCATTATCCTTTTACTTTTAATCTAAATGTGTCATTATATTTAAATATCTCTAACAGGTAATGAGCTGTGTCTCACACTTATATCCAGTCAGACTTTTAAATGGAGTATTTAATCCATGTTGTTTTAATGTATTTATTAATGTGGTTCAGTTTAGGTTAAGCAGTTTTCTGTTTGTTGCTAGTGCTTTAAATATCTTAGTCTACTTTCTTCTTGCACACATGATTTTAGAAGAAAAGTCAAATGTATTTCTTACTTTTCTTTGTTTTTTTTTTCTGTAAGTAAGGTGCCACCCCACCTACTCTGGGTTTATTACAGAATTGTTTTGCCTTATTTCTGATATTCTGTAGTTAAAAAATGAGATGCTGAGCTGTAGATTTTTGGCATTTATAATGCTTACAAGTGAAATACTTAGGAAAAAACAAAATCTCAGTTATTTGTAAGACATTATCAAATAATGTAACATATTGTATATGTAATGGCTAAAATTTTTCTAAATTTGGGGAAAAATATAACTTAAGTTTAAGATGAACTAAAAAAATAGCAAAGCTCAGTGATGGAGAAACAAAAAAAGCATACATAGGTTTGTAATAGTCAAACTACTGTAAACCAAAGATAAAGAGGCAGCTTTGAATGCAGATAGAGAAAAACAACCAATCACATATAGAAGAACAACATGAATATTGCCTCTCTTTGGCTAATACCACTAAAATAATGTAGGTTTATAATATTGGTGTGATACTGTGTAAAGGAAAATAGTATTTTAATTATAATGTATGCCACATGCTGAGAAAATTTTTGTTCAGTTTATCTAGGTTTAACATTCATTTACAGATAGGAAAAAATTTACCCTAATATAAGGGCAGCATACAACGATAATTTATTTAAAATCCTCTCAGAGATTTCCTCCTACACCTGACCTACTTGGACAGAGTCTCCTAGTGTTCTAACTAGTCACCTTAGCATTCCCGAAGTGCCACTGCACTGTCCCGTGTGTTCTGAGGAGCAGCAACTCTGGCTAAATATCAGAATTAAACCTGAAGGTATGTTTGGAAAATCGTAACGTCTCCATATGGGAGGCTCATGTTCTATACAGTGGTTTTCATCTTCTCTCTTTTGATTTCTTATCAGAAAGAAGAGAAACTGGGAGATGATCAAATAGCACCTCAAAAATATATTAACAAAATGTATATAAAATGTATGTATAAAATATCTTTCAAAAGTGAAGCAAAATAAAGAAAAATTAGATAAGCAAGAATGGGAGAATGTTCTTCCAGTAAACATGCACTACAATAAATATAGAAGAAAGTTTCTCAGGCTGAAGATAATAGACATCAAATTGAAATGTGGTTTAGAGAAAGGAATGGAGAGCCCATAAATGATAAATACATGAATAAATATAAAATATGGTAGTTTCCCATATAATTTCTTTAATATACATAACAGTTTAAACTATCCTGGGATTTATACAATATGCAGTTACAATAGATAAGACAAATAGCACAAAATACTGGAGGTAGTAACAGAACTATACAACTTCAAAATTCTTATATAACATATTTAAAGTGTACAACATTACCTCAAGTACATGGTGATAAGTTAGAAATATATATTGTATGTTGTATGTCTCAGAGCAACCACTAAAATATAATAAAAAATAAAAGGAAGAATAAAATAGAATGCTAAAATGTATTTGATATTAGCTCAAAAGAAATAAAACATTAACAATGGAATAAATGGAAAACTAACAGAAAACTGGTTGTTAATTTTCCATTCTGCTCATCTTTTTTAAAAAAATTACTTTATTGTTGTTCAATTACAGTTGTCTACATTTCCCCCCACCACCACTCCCCCACACCCCAGCCAAACTCGCCTCCCTCCCTTGCTTCTACCCAACCCCTTGATTTTGTCCATGTGTCCTTTATAGTAGTTTTTAAAAATCCTTCTTTGTATTATCCCATCCCACCTCCCCTCTGGTCACTGTCAGCTTGTTTTTACTGTCAATATCTCTGGCTATATTTTGCTTGCTTTTTTCTTTTGTTGATTATGTTCATCTTTTTACTTGACAAGTGGTGACTTCCAGTTCCTTACACTTGTTACTGAAAACTGGAAGAGTCACAAGCTAAGTTTTTGAAAACTTATTTAAGTATACATTTTAGATAACTTTAAATTTTGCTTTAAGCTCCTGTGGAAAGGTAGGTACCTAGGCATAATAAAAAATTACTTTCTGAGGTTATTAGGGAACATATGGGGGGTGCACTGTCCCACTCCATTCCTTTTAGTCAATTACCACTCTATCTTCACTCATGTTTTCAAGTTAATCAAGAGTGAAATATAGAGTCTGAAATTATTTTTTCAATTTCTTAAAAAACTAGAAATGTAACTTTCTTTTGACCCAGCAATTCCACTGCTGGGATTACCTAAAGAACTCTGAAACACCAATCCGAAAGAACCTATGTACCCCAAAGTTCATAGCAGTACAACTTACAATATTGAAGTGCTGGAAGCAACCTAAGAGTCCATCAGTAAATGAGGTAGATCAAAAAACTGTGGTACATTTACACAATGGAATACTACACAGCAGAAAGAAAGAAGGAACTCCTACCTTTCACAAGAGCATGAATGGAACTGAAAAAAATCATGCTAAGTGAAATAAGCCAGGTGGTGAAAGACAAATACCACATGATCTCACCTACAAGTGGAACCTAATCAACAAAATGAATGAGCAAGCAAAATAACCAGAGACATTTAAATAAAGAACAAACTGACAGTAACAAGAGGAGAGGAGGGAGGGGGGAACGGGGTAAAGAACTGGAAGGGCTGTCAAGAACATGTATAGAGGACCCTTGGGCAAACCAAAGGGGGCAGAATTGAGGGTGGGAGGTGGGTTGAGTGGGGTGGAAGGAGAGTGGGGGGGGGGGAATGGAGACAACTGTACTTGAACAACAACAAAAAAACTTCAAAGAAATGCTGAAATGAGCCTTAAATGAGATAATGGAGACCAACCTGTATGCCACCCAGATTCCCCATGTAATAGATCATATCTACTGGCACTCCCCAATATGGTGTGTCCATTTTACTGGGGAAAGGATGACTTCACATTTCTCCAGTCTGTCACCAAGTTTCTTTCTAGATGTTGGCCACTTACTGCCACATCGATGTTAAGATTTAAGGTGCTCCAGACCCTGATGCCTTAGTGAGGTGGTAATTCGTATTTGTCATCTGTTTCCTCATCTCCATCCTTTAATTCTAGACTTTATTCATCCTCAGCCAGCATGCTGTCTGATCTGAGTCACTTGCCTACCGAAGTTGAAAGCCTTAGTTGCTTTCCTGGGCTATAGTTGCTGCTACAGTTGTTCAATAACTATTATTACAAGATATGAAAGCAATATGACAGTTCCAAATGTACTCCTTCCTGCCTACATTACATAGCAAAAAATAAAATGACTTCTCATAATCTGGGCTGATGACACCCTTAGCACATCAATTTCTTACCTTGCCTATTGATTCACTGGTATGAAAAGCTGGCGAAAGTCGGTGGTAGGTGCAGTTTCAAGCTCATGGGAAACCCACTCTGGCCCTTGGTCAATAGTTTACCTCTATGGGAACTAGAAATTCTTAGTTGGCAATGCCTCAGAGTACAGGGACAAGAAGGACCAAATATGCAATTGGAGCAGAGGCAGAAATGGTGAGAGAGGAAGATTTCTTTACCCCCTTGGCTCTCGTAGCCATACAGGGGTGGAGAAAAGTAGATTTACAGTTGTAATACAAGTAAATAATATAATAATTAATAAATAATAAAAGAATAAATGATTTTGAGTTCTCACAACTGAAAACACACTTCTGTCTACTCCTGTATATATTTTTAATCACAGATAGAACAGGATATATCATATTTTCTTTTTAAAGAAAAAATAATATTGGGTAAATTTTTCTGATTTTCAGTTGCAAGTACTTTGGGGGTTTCTTTCCTTTCTTTTCCATTGAAAATCCAAATGAATTCAGCTTTTTTCTTCTATCCAGAAGAGGGGAGGGACATAATGTGATATATAGGTAGTGTGTGTTTGTGCAATTGTGTGTGTGGTATGCATATAAACTTAGTCTTTCTATCTAGTGTTATGGCAAGGGAAGTGTGGTATTCTCTAAGTGTTGGATATTTGGTTCTTCCTATTCTCATATTCCAACTTAAAATGTTCCTCACTTCCGCCTTACTTTTCTTTCCCTAACCACTCCCCCACAGCACAGAGTTGAGATATCACAGTCTAAACTTACAACCCACCCCTGCAATGTAAGAAATGCCCCCCACACATCTGTGCATTTAGCTTAAGATTAGCTGTGAGGTTTTTTTGTTGGGGTGTGCTGTGTGGGTTTCCCAGCTGGAGTCCTAATTTGTAACGCTTACGCTTGCTTAGCTCATTCCGATGCTAGGGTGGTTTCCTTCTGTGAATAAATGTGTGAGGTGCTCTAGGCATAGCTATTGCCCTCACGGAGCCTATGAATTTAGTTTGCTCCTGGAATAGATTCCCTATTCCCATATGTGAGTGAACATTTGGAGCAGATATATTAGCCTAAACCAGCTTGAAGAGATTAAAAAAAAACAACTCTTTCCACTGAAGAATAAGGACATGCTTTGCTGTACATTATAATATTTTATCCAAACCAGTTATATAAAAAAGTTTTTGAGTACCTACTATATATCAGGCACTGGATTTTTTTATATTCTACAAATGTCCATGAAGTCTACTGTGAGCCAGTAGCTGCTAGGAGTAAGTAGAAAACACACAAACCAAAAAAAAAAAAGGAGTACATAAACTAGTAAGGGTGAAAGAATAAGTCCAATAATCACAATAACTAAAAGGAGAGTAAGTAGTGGTGACATCAGCAAGACGGTGCGTTTGGTGATACCAGCCTTTGTCCCCCACCCCCACAGCCCCCAAATACCCTTGGGAGGTCTCAAGACTCAGATTAAGAATCTGCAGCTACAAAGTGGACCACAAAACAGAGAGTAACCACACTGAAAGGATTCCTGGGACGATCTACATAGTTAAGACATATGGAACAACTAGGAAGAAAAGAAGAATAAGAGAGTACTTAGTAGTATTTGTCAGTATAGACCCCAGTGACCTGCTTCATAGAAGACTGGCAGCTTTTTGCTACTGAACTAATCAAATACTATCGCTGCCTCTGAAACCCTTGAGGTGGGGACAATGCTGCATCCCACAAGAAGGAATCAATTGCTCACCATGGGCCTGGACTGCCGCCAACCCCAAACCATCTAGGAATCCATAGCCACAGGCAGTATATGCACATCTGCCATCTAGGTCTTGTCCACATTGACTCTGCACACACCAGTGCTCCAGACCCTGGTTTTATGGTTGTTCCATGTGTGCCCGTATATGGGACACTGGAGGCACCACTGCAACAGTAGTGCCCACACTCCAGCTCTCAGGGCAGTGGCAGCTCCACACATACTTGCTATCCTGGACTTTGTTCCATAAGCACCAATACCAAAGGCACTGGAGCCACCAATGTGTACTTGTATCTCAGGCCCTGGAGCGGCTGTAGCTTTGTCTGCATCCAGCATTCTAGCTCTTGGGTTCATGTGGCAATTCCCTGACTGCCTATACTTCTCAACTGTTACCAATGCTGTGGCAGAGACTCCTTGCTCTGAGCTCAGGAGCCACCACAGCACCAGTCCTCAGAACCATAATTTCTCCAACTATGCCAGTACTGCAGGTTCCATCTCTGTGACCACTCCATGGGCACCCATGCATCAGACATTGGTGGCACTGCAAATGTAAGTGGTCCACAAACTGACCCACTGCCAAAGGAAATCCTTCTGACCATCACTTCCCCTGTGAGAAAAAAAAAAGGTATCAGGAGGACTTGACCAGCCATCACTACCAAAAACCCTAACAAAATGTCCTCACAGTTACTGCAGAGACCCATAGCCTTGACTACTGAGGACCCCTGCAATCTTTGGTGAGGCTGAACTCAGCAGATGGAGTTCCATGGAGACTATACAATTGACCCCTCCCAGGCTGGAATCACTTGCATGCTACCCAACCAGCAACCTCACACTGACCCACAGGAAGAAATGAGGTCTTTCTCCACTCAGAACTGTTCCTAAAGTCTGGAAGAGGTGACTATTCAATTAAATACACAGACATCAATACAGAGCTATAAAATGCACATTAAAATGAAGCAAATAGGACTCCATCAAAGGAGCACAATGGTTTTCCATCAACTGACCTTAAAAAAAATAAAAGCCTACGAATTGTTGGGCAAAGATTTCAAAATAATTGTTTTAAAGAAGCTCAGTGAGCCACAACAGGACGCTGGCAAACAACTTAAATAAACCAGGAAAACAACATATGAACAAAATAGAAAGTTCAATCAAAAGATAGAAATCATTCAAAAAAGAACGAAACAGAAATACTGGAGCTGAAGAATACAATGAATAAATTAAAGAGTGCAGTAGACAATGTCAACATCAAAATAGACCTAGCAGAAGAAACTTGATTATAGGTTATATGATATTATCTAGCTGGAAAATGAAAAGAGCAAGTACAAAATACTGTGAAGAAAGCCTATAGAACTGGTGGAAAAATATCAGGTAGATGAATATACACATCATGAAAAGACGACGAAAGGAAGAGAGAAAAAAGATGGGCAGAAAACCTATTTAAAAACTAGTGGCTCGAAAATTCCCGTATGTGAGGAGAACTATGTATATGCAAGTATGAGAAATTCAAGAGTCCCTCATCAGGTTCAACCCAAAGAAAACTTCTCTGAGCCACATTATAATCAAGCCGCCAAAAACCAAAGCCAAAAGGAGAATTGTTAAAGGAGCAAAATAAAAGAGAATCAGCATGTATAAGAAAACCTCCAACCAATTGTTAGCAAATTTATCCACAGAAACTATGCAGGCCAATAGTACATGATATATTCCAAGTGCTGAAAGAAAAAATTGCCACCCAGGAATCCTACACCCTACAAATGAAAGAGAGATTAAAAATATTTTCAAACAAAAACCAAAGAAATTTAACACTGCCAGGTTTGCCGTAGAGAAATGCTAAAAGGATTCTTCAAACTGAAATGAGAAGACATTAATTAATAACATAAAAACATCAAATAAAAAACCTCACTGATAAAGGTTAACGTGTAATTAAATTCAGAATAGTCTAATACTGTAATGGTGATGTGTAAATATCTTTTAGCTCTGGTATAAAGCATAGAGGACAAAATATTAAAGTAACTAGCTATAATAATTTGTTAATGCTGTGTAATGTAAAAATATAAATTGTTACATCAAAAAGCATAAAATGGGCAGACAAAAAAGTTTAAGCTTTGGCATGCAATCAAAGTTAAGTTATCACCTTCAAATAGACAGTTATAAGATATTTTATTTGTACCTCAGGGTCACTACAAAGCAAAGACTTGTATTAAATATACAAAGATAAAGTAATCAAAACATACCACTACAGAAATAATCAAATTACAGAAGACAGCATAAAAAGGTAGCAAAATGACTGCAAAACAGTTACTTTTTGTTACACACACACACACACACACACATATAGTCATTTGCAAACATGAATGAACACTGAAGATGTTATGCTAAGTGAAATACCGGTAAGTCAGAAGCATAAAGAAAAATACTGCATGATCTTACTTGCATGTAAGATCTTTTAGAAAACCCATCTAATTGATAATAGTAGAGAGTAAATTGATAGTTAACAAAGGCTGAGGAGTGGGGGAAAAAGAAAGATGCTGGTCAAAGGGTATAAACTTCCAGTTATATGATGAGTACATTCTGGAGACCTAATATACAAAATGGTGACTGTAGTTAATTATAATGCATTACATATTTAAAATTTGCTAGGAGAGTAACCATCACAGCACACACAGAGAAAAGACTAACTAGGTGAGGTGAAGGATATGTTAATAAGCTTAATTGTTGTAATATTTTAAAATGTATATATATATGTATATATATTTACAAGCTATTGTATACCTTTAATATGTTTAGATTTTGTCACTCATACCTCAGTAAAGACTGGGGGAAAATAGTGTAAGTAAGTGGGGTGCGTACCAACAAAGAGGTGTGGGTTTTGAATAAGATAGTGTATATGAAACCTTTTTAAACTTTAAAGAATTCTAAAACATAAGTTAGATATCAGTGAGCTCTCCATGGGGAAAAAGTGGGACCAGCATCTCTTTCTTTCTCTGATCTGTCTCCCTCAGCCAGCTCTTCTTTCAAGAATCATCAAAGTTCACTTCACTGCTGTTGTCTATATGCTTTGGGGAAAGTCAGTATCTTTCTGAAAGAGGGTAGTTTGACCAACTAGTAAAATAAACTTCAAATTGTTCTACCAGTCTGTTGACGTATATCCCCATGGCTGCCTTTCTCCTTTGAAATTATACAAAAATTATATTAAAAACATTATTTATATATTATTATATGTATGTAATACAGGGTCTGGTACAAATAACTCCCCTTTTTATTATAAAAACTTTAAATACAAAATCATAAGCATATGATTATGTACCAAAATAATATCACACTCAAGCACACCACATGAGATTTTAGGTGAAATGTTCAAATTTAAACTACAAATTATCACACCCATATCATTAGCCTACCAACCGCACTTGAGCAGCATTAATTCTTTTGGATACTGCATATAACATATTACATATATTGACTACAAATACATAAATGCTCATAAAAATATAGAGTCCTTTTACCATTTATACATGCATATAAATAATGCTTCCCCCCTAAAGGGCAAACTTTCATGGAAACATAGTAAGTTAAACAAATAAAACTCCCCTGATTTGAACTGGAGAAAGTACCAGAGCCCATTCTCTCACCCTCTCTTTGGTACCCTCACCTCTTTGAATAAATTCTGCAGTTATAATCCCATAGCCCGGAAATCACAGCCTTATATGATTTTGTTTTTTTAAGATTTTATTTGTTTATCTTTAGAGGGGAAGGGAAGGAGAGAAGGAGAGGAATATCAATGTACGGTTGTCTCTCGTGAGTCCCCCGCTGGGAACTGGCCTGCAACCCAGGCATGTGCCCTGACTGGGAATCGAACTGCAATCATGTAGTTCGCAGGCCCGCGCTCAATCCACTGATCTACACCAGCCAGGTTAATCACAGCCTTATATGATTTCTAAGATCACTTCAGTTTTTGGTATGCATGAGTGACCCCGTATCTTTTAGTTGGTCAGGCTCACAATCTATGAAGTAACCAATGTAGCAGCGTGTTTTCCTGTTTCCCAGCATTCTCTTTACCTAACACCTGCCTATTCCACTTATTCTCCAGTTCTTCCTCCTGAAACACTGCGTATGTCCCACTGCAGCTTTCCTACATGAAAATCATTCAAGGCATCAAAAACTTGGAGCCCTGGAATTCTCCCAAAACTTGAACTGAGACTTTCCCTTTGGTTCCTTTGACCCTGGATACCAGGCTAGTATTCACAAAGGAAAACTATGTGAGCTTTTCCCCTGGGGACACAATCTCAACTACTAACTTTCAGGGACAGTTAATGGGATGGGCTGGCTCTTGCTCCCTGACAAAGAAAATTTATACTATTTTTTTTACTTGTTTCTTTCATTACAACAAAAAACACACAGTTTCAAATTGTAGCATCCCAGAGTTGTAGACCATTTTGCCAGAAAGTAAGAAAATTGAAGGAAGTCCCCAAATATGTCAGTCTGCCATTTGTACTGAAATGAGTCTACTGGAATTACTAAGAAACAGCTGAAGTGAAGAATTCAGAACAGAAAAGTAACTACATGGGATACTTTCTGATATAGGTTGTATGTATAGGAAAATAGCTTTTTAAAAAGTTTTACCTAGCTCTACCTGTTGGTAGAGGCCCTAAACACAAGTTCCAGAACACCTAGCCCTTCTGAAGCATTTTTTTCCTCCACATTGCCACGGACTTCTTTGCATGTCTTAAATAAAAATTAACTCTGAATCGAATCTCAATTTTTTCACAACTGGATACTCCTAGCAAAGGTCAAACATCATGGGTGCTCGGTGTAACAGCAAGTTATATTAGAGCCAAAGTATTTTCAAAAATAATTATGTTCAGGGCACTTGCTGTGAATTCCACCAATTTTGGTGAATGAGGAGCAGTTGTCACTATAGAAATCATTTAAAACCACAAAGTATTTATTAATATTATTTTATTACTAAATCAAATTGTGAAATACCTTATATAGATTATTTTTTCTATAAAAATACGGAAAGGTGATCCAATATAAATTTTGAAAAGAAAATAGTTTAATACTCATTTTTAATTGATAAATCTAGCTACAGTATGGAAAATTAGGTAGAGTTGGGAGGAAACAGGATTGGATGACCAAAGTAATTTGTAACCAAAGGCTTATAGGCAAAAGACTGTAAGAACAGAACTTGAAGTAGTGCAGTAGCAGTATGGGTAGAAAGAACTCAGATTCTAGGGACATTCCTGAAATAGAATTGATGGGGTTCGGTTATGGAGTCCATGTAGCTGGCAAAGGATAGGCTTGTTCAGGATGTAAGCTTCAGGTCCTTGAACCCATGGAATTTTCCACTGCGCTTCAAACCATGCTACTACCTTCTTGTAGTTGTATGTCCAGGCAATTCTAAGAGAGTGAGATTAATAGTTTTATAAAATTAAACCATACTCAAGGTATTATGAGAGGACAAAAGAGGAAGCAAAGCTTCCTTGGACAGTTGAGAAAGCCTCCCTGTAATGGATGATATCTAAAGTAAAATATAGAATAAATAAGCAATCTCAGTGAAAGTAGGAAACGACAGTCCTTCTAGGCAGCAGGGGAAAAAGCCAGTGTAAGGTCTAAAGTAGTGTGAGTAGCTTAGTATGCCTGAAATATTAATAAAAGAGAAACAACCTATTGACAGAAAGGTACATGATAAGAGATATGTTTTCAAAAAAAAGAAAGGCTAGATCGTATGCAATATACATTTATTCAGAGTGCATTAAAGGAAAGAGGGTATTCCTCCACTCCTAATTCCTATCTTAGCCCTGGCTGGTGTGGCTCAGAGGATTGAGCACCAGCCTGAGAACCTAATTCCTATCTTATTGTTAAGTGGTTAGATATGAATATTAACATTTAAATAATGCCCCCCTTTTTTGGTTGGTATATGTGAGTCAATTTCCACCCTTTGGGGCTTCCTCAAACTAAAGCCTCCAATCTCAGCAATTTGTGCCTTGTAGAAGAGGATGTTTTGTTACAACAGGATTATTCTGTGTCAGCTGTACAAAATGCTCCCATTTCATGTAGCCTTATAAGAGGCCTTGTAGGTCCGTGTCCAAACAAAAGAGAGAATCAGTTTTTCTCTCTTTTTGTTTTGTTTTGTTTTGTTTTTGGAGATTTGGCTAACCCACAACCTTTACAAATCCTGGTCAATATACATGTATGTGCACTAGTGTTATAAATTTTATCTTATTCTTTCCTGTCTTTTAAATAAAAATATTCATTTCTGACAACAAATGAAATTGAACCTTTCCATTGCTCTCTTATTTTTCTAAGATAGTTCCTTCTTGCCCTTGATTCTACACTCACCCCAATGTTTTCTTGCCACAGAGCCTGTTCCCCTGGGTAGACAGAGCTTCACAAGCTCATCATTATTCTTCCCCCTGAAGGGTAGTCAAACAGACCATCTTTTGAGATGCCCACCAGATCAGTCATCAGTTGATGCAATTTGGTCACTAGGCAACATATTTTAGGGAAAGAATGTTGTGAATACTGTTTTGGCATTTATTCTTCAGGAATAAAAATTTCTTCAAATAATCTTCTGCTTTGTTCTAGGACCCATACAAGCTTAAAATAGAATTCACAGTCTGCCTTGCTCGCCTGTTATGCCATAAATTCCTTCTAAGCATATAAATATCTTTCTCGATTGCGTTGATAAAGGATACAGATTTATACATTTAGAAATGATGTCAAGAAAGAAAGACTGCTTAGATAGAATATCAAGAAAGATGGAATGCCAGAAGAAACACATAAAGAGAAAGGAAGTAACGAAAACTGGTTCCAGCTGAAACATCCTGGAAACAGTTTCTCAGCAGTTATCTCTGCATAGTCTCGTAAGTCTCTTGTAGCATTGGGACATTTTTTCAGGCTTTTTCCACAATGGCCACTGGAGGGCATTGCCAGTCAGTATTGAGGGAGGTAAATAGCTGCTCCTTGACTTGGAGAAAGGTGAGCTCTGTCAGTAGGGTCAGACAGCACCAGGGCAAACTAAGTTATAACCATGTGTTTCAAGGCAAAATTTTGCCGAACTGAGAATAAAGTTTAAAAACAAGAGTTATTAAAATGTGGTGGGTGTTGGTTTAATTTTCCCTCTGCTTACTCTTAACATAGATGTTAAAATTGCATAGCTTTATAGTTGTGCCTGTCTTACATCAGGTCATCAATGTGTTTATGTTACCGAACAGCTTGGTATAAAATGAGTTTCTGAAATTCAGAATTCATTTTAATGATGATGTGTGATTTTATTATTAAAAGATGGCATAGGTAGGTCTTTTTTAAATGGGGGATTTCATTTAGAAAAGCAAAATATTACTTTAACATTTAAACACACCTGCAAATTCGTCATTAAGTTGATTTTAAGTGTGACACATTGGTAAGCTACCTGAGGCTTGATTTACTAGTCTGACATACTATTCAATTAGGCTTTGGTCACAGTATTAATTAGATTTCCAAATCTCTAAGAAGCGATTCAGCACATCCACTGATTCCACTCATGGGCCACTGTGATGCTCTCTCTGAGGGCCCTAAACAGATGCCTCTGTCAGAGCCAGTGCCTTGGTACATTTCAGTGCTACTGTCTTGTTATATGTGTTGAAATGCTCAGATCTCAGGTCTGCAGGGGACATTTTTGGATTTATGTTCCTGTGTATAAGTGTGGATTGTCTATATAAACAACTTACCATTTTAACTTCTATTCCTGGTAACTCAGTGGCAAGCATTGATCTCAACGTGGCTGAGTGGGTATTGAGCTCATATGCCTGAATTACAAATGGCATCAAGGAGATGTTCTAATCTTATGTTTCTGGAGAAATTTTTACTCGGCTTTCAGCATTAAGCTGTCCTAGATTGTCCCTCTCATCCAAGACGATTCCTTTTCAGTGTCCTTTACTCTCCTCTCCTCTCTGATGTCAGAACAGCAACATACCCAGGGGATGAACACTGAGCCTATTACCTTCTGTGTCTGCCTCATTTCCTTGGTGAGCTCCAGCTTCACGATGTTTAAAACAACCTTCAAGCTGGCAATTGCCAAATTCACATCTCCAGGCTATATCTCTCCAGTACTTCAAAGTCTTATATCCCTATATTGTTAACTGCCTACTTGACATGTCCACTTGAGTGCCTAATGGATACCTCGGAGTTATGTCCCAAATTAAACTGCTGGTCTTGCCTCCTAAACTTCATTAGAGAAAAGTGACTCCAGCTGATTAAAGCATTGAAGAATTTCTGGGAGATAAAGAGTAGAAGTACTCACTTATTCAGCAACTATTCACTGAGGACTTATTAAGTGCCAGGCACTCTTGTAGGTGACATTAATATTCCCTGTAGTGGACAAGATGATACCCTGGCTGCTGTGGCCCAGGGAACTGAGTGCCGGTCTGCCAGACAGAGTTGCCAGTTGGATTCCCAGGCAGGGCACACACCTGTGTTGTGGGCCAAGTCCCCAGTAGGGGGTGTATGAGATGCAACCACGTGTTAATATTTCTCTCCTTCTCTTTCTCCCTCCCTTCCCCCACTGTAAAAAAAATTAATTTTAAAAAGATGTTAAATGTCCTTGTCCTTGTGAAATTTACAGCATTAAAAAAGAAATCAAACAGTTAAAAAAGGAGAAATACGTCAAATTGAGACATGCAATGAAATAAATTAATGTAAGTTAATATTGTAGAAAAATTACTGAGCGGCTGCTCTAATTTGGATAGTTATGGAAGAGTTCTTCAAATAGCTGATATTTTAGCTGAGAGCTAAACAAGAAGAAACTGTCTATTTAAAGATCTGGGGAAAGATTTCTAGGAAAGAGAAGATCCGGTGCAAAGGCCTCAAGACATGAACGATCGTACAAGATTTGCAGACCCAGAAAAAGGGAAGTCAGGTGATGGTAAAGAGCAGGGCATAGAGGAAAGCAAAGGTCAGATCAGGAAAAGTTTCCTAAAGCAGGGAGGAATTGGGATTTTATTCTAAATAGGCTAAGAAGCCGTTGGAAAAGCATAGGGAGAAGAGTAGCACGATGTAATGATTTTAAAAACTGCTGTGGTTAATTTTTGGAAAATGGATTGTAGGAGGTGCTATATCAATGGAGATAATGTTGGCTCTAATTACAGAAAATCTAACTCAGAGTGGATAAAAAAGTTGAAAATATTAATTCATAAAATGAAAAGTCCATAGATAATACATCTCCAGGGTTTTTAATTCAGTTACTCAGCAATAACGTCAAGGACTAGAGCCGTCTTTCTTTTTATTCTGACATCATTGCTATGTTGGCCTTGTCTCCATGGTTTCTCCCACACAGTTACGAAGTGTCAGCAGCGGTTCCAGATTCTAGTTGCAGACTTGGCCATGCCAGACAAACAAGGTCCCTGTAAACCTCTTCTCAGATATGCCTTTACATTCATGGCAATAAAGATTTCTTGTGGAGTGAAAAAGTCTTCAACTACTATCAATATTTGTCAGTCAGAATTTCAAATATGTACATCGAAAAATTAAATAACCCAATTTCAGGTCTTAATTGAGGAACCAGAAGAAAGCTAGGTATAGTTAATGACCTTAAACAATTTTGGAGGATATTGCATTTTTACAAATGAACAAGCTGTTCTGAAAAAAATCAGACTTTAAAAATGAAAATATGATTGTTGAAATAAAAAATAGATGGATAAAATAGCAGAATGAATACAGCAGAAAGACTGAATTTCTAAGCTAAAAAGGTCAACAGAAAGAGTGCATATACTTTGGAACCCTTTGAAGTACCTATAAAATTTTAATAAATTCAAAGAAATGAAAAATAACATACATCAGATTTGTTGACCACAGTGTGGTAACAGGAAAAGTTAAAGGTAAAAGGTAACCAAAGACTTGAAAAGAATTTAAAATAGACAAATAAAAAGAATAAAGTTGACTAAAGAGGAACTGAAAACTAAAATTACAGGTAATTACATTGTATAACAACTACCCTAGTCATCTCTCTGAGAGCTGTTGACTACTTCCTGAGCACGTATGACAACAGCACCATCTATGAAAATATTCAGGAGGTGGTCAAAATATTTAGAGCAGTTATTTTGCCAAAAATTCATTAATTATAACAAGAAAATCATTTTAAAATAATTTAGCTATACTTTCAACTCAAGAAGAGGGCAAATCACACAGAAAGTAAAAAAAAGTTATTTTGGGGGAGTTTGTAAAAATATCAAACTAAATAGTATCACAAATCTTTATGAAACTATATTTAATTGTGTGTTTAAGTAAAGTGATAATAAATATTTTTAAGGCAAGTAGTTAAAAAGTCTACATATTTGCGAACAAAACTTAGGTATTTTAATATCAAAATATTCAGTTTTCTAAAATAACCTAAGACCTGACAAAACACAAAATCTCTGATTTCTAAGCAGATTACTTAAAGGTTAAAAAAAAACCTTTTATTCATCTCTTATCAGAAGTTGGCTCATAGTCCAAGAAAACTTGTTCTTCTAAAAAATAAAGCAAAATTAAGTGTTAATTTTACATAAGCACACAATTAATATTAAAGTTTATTTTTAAAAATCCTACAACAAACTTGTGCAATTTTAGGCAGCTTGATTATACAAGGTAATCATCCCTCTCTTTTTTCCCAACTTTCTATATCCATTTACATCTATTTAATTCACTTGTTCTTAACAATTAAGTTTAGATTACTCATGAAAATTTCATAAGGCCTTAAATAGCCATCATTGTAAATTATTTTTTGCTGACAAATTTTATAACAGAGATGACATAAGTGATATAGTTCTATGTCCATGTGAAATTTAATGATGATAAATCTGAAGACATATCTAATTGATTTAAGCCAACAAGCTTAAACTAGCTTTTGTTTACTGAAGTCATCCAGATCTTGTGAACTTCAGAAGCACT
The DNA here is from genome assembly GCF_014824575.4 of Sturnira hondurensis. Taxonomy (NCBI): domain Eukaryota; kingdom Metazoa; phylum Chordata; class Mammalia; order Chiroptera; family Phyllostomidae; genus Sturnira; species Sturnira hondurensis. The sequence continues at coordinate 3,299,818 of NW_028073027.1, forward strand.
TGGGTTAGTTTCTATATTTCTAGGAGTTTTAGGAATGTCTAATTTATATAAGTAGTCTTTTAAGCCAATTAAGTAGAGCCCCTTTACTCATCAATCTGGAAATACCATCTCAAGGTAGAAAAATATCACGTGTGCATGTACAGAACATACTGTGCCTCCATAGATATGCATAAACATACAGACAGACACACGCAGATCCAATAGCTTCTATTCCAAAGTTTCAGCCATGAACCGGGTACAATAATACAAAACCAACTAGTTGATAAATAATTATTGAATTCAAATGTGTCAAGTTCAGGTTATCAACTCACGTGGCTGAAGCTTTTCACTAGTTTTTGTGGAGAAGACTTTTAAGATTTGTATTTGCCTTTGACTAGTAATCTTACCCAGGTTGTAACTAGATTTTGGACAAGGGAGCTTCCACAGCAGTCTTTTCCTTTTACCTCATTAACTTTGTTTTAATGGGTCTCAATATTCTGCAATAGATTTTTGGTCAAGTTGTTCCTATTAAAAAATACTGCTTTTTAAGCACTAATAATCTAAAAACTGCCACACACAATAAAAACTAAAGAGTCCCCAGAACTTTCTCCTTTCCTTCTGAAGTCTGTATTAAAGAAAAAAACAAAAACAAAAACAAACATGCCCTGGCTGGTGTAGCTCAGTGGATTGAGCTCGGGCCTGCGAACCACACAATCACGGTTCAATTCCCAGTCAGGGCACATGCCTGGGTTGCAGGCCAATTCCCAGCAGGGGACTCACGAGAGGCAACCATACATTGATATTTCTCTCCTTCTCTCCTTCCCTTCCTCTCTAAAGATAAATAAATACAATTAAAAAAATAAACAACTCTTTTCACTACTTTTTTTTTCTTCAGTCTCTGTGTGTAGGGTTTTAGTTTTCTCTTGGATCCTTTACAATTTTTTGAAATTGATTGTTGTTCAGTTAATTTGTCCCACCTTTTTTCCTATTGCTCTCCCCTGCCCCACCCCAGCCCCACTCCAATAGTCAATCCCCACCATTGTCCATGCCCATGAGTCCTCTATTTGTGTTCCTTGGCTTGTCCTTTCCTCCACTTTCCCCCATTATTCCTCTTTCCCTCTTCTCTGGTTACTGTCAGTTCTTTATTTCCAAGTCTCTGGTTTTATTTTGCTCATTTGTCTGTGTTGTTGATTAGATCCCACTTATAGAAGAGATCATATGGTATTTGTCTTTCACTGCCTGGCCAATTTCACTTAGCATAATGTTTTGTCGTTCCATCCATTCTGTCATGAAGGGTAAGCGTTCTTTCTTTCTGCTGTGTAGTATTCCATTGTGTAAATGCTGGGATTGTAGCCCAAAGAATCCTGAATCACCAACTCAAAATAACCCATGCACCGCAATGTCTGTAGCAGTACAATTTACAACAGCCAAGTGCTGGAAACAGCCTAAGGGCCCATCAGTAATGAGTGGACCAAAAAATGGGGCATTTACATTTTAAAGAAAGAGTAGGATTTACATCTTCAAGGAACAGAGCAAGAATAAGTTTTTCTCCCAGAAGTTTTAGGGTATGCTTCTCTATTATCAGTGGTCTAAGAAAATTTTTTTTGTCTTAGGGTTTCAACAGCATGTGGCGCTTTGGCTGTACCACTATTAATCACCATAACATCCTCCTCCTTACTCTCCTAACTTTCCCAGGCATTCCACCTCTTCGCGTCAAAGTCAGGCTTTGTTAGCAGTTCTCCAAGCTTCATACTTGGCAGTTTGTCTCCTCCTAGCTTTGCAAAATTTCATGCTAAAAATTTCAATTTAGTATCCTGCTCTTCCACCTTGTCTGCTAGCTCCAAAGCTAGCATAGTCCTGGACAACCAAATGTCCTTCACTAACTTTCACTCTTACAACTTCCTCACTGTATCTTCAGGCTTCTGTTGGGCATCAGTGGCCAGCCGAATTGCCCACAGTAAAGGCCAGTCCCCTGCAGCAGCCATTCCTTTCCCGTCTTTGCCACCGTGCACTACGTGAAGTTCCTCCAACAAACACAGAAGACCAGCTGGTGTTCTGGGGGCATCCCCACACTCACGCAGCAGTCCCCACGTATCTGACATATGGGCCACCTGGTCCCATGAAAGTCGATGGCTCACAGAAACTTTTATCCAAGGCCATTTCTTTGATCTCCAGGCCAACTCACTAATTACTGGCTCACAACCTCATACTTTCCCGGGGTAAAATCTGTAACTTTTTCTCCAACATGGAGAGCAAGGAGAGACCTAAGAAAGAGACAGGCCACTCTAGACTGGTAGGTGGCAGTTTTAATAAGTAGGGGGCTTACATATGAGGCGTGCCTCAGGCAACTGCAAGATGAATAAATTTTTATATCCACGCACCAGGATTTTAACAGTTTGTATAGAAGCCTCAGTGAGGTTCAGTCACATTTATAGCTCAGATGGTCCCAGCAACTCATTACTCTCTCAAGGGTCAGTCCTTGAAACAGCTCCAGCCATGGGAATGGTGAGCAGTGCACACATTGCAAGGACGGGGAAGGGGTGAGGAGCTTTCCATGGCCTGCGTCCAGTTCCCAGATCAAAACAAGGTTGATCTACTTGATGAACTCTTTCACTAGTAACAAAAACACAGGTCAGAATCAGGCAAAGTAGAAACAGATTTGTGATCAACAAATGAATCTCAGCAGGAGAAAAAGAAAGGTCCTCTCAAATTAAACTGTAGCGTCATTTATAAAAGGTGTAAATTGGACTTGTGGTACTTGCTTAAAAATGAGAGCAGTCCTGGGTCCTGTCTAGCATGGAAAGTGAAAGATAATGACAAGAAAGTGCAGATGTCTGTTTTCAGGACCATCTACAATGCCCAAATATAGCTTCGTTTATAATGTTTACTGAAAAACACATTTTAAAATACTCTTGATTAGCCTTATTATTTATAAATATTGTTCTATTTGGATAGGAAATTGACTCCCACTGAGAGAAGTTACCATGAAATAAAATTGTGTTCAAAGTAAAGGACAAATGAACAAGTAAAATATAACCTGAGACATTGAGATTAAGAACAAACTGACAGTAACCAGAGGGGAGGTGGAAGGAGATGGTGGGGGAAAGGGGAATGGTTTTTAGGAACATGTACAAAGGACACATGGACAAAACCAAAAAGGGGTGAGATCGAGGATGGGGAGTGGCGGTGGCTGGGGTCGGGAGGAGTGGGGGAAGGAAATGAAGACAACTGTCCTTGAACAACAATAAGAAAATTAATTCACCACATAAAAGGAAAAGAAAACTTTCTAAAAATTTATTACTACCATACGGTAGGAGAATTTCCTTGGAAGGTGAGAATTTTCCTGTCTTTTAGAACATCAAGTAGTGGCTGGAAGATTGGTTATAGGCAATGATGGAGAGGAAAGTCATTTACTGGCTGAGATGTAGATTGGTATGGCCAGATGGACACCAAATTCCCTTCCCACCACCATGTTCTAGGATTTGTGTTTCTGGTATATAGCCTTTACTATTAGATATACTGTATCAAAGGACTCTTTTATTAAGCTCCAAAAGAACTCTAATTATAGAAAAGAGTTCATCTTATGTATTTTCTAGCCCTTACAAGGACTCTCCAGTTTTACTGAAGAGGGAATAAATAAGTAATACATTCCCTCATTCCCATATAATTCTGGACTTTCTAGCAATGAATGGTATGGTTCATTCTGAAGCTGGCACTTGTCCTTAGAGGTTCTGTTCAGGCTGTGTTGATAAGGTCTGCATTTTTCTACACATGCCCTCCTCGCCTCAGGATGCTAGGATACCAGTCATGTTACTATGACTATTGATGGCAAGTCTGGTAATTGATCACACTAACATAGTGACTCTACAGACCGTTTACATAAAAATTGCTAACATCATTGACTGCTTCTTAAAGCACTATTCTCAGTGCTTTACATGTGCTGATTCATATAATCTTCAAAACATTCCAATGATGTTGATAATTGTACCCTAATTTTAAGGATGATGAAACTGAGAAGTTTCTTAATTTCAAGAGAAGGTAAACTACTCCATCAGAAAGTTAATGAAAGTGTGCACTCAGATTTAAACTCAGAAAGTTTGGATTTAATCCCCTGCTCTTCATCTCTTAATCTTTTAAATATGTTACTTTTTAAAAATTTTCTACATGAAACGATTTAGTCCACACTAAAAAAAAAAGTTTTAAAACAAGACCAACAAATGAGCAGAAGTGAGAAGGAGTGAAAAGACTATTATACTCAGAGGCAAGACTTGGGATTCTGGTCCTGATACACCTCTGTTTAATCCGGGGTTAATTTTTTTTAAAGATTTTATTTATTTATCTTTAGAGGAGAAGGGAAGGAGAGAGGGAGAGAAACATCAATGTACGGTTGCCTTTCGTGCGTCCCCTGCTGGGATTTGGCCTGCAGGGAACTGGCCTGCAACCCAGGCATGTGCCCTGACTGGGAATCGAACCTCGATTGTCTGATTCGCAGGCCCGTGCTCAATCCACTGAGCTACACCAGCCAGGGCAATCCGGGGTTAATTTTTTAATGGCTATTACTCATCAGTAAGATGCAGATTGATTTAATGCTCTTAATTTGTCTCATTTCAGAAATTTAAAAATCACGTTCCGGTGTGTGGTGTCATTTAAGGTGTACAGAAATTTTGTAAGAAACGTGAGGGAGGCTCAGAATAGCTGTGATGTTCCACCTCCACCAAATCCATTCTGTTGTACAGATGATAAGGATGTTTGGATGTCAAAGCCAGTATCTTTTCCTATTATTTCTTGCTGATTTATTTTATGTACATAAAAGCATTTTCTAAGCTGTAAAATAATACCAATGTTAACTTTTATCATTGATGTGGCATGCAAAGATAAATTGGTAATGCTTTTAGCAGAAGGCAGCAAAGAAAGGACAATTTTGGAATTGATTTTGTGAATCCAAACTAGTTTATGTGAAAACTACATGCATTCTCAATTTGTTTTGTTTAAATCCCAGAACAAATGCTAAGCTAATGGAAGAATATGTGGCTTCTCTGTGCTTCAGTGAATTCCTTATTTTGTAACATGAAATAATAAATGTTTGAACAGCTGCAATTACAAAGCTAAGGAGCCATACCACACGCGCGCACACACACACACACACACACACACTTTTTTTCCTCCAAGGCTGTTGATTGGAGCTGTGCCACAGCAAAGTAATCATGAGTGAAATAAATATATTTTCATTCATTTGGCTGAATCCTTCACATGGTATAACTTTCTCTGTGGGAGGTTTACCTTAAGAATGGAAATAAAAGGAAAAAAATGCGAACAAACCAGCTTTCTTGATTTATTGTCTTGGAATAGTTTCTGAAGTATTGTTCTCCTTTAGGTACAAGTGAAATACTTTTGCAACAATTGAGGACTAGTGGGAAGGAGCTGCAAGTGGGGGCTGAGCTGCGGCCTTGGACACTAAACAAATCTTTAGTGTTCATTTTATCTTTGTAACTTAAGAAACATGAATAGGAGTGTTTGTAATTTCTTATTTAATTTCTTTTTTTAGCACTTGTGCTCTAAGTATATACTATTATGCAGGTAAGCCTGTACGTCTACTTAATCCATAAGCAGGCACTGTAAACCCTTTTCTTGGTCATTTATTTGAAATCTGAGGATTCAATATTCTGTTGGTGTTCTGGGAAGTCACATGAAAACTTACACTATGTCTTAACTTCCCCATTATCTGTTAGAAATAGGCAAATAAGCTCAAAGTTGCTCCTGCTATTTACTGAGATATACACAGACCATACAATAGCATATGAAATGGAATCGGAGAATCCTAGAATATTAGATCTGCAAAGAGCCTTAGAGCCCATCATCAGTTATTATGTGAGTAAGAGATTTGTTGAAGAAATTAGGCTTTACTCAAATGTGGGCAAAACTAGAGAAGTGACAGTAGAGCGGAGAGCTGGGAGACTCCAGGAAAGGTCACTGGGCAACCCACATTAAGTACTGATGTCCAGTGGACAAACAGAAATGTTCATGATTATCCAGGATACCAACCACTCTCAGGCTGTGAGTTGGGACCACACAGGGGGAAGCTGGTGGGGAGCTGAGTGGAAATCTTCACCTCTCAGCAATCTACACCTCTGTGTAGCTGCTGTCTCTGCGCATCTGCAGCCAAGTCCCAGCAGGCGGGCCTGGGGAGTGGACTGGCAGAGGGAAAGGTGAGCTAGAAGCAAAATAGAAGGAAATCACATACACTGGGGTCTCCCAGGCACCTTTGCATCTGCTTAACACCAGGGCAGACTGAGACAGTCTTCCAAAAGTAACCACTTCTGCTTCACCCTGACATTCCCGATCTCAGACAAGTTCCTCCTTTGGGAACTCTAGCCCAAGACCATACACAAAGAAGTCTGTGAAATGTAGTCCCCAGCCTTAATCAAGCTGAAGAGACAGAATCTAGCACAATGTCCAAACTTCTAATTTTGTAGACAAGAAATCTGCTACCCTGAGGAAAGTGACCCTGCGAAGCTTGATATATTAGGTAGTGACAGATTCGGAACTAGGTTCAAGGTTTTTGGATTGCTGGAGTACTTTTTTTTTTTGCTTCTACCATATCTTTTGTCTAGATTATATGTGTATGTGTGGGACATGAACACAATTATTTGAATGTGAACCAAAATCTTGACCTAGGTCACTCATCGGATATTTTTATTGGAATTAGCATATAACTTATTTATGGACGTTATTAAAATTGAATAACGTCTGTTGGCAACAGTTCAGGGAGGTTTACATTTGCTGCGTCCCTCAGAGGCAGGAAGAGAGCATTCTGTGCACATGTGCTGCATAATCAAGTCATTATCAGGCTATTTGACAGATTTTTCACCCAAACTGTGTATCAGAAAAATACTGATACCAGGAAAGAGAAAGACTACAAAAATTATAATAATTTTACTTGTGATTTATTAAGAGCTTACTATATATCAGTCACTATCTATTTTCTTGATGATTTTTATTTTTTAAATTATTTTATATAAGTCTACAATCTTGTACGTGTAAAAATTGATTATGAAGCACAAACAACTCTGTAAGAAAAGTCATGATGTTAGAAGAACAAGGGTCCTAGCAAACCATAACTTAGGTGGAGTCTGAGAAATAGTTTGGTTTTCAGCTTTCCTTTGAATATGTAACTGTTTCTTTAGGGGAATTCAGTAGGAAAGGCAGTCAATGAGCTTTGGGAAATATAGGAAGTTGCACTGCCTGGCATCAGGCAGGTCTGTAAAATGAGCTATGTACAAGAGGTGGTTGGGGGCATCGAATAGTTGATTTTTTTCTTCTAAACTCATAATGGTCAACTTTTGGCTCTCAGGAAATTTTAGTACACAGGGTGAATGTCTCTACTTGACAATAGTGACTAGAAACCAGAGTGGCAACTTATTTCCTCAGCATGTGGTCTATGTTGATAAGAATCGCACTCAATCACCAGAGCAGAGGTTGTCTTAGTGATAACAGCCGTTACTGTGTCCATGTCTTGGGTCACATTGCTTAAATGTCAGCTGTCTGCTCTTTATGTCTCTTGCACAGTATTCATGCTGGGATTGCCCTGCGTGGTAAGCCTGTGATCTCCCTTACTTGTCTCCTGTGCTGGGGCTCCTCAGTCTGTACTGAAATAAAAGACAAAATCAGAAGCTTTCTGAAAATGGTTCATGACATTTTTTTGTGAACTAACATATAGCTAGCTTCTCTTTACATTTAGTTTTCAATTAGGCTGGATTAAAACTGTAGATTTTTCATTACTTAACTAAAAATTTCGAAACCATTTTTCAATTATCTTCCTGAGGCCAGCGTTGTCTGTTAAGTCCCATGGCATTACAAATCCAAATCTTACGAATGATGTCTAGTTTAATTTTTCTCCTCTTTGTAAAGATATTTGTTTTTGTAACCTGAGTTCTTATACTTCTTTAATTTAGATTTATTTTCTCCTATGTTATATCAGCTTGTATTTTTAATTTCTAAACAGCATCCCTCTTTTCTCTCTTTCTAGAACTTCTCTCACTTGCACATTGGATTTTTTGAACTCATTCTTTATTTTTTTTAATTCTTTCTTTCCCACCTTCCATTTCCTCTTCAAGCTGTTCTCTTTTGTTTATTGTCATTTCCTGAATTTGTATCTTTAACTTCTTTGTTGAGCTCCTCACTTCAGCTATTTCATATTTCTAATTTCTAAAAACTCTTTTTCTTATTGCTTTGCAAGTGGAAATTGTGTTTTTTCCTCCTGAAGTTACTTCTCTTCACAAAAGCTCTATTTCTTTCAAATTGCATTTTTTTCTGTTTCCTTTTTTTTCTTTTATGTTAGAGAGGTTTTCCTCTCTATCTCCGGAACTTACTTGTCTGTTCATGTTTAATAGTGGAGACTCCAGAGCAGATTGAATTCTCTGTGTACTCACCTGGGACTTGTTACCTACAAGGTGACTTGCTTAGACACTTAGCATCATGTTAGCTTTTCTTCTTAAATTCATCAGATTGGAAGAAAATTACTCTTCCAATATTGTAGTTGTACATGTAAATGCTTAAAACATCTTTTTGTTGTATTTTAAGTGTTTTTTACTGGAAGGGGTGTTTGATCAAAATGCATTATATATTTTTTTAAACTACAATGTCTACGTTACCTTATTAAGCCTCACAACACACTAAGATGGAAGTAGATGAGTGGAATTTTTTTTATTGTTGTTCAAGTACAGTTGTCTCCATTTTCACCCCACCATGCCCTCCTCCCACCCTTGAACCTACCCCCTTTGGCTTTGTCCATGTATCCTTTATCCTTTATACGTGGTCCTTGATTGGCCCTTCCCCAATTTTCCGCCATTGAGGCAAAGTGAAAGTAACTAGAGGGCGGGGGAGAAGGATAATGGGGGAAAGTTTTAATATTATCCTTGTGGGAGTGAGGTTTAAGGAAATTTATGAGTGTTTCATGTTCTCGTAACTATTGAGTAGGTGTCAGCATACGAACTCGAGAGAGGTTGATTCCTTACACACTGCAAAAAAGATTTGTGGCCCAGATCACAAATAAAAGACTGGGAAACAGCTTATCTGATAATTTGTGAGATTCAGACAGTTTCATATATATGGGATCCATAGAAAAGACACTTTAAAGTCAGAAACAATATTAGTTGATTACGTAACTTTAACTAAATAGTTTCAATGTTTATTTAGCTAAAGAAACACATTCTAACTATGTCAGTTGTGCACCCAAACTAAGCTACACGTTTGGGCACTGCTCTCCCACTGCATTGCTGCTCCATGCTCTCCTAGCTTATCACGGCAGCTTCCTACACGGTGACATCCTGTTCATTCTTGTTCACTCTTTACATGTAATGCATATGAGAAACTAGAAGGACATTTTATAAAAATTGCATTATGTATTTTCCTGCTGAAAATTTTAATTTTTTATAACAACAGAAGGGCATAATACAAACCCCCAACATGGTCCAAAATGGCTGCATGGGCTAATTTCTAGCCATTTTTTCCAACTGTCGCTTTCACTCCTCTCATCCTCTAATCATAATGGCTTTGTTTCAGATCCTTGAAAGTGCCAAGAGATTTCCAGTTTTAGGAATTTTGCTTATATTATTCTCTCTGCCTTGAGTGATCTTCCCATTACCATCCACTTGCAGCTACCTGATAGTCATCATTCAGAACTCGTTATGGGTCACTTCCTCAGTAGTTCCAGTGCAATGTGTAATCCTCATATTAATTGGGTCCTTCTACTCCTTGTAATGTTTTAGATTTTCTGCGTATCATACCTACATAGTCAGAAAAAGAATCTAGAAAATCTGAAATGTCATACTTTTCATTTTGTGTATTTGCCTCTTACTTTAATCACGAATGTCAGAAGCATATTATTACATGAGAATGTGCTCTTGTGAGTTCACGGAGTGAGGTTTTAAGAACCTGTGGATGTGAGAAAATGAAGTAAATTAATGCAGTATTAGGGATCTTGGGCTTTTGCACTCAGTTGGTGAGTCACTTTAGTCCAGTCAAATTGCTTCCAAGGACTTTGTCTCTGAGCAGAGATTGGACTAGGACAATTACTCTAGATGTTTATGGATTAATAGTATATGGTTCTCTCTTCTAAAATTTGGGTATCCAATGATTTCTTAAATATTTCCAAACCCTGACAATTTTTCAAAAATTTACAGCAAATCTTAAAATGCACCATTTTAATTTTTTTTGATAAAATGAAGTTTCTTGAGAAGGCTCAGATTTGCTTTCATAAGAGTTTTTTTTAATTGAATTTATTGGGTAACATTGGGTAAAAACCATACAAGTTTCTAGTGTACAGCTCAATAAAACATCTGCAAACTGCATAGTGTGCCCACTGTCCCAAGCAAAGTCTCTTTCTGTCCCCATGTGTCTCCTCTTTGCCCATCTCCACCTCCCCCACCCCCTTTCTCTCTAGTTATCACCAGTTTGTTGTCTGTGTCTACGTGTTATAGGTATATGCGGGGTTTTTTGTTTAATCTCTTCACTTTCTTTCATCCAGTCATCCAAACCTCCTCTCCTCTGACAACAAGAGTTTTTCTTTTGATTTTAACCCAACATTAAAATTAAACTATGTTTCCTGAGAATATACCAGTTGCTGTGGGAGAAGTAGTGGTTTAAACACAGGAAGAAAAAAAAGAACAGAAAATGAAAACATAGTAATTGAATGTTCCTTGTATGAGCCATACATATATTACTTACCATGAAAAGACCTGAAAATGAAACATCCCCCAAAGTATGAGAAGAACATGTACTTTCTAACTATGCAATTCCACCCTACTGTTCCCAGAGTGAAGGGCACAGAGGGGGGGCCATAAAGGCTAAATGGGACTAAATATAAGGTGACAAAAAATGATTTGACTTTGGACAATGCACACGCAAAGCAATATATAGATCAAATATCATAGGAATGTACACTTGAAACCTATATGACCCTACCAACCAATTTCATCTCAATAAATTCAGTAAGTAAATAAATAAAGACATGCAAAAAATTAATATGCAATTCTAGTAAATGTGCATAAGGGCAAACTCTAGGATTACCACAAGCCAGTATTAAATTAATGACTGAAAAGGGAAAACAATTGATTAGCCTGTTGCTTCACCTGCAATGCTAACACTTCTATCTGAATGACGACACTAGTGAGGAAAGCCTAAGTTCTGATTTGAGTGGTTGAAAGCTTATGGGCAGTCAGATGGCAGTATTTGCTCATTCTCATCTATTAAGGATTTCTTCCATCTCTCAATACCACCATGTGTCTTCAAGGAGAATCATAAGTGGGTCCCAACTCACCACATTTTAAACATGACTCCAGAGAGCTCTTTGGCAAACTATAAAGAGCAATATTACTGATTTTAATACTTTACAAAAACCAAAATTCACTGGACATTGTCTAAGGAATATACTACTAATCGTGTGTTTGGAAAAAAAATCTCACTACTGAAGCTAGGACTTAGCAGACTTATAAGAACTTAATAAAGCCATTCCAAATGATACCAATAAATAATGGGTCTTACTGTACTGACTCATTTACAGAAACCTCTCAAAAGGGCCCGTTGTTGGAAAGCACACTGAGGCTGTTCTAGCAGTGACCTCAAAGGCTAATGTGTATATTGTAATATTCCCTATACACCTGTGATGAGAGTAATTCCCTCAACATGTGGTGCACTTCAGAGTTCTCAAAAGGCTTCTGTATCTGTTGTTGACTGTATTGTAAGAGATAAGGTAATGTACAAAATATCTTTATTATATATATTTTTCTTCATGATATAGTATTTCACATATATAAAATGCTATAAAAGCATGTTGAATAGATTCATTTGATTCTCACAGCAACTGTTGAGGCATAAAATGTAAGTATTATTTTATAATTCAAGATATCTAGCAACAGTTTCAGTGAGTAGCCAGAGTGCCTTAATTAATTAATGCTAAGAAAAAGACAAGATCTATATTCTCTGATGTTTTAGCCTTTAATGAACTATAGATAAACTACTGAGGAGGAGAAAGAGAAATACCCAATACGAATCTGCAGAGATAAAACTTCAAAGAACACATACCTTCCTTTGAACGCCACTATGATACCTCTATGAATTGATCGACAACATGCATTTCTTGCGTGGATGGATACATAGAGAACAGCCTCAAATCAGTATTCATTTGTTCATTAGCTTTTACTTTTCATTCACTGTGGTGTTACTTAGTCTTTTTTTTTTAATCTACAGAGACCACCATCCCTAACTTTCCACAGTGTTCACTTTAAGGTTTCATCTTTATCTTTTAAGGCTTAAGAAGGTATTTGAATCTTTCCTTAGTCCTTTGATGTCTTAAATGAAGTCAAATTTGAATTGTGTATTAAAAGATAAATGGCTTGTATTCCACCTGTAGAACTGTGTAAGGAATGTTTCAAATTAAGGAAATCATGTGACCTAAGTGCTGAGGTGAGAAACTGCTGAAAATATACTAGGAATGGGTGAAATACATGAACAGAAAACATCTCGGGATGGGGCCAGATTATAAAGCACCTTGAATGCAAAACAGAACACTCATTCTCATAAGCAGTTGAAAGCCAGTGACGGTTATTCACAGACAAGGATGTGGGGTGTGGATCACTATACTTTTTTTAAACATGTAGCCAGATCTCTGCTTTAGTGAGGTCATTCTGACAGTAGTAAGAGTGGTGTGTGTGTGTGTGTGTGTTGGGAGAGAGGACTAGAATAATAAACAGGCAGGATCTTCATCTGAAAGAGGCTATTTCAAAGGTCCAATTAAAATGGAAACCATACCCACCACTTACTAGTTATATAATGTAGGACAAGTTACTTCTCTCTGAACTTCATTTTCTTCATCTGTTTCTATATGGTTGTTACTAGGATTAAGAGAGAAATTGTATGCACACTTATAAGCATCATGCCAAGAATATATATGTACTCAATAGGTGTTTATTATATATTAGGCCAATTAACACATATTATTTTCATGAATATGTCTCATTGAAATATTTTGTTCTTTTCTCAATGAAATGTTTTCACAATTGAGATAAGATATTAGACAAAGTAAAAATACACACCAAGGATGGATTTTCCAAGACCACCCTCAGCGAAGAGGGCTTTGCTAAAGTGGACTGTAGCAAGGAGGTCATGTTGTCACCTGGAGCTTCTGTTCTTTTTCCCCCTACAACCAGAAAGGCAGCATACCCATGAAAGAACACTCTGTCATGCTTGAGAAGCCAAGCGTGAGCTCTGATGTTTGCTCTCCTCCCAGAGCGAGTCAAGCATGGTGTTTCCCTTATCCTACAGTGTTTGTAGACACTTAGTCCTCATTTATCATCTTGCATTTCTCTGACCCACCCATGTATAAGATGGAATGTTAGAAATACTCTCCATTATTTACTTGCCTGTTCCCCCTCCCCTTATGTGGCCATGGCTCTCTTAGGATGGAGGCCAAGTAGGAGTTCTGTCATTTTTTCAGTGATGGAAAAGGGTAAGACTGGAGCAACTGTATATCATAAATAAAATATGCATCGGGCTTTGACAACCAAGGAGATTCTATTCTATTTTGGGGGTTGGTTTCACCTTATTAGCACCCAAGGATGATCATAAGACTGGGCACAGAGTGTTCAGTAGGTGCACATGAAATTGGAAGGCAGTAGTTATTTACGTTGTCATCATTCATTCACAAAAAAGAAAACCCGAAGCCCTTGGGCATGTATTATAGTCAGATGTTGTATTAAAGGGTAGAACATCAACTCAAATAGCATTATTTAATCCAAATATGTACCGAATACTAACCATGTACTAGGTCTTTATAACCCATGTGGGAATCCAGACATGACTATTCAGTAGTTTCTCCTCTCGAAATGTTCTTTATGGGGAGCAATGAGTACGGAATCCTTGTAGATTTTAGTTTATATTCTATAGCTTCATATATGCTTCCTCCGATTTTATCTAGAAAGATCCAGTCTTCTGAAACATGCCATTTCATGTTTCTCTTTTGGGACACTCTTATCTCTTCTACCACTGGAGCCACAGACCGTCTGGGTTTTCCTCCCTAAAGGAATTCCATGCGGTGACCCCTCCTCAGCCCTATTCTGGTGAATACTGTTTGACCTTCAGTTGGGTGGTCTTCATTATTCTGGCACTGTTGATTTCTGAGATTTCCTAAATTGAGAAATTAAGAAAGCAAGCAGCATTCATACTAAATAATATTAGCATGCTGTAGATTTATGATTTTTTGACTCAGAGAGTTACAAAAATAACTCCTTTGATGTCAGGTTTATTTATCTCCCTGTCATGAGATACAGCTATGACTAGGTTTGCATACATTTTTACGGCTGGCAGACGGTGGTCTGAGCCAATATAATTATTATATCATTTGGTCATTTAAGTTTCTTTGATATGAAATATGGTAAATAATCCTGTGTTACATTGAATTTTCATCAGAGATATGAATATGTTAGGAGGGAGGGAAAAAGATTGAGATCTCTACAGTCACTGTGCAATAAAATTATGTTAAAGTAATTATGGGAACCATTCAGTGTTACCCACATTAAGCAAGAGATGGCAACCAAAGGGGCAAATGGTCCCTCTGTAGAGTGTCATCTTGGGATACCTGGAGAACCTCTGTGTCTGTGATTAGTAGTGACAGTTTGGGATTACCATTTAGGTGCCTTAATTTCCCAGAGTTACCTCAGAGAGAGAAAAAAGTAAAGTTTAATTCTGCTTGGGATGTGTATTAAAATTCTAGGGTTGAATCTACTCGATTATTCAGCTTGAGGGTTTGATGTCAGAATGTGTCCAACTTCCTAAGAAAAGTCCTCTAAAGATCACTGGAGGAATATCCCAATTTGATTCTTTCATTTAAGAAGGTTATCTTCTGATTTATACCATGAAGTCAAAGGAGAATTTGGTATAAGTATGCTGTAGTAACTAAATTCATAGTCATAGTTAAATTAATCAAAGAGATTAACATTTGTTTTTGTTCGGTCCAACAAAGTGTGTTAAATGAAGTTCAACAGTTTTGCCAATATCAATCTTTTATTAACACTATGCAGTTTTTCCACCTAGCTACTACTAATCAATGTACCACTACAAATTTCCTACCTGGAAACACCATATTTGATATTTGAATACATACAAGCTTCTAGTTAATGTAGGCTCAAATAGTTCACTGAAAATGTCAGCATATGTGTCTTAATCTGGAGGAAATAATTATTCCCTAATTCAAGAGTCTATTGGTTAAATGTTGATGGAACAAGCATGTAGATATGTCCTCTGAAAAGAGCCAGAGTCTAATCTATACTCTTATGGAATGTCTTACCAATTTTTTCTTTTGGTCAGAGAATCACAGTAAAGCCATTAACCCATTTACATGAACTTAAAAAGTGTGAATCTGAGATTACTTATTATTGCTTTAAGACACTCTGAAGGGATTAGCACATATTTCACCATTTAACAAGGAAAATCCATTATAACATCCTAACCCCATGTTTCTTTGTCTGACCTTATTTGTCAGAAAGCAGTGATGACTATCTGGTTTCAAGTGTATCCACTTCAGTGAAGTGGCAAAAATCCCTTCAGAACAACTGTAGTGCTTCCTTCTTGTTCTGCTACCTGTTGTACGCAGGAGTCATTTCTCTAGATGACATGGCCAAATTTGCAATGCCTACCTCTTTCTCTTAACTGAATTTGAGTATTTTCTGTCCAAGGCAGGATGTCAAGGTTTCCGGTATCTGGAATAACCTCTGGCCTTCACATGGGAAAGTAACCTAAGAGACTGTGCTTCGTCTCTGCCCTGTCCCACTGTGTTTCTATACAAACCACTACTCAAGGCCGGTAGGGAAAAAGAAGCAGTCACCACAGGACTTCTTGTGTTGAAATATCTGTCTCAAGGACTAAAAGACCACCCCTAGAAGCATCAAGGGATAAGGGGACAGTCACCTACAAAGGAGTACCCATCAGACTGTCAGCGGATTTTTCAAAAGAGACCTTACAGGCAAGAAGGGGCTGGAAAGAAGTATTCCAAGTCATGAAATCCAAAGACCTACAGCCAAGATTGCTTTATCCAGCAAAACTTTCATTTAGAATGGAAGGACAGATAAAGTGCTTCTCAGATAAGGTCAAGTTCAAGGAGTTCATCATCACCAAGCCCTTATTATATGAAATGCTAAAGGGACTTATATAAGAAAAAGAAGATGAAAAATATGAACAGTGAAAGGACAGCAAACACACAGTTATTAACAACCACACCTAAAACAAAAGCAAACCAAGAGGACAGCTAGATCAGGAGTGGAACCATAGAAATGAAGAACACATGGAGGGTTAGAAACAGGGGGGTGGGAGGGGGAGAAGGGGGGAGAAGGCACAGAAAATAGCATAGATGGTAGGTAGAAAATAGATAGGGGGGAGGGCGAGAATAGTGGGGGAAATATAGAATCCAAAGAACTTGAGACATGTGGTTATAAACTAAGGGGGGGAGAATGGTGGGGGAGGGAGTGTGCGGGTGGAGGGGATTGAAGGGGGGGAATAGAACAACTGTAATGGTATAATCAATAAAATAAAAAAAAAGACCACCCCTGCCAAGGGGAAAATGTAGTTTTATCCAAACAGCATTTCCTATGAACCGAATTGTAACATTTTTCTTCCTGCTATGGTACTTCTTTACTTAGTTCCACTTCAAGTAATGTCTTCATTAAATGTTCCATCATGAATCTGTTATCCAGGAGAGTCATTTGAAATAATGACTCTCAAAAAGAGGTGACATATTTGAGGACAATCTTTTGAGACTAAGGTAAACTTTTGAGGGGGGGGGCAGTTGTACTATTAAAGAACACTTAACGTCCTAAATGACACTTCAATCCCCTTTGCTACTCAGAAAAGAGAATTACCAGAGAAGCTCTGGTGACCACAACCCAGATTTAGTTACAGAAAGAAGCTGATGACCTTTGGATAACCATGAGCTCACTGCCATACATGTTATTTAAAGGGACACTCAAATGCATTGAACAGCCAGTTATATTTTAAAATGTTATATTTAATAAAATTAATGCTTTATGTAATAACAACAACAATAATAATAATAGATAAAATATAGACCCACTATGTTTTGGCACTGTTAAGTGCTCTACCTATATCATTTCCTTTATATCAATCATATGAGGTGAGCGTGCTATCTATCTCTCCATTTTATAGATGAGGGAGGTGGAGGGGTCAAATAATCTCGTAGTAGTAGTAGTAGTAGTAGCAGTAATAATAATAATACACTTATCCAGTGCTTATTATTTCCCAGGCCCCAGTTTTAAGAGCACAATTATATTAACTCATTTAATTCACAAAAAAACACTGAATAGATATTCTTTGTTCCAATTTATAGATGATGTAATAGAGCACAGAGAGGAAAAGTTATTGCTCAAAGTCTCAGCTAAGAGGTGGCGCTGGGACTGAAACGCTGATACTGTGTTCCCCCAGCCACCCCGTTACCAAGGCACTGCACTACTTCTGCCTCTCTCCATGATTAACCACGCAGAGGCTCGTGGCTGGTTAGTGTCAATGATAAGCCCTGACTTCAAAGTCTGTGCTCCTGCTGTGTTTTACTCAACTGCCTCTCAAGCACAATTGGTGTGCTTAGTGTAAAGCCCTGTGGCTTTTGCTGCACGTGGTGTGTGCAGAATACATAGAGATGATTTTAGCCCTTAAAATTTTTACTTTTTGATGATGAAGCCGACACTGTCTACTTAAGCTACCTACCAACCCAAAATACCAGAATGACGTCCCCAGGGCTGATTCTGGAATCATTAGGGATCTCTCCATCATGACTCCAGTAACTTCGAGTATAGAATGACCCAAGGGGGATCTCCTATGCAATATAAGTGTTGAGTTTCTTTCCTAAATAAACCTTTGTAATTAGTAAGAGCAAGCTATTACTCAAAGCTGCACCCTTCAGTAAGAGGAAGCAAATGGTTGTTGAACTTATGTCTGGACAATGAAGAGAGCATGCCTCCTTTGGTGAGTGATAGCAACTTTAATTTGTTCAGCACCTTGTACTTCTAGGTGAGAAAATGATGGTGTGACATGAACTAGTGACAGTAAGCCCAGATTTTAATTCAAACATATTGTCATCCCCAAATAGTCTCTGTAAACCAGATGTAGTGTACTAAAGGGAAGATAATTCATTTCTGTAGACACAAAATGGCAATGAGCAAAGAGCAAAGAGGGAAATAGATTTTTTTGCAAGAATAAGATCCTAAAAGCTTTGCTAAATTTATGACTAATAAGACCTCAAGTGTTATGGGAAATGAAATTAAACTAAGAATCAGATGACCAGTTCAAGTTCTACTTTTAAGTTTAGAATTCAATTCTTACAAATAAAATATTACTACATGCAGTGAACTTCAATTTTACTAAAGAAAATGACGTATTCTCACACTCTTTTCCTTGGTTAGCAGCAACCTCCTCTTTTTCTAAGCTCTGACAGTTAATACCATTGAACTGAACTGTCGTATATTTTTCTCTATTATCATATATTTTTATATGTTGGATTCTATATTATTATGCCACCTTCTTCACCTTTATTGCAAACTATTTAAGGGTGGGGTTTGTGAATTCCACCTTCCATGGTTTCTTTTCCTTGCCAAAAATGGGTGTTCAGTACTTGTTGATGGATTGAGATTAGAGCTCCTTTAGAAAGGTATTCTCTTAAAATGAATGCTTTCTAAACACTTCAGTGGAATTCAAGCTTATCGTTTACTGACTGATAATAATTTCATTGAACTAGAGACCCAACTTCATGCAACTAATTATAGAAATGTAAATATGATGATGGATACAGTATCTGAAATGATTGCCAGCTAAAGCAAGCTTTATTATTTGGAGAATCACTAGCAGTTTTGTGGGGGGGGGGTGTGTTTGAGCACCGGCATTTTCAATATGATGTACTTACACTGGTAATCATATAGAGAATAACTAGTATTTTTTGGATGAATTCTTTCATGAAACTAGAAATGAGAAACTTGCTCTTCTAGATTCATATGGCTGAAAAATTTTCTGATTTGAATACTGTTGATCCTGGGAGGGTTCACTTCCTGATTTCAGCTTGCATTGAGCAAGCGTATTTTTAATCCAACTCTTGGATTTCAGGGCATCTCAATTATATACCAGAACAGTGGAAAGAGTATTATATTATATTGTATTGCAGTAGAAGGAGCACTATACTGACTCTCGATATCTGATAGAAGTCGAAGCACTGTTCACAATTTTCTGTGTGACCTTGAGTACATAATATCTATATAACAGTAACAATAATATACTGTGATTCCTCAAGATACAAATTTTGCACTCTTACTTCTACCTTCTGTTCCAACTCTGCTATTTTTCTTTCATTCTAGGATATTAGTTTGCTATCTAAGAGTTCCTTACACTGGAATACCAACGTTGAGTTCATAAAGAAAACAATCTAAGGTTGAAATAGCCTTTTGTGTTGTAAAGAGCTGTACAGTCTCAGGAGATATACTGTGACTGTGCAAGAAACGGTCTTTGCGGCTATGGTGTCAGTCAGTTAACTAAGTCAAAGTAGGCAGTTTTGTTGGGTGCTGTTTACCTGTTTTCCCACTGTGCAATTTTATTTGCTTTGGGTAAGTTCTTCTTAACAAATGCACTCAAGTCTATATACCAGTCACATGGGCAAGTCACGTGTTGTTATTGATCCTTAGTTCCCCACATGTAATGTAGATGTAATAATATCTGCCCAACAGAACTTTAAGATTGTGAAACAAACATGTGTTTAAAATTTTTAACATTACTAAATATTTTCAAGTTCAAAGTATAATGACAATAATGGCACTTTGCAGAAAATAAACTAAGGATTTGAGGGAAGTACAGAAACTCTTCCAGGTGTCGGTCCTGAATAGGTTATTGTGCAGCTTTCTAAGTAAAATATCGGCAGTTTTGAGATTAAAGGAGCTTCCAGCAGAGGTGCTTTCACAGGATTAAGCAAAATTAACAGGCATACACACTGGGGTCTGTGGTATATGTTTATGAACCATGATTCAGCTCAAAAAATATGAGCAGAAAATAATGTAAGTCTATTAACCTACAGATATTAGAGGAAAACATTTCAGCTAATGACTAGTAAGCAAAGTATCTGAGTGCATGCCATTTTAAGAAATAAAATGTCCTCGTCTCATCAAATTCTTTAGAGTGTCTTTCATGAGAGCTAATTAAAACTTAAAAATTAGAGATGACATGATAACATGGGGAGTTTGCCTTTACATGAAAAATTAAGTATGTGATTGCTTGTCTAGAATTAATCAGAGGTAGAACCATCAGAACTTTAGGAGACATCATCTAGATAATACCTGGCCAGGTAGGTCATAAAATAGTGAATCTTATTTTCTTGTTTTGTTTTAATGAGAAAGTGAGTATGTCTAACTTAAAAAGTTATTACATTGGACACTAGTTTTCTATTAGATAACATATATCAGGGTAACCTGTGAAAAATAAAAATGGGGAAAGACTCTGACCCCCAAAATTCTGAATCAAAATGTTTGAGGTAAGGCCCAAGAGATGTACCCAGTTAAACCAACTCTTCCTATCACAGACATACTCATGCAAAAAACACACTTCTGAATTATTTTTGTTCATGCATTAACATTTTATCCATATTCTTTTGAAACTGAGTTAGTTTTCACTCACCTTGTTTCTTTAGTAGGAGACTATAAGAAAATTAATTGAGATAAACAATTACTCTTTTCTCAACTTTCTTTTTCATTTTGCTTTTTATTTAATCTTTATTCTATTTTTTCATTATCATTTAGTCCCTTATACTCTGCCCCCAGAAGTTACCACATTATTTTCCTTGTCTATGAGACCTTTTTCTTTTTGCTCAATCCCTCTACCCCTGGTCTCCTCACAACCGCAACTAGCCGTCATCCTGCTTTCCATCTATGATATGAGTCTGATCCCATCTTCCTTGTCAGTTCAGTTTGTTCATTAGATTCTACATACAAGTGAAATCATATGGCATTTGCCTTTCTCTGACTGGCTATTTCACTTAGTATAATAGACATTTGGCTGCTTTCATATCTTGGCAATTGTAAATAATGGTGCAATGAACATAGGGGTGCTTATGTTCTTTTGAATTAGTGTTTTGGGTTTCTTCAGATCTATTCCCAGAAGTTGGATAACCTGGGTCAAATGGCAGATCCATTTTTAATTTTTTGGAGCATCTTCATACTGATTCCAACAGTGGCTGCACCAATCTGCATTCCCAACAACTGTGGAAAAGGGTTCCTCTTTCTCCACAACCTCCTCAGCACTCATTTTTTGTTGATATTTTGATGATAGCTGTTCTGGCTGGTGTGAGATGATATCTCATTGTGGTTTTAATTAACATTTCTCTGATGATTAGTGATTTGAGCATTTTTTCAGATGTTTATTGGTCATCTGTATGTCCTCTTTAGAGTAGTGTCTGTTCAAGTTCTTTGCCCCATTTTTAATTGAATGTTCCATTTTTTAGTGTTGAGTTTCATAAGTACTTTATGAATTTTGGATATTAGCCCCTTATCAAATGTATCAATAAATAATTACTCTTTACTGAAGTTTTATATAAATCAAGCTTGTATGTTTATAATGAATTCTAAATAATACATATTTATAACATATTTACTACCAATTCTAATTAATAAACCTTTCTGAATATCAACTGTGGGTCAGACACAGTTCACAAATTCAAAGATGAGTAACACCCAGCTTCTGACCTCAAGGATCTCACAACTCAATAGCAGAGACACAGATCCAGTGCATGAGCATCAGACTCAATGGCCTTCTCCTGGGCACTACGTAGTCCTTTATACTGATATCATAATTCTCATTGCATTTTTCTATGTCACTGTATCCATATCCACTCCCTAAGTAAATTAGAAATCTGCTAGAGCAGCCCTGGCTGGTGTGGCTCAGTTGGTTGGAGCACTGACCCTTAGACAAAAAGGTTTGGGGTTTGATTCCTGGTCAGGGCACATACCTAGGTTGTGGGTATACAACCCATACCTAGGTTTGGGTTGTGGGTTCAATTCTGCGTCAGGGTGCTGATGGGAGGCAACAAATTAATGTCCCTCTCTCTTCCTCCCTCTCTTCCTTCCTCTCTAAAGTCAGTAAACATATTTTTAAAAGTCTCCTACAATACAGAAATATCTACATCTCTACGAGTCTGTTAGTACCTTGTGTATAACAGGAATGAATAAATTAAAAGTAGTAAAGAAAACAGGCAATGTAGTTGTACAAATCTGATTGTTGACAATCGTTAATCAAGTTTCCCTGATCTTGAGTAACGATGTATAATCCTCCTGTTTCCCAAACTAGAAAATTCAAGGTCATTTGCTTTCTCTCTAGTCTCTATATCCAAATTCAAAGAGATTTGTGCCAAAGAAAACAGAATCTGACTGATTGTATTTAAGGTATCCTGTTCATCTCTACTCTTTCACTGATTTACTAAAAAATAATAATTTCTCATCTGGACTTCTGAAAAAGAAGATTGTAGTGAACTCAGATCCCTTTATCCTCACTCCATTTTCTGCATTTTCTCTAAAACTCTCTTTCCAAGGATCAGAGTAGACTTCCTTTTCCTATGCTTAGAAACCTATTTTAACACTCCACGCAATTACCAGTAAGACAATTTGAACACTCAGCAAAGGAGCTTATTTTATTCTTCTTACAGTAACTTATATCCCCAGGCTTATCTGTAACCTCCCTTTCCATTGTATTTTGAATGTAAATACATTCAAACATTCCGTCTTGCCACATGCTACTGATTTGGGGGGGAAGGTCTTCCTCATTTATGTGCCTAGTAAAGTCTGAATCAGCCTGTAAACCAATCCTCAACAATACATTTGTAAGTCTTTCCCGAATTAGCCCTATAAAATTAGTATTTTTTCATTCCTTATATAAAATTCAGTTTTCAAGGATACAAGTCAAAGTCCAATTTTAAAAATAAAGCAAGGTTATTTCAACTGCAGAAACTTCTTTCTAAAACACAAATAACTTTAGAAGAGCTCATGTATTAACAACATCCTTGGAATTTACCTAACACTTCACAGTTTACAGTAAATTTACATGTATTTAATTTTAAACCAGGAAGACAAATATTTTTCCTAAATAATCCTAAAATCAAAGACTATACTCTCCGATTTTTTCCCTCCAGCTAAATGTTTTTCTAGACCTTTTAAATTTGTCAGACCTATGTGTCTGTGGATGAGCTTCCTCATGACATTTCTGTTAGTCCATTTAGTGAACAAACTAAAAGACTCCTGAGAGAGGCTGGACCAAGCTACTAGAAGACCACATGGAATTCAGCACCGAAACCCAGTGGGCACCTACTGAAGAAGTAGCTCTTCTAAGAAAGAAATGTGACGTCTTTATTTTTTTCAACACACACACTATATTTTGAGAAAACTACACTTTCAGAGTAAATTTATAATTTGAAGCTATTTTTATACATTTTATTTATATTTTATTCATTATGCTATTACAGTTGTCCTGATTTTTCCTCCTCTGCCTCTCCCCGCCCAGCACCTCCACTCCCTCAGGCAGTCCCTACACCATTGTTTATTTCCATGATTAATGTGTATAAGTTCTTTGGTTACCCCATTTCCTATAGTATACTTTACATCTCCATGGCTATTCTGTAATTACCTATTTGTATTGCTTAGTCCCCTCACTTCTTCACTTATTCCCCCACATCTTCCTCCCAACTGGCAATCATCAAAATGCTCTCTGTGTTCATGACTCTGTCTCTGTTCTTTTTCTTTGTTTAGTCTGCTTTTTAGACTCAATTGTTGATAAATATGTATTTTTTACCATTTTATTGTTTATAGTTCTGATCTTCTTTTTTAAAATAAGTATCTTTAACATTTCATATAATAATTTTTGGTGATGATGAACTCCTTTAGTTTTTTCTTGTCTGGGAAGCTCTTTATCTGCCCTCTCATTCCAAATAATAGCTTTGGGTAGAGCAATCTTGGCTTGTATGTCCCTGCTTTTCATGACTTTAAATATTTCTTGCAAATACCTTCCACCCTGCAAGGTTTCCTTTAAGAAATCAGCTGACAGTCTTATGGGAACTCCCCTGTAGGTAACTAACTTCTTTTCTCTTGCTGCTTTTGAGTCTCTTTTTAATGTTTGGAACTTTAATTATGATGTGTCTTGTAGTGGGCCTCTTTGCCTTCATGTTGTTTGGGACTCTGTGCTTCCTGGACTTGCATGTCTATGCAAGTTTCCTTCACCAAATTAGGGAAGTTTTCTTTCATTATTTTTAAAAAATGATTTCCAATCTCTTACTCTTTCTCTTCTCCTTCTGGCACCCCTATGATGCAAATGTTGGACCTCTTGAAGTTGTCCTAGAGGCTTTTTGGATTCTTTCTTCTTCTTCTTGTTCTGATTGGTTGTTTTTTGTTTCCTTATGTTCCAAATCATTGATTTGATTCTTGGCTTCATCCACTCCACTATTGTTTCCCTGTCAATTGCTCTTTATTTCAATTAGTATATCCTTTGTTTCTGACTGAATATTTTTTATGCTGTTGAGGTCCTAAGTTCCTTGAGTATCCTTATAAACAATGTTTTGAACTCTGCATCTGATAGATTTCTTATCTCTATTTTGTTTAGCTCTCATTCTGGAGTTCTGATCTGTTCTTTCATTTGGGCCAGTTTCTTTGTCTGCTCATTTTGGCAACTTCCCTGTGTTTGTTTCTATGTATTAGAGAGAGCTGCTTTGACTCCATGTCTTGGTAGTGTGGCCTAGTGTTGTAGGTGTCCTATAGGGTTCAGTGGCATAGCCTGCCCTATCACCCAAGCTGGGGACTAAAGGTACGCCCTTTGTGGGGGCTGAGTATATCCTCCTCTTATAGCTGAGTCTTGGTTGTTGTTAGAAGAACAATTGGAAAGATTTTTCCAGACCAGTCAGCTGCAAGGATTGGTTTGACCACTTACCACCAACCTCCATTCTCTGTGTACAGTCAGCTGTGCAGGGGCAGGGTGGTGGTGCTCTGGCATTCTATAGCTGTCCACTGAATAGACTGACCCTGGGTTTTCTGAAGTTGTGCAGACCAAGGTCAGGCCCTACTTGTATTTTGGCCTAAATTACCCTGCCTGAGCTATAAAGCAATCTGAGGTGGCTGTTACTTGTGCTTGGCTTAGAGATTCCCAGGCAAAGCCAAGCTATGAATCTAGGCCTGCTTGCTGCTAGTACTGGGAGTAGGGCTCATCCAGCTGTTGCTTGTTTGAGAGGATTTAGGAAGATGTGAAGCTTGAGCAGAGACCAGCCATTCATATGGAAAAGGAGCCTGGGTGGGCCGGTAAGTTGAGTGGGGTGGAGTCTCTGGGGATTTCCAAGGCAGCTCAAACAGTGTTAGCTACGTTGATGGAGTCTCAAATATGACATCAACTTGCAGGCTTTAGGCTCTGTGTGAAGAGGGTTTAGAAAAGGGAAAGTGGCCTCTGCTTGCCTTGATGCCAGACACTCTGGTTCCTCTCTTTATGTCACTGGTGTTTCTTTCAGAAGTTCTTCCATTGATTTAGTCCCTGCTAGTTTTTGCAGCCAAAAGTTATGGGACTTATTTTCCTGGCACTGGAACCCTGAGTTAGGGGTATTTGGTTGGATACCTGACAAGCCTCTTCTGTGTCTGTACCCCTCCTACAAGTCTGAATGGATGTGATTTCTTTAATTCCGTAGTTGTCAGGCTTCCATTCAACTCCATTTCTTACCATTGTAAGTGATGATTGTTCTATGTTTTAGTTGTAATTCTGATGTGATTGTGTGAAGAGGTGAGCCAATAGACATATGTGTATACATATACAAGGAGGTGACATCTTGTCACCTTGATTTGTCACTAATAGTGTACTTTGAATATTTTCATATCTTTGGTATTTCTGAGATTAAAATTTATTTAATGTTACTGAAATTCAGTAAAAAACTCAGACAAGCTCTACTACATATCTAAGACCAATCAAAATTCATCTGTTAACCCCATTAGAAGAAAAGGTGGAGGAGGACAACTACTCAAGAAATTTTTGGAGAAGGCAGTCTCTTGTAGACGGCTCTATTATAATTCTTTGTGACAGCAATGCCACATGGCCTAATGTGTCCTTAATTTATTTTACTACAAAAGATATCTACTTTAATTCTTATTCTTCTTGATTCTATGTGATATATTTTTTAAAGCACTTTTCTTTCTCTTTCAGAAATAAATACACATATACAAGGTCCAGTACAAATAACACCCCTCTTTATTACAAATTATTTTATTATAAAATCATAAGCATGCAATTCTGTAACATAACAATATCACATTCAAGCACAATATATGATATTTTATATGAAATGTTCAAATTGCTGTTCATCTTGTGTGAGACAGTTGTGTACCCTACCAACCACACTCAATGGCATTACTTCTACCAGACCTTGTACATATATGTGGCTAAGCAAAAAATTCATCTGTTTTCTTTCTCTAAAACAAAAGACACATTTTCACTTTCGCCAATAATTTTATTGACTTGGATATTTTGAGTATGTCAGCTATGTCCTGCATAGTATAATATTGATTGTTCTCAATTAATATCTCTTTTTGTTCACTATCAACTTCAACTGGTCTACCTGACCACAGAGTACCATCCAGTGAGAAATCTCCAGCATGAAACTTTACAAAACCATTTTTGATTAATTCCATCAGTCACCTTCTCCATAAGGTGCACAAATATATATTTTTTATTTCAGTTTCATGTTTACCTTTCTTGACATAATAAAACATAATATGCCAAAAATTCCATGTATTTTCTTCCATCTTCAAAATTAAAATGGCTACATAAAAATTCACCAATTTTGATAAGTTTTTTTTAATGTTCACTGGTATGACAACTGTCATGATACAATCTAAAAAAATTATTTTGAATGAAGTTGAAGACAACTAAGTGTTACTAGGACCACCTTACAGAAAAAAAAACACAAGAATTTTTTGGCCAACTACACACACACTCACACACACACACATCTCTGTGGGGGCATCAGTTTTCCCATCTATAAAATGAGTATGTCAGCCACATTTTTTTTCAGCCAGATATTTTAGAAAACTTTACCCAAACCTGACATTTCTAGGTGCTGACTCAATATTCTGGGCTGTCATTGTTATCAACCTAATTGTTATCATTACAATCAGAACAATCACTTACTCCATTCTTCTTCAACTTCATAGTCTGTTCAGTTAATCTCCCAGTATCCACTTCTGGGTCTGTGATTTTGTAAACATAGCTACTAGCTCACGACTTTCAAACAGAGCCTCAATCTTCATTCAAAACCTCAAACTATATTACTTATTAATATAGCCTATTTCTTTCAACACTAGATTCTTAGACACCGGTTTGTGGCCAAGTGACTTAATTCTAATACTCTCAGCTTCATTTCTAATGTAATTTTAATTGTGATCTGGATTTGCACAATTCAATACTAGAGTAGCTTCCAGACTTTTCAAGCCTATAAATTCAAATCAGGCCTCAATTTTAAATCTCACTATTAAAATTCTGAAAAGATCAAATGCATGATAAGGTGAGATAACACTGTTAGAACTTGAAGTGACCTTAAAGTTGACCTTCTCCTATCCTTTCATTGGACAGGTGCAGGGGAAAGCTTAAGCCCCGGGAGAAGCAATACAATTAGAGTCAGACAGGAAATGAGTGTCAAAACCAGAACTGACTTCCAGATCTTCCCTTTCCACCCCCCCATCCTCTTTAACAATATCATCGCGACTTTCTGGTGTTAGTTTGTAAAAGCATCTCTTACATGTACTCAGAAATTTTCCTTCATTTGTCACTAAAGGAAATGATGTTAGACAATCATGTTGCTACTTTCCATCCTCCTGACCTTTAGATTTTATGCTAAGTGATTTCCTGGAAGCGATTCCTACCACATCAAATAACATTTTTTTCCAAAAGTCATTAACTTGTTCTATCTTCTGAATTCATCATGACTCACAGGTGTAACAGCTCCTTGAGGAATTACTAAATGTCTCAGACATTTCAGAGATATTCTGAGTCAAATTACTATTTAGAAAGAGGACACTCAAATTAGAGGTGAATAAAATAGTTGAAAATCAACTGATTTACTCCCTGAAGGAAGCCAGAATGTCTCAATTATATGCAGTATCAGGTCAGGCTTCTCTGGAGATTTATGTAGTGATATGTGCTTCCAGTGTCCCAAAAATCAAGCCTTTATAGATGACCTAATTTAGTTATAAAAATAATTGCTGTAAAGGGCAATATTCACCTTATAGTAGCTAAAACATATAACTTTTAAAATTCATTAGTGCACTAGATCCCCTTAGAAAGCACTTTACTTATCTCCTATTGGGCCTTGACTCCTCTGCCTCATCTCCCCGCTCTGGTCCAACCTTGTCAGCCTTCTCAGCTCACAGTATCTTCCCCAATGAAAGGTGTTCATTCTTGGAGGGAAACTTTATGGCATTTAATCCTTTTTTTGTACCACTTAGGTTTCATTTTGAATTGATAATGAATTATGCTTCTTTTACTCCCTATTACTTTGTCAACAGTCATATGCAAGAAAGTAGGTTTATGCTCTTTCCCAGAAGCTAACATTGGCTAAAGTAAATTTGGAGCTCAATAAATGTTGGAATGCTTTTATTATTGTTCAGTTACAGTTGTCCCTATATTCCTCCCATTATTCTGGCCCACCTACCCATTCCTACCCCCGACATTCAATAAACCTGGCCCCCTGCATTGTCTTTGTCCATGGGTCCTTTATACATGTTCCTTGAAAAATGTTTGACTTTTACTGGCCAATACTGATAAGTGTTTTGTGTTACTCACTGTGCCTCCCAGAGAAGAGAGATGCCTGGAAATGTATGGGTTAATGGTAATTGTAAAAATCTCAAATTCTGTACCAAGTGATTCAAAAATTGTACTACTTGTATTCAAAAGAAGTTATCAGTTTTAAGGTAGAGACTAGAAGAATCAGCTGTTTTTGTATGTGAGTAAGACAAAATTCATAAACCATTTAAACCACCCAACCGAAACACAAACAGGAGTGGGCTGTTAAGTATTTACCTTAGACTTAACTTTTTTTTCAAATGAGGAACTAGTGTTAGCTCTGTTTCCAAAAAGTGATAATTTACCAGCAAACGGTCCTGTTTGTCTGCATGGCAACAGTCTTGGCAGCGCTTAGAAGAGGGACCAAACAAAGGGAAACGAGCAAAATACCCAAAGTGTCAGCCCCAGCCTATTTATTTGATTAATCAATCTCATGGCACTTTCAACTTCCTCAACAAATAAAGGCACAAAAGCTGAGTTAGGTAAGCCATCCTACTTGGTTTTTGTCTTGGGGGATTTATTCTGCTCATAAGCAAAGGAATGTAAAGTTGGTTTTTCCAAATCATATTAAAGCATTTAACAATGTGAATCAAATCCAAAACATCAGCTGAAACCATTAGCTTTAAAATGAACCCTAAAGGAATTTAAATAAAGGCTGTGTCCTCAAAGGATGTCCTACATTACAGGTGCAATTTTACGTATGCCAACAAAATGCCTACTGAACTAGAGCTGAAGCTATGCAGTCAGGGGAATGATGAACTACCATATTTTTTAAGATCATAAATTTTGTGTGTGGAATTAGGTGAACATCAAAGTGATGTTCTCTACACCATAAATTCCACAATATCAATGACTTACAATTGGAGGAAATTAAATATATCACTAAACTGGTTCGCAAATACCCTTCCAAGTGATGTCAGTGTCCTTTTGCATAACTGCAAGGGCAGGAAACTAACTCAATACCTTCTAGCTGCCCTTCTAGGGCAGCTTACACTATCTTTAACTGAATTTACTATAATACACTTCAAACTCTGTTATCCTGAGATTTCTGTTTGTGGTGCAATTGTATTTCTCAGGACCGCAAATACATGTATTCTGTTCACATGATAAACTTTCCAGTGGAAGGAACTTGTAACTTGTCATCTATCCAGACTAAATAAGCACTGTCACTTTTCCACTGCTACTCTGTGTGATGTCAAGGACCCTCACTGGTGTAGATCTATGTTTATAAAGCTCAAATTTATATATAAAGTGCAATATATTTTCTCCAGGCTTTATTTCCTGGTGTGCTTTATTTATTGAGGTTTCTTAACAAAAATATATTATTAATTATGGTAGACTATATTCATAAAGAGACTAATATAAAATGCTTAGTGATTAACCCAATAAAATATGCATAATATATATAAAATTTATGGAATGCAGAAAATTGTATTATAAAGCTTATTATTAAGCTTTCTATTTCCCAAATTAATTTGTACAGTTGATATAAGTTCACTATTAAATGTATCATGATTTTTCTTTAACATATACAATGAGACTATAAATATCATCAAGAAATATACACCTAAGAATATCAATGGACATTAAAACAATAATCATAAATTAAAATATGTTTTTATAAATTAAACTATATAGCACTGGACCTGGCTGGTGTGGCTCAGTGGATTGAGTGCTGGCCTGTAAACTGGTCACTGGTTCGATTCCCAGTCAGGGCACATGCCTGGGTTGTGGGCCAGGTCCCCAGTAGGGGTTTTGTGAGAGGCTACCTCACATCAATATTTCTCTCCCTCTCTTCCTCCCTTCCCCTCTATAAAAAATAAATAAATAAAATCTTAAAAACACATACAGTACTGGATAAAACAGATGTGCAAGATGGAAAATAGGTAAATAATTGACTACATATTAATTTAATGTATTTGTGAAGACATTTGCAAATTAATAGAGAATTTGTATTTTGTTCAGCAATAAGTCTATAATAAATGTTTAGAAATTTAGGAAAAAGACTTACTTCTCAAGATACACCAAAATTATACAAGTTTAAAGAGTTGTACAGATGTAAGAAATGCAATTAATTTTTTGAAGCTGTAGTATTTTGTAACTTTTGAAATCATAAAAATTACAGAAGTGCTTGAAAATTTCTTCTTACCAAATCTAATCAGCATGATGAATCAATATGGTAGGCTAGCATAATTTTGTGAAAATTTTAAGGTGATCATGGTCGCTGCCAACAATCGCAACGGAGATTAGGAAAACTAACATAGTTCAGGGGCCAAACAACATATGCACTGCTCTCTAGCTCATGAAAAAAAACACACATTTTTTTCTTTACTGTAGACTAAGACAAGTACATTCTCCAACTCAAACAGCTGCAAACCAAGTGTCAGAGACTGTCTTGATTGTTTCCAGTAAGGCTAAGTCTCCACAGGTGCTATAGCTGGAACGGATCCCACCAGTTGGTGGGGGTAACCCTATTTCTGGTATCTGCCATGATCCATTTGATTCTGTAGGCATTGTACAGCTGAACTGCATGAGGGATCCCTACCCCAGCATCCTTCATATTTTTGATGATGACATTCACCTCCACAGTTTTTCCTGGGATGTGCTACTCCCAAGTCTCAAGGTACAACTTCTTCTCTATCCTGACCTTAACTTTAGCGTAGGAGACTTGTTACAGTTTCACATTTAGTGTCATTTGCAGTTATGTCTCCCTAGTAAATTTTGGACCTGTTTTTTTTAAGATTTTATTTATTTATCTTTAGAGGGGAAGGAGAGAGGGAGAGAAACATCAATGTATGGTTGCCTTTTGTGCGTCCCCTGCTGGTAGTTAGCCTGCAAGGAACTGGCCTGCAACCCAGGCATGTGCCCTGACTGGGAATCGAACCACGATCCTCTGGTTCGCAGGCCCACGCTCAATCCACTGAGCTACGCCAGCCAGGGCTGGACCTGTTTTTAAAATCAATCTCTCTTTGTCATCAAGAAATGAGAGTATATCTCTGAATGTTGTTGTGGAGGCCTTTCAGCTTTTACAGTCTTTCCTTGGTTCTTTGTTGGCTGACTTGATCATGTCTTTCTCTTTCTGAAAGGCTTATTGAGAAATGATCAAAAGTCAGCTTACTCCCTATAATCAAAATCGCTATTGCCCTCAGATCTTTTAAGCACCAGAGTTGTTGCATATGTCCATGCTTCTCTGATATGCCAAGACACCACAGGTTCTTAGCATGTGAGAAGTGATTATCACCCCCTTAACTCCAACATTATCATGGCCATTGCATTAGGTAGTGATCTAATTTCAAATTTCATCCTAAGAATCAAATTCCTAGGGCCATTTCCATTGTCAGCTTCCTCAGTTTTAGTTTTCCCCAAAGCAAACCTTAAGGCAAGCATCTGTAGTTCCAGGAATCAAAAGTGATAAAGTGGGAAAAGTGAGACAGAGAAGGGATACAAGCCAATTATCCCTGTGGGGAATCAGGGCATAATTCCTACCCTATATAAGAAGCTCTGCTGACTGCACCTCAGAATTGCCCCTAGAGTGAATGAAAATCCTGAGAACATGAATTCACCCACTCTGGTGCTCTGTTGGTTAACAGTTTTCTTCAACAGCATGAATTCCCCTATAGCAAGAGATCATTTCTGAACGTGACAGAGCAGCTTTCTTGGCTTTCTAGAAAGCAAAATGGGGAATGGGGTGTCTTTGAGGTAGATTCTTGATAGGGGGCACAGGAAGTGCAGAAAATCATCCATCACCGTCACACTGAAATCATATGGGCAGAGGGAGCGTGTCTTGGTACATCACATGCATCAGCTAAAAAATAATGACCATTATTAGCAATCCCACTTTGTAAAACCATTCGTAGGCGCACAGTTTCTGCAGGACAAATTTTACACTCACAGCAAGTCATACAAAACTCTTTTGAAACTGATACTTGTTTATTCTTCAAGACTCACATACGTAAGTATCTACTCCCTAACAACCTCAGTAGCCATTCAAATAAAACTCAGTGAGGTCCTCAAGATTCTACTCTTTCGTAACTCCCTGACTTTGCACATGTTACTTTCTCTGCCTGATATAGCATTGAAACTCACCACACATTTTACAAAAAACAAACTTAAAGTTCCTTGGTGTGGCATTCAAAGTCATAAATAGCTGATGTTTTCCCTGCCTCATCTTCATGATTTACTTTCCTAACACCCAAGAAATATATACTTATTACTAATTTTTTAGAGTCTGAATGCAATTATCACACATAATATGAAGCATTGTAGGACTTATCCATACCACCCATTACCAAGTCACCTAAACCTTATTCTCACTTGATTTTATACATTATTATTACGGTACTTACACTGTGTTGTGATTACCTGTGGCCTGCAGTAGAATGTAAGCTGCTAGGAATATGACACATTATCTAATTTACACATTTGTATTTTTAATACTAATTGATCAATAATTAAGTGTTGCATCACTAGTGGAGTGAAGACGAGATTTTTATCTTCCCCCTCCCCAAGGTCTTAAGTCTTTTTTTCTCCTTTCAATTTTATTTTGGTTTCAGGCGTCAAGCAGAACACTATGTAAAATATGTGACTGACCACAAAGCTGTACACCTGAAACAAATCAGTCTCTTTAAATTTTATATAAAAATAAAACCATTTCCTTGATGAGCTACTCTACTGAATCAAGGCTGTTTAAAATTAAATAAACTTCGATTTTAAGTATAATATTATATATATATTTATACCTTAAATTATAATTAACAACTGTAATCAAATGGTATTTTTATTCAACATATTAGTAAAAATAGAGCTAAATTAAAATAAACACACAGGGAATGATATATATAATTTAACTATATCATTTTAATAAATAATATATTTAAAATATTTAGATAATGAAGTAATAGACAAAAAGTTAGACAGCTTCAAGAAATGTACTACACTCTATAAAACTCACAGAAAATATTATAATCTAAGCATACAATCAACAAGGCTATTGATATTTTTATAATTTAAAAAAATTCAGTATTTACAAAGCGTGAGTATTTTGTAGGAATGTACAATTTATCTGGTGAATAAATAAAAGCCTTTACTTCCCAGAGAGTTAAAAATTGTTGGAAGCTGAGTTAAAAAAGAAAATTGTAACAAATAACGTCATCTTCTTGGTCTTTTTCACATTGGTAAAATGAGGAAATGGAACTTCTTAAGCTTAAGGTTTGTTTTTTTTGTAAGATTCCATTTATTTATTTTTAGAGAGGGGAAGGGAGGGAGAGAACATCAATGTGTGCTTGCCTCTCGCACACCCCCTACTGGGGACTTGGCCCACAACCCAGGTATATGCCCTAGACTGGGAATCAAACCGGGGACCTTTGGGTTCACAGGCAGGCACTTAGTCCACTGAGACACATTGGCTAAGGCCTTGAGCTTAAGTTTTTATTCAGATGAATATAGTTATTAAAATTTTTGCTTCTGTCACTAACAATTTCTCTCAACTTTTTTTTCTATACTAAGAAAGCTACTACAGTCAATTCCCTCACCAATTTACTTTCTTTTCTTCTCCCATCAGGGTCCTTGTAAAAATCATGGTGGTCTAAGATCTTGATATAAATAATTTATAATGGGAAACCCCCAGACTTCCTTCCTTCCAACCTCCCTCCCTTTTTCTCTCCTCTCCCCTCCCCTCCCCTCCCCTCTCCTCCCCTCCCTTCCCCTCCCCTCCCCTCCTCTCCTTCCTATTTCTCCCCCCTTAGACTGTACATCCTAAAGTGTGGGACTTGTTTTTATTCACTCTGTATTGTCAATGCCAAAAATTGTTTGAAATATGATGTAAAAAAATCATTAAATCTTTATTGGGTCAATAAACCTTTTAGCTCTCAATCTCAGGCTAGAAAAACATGTTCTTTTGTTTGTGGCTAAATACTATACATTTTATAATCATCCCAAGAAAAGCAAATAAATGAAGATTTTTAAAATGTGAATTTTTGTTAAGCTTGCAGCTCAGTGAGACATAATCAAAGGCCCAAACCAAAATCAAGGTAGGAACCATCACAGGGGTAAGAGCAGTCAAGAGGGAACTTTTGTCCAAAGATATCTCACTGCCCGTTTGAAGCCTGCATGGGATGATGGAGATGTGAAATAAAGAACTGGGCCTGCTTAGGTGAAAACTCAAACAGGGATACTGACGTAAGGCTACCATTATAAATGACCACAGCTTTAATGAAAGAATGAGTAAGGAAGAAAAGTTAGTGAGCAGAAAGCGGTAGGAAGAACATTGGCTTTTTTAATACTTTGAGTGTTGAGGAAGGAAAAAATTTCCTGGAAAATTCACAAACATAAATTGAATCTCATATGGTTATGTAACTGAGTTATATATAATTCTGTATGTTCCAACAAAACACAAGCTAAAAATTTTATTTTAAAAAAAGCTCAGGTTGAAAGTGTCCCCAATCACCAGACAGAGGCAAACACAAATTCTCTTAGGAAGAATATATCAACCTAGGCCTCAAAATTTCCTACAGGTATTTCTCAGAACATGAGTTTTCAATTCTAAAGTGTCACCTGTCTTCTTTTTCAATTTTTGGGAGAGTTTGAGAAAAACTAGTTTTAATCCTTTTAAAAATATTTTGTAGAATTCACAAATGGAAATATCTGGTCCTAGGATTTTCTTTGTTGAATGGTTTATGATTACTGATTCAGCCTCTTATTCATTATTGGACAGTTTGGATTTTCTGGGTTTTTTTTTTCTGAAAATCTGAACAGTTTTAGTAGATTTTATATTGCTAGGAATCTATCTCTTCTAAATTATCCAGTTTGTTGGGATATAATTTTTATAGTCATTTATTAAAATCCTTTGAATTTCTGTAGTGATGTCTCTTCTTTCATTTATAAGTTTATTTTATTCTTGTCTCTCTTCTTTGGTTAAGCTACCTTAAAGTGTGTCAATTTTGTTTATGTTTTCAAAAAAACAATTCTTAGTTTTGTTATTTTCTACTTTTTTTCTAATCTTTATTGTGCTGGTTTCTACTCTAATCTGTTTTCCCTCCCTTCTGTGCTAAGCATTGTGCTTAGTTTGCTCTTTTCTCTCTAGTTCCTTGAAGTATTTAGTCAGGTTGTTTATGTGCGATCTCTTTTTTTTTCTTATGTAGATGCAATTCCTCTCAGAACTGCTTTTGTTATATCCCATAAGTTTTGATATGTTCTGTTCTCATTTTCATTTGTCTCAAAGACTTCTTTGATCCATGGATTATATAGGAGCATATTGTATAATTGTCACATATTTTTAACTTTTAAATTTTCTTCCAGATATTGATTTCTAGTTTCATTCATTATAGCCAGAAAATATATTTAATATTATTTTAATCTTCTTAGTTTGTCAAGTCTTGTTTTGTGGCCTAACATAAGATCAGTCCTGAATGAATCTAGGATAAATCCATGCACAGTTGACAAGAATGTGTGCTATGTGTCATTGACTGGAATGTTCTGTTAGATGCCTATGGTTTATAGTGTTATTCAAGCATACTATTTCCTCATTGATTTTCCATGTAGATAACATATCATTTATGGAAATTATGGTAGTTAAATCACCTACCACTATTGTTTTGCTGTCTATTTTTCTTTTATATTTATTAATATTTGCCCTATATATTTAGGTGCTCCAAAGTTGAATAAACACATATTTATAATTATTATATTATTTTTGTTTAATTGATTCCTTTATAATTATATAATTACTTTATTTGTCTCTTGTCACAGTTTTTTAATTAAAGGCTACTTCATTTTAAATGAGTGTAGCTACCTTTATTCTCTTTTGGTTACCATTTGCATAGAATATCTTTTCCAACTCCGTAATTTCAGCCTATATGTTCCCTTAAAGTCCAAATGAGTCTCTTGTATACATATTACTGGACCATTTTTTTAACCCATTTATCTATTCTATGTCTTTTAATTGGAGAATCTAATCTATTTACATT
Source organism: Sturnira hondurensis (assembly GCF_014824575.4). Lineage (NCBI taxonomy): Eukaryota > Metazoa > Chordata > Mammalia > Chiroptera > Phyllostomidae > Sturnira > Sturnira hondurensis. Next base: position 3,336,642 of record NW_028073027.1, read on the forward strand.
TAAAGTAATCATTGATAGGTAAAACTTTACTATTAACATTTTATTGTGTTTTGACTGTTTTTTAGTACCTTTGTTGTTTTCTTCCTGTCTTGCAGCCCTCCTTGTTATTTTATAATATATTTGATGGTATGATTTGATTTCTCTCTCTTATATTTTGTGTATTCATTATAGATTTTTTCTTTGTGGTTACCATTAGCTTACATAAAATATCTTACAGTTATAACTGTTCATTTAAGCTAATAGCAACTTCAATCACCTACAAAATTCTAGAGTTTTACTCCCCCCATTTTATATTATTGATGTCACAATTTATATCTGTCAATATTGTGTGTACAATAACAAATTATTATAGCTATAGTTATTTTTAGTACTTTCATCTTGTAGCTTGTATGCTAGAGTTAAAAGTATTCTGTGTACTAATATTATAGTATTAGACTATTCTTTTTATTTACTTATTTATGTTTATTTATTTTTAGATAGAGGGCAAGGGAGAGAAAAAGAGAAAGAGAGAAACATCTATGTGTGAGAGATACAGCAATCAGTTGTTCTTGTGAGCCCCCAGCTAGAGGCCTGGACTGCAACCCAGGCGTGTGTCCTGACTGGGAACTGAACCAGTAACCTTTAAGTTGGCAGGCCAGCACTCAATCCACTGAGCCACACCAGCTAGGGCAGTATTGGAGTATTCTTAATTTGACTATACACTTGCCTGTTCCAGGGAATTTTATACTTTTTTATATGCTTTCCACTACTAATTAGCACCCTTCAATTTCAACTTGAGTTGTTCCTGTTAAGATTTTGAAGGATCCTTTTGCTGGGTATAGTTTTCTTAGTTTGCAGAATTTTTTCTCCCCAGTTTGATGAATTTTTTCATCCTTTCTCTCCTGGCTTGCAAGGCTTCTTCTAAGAAGTCACCAGACAGCTTTAAGAGCTTGCCCTTTATGTGCTGAGTTGCCTTTCATCTGTGGCTTTCATAATTCTTTCTTGGTCTGTGACCTTTGATAATTTTCTACTTTGGGTTGATCCTGTCTGGTGACTCCTTCACTTTATTTATCTGGATGCCCCTATCTCTCCCAATGTTTAGAAAATTTTCAGCTATTTTGTTCACATAAGTTTTCTGCTTCTTTTTCTCTCTCTTCTCCTTTCAGGTCTCCCACACATGTATATTGGTTCCATTTATGGTATTCCATAAACCCAAAGAGATTTTTAAAATCTTTTCTATTTTTTTTGACTGATAATTCCAAGTGACCTCTCTTCAAGTTCGCTGAGTCTTTTTTCTATTGACAGCAGCTTTTGTTGGCACTGTTGTATTTTCAAATTTCATTTATTATATTCCTCAGTTCCAGAATTTGATTATTTTTCTGACTGCTATCTATTTGTTAGACTTCTGCTTTTGATTATGTATTATTTTCCTGGTTATTTTGAGTTGTTTACCTGTCTTTGCATCTTGCTGAACTAACTTAAAAACCATTATTTTGAATCCTTTTGTCAGTCAATTTGTAGATCTCCATTTGGGGGTGGGTGTTGGTTATTGGAAACTTTTTGTGATCATTTAGTGATGTCATGTTTCCTTGTTTGTTTGTTTTTTCCATATTCCTTGAAGTCTTGCGCTATTGTCTTTGCATTTGAAGCAGCAGTCACCTTCACCAGTCTTTACTGACTGCCATCAGGAGGGAAAGCTCTTCATGCACTAGTCAGCTCATCTAGACATTCTGAAGGTCAGTCAGATCTTTTCTATAGACGTGATTGCTCCATTCCTCTTCTTTCTTTTGGAAGGATAGTATTAAGATTGTATGTCTTTTTTTCAACTCTGCCAAGCCAGGCTAACTATGACAGTTTCCCATTAATTTTCTCTAGGGTAATGCCCTGAAATGGTCAAGGCTCTCCACTTTTTCCCAGTCCAGGAGAGCTGGACTGCCTGTCTTGTTTGTGCTCTTGCATGATCTACCGAGCCTTGTGTGTGCCTTCTGCAGGTGATATTTGGGGTACAAACTATAGGAGTACAGGGCTCAGAGTGCTGGGATTGTACATGGGCTGCTTTGGAGGAATTTTCAGGTGATTTGTCCTATGAGGTTTCTGGGCAGGTATCTTGGAATCTGTCAGGCAGTTAGTAGAAACTGTGTTCTTTGTTGAGTTCACTGTGGCTGTTGTGAATCCCACCACTTTTTCTCTGGTCGTAGCTAACACTAGTCTCTTCAGCTATGCTGATCGATCTAGGTGTTTTGGGCAGGGCAATAAAGCAGTGGGCAATGTCCCACATGGCTGGAGAAGCTGGGCACTCACTATGTTCTCACTTGCCCCCATGGAGGAAATCGCAGGCCAAAAAAGTCTCTCTTGGCACTGAGCCACTGTGAAAGAAGAATGACACCAGTAGTATGCATATATTCTTGAATTTTTTGCTCTAACAGGGTGCTGGGCCTCTCCATTGTACTTTTGGGCTTCTACCAAGTTACTTTCATGTGTGGCTAGTTGTCAGAATCAACGTTTTTGTGTTGAGGGTGAATGCTGAAAACGCATTCTGCCACCTTGCTCCGTGTGCATTCTCTGATGTCATTTTCTGTGCTGGGGTCGACCCAAAGCAGGCATTTATACAAATAGGAGCATTCAAGTTCCAACTACTAAGACTGATAGTAGTAATAAATTTAAAATTGGTTGATTTCATTCTTGAAGTAGCAAAAATCCATCATTAGTAAAAAAACAATACATTTTAAAGATTTGCACTAAGGCTGAGCATTAACCAACCAAAAAGTTAAAACTAATTTGAACTCTGCAGAACCAGTGTGATTTAACATGGAAACAATCCTTTCACGATAAAACTAATACATAGACAATAATCCAAGAATTACCATTAACTCAAGAAACCAGAGCTCCTCCTTATGTTTAGGCTGAAGTCACCATAAGGCTAAAGCCAAAGCCAACAAAAAACAGTTTTATAGCTATAGTGTTTATAATGTTAAAGTGAGACAGGATGGCTGGACACTAATTCCAGCTCCACTTTGGACAAGTTTCTTTACCTGTCTAGGCTGCGATTTATTTCTAGGTAAAGTCAGTGGGTTAAAATAGGTTTAGGCACTGAAAATATAACCTTAGGACAAATGTAGTTCATCTATATACCAGGTAGGAAATCATTTGACATGTTATAGCACAACTTAGAAGTCTTAATTTGCTGCTGTCGCTCACCTAGCATGAGGGCCTGGAATTTTTAAGCCTTTGAGTCCTAAACTGTAGCATTTGTAACGTGAGAGAAAGGACAAAAGTATTAAAGTTTGTAAGCTCAGATTGGAGAAATGACTAATACATCCTAAATGCTCCCGATATGATGACATTAGTGGAAACATTTTATCCTTTGCAATTTGGTTATTACATTATAGAAGTGGTGAAATATTTCATCAAGTAGAAAAACAAAACAATCTCAGATTTTTAAAATTGCTTTCCCTGCCATATATCATAAACTAAAAAAAATACAAGTCATTTTTCAAATAATTTTTAGCTAAAGTTAGGAGGGTGATTCATTTGGGACATTTACAAAGCATCTTACTTTTTAAGGTTTTAGAAAATTCAATTTCGTGGATACTGTTTTGTTCCTTAAGATTCAGGTATTTCTGAGGATCAAAGAAGTCAGTGGCTTAAAGAACAACATGCTCCTTGAGCTTCTTTTTGATGTTGCTTGCTTGGAATGCAAGCAAAATCTGGGGTTACTTTTGAACCAGCTCATACCAATTTCACGACCTCGTGCTCTGGCATGTATAACAAAGTGTTTTACTAGATATAAAAGCTACTCATCTAAGACCTATTCCTGAAATGTGTTTGGAGATGTCAAATGCAAGCTTAAAAAGATTTTAAACCCTTTTAAAATTCTGAACTCAAAGAATAGTCGCTCAACTCTTGCTCTCCTTGGGGATGTAGCATTCAGAGGTCCCTTGAGGGAAGGCCTCATTTCTTTAAAGTGCAGTGTAGAAAATATGTACTTAAAAATTCATATTTGAAAGTGATTTCAAACTTCCCAAGAGTTGCAAAAATAAAAATAGCAATAGCAAAATGAGCATTCATATAAATTTTACCTATGTTCAATTATTGTTAGCATTTTATCCCATTTGCTTGATGATTCATTCTCTCTCCCTCACTCCCTTCCTCCCTTCTTCCCTGTTTTTCTTCCTCCCTCCTTCTCCTGCCTACCCCCTCCTGATAAGAACTTTATTTTCCTGCTCAGGCTGACTGCATTAATTATTGTGGAGGTAATAAAAGAGGGGGTAGGATATTTTTAGTAAAATAAATGTGATCTTGCAAGGCAGTTGCTTCTCCTGCCATTGCAGGAATTCCAGGGATGAGAGGCATCTTTTCTGTTACAAGGGGAAAAACATTCTGTGTTGGGCTTGAATTCTCAAGAGAATCTAGGGGTTCGAGGCTCCAAATTTATACAATCAAATGCCCTTTGAAGGCCTCAAGTCCCATTCTTTTGCTATTAGCACCTTGTCTTTGGCGTAAGAGACTAATCAAGATATAGAACTCACTGCTACCTTTATGAGTAAATACTGCACCTTAACCCTGGAGCTGTAGGAGAGGAGAGTCTTTTTAAATGTCATGGAGGCCATCTTATTTTTTAAAGTATAATTGCCTGAGTCTGACACTTTAGTTTTTAAAGCTTTTGAAGCTGTAAATAAAAGCCACCCCAATCACCATTTTTAGAATTACTGTTGCCTCTATTGATTTAAATGCTAACCCTTAAAACTATCTCAGGAGCTAAAGTTTTGCCTTCTACCTGCACCTAATCTCAGTCTACCATTGTTACAATTCTTAGTGACGTAATGCTGTAAAATGTAGCTTTATGAGGAAATGAGTCGAAGTTGGCTTGTAGCAGAAATAACCTTGGAAATCACACCATGTGAATAAAACTAAAACTAGAACACTCACCAGTCAGATAGCAGTAAGGACTGTGTTGCTGGTGGAGAGGGGCATGAGATATGGGCTTCTATGCAGATAGTTTGTTCTTGAAAGTGATCCTGAGGGATATAAGCGGGTGTAGGAAAGGTTTAAAAGGGAAGAAAGAAAGACAATCTAAAAATAATTATGCTCTTAGCCACAGTAGAAAACTAGGGATTCATCTTGCTATAAATACCTTGGAAGAACCAGATAGGAAGTATTTATTTGTTGTCCTTGAGTTTCAGAAAAAGAAAATGATTGCCACTGGCTTCCCTCCCCACTAGTTATAAGTAGCCACGCAGGGTTTAACTCCCTCAATGGCTGCCAATTTCTTGGCCATCATTTTACAGGAAGTGGAAGAGAAGCTCAGGAGGAGAAGTGAAGTTACTCCACATAGCTGAAGTGAGCTGCCACTGACTACAGTGCACACATACACTGACCCAGTGAATACTGCAGTGAGCAGGAGGGCGGAAATAATATAAAATGAGGCACCATGAGTCAGCTATACTTGTCACTTTAACGAGAGGAATGCTATTACTATCTAAAATAGCATCTAATATTACAGGAATATTGTATTAATTAAGTGAAGATTCAGTCCTATATTAGTTCCTTGTGGCTGCTCTAACAAATGACCATAAACTTGGTGGCTTAAAACAATACAAATGTATTACTGTACAAATCTGGTGACCAGAAGTCCAAAATTGGGTTCTCTGGGCTGTATTCAATATGTCAACACAGCTAATTCCAGTTCTTTCTGGAGTCACTGGAGGAAAATATGTTTTTAGAGGTCACCTGTATTTTTAGTTTATGTCCCTTTATTAGAATTCTCCAGAGAGAGAGAGAGAGAGAGAGATTCATTTTAAGGAATCAGCTCATGCAATTGTGGAGCACAGTGAGTCCAAGATTGTCAGAGGGCTGGAGTCCCAGGGAGGAGTTCTATTACATGCTGGAGTCTAAAGGCAGTCTACGTGCAGAGTTCCTTCTCACTTGGAGACTTCACACTTTTTTTCTTCTCTCAAGGATTTCAACCACTTAAATAGGGCCTACCTAAATTATGGTGGGTGACCTGCTGTACTCAAAGTCTACTGTTATAACTGTTAGTGACATCTAAGAAATGCCTTGACAGCAATATCTAGACTAGTGTTTGGCCAGTTCTCTGGGCATTATAGCCCAGCCAAGCTGACATGTAACATGAACCACCACAGTCCCCGTCACCTCATTTTCACAGTGCATCACTCTAACCTCCGCTTCCGTCATCACACAACCTTCGCTGTGGCTCTGATTGCCCCTGCATCCCTCTCAAAAGGATCCCAGTTATTATATCAAGTCCATGTATATAATGAGCCAGGATATTCTCCTAATCTCAAGATTTTTAACTATGTGACATCTGGAAATTTTCTATTGTCATATGCAATAACATTCAGAGGTCTGGTGATTAGGGTGTGGACCCCTTAGTGAGACATTGTTCAGGATATCATCGCCTGTCCTGCAACCCCCTAAAATTCATGTACATCCCTTCATGCAAAACACATTAATCTACATCAGGTATAGTTGTGACTCTGGGTCTAATCTATTTATCCTGAGACAAATTTCTACTCCATTTGTGGACATATGAAACTAGAAAACAAATTATCTTCTCCCAAAATACAATGGTGGGACAGGCATAGGACAAGGGTTACAGACTTTTCCATTCCAAAAGGGAGAAAGCGAAAGGAAGGAACAATAACTGATTCCAAGAAATTTTGAGAGCCAACCAAGTCAAAACTATTAGGTTTTAAAAGCTGTAAATAATCCTCCATAGCTCTTGGCTTCACCCTCCTAGTCATTTTTTTCTTGTAACAGACTTCATTTTTTTTAGAACAGTTTTAGATTCACAGCAAAATTGAGCAAAAAGTACAGAGTGCTTCTATATTCCCTCCCCCATCCGCATGCACAACCTCACCACATTAATTAAAGTCAATGAACCTGCACTGACACATTATTATCATCTAATGTCCATAGTTTCCATTAGAGCTCAGTACTGGTGGTGTACGTTCTGCAGGTTCTGGCAAATGTTTAATGACGTGCGCCCACTGTTAAAGCTGAGACAGAGCAGTTGCACAGCCTTACAAATCCTCTGTGCTCCCCCTGTTTGTTTCTCTTCCTCCTAATCTCTGGCAACCATTGATGTCTTTTCACTCTCTTCATAGTTTTGCCTTTTCCAGAATGTCATATAGTTGGAATTATACAGTATGTAACATTTTCAGATTATTTTATTTGATCTAGTAGTATCTAAGGTTCCTCCATGTCTTTTCATGGTTTGAGAGCTCTTTTTTAATGCTGAATGATACTCCATTATCTGGATGTACCACAGTTCATTTATTCATTTACCTACTAAAGGGCACCTTAGCTACTTCCAACTTATTGCAATTATGAATAAATCTGCTATACATGCCTGTGTGTAGGTTTTTGTATGGCCATCTCTTTTCAACTAATTTGGGTGAACAACAAGGAACAGAGATTGTACAGTAAGAGTATGTTTAGTTTTGTGAGAGATTCAAAAATGGGATTTCTGGGTTTTGGTACATGTAAGAACCTTGGAAGTTGCCATTGCATCTTAACAACAAGTAGGAATCTAAGTAGAATAAAAGTCAACAACTCTTTTTGAATCCATAAGAGAGGGAAGGATACAGGGCAGACAGAAATTTTAAGAAAGCAACAAAAAGAAATGCCAAAGATCAAAAACACTCTATATTAAAAACTAAAGGTGGTATTTGATGAGCTCAATAGTAGACTGGGCATGGCTGAGGAAAAAAATCTCTGAATAAAGAATATATCAATAGAGCCCTGGCTGGCTTAGCTCAGTGGATTGAGTGTGAGCATGTGAATGAACCAAAGGATTGCAGTTCGATTCCCAGTCAGGGCACATGCCTGGGTTGCAGGCCAGTTCCCAGCAGGGCACACACTAGAGGCAACCACACATTGATGTTTCTCTCCCTCTCTTCTTCCCTTCCCCTCTAAAGATAAATAAATAAAAATCTTTAAAAAGGAATATATCAATAGAATCTTCAAAAGCATACTATTATTTTACTATTTATTTGATTTCCATGGAATCTGTACTGATGTCCCTCTTTTTTCTGATATTAGTAACTTATGTTCTATTTTTTTTCTTGTTTAGCCTGGCTACAGGTTTATTGACTTTATTCACCTTTTCAAAGAGGTATCTTTTGACTTAATTTATTTTTTCTCTCAATTAAGCATTTTATAGGATTGCATTTTCTTTTTTTTGCTAACATATCAATTATATTTCTTGGTTTACTTATTTTAGTGGGGCAGACTTTGTTAAGAACAAAACCTTTGGCCTGTCTCAAAACGGTTACTTTTCTCTGCCCCCTACTGGACGTAATAGGGGATTTTCCTCTGATCATCACTGTGGAAATCTGGTAGAGGCTCTGGAGCTAAAGCTTTCAAAAGTGGCAGGTTTCCCATAACTGGGCGCTCCATGGTTTTTAACTCTCAGAATTGTCCAACTAGAACCTCCAGAAATTCAGTAAGAGTTTAGATTCTTCTAATCTGCTACTGTTTCTTACAGCTGTTCCTGCTCATAAATTTCTGGCCATTACACAGGATTCTCTGCGTCCGCCTGTCTGTCACTCCAGCTTTTGGCACAATTTTTGGCACAGTTATTGGCCCTGAGATGTCATGTTTCTGACAGGTCTAAGAGGAGTTGTGGGTTATTTTGTTTGTCTAATTTTTTACTTATTGTTAGTATAGAATGATAACTTGAATTCTTCTAACATGCCAAACTGGAAACTGGGATTACAGCCTTCCTTTTTCTTGAAGGGTAGTATGTTTGAAACTATTTTTATTATTCTATTTCTTCTCTGTAGCATTTTGGGAATCTGACCATCTTTTTTCAGCTATTCTCTGTCCCATTCAGGCAAGCTCTCTATGTGTCCCTGGGTACAGCATTTTCAAAAACCTTCTGATCCCTGTTTATTTCATGTGTGTTCACTCTCTTAGACAGAAGCCTTCCCTACAGGTATTTCCTATATAAACCATCTCTATTTTTTACTTCCCCTGGTATGGCTGAGTACTTCATGAGTTACATTCCTAATCTACCCAAACAGACCTCTGTGTGACTAACAACCTTGTGAATTTCATTCCTTTTGAGTCACTGAAAAAGTTTGTTCAACTACACGTTGCCTTCATCTCCTGCACACACATCCCCAACAGTGACTCTCCTAATTGTAGCATCTTTTGAAAATCAGGATAGGCTGAAGATGCACAAAAATTATTAACTCCTGGTTTCTTTTTGCCTAATAGTTTTTCCTACAATTTACATCTTTCCTATCACATTTCACTACATACAGCAAGAACAAACTAGATTATGCCTTTAACACTTACTTGAAGACCTCAACTGGATATCCAAGTTTATAGCTTACAAGTTCTGCTCTTCACATAGTTGTAAAATGCAAGTCAGTAATGTGTTTGCCACTATATAAAAATGATCTCCTTTCCTCCCATTTTTAATCACATATTCCTCATTTGCTTCTAAATCCTCACCATAAGCACCTTTAAAGTCCATAATTTTATCAACAGTATGTTTATAATGTTTTAGATATTTTCTAAGGTGATATTGGCTTCCTCTACCATGTTATTCCAAATTCTTCAACTCTCTCATTACCCAAATTTTAAAGCAACCTCTACATATTTAGGAATGTGTTGCAGTCACACTCCACTTCTGCAATCTACATTGGTTTGATCTACAAACTAAGGTACCAAAATCTACATTAGTTTCCAGTGGCTGCTGTGGCGAAGTATTGCAAACTTGGCAACTTAAAACAGAGCAAATGCATTCTCTAAGAGTTCTGGAGGCTGGAAGTCCAAAATCAGTTTGACTTGGTAACACTAAGTCCCAGCATTAATGTGGTTGTTTCTCTGTGGAGTCACTGGAGGAGAACTCGTTTTCTTGGATTTTTCAGCTCTTAAATGCCATCTGGTCTCCTTGGCTTGGGCACCTTCCTCCATCATTAGAGCACGCCCCTTCAATCTCTGCTCTCATCATCCCAGGGTCTTTTCTTGAGCTCTGACTCCTCCCTCACTCCTCCTATTAAGCTCCTTGTGATTCACCAGGCCCATTCTATAATTCAGAATCTCACAAAACCCTACCTCCTTAACTTTGTAACATATGCAAAGTCCCTTTTTGCCATATGAAGTGGCATCCACAGGTTTTGGGAATCAGGATGTAAATGTCTTGGAGAAGGTACATTGTTCGGCCAACCACAAGTTCCAAGTCCCCATAGGTTCCCTACAGAGTAACAAAAGGCAGAAGAAGCTTCTATTCTTCAACAGAAAAAAAGGGTAAATATTATTTTGTGTTTCTTCCCTATTTAGGTGTTATTAATCTGTAACAGGTACATAGGATAAGAGGTGAGAAGTAATTATAGGCTAAATAAGATAATACTAGAATAATAGGGAAAATAAGAACAGGAAGGTGGGCTGGGGATAGATTGTAGAACACCATGAGTACTGAGCTAAGTAAGAAGCAGGAGCTTTGCTCAGAAGACTATGGGAGGTGTGGAGGTTTTCAGAAGGAAAGCTAATATTTACAGAGGTAACCTTTGTAATTTTACATGGAAGCCATTGTATGCTAAACCTAAAAGTCTCTGGTGTTACCTTGTGAGTGAAACCAGCTTTAAAAAGCCACCTTTATTGTCCCAACTTACTGAGAGCAAGGCAGTTTTTATTAAGGCAGTTATTTGTTTAGGGGGTTTATTTTCAAAAGAAATGGAGAGTACTTACTATCCTGCACAGTACTGCCATAGATAAAAATGCTTTCTGTGAAGGTGTTTCTGTTTCAGATAAAAGTAAATTTTTTCCACTAATATTTTGTATTTAAGCTTTACTGAAGTATATACTTGAAGTATTTACTGAAGTAATAAATTGTGAGTGTGCATTATAGTGGTTTGATATACACATACATTGTGGAAGTATCCCCCGCTATCTAGTTAAATAACACATTTGCCACTACACATATTTATATATTGGTGAGAACATGTAAGTTTTACTTTCTTAGCTATTTCAACTAAACAATCCAGTGTTGTCAGCTATAATCATCATGTTTCACATTAGATCCTCAGAGTTTATTCATCTTGCAGTTTAGAGTCTGTACCCTTTTATCGACTTCTCCCTATTTCTCCCTATCTCCAACCCCTAGTGACCCCTTTTCTACTTTATGTTTCTATGAATTAATTCTTATTCTTTTTAGATTCCATATATGCGTGATACCATATAGTGTTTTTCTCTTTTTGTCTTGCTTATTTAACTTAGCATGGTGACCTCAAGTTCTATCTATGTTGGCTTAAGTGGCAGGATGTCCTTCTTTCTTACCACCAAATATTAATCCATCGCATAGTAAATACATGTTGTAAATGTTTAATATTTATATATATCACATCTTCTTCATCCATTTGTCTACTGATGGACGATTAGGTTCCATGTCTTGGCTTTTGTGAATAATGCTTCAATATTGTGTTTTTATTTCCATTAGATATATACAAAGAAGTGTGATTTCTGGATTATATATATTTCTATTTTTAATTTTTCAGGAAACTCCATATTGTTCCCCATAGTAGTATACCACAGTGCACAAGGTTTTCCTTTTCCCCACATCCTCCCCACGTTTGCTCTTTCTTGTCTTTTGATAATATTTATTCTATTCCTTTTACATAGCATGTTGTTTTTCTTTTGCTGCTTTTAAGATTCTGTCTTATCTTTAACTATCGACAATTTAATTATAATGTGTCTTAATATGTTTTTTTAGAAAAGCCTTCCACAAAGACATTTTATGCAAAACCTGTGGGAGGAGACTTGTTGCTAGCTGGCTTGCAGGAGGAGGAGCAAAGACAAATATGGCCAACAATAGCCCTCATTGGTTGGAAAGATGGACCCATTGGCTTCTGGAGCTCATAGGATCCTGGGAAACAGGACCTTTAAACATTAGGTGGGGAGGAGATTGCTCTTTTGCTTTGGCGCTTGATGCAGGCTCCTGGTTCTTGGCTCTTGGCCTTCTCTTGGCTCTTGGCTCATAGCATTTTGTCTTGGGACTTTTGGTCAGGGGTGCACTTGAATGCTCTGGGTCTCTGTCCCTTGCTCCCCACATGGACAGGAGCGCTCATGGGACAAGGCAGATGCTGGGCCCACCAGGGGCTTAGTCCCCACATGGTTAGAAGCCACCCCTGGAGGCAGGGTCCCATGCTGGGACACATGGCTCACTGGTCTCTGGAACACTATGATACAGTGCAGCACAGCACACGGCCCCGCACTGCTGCATGGAGACTGAGAGCAGCACACCGCAGACCCTGAAAGAGAGAGCTGCTGCAAGGGGATGGTGGCTCTGAGACCCACGAGTACACATTCCAGAGAGGATGGAGATCTATTTGTGTGACTGGCTTAAACTCCAAAAAGGACAGATAAGGACATGGGGAACTTCAGGGTGCGTTTGGCTTGTAATCATTTGGAGAACAAGAGAAGTTCTGGATCTCGTGAAAGAAAGGGCTCAGAGCAGTAGTGTTAATAAAAACCTATTTCCTTCAACACAAACCTTTGGGTCATGTGTATTAAGGGTGACAAGCAGCCAAACCCCATGCTGCATGGTTGTGGGAGGGGTAACATAAAGATAGTGCCTATTGGGCTCCCTGGTTCAGGTAGAATCATAGCCATCCCCTAGCTGTGTGCTAAATTACAAACAATATCCTCAGGTAATATTTTTTAATTAATTTAAGAGAGGCAAAAAGAGAGAAAGTTTTGTTCTTCCACTGACTTATGTATTCCTTGGTTGATTCTGGTATGTGCACTGACCTAGTTCTAACCTGCAACATTGGCATATGGGGAAGATGATCTAACAAACTGAGCTCTGGGGTAAGGGCCTCAGGCAATAGCTTTTAAAGTCTATGAATAGACCTCTTGTAGAGAAAGACTGGGAGCTGGGTTTCTGTCTTCAAAGTCTGCACTGAGCCTTGGGGAGATAGCCACCGGGGGTCTTCCTGAGCTCATTAAGAACCCTTTCTTTGTCTGCTACATTCCTGTGGGTTTGGGAGATGCAAGTACCATAGGCTTTCCAGGCTAGTATTTCAGAGGTTCCTCTCAGGTGGAAGTCTTAAAATTTGGGAAGTGTCTTAGACACTTGATATTGTGTCTAAGCCCTTCGCCTCTCAGAGAGAAACTGAGAGTTATGAATTTCCTCTTAATTGCGTATTGCTGAGGTTGGGTTGGGGTTTGTGCCCAGAGTATGCCACAGACTTTCCAACCCATTTTGTTTTGAGTAGTTTCTTGTTTGCCCAATTTGTAGAAGTCAGTTTCTGGATTTTTTTTCCAGAGGGAATTGCTCCATTTATAGTAATAGATGTGATATGTCCATTCAGAAGCTTCTTATTTCACTATTTTGGAGTGGGACTCCCATTAATATTTAATGCATGTAATTAACTGCTCACTTCCCATTTTGTGATATTTTTATCTCGGTTTTACTTAATTTCTATTGATTTTTTAAGGTGTACAATTTTTAAAACACAATCCTCATTTACAGAAGTGCACATAATTATATATGAATACACGAACAATAAAAAGATGACACGTTTCTTATTTAATTAAATAATTAATCTTTTATTTGATAAAATAACATGAATATACAGCATTTTGAAAAAAATTAAAGATAAATTAAAATACACTTTGTGTTTTAGTAATATATAATAATTGGATAAACAATTGACAGATAAATAAATATATAGAGAATCTTGTTTTAGCTTGGGTCCCACAGAAAGCGGAGCTTGAGCTGAAGGGCTCATCTGAGACTATGTTACTGAGAAGTGCAATACCAGGAAGCAGGGGTGAGGGGAAAGTAAGTGAAGCAGAAAGTGAAGTAGAAAAAGCCAATTAGTAAGACATGCTATTGATTTGGCTGCTGCAAAATGCCATTGATTACTGATATTCCAGCCGCCAACAAACTACATAAATTGAACCACAGAATAGTCTGGGGGATGGTGAGGAGAATTACTCACTACTTCCCGTTTTCCATTTATCAGAGTTTCATCCAAGAATGGGCAATTCTCAAATGTGTTTCATAGCTTCCTAAGCCGTTCAATAAACAGGGGAGTCTTGGGAGCAAACAGGAGAGCCATGACACAGGTGTGAGGAACAGAACCATCATCTCTCATGCAAAGCTGAAACCCGTGGCAGAGGGCACAAACGAGAGACCAGTGAGGCTAGAAAGCTCAGAAGTAGCACAAAAAAAGGATAAGAGTTTACTTTTACAGGTCCTAAATGAATATTATGAAGTTTGTTTCAAATTATGCAATAAAAATATTTAAATAATGTTTTAACATGCTGCATGTGGCACACTCAAAATAATGCACTTAAACATCTCTATCTCTTTACTATTACAGAATATCCAGGAGATACTCACTTTGTCCAAAAATTGATCATGTATCCTTTTTACTGCAACTTTTGCTGCTGTAGAGGTAATTAATATTTATGATGAATTATACGAAAGGAGTAGCTGACAGATTTCTAGAAAACATCTTTTCCATTTAGATGTCTACCACCAAACTGTCTTGACATCTGTGTACAGATGTAATAAAAAGTGGTCCGAGAATTTGTTTGATTGACAATATGTATGCTGGGATTTAGTCTCAGTAGTTGGGTAGGTGGGCGATTATTCAAATACTTTGTCATGTAACAAACATATCCATACACCCACCTGAAAATGCCACTGATATTTAAATTATTGTTTATATTGTTCTCAATCCTTGTCCTACAAGACATCACAAACTTTTTTGCCGAATGTTCAAAACCCCAAATTCTTCATCTTTGGAAACAAGATTTCTACTTAAAGCTTTTGCTTTGTAAATCTATCAAAGCAACTTACTTTCAAAAATACTTAAATAGATCCACATATAGCAAAGATTCAACATTTTCGTAGATGACAGGTGTGGCTATTCAGTAGGAAGAACTTATGGCAGCATAAGTCATTTTACATGTAGGATATATGGACTTATTCTATAAAATCTTTGTGTGAGAAACACTGCATTTAAATTTTCTCTACTAGATTAATTTAAAGCTGGCATGAGACTATCATGTCACCTGTTACTTGTATGTTGCTCCTCAATCTTACCTGGTTTCATGATAATGGGAAAATGCATGGTCCTTCTGCTATTACAGTCATTGTGTTAGCTCTTTCTTCTGCTGTAAGATGCCACTGTTGAATGCTAATCCTTTCCCCACTTTTATTCAAAGGCTAAAATCCAGAGGCGCAATTACTGGTACTTGCAAGGAGCGGTACCAAATAACCATCCTGCAGGTGCACTGCCCCGCAGTTCTCTCTGCGGAAGAAGAATACAAGTGCAGGTCACCCAGTAGTCCCGGGACACTGCCGTAACTCAACCCTCAGAGAACCCAGCTCTCTTTGCAAGCCTGGCTGTATCTCTCTCACTGCCCGAGGCCTTGTCTCTTTCCTCCCTTTCCCTTGGGTGAAACTTCAGCTGAATTTCTTCCTCAGAGACCTGGATAGGGATTTTCTTCAACAGTTAAAATCCCGAGAAGTTGTTAATTTTCCCTAAGCAATAGGAGTCAGATACTATAATTTCAATAGAACTCTTGATAGAAATGTAATTCTATGTCTTCCCCATTAAAAACGTTTGTAAGTTGAATTTAATGTTCTATTACAGTAACTATTGTTAACTTAAATTTTCTGTAACTATACTTCTTGCCTTAGCCTCAGTCCCTTCTGCCAAAGTATTTTAATATTTAGCCCTACTGTGTGTAGTAGATCCTTTATTACAAGATGCTTCTAAACTTTCCTGGAGCACTATGGGGTACAGGGCAGGAAGGATCACATAAATATTTGAAAAATAATAATACATCTTCTGTATATGTACAGAGAGAGAAATTTGTCTTAAAGGTGGCTTTAGGTGAATTCTCTTAAAATAAGAATGATGACCTCTCCCACTTACTACTGGGTAAGTTTTAGTTCCTGTTCTCAGTATGCACTCACACAGGAGGTCAGACATGCACATCCAACGGTTGTGTGGAGCTACACCAAGATGAGCGGGGCATCCTGCACTTTGGAATGGAGCCACATGAAATGAAGAAAAAATTTAATTTTATTTTTCATTATATATTTACATTTCTATTTAACAGAGGTGAATTTTTCTTTTGGTTACATGTAAAGTCCAAAGAGAATTTTTTTTTAGCCAAAGGACGATCATTTAGTATCCAGTAAGTGGGCAGTCACCAAAGAGAATACACACCATACACACAAACACAGAAAGCTCATGGTAGCAAAACAAAGACTTTCACGTAGTCATCACTGACATCGCACATGACATTGACACAGCAGTCATCAACATCAGGGCTAATAAAAGAAAAACAAAGCTTCCCATTGAAATAGTATTTTTCCTTCAGAATAAAATCTGAGGTATTGGCTTAAGAGACAAATTTGTTTATAAGCTGACCTTTATCCACAAAACCATCTTTACCTCAGGTCCCCTTACTCTCTGTTATTGAAAGTCAGGTTACATAAATTGTCTAAAATTACTTATCTAGATGACCAATGGACTAACAATTTAGCCTAGAACAGTTTCAACATAAGAGGTATGTTCTTTCCATTTGTGGAAGAGAGGACACTTTCTTAGTGCTGTTATTAATGCTGCAGCCTCAGGAATATTACAGTTTGAACACTGGGGCCAGGTAACAGGAGACCTACACTCAACAGCTAAGGTTAAAATATAAATGGATAATCTTATTTCCTTGGACATCTGAGTTTACCCCATTATTCAGATGGAAGAAATCTTTGGCCTCCTTATTAGATTATGAGAACCTGGTGAATCAAATAGGATCAGGTGAAATAAAGGATAAAAAATGAGGAAAACACAGAGACCTAAGGGAAAGCCTATGAAAAAGTGGCTTATTAACTGTAGAAAAGGTATGCCAAAATGGCATTATTCTTCTAACTAGTCACTATGATTAAGAGGGCTATGTTTTATAGTAAAAGATAGCATGAAAACATTTTATAACCAAACAATTATCCATCCCTCGATTTTAACTTTTAGAGAATTTAACTTAACGGAATTTGAATTGAACCAACCCTGCATCTTTGAGATGTGCAGTTTGGTTTTGCTCACTTGCGGTTTCCATCCAGGATTGACATATATGCTGCCAAGGCAGGCCTAGGAGGGCAGCTCGTCTGGGTTTCCCATCGGGGATCTCTGACACCGGGCCAGCAGTCTCCTGGGAGACCTGACACTGGTCACAGCTGATTCAGGGTGGTTATTGCAAGTACGCAATGTCAGCATGAAACCAACAGGGTATTAACGGTAATAGAAACTGTCCACATGGAAGACGGGGCCTTCGCCAGTGAGTTAGCCGTAGTGGTTAAGAGCAGAGCCTTTGGATTGAGCCTTCTATCACATGTTTAACATGAGACCAACTACTTGATTCTTCTAAACCTCGAGTTCAACATATGCAGTCATTGTAAGGATTATAGGAGAAAATATAAGTAAAGCATTTACCATGATACCTGTTACCTAATAGAGCTAAAAATTATTTTAATGTCAGTGGATTGAATAATCATTAGTCATCGCTTATCACTTCTAAGTGTATTGCCTAAACAATATTGTATAAATAACAGAAAGAAACCTCAAAATTTTACTCACCGCCTTAAAATTCAAACATGAAATCTTCTTTACCTTTCTTAAAAAAAACAAACAATGGTTAGTACACATACTAACAATGTTTACATGGTAAAATCACATTATAAATACAGTTTCATGACCCAATACAGTTTTGGCTCTCTAAAGATGGGGATAGTATCTGACTTCTTAACTACTATGTATCCACTTTGTAATATGTATTTATTGAGTTGAATTCAATATATATTTAAGTATAGTCCCCATAACCATTATTTTTAATAATACATGAACTTTAATTTATCTAACTAAATTCTAACTAATTGTTGTTCTAACCATCATTTCTAGTTTTTAAGAGATAGTCCTAGTATATGACTATTACAGATCAATTAATGCCTATTATTTATTTTTAGTGCTACCTTTTCCTCCAAATAGTGTTCCAGTTTGAATGAAGTATATAATTTTGCTTACCATTTTTTAAACTTTATACATAATACTATGATGGGGATCTCTGCATGTACAACTCTTTACTGTTCCAGTGTTATTTATGTAGGAAGAATTGTTGAGATCAGATTTTTATCAAGTGAGATTATTCAAAATAAGTTGTAAATGCTTTCATTTTTGTGTGATTCCTTTAAGAAAGAAAAAAAGATACTTCATTAATGTTGTTAGAATTTCTAATTTCATAAGAGTATGTGATATCATAAAATCTGTGTGTAACCATATTGTCACTTTTATTTCTCTACCAAAGGATTGCAGAATGTATCAAAAACAACCAAGAAAAAATGTTGTCTATTCTCTATAAACCATTAAGCATTTTACTAATGAACTCCACACTGATTCGACCTAATAATTCACTCATTAACTCTAGTAGCTATTAACTGTTTCACAGCATTTACTTGTTTTTCTAAATCAAGTGATAATTTTTCATATACTCTCAACTCATTTAGATAGGCAATAAGTTGATTAACAATTTTTATGGGACTCCTCTCTCTTTGGCACTTATATCCTAATAAATTAGTACATGTGAAGATGTATAAAGAGTCTGTTGATTTCCATCGGTCTCATTTTCCTTTGGTTTCTCAGGCTTTGTCTTGTAAATGATGACCTTCATGACTGGGGTCTTCATGGACCATAAGGATCCTCAGCTTTTCTCCAATGCCGAAGTCCTTTGAGCACAGCCTCCAGTGCACAGATGGCAAACACAAGGCCGGCGAGCCAAATCCAGCCCTGCACCTTGTTTTATCTGGCCCAGCACCTTGTTTTTACCTGGTGGCAGTGCTGAGCTACTTGCCCCTAGTTAATGAGTAGTTGCATTTATACAGTCCTAAAATTACATTCAGCCCTTTGAAGGCAGCCTCGAGGCTGATGTGGCCTCCGGTGAAAATGAGGTTGACACCCCTGCTCTAATGGGGTGTCATGGCTATTTTTTGTCCAATGTCCAGGAAGACCACACCTGGCCAGTTTTCAGGGTTATTGTCTCTCTTAGCTCAGGCTGCTATAATAAATCACCATAACCTGGGTAGTTTAAAGATTTATATCTCACAGTTCTGGAGTCTGGGAAGTCCAAGATCAAGGTACCCACAGATTAAGTGTCTGCTGAGGTCTGCTTCCTGGTTTTCAAATGGCCATATTGCCACATGGTAGATAACAGAGAGAAAGGGAACAGACTCCTGTCTCTTTTTGTATTATTATGTACTTTTTATTGTTGTTCAAGTACAGTAGTCTGTTTTCCCATCCCCACATCCCCCTCATTCATCTGGTCCCTTCTTGAAAAAGCAGAAATCCTTTTAAGGTTTTATGAGTTCTCCACCTTCATCACCTAATTACCTCACAAAGGTGCCAGCACCTAATACCATCTATTAGAAATTAGGGCTTCAATGTACGTATGTGAGGAAGGGCACACAAACTTTCAGTCTATAATATTCTCCTCTAAACTGTCCCTAACAGGGTGTCTGATCTTTTGGTATCTCTAGATCACACTGGAAGAAGAGTTGTCTGGGGTCACATATTAACTACATTGTGACACTTGATCACAAAAATATCTCATAATGTTTTAAGTAAATTTATGATTTTGTGTTGGGTCACATTCACAGCCATCCTGAGCCACAAGTGGCCTGTTGGCTGAGGGTTGGACACCCCTGCCTAGAACTTCCTTGAAGATAACTTGACCTAATTGTCTCAGAGACTTAAACCTTCCAAAATACTGCCTTGTGAATGTTGAGAATGTCCTAGAGTAGCTCTACCTTCAGATTGGGAATTTGAAACACACAATAGCTATTAATTACTACTAGTGGGGAGGATAGCCCAGAACCAACGAACTCCAAGGCCTATTTCAGTTCATTCCTGGAGGGAAAAAGGGTATAAAATATGAGAAATTATTTAGTTTTTCTTTTTTGATATAGTATTAGTTTAATAATAATAATAGTATCCTTAATTAATACTAGCTGAAACTTTTTTCCCCATTTCACAATATAACCTAACTTGCCAGCTATATGAAGCTCTGTGAGGTGCTATGAAGAGTTAGACATTTGTGTGGTTTGGGGGGTGAGATGAGGTAGAAATTGGGGAACTGCTGATAAGAGGATCACTTGCTCTCAAGTCACTCAGAGTCTAGTTGCAGGACAGGTAGCTCACCTGTAGTCAAGTGGTTAAGAGTTGTCACCCTGGGTTCAAAACTCTGTCCAAATTACTAGCTCTGGCCAAATTAGCTGACATTTCTATACCTTAGTTCTTGCATCTATAAAATGGCTCATAAACAATTTAGAATCATTGTTAAGATTATACAAATTAATATATAATATGTAATTATATAAATGTAAAAATAAAAGGTTCTTAAAATACTTGATGTATAGTAAGTTTTAATAAAATGTAGCTATAATAATTAAAATAAAGTAGACTATATGGTGTGAAAAACACAAGTGATGTGTTAAGACGGAAATAAAAAAGAAATCAGCCTTGGCTGCTATAGCTCAGTGGATTGAGTGTGGGCTGAGAACCAAAATGTCACCAGTTCGATTCCCACTCAGGGCGTATGTCTGGGTTGCAGGCCAGATCCCTGGTAAAGGCCACATGAGAGGCAACCACACATTGATATTTCTCTTCCTCTCTTTCCCCTTCCCTTCTCCTCTTTCTAAAAATAAATAAATAAAATATTAAAAAAGAGAGAGAGAGAGAAATCAGATTCTCCTGGAGGATCGGTGATGTGCTCAGAAAGGAGATGACTTTAAGATGAGATTTGTAAAATCTCATCTTAAGGTAGAAATTTGACAGGTGGAGATGAGGAAAAGATTATTGCATGATAAGGAAAGAGTGTAAACACTTAAAAATGTGTGGGGTATTTTGTTTGACAAATGTCAATTAGCCTTGTATGTGGAGCACACAGAATGCATGAGAAGGTTTTTAAGTGAAAATATGAGTTGAGACAATCCATTAACAAGACTTACATATCAAGCTAAAATAATTAAGATTTTTTCTCTGGACAATGAAGCATGAGTAGAGGTTTTCTAAGCAAGTAACCAATAGAACTAAACTTGCTTTTTTTTTTATGAAAACACAGTCAGCGTGGTTTAAAAAGGGAAGAGACTAGAGACCGATAGTTTTCTGAAAGGGTTTGTGAGTGAGGGTGGACAGGGTCAACTGAAAGATAATGGTGGGTTTTTACCTGAGTGACTGTGAATATTTAAGCTGTTAACTGAGCTAAAAAAAAAAAAAAACTGCTATACACATTGGGAATGATCATTGAGGGAAGTCTGGCTTTTTGGGCTGTTAATCCTGTACATTCTCATCACTCCAAATCTGGCGTGCAGATGGTACCTATTATTATTGTTGTTTCATATTTATAGTATCAACAGGCCTGGTGTGGAACATTGGAAAGGTATGCATATCTCCACATTCCCACTCCCACCTCCTTCTGCTCTCTTCTCTATGTTCTTGTTATTTTTTCCAGACACTTGTAATTTGGTCATTAGTGTATTTTTCACTTAATTACCAATTATGTGATAAAGAATCAAAAGACTGAAAGGCTGTGAAAGTGCATTCATTTGTCAATACTTCATGGGGAATGGATACATTATTTTGCCTAAAACTTTGTTTAAACAAGCGCTGTAAGCCTCACCAGTATTTAGTGCTTTGCAATATTAGTGCTTTCAGACAAGTTCTGAAGTTATAAACTTATTTTGACATAAAACAAATGCACAGTTACTCTTTTGTATCAAGGTGTTTGAAAACACAGAAACATGAATAGAATAACTTACAAATGTCAGTGCTTCATGCGCACAGACTCACACATATATGGGCTTGGCAGAAGTAAGGCCTGCGTGAGTGTGGCCGCTAGGGCAATAATGTGGGTGTAATAATTTATAGTTTAATTTGAACATTTCACCTAAAATACGGTGTGCTTGAGTGTGATATTGTTATATTACAGAATTGCATGCTTGTGATTTTTGTAATAAAAATTTTTGTAATAAAAAAGGGGCCAGGTCCTGTATTTTTCACTAAGAGTAAGATCATTATGGATAAACTCAAAATCTCTGTTCTCCACCCACTACTGTTGGCCTCTTCCCCATCTCTCCCAGATAAAACTGCCATGATAAATTTGATATATTGAAATACTTCCAGCCAATTTTGTACTTTTACTACCTAACTGTGCATTTTTATAGAATGTATAGTATAGTTTTGTGTATTTTAAATTTTTAATTATACTATTTTACTTTATGCATTTCATTCTAAAAACTGTTTACTCAATATCTGATTCATGATGTCTACAAAGCTTAACAATTGCCTAATATTACACTTCTAAATTCA
The DNA here is from genome assembly GCF_014824575.4 of Sturnira hondurensis. NCBI lineage: Eukaryota > Metazoa > Chordata > Mammalia > Chiroptera > Phyllostomidae > Sturnira > Sturnira hondurensis. The sequence goes on from NW_028073027.1 coordinate 3,359,027, forward strand.
GGAATACATTATAATTCATTCATTTAGTTTTAATGGTGTATACTTTGATTCGTTCTAGTATTTGCTAGTGAAAATATTATTTAAATGTAAATCTTTGTATGTGTTCCATGTGGCACATATATAGGGTTTTTTTTCTAACACTTGAAATTCTAATTGCTGGGTCTTTGGGTATTTATGAATATTTACATTTTCAACTTTAGTCAACATTGCAAAAATTGCTCTTTGATATGATTTTGCTATTTTACTCTCCTAGTAGCAATGTACAAGATATCTATGTCACATACCAACATTTTGTATTGTCACCTTTTTAATTTTGCTAATATTTACATTTTGAAATGGAAATACTACCATGATGTGTATTTCCCTAATTGGTACTGAGTGAAAATCTTTTTGTATACTTATAAGTCATTCTTTGTTAATGTATTTTCTTTCATATATTTTTGCCTGTGTTCTATTTTTTTAAGGTTTTATTTATTTATTTTTAGAGAGAAAGAAAGAGAGGGAGAAAGAAAAGGAGAGAAACATCAGTGTGTGGTTGCCTCTCACATAACTCCTACTGGGGACCTGGCCTGCAACCCAGGCATATGCCTTGATTGGAAATCAAACCAGCCACCCTTTGCTTCACAGGCCCACATTCAATCCACTGAGCTATGCCAGCCAGGGCATCTATGTTCTTAATGAGTTCTTTTTCTATTGAGTTTTACCTACTTGTGTGTGTGAGAGTATATCTATCTATCTATCTATCTATCTATCTATCTATCTATCTATCTATATATATGTATAAATATATATATAGATATATATATACATAGTGCACAATTTGATAATGTCAGTTTATATCCATGGAACCATTGGCATAGTCAGGATAAAGATCGGTAGAAACTTTTATTATATTCTCAACACCAATTTTGTTTGTTTACTATTCTGTAATATCTACTTCCATGATCTGTCTTATCATTCACCTTATCATATAATCATTGGTCATAATAATTTTAAATATCAGTGTAGTCATGTTTACAAACCAAATATACATTTTACTAATTGTGTTAAAGCAAAGTGCTCACATTTTTAAATGTGAGCACTCAAAGTTTTCCTCTAATATCTTTAAAGTATTTTTCACATTGAAGAAATTAATTCATGTGGAATTTACTTTATATGGTTTGAAAAAGAAATAAATTCCATCTTTCTCTATGTAGATATTGAATTGCCCTAGCACCATATACTGAATTTTCTTTTTATTTCTCATCAATTTATATCATCATTTCTATTCTAAAGATTTTTTTACATAATTAGATCTGTTTGGAGGAGTTCTAATATGTGACATTGCATTGTTTCTCTCTTCCTGTTGAATACCAGTGTTATGATTATTAATAAGATACAATAAAATGTTGCATCAAGAATGGTTCTCTTCTTCTATATAGTTTTCATATTGTACTACAGATACTTATACCTCACTCTTCCAGTTTCATTCTTCCTTTCCTCTCTCTCTATGTATATCTGTATCTCTACCTCTATGTCTAGTCCTCTGTCTCCTGTGATTTGAATTAGATGTGTATTAAATTAATAAATCAATTTGGAAAATAAAATATTTTCCCATCAGAGAATATAACATTTTCCTTCATAATTCAGGTCACTTTTTATATCCTTAAACTTTGTTTTACATATTCTTATGTGGCAGACAATATTTTGTGTTATCATAAATGTTTTATATTATTCTATTACATTTTCTGCTTGGATATGGCTGAAAATTTTATATTCTCTATGTTTTTAATTGACTACATCAATTAAAATTTTAATGAAAATTTTTAATGAAAGTTATTTTTTTAATTTTTAATGAAAATTTTATTACATGTTTAAATTAATTTCTATGTCTTTTTTCACATTTATTTTTTTCTCTCTCTATTTTTACTTTTGTTCAAGTATAGTTGTCTCCATTATGTCTTATCTACATATTCTCATTGGCATGCTATATAATGTTTTACCTTTTAGTTTCTTTTTTATTTTTCTTATCTTATTTAGTGGGTTTGAAATGTCAGTAAAATATTGGCTACCAGTGACAACAGTGAGCACTTAATCTTAGTTCTTAAATTAATTAAAATGCCCCCAAATTTTCACCATAACATATAATGTTTATGGCTGATTTTAGTAGCTATTTCATAATCTGGTTAAGGAATTTCCCTCTATTCCTGCTTTGCCAAAACATTGTTGGTATTATTTTAATCAGCAATGAATTTTGACTTTTATTGAGTAACTTCTTTAATTATTGATGTAATATATTTCTAGAATTTTATGTGTTAAGATATATAAGTCAATTAATCATATTTCTTTTTTAAGTATAATTCATCTCATGATAAATCAATTCCACTGGTTGATCATATATTTCACAAACACACACAAACTGCTGGATTGGATTTGCTTAATGTATTTAATGTATTTACATTTATGCTCATAAGCAAGTATGTTCTATAATTTTTATAATGTCATTTTCTCTTTTTGACATGATAGTTTTACTAGCCTCATAAACTTAGCTGCATGAATTTCTCCCTTTTGATTCTTTGCAATACTTAATGTTAGAAATATTACTTATTTTAGAGAGAAATATTATTTTTATTTTTAGAGAGAGGAAGGGAAGGAGAAAAAGAGGGAGAGAAACATCAATGTGTGGTAGGTAGCTCTCATGCATGCCCCACTGGGGACCTGGTTCACAACCCAGGCATGTGCCCTGACTGGGAATTGAACCTGTGACCCTCTGGTTTGCAGGCCAGTGTGCAGTCCACTGAGACATACCAGGCAGAGTTATACAATTTTATTTTATTAATTTATACTTTCATGTTAATTATGCCTTCTCTTCAATGCATTTTAGGCTTATTCTAAGGTCCTTTTTTAGCTTCTTGATTCAACTTTTCACCTGATTCAATTTCACTTTTTCTTGTTATTGATCACAGAGTGTCCTTTGTTTGCTATCAAGTATTTGAAGGTTTCAGAAGAATTTCTTTGTAGCCTGGTAAAAGTGTCATTGTATAGTTGACACACAATGTCATATTTGTTTCAGGTATACGTCAATTGTACTTTAAAAAACAGAAAATAATTTAAATAAAAATATTATATAAATACAATATATTCACACAAATAGATCAAATAATTAGTTTAAAAATACAGCTGTAAATACATTATGTATGTTTGAGATAAATTCATATTCTCTTCTTGGCATATAAAATATAATTATTATATATTATCACACAAACATAATAAATTATATGCATATTAGATAAATACATAATTTGTATATTATTAAATTTTATGAACATTAAATGATTAAAATAATATAAGTAATTATATATAATTTTACATGTGTATTTTATATTATTAATTTCTATCTCTATTATACTATAGGGTGGTATTAACTAAAAGATACATAGGAGAACAATAATAAAAAAACATATATAGTTAGTTAATTTTCACCAAGGATGCCAAGGCAAGTCAATGGAAAAAGGATAGTCATTTGATCAAATAGGGCTGAAACTATTGGACATTTTTATGCAAAAAACCTCTCAAACCCACTTTGTACAAAGATTAATTAATTTGAAATGAATAACAAGCATAAATATCAAATTTAAAATTATAAAACTTTTGAGCCCTGGCTGGTGTAGCTCAGTGGATTGAGCACGGGCCTGCGAACCAGAGGATCACGGTTTGATTCCCAGTCAGGGTACATGCCTGGGTTGCAGGCCAGTTCCCGGTAGGGGACACACCAGAGGCAACCTTACATTGGTATTTCTCTCCCTCTCTCCTTCCCTTCCCCTCTAAAGATAAATAAATAAAATATTTTTAAAAAATAGAGGGCTAACAACATAAATAATGACTAGCATCACATAATTAGTAAGAGGTAAAATTTTTATTTTAATTCATGTTCTTGGTCTCCATAGTTCATGCTTTCTCTTGTGTAAACATAAACTATAGATTTCTGCTTGTAATGAATATCTTCATGAAAATGGCAAGAAAGCATGTTAAGGTTCCGAAAGCAAATGTTAACTCTGTGATTCCTAATAGTGCTCATATCACAATACCTTGGTTTTTAATTCCTAGCTCACAGATTACCTTTTCTCAGTCTCATTAGCTGATGCTTCCTCTTTTCCAGATGAATGAATAAAGTGGAAGGGACCCAGGGCTCTGTCCTCAATCTTCTTTGGTTGTCTGTCTTTACTTACTCTTTCAAGAATATCATCTAGTCTCATGGATTTGAGTAACAACTCAATACTGATAGTAATCAAATTTGTTTCCCAAGGTCAGACTTTGTACATCCAACTGTGTCCCCAATATCTGCACTTAGTTAATTAATATATCACTCTTAACCTGTTCAAATGAACTACTGTTTTTTGTGTCTCAAATTTAGTCCACCTTCAGCTCTCTGCATCTCATTTAATAGCAATCTCATTTCTCCTTTTGGTCAGGCAAAAAATACTGGACAAATTACTCATTCCTGTCTTCATCTCATAGGGTATATTCATTCTGTAAGGAAATCCCATTGCCCTCACCTTCAAAATACTGCATATCTGGCAGCTGACCACTTCTTTTCACTTGCACTACTATCAACCTGCTTCTATTGAACGGTATCTCTTGTGTAGGTCACCATGAGAGCCATGAGCTGTTTTCCCTGCATCTTTATTAAAATACAGCCAATTTTCCACATAGTAGCCAGGATGATCATGGTAAAATGTCAGGACTTATCACATGTCTACTCCCTTTAATGGCCCCCTATTTCAGCTTTACTCAAAATAAAAGCTAGCATTCTTTTATTGCCTAGATGACCATGCAAAAAAATCTAAAACTTCTTCCATATTACCATTTCAACGTTATCTCTCAGCAATCTTCCTCCTTACTCTGTGTAGCCTCAACATCTTCTTGTTTTCTTTAAACATGTCAGTTGTGCTTCTGACTTAAGCCCTTTGCTCTAGCTATTTTTCCTCTGAAATATTCTCTAAGATACACGAATTTATCACATTCACTCTCCTTCATGTCTTTGCTCATAAGGTTTTTTCAATGAGATATTCTCTGCTGTTCTAGTTGACTGCAAACTGTCCCCTGCCCTCAACACTTGAGACCCTTATATAGAGGATATAACCCTTTTATAGAAGAATATTTCTGTTTTGAATATTTTCAAAATACTGTTTTGATCTGTGGTTGTTTGAATCTAAATAGGAAATGTGGAGTGCCAACTATATATTTACTGAAAAAATTTGCAAATAGGTGGAACTGTGGAGTTTAAATTAATTTTGTTCCAAGGTCAAATGTAGTTTCTTATATCTTTTCACACTATTCATGAAATAACAATTATCTCACCAAAATTAAGAACAGAAGCTGACTTTAAACTTCCAGTTTTGATTTTTTATTTTAGTTTAAATCTGTTGGTTTCATTTAACCAGAGAAGATGATCAAACATATTATACAATAATGTTGCAAAAGAGGAAAACTCCTGAAAAACCTGTAAGATTCAGCCCAACAGTGTTTTTGCTAAAAAATCTTATTGCTTATGTTATCTCCCTATGTTGATTTGCCTTCCCATGGTGAAACATTTTTCCCTACACCGATACCTTCCAGGAGTTGTTTGTAATTATATTTATTCATTATCTACAAGATCCTGTGCTACTTTACATTCATTATTTCATGTAACTCTTACATCACTGGGAGGCATGTTTTATTATTACTATTTTATTGGTGAGAAACTGGTCAGAGCACTTAAGTAAACACCTCTTCCTGTATCCATATTTACATGTTATTTGTTCAATTTATCTGTAGCATCTTGACCAATGTATATACTCTTCCTGCTCTACAATCCATCACTTGTCTCTGGGAAGAGAGTTTTATGACCCAGTGCTGACTTCCACTTGATTCCTTTCTCTCAGAGGCCGCAGTTTTGTGCTACCTATTGTCCAGTGTTTAAATGCCATTTTTATATATTGTCCAGTTTGCTAACTTTTTTAAGGTGTGAATATTAAATCCAGATTCTGATACTTCATTATAGGCAAAATTTGAAGTCCAATAAAAGTATTTAAATAGAAAACAGCTCTATTTTATGCTTCTCACAATCTCTTTTCCCTTTTCTTTAAATATTTTGAAACTCTTCTTAATTTGTCCATTAATGGACATGGAAATGCTCTTTATTTGACTTGAGGGAAGATATAAACATTTGTTTAGAGTCAAATAATTATGAGTTCCAATGTCGGTTCGCATCATTTTCCCATGCAGTGTATGTACATTATCCGAATTTTTATTTCCTCCTCTCATAACAATGAATAATAACTGCTTCAGAGATGTATTGAATGAAGCATGTGGGATACTATGTGTGCCCAGTAACTGCTAATATACTAAGCACAGTTTTTCTGGGCCATTCCACACTCTTCTCCTCCATCCAAGGAGATGTGAAAAGTGAAGACGAAGCCATTCTGTATACCAGGTCTATGTTCTTCAAGACATATTCAGCCTGGGGATTGACGACTGGTGGGGTTGTGAGATTTAAAGCTCAGGAACTATATGTAGCAACTATAATCCCTACCATACGTACCAGAGACAGGCAGAAAACAGCAAAGGACAGACAGACAGACAGAAGGATAATTCCCAAGATGGCAAATATTTCTAAAATATTTTTTTATTCACTTGTTCCTAAGGACCAGACACCAGCTGAATTACATTCCACGAATTTCAGGAAACACTACTCTTACAATTAACTTGTAGTTTGGCTTAAGTTAGATTAAATTTGGTTTTTGACCTTCACAAGGTCAGTCCAACTCAAATAATGATGGGCTCTGTCATTCTGTAATATTATGCAAATTATAAAGGGAGATAGATTTTTTTACAAAATGTATTGATTTTTTAATGTCTTTCAATGTAGAAGTCAGCATAATTATAGAATAATCAGCAAAATTACTCTTTAGATGAATATATTTTATAAGCCTTTCAGTATCTTCACTTGTACTGTTTCTTGTAATACTAAATTCTTAATTAAAAATACTTTGTAGTCCACTTTTTGAATAGAGGAAGTAATGAAATATGAATCTTTTTGTTGGCTACACTTATATGAATTCAGGATTTAACAATCACTGTAAAATATGTAAATATCAAACAGGTTTTCAATGTAAAAAAACATAATAATGAGTCACAGAAACAGATGTACTGCAATAACACCTAAATAAACATTTTACAAGGTATGGCTCAACATTAGTTTTATCTTGAGTATTTTACTATAATAACAGAAAAGCTAAGGGGGCCATTTTGATATACATGAAGTGTCTTCAGGAAAGACCCAAACAGGATCAGAAAGATGCAAAAATCTAGGAAGACCATAAAGAGAATATCTGATCAAGATACATCTTTTATATATTAAGACATCGCCAGGCTTTATTTTGCAAGTGGATAATTTGGTCTAAAAATAGAAGATGCTGCGATCAAGGTCACACTATTTTTTTCAAAAATAAAATTACAAAAATAGTCTATTAATCATATTTTCATTCATTTATTCATTCAATCATTTATATAATGAATAGCCATGAGGTGAGTACTTACTGTGTGCCTATCACTATGCTATTTGCTATGGGTAAGTGGTAAATGAATCAGATAGATTGGGCCTCGTGAATTTTATGTTAAAAATTCTTCTACATATATTACTTTTATTTTTAAAAATTATTTTAATAGTTTATTTTATTGTATTTTTTCTATTACCATTTAGCCATCCATACCTTCTTCCAGCTCCATCAGCACCTTCTCCCTGCACCTAGCAATCGCCTCATTGTTGTCCACGTCCACAAGCTCTTTTTCTGTTTTGCTCTACCCTTCTGCCTCTGTCCAGCCCTCCCCAGAGACTATGAGTCTGTCTCTGTTTTGTTAGTTCAGTTTGTTCATTACATTCCTAATATGAGTGAAATTATATGATACTTATCTTTCTCTGACTGACTTATTTCACTTATCATAAAGTTCTCCAGGTCCATCCATACTGTTACAAAAAGTAAGATTTCCTTCATTTTTCTGGCCAAGTAGTATTCTATTGTGTAAATGTCCTATAGCTGTTTAATCCACTCCTCTACTAACAGACACTCAAGCTGCTTCCATATCTTGGATATTGCAAATAATGGCACAATGAACATAGGGGTGCATATATTCTTTCGAATTAGTGTTTTTGTTTCTTCAGATAATATTCCAAAAGTGGGATCATTGTGACAAAAAGCAGTTCCATTTTTAATTTTTTGAGGTAACTCCATACTGCTTTCCACAGCACAGTGGCTGCACCAATCTGTATTCCCACCAGTAGTGCAAAAGGGTTCCCCTTTCTCCATATCTTCACCAGCCCTGGTCATTTGTTGCTTTGCTGATGATGGCCATGCTGACAGATGTGAGATGATACCTCATTGTAGCTTTAATTTGCATCCATCTGATGATTAGTGATGTTGAGCATTTTTTCAACTGTCTATTGGCCATCTACATGACTTCTTTGGAGAAGTGTCTATTCAAGTCTTTTGCCCATTTTCTAATTGGATTGTTTGGTTTTCATTGTTTTGAGTTTTGTAAGTTTTTTTATAAATTATGGATATTGACCCCTTATCATATGTATCATTGGTAAATATGTTCTCTCATTCAGTGGATTGTCTTTTTGTTTTGTTAATAGTTTCCTTTGTTGTGCAAAAATTTTTCGTTTGATGTAGTCTCATTTGTTTATTTTTTTATTTTGTTTTCCTTGTCTGAGGAGATAGAGCAGAAAAAATATTACTGTGAAAAAATACTCAAGATTTTACTGCCTATGTTTTCTTCTAAGGTTTTTATGTTTTTGAGTTTAACATATAAGTCTTTCATCCATTTTGAGTTCATTCTGGTGTATGGAATAAGAAGGTGGTTGGTGGGGGGGGGGGTTGCATGTATTTGTCCAATTTTCCCAACACCATTCATTGAATAAGTCATATTAATTAATTTATTTATTTATCTATTTCCTTTTAGGACTTTTAAAAAATTATTGTTCAGTTATAGTTGTCCCCATTTTCTCCCCATTACTCTCCCCCAACCTATCCACCCCCACCTCCCACATTCATCTTTAGCCTATTGTATGTATTTTCCTCTTCTGCAAAGTATTGACTATAAAGGCATGGGTTTGTTTCTGGGCTCTCTATTGTGTTTCATTCATCTGTATGTATGTTTCTATGCCAGTACCATGATGTTTTGATTATTTTTACCTTGTAGTATAGTTTAATATTAGGTATTATGATTCCTTCCAACTTTGTTCTTTCTTACGCTTGCTGTTGCTGTTCACACATATATTATTTTTAAAGAGTGGTTCTGTTTTATTTACTTATTTATTTATTTACTTATGTTTAATGAACTCATGGAGTCTTATTTTAACAATAGGCTATAAATCATTATCCCTTGATTAAATGTTCAAATTTTCATACATATGCCCAGTAAGAGCCTATTAAAACTGAATTTNTTCATTCATCTGTATGTATGTTTCTATGCCAGTACCATGATGTTTTGATTATTTTTACCTTGTAGTATAGTTTAATATTAGGTATTATGATTCCTTCCAACTTTGTTCTTTCTTACGTTTGCTGTTGCTGTTCACACATATATTATTTTTAAAGAGTGGTTCTGTTTTATTTACTTATTTATTTATTTACTTACGTTTAATGAACTCATGGATTCTTATTTTAACAATAGGCTATAAATCATTATCCCTTGATTAAATGTTCAAATTTTCATACATATGCCCAGTAAGAGCCTATTAAAACTGAATTTTGTATTCTTTTGTCTGTAATCAGATTTATTTAAGAACTTCTTTACCTTATGGCATGAAAAATTATTCCAGAACTCTTCTGAATATCTTTGAGACATACCTGTTGAACTAGATATTTCTCCAAAAAGCCCTGGTTCTTTTTAGAGGAAAATAGTTTTAAGGAACCCAGATCTTCGTGACATTAGATGTACTCATTACTAGATGTCTCCTGGTATGATACACTGAGATGTACCCATCACATATATGGTATTTCTGCCAAAATGCACAACATGAATCTAACTGTGAGTAAATATCCAACATGCCAAAATTGAGAACCATTCTACAAAAGAAATGACTCACATTCTTCAAAAAACATTAAGCCAATGGGGGACAAAATACGGTGACACCCTATTTATATAAAGAAAAACTAAAGAAACATGATAACTAAGCATAACATGTGTTCATGAATTGAATCCTGCTACAGAAAAAAATAAACATGTAACTAGCTATTTAAAAATAATTGTGATCTGTGCTAATATGGAAGGGTGTGATATGCAATGTTCTAAAGATATTACTACAGAAAAAATAAAGTAAACTAGGTTTTTAATCTATAGAATTCCCTGGCAGCTTAGTTTGATATCAAACCTAGTATTAGTGTATATGGATACAAGGAAATGAATACAAGTTCAATTCCCAGTCTTATCAACCTACCAAAGCTCAGCCTCTTCATCTTTGAATAAGTCATTTAATTACATTGACTCTCACCTACTGTGAGATAATTATATAAAAGTCTGTTAAAAACTTTATAGCATTTTAAAAATATTGTATCAATCATTGTTGAACCTATATCGGTTTAGGCCTTCTCTTTCTCTCTTTTATTTAATCCTGGTATTCTAGAGCCACAGTTCACAATGTTACCTAGATTTTTCCTTGTAAAGTGACTGGAAATATTTTCTTTGTGACTTTACTCCATGACAAAGCACCTTTATTTCCATAGACTGAAAGCAAACTAATGGCTAGGAGTATATCTTCATTATCTTCTTCTCCTGAACAAAGCATGATGTTTGAAACAAAAGATGGACTCAGTAATATTCACTGAGTGAACAAAGGATCATGGATAGTTAGGAAACCTTATTGGATTAGACCTCCTGATGTCATCTATTACTATCATAGAAGAGTCAACACATAGCTTTGGTTTCTGCTTTCTCACCTATAAAATCAAAACAATAATGTTTGCCTTAAATGGCTTTTGTGAGTCAATGAAAATAATGACCCAAAATACTTATCAAATGTAACATGCCATGTATATTAATTTTCTAAGGCTGTCCTAATGAACCATCACAACTTTGATGTCTTAATGCTACAAGAATGTACTCTCTTATAGTTCTGGAGTTTGGAAGTTCAAAATCAAAGTACTGGCGGGGTTGAGTCCTTCTCAAGGCTCAGTGAGAGAATCCGTTTGTACCACGTCTGGTAGCTTCAGCAGTCCTCGGGGTCCCTTATTTGGTAGATGTGCCATTCCAGTCTTTATCCGTTTCTTCTTGTGGCTTTCTCTCTGTCTCTTCTTGTCTGTCTCCTTTTTTCTTCTGTCTCTATAAGGACACTCACCATTTGATGTAAATTACTAAAAAAAGAGAAAGGTGAATGTCCCCATCTCCTGAATGGAATGTACAGGTGCATGCTCTAGTATTAGCTGATGATGACAATGTTCCCAACATTTTGATGGCATTGTATGGTGCTCCGTGCCTCTGGGAGGACCCTATACAGAGTTCTATGAGTGATCACTGCTGGCGTCTAACCCAGCAGAATAGTAAGAGTTGTTACAATCAGTGGAAGTATGGGGTAGAAGCTTTGGATTTTCTGTAAAAGCTGTCTACCAGAAGTACTTGAAAACAGAACTACCATGTGATCCAAGCTGACTTCTTGGTGTATACCTAAGGAAGTGAAATCACTTCCCCAAAGAGATGCTTGCATCCCATGTTTAAAGAAGGAAGAAAAGAAAAGGAAGAAAGGAAGGGAGGGAGGGAGGGAGGGAGGGAGGAAGGGAGGAAGGGAGGAAGGGAGGAAGGGAGGAAGGGAGGAAGGAAGGAAGGAAGGAAGGAGGAAGGAAGGAAGGAGGAAAAAAGAAAATGTAATGTCAATACACTCATATTCTATACCATTAGGTATCTTAGTTCAAACAACATAAATAGAAAAATGATGCAATTTTCATTAGACAGTTCCAAAAGGAGACATAAGTGGCTTTGGGTATTTTTTCTCTGAATATATTTTTATAAGAGTAGGAAAGTATAATAGGATAAAGTTTTATTCATCTTTTAGAAGAGTCTATCTTCATGATTGGAACAAAAATCACTGGTATTGCCAAAAAACTTCATGACATTAAAGAACTAAATTTTGACTGAAAAATGTTCATATGTATTTTTCTGGTATGTATGTAACTATGATGTGTGCACTGACAAGCAGTGCCTGTGGCGTCATGGATGAGACATGAGACAAATTCACATGAACTACCGAGTCCTGTGAAGGAAATGGGCCGGCAGGGCTACTTCCTCAAGAGGGGAGAGCCTCAGAACGGCCTTGCCACTCTCTTAAGGGGAGAGCCTCTTGGAGCGGCCTTGGCAACTCTCTCAAGGGGAGAGACAGAGTGCTAACCCTTGCCTAGTCAAGCTTTTATTGGGATTTTTTCACAGAAGTTCAGGTACAGCTTATTAATCATTGTCAAGCAGTAAACAGTAGATCATATACAAAGAACCATTAGGGTTTCTTCTAAATCAGGGCCTGTAAGCTAAAGGGCTATAGAACTTTGGGAACATAAACTATTCTTCTGCTCAGGCCTTTATCATCCAACTAAAAGCATTCTTAAACAAAACAGGCTTCACAGGGTTTCACATATTCCTTCTCAGGCCTAATTACCCAGGGAGCCTGCCATTCCCAGCACAAGGCTTGCACTGCCTTCTCCATCATAGGTTTTTAGGCTTAAGTGGATTAGAGCCAAGAAGTAATTCTCCCAGAGGACATGGGGACTTGGGCTTCATCAAAGCTGTGGGGGACAAGGGTCCATCACTCCCTTTCTGTTGCAGCCCTCAGAGTCCATCCATGATGGCCTCCCAAGTGATTGTGTCTGGCCTAGGTTGCCCCTCCTCTGAGGGGTCTCACCTGTCTCTGACCATCCGACCATACTTTGGGGGCACGGGGATGAAGCAGGGGCAGCATCTGCTGCCAGAGACAAGACTTGTCTCCTCAGTGGCTCGCATTCCGGAGGTCGCTCACAGCCTTAGACATGGGAGACGATTTACAATTCCTGAAACCAGGCAGGGCGGTCCCCAACATAACTACTTTCTTTGGAACCTGAATTACTTTTTCTTTTGTAGTGATTGATCATTTCAGCGAGTTCTCAGAAACTTGCTTATTCCTCTCCTCAAAGGAGCACCTTCTAAAGCTTCTCTCATTGGGCAATAAGAAATTGTGTTAGGCCACCTCCTTCCCTGGACCTGCCCTCCTGTTTCAAGGTCTTGAGTGGTCCTCTCAAGGCCAAGCTACTATGTCTCTTAAATTCTCCCCATATTATGTTCATTCTGTTTTCTGGGAAAACTATCATATATATATATAAAGTGACATAGAGATTAAACTTCAGTGACTCCTCAAAATAAAGACAAAACCTAAAATTGTCTAGTAGAAAAAAGTTGACAAGTCTAACAGATATATTGAAATGAATACAATACTTGTTCAATAGATCTAAGATTGCTTTTTTGCCGTGTAAGGAAAATGTTATATACACTAGAATACTAACTTATGTTTTGTAGAGATAAAAAGCATATCCAGAATATCCTTTTTTCCTAAAACAAGGGACATCTAGCAGAAATACCGTATTTGAGTCCTTAAATGTGTAAAGGATATTTATTGAATGGTATCTGCAGCCGTGTTTTCCTAAACTCCCTCTAATGTTGCCTTACTACCATTTTGCATCTGACCTCCAAATTATTAGCAGTCTCAAAAGAGCTGAAGCCAGCAGAACGAGGAAGTAGTCATCATTCAAAGCATTTAATTCGGCCTTTACAAAGATTCTATATCTGAAAAGAAACACATATCACCAAGAAAACATCAAATCACCAGGGTTTTCATTTCCCAGAACGTACCTGTAAGCAGGTACCCACCTTTCAGGTTTGATTACAAAATAAACTATTGACATTTAGTCATGCCGTCTTTTCTTTCAGACATTTAGTTGGGTCAATATTCACTATTTCTATTTATATTTCAGTTTTTAAATCTCCTTCAGGAAATAAATGAAAGACGTGTGGGGTGAATAAATGGTGTCTTTTTGGTATGTGTATTTATAGCACTCCAGGTACTCATTCATCCACAGCATGATGTTTCCATTATATCAGGAACACTTGCTGCCATAATATTAATTACTCAAGGCCTACTACATAGTTTTGGTTTGGGTGCAAAGTGAAAATGTGGTTTACAAAAACAGAAGAAACATACTTGCATTTAATACAGGCATTAAACATACTTGCATTTTTCTTTCTTCCAGAGTTTTTCTTGACTTAAGTGTTGTTTATTTGGAGTTATGCCATTCTAAGTAAAGAAAAATTAAAATTTTGAATTTGTATGCATTTTATTGCACATCTTCCTATTGTGCAATGCCAACTTTAATGGAAATATAATAGTGTTTAAATTATATACAAGATTCCTGAAATTACACAATTTGTACTTAATAGTTTGTGCATACATTAGCATTTTGTTCTTGCCAGAATAGTGAAATGCCACACAAAGCTAATTCAACTGGTTTTACTTTATTTCTTGCTGCTTGCACATTTTGTCAGCATCCTCTTCTTCCAACTATGGATGAGTAAGAAAGAATTAAAAGCAAAGGATTTATGTGTTGTCTTATCTTTCCCTTTCCTTCTATGTCATTACTTTTAGTGCAAGTGATTACTTTCAGTGTAGTTTCTTGGTCATTCAGGTTTTAAAAAACACACAATTGCCTTCTTTTTTTTAACTCAAACCAAGTTTTGGTTTGATTATGAATCATGATTTCTTGGGGTTGTTACTGCCACTCTTACTCGGTTGTAGACACAGCGAGCTTAACTTGGACATATGTTGAGTCTGGCCGAGCTCCCATGTATTTTGGGTCCGCCGGAATTCTGTGCTCACAGGCCATCACCAACATTGTAGGTTAACGGACCAGAGGACATTCATATTGTATATAGTCCATTGTTGCATGGGGACAACACTTACAAAACACAAGTTCAATGTTCATAGATTCAATTATTTACACTTTCAAGATAGTGGTATGAGAGGATTTAACCAAATAGCAGGCCCTTCTGAGCTTGGAGTCCTGTGTGACCATACAGATGACAGCTGTTCCTATAATTATTATTATTAAATCCTCCATATGCCCAGTGCTTTGCATGCACTTCTTTTCAATCATGACAGGATTTTGTTCCTTATCTCATGGAGGATAAAATGAATATTTAAGAGTAATTGATCAATTTACTCTCTATGTCCCCTACACTACAACATATTCAATATGAAATTGAATCAAAGATCAAGCTATAATAAAATCTGACCTTGATTATTTTAATGAAACTTTTATCGTTATTATAATACATAATCAAAATTAATGGAATTAATTTTATTGCACAGTTTACAGATATCAGTCTTATAATTGTATAATTATACTATAGATGGTCTTTCTTTGCATGGTGCTATGTAAACTAGAACTTATGAATATTAGTGTCATCACTCTCTATTAGCATGGACTAGGGCAAAGGAAACATTACTTTACATAATTCATGATGTTTGTATAGTGATGTGCAGTTCAAACTCTTTTTGTTTGTTTTTGTTAATCAAAATGTTATTTTCTATGTCATGAGTTTTAGTTCCAGCAGACATAGAATTGGCCTGAGCTGTGTTACTGATAAACCTGTGTGATGCCAGCCCATGGTTAAAGTATAAAATACAGTTACGTGTAGTGTTACTTTAAACCATGTGTTTGAGGAGTTTGAGGATGATTTGTACCAGTTTATTAGCATCATTTAATCAGTAAGAGCAGATTGATGATTTCTACCTGTTTTTGTGGAACCCCCAGAGAATTTTGCCAGTGGGGCTGCTTATGTACCAAGAACATGCTTATGCGGTCAACAGAGTATAACTGGGACTGTGGTCCCAGTCAAGACTCCATCAGGGACTCTATGGTTCTGAAGTGCTGTGCAGATATTGGTAGTTCCAGATCCAAGACAAAAAGTGTCCACACAGCCTTATATGCAATCAGAGCCCTTGTCTGGCCTCTCAGGACCTCTTACTGGGAGGTCTTTGGCTATGAGGCATGTCCTTACTTTATCATTCTTTCTGCATTATGTTCTTTTTTAAAGTAAACTGTAGAATTGTGTGCATTGTCATTTTTGTTCCTGTCATCTTCATTAGCAAGCAGTCCTATTTAATTGCTATAATTAGTGCATTTACAGATAATATACTTCAGTAATTTATGTACAAGTTATGAATTTTATTATTTCTAACAACTTGTATAAGCAAAACTATAATCAGGATATAGATTAGTTCATCATTGTAAAATGTTCATTACTCTCTGCCTCTGGTCCCCACTGCTCCACTCCAGGCAACCGGCCAAAAAATTCAAATTTACTTTTCTGCTCTAAGAAAGCACAATAGAACACGATTCCCAAATTTTGCACCGAAGTGTTCTAGGACACTACAGCCATTTAAAGGTTTGTACTAACTTTAAAAAAGCACAGGTGTCATGTAAATTATAACTTTTAAATTGTTTGGCTCTAACTACTTAATAAACAGAACTGCTGGGTGTCTGTTTGGTCTGGGGCATTATGAAGAAGTCACTGATACATCAGTTAGTTCTTTGAGCTAAGAGAGTTTGGGAACCTCTGACATAAGTCTCACTGGAAAAGGCAGCTGTTACCGATGCCTGAATGGTGAGGGAAGCACATTAGTCATAATTTTATCGGCAGAAAATAACACAGCAATGATGAGCAGTTGCTATAGCGTGCAAGTTTTTTTTTTCCCTCGGTCAAGAAATTCAGAATAAAAGGTTCATGACTGAAACAGCTGCTCGAGACACCACCCGGGGCTAGTTTGCCCTGATCTGCAGGCAGCCGCTTGGCCTCTATCGTCACAATCACAATGCAGTCGCCATACTCCCAGCATCACCTGAGCTGAGAAGTAAACTGGCCAAGGTATCCTAGCAGTTTAGTCTGAACTGAGAAAGAAATCTTTCTTAGAAACTAGCCCATAAACGTTCTCTTGTGTCTCATTGTCCAGAAGTGACTTATGTGGTCACACCTAACTTCAAAGGAACACTTAGAAGAAATGAGTTGAGAAGGGGGTCTGTCGATATCTTTGAATACAAATAAACAGGAAGCTTCAATATCTCAAAATGTAATCCCACTAAATGCTATGATAACTTGTTTCTCTCTAAATATGCTATGTGCAAGTTAGCTGCTTTGGTACCTCATAGAAAGAGTTATGAAACATACTGCTTTTGTTGGGAAGGAAACAGTTTTAGTGCCAACTCGAATAAACCTGCATCATTCAGTGAAGGCTCTGTATCGTGTGGCTCTATCTCATACCATCATAAAATCCTACTGCTTTCATGTAGTGGTTTGTGGTAAATATTACCTACCTGTTGGAGTTTTAATCTGGTGAGCACTTACCAGACTGTTGTCTGAGTGGTGCCGTATGCACTGAGCCTGATCCTGTCTCCTCCACTGCGCTGAGCAATCGGACTTCCTGATGCAGAAGATATTGATGGACACTTGTCCATGAGGGATAGTCAATCAACAATGGGAGTTGGTTTTACCAGTTTTGAGTAACATAAATTTAGAAACTATTGTCAGCAGTAAGAATTTGGAGGCTAAATTTAATAATGAAATCCTTACAAACATGCCAAATTTTATAAATATACTTGGATATTTAATCACTTTTTTGGTCATTTGATGTCACCAAGAAGTGAATTTAAGGTAGTGTTTGGATTTTGTTTTAAGCTTGATGTCTGACATTTCGAGACATATAGTACTTTGTCGAGTAAATATCCCCTTACATTAGAATGAGCATGTGCCCTGGCAGCATGGACTTGGAATCATTCGAGCTGGAGGAGCTGAAACCAAACATGTTTCAAGTGATTCTAAAAAGCAGTCAGTGCTTCCACACTTAAGTCAGTAAAAACATGATTTACTGCTAATATATTATTTATCTATTTAAAACAGAAAACATTATAACAACTACTTGAAACAATAAATGTAATGTTTAGTTAGACTCAAATGTAGGGAGAGGTAAAATGAATACAGCGTGGTTGGGGGAAATGAAAATAAAAGGTTCTTAATGTTCATGTTATAGACATGAAGAGTTTAAAAGCATTTATTAATAATAAACTTATTTCTGGCCAAGATGGAGGCATAGGTAGACACACTGTGCTTCCTCACACAATCAAAATAAGGGCAACAAAAATGCAGAAACAAAATAACACCAAGAACCGATAGAAAATTGAACCGTATGGAAGTTGGACAGCCAAGGAGCTGACACAGACAGTAGGAGGGGCGGAGTCAGGTGGCCGAGTGGAGATGAGTCGAGAAACAAGAAGCGGTGACACCGGGTGCACAAGGCAGCAGGCAGAACCTGGGCACCCAGGTGGCAGTTGGAAGACCCTGAGTGCGGAGTGACAACGGGCAGACACAGTGAGGGGGCGAGTGTAAAGCGAGGCACTTCACGCAAGGCAGCTGGCTGACCGAGTGGTCCCACACTTGCACACACATAACTGGAGAGCCAGACAGACCACACAGCCCAGGGTCCCAGTGCAGGGAAATAGAGCCTCAAAACACCAATTGAAAACACCTGTGGGGGTTGAGGCGCTGGGAGAGACTCCCAGTTTCATAGGAGAGTTCATTGGAAAGACCCACAGGGTTCTAGAGCATACACAAGCCCACCCACCCGGGAACCGGCACCAGAAGGGACTGAGGTCTTACAGAGAGCGAAGCAAGCACCATTGTTTCCTTTGTGACCCCGCCCCCACATACAGCATCACAACCCAGCCACTGGGTCGACCCGCCCTGATGAGCACCTAAGGCTTCGCCCCTCACTATGTAACAGGCATGACCAGACACCCCTCCCCCCACCAGCAAAAATGGCTCAAATGGAAGAACAGATCAAAGCCCCAGAGCCAATACATCTAAGTGACCAAGAGATAGCCAATCTATCAGATGCACACTTCAAAATAATGGTGATCAGGAACTGATCACTGGTTGATTTTAGTCACAAATTAGATGAAAAAATGAAAGCTTCACTAAGTGAAATGAAGGAAAATGCATAGGGAACCAATAGTGATGGGAAGAAAATTGGGACTCAGATCAAGGGAGTGGACCAGAAGGAAGAAAGAAACAACCAAACAGAAAAGAATGAAAAAACAAGAATTCAAAAAAAATGAGGAGAGTCTTAGGGACCTCCAGGACATCTTTAAATGTTCCAACATCTGAATTATAGGGGTACCAGAAGGGGGAGAGGAAGAGCAATAAGTGGAAAACTTATCTGAACAAATAATAAAGGAGAACTTCCCCAATATGGCAAAGGAAATAGACTTCCAGGAAGTCCAGGAAGCTCAGAGAATCCCAAAGAAGTTGGACCCAAGGAGGAGCACACCAAGTCACATCATAATTACATTAGCCAAGATAAAAATGAGGGACAGAATCCTAGAAGCAGCAAGAGATAAGTAGACAGTTACCTACAAAGGATTTCCCATCAGATGGTCAGCTGATTTCTCAAAACAGACCTTATAGGCAAGAAAGGACTGGAAAGAAGTATTCCAAGTCATGAAATCCAAAGACCTACAGCCAAGATTGCTCTTTCCAGCAAAGCTTTCATTTAGAATGGAAGGACAGATAAAGTGCTTCTCAGATAAGGTCAAGTTAAAGGAGTTCATCATCACCAAGCCCTTATTATATGAAATGTTAAAGAGACTTGTATAAGAAAAAGAAGATCAGAGATATGAACAGTGAAAGGAAAGCAAACTCACAATTATTAACAACCACACCTAAAACAAAAACAAACTAAGCAAACAACTAGAATGGGAACAGAACCACAGAAATGGAGATCACATAGAGGGTTATCAACAGGGGAGTGGGAGGGAGATCGGGGGGAAGGTACAGAGAATAAGTAGCATGGATGGTAGGTAGGAAATAGATGGAGGGAGGGCAAGAGTAGTATGAGAAATGTAGAAGCTAAAGAATTTATGACACATGGACATGAATCAAAGCAGGGGAATGTGGGTGAGACAGGGTGTGCAGGGTAGAGGGCAATGAGGGGGGGAATGGGACAACTATAATAACATAATCAATAAAATATATTTAAAATAATAATAAACTTAGAAAAAACATAGTAAAATCTCAGACATCTCGCATGGCAATATTTTCACCTGTCTCCTAGGGCAAGACAAAAAAGGAAAAGATAAACAAAAAGGACTACATAACACTAAGAAGCTTCTGCACAGCAAAAGAAACAATGGACAAAATGAAAATGGAACCCATTATATGGGAGAACATATCTGCCAATGATACATTTGATAAGGGGTTAAGTTCCAAAATATATAAAGAACTTACACAAATCAACACTAGGAAGACAAGCAATTCATTAAAAAGTGGGCAAAGGACCTGAATAAACACTTCTCCAAAAAGGACAGACAGCTAGCCAACACACGTATGAGTAAATCGCAAAGCCATTCAGGTGGATTAAAACCATAATGAGATATCGTCTTACACCTACCAGAATGGCTACCATCAATAAATCAAGAAACAACAAGTGCTGGTGAGGGTGTGGAGAAAATGGAACTTAGTGCACTATTGTTGAGAATGCAGACTAATGCAGTCACTGAAATATAGGATGGAGTTTCCTCAAAAAATTAAAGATAGAACTGCCCTTTGATCCAATGATCCTACTGCTGGGACTACATTCTAGGAATCCTGAAACACTATTTGGAGAGAACGTATGCACCCCTATGTCTACTGCAGTGCTATTTACAATAGCCAAGATTTGGAAACAGCCCAAGTGTCCATCAGTAGATGAGTGGATAAAAAAACTATGTTACATTTATACAATGAAATATTATACAGCCACAAAAAAGGAAAGCTTACCATTTCCCACAGCATGGATAGACATGAAGAACCTTATGCTAAGTGAAACAGCCAATAAAAAAAAAAAGACAGCGCTGGCTGACATAGCTCAGTGAATTGAACAAGGGCCTGCAAACCAAAGGAGGGTTCGATTTCCAGTCAGGGCACATGCCTGGGTTGCAGGCCAGTTCCCAGCAGGGGACGCATGAGAGGCAACCATACATTGATATTTCTCTCCTTCTCTCCTTCCCTTCCTTTCTAAAGATAAATAAATAAAATATTTTTTAAAAGAAAAATACCATATAATCTCACTTACATGCGGAACCTAATGAATAAAGTAAACTGGTGAACAAAGGCACAAACACATGGAACAGACTAACAGCTCTAAGAGAGAAGAAAGAGAACTGAATGAAAGAAGGTGAAGGGATTAGGAAAGGACATACATACATGACTCATTGACACAGTCAGAGATAACAGTGTGGTATTGGCCACAGGGAAGGGGGTGGTAATGGATGGGTGGAGGCAGACAAATGGGGGAAATGGAGATATCTGTAATAGCATCAATAAATTTTTTTAAATGTAAACAAATTCCATGCTGTACTGTCTGAGGAAAATCTCAATAAGAGTGCAAACAAAACTTCCAATCAAAAACAGAGAAACTGTTATATTTTAAAAGTTAATCATTTCATAGTAGGCAGAGAATAGAGGAAACTGAATATGGAGAAAGTGGCAAGTAGTGAAATAGATATGTAAATAAAAATAGTAATAATTTCATTAAATGTAAATTACTAATTGCCCCATTTAACATACAAAGGCCCCTAAAACTGGATAGAAAACTAAGCCTGAATCTATGATGTTGTGAATAAGAGAATAATAATTAAATAGTATAGCATATATAACAGCTCCAGTTATAATGTTTAGAATATATAGATAGTACCTGTTGATGAATAATAGAGTGGGAGACTAGAAAGTGACTACCTGGTTTCCCACTTGGTTGAAACACTCCCAGAACTTTTGGCTGCTGGGTCATGTCAGGTTATCTTCAGAACCACAGGTCAGAGTGGAGCAAGTTAGAACATGTTTTATGTGACTTAGAGATATACTTCTATGTAGCACTCTACCTTGTTTGTTTATTTTTCTTTTATTTTAGAAAGAGGGAAGGAGAGAAAGGGTGGGGGAGAGAGAGAGAGAGAGACCAGTTTGTTGTCCTACTTATTTATGTAGTCACTAGTTGATTCTTATATATACCCCGACCGGGGATAGAACTGACAACCTTGCCCTGTTGCGACCATGCTCCAGCCATCTGTGCCATGAAGCCAGACTTTGTTCTAATCGTGGGCTTTCCAGAGATGCTCTTCCTTCCTTTGGTACCATGGATCTAATCATGTTACATATGCTTTCTATAAGATTGTTCACAAGGTTGATAATTGTTTTTAGAAAACTTTGACCTCTTTGTTAACAATAAGCCTAATTTAAGTCGACTATTTGCAGCTATTAGGCTGCATACATAGAAGCAAAGTACCCAGAGCATCAGATAGAAATCGTCCCTATTAGAACACAGAGAATGCACCCTCAGTTCTGAGCATTACTGTCTACACTGTCTGAACCGTTGTCTTGAGTAAAATGAGTTCAATTTTTAAAACACTGTTAAATGCCTTGCACTATCATCACTGTGTTGCTATAAGGACATGATCTAATCTTAACATTATATAGAATTTTCTAATGATGAAGCTGTCATACAATACCATAGGCTGTGTTAGTATCTAATGGTTTCTCCGCCAGTGGACTCGGCTCCAGTCTGATCTGGTCCACTGCTTAGGAGGAGATGAAAGGAAATATCAACAAATTTTAAGACCACTGATTTTTAGTCTTGCAATTGTCAACAAAATGCTTCTCCCTGTCTTTGCAGACAGTTCGACTACATAGTTTTCAGTATTTTGAACAGAAAAATAATTTCCTGTCAATGAGATTTTAATGAAATTAGCATTACATCAGCGATTACTAGTTGTCAGGTGCCAATGTAGAGAGTTTAATATTTATTTATTTAATACTTATAACATCCCTGAATGATATTATTTTCAAAATTTTACAATAACTCAGTGACTGCAAAGATCATTACAATTTATTGTTAAATGAAAAAATACAAAATACTATGCATATCATATCACCAGTTATGGAAAACCATGATTTTGCACACCTGTACACTTGTGTGTACAAGATACATATGCACACATCACACTCACATAAAAATAGTCAGAATTACCCACAATGACATGATCACTGTGGACATAGCTGGGCTACTAATCTGAAAGCTTCTTAATTTTTTTGTCTTTTGTGATTTTCTAAATTATCCTCCGTAGTAAGCACTACTTTAATATTCAGATAATTAATATTTACATAGCTATTTAGAACAATATATAGCTCCAATGACAGAGACAAGCTGCAGAATTTGGAGGTGTTTCCTGATGTAGAAGCTGCTGAGGAAAGGGAGTTCACTCCTTCCTAATTCTAGAATTCGCGGTTGTTGTTTGCCCCACTTATTCTTCCAGGCAGGTTTCACTGCCACTGATTAGAAGATGGGAGCGAGAAGAATGGCCTTTTCGCTTAATGATGACAAATGGCAGCTTTGGTCCTTACCTGGGAGGCTGTGGTCACCCGGGCCTGGCTTCTGTGCGTGTCCACGGGTGGCAAGCAGGAATTCGGCGTGGTAGCTGGGACCTGGCTGGGCTCCAGTTTGGCGTGTGTCTCACATTGTTTGGGGAAGACTTTGTGCCCGCTGAGGCACGCTCCTCTCCCGGGGCCCGGAGCTAAGAAAACAAAAGCTCCGTGTGCCAAGGCTACCGGCCGTGTCTGTAAATCATTTTTTCTTTTTTCTTGTCTCCTCAAGGGTGCTTTGACCTTAGCGGAGAGCTTGAGCAGGCACAATTCATCAATTTTTTACTGACAAATTTGGAGACCAAGTGAAGTTAGCTTCCCTGGTGGCTGGAACTGTGTCAGATCTTATCTTTAAGTGTCCTTTCGATCTGCTGGTGACTAATACTACCCAGAACATGCATGTGTGTGTGTGCCCAGGCACCTGCACACACGGTTACAACAATATATGCATGGTCACTAAAGTGTGAACATACGTGAAATTAATTTTACATCTTGCTTCTTAGAAATCATAGATCATTTCATCCTTTCTATGTCAACACGTACTAGGGTGCAGATGTTAAAATGGTGAGAAAAGAGGACAATATGACTTTTGTTTCTAATTTTAATTTTTAGTGAAGAGGGCCGTTAGTGATTGTCTGGCTCTCCTTGCTCCTTTGTAGAGGTGAAAGTGAGGAGTACAAAGTCCTGAAAACGTCTCTCAAGGTCAGGAAGCTAGTTCACAGCAGAAATAGACCAAAACTTTAACTCCTTACTTTTTATACCCAGTCTCTCAAGAAAGACTGTGTTGTTATTCACACACCAATTAAAAAGTAAAATTTATGTATCTATCATTGTTATAATAATAATTCCCTTAGGAAAAATAAATGGAAAGGTTAACAGGAATTTTCTGTGTGGCATAAGCTGTTTGGCAATATTATTATTTTTGATGTTACCTAAATTTTCTAAAAATTCCAAATAAATATTACCTTATTTAAGGTAAAAATATTAAAGATCACCTTAATTTTATAGATTTTAACCTAGATATTAGCCCCTGTGTTCTGAAAGTTCGGGTCACTTCACACATCCCTTTCGTCACTTTCCTCTCATAGTCCATCTTGGTAATAACATCCTATAAATGTGTATTGAATGCAATAGAATCCAAAAGTAGCAGTGCCAAAAGGTTATTCTGAAAAGACAGTCTTCTTCCTCCTACAACACTTCGTACCATGCCCCGCTGACTTCAAGCCCAGTGTTTCCCAAAGAACAGTGAGTGATTCCAGATCATCTCAGACTTGAATGTTGTCCAAAGAAGCCACCTACGCTCTGCAGAGGAGAGCTTCCATAGTGCCCGAGTCTAGCCTGCTCCCAGGTCACTGACCAGGAGCAGATATTCCACAGGGTCAACAGCCAGACAGCTGAGTTGGGTGCCTTTAAACTCTACTAATAAACAGAGACTTAAAATGATGAATTATATTGGCACTCATTAAATATTAAACATTATGGACTTCAAAATGAATAGCTGAAGCCGAGGAATTTTGTGCTAGGTGTCAGCCCTCCTTTTATTTATTAAGATGTCACCTCCCCCTTGGCTTGCTGTCAGACCCAGCCCACGGCTGCAGTTGAAACAACAGAAGAGATATCAACTGGGCTTTGAAGGGTCCAGAGTGTGCTGCCCGTGTTAATGACTAACTATGCAGACAGAACATCATTCATAAATATCTTTAGAAGTAACTGTCTCAGCTTTGTCTAGGACAGGAGGGGCCCAGACTCCCTGTGGTTGTTCCTGCTCACCTTCCATGCTTTGCAGTGGGGACTTATTTGTCCAGTAACTTATTTGTCCATGTGCCTAACTTGTTTCTCTTAAGTAAAATCCAGATACTCCTGCTGAATCAATCTGGTATTAGATAAGATTTAAGGAGAAAACCAGGAAGAATGTTTCTCTTTCAGAATTTGCAGGTCTGAGTTTCAGGAGCTCAAACCTGAGTGCACATATATGCAGCCACATTGTCGGCTGGCCTGTTGTGTGTCTCCTAAAATCTTTGGGTCCAGGAAAATAGAAAATGGTCATTAAGAATTCAGACAAGAAGCAATCTAGGTAACGTATGGGATCTTTCTCCAAATACTGTACTGGCTGCGTTTCCTCAAGTTGGAACCAGTTCAATGTGTTTGTCCCCTACACTCTTCTAAGAGGTCATAGTGAAGCCACTGAGTGAGTAGGCAGCTGGCCAACCTTAGAGTCTTCTCTGCACCAGCACCACGAGGAGCTTGGGTTCTCTCAGCACCATGAATACGGTTCAACATCCGACGCAATTCCAAATCTGCTGCCAAAGAGTTCAAGTGTAAAGTTCAAGTCCGCAGTCACTGTTGTGATCACTCTCCAGGGTCAGGGGCCTTAACAGCTGCTCCTGGTTCAGAATGAAAGGTGGGGATTCCACAGACTCTATGATGTGATCTTAAAAATGTGGGAAGACAAGCAACCCAAGTCTCCAGTCCTTCTGTGAGCAGGGTGGGTAGGTTTGACCTCTGGCACCATGAGTCATGGCAACATGATTCTGGCTTTGCTGCCTAACATCTCAAAGTGTTCTTAGGCATTGCCTAATGGCCCAGACCACTGCCTGCCCTCCTGTTCTCATCACCTGGGCTATCTCCTCCTTGACCTGCATGACACGAAACACCCATGTCGGTGGCCAGCATTTGCCTGTCTCTAGACTTCGTTTTCCATCTTACTACCCTTTATTACATGCAGCTAGGCTTATCCTCCAAGGAGAAATTCTGTGGAGGATTTCAGAGAAATTCTGATCCACCTTTGTGATTTATGTTTACAAGCCAGGAAGTAATAGCTATTTGTCCATTGGATGCTATTTTATTATGATGTTGACATTCAATAATCAGAATCACTTTTGAAGTGTAGATCAAGAGGACTTACAACACCTGGCACTGTCAAGACAAAACAGAACAAACACTTGTTGGAGGTTCAGTTTATCTGAGTCTCTGTGCAGTAACATCATGATATCGAGAGGAAATCTTTGTTGTTTCTCTTCTGCCTGTCGGTTCTCTCATCTGTAAGAGGAAACACCTGGACTCGCTGTTCTCAGAGTCCTACACACAACTCCCCCAGACTCTTCTTTTCAAAAAGGCAAAACGTGCATTACCAGGTTGTCTCACATGAGAAGATGGACATGACAGCAAAGCGTGCAAATGTGGCTTGGAGGTTGAATGAGGAATTGCTCCAACCTGTCCTGTGGGCCCTGTTTTTATGGACATCAAGTGAGAGCAGAGGATAAGCTATGAGTGTGTGTGTGGATCCCAAAACATATGAAGTTGTGGGCCCCTTCCTGGGTCGGATAGGCTCTGCTCTGAGTCACCCCGCAGACCTGCTGACTGTGACAGCCAGGGGAATGGGAATAGCAGCCTTGGAGACATGAATTGTCCATTTCTCCCAGGACCTGAAGACTTAGGGATGATCTTTATACTCCATTCTTATCAACTCTACAAGACATCAAAGTTGTAATCTTGCTTGAAATAGAATCAGAGCTCAGGTTTAATTGTCATGAAAGGTATAATTCAATTCCACTAGCAAACCATGACTACTGCTGTCTCTGAGTTTTGCTTTTCACTGATATTTTCCCATCCATTATCTCATTGGATTTTCAGAGTAGCACTTCAAGGCAGGTGAGGAGGTTATCATTTAACTAATGAGGAGCCAGTCTCAAGTTTACACAGCTAAATCCCAGATTTTATGATTCCAGGTGAGTCAGTCTTGAATATGGAGATATTTTATATTATTCCTAATGTCAGAGTGCTATCATCACCCAGTATATTGTAAGTTCATACATTTTTTTCATACAGTTTATATTTCTAATGGCACACATGAAAGCAATTATATCATCCCGTTTTCCACTCTGTAATGCAAGCTCCTCAGGTATATCTCCACTAAGGTGATGGTTTTTCACAGTGGCTTTTCCCAGAGTTTGCTCGTACCATTATGTGAGAAACATGGGTACTCGGCAAGGGGCAAGTAAGTCTTTCGCAGAAAACAGGCCTCAATCTTCCTGCGAGGCTGCTGTTGGTTACCAATCATCGCCAGCAGGTGGCGCTGTGCATTAGCAAACACGCTGCTTGGGAAAGTACCACTAGGAAAAAGGTAAATGAGATGTCTGAGGGAAAGGGGTGGAAAAGCTGGTGCAGAAAAAAAGGCACATCGGCGGCGTGGTACATAAAGGGATACGAAATTGTGAGTTAATCCTTTAATAAGGCATTTGAAACGATTCCTGCTTAGCTTTTACTTATTAGAATTCTGCTGGTGAATCAAATCCAATTCACCCCAGTGGACAGATAGAGGCTCACTAACAGAGATGGGTATTTGCACACTGTTGACATCAGCCTTGCTCTACAAAAGCTAAATAGTTGTCCGGATACTTCCCAACAGGGGACCTCCTTCCTTCTCTCTGCCTCAATCTTCCCCAGTCCTGGAGTCTGTTCCTCAAGCTTAGAAAGTTCTCTTCTAAAACCTGTGTTTCTATCTTTTCTTCAAGGACCAGCTCATCATTTTCTTGAAATACCTTTGACAGAAGTGAGAGCTCAACGGATTCTGTTTTATCTCAACATTCCTAACACTTGCCTTATGAGAAATAAATGTTCATTTTATGGTGAATAATTGATTAGTGGATAACACCATGGCCTAGGTTTCTGCATAAATATTCAATCATTGTTTTCAAAATATATTTATTGAGCATTTGTTAGACTCTTCGCCACAGAGCTTATGATCTAGGAGAGGAAATCAAGGGAATTAAACAAACAAAGTGTAATGTGTTAAGTATACAACAGGGAAGGGTTGGGTTGTATGAATGGACAGAGAAGAGTTCCTTATTTCCAGTTGGTATTAAGCATTAGAAGTGACTTCCCAAAAGAAATTAAGTCTAATTTTGTATCTGAATGATGAGTGAGGGATTACTGTCTATTTAGAATATTCCAGAAAAGGAAAACAACCTTAAAAAAAAGCCAGAGGTCAGAAAATATATCACTGGATGCATGAGTAACTTATAAGTTCATTTTACCTGCAAAACACAGTGTGATGGCTAATGTCTAAAGTTAAGATTAGAAGTATAGGTCCTGGAGGATCTTGAGATTTTACCTAAGATGAAAAAACACTATAACAATTTATGCATGAGAGTGCCATGATCAAATTTGCATTTTTCAGTGATTATTGTGGCTGGAGTATGGACACTAAGTCACATGTGGTGTAGATGTGAGGGAAAGAAGCGTGGTGCATTCTGGAAGCAGAGATCAGTGGGGGAGCTGTTGCAAGACTCCAAGTGCTCTTTGAAGAAATCCCACAGAGCTCCCTAACCCCTGCCACCCTGAGATGTCTTTGACCAGGAAGAGGGCCCTCATCCGGCCATGCCAGCAACAGGAGAACAGACTTCCAGTTTCCAGGATTGTGAAAATAAATTCCTATTGTTTACAAGCTAAGTAGTCTGTGGCTATTTCGTGATAGCAGCCTAAACAGACCAAGACAGGATCCATGAGCCCAGACCTCTAGGAGCAGGAGAGCGATGTGACCCTCAACTTCCAGAATGGGTCTCAGGCCTGCTAACATCTCATTTAGTCCTCTGGTACCTCCGTAGACTTCTAATGTATGCAATGGTCAAATATTAAGTTGATACAATTTTAAAATGGTAAACCATGGTAACTTTTTAGAGCAGTAAGTAAAAACCAGCACATATGGTATATATATCTTTTTCCCATTCTTTTACTATGACCCTAACTGATCCTTTATGCTTAAATTGGATTTCTTACAGAGAGCTTAGGGTTAGTTCTTATTTTTTTCTTAATCTTACAAGCTGTCTTTTCACTAGTGTGCTTAGACCATTTATTTATTTTTTTAAGATTTTATTTATTTCTTTTTGGACAGAAGGAAAGGGGGGAGAAAGGGAAAGAAACAGTGTGTGGTTGCTTCTCATGTGCCCCCACTAGGGACCCAGCCTGTAACCCAGGCAGGTGCCCTGACTGGGAATTGAACTGGCACCTGTGTGATTCACAGGTTGGCACTCAGTCCACTGAGCCACACCAGCCAGGGCAGACCCTTTATACTTAATGTAATTATCAATATACTTGGAATAAATCTACTATCTTGCTAGCTGTTTTCTATTAATTCTATTTGTTCTGTTTCTTTTTTCCTTTTTTAATTTCCTTTGGACTAATTGTCCATTTTTTATTATTGATTTTCTTATTATTTATATTTTGAATTTTGTTTTTAGTGGTTGCCTTATTTTTTACAGTACATGTGTTGATTTACTCAGGTTCCTTCCGGAATGCCAGATACTGTCTCCCAAGCATGTAAACCAGGATGTTCCCAGCCCTGTGTCCCCACCATGTGTCACCATCATCATACAGTCTGTGTCCATGTCTGCTGTGGCCATGCAAGAACGTATTGCAGCAATAGCTACTATTTCTGATTAGGCAACAAAAAGTTATACTCTAGAGAAATTGAAAGTAAGGGGGGATATATTCTTTCCATTTTGTCCATTTTCAGTAATTTTTACTTCTTTGCAAATGTCCAATTTTCTGTTTCTATTTCTTCTCCCGGAAGAACATTCTTTAATATTTTATGACAGCATGCCAGTTCTCCTGGCAATCAGTTCTCTGTTTAGATTTCAGAGAATAAGATTTTTTTCATTTTTAAAACACATTTCCTCCAAGTAAAGAATTCTGGGTTGACAAGTTTTATTTCAGCACTGTTAAGATGCCACTTCATTGTCTTTGACTTTGCATAGCTTCTGATGAGAATTCTGATGTAATTTTTACCTTTGTATCTCAATATGTAATTTTATTCTTTGTCTACCTTTAAAACTTTATTTTCCTCCTCGACATTTAGAATTTTGAATGTGGCCTGTTTAAGTCTATATGCATGTAAGAAAGGCTTGTTTTTTATTTATTTTTTATTTTTGGTATCTATTCTGCTTGGTGTTCTCTCATATATGGCTTGGTATCTCTCAATAGTTTAAACATTTTTATCCATTCTCTTTTCAAATATTTTCTACTAATCTGAGACCTCATGCATATTTGTTAGACCATTTGTTATTTCTCACAGTTTGTGGATAATCCATTGTTTTTTAACTCTCCACTTTTCAGTTTGTGTAACTTCTATTGACCCATTTTCAGGTTCATTGACTCTTCACAGGTTTAGTAAACCTATGTCAGGTTTACTAATAAAGCCATAGAAGAAATTTATTACCACAGCATGTTTTTTTTTCTAGCATTTCCATTTTATTACTTCTTTAGTTTTTATTTATCTGGTAAAATTACAAATCTTATCATACATAATGAAAACCTTTTCTACTACACTTTTTGAAAATTTAATTACAGTTATTTTAACTTCCCTATATGATAGTACCAACATCTGTGCTATATTTGAGTCTGGTTTTGTTCTGCCTTATAGCAGTGTGTTTTCCTTCCTTCCTTCCTTCCAAGGCTGGACATCTTGCTACAAAGATCTCAAATTCCTCTAGTGTTATCTTAGAGAGGTATTGGTTTTCCAAAGTTTTTTTTTTTCCTTCAATTTCTACTCTGCTGTGAGTTTTATGTCTTTCTTTTGCACAGCACTTCATTGAGGGTTTTCCTCCACGTTCTTGCTCCTCTCCCAGGAGTAGGCAGCAGTTACTTGTTACTGGACCTGTGCTAACATACCTGGAGGAGAGTTTGGAAGTATTCTTTGTTCTGAATTCTCCTCAGTCTCAGGAAGTCACTTTGTCCCTTGATCTAAGCGCTAGTACCTTCTCAGTGGTTCATCCCCATTCCAAGTAGGAAGTCAGGGCTTAGTAAGTATTTTTGACATCCTTTAGGGAGAGAAATTCTTTCTCCTGTGTTCTAATCCTACAGTGGGTTTTAATTAATGTGTTAAGGATATAATGTTCTTCCACTAGTGATTTAAGGTTTTTGTTTCATAGGAGAGACAGAGGAGATGTAGGTGGGCTTTGTCCTTTTCCTGGAAAAGTTGCTGTTCCCTCTACTGCACCATTTTGGATGCTTTTTTAGTGTTTCTTACTCTGTCCCCCATCTTTTTTGGTGAGTACCCCATTAGGTCTGTGGGGAAGAGCCTATAAGTGGGTGTGAACTTGCTTTAAAGTGTTCTATACTCCCTTGCTAGCCCACACTCAGCCTTTTAGCAAATTCATGTTGTGAATTTTAGCTGAATTCTTTTCCCTAGGTCAAGCAATGTATTTTCCAAGGAATCTTCTCAGAATTGCTTGTCTTTTCTTAGATTTAAGAGTCATTATTTTCCCAGAAACTTCAGCTCTCTGAATAGTTCAAGAAAAGATGTAAATTTGAAACCTATATGACAAATTTTTTGTCATTTTGTGAGGGTAAGATTGATGCTTACAGCTTTCTACATTCTCAGCAGAAGCTGTAAATTTGTACGTATATTTATTTAAGCATGGATGTAGCATTCATCAAAGTACACTATAATCTGTGTCATAAAGTAAGTCTCACTAAATTTGAAAAGATTGAATTATATAGAATATGTCCTTTGAACACAATAAAACTAAATTATAATTGAATACTAGTATATCCAGAAAAGCCCCTAATACATGGAAATTTAACAAAAAAAAAACTTCTAAATAATCCATTATCAAAAATAAATCATGAAAAATGAAAAAATAAATGAAACAATCCTTTAAATTAGGTAAACTATAATAAAAATATTACATGAAAATTATTGGATACATCTAAAGACTGTCAAAAGGAATTGATAGCATTAAGTTCTTATATTGGAAAAATATATTAAAACAATATCCTAAGTTTTCAACTTAAAAGTTTATAAGGCAAGGGTAAATACAATCTAAATAAGTATATAATTGAAACTATTACATGAAAGTAGAAAATAGAAAATGAATGCAAAAAAATTAAAACAAAAAGCTGAATTTTAAAAAATTAATAAATTTCTAGGTAGACTGTCCAAGAAAAAGGTATCAAAAAGCAAACTACTAATAAAAGGAAGTAAAAATAAAACAGAACTACAGATTATATAGCTACAAAAGAAAAGAAAAGGGTGTTAGAACATCTTTAAGTCAATAAATTTGCCAACTTGTAAGAAAGAAAAAAGTTTTTTTTGAAAAACATAATTTATCCAAATTGGTTGTATTAGTTTTTATTGTATAAAATGCTACCACAAATGTAGAGTCTTTAAACATCATTTATTTATTATCTATCTGGTCTTTAGATCATCAGTCTCTGTAAAGCCAGCCTAAGCTCTCTGCTCAGAGTCACAGGAAGCTGAACCTAGATATTAGCTAGTCTTTGTTCTCATTTGATGCCCAAAGTCCTCTTTCAAGTTCA
The DNA here is from genome assembly GCF_014824575.4 of Sturnira hondurensis. Taxonomy (NCBI): domain Eukaryota; kingdom Metazoa; phylum Chordata; class Mammalia; order Chiroptera; family Phyllostomidae; genus Sturnira; species Sturnira hondurensis. Next base: position 3,391,880 of record NW_028073027.1, read on the forward strand.
CTGCTTCTTGGCAGAATTTACTTCTGTTAGTATCAAGGCCCTTTGGTTCCTTCCCCAGAGCCATTTCTATTGCATGGTTGTTTACTTTTTCAAAACCAGAAGGACAGTCTCTCTGGTCAGGGAGGGCTCAATTTCTCCTTTAAGCACCCACATGAGCAGGTCCGGCCTGGCACTCTGGAAGAGGGCGTTACACAAGGCAAGTGCACCGGAAGGAAGGAATCTTCAAGGCTACCTTGGAATTCTGGCTCCCATACTGGCCAAGGAAAATAGGGCTCTGAATATTACTAGACTTATTCATGAATTAAATTTATAAGATTTTTCAAAAATACCATCGAGAAAACTCTGTTAGGTTGTTTCACTGGTAATTATAACAAATATTTAGAAATAAAATCAATCTTACACAAATTCTTTTTAGAAAATAAGAAGAAAGGAGCACATCTGGACTTGTTTTATGAAGACAAAATAATCTTGATACCAAATGGCAGTAAGAAGATTACAATAAAGAAAAATAAAGACCAGTATTCTCCATGAACATAGACGCAGGAATCTTGAACAAATTTTTAGCAGATCAAATTTAGCAACATAAAAGATAATATGAGAAAGTTTAACTTTTAGCAACATAAAAGTTAACTTTGACCAGGTTAACTTTATTTCAGAAATATAAGCTAAATTTATCATAAAAATATCTTATTAAGAAAATTCATCTTATTAAGGATACTTATCTTTTTAAGGAAATTAAAAAGAAAAAAGAGGCCATAAACTTCACAAAATTTAACACCCTTCTATATTAGAAACTTTCACCAAATAAGAAATAGAAAAGAATTTACTGAACATAGCAAAAAGCATCTACAACAAAATATAGCTAACATTATACATGTATCATACTTACAATGGTGCAATATGGAATTCTTTTTCATTAAATTCAAGCTCTTACCACCTCTATTTAACATGGTATCCCCAGGTAATATAATGAATCAAAGGCAAGAAAGAAAAAACATCAGTAAAAGGCATAAATGAATAAAAGTAAATCAATTCTTATTTATATGGCATAATTGTTGACAAAAATTAAGGAACTTCAGAAAAACTACTAGAATTAATATAATAAGTAAATTTAACAAAGTACCAAGTTATAAAGCCAATAAAATACATTCTCTATAAAACTGAAAATACAAGAATAATCAAGTATTTCTTCAACATGATCCGGATACTTAGTTTAAAGAAGCAGCTGGTTAGTAATTATGCTTAATGGGTAAGACACTAGGCACAATTTTATTAAATTTAAAATGAATACAAAAATACAATTCACTTTATTTGTGTTTTAAAAAGTTATGCAATATTTGAGTAATACAAAAAATAACAAATATTGTAAGTGAAGAGTCAGAAATGTGTTTAAATACAGATGCTATTAGTGTTGCTCTAGAAAACAAAAATCAGGTAGAATATAAGCAAAAATATAAAACTAGGAATAACATCTTGAATGTGTAAACAAACAGAAACACATCACAGAATGGTATCTAAAGTAGATACTATGTTCTAACCTATAGGAAAATGCCAAATGCTGTAAAGGTGTCATTAATCTTTCCAAGTTAATTAATGCTTAATGAATTAAAATAAAAAATACTAATAAAAATTTTAACTTGAAAAAGATGCTTTAAAAACAAACAAGCAAATAGGTAATAATATTTAGAAAAGGAATTGTAATGAAAGCAGATTTGCTTTAGTAGATGTTATATTTATGACTATAATAATAATGACTACAAAGAGTTTAATGTTGGTAAGTAATAAAAAATTTAATAGAACAGAGTGGATAATCCTAAATAGGCAATAATTCAAATATGAATATAATATATAAATAGAAGCAGCACAAGCCACTGAATGAATGCTGAACTAGTCAATCAAGACATTAGCAAAATCAAGTTAAATTAATGCTTAATTTTATAAATTTTATTTTCATACATATACTTATTCAAATGCACTATTAGTTATTTAACAATATCTCAAACTGCCTCATATATAGAATACGGTTTCTCAAAACTTACCTAATAAGTGTTAAAGCTACCGACTGATGGTGTTATTTTGATAATAATGATCTTGTTTATGTGGAAAAGAGCTGAAAATCACATTTTAAACTTTAAAGTAAAGTCTTCCCATCCCCCAGATTTGGAGGTAATTTTATATTTTATACATCATGCATCTTAAAGACATACAGAACTCTTATTCCATTACTTTATCTAACTACATAAGAATATTTCAACATTAAACTTTTCATTAATTCTATATGTCCACATCAGCAGCCTTTGTGCAGAAGGAAGAATAATTCATTTAACATTTTCCCCTTATTGAAGTGACTGTGGTGGCACTGATTGACAAAATTCGGCAGGTTCAGGTGTGCACCTCCACAGCACACCGTCTCCACACTGTATTGCGTGCGCATCACCCCGAGTCAAGCCTCCTTCCGTCACCATTCATGCCCCTGTACCTTCCTCCACCTCCTCCCGTGCACCCTCCACACTGTTGCCCGTGTCCGTGAGCTTTCTCTCTTTCTTTTTAATCAGCTTTAAAAAACTTAAAAAACTTTGTCTTCAAAAGCAATGTTTTCAAGATGCAGTTTAGAAATGGAATATTTTTTCCATATTTTACCATGGTGTTTAAGAGTTTTGGGAAAAGGAAATTGAAACTTTAATTAATGACATTTAAGTAATCTGTGTCTGGATCCTGCTGGCCTTCATCAAGGGACAGGGACTGGAGCGTATTAATAAGTGTGTTCAAGGGCTTGTCTTTATTCATTTTCTTTTTTAAATAATCTTATTTGAAGCCAAGTTTGAAGATTTGTAAGACAACCAGTGTGTGCTCAGCTTCAGTCTGGGAGTCCGGCAGAGAGAGACGTTATACAAGTAAACTTAAGTGAACAGGGCCCCATATTTACATGTGTAGATTTATCTAGATTGCCCTGAAGTAGGGATGGCTCTTGTGTGCTGATTATTTAGGCATAAAATAAAGTAAAACAAAGAATTTTATAACTATTATGTATGGTGCCTAACAGGAACAGAATTTCTGTCCATATTCCTTGGAGCTTCTTTTCACTTGATCTCTCTCTTCCCTCACGGTTTTGGATAACCCGTTCAGTCTTAAATTCCTCTGTGTGTGAAATATAGAGAACTCACCTGGGATTTGGAAGACCTGGGCTCTCTAATCCTCACTGCCTTTCTGTATGACAATGTCTTTGCCTTCATTATACAGAAAGGGTCTTTGACCCTGCCTACCCATGTATTCAGGAACTTAAGTAAATTATATCTAAAAGCAGTACAGTCTCCAGATTCTGTAAGTAAGGAGGAGGATTTAAGGGAAGATCATTTACATTAAGTGGTAGGATAGCTTTGAAGCTGTGCTTCCCTGGCCTGACACGTAAGAGTCAGAAAAAACACCAGCTGCCCATATCAAAGTATGGGATGGAGGCAGTCCTTCACTCCCCTAGAAGCACCTGCTCTCCGAAGTCTGCTACAGCCCTCTCATTCCACATTTCTAAGATTCTTCCCACATACTCACTCACCCTGCCCACCATGCCGTGCTTTCCAGCTGCCAACACGGTCTGGTCTAGCTGACAGCCTCTAGAGAGAAGCAGCTATACCCAGTGTTTCAAAATACAGACTCTGCAGTCAGACTGCCTGAATTCGAATGCTGGACTCATCCTTTCCTCACTGTAAAGTCTCAGGCAATTTTTTTAGTCCCTATGAACCCCACTTCCTTATCTATAAAGGGGGATATAAGTAGTACTTACATCACTATGTGGAAGTGCATTTGCATTCATCAACGCAGGTAATACTTTAGGGCCAGTGACTCAGATGTAGTAAAGCAGTTAATAAAGAGTCACAACTATTAATATCTATATTGATTCATTTTGGAATTGCTAAATAGATATCTTCTGTAATTCTGTCTGTACTTCCCCTTTTCTTCTTTCTTTCCTCCTTCATTTCCTGCTTTTCTTCTTTTCTTGTTTCTCTTCTCATCTTCCTCTCTCTGTTTCTCTTTCTTTTTCTTCACCTTTGTCTGCCCCTGCTTTTCTAGAGAAATGTTGTAGGAGGCCTGCACTTACTTGCCAAGTACCTTGAGTCAGTCTGGCTTGATCAAGCAGGCCAGGGGCCAGGGGCCTTGCTAAGCCTCTGGGGTGTCTAGGCTATGCTCATTGTGAGCATCATCGAGCTGTGAAGACTGCCAGGAGCAGATTTCATTAATCCTACCATCCGTAGGTCCAAATTCATTGCAACTAATACAATACCGGTTTTTCTAACTATGCCAACATTTTCTTGACACCGTGTATGACCTCCTGTTCTTTCTCAACAAAAGCTGGCAAGCACAACCCAGCAGTAAAGTACAACAGCCCAGCAGGCCACAAAATGCTGGGTGCACCCATGCTGAAATGAATAGCACATTCCAAAGACATCCACAGCAGTTCAGAAGGACAAATAATGAAAGAAAGAATGCAGAATCATGTAGAGGAGCGAGTAACCCTCTACGCCACCAGACTTTCATGTCAATCTTCCCTACATTGAAAAGCGTTACACAAGGCAAGTGCATCAGAAGGAAGGAATCTTCAAGGCTACCTTGGAATTGGTAGTCACCTTGGAAGGTGACTGCTATGCTGGAATCATTGGCAATTCTGATGCTAGTGCATATTTTGAGATGCTGTTCCTACGTGTCCCCATCAGACTGTATCCTCACAGAAAGAATCGCTTATGTCTTCCAAAGGGGTCAAGTAAGAAGCTATATATATATATATTGTTTATATATATATATATATGAAGCTATATATATATTGTTTATAGGCATATATCTATATATGTAGATAAATATATAGATATAGATAAATATATATAAATATATGTATTTATTTATTTATACTTATAGCTCAGATTTGAGATTAAATCAGACTGAAAGGATCTCTATATGTACAAGAAAATATGCAAGGAAAGGTGAAGTTTGTTAGTTTCAAAGGCTTTAGTTTTCCCCTCCTGTGTTATGAAAATATGTATATTAAACCAAACTTCCTGTTCTGTATTTAACTTTGATAAGCACAGGCAGCACTTTTATTTTCTGGCCCAAATACCAAACCTTCCTTGAGGGCCTCCCTAGCAGTATGACTCTAAGACTGTTAATGAAAAGGGAAAACACTGAGACAAACAGTTGAGATGGTCTGACCAGGGTTGTCCAACCTTTTGGCATCTCCGAACTACACTGGAAGAAAAAGAATTATCTTGGGCCACACATTAAATATGTTGTGACACATAATCACAAAATAACATCATAATGTTTTAAGTAAATTTACGATTTAGTATTGGGCCACATTCACAGCCATCCTGGGCTGCATATGGCCAGCGGGCCACAGGTTGGACACCCCTGGATGGCTGTCCAATACAATGATGAAACAATAGTATATCCCAGTTATCGTCATAGGACCTGGGCAAAAAAGAAGAGAATAATACAGGGAACTTAAATATCTGCCCTTAAAGGCTTACACTCTAGTGAGGGTGACAGACATTAAATAAACTAATAATTACAAAATGTAGGAATTGCCATACAAATGTTCAGAGTTCCACAGGGGAAAAAATTCGGAAGGTGTAATTCAATCTGAGCAGCACAGGGGAAGGTTCGCCCGAGAGAAAGGCTGCATCTGATTGCAATGTGTAGAAAGTATATAAAAGTCTAAGAACTAAAACTGCCATGTGGAATTATTAATAAATTTATCAATGCTAACATTCAATTTCTTCAAATAAAGCTAGCTGAAAAAGAAAAGCAGTTTAATGGCGTTTGGTGTCTAACCTTCTCAAGGATCAGAAGCATTTATTGCTACTTATTGAACTCACAAAGAAAAGCTGCTGTTTTCTTCAAATCTCCAGGCACCAAGGTTTTATTCTAAAATTTTATTCCTCCTGGTACTTTCACTGCATTTAGCATAGACTTCCATGCAGAGTGGTCCTGGCAAATACCTGCATGATGGTGAGGACCAGTGAGGAAGGCTTGCACAAAGCTGAGAAATTAAATGAAATGTAGGAATGGACATAATGGTGGCTCAGAAGGAAAAGGAGTATCCTGTAAATTGGTAATAGGGTTTAGAAAGGAAGTTTTCTTGGAAATTAATTCTTGAATCTAACTATTCACATTTACCTGTGCTTATGATGCACTCTTTAGTCAGCAAAGGAAAGTCTGGTTATTTAGCCCTTCATAGAGGTGAATTCACAGAGATCTGTAGTGATTATTAAAAGATGAGAACTTCCCTGGCTGGTGTAGCTCAGTGGATTGGGCTCAGGTCTCCTGTGAACCAGATGATCACGGTTTGAATCCCAGTCAGGGCACATCCCTGGGTTGCAGACCAGTTCTCAGCAGGGAACGCACGAGAGGCAACCATACATTGATATTTCTCTCCCTCTGTCTATAGCCATACCACCCTAAAGGCGCCCGATCTCGTCTAATCTCGGAAGCTAAACAGGATCGGGCCTGGTTAGTACTTGGATGGGAGATATTTCTCTCCCTCTCTCCTTCTCTTCCCCTCTAAAGATAAATAAATTTTTTTTAAAAAGATGAGAACTTGGACTGCCTTGCTATTTTGAAAGAATGTATGCACCTGTATCTTCATTGCAGCATTATTTACAATAGCCAAAGTTTGAAAGCAGCCCAAGTGTCTATCAGAAGAAAAAGGCTATAGTACATTTGCACCATAGAATATTACTCAGCTGTAAAAAAAAAGAAGAAGAAAAGAAAATCTTAACTTTTGCAACAGCATGAATGGACCTGGAGAGTATCATGTTAAATGAAATAAGCCAGTCATATAATTAAAGGTACCATATAATTTCACTTATATGTGGAACATAATGAACAAAGAAAACTAACATATAACATAGAAACAAACTGATAGGTACAGAGAACAGACTGACAACTGTCAGAGGGGAAGGAATGGGGGGGGTTGTATGAAAAAAGGTGAAGGAATTTAGCAAAAAAGAGAAGAAAATCATGTAGACACAGACAACAGTATAGTGATTAAGAGACAGAAAAGGGTAAAGGATAGATAGACAGGAGAGGGTAAAGGAGCCGGGGTGAGGATAAATGGTGATGGAAGGAGACTTGACTTTGACTCTGAACACACAATACAATGTACAAATGATGTCTTATAGAACTGTATGCATGAAACCTATATAATTCTATTAACCAATGTCACCCCAATAAATTTTAAAAAAGGAGAGAACTTGAGACATGGAATGAAGTGTTACAATGTGATGCCCATAATGAAATATCTTCACTGAAGGATAATGGACTTCACTATGTAAGAACATTGTATGTCATTAGGGGTTTCTAATAAAGGTAAATTATAAATAATGGTGTTGTTATAACCTACACAGGGGAACTGGGTTCATAGCTGTACATTTTGATCAAGTTACTTAATTTCCAGAGTTGAAGCCCTATTTAGAAGGTATAATACTTGATTGTTTTTATACCTTGCTTTTTTACATTCAGTCCCTCATTTAATTCTGGCAGAATAACTTATGATAGAGGTCTTATCAACCTTATTTATGGATATGTAAATGGAGACTCAAATTGCTTACTTATTCAAAGTTGTCTAAACTGAAACAATTCCAGAAACAAAATAAAACTCATAACTTTATATTCTCATTCAAAACTGTATGCATGTTCCAGTAAGTCATCCTCTGAGTATCAGATTAATTGTATTAACTTTATTATAGATTACAGCAATACCTTTACTTATAGTTATATTTTATGCATATTTGAAAGTGTTTAATAAATGGTAAGGTGTTGCATACATATGACATACTATGTGATCACTAAAGAATCAGTCCATTAATTAATTGATGTATGTATTCTCTCATTTTTTAACAAACCCTTTAAGAATGCCCTGTAAATGTTTCATCACTGTTCTAGACACAAGAGGACTATGAGGTACCATTTAGCAATTTAGATCTAGAGTTATCATTTGGCTTATATTTCATCATTATATATTGGCACACTGATCTATAAAGCAATCATTTGCCAGACAATCACCCATGAATGATTACTTACATTATTTGTTGCAGTACAGATGGACATTAGTGATCCCAGATGCTGGATTTTAGTCACTGAGGTCACTTAGTTATTGGGCTTAGAAGTATCTACTCATCTACATCTACCCTGTTACATTTGATTGCACCCACTGGAATAAAAATAGATTACTGCATGCTGGTGTGCTCTGACCTGGTTAAATACACAAGAAAATGACAGCTTTTTCAATGAATTGGTTTGAAGATAAGCAGCAAATACTTATATTCCTTTAAAGTATTGTTTCCAAAATCTCTGAATTAGAGATTTGCTGAATTACTAGGGACTGTAAGTAACTATAATTTCACCATCTACTACATTTCTGAATGCTTCAGAGTCTATCGAGGGTCTCCAACTGAAGTTTTTAATTTTCGTATGGACAAGAAACCTTTCTCATCCAACCAAAACTGACAAAGTTTTTAAGTAACAAGCACATTGTTGGCTAGGTTGGCACTTTCTAATGATTATTAATTTTACATTTGGCCTAAACTCCAAAGTGCATTTAATGGTTACAAATGATATAAATTAGCTGTCATTTTTTAAATTAAACAACATTATTTCATGACCAGGGCGAGCATTCGCAGAAAAGAACCACCAATTTAAATTATGTCACCAAATGTGAAGCAGCCACTTCTGCTTACTTTGTTTACTAGCTTAATTTACTAAGCACTTTTACAAAGATATTTTTTCCACTAAAGTATATTATAGATGCCTATTTAGGTAAATTAGATGATAGACTATTTCCAATATTAGGCCATATTTGTCCTATAGAAATGGAAATTTCAAATGGCTCAGCTTAATATGTGGTTTTGCTCATGGGGCCGTCTTAGTCGTGCCAGCCTCCCCGCGTCTTTCATGAACACTGTTCCTCTAATGGAGCCACTTAAAATGAAATAGAAAAGTTTTGACAAACACTCTTCCCTTTTCTCCCTCTAATGGAATCAATGTTTCCATATTGGCAAGTGTCTTATTGAACTTCTACAAAGACTAGCTCTTCCAACCACAGTAGGCAAAGAAATTCTGGTGGAAGATTAATGCTGAGGAGACATTTTTGTTTCCTCACCACATGGAGATGGGAAAAGGCATAGGGAGAAGACTGTGGACTACATGGTTAAGTCTGACAGAGAAACGCAAATTATAAAAGACAAAGACATATTTGCATACTTGGAGTTCATTACAACAGAGCATTTTGGCCACAGTGTCAGCAGTAACGTGAACAAACTCCCAAACTCTGATAATTATAAAAAAGTAAACTTAGTTTCTCAAACGAGATTATTAATTAAAATTATTTGTTTTTGTATTTGAATGCCTAGTCACAATCAATTTTGCTTATTTTATATTTGAAAGCCATTTTAAAATGGGCACCATTTCTCATCCCTGTAATAATAATTGTTTTTCTTTTGTATGACTTAGAATTGTTTTGAGTTAGAGGGTCATGTACAACTTCATGGTCCTCTAGCTGGCCTCGGTAAGTTAGGATCCACAGAGTTCCAATTATGGATTAGCAAATTCTGTCTTCCTCCAGTCACCTATTTCTGGCAGCACAGACTGTTTCATCTTAGATGAGCCCGGCTGGATATAATGGGCAATGTTTATGAAGTAAAATGGAAGGTAATGGACCAGCACTGGAAAAGCTGATCCATGACCAGGTTGTTCTGATCCTTCATAATCCTGTCGCTGACCTACTTGGCAAGTTAAATTCACCGTCTTAATCATGCATAACGGGGGTCACTTAAACATTAAAGAACCGAAACTTCTCTCCCTCACATCCTTTGACATAGACTAAACCTGTTGCTCCTCTTTGGTCGAGCATGAGGGAGGGTGTGGGTGTGTGCACACATGGGGGAATGTGTGTGTATGTACATGCATACCTAAAGTGGGAAGTGATGATCTACTGAAAAAAATGGAGCCAAGTTTTATGTTTCATATGTCCACTTTCTATAAGGACATATGTAAGTGGAAAACATCAAGTTAACCTAGAATGCCAATAGGTATATCTTGTCTTACTCAATAATTATCAAATCCTCTATGTCTGAAATGTCTCACTTCTTCTCTTAAAATATACATAAGGGTATTTGTGTATATATAGTGAAATTGATCCTTAAAGTGTTAGACAAAAGAGGAGCAGAAAACTGATAAGGATAAATAATGCAGGATTTATACTTTAGGAATAAACTTAAAATACGGCACCAATATGCTGTTAAATAAATGGCTGTTGGATGCCAGGAAAAAAATCGTAGTCCAAAATTAAGCGAAGTAAAACTTTCAGAAACACCAAGGCAGTTGGTGAAGGAATGCTTAGAAAAGTGGGCATACTATATTGGATTTAGTAAATGAAGCCAAAAAACACAACAGTTAATTATATTACAAAAGAGAGGCCCTATGCTGTTGAATAAGTAATAAGCAATGCACTGATGAGAGAGGAATTAATGTATTTGAAAAGCTCAGTGATAGCCATCCACTCTAGGTCAGGGAGGAGGGTAGAAGATGCTAAGAACTGGGCTCACTAGTAGCGATAGGGGTATTAGGATCCTAACACAGAGGAGGCCAAATGGCAAGTTTGAAGTTTTGGTGATGGGTACCAAAGTCAGTGTGCAGCCCAAGAACTGTGAAAATGATTCAAAGGACACAGTATTTCTATGGGAAAGATGGTCAGCCAACAAGAGTACAGCAGCCACCCCAGTAAAATGGCTTAATCTCCTTCATAGTTTCCAGATCTGAGCCAGTTCTCAAACCCCATTATTAACTCATTCAGTAATGGAGAGGCTGAGTACCCATGAGAAATGACTTTGAATATCTTTGCATGTTTGCACAGTTATGATTCCCCTCAACCTCCCTAAGGACTTATGACTGTTTAATCAGCTAACTATACACTGTAAAAACGTACACTGTGAATGCTGTGTCATTTTGAGAACTGCAGAGTTCAAGCTGATGTGAACACTTGAGGACCTAAGTCATTATCATGGTCCTGCTGTGAAAGTGGGTACATTTGAAGACCTGAGCATATGAATTCTGTCCAAGCTGGTATTGAGTCCACTGGGTCTGCAGACACCCCAGAAGTTATTTCTCTAGTCCTTGAACACATCATTGAAATGGACATATTTGGTTGTTGAAAGAAGCTCATAATAGCTTGTGGGGCCAGAGTTGTTGAAGCTGGAAAAATAAAATGGAAACCTCTGAATCTGTCCCCCAAACCCACACCTGCACAAGATGACACATCAACCCCCCCAATAGGAGTGGATATGCTGTGCAAAGATTTTTTATTATACCTTAACACCCACTAGAGATAATCTTCCATGGAAGAGGCCCCATTAACACTGCAGTGCGTTAGCAGCCTTGTGACAGAAGTTAAATACAAGTGGAGCAGCCTTGATGGTAGACATTAAGGCTATGCATACACAGACTCTTCAACATAGTCTATACCTGCCCAAATCTGACCTAGGCCTAGCTGTTGCTCAATATCAATCTACCATCAATGGAGACCAACACAGAGCTCCTGTCCCATCTTTCAAGGAGACCAATTAGCTATTTGGTTTCAAGTTGACTACATTGGACACCTTTCACCAGAAAAGAACAGCAATTTTTGGTAGGCCCGAAACAGACAGGGGTAGGTTAAGAATAGTATAGGAAACAGAGAAGGCAAAGAACTTGTATGTATGACCCACAGACATGAACTAAGGGAGAAATGCTGGAAGGAGGGGGGTGCAGGGTGGAGGAAAATGGTATAACTGTAATAGCATAATCAATAAAATATACTTAAAAAAGAAAAAAGCAGCAATTTATTGTGGCTAAAGTAAATACATGCATTAAGTTATAGGCCCGCCTTTGTTGTCAGGGTTTTGGCCAGCACCACTACCTAAGGGCATATAGAGGTTTCCGATCTACCACTTAGAATACTGAGTATTCTAACAAAAGGAAGCCACTTCAAACTGGAAGAGATATGTGGGCATGTGACCCATCTCATACCTACTACTCTGCTAACAAATAGAGTAGATGCAAATGAGGTGCCGGCTTGGAGCCGATAACCCGCAAGGGTGACATGCTGTCCTCCAGGATGTGGTTTATACTCTAAACCAGCACTTTTCAACCTTTTTCATCTCATGGCACACATAAACTCATTACTAAAATTTTGTGGCACACCAAAAATATTGTATTTTTTGCCAATCTGACAAAATAGGTATAATTTTTATTTATTGATAAAAATTAATAGTTATTACCTGCTCTTTTTGCTCCCAAGTGACTTTTTTAAAAAAAAGATCAAATGCCTTTATGTGTAAATAAGGACTTCTGGTACCAAGAATTAACCAATCAGACACAACCTTATTATGCAACGTGATCAATAAGATACAACTCTATTATATGACCTATGTTTATGGTTTGAGACAAGATATTCACACTGGATGGCTACTGTTGTGTTGGCTATTGTAATTTATTTATTTGACAGTCTAAGGGAGAAGAGTTCCATGCCCCTGACTAAATAAATAATCAAGTATTGAACGTTTTAAAAATTCTTGCAGTGCACCAGTTGAAAATAACTGCCCTAAATCAATGACCCATTTTATGGTGCTCTGCCCCGATTAGGTAGATTATGTGGGTCCCAAAGCAAAAGAAGAGGAGTTAAGAATAGCCCCATGTATCCTCACTCTCAATGACTAACTTGGAGAATTTATGACTTAGTCTCTGTTCTCTACTTCTGCAAACATTACAGTAAGAGTTCCATATAATGTTATGCTTTTGTTGCTGTGATTTGGGCTATGTATGCCAAGAGAGTAACAAATAAGGAAAATAATCACAACATTGGCATGAGTAGTTTATTCTGTTAATCAGCATGAGAGTGGGCTTTTCTTACATGATAGTGATAAGGAGAGGAGAGAATGTTTTTCATCATAACTCTTAGTAGTCTCCTGCCTATTTTGATGTAGATGGACACGTGCATCAGCCACAGCTAACTGCGATAAAAAGATCATGGTAAGCAAAGCCTCATACCAAACAAGGATAACAGTCTGAATCACTACACGGTAAGTCACCTAGAAAAGCAGAAGTTCTAGAAGAACTTCAGGGGCATCTGGAATAAATAGTATACAAGAGAGGTAATGAGTATTAGCTGCAATTCCAAGAAGAATTGTTACATGTGCACTGTAGTTTTAAAATTATTCTTAGTTCCTGCAAAAAAAGAACAAAGTTTAACAAGAAAACTATAGGAGCTGTTTGCAGATGGAATGGACTTACTACTGAGGCAAGTGTATCTGAACAGGAAAAGGAGGAAGTTGTAGAAAATGCTGCAAGTGATGCACCACACAAAAAGTGCACCTCTCATGGTCGAGGCACTTGTTCTCCCAGCTCTCCAGGAGTGGACTTCAGCTGCGGAAAGCTGCCCTACCCAAGGATAAACCCATTTTTAAGGTCAATATACAAAAATCCGGCTTCTTGCTCCAATTCTGAAGGGACAACTCAGCTCCAGGGCTCCCCATTTTTTTATCGAAGGGTTCATTTTGACTGCAACGTCATCCAGTTTTCCTCTTCTCCCAAACTTTCACATATTTCTCAGAGATGTGTTATTCTAGAGAACACTTTAGTGAAAACCTTCTGCATGCAAATTTCTGTTTACTAAAGAACCTGCCTTAGGGCACAAGGTCACACATACTATAAGTATAGTATAGTATGTGCGACAACCAGAATTAAAACTCAAACTTCAGACTCTCATTGCAATGCTCTTTCCTCTACATTATATCAATAAAATTTTTCAATGTTTTTATCTATGCTATAATACAATGACATATAAATTACCTGTTTATACATTTGTGTTTCAAACTAAGGTATAAATTTCTTGAAGACAACATATCACAGATATACTTACTTTCTAAATTGATCATATTTAGTGTCTCATTTTAAGCACCCAACTAACCTTGTATTCATTCAAAAAATAACTATAATGATAAATATTTTCTAATTTATTTGAAAAATATGCTATAATAAATTAATACAAATATTTTTACAAGAATGGCAGTGTGTTAGAGGAGTTGTTAAGAATGTACTGCTGTCCTTTCTGACTTTTCTATTATTACTACCAATAAGAGGCTATTTACATAACTTATTGTTCTGCTCCCCTCTTTGTCTTCTAGGTGTATTGCAATCTTTATCTTCCTAAATTACAATTATGAGTAAATAATTCTCTTTCTTAAAAACCTGATAGCTCTGACTGGTGTGGCGCATGGGTTGAGCATCATCCCACAAACTGAAAGGTTGCAAATTCAATTCCTGGTCATGGCACGTGCCCAGGTTTTGGACCAGGTCCGCCATTGGGGGCATGGAAGAGGCAACCAAATGATGTTTCTCTTGCACATCAATGTTTCTCTCCTTCTCTTTTTATCTCCCTTCCCTCATCTAAAAATAAATAAGTAAAATCTTTGTTAAAAGCCTGACAAATCTGTTTTTATAGGATAAACTAAATCTAATATTTTTTCCTGAATGTATAGATCATTGTTTTACATAATATTCTATTAAAGTGGTAATAATACAGTTATTACCACCGTATTTTTCAGTTTCATTTCACTTCACTTCATGTACCCTAAATATCTTTCTCACGATTTTGTTCTCACAATTTCCTTTCCTCTCAAATGTTTACCCAATCTCCATTAGTCAAAACTTTAACCATATTTAGGGCCCAGATTGAACATCACTGAATCAACCCTCATTCATATTGCCTATCTCAAGCTACAAGTAATTTCTTTCTATAGTAAGTATACATGTTACCATTTTATTCTCTTCTGGAATGTACCATTTTAAAACATAAGTATTACACATAGCTTTATTTTTCTTATGCCCTCTGTCTTTCCTTTTATCCATCAAAGTATTATCTTGTGCATGTTAGTTACCATGGAATGTTTACTGAGTGAATGAGATCTTGACAACGTAATAGTCAAATGACCCCATGGAACTGATCAGTCTCCCTTAAGACATATGTGTCAAATGTATTTAATGATGCTTACATGGCAAATTGCATAAATAATGAGGCAAGACTTTAGGGATAGAAAATATTTCATTAGAAATTGAAAGAAGGGAAATACCATGAAAAGAAGATATTGACACTGAAATGGATCCTTGATTCTTGCCTAAATTTGATACCTACAGTGATGAAAGTGAGAAAATACAACATGATATATTTTCATAAGTTCACTGCCTTACTTAATAATGCTATTGTCTATAGTCATACCACCCTGAGCATGCCCAATCTTGTCTAATAATGCCATTAACATTAGCATAAATCTAACTTATATCCTAAAAAATTGTATCTCTAATTGCTCTGGTGTATATATATTTGTGTTCTGGCCTTGTAAATGTGCCATAAATTTGCTTGTTTTCAGACATTCAGACATTTTTAATGGGCTATAGCATGGCTTTAATCCTAATATTCAGCAGTAATGGTACTTACAGTAGCCTACTTTTCTTTGGGGGAAAGGTAGTCATGAGAATTGTTTAGTACCTTGCTATATACTTTATTTGGACGTGATTAGAAATAAAATGGAAAACAATTACCCACTTTCTTATGCTTCTGAACAGCTAAAATGCAATTTCAGGGGCCAGTTTCAGCACCTTGGTCAGAGCAATGGGATTAAGAATAATTTTAGACATTTGTACACCTTGAATTCAACAGAGCAATTATTGTTTCTCCATACAAGCAAGTATATATTCCAAAGTGATTGGCAAAGGGATACAGTACCCAGCTATAACAATTCTTTAAGTATCCACTAAAGTCTTCAGGCAGTTTTACCTTAAATTTTAAAAAATCGGAGACATTAAAATTACCAGCAAACTGACAATAAGCAGAGGACAGGTGGGAGGGGATAATGCGGGGGGCGGGGGGAGTTCAGGAATGTCTATAAGGACGTGGACGAATCCAAAGGGGACAAAACCAAGGGGTGAGAAGTAGGGATGGCTGGGGTGGAGAGGAGTGGGGGGGGGGAATGGAGACAACTATACTTGAACAACAATTTTTAAAAAGTTTTAAAAATCAATCATAGAGAACCTCATACTGCAGAAAACATGATCATCGAATCTGATATGTTTTACCTTCCTATTATAAAAACAAAGACTTCTACTTAGGTTATTATGTAAACTTGAAAAGTTACATAACAAAAAGGAAGGAAATATAATAGTTTCATTTTTTGTGAAAAATATGTATTTGCATGTGGAAGAAAAAAATGAGCAATATACAGAAATGATGTTCACAGTGCTTTCAGAGTTATGGTTGTTCCTTTTGCTTATGTTTGTTTTCGAATCTAATTCCCATTAGCATGCATGATTTAGAAATGATACATATTCTTTGTAAAAGTAAATCATTAGCTTCCCTTCACAAATTTAAGGTGAAGCAAAGCCTTACAGAGATTATAAAGTTAATTAGGTAATCGTACCTTATAGGGTCAATAAATATTTATGGCAGCAGTGATAACAAAGACCAACCTGCAAGCCTAATAATATTGTGGGAAAGAGTCAAAGTGATTTGGTTGACCATCACTCAGTCTTAGTTCCTGCCCAAATTCCCCTTTCTGTTTGTGCTTGTTACACAAGCCATGTGCATTTGTGGTAGATGGTTTTGAAAATCTCCTCCAGTTCTCGTAATTTGTACTTCCAGGCTTCCATATTCTGTATTGATGCTTTTCTTTAAGGGCGATCATGATCATGATAATGATAATAATTAGCATTTCTGTGTGCTTACTATGTGTTAGAAGCAATTCTAAATATTTCAGTATAACTCATTCAATCTTTGCCTCAAAACTTGAATTTGTTACTATTATTTTGCCAACATGACAAATGAAACAAAGTCCTAAACAGGTAAAACAATATGCCTAGAGCCACAGAACTATTTGTGGAAAATGGTTATCCATTCTAGATTACAAAGAAATAAAACTCTTTTGGAACACATTAATTGCTATTTGTAAGTTTTGATGGAATCTAGACTAATGTGGAGGTTGTTTTAACTGGTCCTTGTAGAATTAAAGGCTCAATGTTCAAAAAATTACTCCAAATGTCAATAGTCCTCAGTATTGGTTAAAATAGGCTCCAAAGCTTATTGATTAGATTACAAAATTTATAAGATTAGACACATAAAATGGACACTTTCTTAATGCTTTCCTACTTAACAAGATTAATATTATGGTAGAGAGAGTGATGTGTTTTGTTCTTTCATATTTTATGCCATCTATTTCCCGCCTGATAGGGGGTTAAAATTGTCATGGTAGTAATATAAATGGAAAAAAACTGTTGTATTTCAACTTTGACACTGAAAATAATATTGCAATATAATAAGAATGACAACCATACTGCAGGGAGAGAAAATTACTTCCTAGGCAGAGTTGTAGGATTGATTATATATGAGCTGGAAGAGAAAGTAGGGAGAAAGGATCAGGAAAGCAAATGGCCAGATATTTGTCACAGTATCTAACCTCTTAAACAGCAGAAATGTGTTAAAAGATTAAGATGAATGGCGATGACATAGATTTGAAAGGGTGTCTGTTTTCCCTTTGAGAATCCACAGGGAAATTGCATCTAGCCTCTTTCTTACACAGCAAAGTAAATTCACCTCCTTCTCCCTTCAGAAAGTTGTGTCTCATACCACATATTTTTACCTACTCACATGCACACATGGGTGTTTTAATCATTGTATAGTATAGACTTTGGCTGCGTTTTACATTAATCAGTAAGCAGAAGCAGTATTTAAAATTGAGTAAAGGTTATTATATTAATCTTAATAGTGGTATTATTTTATTCAAAAATGATGAAGAATTAGGAATGCATAATTGGATAGTTAATAGAATGATCTAATTAACTGAGGTTCTGGAATGTTTACTTCCCATGGCTTAAAATTCATCATCTCATATAAAAACAAATGGCTCAAGTATTTGTTGTGTAAATCTAATTCAGCCACATAATATGTATGTATTTTTTGCTTTGCTTTGCAAATACTGGATTATTCAGCACTTTGGAAGGATGAAAAAACATAATATGTTCATCACCATGACCTTTGTGTGTTTTCTTTGCTTACTGGCTGTCTTTAGCTTTCATGCAAATTATTTTGGTTTGGACATTGACAGAAACATAAATGAGAAAAAAAATATGTCACCCAAAGTTCTCCTTTTGTCCACTGCTCCTCACTCAAAACAGTTTCATTATTTACCTTATTTCTGTTTCTTACTTTTTTATCTATATATTTTAATTTAAATGTTTCATGTAATAAATTTACAATCATGTTTTTGCTTTTGAAATTTAATATATATATATTTCACAACTCATTTCTCTTAAATATAAAATATAAAATGTAAAGTTTATAAATGCATATGCAAATGTAAAATGCAATATGGTATTAGGGGAAGTTTTATAAAACTTTAATTTGAGGTTGATCAATTAATAATAGAAAATCCATTTATCAATATTTTGCATGGAAGCAGTTTTTGACAATTTGCATCTTTTATCAAACTTTAAAAAATCTCTAAGTGATGATAGAAAAAGTATTGGAGAAAAAACATTGATATTGCTTCATAGTTCTAGATGGGATATAACTTTCTAATATTTCAAGCAAATAGAAAACACAAAGCAAAACATTAAAATATTCAGATATATAAAGTGACTTGAATATGCTCACGATGACACAAATCACTTGTTCTTTACACTTTCTAATGTCTTGAAGGATAAAAGAAGAAAAATGGGATTGAAAAATTAATTTATTTTGTTACCCGCAATAATTATGAATATCCACAATATTTGAGATTTATCTCTTCCTTTGATCATAAATTACCCATAAAATATGGTCTTTGAGGAAAGAGCATGGATATCCTCTATAATAAAAAATGAATATTTTCAGAATCAACCACTTGGAACTCAAAATTCAAATCTCTTTATCAATTGGCAACGCATTGGTGGTTCAGTTGTAGAATTCTCCCCCTCTCTAAAAATAAATGAAATCTCTTTTTTAATGTGTACTAAAATTTAAAAAAAAGAACTGCTGGTAATATCTGCTACTTTCCATACCTTCGTCTGTGAAAAGTCTGCCTGACACAGTCTTGAGAAAAAAAGGACATTTACAAGAAATTATAAAAGTTGGACTCCTTTACTAGTTACTATACTAAGACCAAGGTAAATAAGCATGAAAAATGATGACTGAGTTGTTTTACTTTAAAGATGCAAATAACATATCTTAGTTATTATCTTTAATCTTTGTGGGCTTGTATGCTGTATTTCTCTTCTACTATTAATAAAGCACTTGTAGAGGTTCTAACATGTCTCATTGTTCAGAAATTTCTGCTGCATTTTAAGAATAGATATTTTATTTTATAAAAATCTACCCTGCCACCATCTGGATTAGTCATTATTCCCTGAATATTTCTTACATTTTTCCCTGTTGAGGTTTTATTCTCCTTTTTTGCCTCCTGTTTCCATCCCTATTGATGCAATCCTAACTTTACACTAACGAATGTCTCCTACTTCATGCCTTCAGTGAATCATTTCCTAGTTTCCCTTCACTCACCAAATTGTAAACATTTAAGACATGAGCCCTAGTCCCTAGAACATAAAATTGCACTATGAATGTAATGGGAAAGCAATTCACATTTATTGATTTGAATCAGTAGAAATATGTAACATGTTTTAAAATATTGTATTTTATGAAGTATGAAATTTTTCACTCAGTAATTAAGTTGAAATTGATTTCACTCTGTGTAAAGGCTGTGACAAATGACAGTCTTATCACATGGTCCTTATACATGGTCCTGAAGAATTGCAAGATTATCTCACGAACTTACTAGATAGAGCAAACATTATCTCCATTTTACAGGTGAATACACCAAGGTTGAGGAAGGTTAATCTAATTTCTGAGGTTGTACAGCTGTGATTGAAGGAGCCTGATTTGTTGACTAAAGTCCTTTCTTTATCTGTAATATCACTACATTGTAGGAAAGGAAAGTATAAATCTTTTTCTGTATTTTGATTTAATAGCACTAATACTGTAAATAATAGACAATCTTCTAGAAGTCCATGCCCAGGTCATTCAAAGTATGCTTTTTATATTCATCAAATGGCTCTTCTAGGTCTTCAGCCCTTTTTTCTTTTTTTTTCCTAACAAAATTGCTCTAAAAAAATTCATCCTTTATAATCTCAAAAGAAATCAGCATATCAATTAAAACTATTACAGAAATTCAGAGTAAGGACAACACAAGGGGCTCCATAGATTGTGGTTGATCCTTAAAATCAGGAGAAGGAAAGGCCCAATCTCTGGCAATATGGTGCTCTCCTCCCAAAGGAGGCTGAGATTCCTGGGACGCACGCACAGCTCTGTTGATGGACAGGGCCATGGGCTGCACTGTGCAGACGCCACTTCCAGGTTCCACACGAAACGACTCCCCTATGGCCAGGATGGGAGAAGAATGACTCTGGCTCGTCCGAGGTGGAAAATCTCAAGAGACCAAAAATGAAAAGAGGGTCCATTTTGGCCTTTTGCCTGATTATAAAGAGAGGTTCTAACTTCTGATTGCACACTCGTTAAGTGGGCCTGAGAGATCATTACTTTTAGAAAGCTCCGGGTTAGGGATCTGCGATCTTGGGCCTCATCGCAAAGGAGTCAGCCATTGGGTATTATAGACTCTTGGAATGAGAAATTACCTGAAACACCCTTTCTATCCTTTATTTTTTTCAGATTAAAAACCTGAAAAAGATATGGGGAAAAATCTGCTGTATCCTTGAAAATGTATCCTTTAACTTCTGATTTCCAAAATAAAGGATACAATGCTCCTCAAGCATTAGAAAAAGTAAGATCAGCATTGTACATATCCTTCTTCAAATATTTCAGTTTCCCATAGAGTTGATTACCCTTACAAATTGACAAGAAAGGAAAGGGAGCAATGCCATCACCTGAACAGTTACAAAATCTATGCCTTATGTGAGAGGAGGAAGGGAATTCGTAAGCATTGTTTATGAACTGCTGCTTTAGGCCTTCATAATACCAGCAGTAAGTGGGAGAGGGTTTCATTTCCCTTTTAATTTGCCTAACGTTTTCTAATTGAAGAAGCATATTAATATTTTGTCCATGAGTAATCTACCTTTTTCATCCTACTTTTTTGTCCCAAATTTCTGCAATATTTTTCAATTTGTATAGGTTTCTTGTGAACAATACCTTTTAACAATGATGGGGTTAAGAGAGGCTCAAAACCCTCCGATGAATGAGAGTAAAAACTTGAATTCCCTCAATACTTTCAGGCTTCTAGTTTTCAAGCCTAAAATAGTATATAACACACAGCAGACTGTAAGTACTGGTCTTAAAACATCACCATTGTGTGACATAGCAGAAAGAGAAGTGGCCTTATATAAAACAGAAAACTGTACTTGAGTAAGAATTAAATAAATAAATAAATAAATAAATAAATAAATAAAGTGAATCAAAATGCTCTAAAAAAAAGTCAGTGCCAAGGTCACCTCAGGCCTCAGTTATTTATTATGATATTATCCGTGTAACACTTAGATTCTCCCATCATAAAATGGGACTCAAGATATCTGTCTGATTCTGATGTTTCTAATAACCTTTTCTGATTACTTCTATATTCAAGGATCATTGAGTGAGTTTTAGATGTAGTTTCTTAAAAAAAAAAAAAAAGCTCAAACATCCCTGTAAGGTAACTAAATAACATCCAAGTGATTCATGACTGGTAATAGGAGACTCTCCAGGTAGCAATAGGTTACTGGCCTATTATAAAAGTCTCAAACTGTTTTTCCCTTGATAGTAACTTTCCCTCTTAGGAATATATGCCCTACATTGTGTCCCCAGAGAAAATCTGCTCACAATTTTTATATGCAGGCACCCAATATTTTCATAATTCCTCATGGTATATCTGAGACGAGTCTGGAAAATCTAACTGAGGCTTTAGTTATTTGGGGGAGGATTATAAACATCAAGACAAGGAAAATGTCACAAAACTAGACAATATCTTATCAGATATAGGTTGCTGATCATCAATCTCACATTGCTTATGCCATCCTGGTTTCTATCATGTGTTTGCATGGTGAGCACTATCTTAACACCATTCCAGAGTCCATTTCTAATCATTAGCCTCTTTGTAGATCCCAAACCAGATTCCTGAACATGGTGCCTGAGCACTGAGAGCCAGCCATATCTAAAACCTTTTCAAATATCGGGGCTAATTATTTCTTTGTTTTGATTAAGCATGTTTAAAATTACGTCTCTCTCTTTTATAACCAAGTTAATTTGTGCACATATTTTATCCTTATATATTTTGCCAAACCTCGCAGAAGTGTCCATTATTTGTTAAATAAGTGCCTCAGTTATTAATCATACCACTATTTGAGAATTAAAATACATATTGTATGACATAAAGTCTATGGCAGAACTAAGTACATTCACTGAAAATCATTCCTAAAATAAAGGCCATAAGTAGGACTAAAAAGGTTTTGTCATTTATTTATTAGACATAAATTAATTACAAAACTGACTCAGATATTCAAAAATATTTCAAATCACAAAAATCAAAATTATTTAAAATATTAAGGTTAAATTATATTTTACATTTATAGGATATCCAATGTAATATTAGAACTGGATGACTGGTTATGTTCATGTAACAAAATAATTCAGATAAAAACATGACAAATATGTTAAATATGCTTATAGCATATATTTATAACTTGTAAACCAATTTTATTTGGTTTCATAATAAGTAGAGAAAATGGTACATTTAATTTTTAATGAGAATCTTTTGGTAAACTGAAATAAATGTAAAATTGTATATCTTGTCTTTATAGGCAAGTGGTAACCTTATAAAAAATTATGATTGGATGATTGGATGTATCAATTCTACTTTTTCCTGCACCTATAATGCAGGTCAGTTGTTGAAATCCACTTGTCATATATATATAACTATTGTCATATATATATATATAACAACTATCCACTTGTCACATATATATATATATATGTGTGTGTGTGTGTAAAATATTTCAGTTTTCTTGATAAAAAGGGGTGGGCATAAGTAGATTTACAGTCATCCATATGGAAAAAGACGTGGGTTATAATTATTGCAATAGCTTTATTAACTCAAAAGAATGTCACAATGCAACTGTAAACCTACTTTTGCCCATCTTTGTATATCAAATGGACCAATTTTTTCCACAGATTCACAGTTTCTTTTCTTCCAATTTTTCAAAATTATACTTTAGCATCACTTCAGTTTTAAATGACCCCATTCATTAAATGTTTCTTTAAGTGAGGCTTTCTAATGCCCTTACTTTCCAGATACTAGTGAGATACAAGTATGATTTATTTTCAGATTACCAGAGAACACTGGAAATACTACCAAATGTTAAATATTGATCCTGGATTTTAATTTTATAAAGTTGGTTAAGAGAGTGCTGTACCCACAAAGCACTTAACTTTTTAAGTGGCTTCATATCTGAAAGTCTCATTAACGAATCCTGGGTTAAGAAAGAACCCTTAACCCTAAACGCTGAAGACACTGGGCTGGCCATATGCATCATACTAAAGAGATGCAAATCAACAAGATTACACTTAAAACCAGAAGGCAAAGTCCATTACAAGAACATCATATGTACAACAGAAACATATTCATCATAATCACAAAAGTGTTTAGTTTTTATTTTTTATCTTATATTACTGAAATATTAAGTGTGATTTACTGGAGGAGCATAGTAAAACCATGAAAATTAAAACATACTCAAGTGAGAGAAATTTCCAATTTTTCAAACTGGAAAAAAATTCCAATTTTTCAAACTGTCAAAAAATTGTATATATAATTTAAATGAATATAAAATGTATAGATATGATTTAAGAGGATGTATTTTTCTTCCACGTGACTTACTATCCATGAAGCCAGAGAAAGTTATTATAATTTACCACAAGTGTGCTGACTTTTACTTAAACCAGACTTAAACCAATTTTTATTTAAAAGCTATTACATTTTCTGTACCTTTGATTTATATACCAAATGCACCGTGTTAAACCTGAGTATTTACTCATGCATGGTATATAACACATGATAAGGCACATAAAAATGCAAAATAAACATTTGCTGACTAACCAATTTTGTTGTACAACATGATCATTTAGACTTTCGAAATAGCTGTGTTACTTCCTTGACTCCTAGAGTATTAAAGTGCAATCAATTCTATTATTACATTTGTTATTTTTAAAGGAGATAAATTTCAGCCACAAGAGGCACAGACACTACAATGTGAAAGACACCTTTACAAAAATGTGTTCTGTATCTTTCTAAGTCTTTAAAACCTTCTGG
This sequence comes from Sturnira hondurensis, assembly GCF_014824575.4. NCBI lineage: Eukaryota > Metazoa > Chordata > Mammalia > Chiroptera > Phyllostomidae > Sturnira > Sturnira hondurensis. Next base: position 3,416,269 of record NW_028073027.1, read on the forward strand.
AGAATAATATTAGTTGAAATCTTAGATTTCCCTTCATTAAATTTAAATAAAACTGAGTAGTAATGAAACTGTATAAAATAGACCGTTCAGCAACATAGACAAAAACAAACAAACAACAATAACAAAAGCATACTTTCACTTTCAGACATTGATTGTACATGGTGGCTTATTGAGAGGTGGAAAAAAAGAAAAGTGGGGAAAAGATTCAACATGGTGGATTATATCATTAAGTATAATTTGGTCCAAATAAACAGGCACACATCTGTATTATGTCAATTATTCTGAGAAGAATAGGGATTTTAGAGGATTCAATAGAACTAACATGAATACTAGGAATACATTTTCATGTAGAAAGAGATAAAATCTTTGATGACAACATTTGCACTAAATCTATGCACACTTATTTAAAAATTAATGTCTCTATTGTTTAGATGAAAGCTATTCTCACACAGTCTAAATTAACCTGCAAAATGGGCTCATATAAAAAAATACTACAATCGAACATTGAATTCTAGAGTTAACAACAAATGACTCATATTTCTTTTTAATTATCTATAAAGTCCACCCAACATATCCACAGCGACTGTGAAAACTAAGAAGAATGGTGCCTGGGGTGGCAGTGCTGGAGGAGAGGGGATGGGATTCAGCCTCAAGTCACAGAATATTAGTGATTATCCAGCTCAAATTCTGTGGGCTGTGCAGCTGGGGAAACAGAACTCTCACTATGGGGAAGCAGCAGATGTGTGGCTCTGAGGTCTCAGGAAGGTGGCCACAGTGCTTCACAGCCTCACACTTTATTTCCACCTTATAGCACAGCATCTGATACATGGTAGGTGTTCTACAAATATTTTGAGTGGGTTGTTGAATGAAAAAATGAATGAATGAATGAATGAACAAATCAATGAGAGAGAGGCATTGGCAGAACTAGGGTAGACTATATTTTCAGGAATGGAAGTTTGTCAGCATTCAGAAAATTAGGATGATAACTTATTCTGTTACTACAAGACCCTCAAAAACGTTCTTGTTTGGGGCTCCAATCATTAAAGAGACAATACCAGGTGCCTATGAAGCTGATACACCATGGGGCACTTTGAAGCAATTTTATTTTTCTTTTAGCTTTTAATGTGTCTGTGGCATTGCTTGTCAGTAGAGTTACAGCTATTTGAAGAGACTTTGTCAACTCCACCCTGTGACACTCAACTTACTGAATTGCACTACACATAACACTATTCACATCTGCATTATGTCCTCAGGCCTCGGTGATGGGCAGACATTTGTCTCCACCCCACCCCCAGCAAACTGAGCACTCACTAGCAGGTACTGAGAGCAAAAATAGTGCTCATTCTAAAGGCAGTTTCCAGAAACGAAGAGGAGGAGGAGAGGGACACAAGTGAGAGCATGAAAGCTGTGAACACTTAAACTGCTTGATGAAAGGAGAAAATCTGTTAGATTTGTTATAATTGGAGCAGCATATGTAGGTCTCAAAGGAATATACGGGCAACTGGAAAATACAATTTTAAGTACAGGGTACAGGGAAGAAGTCAACAGCAGGTGCTGGTGTGTAAGCAAGTCAAATTTAGGTGAAAGAAGAACAGGCACGCTTCATTACAGAATCTTGGAAACCATTCCCTGCAGATTTAAGTGGGTAATTGAGGGTGACATTTAAAGTGTCAGGAGACAGTCTGAGAAACAGCTTCTGTTTTCCACACAGTCAGGTTCAAGTGCAAGGGAGGTCTTTGTAAACAGAGTTCATGGCAGTCCTTTGTGGTGGAGGAGGGGTCACTAAGACTGCTTAGGGACCCAGGTAAACTTCCAGCCTCCCTTCTCATCTCGACGGACAAAGGCTTGTCCCTGGTGGAAGGAATGAGTTTTCACATTACAGTGAGGGCTCAGGGATGTGGAAAAGGCCATCTCGGTTTTATTGGGTGACACGTCAGAAGTATAGTGAGGAAGCGTTGGCAGGCCTCCTGGGGGATTTGAAAGTTGAGAAAGGAAGTGGAAATCTTCCCTGTGGCTGGCAGTGCTGTGGGAAGGGGTTGTTCTCTCACCTCCGTAGTCAATTGGCATATCCTCCTCGGGGGCGTTTCCATAATCGACTGCATTCTCTAAGAACTGGGGGAATGCATTGGTGATTCTTCTGGGATGCGGGGAAAGGGCACTGTAGTTAGCTGATAAGGTGTCGTCAATGGTGTTGAGGTCTTTTAACCCAAGTGTTTTAAGGACCCAGGGGTCCACTGGCGGGGCAGGTTGTTCTTCACAGTTAGCAAACTCACTAGAGAGGTTTCTCTTGGCATTTTTGCAATGGAGGATCTCAAGAGGAAAATATCTTTGCTCTTTGGGTTTCCTCTTCGCCTTTCTGAATTTTCCACATGCTCTGGAGAAATCATCTGATGAAAGCAGTTTCTAGGGAAGTAGCATTTGAAAATATACAGAGTCAGGTCATCAAGCAAGATCGTCTTCTTTACTGTTGTCCAATTAGACCTACTTCAAACAGTAACTAGTCACTTCAGTCCTTAGAAAACTCGATTAAACTTCTATATTCTCACACACATGAACTGATTAGATTACTGTCTGTTTCTAAATTTAAATCTATTATGAGAATTTACTACTTAGATATCCAATTTATATATTTTACTAGTCATTTAAAAGTTAAAAGGAATACATGATGTCTTTAAATTTTTAATCCAGGAAAGGAATGACTATTATTATAATGACAATAATAGCAACTATCCTGTGTTAGACAGAGGTTACATGCCATGATCTCGTTTTAAGTACTATTAAAATCTCCTTAATGGAGAAACTAATGGACACAGACAGCAATGTGGTGAGAGCTGGGGGAGAGTGGGGGCTGGGTGGAGGAAGGCAAAGGGAGAGGAGATGGGGGGCATCTCTAATAGTGTCAACAGTACAAAAAATGAAACTGAGGTACAGGCATACTAGCGACTTGCGAAAAATCCATTCAGCTTAGATCTACAGCTAAACCATCTGACACTACACAGAACCAGGGAAGGGGTTTGGGGACTGGGTGAAAAAGGCACAAGCGTTAAGAGAAATAAACAAACAAACAAACAAACAAATAAACAAATAAATAGCAAACATACGGACATAGGAAATAAGTGCTAAAACAATGTTTCTTGGTTTTAAGGTAATAAGATATTCCAGATACGTGTCTTTCACAATCAAATAATTGTAAAATAACATAGAAGTTTAAATGTTGGTATTTCTTCCTAAACGAGAACTAAAATTACTTGGAATCGCTGTCATAAAGAAAAGGAAAAGCGAAAAAGAAACACCGTGTAACACTGTTTCCTCTTATTTTGTTAACTTCCATAGCGCTCCCATGTGATACGTATTATTCTACATCTTGCAAAATTGAGAACACGAGAGGAGAAACTGACTAATTACTATTACTTAGTAATTTAATAACAATTCTTTTAAGGGCCCATGATAATAATGAGGAGAGGTGCTCCCTTTTTAAACAAAGCTAACTGAATTGTAAAGAAATTAAAAGTAGTGTGCCCTTTCTCTCTCAACCATTATGTTCAGTAACAGTAGAAAGGAGCGTCATCAATTTGTGTTAAATAATATTGAATAATGTGGCTTTTCCAGAGAAGTAAGGTAAAGATTGATAGAATCAATGATGATAACAGAATGGCAAAAAAGATAACAAAAATTATAACACCCAGAGAAATGAAGAAGAGCAAAAAGAGCTATGGGCAAACTATTTACCTTCAAATCAGAGTAGTTCATTTTAAAAGCATAAGAGGGGGAGGGCAGTTCACTAATTCGCAATATCTAATCATCAGTCAAGAGATCTGGGCTCCAGTCATATTCATGACATTTCAGAGCTGGAAAGATTCTTAGGAGATCTTTCAGTCCCTTCATTTACAGATGAAGGCAACTGAGGCCCAAGTGAGAGAGAGTCACTGAAAGTCAAATGTGTGCTTAAAAGAGCCAGCTCTCTCAGATGCGATTCCCTCTCCAACGTTCCATCCTTATAACTCTGTCTTTTGATAAACTTCTGCTGTTTCAGCCAGTCCCTTGGCTGGTTTTTGATTCCCAGACAACTTCTTTTGTAACATATGACTAAAATCTGCAATCTAGTTGGTTCCAAGAAAGGATACATACAAATTTTCCCAAGACCTGGCCAGGTGGTTCAGTTGGTCAGAGCATCATCCCATACACCAGAAGGTTGGGGGTCAGATCCCTGGTCAGGGCACTTATCTAGGTTGTGGGTTCAATACCCAATCGGGATGTATACAGGAGGCAGCCAACCTATGTTTGTTTCTCTCTCATATCAATGTCCTTCTCTCTCTCTCTCTCTCTCTCTCCCCCCCTGCCCCTCCCTCCCTCTCTCTCTAAAACCAATAAATGTATCCTCAGGTGAATATTAAAAATATTCTTCAGAAAGTGCTATATTTTGTTTAGAAAATTTCATCCATCCTATAAATGCATTTGAAGGCATGCTCTTTAGCACACCTCCTACATCTAATCAAGGAGTTTTACTCAAATGGTCTCCTTTCTCAAATCACCAATCACTCTGCCTTTATAAAGGGGAGAGTTACCTACCTTGGCTTTTTCCTCAAGACATTTCACCAAAGCAGAATTCAGGTATTGTCTGAGGTGATTATTCTCTTCATGTAACCTAGCAAGTTCTTCCTCCTTCTGCACCAGAGTATCTTGTAGCTGCAAAAAGTGGACAATGGTGAGGGCTGCTCCACTATGTTGACTTTGTAACCTTATAATAATGCCACTGATCCATAACCCGCTTAGAGCTGATTATTATTTTGTTTGTTTTAAGAACTCTACCTCGGGGAGCCTTCATCCTCAGAGGCCTAAATTCAATCTACACCCACCTACCACCTGATTGTTCAGTTTTGCACACTGAACTTTTTTGTTCATTGCAAAGTGTTTGAAGAGATTATATGACTTTGAAATTGTAACCACAAGGGAAGGTATGTAGGAAAATGAGCTGCAAGTAACTGTTTAAATACAGAAAAAGGTGTTCAGAATAGTTTTACTCCTTACATCTTAAAAAAGAAAGGAAGAAGAAACAAAGGCGAGTTGGTGTGCCTCACCCTCAAATCGATCTGTTTGCATGTCGTCCACTTAATTAAATCTCTCTCTCCAGAACAGCAACAACCAAAATACAGAATAGGAATCAGTCTTTGTAAAACTTAGAATCAGCATTCCTTCTCCAAGTGATGAGCCATGTTTGTGACTTAAAAACACTATCAGATTCATTATATCACCTGATATTTTCGACCACAGTTCTTAGAGGAAAGCAGCAACACATATTCCAATTTCAGAGATAAGCAAAAAAATTCAAGAGGTCATACAATAATAAAAGGTGAAGAGCCAAGGCCTGACTTCCAACCTTTCTAAAGGGTTGTTGTTGTTTTGGGGGGGTGTGTTTGGGGGGGATTGTTTGTTTTTTCTTTGGTATTATCACCTAACTTTTATAACTCTATAGACATATATCCACTTGGATCCTAAACTGAAAGTCAGCATATGAATTTATAGTACCAAGGAGAAGAAGCAGTGTGACATTGAGGGACAACAGTAAGACTGGACTGCACGGAGCATGGCCAGCCCCAGGGTTCCGACCCTGTGTACATACCTGCTTGTTTCTGTAGAGCTGAGAGGAAAGCTGAGCCTCTTCCCACGAACAAGAGTTAGCAAAGGGGAAATTCGAGTCACTAGATGATTCTATGTGGAAACACCAAATGGGTAACTGAGAAAATACACTTGCAGTTTTTGTGTGATAAAGAATTCACCAAAGGCTTTCAGAAACATTAAAAGTTTCCATTACTCTTCCAAAAACAGCTATTGCCTCCACACATGAAAACAAAATACTTAAAGCTTTATGAAAGGGGAAGCATGCCATAAAAGACAAGTATTTATAGGCTATATGCCAGAGTGGCTACAGGGGTCAGTTTTTAAGAGCTAGCAAGTTCCTCCCTAATATTCCTCCTAATATTTATATCTCTGTTGGCTCAATTTACAAAGACTGTCCCAGCTGCATTATTAATTCATTCAAATATGTATTGATACTCCCCCTGCCACTGGGCATAATGTAATTCTACTATGTTTTGAAGTTTTTATCTTTTTTTCTGAGCCTTAGTGCTTGAAAATGCAGTGTGTGGTTCTAGAATCAAATTCTATTTTTGATGCTAACATTTTCCACTAACAAAAATCTCTGCCTGTTTGCCTGTCCATTAAGTCTGGTGGGCAATATTTACTCAGAATTGTGTGTGGTAGCAATTTCTACCTTAAGATAATTTGGATCTTGCTTTTCTAAAGACAATGGTGAAATATCAAAACTGTAACTCAAACTCATGCACTTCAAATGTCATTCTCTATATGCTTTTCATGCTTTTCAAAAAAGATTTTTAAAAAATTTGCCAACAAGCCATACCTACCAAAAGAACTATGCTTAGGCATGCTGGATTAGTTTACTTATATCTACTTTTTCTCAACTAGTACAATTGTGACACTTGCCTTCCTCTACTTAAACTGACATACTACTGAAATGTTTTTTAACTAAAGTAGAAAAATGAATAAGGAGACAAGAATAAAATTTTATACACTGCTTGATTTCATATTCTTGGGCATTCTATTTCTTTATTGCTTGTGGTAGAAAGCTAAAACTAGCAACTCCATTCCTGATATATGTATTTTTCAATAGTTTGTGGCTTTTGTGTTTTTTTCTCGAATTCAAAAAATTATGTGGCAGAATCAACAGTGCAGATATTTAATTCTGAAGTTGCTAAGGGTCCTTTCAAAAACTTGAATGTTACTACAGAAATTTCTTCAATATGTACAAATACTACTTACTACTTGGCCCTGGTCAAAATTGATATGTAATTTTTCATCAATGTTATACTTCCCTTCAAAATTGAAGTCCTCTTTGGATGAAAAGGAATTATTGTTTCTACTTGCAAGACACTGTTTATAGAATTCCCTCTATGAAACGAAATAGTAAGTTGGTATTTCTTCTTGTTTCTTCCTCATATGCAGGGAGACTTTCCTTAATTCCAAAAGAAATGCTCCAACTGGTATCTTGAGTCAAAAAAATATCCCACCAGTATTGCCTATGAAACTGTGTCCTAGACCCAAACTCCCTCAGTAAGTTGGAAATCTCTAAGAACTAGAAAGTGTAGGGAAAATACAAATTGTCCAGTAGGCAAGGAAAAGAATTCTATTTTCACTATTTGGTAAGTACAAAATAATAGGTTATTTAGCTTGTAAGATGCAAGGGTTTGGGGGCTTTCTTAAGCTTTCCATATCATCCCTTCTCCTACAGACTTCCAGCCCATGGTGCTTTGCAACTGCGTGTTGCAAAGGGCTTCAGAGCCACCAGGAAAGCAGAAGAGCGGGACTTACCCTGTGCCTGTGGTGCTTGTTGGGACTCTCTGTTGTCCAGGAGACCAGCAGCCCAGAAAGAGACCCAAGTATCCGTGGAAACGTCAACACCAGATTCTGACGTTGTAGTAGAATACGGGCAATTATAGCTCTGGCCTCCTACAAAGTACTGGTCTTGGCAAGGCAGAACGGTGTTCTGTGAAAATCAGTATGAGGAACAGGGGGTTCCCAGGAGATGGGGTGATGGGGATTCGGAGAAAAGAGAGGGTGGGAGAAAGATGCCAAAATTACATGCACTGAATCAAACACAGTAAAGGTGTTAAGTAGAGATCCCAGGTTAATTGTGAGTGGTCAAAATATAAGTGCTAGAGGGGGATCATCTCTTTGGTTTACCCAATACTTCCCTAAGGCTTCAACAAAGAACAGGCTAGTATTGGATGGATCAAAGCTGCACATATCTGGGCATATTCTTTGTTGCCATGTCTGAGTCACCTGACAGGCTACCCAGGATCTAAGTAAAAGGAATTTTAGTTCATGATTCAAAGACCTAAGAACTATTTGATTCTTTCTACCAAATATCTTAAATATATTTTTCAATCGCCTCAAAAAACAGAGAATACTAAAATGGAAGTAAACATAACAATAAAATGTAACCTAACCTCCTTATTTTAGTTTCTTTCTGAATTATAAACATGCCCCATCTGTCTCTTTCTTTCCTCTCACTTTAAATGCTGCTAGATCCTCTGGTAAACTGAATGGTTCCAGATAAATACATAGATATTTTCCAGAGATAACTAAGTATATATTGTTCCTGACTCCTAACTAAACACAGGAGCATAAAGTCACTCAGAGAAACATAGAATCAACCCTGAAAAAAATTAGTCAGCAAAGACAGCAAAGCGCTAGGTCTCTCCATCACTAGATCTCAATGCCCTTCCAAAGTTATCTCGCCACTCCTAACTTCCTGGCACGAATTCTCCACTGTGTTCTGAGCCAGTGAACAGCCTCCTGCTCCCGGCTCCTCAAACACAGTCTTCCCAAATGTCGAGGCATGGGCAGGTATGCAGCAGCCTTCCTGGGTTAATTTGTACAAAAACTCATTTCTAAACATTTGTCAATGTTTAATCAGGTAAAAGCCATTCATTTAAACAGAACCCAGCTTTGGACAAATCCTTTTTGACCACTATAAGTCTTTTGTTGACTAGAGGACTTTCTTGGGCATAACATAAATAGAAAACAAGTAAGAAAAAAGAAGTTAAAAAAAGAAATTACACTTTGTTAATGTTCTCAGTAAATTAAATTTTGAAAAAGTCCCATTTTGAAGCAAATCCAGCTTGGGCAGTGCCGACCAAAGAAATTCAGCCAAAAGTTTATCAAGTGCTATTTTCTTTTATTCAAAAGGCATGTTTGCAGGCTCTTTCCCTGGGGTCATTACTGGAATCAGAGTTGAGCTATTATGCAATCGACACCTGAGAAGAAAATAAACCCAAATAGCCCTAGACTAGGTCAGGTCCAAGTGCTTGCAAATATGTGCAAAATCTGGAGAAAGAGGTGAAGTGAAAAGTAAGTGCAGGTGTACAGGGAGAAATGTTGGGAAAATGTACAAAGAGTAAAAAGAACAGAGAGAAAGAGAGTAGAAATATGACAGAAAGAGAGATCAGGAGAATATAGGGAATAGGAAAAGGCAAATGGTTAGCAGAGTAGACCTGCCTTGACAGGTAGCAGAGGAACCCTGGTAGCAGAGAAATTTTGCTTCCAAGGTGGAAAAAATGCAAAGCTTACTAGCTCTCAGCACCCTGAGATTTCTCCAGTGAACTAGCAAACACCAGCTCCTCACTTACCATCTTGCAGTGGAAGCAGGCGCTGCAGAAACTGAACCCACTCTTAATTTTTCGGTAAAGCTAGTGGGAGTTTTAAATGGGACTGAGGGGAGGAGCTAGGAGAGGCGAGTTCTAGTCTTCAGGAGCTGCGGATGACGCGGGGGTCTCCCGGTGAGCGCAGCCCTCTGATTTGATGCGAAGCTGTCAACCTGGTGACGTGGGCCAGGGAGCGTCCAGCCAAAGCCAAAATCACTAGCGCTCACAGAGACCACGGTACCTGGATCTGAAACCTGCGGGTCGGTTGCGCAGCTGTGCTTCAAAACCTGCGCCTGTGCCGGCTCACTGCCCTCCAGCGAGGAGTCAGGGGTGGCGGTGGCCACGTCCCCCGAACCTCATGGGGGGAACACCGACTCTCCACGTCTCCCCCTGCACCCACTCCATGCGAGAGGCCGGGCAGGGCGGGGCAGACTAGTCCGCAGGTGCGGTGGAGCAGGATCAGCCCACATCTCAGGGATCCGGGCAGCACTTGGTGAAGCCATACAACAGGCCGAAGAGTTAATACTTCTGTGTATTTTCCCGGCCACGCGATAAATATTAACTTCATGTATGACATTGTGAGTTGATTGGCTCCCCCCTTCTGTTTAATATGTCTCATTCTCCCAACTCCTACCGTGGGCGTTCCATGTGGAGGTGATCAATCTCTATTCTATCCCCCCTAAGCTTCAGAGAATAGAGGTTTCTGCCCGTTTTGTTAAATTCCTGGAACACTTTTTAGTGTGTAATGGGGTGCTCAAGGAAGAATGAATTAAGTTACAAATTAAGAATCTAAAGTGCCTATCTCTGTGTTGGTTTTATCTTTACAACCATTAGTATATAAATAAATGGTTACAAGTAAGAAAAATGAGTGTGTCTGTACTTCTCGAAGTGTTTGATTCCCACCCTCTTCTTTCACATTTCATTCTCATGATTCCTGTGATTTTATATCTGGAGGAGTAAGAGGAGTAATATCATCTTTAAAACCATTCATTTACCACTAATAGCCAACTTATTTCAAGCAACAATAGCCTAAGAGGTAGGTGCCTTTATCATCTCTGGTTTAAAGGCTGGCAAATGATGCACTGAAGTCAAGAAGCTTGACTAGCGTTTACACAACTAAGTAGTGGCAGGCTCGGGATTTGAACCTCTGGCTCTGTCATCCGTGCTTCTAACTACTGCAATTTTTTAAATTCTCTTTAACATCTTTCTACTGCCTTTTGTGCACTGGGCATTTTTATGCACTGAATTGGGCTTCCCTGGAATTTATATGTTGAATCTATAACCCTCAGTCTTTGGAGTGAGAGCCTCTAAAGTGGTAAGCAAGGTTAAGATGTTGTAACAATGGTGCTCTAAGCTAACAAGCCTGGTGTCCTTAGAAGAAGAGAACGAGACCCCAAGCATGACATGCACAGAGAAAAGTCCAGGCGAGGACATAGCCACAGCTGGAAGGTGGCTGTCTGCAAGTCAAGGAGAGAGGCCTTAAGGAGAAACTGCAAATTTAGCTGACACCCTGATCTTGGACTTCTGGCCTCCAGACAGTGAGAAAATACACTTCTGTTGTTTAAATCCCCCATCTGTGGTTCTTGTTATAGAAGCCCTGGCAAACTAATGCAGGCATGGTGTAAGAATTGAGAAAACCTCTGATTCTGGCTTGCATCGTCTTTCCTCTAAACCAGTTTTGACATTTATTCTTCCTTGCCTTGTACTTTTCCATAGCACTTGGCAGTGGATTGCATACAGCAGACACTCATTGAGTGCTCTCTGTACAAAATTAAGAAAGGAACTGAAGGGGAAGAGCAGGGAGGTGCTAGGCTTCACAGAGCATTTCTCCTGTTCTAATACTGTTTATTCACAAGCATTTTACGGTGGAGAGTGCCAGGTTCAGAGACGACTGGCTGGAAGATACTGTTTGAGTTACTGGACATGAGTGGTCCCTTCTCTGCTCCCACTGCACAAGGGGCAGTATGACCCTGAGATGATGGGGGAAACGAATCAAACCCGGTGTAGGCAGTAAGAATCAATGATCTTGTTTGGGGCAAAGAAAACCCTGATTCGTCAGTTTTGTGAAGAGCACTACCGGCAGATAAAGGAATATTGAATTGGTTTCTTCTGTATGAAAACTGTCATAAATGAGACATGTAAGCTTCCACAAGATATTATTTTCTGACTCTAAAAAATGATTCAAAATGGGCAATTATGAAAACATGGTGTAAAAATAAAGGGCATAGGCTTTGGATCCAAATACACCTGGATTGAAATTCCAGCTCCACACTCTGAGACTGAATCACCTGACACTAAATTGTCATGTTCTCTAAGTCCTCAGTTAGTTCCTCTAGTAAATTAAGAAAGAAACACCAATGTAAAAGGTTAAAAAACTGACCACCAATGCTTGAATAATCCCAATTCACTGCCTACATTATGAATAGTAGCTGTTATTGTTGTTTGGTATAGAGGACGTTGCCTTTTGAACCTATGTGCTGCTGCAAATAACAGAAGATGAAAGCCACATTAAAAAATGGGTTTTTGAGAGCTGAAGTATTTTTAAAGTGTTTGATGGGTTTTAAGCATAACAATGTTTCACCAGTCATTAACTACTCTGGTAGAAGTGGGAATATAGATGGTGGTGGAGAATCCCTTAAGTTAAACAGTGAAGAGCTGTTGACAATTGAACATAAATCTGAAGATAAAGCTTTCCTAAAATTAGAAACTAATGGAAAAATTTCCAAATTTTTAAGGTCTGATTTAAGCACTTCTTTTTGTTTCAGAGCTACTACTTAGGTATAAGTCTTACATTTTCCAGTTGGTTGTTTGATGATTTTTTTTCAATGAGTCAAGTAAGCAATAATATGAAACCATTTTGAGTTTTTTATTCATATTTTTTAAAGAAAATGTACAACTTCCTTAGTGATTATAACTGATGAAGATCTTATTTTCATCTATGAATAATAAGTTCAGTTTAAAAGTGCCTTTTGTGTTGTGGCTGAAGTGATGGCGTTATAGGGGAGGTGGCTAATAGCACCCCAATTGTTGAGTCCAGGCGCTGCCTCCTGCCAGGGCAGGTACAACAAAATAGGAAGTAATTTGACCTGCACACAAACCAAGCCCGCAGACAGAAAAGGGTAGAGTATGATCAGAGGTGGGTCAAAGAGATAAATACTTTGGCATATGGAATGTTCTTTTATTTCACCCCTGGAGGACACATTATTCAATTACCTCATTAGTGAATTCAGTAGCATCTATAATAAAAGAACAATTTTAAATTCTCTTTACAAGCATAGCTTTTTCCTATAGCTATAACAGCTGAATCTCCAGGCAATAAAAAGATAGTATTTCTGCTTTCACATGTAGGTAAAGAAAAGCATAACCCTTAGAGAAAATTCAGTGCAGTAATAATTTACTTTGGGAGATTTAACATTTGCATATTTTATTTCAGCATAGCTGCAGAACCATGACACTTTTAGTTTATAAAGGCATAGCTTTGAATTTTACTTCTCCAGAATGCTGTGCAGAAATCAATCACGTTTATATGAACAGTCTTGCCTGCTCCCCAACACTTACATGTCAGAATAGCTTCTACCAACCATCACATATGCAATAACTCCTGCCATGGAGAAAAGCCATTTATACATGAACAAAAGGTATGCCGAAGAAACTAAACTGTTAATTCTGGCAACAAAAATTTTCAAAAAGTGTTTAAGAAAGTAATATCAGGTTGTTAGCCAGAAAAGAGAAAGGCCTTGGATAAATTAAGGAGTAATGCGTTCAATTCAGTACTGACTCCGAGTAGCTTTATATAGATGAGTATGTGTGGGAGGGAGGAAAATGGAGATTTATGACATTATTTTATTGGATGTTTGAGCCAGAATTTATTTTAATAGCCTTTTAAAGTGATTGCCTAATTTTAACTACATTTGCATTACATCAAAGAAAATCATATATGATTGCATTATTCACAAATTGAAGATTTTCAAGTATAGTGGTATATATTTCAAATATCAAAAATCTCCTTTATATTGAGGGGTAACTGGCTAATAGATGTAGATCTGTATTTGTTAAACAAAGTGAGGCAAAACCTGCTGTGCGCTCATTGGTATTGTTTTCTGGGTGTTCTCATCACACAGCACTTAAAAATAATGTTTCCAGCCCTGGCTGGTGTAGCTCAGTGGATTGAGCGCAGACCTGCGAACCAGAGGATCGCGGTTCGATTCCCAGCCAGGGCACATGCCTGGGTTGCAGGCTGGTTCCCTGCAGGCCAACTCCCAGCAGGGGACACATGAAAGGCAACCATACATTGATATTTCTCTCCCTCTCTCCTTCCTCTATGAAGATAAATAAATAAAATCTTTAAAAAAAAAGACCCTTTAAAAAAAAATAATGTTTCTGGGTGAGCTGGAATGCATAGCTGCTTATCATGGCGTTGACAGGCACGAGAGTTCCCACTTCTCCCAGGGCTTATCAGGGCTCTAACTCACTGTGACCTGGTGCAGGAGCTGGGAAACTCCACTCTGTGATAACCTGTATGGCCAAGTTGAAATAAAGAAATCTCAATTCTGCTATAAAGCACATGCAAAACAGTGAAATTAACTTGGCATTATCACAAAGGTTAGAGATGTGGAACCCAAACAAAACAAAATAAATACAACTCTCCTCCCTCTTACTTTACTCCAGCCACATAAGAAAATAATTAAAATAGTAAGGTATTGATGATAACCACATGTCAAAAATATACTAGCTGAATTATCATTTGAAATGGAATGAATTTCTGCTTCAGAAATCCAAGCATCTTCATAAAGTGGGCTCCAGTGCATTCATTGCTCCTGAGATTACCCTTAAGGACTTTTAATAGCTTGGTGGATGGATTGCTGACTAGGCATTAAAGATCTGAAAAGTAATTGTCGCTGACCATGGCATCTAATTTTATCCTGAGGATAATGGAAATAAAAACATCGCTGTAGTTTCTTTGAAAAGTTTAGCCCATTGTGTAATAGCCAAACAGGACAAATGAAACCTGCTTCCTTCTAACCCTGGAATAAATCAGAAAACCGGCCATATTGTGATCTCTTTCATGAAAGAAAAGGACAAAGAAATATATTTAGATATAAGATGTTAAGCTACAGCGAGGTTGTAATTCCATACTTTTGTAACCCACAAAATGTTAACTGAATTCTTATTAATCCATTAATTTGTGGTAAAAATTGCCTTGTCATCAAACCAATGACTTACTCGAAAATTCTAACAATGAGATTTGAATGTTTCTAGTCACACTCTGTTTTCCACATTTGTTTTTCATAAACTATAAGCATAATGCCAACCTGTAGCCAGTAGAAACATTTATACATTCAAAACCAATATGATAAAAATACAGAGATTTATAACTTCTATGATATTAATAGTGCTGAATGACATTAGAGTGAATGAGCAGAAGCATTTGAATTTGAATAAAGTATTTTACCACAGCAGCAATAAAATAAAATTCCAAAATCCTCTATGAATGTAGCAAACAGGGCTATATTCAAAACAGTGCTAATGATTTTCTTTCCTTTATCCAACCAGAGGCCTTCCTGCCATCACCTCTGGAACCGCAGTATTAGCACTGTGTGACAAAATCATGGCCCGTGATCTGTAAACACACAAATAAATTTCTATGGCTTGGCACCAAGAGCCAAGCAAGTGAACTGACTGAACTCTATGAGAAATGGTTTGTAATCCTAGAACCCAACTGGTAAAAACTCAAGTAGTATATTGCAGAACTTGCATATTTTAAATTTTTTATCAGCAAGTATTATCTGCATATTTTTAGTATCTATCTAGATGAGTGTAAATGCATGTGTTTATATATTTGCATATATATCAGGAGGAATTCTCAAAGCCCACTGCCTTGAAATACTTAACACTGGAAACATAAGGATGTTGGGAAACAAAGACTTATTCTCCACTCCTCATTTTTCCATAAAGAGGCAACTCTTAGCCAAGAGAACAGACTTTTTTGATTGGTAAAATTTCAAAAAAGAAAAAAAAACATTTTCCATACGTTAATGTCAGCATACATTAGACCTACTTTCCCTGCTTTTTCTGAAGGTAAAGGGGAGGCCTTCTGAGAAGCCTCCCGCCCAGTTAGATAACAGGGTGTGGCTACACCTGTGTCCCCTATGACAGGGCGACCAAGTCTGTGTTATCCAACAATGCATATCGGGAAGCCTATTAAAGCTACAGATAAGACACACTTGCCAATCAAGCTTTTGTTAAAAAAGTGATAAAGGTAACTATTTCCACGTATCCGTCTTTGTGTCTAGTACTTATTTCTAATATCAGAAGAGAAAGGAGTATTATTTATTGCCATGTGCATGTTAAAAATCATTTACGCTTTGTATTAAAGCATAAGTAATCAGGAAATATAAATATATATATGTAATTCAGTTATATGGAAATATATTTCTAGAATGTTAAAATATGCATATTGTCTAAGTCAGCAAAAGCAAAAGAAATAAGTTTATGTAAATAATAAAATTGAATAGAAATGACATATAACTTTGTTCATTATATCAGTGTAACAAATGAGTAAAAACTTTCTAAATGTCTAAGAGTAAGAGAATCTTTCAATAAATTTTGGTATGTTCTTGGTATGAATTGCATAGCCACAGAAAATCTTTTTAGAAAAAATTAAAGACATGGACAAACAACATCATGTTAACTATTTTGAACTGCGTACAGTATATTCACACAAGTGAAAAAACAAGAGGAAAATATACTAACATATTAATGTTGTTCATCATTTTGGAAGAGAACTGTTGTGATTATAATTCTATTTATGTCTTCCTATATGCTCCCAAACTTTTACAAGGAACAAGTTTGGTTTTATAATCAGAAAAAATTATCAAAATATACATGAAATTGTACATATGATCCGAGTGATATATTGTATAGAATAGCATCACATTTAAAATTAAAGTGACATACAGTAGTGATAGATGTCTGTGTATATATTGATTTTAAAATTATTCCATATGTTTCTACTTTATTCACATATTCAGGGTAAAGGGTGAGGTGGGGGGAAATGCTTTATTTCTTTCCTCCATAGAAATTTAAAATGTCTTTAAATTGCACAAATCTACAGAGAGGAGAAAGAATACTTTACAACAAAATAGCCACTTTTAAAAAAAATACTGCGTTATTCCAGAAATACCAATCGCTACAAAGACCTAGTGGAGCTAGGACACCAAGATTGTAAAGTACAAGACTTGGACCTTTTTATATAGAAGAAGAAAATTAAATAGTTTATGAGTAATAGTACTCAAACTAAAAGGAGTGAAGTGGTTAAATAGAATAGTGTCAGTAGGCAGAATAAACAAGTTGTGAGATTTCCGTTTAAAAAGGATATTTCTGACACTCAGTACCATGTAAATATAGAACGGCCACTGCCTGAGTAGTGAGTTTTTGATCACTAGAAGAATCCACAGATCCTTGATTACCAGCAACCTCAGATGTTTTACATTTCATTCATACACTGGTAATACTAAAATATGCTCCTTAAAATGATTTCTAATGATAGTAACTCACAATTAAAAGTGATTTTGACTCAGAAGTCTGTGTTTGCAAGTAATTTCCATACAAGTTTTTAAAGGGACAAAGAACTTATTGCTCTTTTTTGTATGGGAATAATTTTGTTGAGATTCAGAACTTACATTGGGATGAGGGTTGCCCTGGAAGGCAGAAAGAGGCAGCGGTGGGTGAGAATGTTGGCAACTGAGTAGGATCTCTGCTTTTCCCCATTCCTATAGCATCTTTCCCTTCATTCTCAGTGTCAGTAGGTTGTTAGAACTGGGCATTGTAAGTAGCAGAAGCACATTTAGTAAGAGGATATATGAGGTGCAGCCCAGGTCCTGAGTTTAAGCCTTAAGGAAAATAAAAGAGAACTTGGCTGCAGGACTTTTGTGAGTCATCTTATACTCAGCTGTAACTTATCAGGATTCAAAGGAAAGGTAAAGGTCACCAAGTTGGGGTTAATAAATTACATAGGTTTCATTTATACAATTCTATAATGCATCACCTGTATGTTATATTGTGTTCACCATCCAAAGTCAAGTATTCTTTTATCACCATTCATCCCCCTTTACTCTCTTCCGCCTCCTCCCAACCCCCCTTTCCTCTGGTAATCACCATACGGTTGTCTGTCTATGAGGGTTTGTTTTACCTTAATCCTTTTACTTTTCTCACCCAGTCCCCCAAGTCCTCTCACCTCTGACAGCTGTCAATCTGTTCTCCATATCTATGAGTCTGTTTTTATTATGTTTGTTTATTTTATTCTTTAGATCACACATATAAGTGAAATCATATGGAATTTCTCTTTCTCTGACCTAGTTATTTTACTTAGCATAATACTCTCCAGGTTCATCCATGCTGTCACAAAATATAATATTTCCTTCTTTTTACAGCTGAGTAATATTCCACAGTACAAATGTACCACAACTTTGTTTATCCACTCATCTACTGATGGGCACTTGGGTACTTCCAAATCTTGGCTATTGTAAATAACACTGCAGTGAAACATAGGGGTGTATATATTCTTTCAAATTGGTGTTTTGGGTTTCTTTAGATAGTTTCTTAGAAGTGGAATCATTGGGTCCTAAGACAGTGCCATTTTTAATTTTTTGAGGAGCCCCCATACTGTTTTCCATAATAGCTGCACTAATCTGCATTCCCACTACAGAGCACTACAGGTTCCTTTTCTCCACATCCTTACCAATACTTGATATGTGTTGTTTATGGATGACAGCCATCATGACAGGTGTGAGGGGGATATATCTCTGTGGTTTCAGTTTGCATCTCTCTGATGAGTAGTGATGTTGAGCATTTTTATATGTCTATGTATCATCTTTGGAAAAGTAACCAATGTCACCCCAATGAATTCAATAAAAATAAAGAAAAGAAAAAGAAAAAATAAAGGTCACTTACTTGAACTTCCCTACATTGACGCTTTGATTATGCTTGTGGGAACTTCCAATTTTGAGCAGATGAGAAGTTCCAGGAAATGGGAAAATACACAGGTAAGGTGGATAACAAAAATTGCATAAAAATGTCAAATTTAATAAATAAATCAAAAGAATATAAGGAGAAAATAGGCCCAAAGTTGGCCAATCAGAAGAAAATAATGTGAAAACTAGTTCACTGAATCTTTTGGGTTTTTTGAGGCTAATAAACCACAGGTTAAGTATTTTACTTTTGCTCTTTGTACAACAAAGTTGAGCCTCTCATGCTTCACTCTCCTTCCATTAACTGTCTTCCTGCTCTTCCTTTTGCACTGAAAATAGCCATCTGTTCTAGTTGAAAATGTATGTATGGAACAGAGGAAGTCCTATATATTTGATGACCCTCAAGAAGACATATTTCATACAAAGTCAGAAACTAAAACAGAAAATTAGTTGGAAATTAAAAAATTAAAGATTTGTGTTCAATAGATGAAGGTACTTTTAATAGCATTGTCAAGAAAGAAATGATTTTTCTTAAGCAGTAGTGGGTTGTCCATTGCTGGTCATACTCCATCAAAGGCCAGAAAGCAAAAAGATTATTTAGCGAATGCAAGTCGTTCATTCAAAATGTAAGTGAGCTCCTTTTCTGTTGTATGCTGCCTTATATAAGTACTGGGGCTGACATACTTAACAAAACAGACATACTCTCTGTCTTAATGGCATTTATAGTCCAGAAGGAAATAGTGTATGCATATTTATGTAAATTCAAATTGCAATAAATGCAATAAAGAAGAAATTACAGTGTGCTCTGAGAGTGTTTGACCCATTGCTCCTAACACTTTGAACTGGGAGAAGAAAGCTGGGAGCAGACTCAGGTGTCAAAATATATTTTCCTGAGGAAATGACATTTTAGCAAAGACTTGAAGAAACAGACTGGGTTCAACAGATGGAGAAGAACAGGAAAATATGCCACATGAAACATAAAGGAGCACACGCAAAGACCCCAAAAACCCACACCAGAAAGAGAAAGGGTGGTGAGTAATGGAGATGGATAGAGAGGTTGAGAACAATTTGTGCAGGCAAAATGCTCTATCCTAAGCAGTGGAAAGTTACGGAAGGTCTTAACTAGGTGAGTGTAGTGAGTTTTGCTTTTAAAGCATTAAATACTGGATAGAGTATTGACCTTCCACGTTTGACAGTCTAAAAACTTGAGGCGTTTTCTTCAAACACTGGTGCCTTGGGAAAATAGTCCTCCATACTCTTGTGCAGAACTAGCCACCACTTAAAAACAAAATGAAAAATATTTTCTTTCATTGATTCTGTGTCATTTCCAAGTTTTTAGATCTGTGGACCTGCAATTTGTAGATCAGAAAGGGGCTTTAGACATCATCCCACCTGATTTTCTCTCATTTCCTATGACACAGCCAGGTTTGTTGCATTGCCAAAGGTCACCTATTGTGAAGTGCAAAGCTAGTACCAGAAACTGGTTCTCCAAAGTCCCATCCTATTGATGTCATTCTTTTATAAACAATTATTAACTGTGTTAATTCTACAGTGTTTGTTAGGCAGTTGCATTTTAAGTATGTGTTATTGGGTTACTTTGCTTTTATTTTACACTAATGTGGGACTGTTAAAAAGTTATTCTATTATCTTCTTTGGTTATTATGCATATCATTAGAAAAATGTATATAAGATCCTGAAATTAAATTACAGTTTTATTAGCCATATGGTGCCATTTGCTTAAGCATCATTATTCGGGTTAACATTTATAATATAAAAAGAACCATATTCTTTTTAAAATATATTTTATTAATAATTCCATTACACTTGTCCCATTTCCCCCCCTTCATTCCCCTCCACCCTGCACATCCCCTTTCTCCCCATTTCCCCCTTTAGTTCATGTCCATGTGTCGCAAGTTCTTTAGCTTCTACATTTCCCACATTATTCTTGCCTCCCCCCCATCTATTTTCTACCTACCATCTATGATACTTATTCTCTGTACCTTCTCCCTCCTTCTCCTCTTCCAACTCCCCAGTTGCTAACCCTCCTTGTGATCTCCATTTCTATGGTTCTACTCCTGATCTAGCTGTCCTCTTAATTTGCTTTTGTTTTAGGAGTGGTTGTTAATAACTGTGAGTCATTGCTGTCCTTTCAGTGTTCATCTATTTTTATCTTCTTTTTCTTAGATAAGTCCCTTTAACATTTCATATAATAAGGACTTGGTGATGATGACCTCCTTGAATTTGACCTTATCTGGGGAGCACTTTATCTGCCCTTCCATTCTAAATGAAAGCTTTGCTGGATAGAGCAATCTTGGATGTAGGTGTTTGGATTTCATGACTTGGAATACTTTTTTCCAGCCCCTTCTTGCCTGTAAGGTCTCTATTGAGAAATCAGCTGACAGTCTGATAGGAACTCCTTTGGAGGTGACTGTCCCCTTATCTCTTGCTGCTTCTAGGATTCTCGCCTTCATTTAATCTTGGCTAATGTAATTATGATGTGCCTTGGTTAGTTCCTTCTTGGGTCCAACTTCTTTGGGACTCTCTAAGCTTCCTAGACTTCCTGGAAGTCTATTTCCTTTTTCAGATTGGGGAAGTTCTCCTTTATTATTTGTTCAAATAAATTTTCCACTTGTTGCTCTTGCTTATCCCCTTCTGGTACCCCTATAATTCAGATGTTGGAACATTTAAAGATGTCCTGGAGGTTCCTAAGCCTCTCCTCATTTTTTTTTAATTCTTATTTCTCCATTCTTTGCTGTTTGGTCATTTTTTTCTTCTTTCTGGTCCACCCTCTTGATTTGAATCCCAGTTTCCTTTCCATTACTATTGGTTCCTGATGCATTTTGCTTCATTTCACTTGATGTAGCCTTCATTTATTCATCTAATTTATGATTAAAATTAACCAGTTCTGTGAGCATCCTGATCACCAGTGTTTTGAATTGTGCATCTGATAGGTTAGCTATCTCTTGGTTGCTTAGAAGTATTGGCTCTGGGACTTTGAGCTGTTCTGCTTGAGCCATAATGTTTTTGTCTGTTCTCGACTGTTACTTATGAAGGGCATACATAAGTAACCCAAGTTGGCAGGGGCAACCCAAGTTGCTGGGCTGTGACGCTGTATGTGGGGGCGAGGTCAGAGAGGGAGCAATGGCATTTGTTCTGCTCTCTCTCAGATTTTGGTCCCCTCTGCCACTACCCACAAGCAAACTGGGACCTTCTGGTGCTGGTTCCTGGATGTGTGGGCTTGTTTACATTTTAGAACCCTGTGGGTCTCTTCAATGAGCTCTCCCATGAGCCTGGGAGCCTCTCCCAGCACCTCAACCCCTGATCTTTTCTCCAATAGGTGCTTTTAGGCTTTAATTCTCCTCACTGGGGCCCTGGATTGCACAGTCTGTCTCACTGTTCATTTTCTCACCTGGTTTATCTGCGTGTGAATGTGTGACTGCAGTCAGCCAGCTGCTGTGTGCGCCCTCTCTGGGTGCCCATTGCCACCCCACACCTGGGATCTGCCAACTGCCGCCTGAACGTCTGGGTGAGTCTGGCCACTTTTTCTCTTCCAGCTGCCGACTCCACCCCTCTTATTTGTCTGGATGAACAGTTGTCAGACTTCAGTACAGTTCGATTTTCTGTCTGTTTTTGGTTGCAGTTTTGTTTCTAAATCTTTATTGTCCTTAAACTTAGTTGTCCGAGGGGGCATAGTGTCTCCACCTGTGCCTCCATCTTGGCTGTAAGTCCTGTTTCATCCATACTCTTAATATTAGTATAAATGCTGGCTGCAGGTGGACTTTCTAAACATATACTTAATGGAGGAAAATTCAAGATACTTTTAGAACAAAGATACTCTTAGCACAAGATACTTTTGTGTATAAAAAGTCTTATACACAAAGGGAAAGGCATACAATATGTGTAAAGGTTTAGCTTCTTATTGTACTTATAAACACGTGTGAATCTTGTATAATTGAAATTGAGAGCAGGCTGACAGGGACCAGAGGGGAGAGGGGAGGGAATTTCAGGGGAAATAGAGGAGGGATTTAGAGGAACATATATAAAGGATACATGGACAACAACTGAGAAAGGTGGAAATGGGAGGGAGGGGGGAGCACGGGGGTGGGATGGGATGGGAGTAATAGAAAACTGTACTTGAAAAATAATTAAATTTAAAAAATTGTAAAAAAAAGAAATTGTTATATTTTTTGAATATTGTAAGCTTTTCTTATGGTTCTCCAACCAATTGGTCCCCTGACCAATTCTGTCTGTTATATCAAAATCATCGTGTCCATTGAGAATCTGGTGCAGGCTGCCGTCTTCCCATGGTCTGTGTGAATGTTGAGCCTAACCCGTCACCTGCCTATGGAAAGCTACAGGGTTTTATGGAACTAAATTTTACTCTCTGGTCTTACTTAATGCTCTTGCATTTCTTTCACTTTTCTCTCTTTCCTACTTTTTAATGCCAACTTTATGTATTTTTCTATTCTTTTAAGAAGCCTTAAATATTTACTGGAACTAAGTGGAGGGTAGTAAATAATTAAAGAACATGTACAGTTAGAAAACTAGAATTATAATAAAAATGTGCAGTGAACATGAATACATACAGAAGAAAATAACAAATAATTACTAGCATAACATTCTTAACTTTATGAGGAATTCTAAAATATATTCTTATACACTTATAAGTGTATTTCCATATTCACTTAAGAAATTTTACAAAAGTAATTTTAAAATATATGTCTTTCATTGTTGCTCTTGTGGTAGATTATATTTTCCAAAAATGGACAGAGTAGATTTTCTATTCCCACATGTGCTTTTAGAACCTGCCCCTCCCATCACAAAGTGAAGTCTATTTTCCTTTGTCTAGAAACTATATGGGACTTTGTGACTGCCTCAACCAATGAACATCACAAGGTGATATGGCATCTGTGTGTGTGTGTGTGTGTGTGTGTGTGTGTGTGTGTGTCTCTCTCTTTCAGCTCAACCATGGAACTCAACCACACAGCTATGAGAATGCAGAGGCCACAAGGAGAGACTATATATCATTATTTATTAAATATATAAAATATAATGTATAATATCTTAATTGATATTCAGATTATTTTCATATTTTTGTTTCTAGAAGCATTACATAATACACTGTTTTCCATGCATATATTCTTATGTAGTGGTGATTTTTTTTCTTAGGAACATACATCCAGAAAAGTATTCTCTGGGTCAAAGGCTTTATAATTTTAATAGATGTTGTTAGATTGCTTCTTTCTAAATTGGCTGCAATACTTCCTATTTCAACTACCAGCATATAACTTCTTTTATTTGTCTAGAATATGTTTATTTCTCTACTAAAATTTTATATTTTATATTTTATGTTTATTTCATAGATAGATAGATAGAAAGATGTAGCTCCACCCTAATCCATCTGCTCATTTCCAGTTCTTTTCAGTTGTGTGTGTTTGTGCATCTGTGTGTGCGTACAGTTATAAACTATTTTTTCTCTTTACATTTCTAGAGGCTTCAGAACTAAAAAGAAAACTACTGCCTTTTTTTGTCTTATATCCAGACTACTTAGAAACTCAAATTCATTTTCATAGATTTTTCTAGAATCTCTTGGGATGGATACAATCATATGAATAGCAAAAAGAAATGAAATGCTTTCTTTTCCAATGTGAATACTAACTTGGGTGGTTTTTTTTCTTTTTGCTGTTGTTTTTAGTACACTTCCAGCCAATATTCAAACCTAATATCAGAAACAGGCTTCCCTCTCCAGTCTGTGACTTAGACAGAATTACTCTAAGTCTGTGCTTTCCTACCAGTGTTTGTTGTCTAATTTGCATAGTCACGTATTAAATTTAAGTAGCTTCTCTTCACTCTGGATATATTTGGAAAATCAAATATTAAATTTCCTTTTTATTTTCTGTTTGTAGATCTTCTGACATGTTTTGTATTATTTTATACACTTGAAGAACCTGTAATTTAAATATTTAAAATAAATCACACATCACTTCTCAGCCTTTTGGCTAAGATCAAGTGTAGTATCTGTTCTTATCAGTTTAAAATAAATCACATGAGAACCTATTTATTTCTTCATTGCAAAAATCTACGATTTTTTATTCAGTATGGTAATTATATATTTTGCCAAAAGTCATCCATTTCTTTAGTCTTTAAATGTGTTGCCATATTATTACAACATAACTTTTTATTATTCTTTTAGTACTTCCTGTAGTTAAGTCTTATCATCTTTAATCATGTATATTCACCACATTCTTTTTCCTTGGTCAAGCTTATTAGGAATTTATCATTTTTATTGGACTTCTATTTAGAAAAGGCTTTGATTTATTTATCTTTTGTACTGTTTCTGAACTGCAAGTAGAGATTATAAGTGTGTTTACCCCACAAGGTTATTATGGTGAGGATTACATAATACTAACAAAGTGCTTAAATTTACTCAGATTTCAAGATATATATTGAAGGTTTTTATTGTAATCATATTCTTGTCAATTTCCCATTATTCTAGTATGTAGCTCTTTATGTATTATTTAGTTACTGTGTTGTTTGTCATACAAAGGTCTATGACCACATGTCTTCTTCCCATAGCATGACTTTCATTAATATAGGTCATGCCATTTTATACCATTTATTGGTCAGAGATTTCAGTGCTGAAGTTCACTCTCTGAAATAATGTTCTTATTCTCCTTCCTCTCTCTGTCTCTCTCTCCCTCGATTACATTTACTTTTATATGCTCATTACTTTTGTTTTCATTCTGATCCTAGTACATAGAATACACCTGGATACTTTTTAATTCATATGAGATTATAAATCTTTTCATGGGAACTTATAGTTCATTTCCAATTTATGCAATGATTGATAAAACATGTTATCTTTTATTTTGTTTTGGTTTTATTTATTTGGTTTGCTGATTTTTTAAAAATCCACAATGCATAAATAATGCCCACCCTTGCTTATCTCATGAGACTACTAGAATTATGAAAAATATATAATAAATATATTTATAATACATTTTGATATATATCTTAATAGGTCACAAATACCTTAAGGAAAAACTAATATAGAAATAATTAACATTTGAAAAACTAAAATAAATTTATGCTGTTGTACAGCTGATAAAATCTTCTGTTACCTAAATAGTGTGCATAATTCAGGACAGGTTTCTACACTATTTTTAAATTACTAGTCTTTATTATTATCTTAGCATTCTAGCATTTTAACCTCATTGGAAAGTAGAAAGTATAGAGTTTCCATACACATCTTCTTCTCTCCTCACCAAATTTCAACTATTATTAACATTATTAACATCTTGCATTAAGGTAGTATATTTGTTACATTTGATGAACCAAAATTGTTATTAACTTAGTTCCATAGTTTATATTAGGGTCCACTCTTTGTATTATATATTCTATGGGTTTTGCCAAATACATAATGATATATATGCACCAATACATTATCACATAGAACAATTTCACTGCTCTAAAAATCTCTTGCTCCACATTTTACATCTTCCACTTTCAGTTTTTATATATTTGGTTTACTATTTTAAACTTTTCTCTCTTTTTTTACTTTTCTCCTTCTGCTTTTTGTTCCTTATATGTTTGTGTGTTTGATCAAAATAGTATTCATTCCACTTATCGCCCTCCTAATTTGGAAATTGTACAATATTTTTCATTTTTTAATGGTTGCCTTTCCTTTCTCAGTGCTCTTGTCACAACACATTTCTCTACAACGATCTGATGAAAAGAAAATGATACAAATAATATTAATTGAGTGTATGCTAAATGTAAGTTTTAAGCATTAATAAGCTATATTAGCATTAGATTATAGTCAACTATACCTAATAATCTATATGATCTGAGTCCTCACAAAGACCTCATAAGGTAGACAGTTATCATTTCTAACTACTAAGGAATCAAAACACTTTTCTGGTAGTACACAGGTAAGAGGTGGGGTCAAGATTTTGAAACCAGGTAGACAGAGCCTAGCCAAAACTGTGAAGTTAAATTATATACTGACTTTCATCGATTCAATTTTTTACCCCAGGAGAACTTTTTATGTCTTCATGCTTTCTTTCCATCACAGTAAGATGATATTTTTAAAACATTTTTCCTTTCTTCTTCTTTCCTCTCTCGTCCTCTTAGGAGACCTTTGTATTCTTTTACGCTTTATTTTGCCCACCATCTATTCCTCGATTTTCTTGAAATAATGTAAAATTTTTAGTTCTGAACTATTATTTTACTAGGAATTGTTTTATATAACTACTTAAAATAACAAATATTTTTCCTAGTGAAAAATAAAACTAAGTGTAAAATTTAATGTTGTCAAACCAGTCAGTCACACATGTGTAAACTGGTCTATTTTTGGTAACACAGTTTGATAGATATAAAGAGTATTTATGTGTTAATATCAATTTACCTTAATTCCACTTTGAGAACATATTATAAAGAAATATTCAGGCCCTGGCTGGCGTAGCTCAGTGGATTGAGCGTGGGCCTGCGAACCAGACAATCGCGGTTCGATTCCCAGTCAGGGCACATGCCTGGGTTGCATGCAGGCCGGTTCCTTGCAGGCTAACTACCAGCATGGGAGGCACAAAAGGCAACCATACATTGATGTTTCTCTCCATCTCTCCTTCCCCTCTAAAAAATAAATAAATAAAATTTAAAAAAAAGAAATATTCAGAAATAAAGACACAACTTCAAATAAAATGTTTATCCCAGCATTAATTGTGATACCTAAAATTCAGTCAAAAGCCAAAAAGTTTCAATTAACATGTAACTTTATAAGGAATTCTGCTCGATTTAAAAATAATATAGATAGCCCTGGCTAGTGGATTTGCAGGCCCCCAGGCCTGCAAACAAGAGGATCATGGTTCGAT
The DNA here is from genome assembly GCF_014824575.4 of Sturnira hondurensis. Lineage (NCBI taxonomy): Eukaryota > Metazoa > Chordata > Mammalia > Chiroptera > Phyllostomidae > Sturnira > Sturnira hondurensis. Next base: position 3,443,329 of record NW_028073027.1, read on the forward strand.
TCCCAGTCAGGGCACATGCCTGGGTTGCAGGCCAGTCCCCGCGGGGGACTCACAAGAGGCAACCATACATTGATATTTCTCTCCTTCTCTCCTTCCCTTCCCCTCTAAAGATAAATAAATTAAATTAAAAAATTAAAATAATAAAAATAATATAGATAATTTAGTCACACTAGAAAAAAATTAAATATGACATTAAGAAAATATGAATATACAGGAACATAAACTGATAGGAATTATGTAGCATATATAATATCAAAATAGTTCTGTTTGAATTTGGGGGAAAATCTATAATTTAAAAATTATTTTTACTTTGGTAAATACCAAAGGTTTTACAATGATTATATAGCATTTCAAGATCGGAATTCCTCCACTTCACCCCTCTTATTCTTTTTAAAGAGTTATATTCTTTACAACACAATAGGATTTAATACTGAGTCAGCCAAAACCATACTGCCCTCTATAGGATTTTGGCAAATCTACAATTTATTTATTTATTTAACAGCGGCCCAGAGATCTGCTCAGTTGAACTCACTTTTGGGAAGAATACTATGTATAAAGTAGAAATATGAAATATAATATGTTAAAATGGCCAAAACAATCACAGGAAACACTGAATCGGTGTCATTGGCCTAATAATATTGAACTTTCTACGTAGAAAACGTGCCAGGTAGAAGTGAAAGCTGAAGTTTACAGGAAAAATATAAGCACTATGATTTAAATAAATTCAACTGGTTAAAATATAGATTGAAATGTGATTGATCAACAATTTGGGGAAATAAATGGAAAAGAAAGGCATTAGTTATAGACTAAGTAGGTCTTCACTTGACAAAGTCTGTGTATGTTCCTTGCCCTTGGTGGATACGTGGAGACTCATTTAACACCAGTGAGCAAGAAACCTTTGAGACCTTTTGGTTAAATCCTATGGTTTCTATAGACAGAGAAACTATGTAGCAGTAAGACTATAAAACTTTCTCAGGCTCACATTTAAGACCCTAGCAGAGATCTTTCTCGGATTCATTTCTCTAGATTTCTAGGGCAGTACAGACTTTCCGTTACACAGAAATACCCATCTTCCATGTCTGGGCTGTATAATGTTTGCCGGGGTGTTTCCATGTTCCCTTACATAGGATTTTTTCTGGGGCCCCTTTCTTTTTACCTTCTCTAAAGGTTTCCTTTCCTCTCTTGCTTCCCCTTTAGTGCTACCTTACACTCCCTTCACTGTCAGATTATTCAAATTCAGGAACACACTGAGGGGAGTACCGTATAAAAATGACACTCAGATCTTTCCTATTTGTAATATAAATGTACTACATCTGTGGAGTAGGTCACATAAAATGTGGATGCATCTAGATATTGAATTAAGTCAGCCAAGACAGATTAGAGACAGAATTTGAATTTTTGAGTTCAGAGTGGCTTAAATCACAGCTCTGGCTCCTACTAGGAGTGAGGTAGTGAACAAATTACTAAATCTCCTGAATCTCAATTTTGTTATAAATATTTTAGCATATACTTTGTGTGCTCATGGTGAAGAACAAATAAAATAATGTATTTAAAGGCCCCAGTGTAGCCCTGGCTGGTGTAGCTCAGTGGATTGAGCGCGGGCTTGCAAACCAAAGGATCCTGGTTCGATTCCCAGTCACGGCACATGCCTGGGTTGCAGGCCAATTCCCAGCAGGGGACGCACGAGGGGCAACCAAACATTGATATTTCTCTCCCTCGCTCCTTCCTTTCCCCTCTAAAGATAAATAAATAAGAATTTTAAAAAATAAATAAATAAAATAAATAAAGTTCCCAGTGCACAGTCCCTGGCATTTAGTGCGCGCTCAATACATAGTTTTCAAAATTATGGAATATTTAATGAGAACCCCAAATGTATCTATTATTCATTAATCTTATCAAAAGTTTATTGAGTATTTACATCATACTAAACAAAAATACCCTCACCTACTTTACTGCCTTTGCATTTGTATTTTTTAAATTTAGTATTGAATTTAAAATTGAATTGAATTGTATTTAAAATTCACTCCTAAAATTCTGAATTTTAAAATAATATTTTCTTTCAGGTAATTCTTTTATACTTTTTATTTTTTTTAGAGAGAAATATCAATGTATGGTTGCCTCTCATGTGTTCCCCACTGGGAACTGGCCTGCAACCCAAGCATGTGCCCCAACTGGGAATCGAACCACGATCCTTTGTTTTGCAGGCCCGTGCTCAATCCACTGAGCTACAGCAGCCGGGGCTCAGGTAATTATTTTGTTTCCCATTTTTAGAATCATTGGATACCCCAAGATTATTCATAAAGATAGTCACTTCTCTTTTGAAGGTTTTATTACTTTACCTTATATGTTTATATCCTTGGTTGTCTGAGGCAATTTTTTTATCATGTGAGATAAAGTTAAGATTCATCTCCACACTGCTATCCAACTGACACCAGTGTATTCAGTAAAATAGTTGTCCTCCTCTGTCCTGCAGTGCCTCCATTGTCCTATATTATAAATCAAGTGGTCATGTAAATGAGTCCTTTTTTTCCTCCAGTACCACACCTTCTTAATTACTAGAAATTAAATCTTGAAATCTTACAGCTTTGTGATTCTTAAAAGACTATCTGGGCTATCGACCAATTGCATCTTCAATGTCAGTTTGTCCGTATTCACCTACTGGAACCCCTACCGGAGTTGTGACTGGCATTATCTTGAACTTATGTACCATTGTACCATTTAAGGGAGAACTAGTGTACTAATAACACTGAATCTTTGATTATGAACACAGTATACACAAATGCAAAATTATTAATAAAAAAGTACCTTTGAAGACAAAAAGGATGTAAGACTCAGCACCCAGAGAAAGACTAGGAATTAGAATTTCAGTAGGAAAAGGGGATTATTGATGCTAAAAGGTTTAGAAGAAGATTGGTGTGACACCCATTTTGGTAGAAAGTTGAGGAAGAATCTACTAGATAAGTTTTACTTTCTAGGTAAAGAAGGAAAGTATATAGCTATTCAGAGACAGATACAGATGTGAGGAAAACTATGAAGGTTGCAAATTGCCACAGAGCGGGGAGAAAGAAGGACATGATCCCCAGCATTAATGGTTCAGATAAAGAGCAAGGCTATGGGTATGTAGTAACTGAATTATGTGAGGAGCAGTACAGGGATATAGAAGAAATAAAAAGTATGCTTGGATTGATCTGCATTTAACAGTCTGTTGAAGTTTTATAGGAACTTCAATGTAGTGACAGGTTAGAAGGTTTTGGTAACAGAGTGGTAGAAATGTTGCATCATAAAAAATTATTAATGTCTCAAGAGGGTTGGAAAAATTAGAGAAAATAGGACTGTCAAGAAACTAAAGACCTTCCTGAAGTCAGAAAAGAAGCATAGGAAGAAGATGTGAGCAAATGCTGGGAAGGCAGTGGAACATTAATATTGCCAGGCAGTGGGACACGGTGAAATTATACAAGAGATGTCCCAAAGCAACTTAGGTGTATTTCCATCACTTCTCTCCCTTTAAACACAGTGCAGGACTTATTGTAGTCACCCTTACGGAGTTCTCATTTGCAGAATAATTTGCTGAACTTGGGTCTTTCTCATGAACAACTGAATGCTCTTGGGTAGAATACTTAATAGAGGGAATAAAGGAAAGTAGTGGGAATGGATGAAAACTATCAGTTATATTTGATGTAATTAGAGCTTTTATAATCTGCCTTAGAGATCAGATAGTTACGCCGCCATGTTTTTACAAAGAGGGAAATGGAATCTTGAAGGAAATATTATTTGCCATTAGGGCATAACTGTGGTTGGAATTTAGATGTCCATCTGTGTCTGCTCTTCCACCAGGGCACAGCCATCACACTCAATAGTTTCTATGCTAGTATGTGTTCTATTTTTGGAAGCAGGTAGAGGTACTTACTGATTAGAAAGTTCTTGCAACATTTTAGGTTAATGGCATTTCCATTAGATCTATGAAACTTTCTTATGTACAGCTCTATGAAATTCACTTAAATGTTTTACCTGAAAAAGCAAAGAATTCACACAATATTGTATGTAACCATCTTCAATGCAGCAACTGAAAGCTATGATGGAGAACCTTTGTTACAAATACCTTTTATCAGTAGGATTTGTAACTGTACTAAGTGCATGGCACAAGCATGGTTCTTAATATATTTTAGCTTATTAGGCATTTACTTTCATTTATGATAATGATTGATGAAAACTAAAGATGAGGAAGAAAATGAGACCCCTATGAAGTCTTTTTATTTTTAAGAGGGACTTCACTGTAATTGGACACAAAAGATTAGAATAGCTATAAATATTCAATAAAAGCAACCACAGTTTTTCAATCTCCAAGTCCCTACCATTCTTGCCTGGCACAGAATGGCTGAATTAATGTGTGAATAAGTCAGTCTCAAGGAGTTTTGTTAGTTCACCGCAGAGGTTGAGAAATTCTTATCCGCTTACATGTTATTCTCCAAGCATATTCTCCACTTTCGTAATCAGTATTCACTCAGTTCTACATGGAAGCTTCTTCTCTAAAACATTCTTACATCTGCTAGGTTCCCACTGAATTTGTATCTTCTTTGTTCACTGGTACCATGAGTGAGGAGAAACTCGGGTATTGAGTTTCTCAGGTATTGGTATCCTCAGCACCTGGAAATATGTGTTGCCGGAATACATCTCCAGAATGCTCTAGCATCACATTCCATAATTGCTAAGGCATAGATAGAAAAGGCTGAGAATTGAAAGGTATTAGACACAATATGTTACCATCTCCCCATGTACTTTTGTGTTTTTCCCACCAGACTATGACTCCCAAATACACATCTCCACATCTACAGCAAACTATGATGTCCAGTACTCATTAAAAAATCGTTGACTATTTTTTACAAAGTAATTCTTAACAATAATACAGAGTCAAAAGTATACACTTAAAGTAAGTGGGCTGTTTCAAATATTCTTGGAGTACTTCTCCAGAGAGACCTGGCCTTTTACATATTCTGAGGGAAGAATAGGGACCAAATATTGGGCATTCTACTTAAAGATAATGCATCATATATGCTTTAAACTAACAATCCCACTGCCAGTCCATCATTATGAACTGAAATGGGCAAGAAATCGAGGCTATTGCCTTGTTATGACATTTTCACATTCTGCATTGTCAATAAACTTTATTGAGATAGATGACAAGAGTAAGAGAATAATTGATATGACAAATTTTAATAAGTGGGAAATTAATAGCTAAAATTCATTAGTGATCCACTAATGGAGTGGGTCTTCAGACCCACAAATAAAATTCATTTTTTGTATATGCTCACTTTGAGAATATTTTCAATCACCTATCAATAAACTGTTGAGTACCATAAACTAACCCATCACTCTGATCTTTCCATCTCTGGCGTCCTGTCCTTTAAATACAGAACTATAGTTTCCTAGCCCTTCTTGCTGAACTTTATGTCTTCAATTTTTTAAAAAAATCCAACATCCTCTGAATTCCTTGCTTTTATTCTTCTATGGGCCTTCTTGGCCCAAATCCAAATCCACAGGGTAGAATAGATTGCACCGGGAATTTGGAGTCAGGAGACCCAAGCTCTACAACTTGATATACTACTAACTTTCAGTGTGACCTTTGCACAAGCAATTTTCTCTCTGGGCCTTTAGTTTTCATATTTGGATGCAGACAGGGAACTGGAGTTGAGGATCTCCAGGGTTCTATGAGCCACTTTGGCAGAGACACACTAAATACCTAGCTCTCTCTCAATTCCTCTGGCAGTGAGCTATGCATCTTTCAGACACTAGAGGGGCTTCCTGAAGACTTTTCTGGTAGACCCAGAATTGAGTGAGGAATGTGTCTCAATGACAGTCCATGCTCAGGGGAGAAATGTCATTCCACTCTTTCACTTTAAAGTAAATAAGAAATACATGTTGCAACAACTATACAATTTTGCATTAATATGACTTTCTAGCATGTGGCTAAATTAATTTGTTTTAAATATCAACCAAGTCTAGAATTTTCTATCCTCTATCTTTAATTTATGAAAACATAGGGTTGCATTTTTTAAAACCAATGGAAGAAAAGTACAATAGTCAGAGTAGGATTCTGAAAGTCATTATTCTCAACCATTGTGGTTGATGATATTGTAAAATGTAAGTTGTGAAGGCCCTGGGTACTCTTCAAAGAGTGGGCTGTAGAAAATAAGGAAATGCAATTTGATATAGATCCATTTAAAAATAAAAGTACTGTGAGCTATTTCTTAAATTCCAAAGCAAATGTGTTTGAAAAATTTGTGGAAAGCAAATAAATGTTTATTTGCTTTATACAATATTGCTAAGTACAATATAAGTTGATGAAAAGTTAATTTTGTTTGTATTATTATTTTTAAATAAAAAACACTCTGACATACCTTGTGATAAAGAAAAGCTGATGTTAATTTCATTCTTTGCTTTTTTGTAAACTATTTTGTTATTCTCTTGAAATCTATTAGATTTCATCTTTGATATTATATTTTAACATACTTGAGATACTGCAACTTTCTTGTCTTTTAGGAATAAAACTACAAAAATCTGCATTGCAAGATCTTAAGGCTTCATCATGAGACAGGCTCAGTTATTCTTTTATTTATTGCTTCCTTTATATTATTTTTCTTTATTTCTGGTAAACCTCCTCTGGGAGTATCAACAAGTCTCTCTCGTCTTCATTTCTTTATTAAGCTGTATTTATTCTCTTATCCAATCTTTTCAGGTTTATTATGTCAGCAATTATATTTTTACAACCAAGTATCTCCAACTGATATTTGCATCCTATTTTCCAACATTCTCCCTTATATTTCTAGGAATATTTATATCTATGTTTTAAATACTTGCTTTCTCTATCCCACTAGCTGTATGTTTTCTGACATCCAGCATTCATGTGCTATCTCTCAGAATGTTTATACTCAGAAACCTCAAAAATTTTTTGTGAACTCATTATCATTCACATGAGACTCTCAGCTAAGTTTTGTCACTATGTTACTTCAAAATTAAAACAGCTATAGTGTTGTTCCATTTATTTAAGTGTGACCCTGCATTTGTTCTTTTTCTCTGTCTTTTCTGATCTAACAAAGTTCTGAACATAGACAGAAATCCACATTTGAATAATACTTGTATAAAGAACACAAGCCAACTCATTTAATTGATAACACATTATGTCTTATTTTAGGAAATTGTTTTAACATTTAATATTTTCTCTCCTCCCCTCTCTCTCTAACTCTTGTTCCACTCCCAAAATGGTATTCCTCTAGTTTGGGGCACTACTTTTTTTAAAAATAGATAAAGCCCACATATTGCTGGGTGTTAGTAAAATAAATGATATATTTAATGGAGTTATTGGTGAGTATAAATATGACAAAGATGTTATAGAAGAAATAATGTTATGTGCATTTTGATTAATCAAATTTAACTAATTAGTATCTGTGTGAGAAAATATAGATTGAGTACAAGAATACTACAAGTAAGCTCAAAAAAGTTGGATTTAAATCCTGAGTCTGCTTTTATAAATAGTTTGACCTTGGTATAGTTACAAGAGCTTCAGATTTTAGTTTTTAAACTTATAATATATGAATAATAATGCACTTCTTTTTCTCTGAGTTTACTTGTTAAGGGAGTATACACCAAAAAAATATGCCAGTAAAGAGAGAGTGTGTTAATTTGGCAGTTCATCTGATAATCCCTTATGCAGGGTTCCTTTGATAAAATATGATGTAGGAATGCACTTAGCCTTGGATGCCTGAGATTCCTACAAATCTAGAAGGGCTAGTTTTTTGGCACAAACTCCATTTACTCAACTAGTCACACAAATATTCACAGCTGCTCTACCTTATCGTGTAGCACAGACTGAAGGGAGAGACTGGATGTGGAGCCTGCAGTGCAAGAGTGTGGCCAAATGAGTAAATGTGACTAGTATGCATTATACATGAGAAAAAAAAACCCATAAAGGATCGTGGTGCCTGAGTTTAAGAAGTAAAAGAAAAAGCAGGACATTTGCCTAATGCCTACAGAAAAGAGGTCTTCTCTACCGGCAGAACATGAGCTGGTCACCAGCTCGTGTTCAGAACAGTGAATGACGAAGCACTCTTCCTGTAGGCATGATCCAGAAAGCGAGACGTTAGAACTGGAGACAGTGTCCTTCTCTGCGGGTTAAGACAGATCGGTGAAGAAATGAGGAGAGGTTATTGTTTTCCTTCCACAACAGTGACAATCAAGTGAAACAAGTAAAAAGTGTTTGGCAATCATAAATCGCAAAACAAAATTGAGAGGTTAACTGATATCTTTATTAAAGGAGGTACAGTCTCGGTATAGATTCGTTCTTCTTAACGTCATTGTTAATGACGTCTCTTTGCTTATAATTCTCCTTTTCTCAAAATTCTTCAGTCCCTTGTCTACCGTGGTACCACAGCCCTCTTCGTTCTGTCTGTTCCTTCCGTGTCTAGCGCCAGCTCTTCCTCGGCCAGTTGACCCTTACAATTGCTCAGACTTCAGCTGTGCCCCTTTCCTTATCCTGTGAATTAATTCTTCCTGAGCAAACAGATGCATTGCCATGGTTTCAATGGCTTTCTATACCTTTCCGACTTTAAAATTTACATATTTCGTGTGAACTTTTCTCTTGACCTCCAGGTCTGTGTATTTATTACACCTTGTTATCTCCCACTGTATATTCCACAAGCGAGGCAGACGCAGTGTGACGGAAACTGAATGCAATCTTTGCTCTCACTCTTGGTCTTCTCCATCTCCGTAAATGGAGACATCATCCATCCTGCCACTCAAACCAGACTCAGTCAGGGAGATTATACCTGACTCCTCCCTCATCCTCACCTTCTACAGTCAGTCATAACACCTTAAATCTAAATCCTTTCCTAAAACTTCAGTTATTTTCATTCCCACTTCACCACCCTGGAACAAACATCTTTTTTTTTTTTGGCCTTGAACTAATACAGTAGTAAATATATCTTTTTAGCCTTGCTGAACCCAGAGATTAGTGGTTAATCTCTGGTAATTTACTGGCTCTTTAATAAAATTAGAAATCAATAATATAAACCAAAACTAATACAACTGAAGAAATGAAAAGCTTATGTCTACATGTACAAATAATTAATAAGCTGAAGCAAATAATCATTATGAATATTATAAAATGTTTAGAACTACATATAATAAATAATTTTGTATAAAAATTTGTAAGAAATAAAAACTTAGNCACTTCACCACCCTGGAACAAACATCTTTTTTTTTTTTGGCCTTGAACTAATACAGTAGTAAATATATCTTTTTAGCCTTGCTGAACCCAGAGATTAGTGGTTAATCTCTGGTAATTTACTGGCTCTTTAATAAAATTAGAAATCAATAATATAAACCAAAACTAATACAACTGAAGAAATGAAAAGCTTATGTCTACATGTACAAATAATTATTAAGCTGAAGCAAATAATCATTATGAATATTGTAAAATGTTTAGAACTACATATAATAAATAATTTTGTATAAAAATTTGTAAGAAACAAAAACTTAGAAGGGGATTTATAACAGGAACAATTATAAAGGACACATGGACAATAACAAGGAGGGGTGGAAACAGGGGAGGGTGGTGGGGAGGGCTGGAGTGGTGGGGGGAAAAGGTACAGAACACTGTACTTGAACAATGATAAAAATGTTTTTAAAATACTGAGAAATGAGAAAAATTCAACACAAACTTTTTAATTTAAGAAACTAGAAAAAAGACAGAATCCATAAGTAGAAGAAAAAGAAAGAAAGAATAAGAGTAATTGCAACAAGGAACTAGAAAAATATTGAGTCAATCAATGACCTCAAGAGTAAGTTTTTAAAAGAAACTAATTAAATAGACATACATAGGTCCTGATTATGAAAAAATAGATTTAAATATTAGAAATAGGAAGGGCTAATGCAAATAATGTTAGGAACTTAGAAGAAATGCTCAATCTTTTAGAAATATGAATGAACAGAATGACTCAAGGTAAAATAATAACTCAAGTTATTGTGATAACTTTTAAAGAAACTAAACATACAGTCCACAATCTCCCTGCAAAATATATGTTAGGCTCAGATGGTTTTATAAGTAGGTTTTTCATCAAACTTTCAAAGAACTGATAATCTCCATTTATTAAAATTAGCTGCATAGAAAAAATTAGCTGCAAAGAAGTGAAAACATACCTTAATGCATTTTATGAAGTTAGTATAACCTCCATATCAAAATTTAGACAATAATAGCAGAAAAAGAAAAATTAATGTCCAATCTCTCTTATAAGCATACTTTTAAATGACAAATAATACATTATAAAATGTTGTCTCTATTTGTTCTTCATGCCTCTATGTTGATTTGAGGAGCGATACACACTAATAGAACAGTCTCCAATATAGCTCATATTGTTTGACCACTCTGGCTCCCATGGTTTTTAAATGAAATTTGAAAGATGCCAGTGATGGTTAATTGGGTTTCACTGAATTTGTAGCCATTTTCTGTGTTCCACAAGATGTTTTAACCTTTTCTTAGTTTTCAGAATTTCATCAAGTCTAGTAGATTCTGCTACCCGACTCTTAACACATTTCCTATGTTTCTCATTCCTGCCTTCTTTAATTCCCCCACCCCCTTTTCTCTGGGAGCTAACATTGAGGGCTTAGCATATTGCTCCTCTTGATTTATATCCACTCCTCTGCAGAGCACACCGTCCACATGCGCCTAGTAACTCTCATCATATTGGCAACTCCCTAACTGAGATGAGCTGCATCTGCTCATTAGAACCCTAGATCTGTCAGATACATAGATCTGTGAATATCACTCCTCAAATTTAATTAGGCTAGAACTAGACTTGGCATTCTCTCTGTCAAGACATTGACTTCCATTCTTCTATTTCTATATTACTTTCACATCATTATATTTTTGGTGACCTAAGCTTGCCACTTTGTCATTATTGTCTTGAGTTTCTCCTTTTTATTAGCTGCAGCCAACCAATTCAGTATTTAATACATCTCGTATTTATTTGTTTCTACCCAGTCTCATTTTCACTCTCCTTAGCCAAGAGCTTATCACTAATATGGAACACAGAATCTTTAATAAGCCTCTTGTTGTATTCCCAATCTGTACCGCTCACCACTGTTCAGTTTTTGTGACGCATCCTGTTCACCGGACTAGATCACTGCTTTCTGTTCTTCAATGGTTCACTATTTCTTGTTGCAGCTGGACTATAAGATTTTAAAATGCCTCAAAATCAGTTCTTAGAATCTAATCAACATGATTTCCCATTTCTAGTTTAATCTATCTTCATGTTCCATGATATAACACTCATTATATATTAAATTTCATTATAAGTTAATTACATTGAAAGCTAAAAGAAAGACCTCTTACTATAGAAGTGTAAATAATCTCCCTATAGAATTAGTATTATATTTTTTAATTTCATTATGCTTTAATTTACTTCAAGTACATCAAATTTTAAAATTTAGAGAGACTAACCTAAAAAAGTGCTTATTATTTTATAGGAATTTTTAGCAGGTTATTTTATTGTTCTTGGGTTTAAGTTTTTTTTTAAAAAAGCGTTGCTTGCTTAATGGCAATTAAGTTGTAAAAAAAGTAGTTTTTAGGATGACAACTTGTCTTTGAAAGCAAATATTTGGCTCTGACTGTTATTTGGTTTGCTCCCTAAAGAGTAGGGAGGAAGCTGAATGTGTCTTGTCTGACATTACTGTAAAGGGGGTTATTAAGAAAATTGGTGCAACTTGTACTAATCTGTGGTTTCTGCATTTTCCCTTTGGCTTATGTTTTCTAATTCTGGTCCCAAACCACATCATTTGTTTCTTAATTCACTTTAAGCCGCATATTATCATAACAATGTCTGTTAATCAAGACTCCTGAGTCCCTTGCCAGTCACAATGCTTATTTAATATAATATCAGAGATCATATGATTGACAATGAAATTAGATCTCAGGCTGATGCTTAAGACAGTGACCTAGTCTTGGTGACTATCTGAATCTTGGGTTGTTATTTGTCCTTATTCTTCATAGTGCCAAAAATTTTAGGTTACTTTACAGTACTTTACAAGAGGATGTCCTGATAACATCAACTACACCAACAAAATCACAATATTCTAATATTAAAATCATTAAAAATAATAACCCCTTTTCTCACAACTACTTTTAACAAGTTCTTTTATCTTATTTTTTAATTTGAGTTTTCTATTTTCTTCTATGTTTATATCTACATTTTTGGTTCCATGAGCGTCATTTATAACCAGTGTTTTTTTTACACAATTGCATTTTGTCATTCACAATTACAGCAATTTTTATTTTAAAGTATATATTAAGAAAACATATTTTGCTTAACTAATATTTTCCCTTCTGATAAATAATTATTTTAAGTTATATTAATTTAAGATAAAGTTTATAATATTTAAGCTATAGAAAAGTACCCTTAGGTTTTCTCAGTTTTAGAAATGTATTCCCCATGGTTTTCATAGCTTCAAAAAATAGGCCTTTAGTATTAACTTTCAATCCTTTAAGCAAAGTTATATTAATAAATTTATTGGAACATTTGCATAAATATTTTTGTTGAAAGTACAATCATTCATCATTGATTTTTCACTTAAATAAATTTAATAAAAGTGTACTTTTTTCAAAATATTAGATATTTCTTTCTTAGTCAATGGGAACAAAATGATTTCAGCATCCTTTCTGCCTTAGAACTTTTTGAAAAACATTGTTCACCAATTCTTTTCCATAAAGAAAACCACACTATCAAAAATGTACAGAGCCAAGGAGGAGATTGCAAATTTCATTTTACATGTAGCACTCTTACCTTGAGGTGAGATTTCTTAGCCAGCATCGTACATGCACTGCTGTCTCTAACATTAATTTCTCACTGCCTGGTAACTCCCCTACTACCTAAAAATGTGCTCCAGTGGCTCATAAACAATTATATCATCAATCCCCTCTGTGTGTAACAAGAGACCTTAACCACAGAACTGAGAAATAAAAGGAAGAATTATGCCAGAAGTAACGACGGTGCCAGAAACCTGCTTTGCAGTGATTGGCTAAATGGGGCCAACCAGTAGAGTTTCATTCATGAGATTTGTTGAGTTAACCTACAAGCACTTTTTTTTTTCATTTTCTCTACTTTTCTTTTCTGAGGTCTCCTTTGATTTCATGCTGGCTTTTTAAATTGAGGATAAAGTTAATTCAGTTAACAATGCCACAGCTGGAATTAAGTATGCCTCTTCTCCTACCCTCCTACCGCTGCGGGGAGGGGCTGGTGCTGGTTGGTGGTGTCTGATTGGATGCCCAACACCCTTGAGGGCTGTTGCTGAATCAGTGGTGCCTCTAGCGACAGGCACGAAGTTAACTAATTATGAACATATGGTTTGGCAGACACCTTGTCAGCTTGCTGCTGCGTAGGTGTTTGGAAGGAGGTGAAGGGGGAAGTTCGAGGTAGAAGGTGTGGTTAAAAGTCCCACTGACAAGCCTGGGGGAGATTTGATTGATCCTAATCTATTCTTTTTGTCAGGAATCAGCATGCTTCTGGCAGCAACAGCTTGGTAATAACAGAGATTTGTGGCCCTTAAGCTCTTGTGGTGAGAGCCGGCACAGGACCAGTCAACTGGCTCCTTACAAGGCCCCCGGTTAATTGGCCACAATGGTGGGAACAGGAAAAGATGTTAGGTCAAGGTGCAACACATGGTCTACCTGAAATGGCTCACAATGGTCTGAGGCACAGATGTCATCTTTTATTGGCGTGATTGTCATCAGAGGAATAAGAGAAGCTTTTAGTTAAAGGCCTCAGGAAAGCCCTTAGCACGAGCTATACAGGTACACTATCTAGAGTTAACTTGCCTAGAGAAAAAGGCAGACGCAAAAGGATTGAAATAAATCCAACAGGTGAGGTTGTGACTGGGACTGATGAAGAATAAAGTAGGTATTCTGTTTTATAGCAAAGAGGTTTATTGGGAAATTAATAGTAGATAGTTTAAAATAACCCTTTAATTTTGTCTGTCAGATAAATTGGAAAATCATGCAGACCTGATATTAAATTGTGTGGCTCTACCAAATAGATATTTTTCCATTATCCATAAATCTGTGTATCTACTTCCTACACATCACTTGTACTAAAATGTTTAGGGTCCTGTCATCTCTTTACCATAAAGAATTCCATTCAAAATTATCCACAATCAATAGAGATATCATCGGTTCTTATTCATGGACTCTTAGATCTATTATCTGAGTCTTATAACTTAATCTAAAACTCTAAATTTTCTGGATCCTCAAAAAATACTCCATGATTTCTATGAAGATTAGTTTGCCTACCAGAAAACATTCGCTCTCGAAAATTTTGCTAAATAGTTTCAAATCCTTGTCCTCTACTTACTGATGTTCTTATCTTACTTAATCAGGGTAGTATAGATGAAATAGATATTGTATATATTATTTAAAATTGTATTGTTAATTATTTAAAAGTGATTATGGAGACGATTTTACTAGATGGTCATAACAACTTCATAATATTCACTAGTGAACTTATGGATAGAACGTTACAGATGTGACTGCATAAGACCCACCTCTATGGTCTGCCATTATAAAAAATACACAGGAACAGTATTGGGTATGAGTGCATATGTGTGTTACGTGTGTGTACAAATGTAGTTATTTGTCTCAGAATTGATTGTACACTTTTTCTTTTTTAAAGCAGCTACAACTCATTTTTTAAACCTAAAGTGTGCATGTTGCTGAAAAGACACCCAGAGGAAACTTGGAATAAGAAACCCAGAGGTGAGGGAGTGTAGAGCAGGGACTTGCAGCTAGACAGCTGCAGGCAGTGCCCTAGCAATGGGCAGCAATGAGACCTTGGGCATATTGCTACCTTCTTTCAGTCACAGTTTCCTCATCATAAATGGCACCCAATTTCCCACAGGGCCTGGAGTGAGGATAAATTGAGTTCAGGTGCATAAAGATTTTAGCAACAGACCTTACAGAATTTATTTGCTAAATGCATGTTAATTAAAAATATGTCCATATATTCTTCTCATGGGGTTCTAATTATCTTCAGGTACACTGACACTTTAGGGTAATTGTCATAGAGACAGTGCATCCAAATCAAGGGAAGGATTCACCAAGTCTAAAAATATGTAAAGAAACTACACAGAGCAGAACAGTTCCATCCAGTCTCCTCGGTGAAGGGAAAGTTTCTTCAGCCAGTCTTCCCGCCCCTCCACACTGAGAGTTGATGTTGGGGGCTCACACGTCAGTGCTCTCGCTCTCTTCACAGAACTTCTACCTTTTACAGCCTTCTACAATGTGTCCAAAAATGGGATGGCTTTTCATCAGACCTGTGTGAAGTTCTGATTATCTTACTGTTGCCACTTGGCCATAGTGCCCTACACACATATGTTATATATTTGCTTATGGCTGGGGTGGGGTGGGGGTGGGAATGCAGACAACTGTACTGGAACAACAATAAAAATAATAATTCTATTTTCTAGGCTTTTTTGTCAACTGATGGAAACTATTTAAGCAGATCAATAATGGGATTAGACCCCAAGATGTCTTAATTTCTTAGTACTGAACTACTACTAAATCCACATTTGGTGTGGGGAGCGGGAGGTGGTTGTTTTACACTGTTACAAATTGTGAACCAAAATGGATTGCAGTGTATTATTTTAAGCCCTAGATACATAATCTGCTTGCTTTTCTTATTTATATAAAAGTCCACCTTCATCTACACCCTGGTAAATTGCTTCATTATTTGTTCTTTCCAATTAAGCTATTTTACTTATATTTTATTTTTAAAGGAAATATCTATTTGAATTTCATATAAAGATAATCTTTCCATTAATATTAAGCATGCTGTATGTTTCCATGGAATCACATGTAACACTTAGATTATATATTTTACATGTAATAGCTAAGTTAAAAAATCCTTTCCTGAGTATTATCTAATAAATATTTACTCATTGAAAACATTTATCTTTTAGTTGTCACTGAGATATAGAAACACCTTGTAGCTTTAAAATTTTATCAGAATTTACTTTAAACTGGAAGTGGAAATCTAAGGACCAAAGATTGTTTGCACCAGAGGGAATTTAAACCGTCCAGGAGTGTCCAACCTTCTGGCATTTCTGCACCATACTAAAAAGAGTTGCCTTGGGTCACACATTAAACACATTGTGACACATAATCACAAAAAATCTCATAATGTTTTAAGTAAATTTACAATTTTTGTGTTGGGACACATTCATAGACACCCTGGTCTTCATGCAGCCTGTGGGCCACAGGTTGGACACCCCAGGTAACAACATATTTTATTTTTTTATACTTATAGAAGAGAATCAGTCTGATGAGTAGTGTGACTTGTTCAAGTGCATACAACCGAACGCAAAACCAAGAATGCCATGTGTCACATGTCTCTTATCCAAAAAGTTATACTTGTAGAAGAATTGAACGGAAATATGTAATATTCTTGTGAAAAAAATTAAGTTGTCATGACCGCAATTTTTATCTGCACCTAAGAGAGCCTAATCTTGCTTAGAGGATGTTTTCTTGTTTTCATGTTTAGCACATGGACTCATTCTTAAATAAAACCTCTGTGTTTATTGGTTGTCTCAGAATTATAAAAGTTCATGGTTACTAATTTTTTTACAAGGATGTAAATGAACTTGGACTTATATGGAAATAAGAAAAAGAAATATTTTATGTATCTAGGGCTTAAAATAATACATTGCAGGCAATCTTAGCTCACAGCTTGTAACAATATAAAACAAAAAAAACAATAATTAAAGTCTTTCTCAGTAACATTTTATCAGAATTCACAAAAATATTATCTGTGTTAAAGTAGAAAATGAACATTATATCTACTGGCAACTGTAACATTTTCTACATTAAGAATTATGTAGGCTGACAATGGTTTAAAACCCATTTTTGTGGAAAGCTGGGCTTCAGTAATGAAATCTTAGAGATGTGGTGACGAGCAAGGAGGTGAAGGAGCAGGCAGAGCTCTGAGCTTCTCCCCCACGCACACTTGAAAGGGCAGTGTGGTGGTTTTAAAATATGTCTACCATTTCTCTTCAAGACGTGGAGAGTAATACCTCTTCCTTTAGGCACAGTCTGGGATTAGTGACTTTCTTGGAACAAATAGTCTATGAAAAAGTGATCAGGAGGTCACGTTAGAGCTCCATCATGAAAACCATTGTGGTTCCTGCCTTGTTTTTTTCTCTAGAACTCATTGGAGAAGCCAGTTACTATGTTGGGAGGATGCTCAGGCAACCTTGTAAAGAGTCCCGTGTGATGAGGAACTGAGGTATTCTGCCAGCAGCCCGGTGGAAGCAAATTCTCAAGCCCAAGTAAGTTTAAGTTGACTATGGTCTTGTCACGTGGTTTTAACCAAAGTAGGTTCCATTGAATATGGACCTGGCATAGCCAACTTTACATGGATTTCCCAGCTTCTCTATCCACTTCAGTTACTCACAGCCTTGGATGTATGTGTGTCAGTCTTATTTTCTTCTCTTCCTTCCTCCTTCTTCAATGACTTTTTGACAACTATCCATCTTTTGAGAATATTTTTCTAATCAATAATTATTGATATTTTATCACATTTTAGCATTATATTCATTATAATTGTCAATTTACTAATGAAAAATCTAAGAGATAAGTAGTTTCTTCAAGATGTTACAAATTTTGAAGTTACAACTACAGTCAGAACTTAGGTCTAATGTCTGATTCTGGTGCCTATAACTCTTCACCCTTCACCCACTACATGTACCTTATGGCCTATTTCATTCAAAGCATGTGTTCCTGCGTCTGAAAAAAGGAAGCTGCTAAATTTGCAGTTGGGGAGGGGCCGGAGAAATTGAGAGAGAGAAGAAGAGAGACAGAAACACTGCACAGGAGCAAGAGTCTTAAAGGCTTAGGAAGGTAAATAAAGGAGAAAACACACTGGGCCTAATGAATTTTCTTATGGATTTTGCTCTCTATTATCAGAATGATGTGAAAATACCACATGGTTTTAAACATGAGTGGGAAATAAAAATAAAAATGCTATATATTTTTCAAATATGTATCTCCAATATTTCCACATGTATTTCTAAAATATTCAATATGCTTTCTTATGTTTGGGACTTCTGTATAGTTTTTGCTTAGGCAGTGATAAACGATCCAGTGCAGGTTTTTAATCTTATAATTTGTAGTTTTTCCACTATATCTTCTCTATAGTCAGGCTTCGTTGAATCATGATGAACATTCTAAATGGGAATTTGGGCATTGAGTCAGCATTCATTGGGAGGCTGTTGAATAAATGGAACCTTTGGACTCAGTCAATATCAGATTTTTTTAAAGGAATGGATTACTTTGTCTTTACTTTGATTACAGTAATAACATTTTGACCTCTCACTCTTCTTAGGATTTTGGCTTTCAGACAGTGGAAACACCATGCCTAGTTGTTTCTTCTTTTATTATTTATTATATTACTTATTTCTATCTCCATTAAAATATCATAGGGACCTAGGCCCTAATATTCATAGACCTGGGCACATACCTAGGTTGCCAATTTGATCCATGGTTCAAGCACATGTAATCCTTAATCTGGGTTCTCATGGGAGGCAATCAATCCATGTTCCTCTCTCTCTCTAAAAAAGCAATGAAAAAAATGTCCTCAGGTGAGGAAAGGGAGGAAAAGGAGGAAGGGAGGGAGGGAGGGAGGGAGGGAGGGAGGAAGGGCGGGAGGGAGGGAGGGAGGGAGGGAGGGAGGGAGGGAAAAGAAAGAAAGAAAAAAGGAAAGAGATTCTAGAGATGGATGCTGGTGATGAACACATAACAATATTAAAGTTGTTAACGACACTGAAATGTACATTTAAATGGTTAAAATGGTAAATTTGACATTATGTGTATTTTATGCCAATAAAAACATAAATTACGTATATTCAATATTGTTGTTTCTTCACCTTCCACTAACCCTTCAACCCTTCCCAGTCTAGCTTCTGCTTTCTGTCACTCTACTAAAACAGTTCCCGCTATTTGAAGGATGTTTCAAGTTGCTAAATTTCAATGGACAAATTTGAATACTTATTTAACCTTCAGAAGAGCCTGTTAAATCTTTTCTTCTCACTGAAATCCACTCATGCCTCGGTTTCTTGACTACACACTGCTGGAGTTATTTCTCTCTATCACAGCTACTCCTCTTCATTACCAAATCGGGTTTTTTTTTGCACCGAATCATTATATGTTGAGGTTTCTCAAAATCCAATTTTAGACCTTCTTTTAATTTTTTATCCTTTTCTCAGGTTTCTCATTAATGTTTATGGCTTCAACTACCAACTATATCACAGTTACTATAAATACATATCTTCGCACAGACTTTTTTCTTAGTTCTAGAAACAAAACTTTTTTCTCTCCTTGTATTTTCAGTTGGGTAGCTTCAAAATACTTCAAACCCAATGCACACAGAAGTGAACCCAGGAATTCACACAGCTGCTCTGCACCCCTGAACCTGCATCGCACCCCACTCTAGATACAGACTTTCCCAGGGTGCTCTCACCCAGTCATTGACACTGCCATCTGGCAAGTTTGTATTTAGAAACCTGACACTGCTCTCTTCCTCACCTTCTCTTGTAACATCTGCCACCAAATTCTTGTACTTTTATTTCCTAAATACCTCTCGAATCTATCCCATCTTTTCACCTCTATTACAACCATCACACTCGGAAGCAGCACCAATCTTACCCAACTACCATATAACCTATCTGATGATAGATTCCAAACTAGCCTTCCTATTCTTTTTAGACCTTCCTCCAATCTGAAAATCCAAATTCCATAATGCAGCCAAAATTATCTTTTAGAAATGTAAATTTTATTTTGTTTAAAGCCATCTAATGTCTTCATGTTCTGACAAAAAATCAAAATTTTAAAAATAATACACTAGGCTCAGCATGGCCTGACTTTACTTCTGTAGCCTCCTACAGAAGATAGGAGACTCTTGCTCCTCTCTCTCCCTCTCTCCTCTACTCTTCTCCTTCTTTCCTGTCTTCCCCTCCCCTGCCTTCCTATCTCTCCCTCCTCCTCCTCTTCTTTTCTCCTTCTCCTTCCTCTTCTTTTTCTTCTCCTCCTCCTTTTTTCCTCTTCTTCTTTTCCTTCTTCTTCTTATTCTTATTCTCTCTTTCTCTCTCTCTGCTGCCTCTCTTTTCCCTCTCTCAATTCCAGTTGCACTAACCTCAGAGACTGAGATGACCATTGTGATCTAACTAGCTGGAGGACATTTCCAATAATAATTCAGAGCCTAGACTTTATTAAAGTATGTTCTCTTGTTTATACAAACCTGATTTGGAAGGAGAAGGCTCATCAGTGGCACTATACCTGTCTTCTAGTTTTACACAGGTACTGATACAGCTGACCTGGATAAGTAACTAGCTAGCTAAGAGAGATGTGGTATCCAAATAGTACAGAAAGAGATATACTTTTAGTAACCCATTCAATTCCTTAGGTGTAAGATGAAAGAACAATGTGTATTAATAGCTACCGAGCACAACTGTAGGAAGCCTATATGAGATGGGACCCCTCAAAAAACAGGAATTATCTTCTAGAAGTTGAGTCCCTTGTAGTACAGGCTTCCCCCACTAGGCGGCCATTCTAGGAACCCCTCTGTATCATAGTACCAGCTGGCATTGTTGTGAGGGGCTACATTCACCTCAGTGAACATTTTTTGAGGACTCTTTTAATGTGTTTGCCCATTTTATGATGGATGATTTATGACCTCACCTGTCCACACTGCACTGAGTGTCCAGAAGTTTTTCACCAAAAACAGCATACCCCACCCTCTTCATTCACTCAATCTCACCCCCAGTGACCTTGTCTTTTGTTTCCCTGGATGAAAAAAGTACTCAAAGGGAAATGTTTGCCAATGTGGAAGAGATGGAATAAGAAGAATGGCAGAAGTACTAAAATGCATCAGAATAGATTAGTTCCAAAATATTTTGAGCAGTGGAAAAATGTCTCAATAGGTGTACTGCATCAAGTGGAGAGTACGTTAAAGGTGACTGAAGTTTAAACATGAAATTATCAATACACAATTTTCATAAATAAATTGCAGGGTTTTGGGTTCCCCTTCATGTTTAAAGAATTTATATTCTAAGCAAGCACTTACTACATTATGCACTATGCTGTATCTTGGTCATTTCTTTAGTGAAGAAGATTTAAGAGAACTAATATGATAAAAATGCTACTATAGATACCTTTAAAAAAAACTCCTACAGGAAACTGAATCGAGAGTCACCCTTTCCTGAGGAATTCAAGAAAGATTTCACAGAAGAAATGCTATTTTAGCTGGGGCCAGCGGTCACATAGGAGTTTGTCAAATGGAGAAGGCAGGTTGAATTTTAGGTGGAAGGAGGAAAACACAGATAGAGTCTAGATTTAACTACACCTTTCGTAGGAAATGGAAGTCTGAAAAGCTGAAATTTTATATTAAAATAAACAGTTATTTATCATCAGATAGTATTGACAGTAACTTTGTCATTAAATATTACTGTTTACACTATTTGCAATTCAAAAGCTTGGCTCATTGGTTCCTTTCTTGCTGAACAGGATGTTGCCATTAGGGTGACTTGCATCCTGCAGAAAGCAGTATATCTGATGTTTAAGGCACAAAGACGGTGTTTAAAGAAGCCTTATGATTTTGAACAAACTGGCCCAGCAGGGAAGTTTTAACCTGCCCTCCCAACAGGCACAACAGCCTGTGTTTGTAAACAGAGTCTTATTGCACTAGTGTGAGCAGACACAGAACAGTGCTGGCTCATTAATTGGGTGTCAGCTCCCTGCAGGGAAGAAAGCTTAATGAGTCAGCTCATCATAAAGAACTGGAGCTCCAGGGAGGGGTGAATGGCTGAAAGAAATGAAGAAAGATTTTTCCAGCAATAACTACGTGTATAGAAAAGCCTGCAGCCCACCTGTTGGGATAAAGAGAGCAGCATTTGGGGACTGGATGGTTTCTCTGTATTCTGCTATCAAAGCGAAACCTGAGTTTATTAACTTACAAGTGCAGCAATGACTAGCGTGTATATTCATGTTTATTGTGAATATAGTAACTGAAATTATTCAAAACATATTTTCCATAAAGTTTATAAAGCTTTTCTCTTGCTCTGTTCAACATATACATATCCCGCTTTTTCACTCAAAATCTTCCATAACAAAGCACATGCTAATCAGTGCTTATATGTGAAACTCAAATACGTTCCTGATGGCTACAACAAACATCATGAAAAGATGTCAAATTTGTGGTGTGTTTCAGATTTATAAGGCATTTAAAAACAATTAAACAAAAATGCATTCTGAAACTTCAAAAAATAATTTTCTTTCTTATTTCTTATTTTCTAATCTGTCCCAATGTTAATAAAAGAAGGTGAGCCAGGTTTTCACATAATGCTGTAGGCTTACACCTGA
Organism: Sturnira hondurensis; assembly: GCF_014824575.4. Classification (NCBI taxonomy): domain Eukaryota; kingdom Metazoa; phylum Chordata; class Mammalia; order Chiroptera; family Phyllostomidae; genus Sturnira; species Sturnira hondurensis. The sequence continues at coordinate 3,465,776 of NW_028073027.1, forward strand.
TATTAGTTCATTATTAAACACTATGTTCTTCTACCTTGGGCTATTGGTCTTATTAATTTGTGAGTTATTTTAATGTTGGAAAGATTTATTCACAAAGACATACGCACCCTTATATGCACTGCAGCATTGTTCATGGCGGCCAACACATGGAAACAAGCAAAGTGTCCTTCAGCAGAGGATTGGTAAAGAAGCTGTGATCTATCTTTATATGTGATGTATCTTTTATCTGTGATATATTTTATTTTACTTTTGATGCAATTGCAAATGGATTGTTTTCCTAGTTTGTCTTTCTGCTAGTTCATTATTGGCATATAAAAGTGCAATCAATGTCTGAGTATTTATTTTGTATCCTGTTACTGAATTGATCAGCTCTAGTAGTTTTTGGTGGACTCTTTAGGGTACTCTATATAAGGTGTCTTGTCATCTGCACATAATGACAGTTTTCCTTCCCAGGCTTTTACCTTTAGAGCCTAGATAGTGCCTAACAAACAAAGCAACAGTCAATTTATATTTGGAAAAGGAAACTTCACCTATCCCTTTACTGTCCATCTGTTATTAAGTAGCTTTATTGAGGTATAATTGACATACAAGGACCTGCTCATAAAGGATAAAATTCAGTAAATTTGGCATATGAATCAACCTAGGTAACCATCACCCCAATCAGGATGGTGGACACCTGACACATTGTCTTCACGAGTTTCTTCATTCCCCTTTGAAGTCGTTCCCTTTGCTGCTGCCCATATATGCTGTAAGGAACTACTCAACTGTCATCTAGATCAATTTTCATTTTCTGGACTTTTTCTATTAATACATTAATACAGCACATATTCTTTTTTCATCTGGCTTTTTTCATGTTTTTACACATCATTTTTTTCTATACATGGTTTACCCTCAAACAACTTGAAGGGTTGAGGATACCATCCCCCCATTCGGTCAAAAATCCACATATAATTGACATACAAACTCATATATATACATATGTATATGTATATATACATACAAACTCATACATATAATTTGACAGTTCAAACTCATGTTATTTTAAGGGTCAACTGTATATGAATTTGTTTATGAATTCATCTGTTGATGGACATTTGGATAGTTTTGTGCACTAGATTTTATATAGAATTAAGATATAAGTGGAAAGGCTGGGTCATATGTTAGATGTAGGTTTAACGTTTCAAGAAACTGCTGCACTGTTTTGCCATGGTTATACTACTGTCTTATCTTCCCACCAGGAATGTACTATATACCTTTGCTATCAAACAGCATGCTAGACATTTTAATAAGTTTGTGATGGTATCTCATTTTGGTTCTAATTTACACTTTCTAAATGACTAATGATGATGAATATCTTTTCATGTGCTCATTCACCAGTGATATATCTTATGATGAACTGTTCAAATTTATTGCCCATTTTTAATTAGTTATTGTTTCCTCATTTTGATTATAGAGATTTCTTTGTATATTGAGCATAAAAGTCTTTTGTCAGAGTTGTGACTTACAAACATTTCTTTCATTTGTCTTCTCATTTTATTAACCATAACTCTGAAGAACCTGAGTTCTTAATTTTAAGAAATCCAATTTACCACTACATTTTTTCACTTATGGATAATGACTTTGTTGTTGTAACTAAGAAAATTAAGACTAGGTTACAAAAATTTTCTTCTAATTTTTTTCAAGAAATTTTATTATTTTAAGTTTTACATTTAGGCCTATAATCTATTTTAAGATAATTTTGTGTATGTTGCTAGATATGGATTTAACCTTATCATTTTGCATGTAGATACCTAATTGTTCCAGAGCCACTGGTTAAAAATATTGTCATTTCTCCATTGAACGGACTTTGCAGTTTTGTGAATTACCATCATACACATGTATGTGTAAGTCTACTTCTGGATTTCTATTATTTTCCATTGATTGACCTGTGTATTGTGATATCAACATGGCACTTTCTTGATTATTGTGTCTTTATGAAAAATCTTAAAGTCTCCTAATGTAAGTTCTTCCCTTAATTTTTTTTGCTTTATATATTTTTTATTTTTATTTTTTTATTGTTGTTCAAGTGCAGTTGTCTTCATTTTTATCCCACAACACCTCCCCTCCGCCCCACCCATCCTCACCTCCCACCCTCAGACCTACCCCCTTTGGCTTTGTCCAGTGTCCTTTATACACATTCCTTGATGGCTATTCCCCTACTATCCCCTATTAACTTTCTACCCCGTCCCTCTGGTCACTGTCCGTTTGTTCCTACTTCCATGTCCCTGGTTATATTTTGATTGCTTATTTGTTTTGTTGATTAGGTTCCACTTATAGGTGAGATCACGTGGTACTAGTCTTTCACCACCTGGCTTATTTCACTCAGCATAATGCTCTCCAGTTCCATCCATGTGTTACAGTTCTCCACCTTATTCCTATTGTTTAAAGTTCCTTTGTCTTTTCTAAGTCATTTGCATTTTTATATGATTTTCAAAATCAGATTTTCACTTTCTACCAAAAAAACAAAATTCCTGATGGGATTTTGGTTTTCCAATCCATTGTTTCAGCATATCTCTCCATTTATTTAAATTCCTTTAATGACACTGAGCAATGTTGTTTTTTTTTAGTTTTATTAAACTTTTCTTATTTTGTCAGATTCATTCCTAAGCATTTTACATTTTGGATGCTGTTGAAAAGATAATTTTTTATTTTTAATTTACAAATGTTGAATGCATCTATGTAAAAATATAGATTTTTTATATTGATCTTATATTCAGCAAACATGTTCAAGTCATTTATTAGTTTCCTACCCTTTTGTCGGTCCAGGACATTCTTTACACAGATGTCACATCATCTGTGGATAAGAAGAGTTTTAATGCTTCCTCTACAATAAGGACAAATTTAATTTCTTTTTCTTGCCCAACTGCACAGCCTAGAATCTCTGGTACAACAATGAATAGAAGAGTTTAAAGCAGGAGTCCTTTTCTGCTTCCTTCCACTTGGTCATCCATCCCATACTTTTTAATATATTGCTTTTTTCCACTTGCTAAAATTTTATTTAAAAATTTTGCATTCATGTTTTTGTTTTTGTTTTATTTATTTATTTTTTTAATTCTTGTTCAAGTAGAGTTTTCTGCCTTATATTCCCAGTCCTGCCCCCGCCAGTGCTCCCCACCTCCCTCCCATTTCCACCCCCCACCTTAGTTATTGTCTGTGTGTCCTTTATACTTGTTCATGTGAGTCCTTCCCCTTTTCCCCTGTGATTTTGTCCACTCTCCCCTCTGGTCCCTGTCAGCCTGTTTTGTATTTCAGTGTCTTTGGTCATATTTTACTTGCTTGTTTGTTTTGTTGTTTAGATTCCTGTGTACATTCATTATTTGAATGATATCTGTCTGTGTTATCTTTTCTTGTAATTTTTGGGGGGTTGATATTAATGTTGGCCTCATAGAATTAGTTAGGAAGTATCTCATTTTTTTAATATTCTGGAAGTGTTTGAGTAAGATTGTTTTTCTGAAATGTAAAATCAAAGAGTGGAGCCACCTAGGCCAAAAGGTTTTTTTTTGTTGGACTCACGTTTAATAACTGCAAAATCAATTACTTTAATGAGTAGTTATGATTTCTTCTTGAATAAAATATAATTTTGTGTCAGAAGAATCTGTTCACTTACAAACTGTTTAATTTTCAAATTATGATGAAAGATTTCAAACATTTTATTACTAATATTTGGAAACATGAATGGCTTTTATAAATTAATCTTGTATCCTCTTTCTTTGTCAATCTCCGTGTTTTTTCGTCCTATCTTATCTGAATGCCTTTACTTTCTTTATTCCTTTTGCTTTTTCATCCTAGCTATAATCTCTAGAACAGTGTTGAAAGTAAATGCTAAGAGCAGTCATCCTAGCCTTGTTCCTGATCTTAGGAGAAAATAATTTAGTCTTCCACTATTAACTATGATGTTAGCTGAAAGTTTTCCATAGTTTTTATTTATTAAGTTGAAGAATTTTACTTCTACTCTTGATGTGTTTTGAGATTTATTCATGACTTGTATTGGATTTTTTAAAATATGTTTTCTGTTCCTTGAAATAATAATGTGATTTTGTCCTTTATTTTGTTAATATGATATATTATTGCATTAAATAATTTTTGAACAGTAAACCAACCTTACTTTTGTGGGATAAACCCAACTTTTTCATGGCATATATTTTTATATTGTTTAGTCATTCTACTAGTATTTTGTTAAATATTGATACATCTATATTCATAAGTTTTATTCATCTGTATTTTTCTTTTCTGTGATGCCATTGTCTAGCTTTTATATCAGAGTAATATTGGACTGGAATGAATGGAAAGAATGAATGGAAATCGTTCTTTCTCGTTTGTTAAAACTATTTGTGAAGAATCATTACTATTTTTTAATATTTGGTTAAATTTAACTTTGAAGCCATGTGGGTCTCACGTTTCCATTTTTATTCATTTAATTGTTTTATTCGTTGTAAATCCATTCAGGCTCTTTTCTTCTGTGTAGGTTACTTTTGCTAATTTTTGCCTTTCTGGGAATTTGCATGTGTTCTGAAAGTTAGTTTGTTAAAAATGTTCATGGTATTTATAATGTTTAAAATCTCTCTTGGTCAGTAGCTATGTCCTTCCCTGATTGCTGACTGCAATTTGAGTCTTCACTCTTTGTATGAGTTGTATTCCTTCCATGTGACAGACTACCACTTGACAGATAGTTCAAAGTCCTTCCCACAACGTACTTTCTTTTCTCCTGCTGAGACTATTTTACAATTATGTTGCTTCTTATACTTTAAAGAGATTTTAATTAAAATATTATATTTAGCCAAGTAATTACTATTTTGGGTGATTGCCATTCTTCTTACAGATCCAGATTCCCATCTGGTACAGTTTTCCTTTTGGCCTGATGCACTCCCCTTACATCCTGTCGAACGTTGATATATTCTTGAGCTTTTGTGTGTTCAAAAGCTACAAGTCTTACTTTCACTTTCGTTTTTTAAAAGTACATTTGCTGAGTCAGGAATTCTATATTTATAGTATTTTTCTTTCAGTTCTTTAAAGATAGTGCTTCACTGTATTTTGGTTTGAATTGTTTCCAACATTATATTTGCTGTCATTATTATTTCTCTCCATATGAAATGTGCTTTTCTCCTATTTGGCTGCTTTTAAAAGCTGTTTATCACTAGGTTTTACTAGATTGTGGAATGCCTTAGTGTTTTCTATGTTGATTGATTAGGTTTCTTTGAGTATCTTAAATTTATGGCTTATTGGCAAATTATCTACCATTATGTTTTCAAATACTCTTCTGCCCCCCTTCCCAGAACTCTGATTTCATGTATATTAGACCATTTGAAGTTGTCCCACATGTATCAATTCTCTGTTTATTTCTTTTATTGTTATTATTACTATTATTTTGATCTTGGAATGTTTCCATTGCTATGTCTTCAAATTTACTAATATATTCACCAGCAGTATCTATCACTTATGTAATATAGTATATATTTTCTCAGACATTGTATTTTCCATCTTTAGAAGTTAAATTTATCTTCCAGATTTCTGTTTAATGCATATTATCTTCTTATAGATGATTTTGCTGTGAAACACACTTGTAATTGTTTTTATGCCTTTGTTTACTGATAATATCATCTGTGTTATTTTGGGGTCTATTTCACCTGACTTATTTTTCTCTTTCTTGCTTCTTTTCGTTCCTGGGGATCTTTGAATGGATATAGAAGATTATAGATTTTACCTTAAAAAATACTGCATTTATTTGGAAGCTAGCTGTCTGATCCTTTTGGTTTTTGCTTTTAGGCACTGAAAAAACATGACTAGAATGTGTTTACTGAAGAGCTAATTTTTCTTAACAACCTGTAAGAGATCTTTATTACTTCCCTCAGTGACCTATGAATTATGAGGTTTCTACTCTGACTGGTGGGAAGAGAAACAGAAACTATTCTGTGCCCCATGTGAGTTTTAGAAATTGTTTCTTCTAATTCTCTCAGGTGGTTTTTTTCTATGATACTGGATAATGGTCTCAGGTAAATTTAGTTTGATCAGTACTCAGTAACTCAGTTAAATCCTCAAGGGGGGACCCTTTAAATGATCTTAAAGTTTCATTATGTTTAGTTAGGTTTCTTTTTCTTACACTAAGCCTTATGAGCTCTAATCAATGCAAAAAGACTACCAGGCTCTACCTGAACCCTCTTTTCTGCACTGTAGCCTGGAAACAATAATATCGAACTAGAGCAATGTTAGGGCTTAACCTCTTTTGTTTCTCATATCAGAAATGGCTCTCCTTCATTGCCTGATATACAAATATCCCTTATATCATTTTTTTCATACATTTTACCCAGTATTTTAGTTATTTTGGTTTTGAGGATCTTTTTGACCTTTTTGCTCCAGCTTGACCAAAAGTATAAATCTTTCACAATGATTTTTATGACCTTCATAAGTTTATTCTCTCATTAAATTTACCAGTAATTTGATGTAGTCCATTTGTTTATTTTTCCTTTATTTCTCTTGACCTAATAGATATATCAGCAAAAATATTGCTGTGTGGGATATCTGAAATTTTACTGCCTATGTTTTCCACTAGGACTTTTATGACATCACAACTCGTATAAACTTTTATCCATTTGAGTTTATTCTGGTGTATGGTGTAAGTTGGTGATTGAGTTTCATGTTTTTGCATGTAGCTGTCAAACTCCCCCAACAACATTTATTGAAAAGGATATTTTTACTCCATTGTATGCTCATGCCTGCCTTATCTCATATTAATTGATTGGAGAGACATGGGTTTATTTCTGTGTTCTCTATTCCTTTCCATTGGTCTATGTCTCTGTTTTTATGCCAGTACTAGGCTGTTTTGATTACAGTGGACTTAAGCATGGTTTGATATCAGGTATTGTGATCCCTCCAACTTTGCTCTTTTTTTCTCAAGATTGCTGAGACTAGTCAGTCTTTTTTGGTTCCATATGAATTTTTGGAATATTTGTTCTGGATCTGTGAAAAATGCCATTGGTATTTTAATAGAAATTGTATCAAATATATAGATTACTTTGAGTAGTACTGACATTTTAGTGATCTTAATTCTTCCAATCCATGAATAGTTATATGCCTCAAATAAATGCAACTCCATCAAATTAAAAAGCTTCTCCACAGCTAAAGAAACCATCATCAAAATGAAAAAGTAACCAACTGTGTAGGAGAGCATATTTGCCAGTGTTACATCTGACAAGGGTTTAATCTCCAATATATATGAAGAATTCATACAACTGAACATGGGGCAGACAAACAGTCCAAACACATCCTTAGTTTTCCCTAAAAAATTTGGGCAAAAAATATGCATTTTACATGGCAAAATACAGTGCTTAGTCTCTTTGAAGCTTACTTTCTTTATGTGTGGTTCAAAAACATTGTCATTAAATGGTATTACATGTTCTTGTTAATTCTTGGTCTATTGCTGTATTCAATAAATTGTACTTATTATTATCTATGACACAACAACAGATAACTATATTGAGTTTGAATTATCAATACATTTTAATCCAGTGGCAAGCATTTGCTTTTCCTCTCTCACTCCATAATTCTAAAGAGTGAAAACATGTAAACAATATTCCTAATTCTATACAAATTTGCTGTCTGACATCAAATGTACAGTTCTGAATATATCTGTGGTACTTTCTACATGTATTTACCACTTAACATACAGGAAAATTAAATAAATACTTGGAATAATCAGATTAATTAAATTTATTGTCCTTTTATATAGACAACATATCTAATCTACTATCAGAAATGCTTGTAATTTAAATTATTGTGATAGTTCTTTGCCACATGAATATCCCTATCTTAACTAGCCTATGTTTTGAATTATAAGATTTGGGGGAAGCCAGAGGGCACCTTTATAGAAGGTCAAATCTGTGACACTAAGTTTTTAGTATTGAGACACATCTGAGGCAATTCTCTTGGTGATCATAGTATTTTCCAAAAAGAGTTTGTGCTGTTGACATCAACTTCTTGACAGGGTGATGACAAAGTATAGGTCTCAGCTGAAGTCAAAAGATTTGAGTCTGAGTCTTTGGTATTTTCTTTATCTGAAAAGTTTAATACCTAAAATGGTGTGAAGAAGTATAACAAAAACAAAAAGAGCTCTCTTCTAGTAGATTTTGTATTTTGAACGTATTTTAGGCTCTTCCATACTTTAAGTTACTGAATTCATAAACTTTTTTCTTCTTGGAGAAGAAAAAGAAAAAAAAATAATTTACCTACCAAACAGCACCCCAAGAACATGATGCCCATAGTCTCAGAGGTGATACTGTGTATAAAATGACCAAATTCTCCAAGAATGAGTCAGGCCCCTCATGCCTCTCTTCTAACAGTTTTGATTTGTGATTCAACTTTCAGAGTTATAAGAGGCAACATACTTTGTAAATTCCAGCTAAGTAAATTATAATTATAGTCCAGTTTCTAATTAGGAAATTTCAGCATTGCTAAGCTGAGGAATGAAGCTTAAAGATACAATTAATATGAGCTTATATTAAAGGCTTTAGCGGAATTAATAAACTCTATAACAATAGATTATTACTCAATCTTGAACACAGACAACTGGCTCTGGCAGTCAAAAACTAGCAAAGCAACTTGCTTTCTATTGGCTACTTCTTCTTTAGTGGTATTTTATCAAATTAAACCCTATAACCAATGTAATTATGAAGGACTTGGATATTTTTAATGGAAAATAAGGGGAAAAAGCCTTTTGGAAGCCCACAGATTAAAGTTTCCATTTAACCTTCAAATATGAATAATGCAAGTACTGATTCTGAAGTATGCAATGTGAAAGAAAAGTTAGTAGAAAAAGAAAAAGAATAATTAAGGGAAAAAAGATATTTTCTTCAGAAAGTCCTAGAAGATTTAGAGATACAGAGGTGTTAAGAAGACAGGAAATAAAGGCTGGATTTTGGTTAGAAAGGGAAGCTTGATGTATTGGTTACTCTGTATACCTGGGTCACTTCCTATCAATATGGTGATAAATTGATTGATACATTGAGAGGGTATTACTGGTTCCACTTAGTAACTTCTTCTCTGACAGAATTTAGCTAAGGAGTTCATTGACATAAATTCAGTCAAAGACTTGTCTTTATAGATGTGCCAGCATTCCTAGTTTTTTCACAGTAATAAAATTGTATTTTTCATTACCACAAAAGTATCTTTCTCTGTGAATATTAAATAACAAATGTAGCAGGCACATCATTCAGTTAGACAATATACAGCATCCGGCAGAATTAAGGCCTGCTTGAGTGTGGTAGGTAGGGTAATATGGTGCAGTAATTTATAGCTTTAATTTGAACATTTCACCTACTATGTCATATGGTGTATTTGAGTGTGATATTGTTATGTTATGGAATTATGTGCTTATGATTTTTTAGTAAAATATTTTGTAGTAAAACAGAGGTGTTATATGCATTGGATCTTGTATTTTCTAATTATAGGTGGTTATTCTCTATCCTTCCTGTCAAATAACTATTTATGTTGGCCTTCTTGTTGAACTTCTCTTTCCAAGACCATATATATATATATGGAAAAATTATTTACTCAGTAGGAATTTTGCTTTCACTTTGAAGAGTAATTAGGAAAGTATGTGAAAAAAATTGCTATTTACTTATGAGTCCTTTGGAAATAAGGCACATAGACAAAATAAGCTAAAACTAAGGTCTTCCTCCCTGATTCCTTTGTCCCTGCCCAACTTTCCAACCCCTCATTCCTGCATGACAAATACTAACAAATTCCAAAGATTCAAGCCAAGAGTATGCTTCTTGTCCTCCATTGGGTTTCTCTAAAAGCAGGACCTCAGATAAAGATTAGAGTGAGAAGGAAAGTGAAGGATATTGTTAGAGGGTGGGACAGGGAAGAGAGAACAGCCAACAGAGAGTGTATCATCAACCAATGCGTTGCCCCCACCGGGGCAACTAAAGCTTAGCCCCAGTGGGGAAACTGAGAATCAGTATGCAAGACACACACCAAGATTATCCTACCCAAAAGACTGGTTTGCCCTAGCACAACAAAATACCAAGATGGATAGCATAAGAAACAAAACTGTATTCCTTGCAGTCACTAAGGCTGCAAAATCTAAGATCAAGATTCAGGCAGGGTTAGGTTTTTGGCGAGAGCTCTCTTCCTGCCTTGCAGATAGCTGCTGTGTTCTCATGTGACCTTTCCTCTGAGCACAGGCTGAAACAGACCTCTGGTGTCTCTTCCTCTTTTTAGAGGGGCACCAGCTCCACTTTTATAACCTCATTTAACCTTCATCACCTCTTCACAGGTCCTATCTCCAAACACAGCCACATTGGAAGTTAGGGCTCCAGACTATGAGTTATGGAAGGACACAAACATACAGTCCATAGTAGGAGCTGAAGTATTTAAACACTAATTCCCATCACTTCTGGCACTTCTGAACTACCACGAAGATGAAAACAGGGCTAGAGTGACCAGAGGAAGTCGTGAGGTAAAGATGTGCAAGTTCTGGCAATGGAAGTGGGCGGTACCCACTGACGTGGTGAAGATGGGGGAAAATGAGGGAGATGTGGACAGCAACTGCTTTACTTCTTTAATGTTTGAATAGCCTCCTATAAGTTACCCTCCTAGATGAACTTAGCCTTGTAATTGGGAACTCAAATCGTGGCTTCGCCTCAAATCACCAATGGAAGTATATAAGAAAGGTCAGTTTTTACTGAATTGTATCATTTTATCATTTTATTTTTCTTAATCATTTGTGCTTTCTTTTCATTGTGTCAAGATGAGATAACATAGACCCTAGACTCTAGAATCATTTTTGAATTTTGATTTCTTTATGAGAAAACATAAAGGGAATCATTTTCATTTACCACCTTTTTCAAAATGCAACTTAATTTTATTTTACTCTTATTGCTTTCTGTGTTTAATTTCTCAACATGTTAAAACTGAAGCTATTGTTTTTGTGTCCTATACCCCATCACCTTGCTCCTAGTTAATATGATCCTTTATAGTTATGGTCCTTTGGAAATTTTTCTTTTTAAAATTCACAGGAAGAAATGTTAAGTTAACAACATAAATTTACTTATTCTCACTGAGACAGCACCAAAATAATAATGTTTTCTATAAATGCAAAGTACTACATATATATGTGTATATACTTATATACACACAATACACATGTGTATATATACAACTCTAAATATATGTGTATATACCTGTATCTCCATTAGCAAATCAAATATTTTGACAAATTTCTGAAGGATAAAAAGAAGATGAAGAATGGACCATGAGAGCATTATGCTAACTGAAATGTCATACAAAGACAAATACTGTATGATCCTACTTACACGTGAGATCTAAAAACAAAAACAAAAAATAATAAAATAAAATAAAAATAATAAATAAAAAATCAAACCACTAAGCGCAGAGATACAGGGAACAGAATGATGATTGCCAAAGTGGGAGAAGCAGTGGGGCAAAGGAAAAATAGGTAAAGGGGGTCCACTTCCAGCTATAAAATACGTTATGGGGATGCAGTGTACAGCATGGATACAGTATTATTATTGTTAATAACACTGTATCTTATATTTGAAGGTTGCTAAGAGAGTAGGTCTTAAAAGTCCTCATGACAAGAAGGAAAAATTTGGTAACTGTGTATGGTGACGATGTTAGTTAGGCTTATTGTGGTGATCATTTCAAATGTATACAAATTTCAATTTTATGTTGTATTAGTATTTTATATGTCAATTATACCTTAATAACTGAAACGTAACTGAAGCATAACAAAGCAAAACAAACAGAAAGCAGATGGAAGCGTGCTTATGGATGTCATGACTACTGGGACCCTGGAAGCTCAAGGTTAGCCTGCATTGTACAGAGGGGTTTGCCTCACACTCAGAGGGCCACGGCAGGAAGAAGGGGGGCAGTTTTTAATGCAGAATCTGGGAGAGCTACAGAGCTACAGAGAGTTGATGGGAAACATTTTGGGTGAACAGTTTGGATAAAGTTAAGGATGTGGTTCTTGGAAGTAATGCAAAGAAACAAGCAAAATAGAATTAAAACTGACAGAAATACAGGGTGATCATTGGGTGGACAGGTGATCACTGACTACATGACCCATGTTTCTGTATCAAAGTGATGCAAGCATTTGATTGATATACCACTTTTAGAAATAATATACAGACGTGGCAGGAAAACCATACTTAAGTTTATACAGAATACAGATGTTATCAAGTGAGACAGAACAGGAGTTCAGAGGGGGGGACTGGGAAGACCTCTAGAGGAGGAGGGATGCTGGTGACTTCATTCCACAGAGGGGGGAGTGCAATAACTACGTCTGTGCCAACAGCAGGGAAAATGTGTTAAGAACTACATTCTTCAAACTTTGTTTTCCTCTAAGTCAATTGGCTGCAAAATTTTATCTTAACTCACTTGGTAGTAAAGTCTGACCAAATAGCGTAAAGCTATTTATAGCTTTTGTTTGGCACAGTTCTTGTGAATATCTATACTTTCTGCTACATAAACATTAAAGGATTTTAATTATAGGGTATGCTCTAGACCTTGCAAGGGTTATTATTTATAATATATGAGATTTATAAAGTAATAGTTTTCTTAAATCTGAAAAGTTCTGAATTCCAAAATACATATGAGCTCCAAGGTTTTGAATAAGCGATGACAAGCAAGTATAAAGTATGAAGACTTACATGGAAATAACAAATGCCAGTTTAAGAGATTTTTACTTCTAGTGGGGGAGAAAGGCATTGAGTTCCGAAGATTTACAGAAAAGACCTTAATGTATTGGCAATACTTTATCTATTCAACTGGGTAGTGGTCACCAAAGTATTTGTTACATTAACTTATAGTCCCCCTTTTCTATGCCTATAATTGTTCATAATGATTAAAAAGCTAGCCAAAAGAGAGATTCAAAATAGTAATATAGCCATATTGAAAGTGCATGGGAAGAGAAGATGAGAAGGTAGTTTAAATGTGCTACATCTTTTTGGGTCACAGTGGACAGACGACAGACAACAGCTACATTTTCACTGAAAAGAAAAAGCATTTATACACGCATATTATTTAGAGATATGGGGGTAACCAATAAAATAAACAACAAAAGTAAGCTAACAGTTACTGCCTTCAGGAATTAGGAATTAACAGTTGAGGTGGGGCAGGGTAGTGCTGCTTTTAATGATGTCCATATAGTAAATTTGATCATTTCAAAGAGACTGTATGGGTAAATAACATCAATTTTTATAAAGTACAATTTCTGATCTTTCATGGTAAAATGGATTCTATTGAATAGTTATCACGATTTAAGGAAAATGGAAGGCAGGAGTAACAATGATTGTTAGAATAAAAAGAAATAGTAGATGTCACATTGCTGTGTAACCTCCAAATCATTATATAGAGTTACAAAAAGANATTATAGGGTATGCTCTAGACCTTGCAAGGGTTATTATTTATAATATATGAGATTTATAAAGTAATAGTTTTCTTAAATCTGAAAAGTTCTGAATTCCAAAATACATATGAGCTCCAAGGTTTTGAATAAGCGATGACAAGCAAGTATAAAGTATGAAGACTTACATGGAAATAACAAATGCCAGTTTAAGAGATTTTTACTTCTAGTGGGGGAGAAAGGCATTGAGTTCCGAAGATTTACAGAAAAGACCTTAATGTATTGGCAATACTTTATCTATTCAACTGGGTAGTGGTCACCAAAGTATTTGTTACATTAACTTATAGTCCCCCTTTTCTATGCCTATAATTGTTCATAATGATTAAAAAGCTAGCCAAAAGAGAGATTCAAAATAGTAATATAGCCATATTGAAAGTGCATGGGAAGAGAAGATGAGAAGGTAGTTTAAATGTGCTACATCTTTTTGGGTCACAGTGGGCAGACAACAGACAACAGCTACATTTTCACTGAAAAGAAAAAACATTTATACATGCATATTATTTAGAGATATGGGGGTAACCAATAAAATAAACAACAAAAGTAAGCCAACAGTTACTGCCTTCAGGAATTAGGAATTAAAAGTAGAGGTGGGGCAGAGTAGTGCTGCTTTTAATTATGTCTATATATTAAATTTGATCATTTCAAAGAGATTGTATGGATAAATAACATCAATTTTTATAAAGTACAATTTCTGATCTTTCATGGTAAAATGGATTCTATTGAATAGTTATCACAATTTAAGGAAAATGGAAGGTAGGAGTAACAATTATTGTTAGAATAAAAAGAAACAGTAGATGTCACATTGCTGTGTAACCTCCAAATCATTACATAGAGTTACAAAGAGGACAGTGTATTTGCAAATGAAATACAAGCTCCTCTGATATAATAAAACACATTTTCCCACATAGAAACACACTTAAAATTTTCTATGAAATCTAGATAGTTTGAGTTACCACTAAGTATTATTAAAAGTAAAAAATATATCTCACCATAAAGTCATTTGGTGATGAATGCTTCTTTCTGATTGTTGTTGCTGTTCTTCCTTCAAGAGTCATCAAGTTTCCTCCAAACTATCGTGCACAGCCTTACTCCCTGTTCACCCCTAAAGTCTTTAGTAGACTTACCATTAGTTGAACTTTATGTTTTAGGAATCATCTATCAGGGGTGTCCAACTCGCAGCCTAGGGGCCACAGGCAGCCCAAGATAGCTACGAATATAGCCCAACACGAAATCATAAATTTACTTAAAAGATCATGAGTTTTTTTGTGATTAGGTGTTGCAATGTATTTAATGGGTGGACGAAGACAACTCTTCTTCTTCCAGTGTGGCCCAGAGATGCCAAAAATTTGGACACTCTGGCTTCAGAAAGAATGAATAAACAAAACTAGTTATCACACCATTCTGCACTGTCCTCCAGGCACACCCTGGAATTTTTCTCCTTTATACCATTGTGCTTGATATATTATTAACCTGGAAGATCTACTTTTCTCCATTTCTTGATATTCAAAAACTACAAGGCCCAGTTTAACTGTCATTTTAATCACAATGCCTGTCTTGATCACTCTAAAAAATTTGTTTCGTAGTTTGCCTTAATTTGGAGCAAAGAGAAGAAAATTTTTCTTGGTCTCTGAAGTCCATGTCCAAGAGTACCCTCCAATAACACAAGTGTTAGAAGACAATTTTGAGGCATCATTTACTGGATCATTAATTTAGTTAATCAGCCAGTCAGCCAACAAATATCCCAGAGCAACAGCTGTGTGCCACGAGTAACAATATTTCACTTCCTATGTTTCTACAAAGAAAGTAGAATATGCTGCACTATGAAAACAGCCAAAACCTGTTACTAGAACCAGGTCACAGAGGCACCATCAGAGTAAATATTTGAGTTTTAGGAGTTTACTTATAGTATAATAGAAGATGAAATGCAGTGCATTGAAACTAAAGAATACATGTCTTGGAGAAAGAAGATGAGCTTCACCTGAATTTTGTCCACGGGGCATAGAGTTGACCCTTCCTGATTAATTATTTCCCTCCATGGAAAATATAAATTTGAAGATTTTATTTATTTAGAGAGATGGAAAGGGAAGGAGGAAGGGAGTGAGAAAGGGAGGAGAGGAACATCAATGGGGGAGATACATTGATCTGTTGTCTCTCACACGCCCCCAACCAGAGACCTGCTCTGCAACCCACACATGTGCCCTGACTGGGAATTCAACTGGTGATGTTATGGTTCACAGGCCTGTATTCAGTCCACTGAGGCACACCAGCCAGTGGCTTGCAAATTATTATGAATTAAATTAATAATTCATACTATTAAACTGTCATTTAATAGTATGAATTGTTTATTTTTGTAATTTTTCATTTAATATTTTTGGATCACAGTTGACCACAGGTAACTAAAACCATGGAAAACAAAACCACAGATAGAATCTTTTTTTGGAGATGTGTGGAAGGTGAGGGATGGTCGATTTTATCCAGTGGTGTTTCTCTATCCTCTTTGAACTTTAGAAAAAATTTAATTTTTTTATTGTTGTTCAAGTACAGTTGTCCCCATTTTCCACCCACTGAACTTTTTATCTCTTGACCTTTCTCTTCAATACTTAAAGAATGACAATCTTCTGGGTTTTAAATATAAATAAGTTTGAGTAAATCAGTTCTTTTTTTCTCATAGTTAAGAAACAAAAAGACTATTTGTAAGCAGATTCCTTAGTCTAGTTCATCTTTATAAATGCTTTTGTTTTAACCATGTATGACAATATGCCAAATCTTAGTATTAGTCTTCACATTACTATACATAGATAGATGATAGATAGACAGACAAATGGACTTGGACAGTTAGACATGAAGGAAGGGAGGGAGGGAGGAAGGAAGGAAATAGTAATCTTTATTCAAGCATCCTATCATTTACATAGATCCTTATTTAAGTTTTGGTACTTAATTGTCCCTATGTCTCAGGCTTCTTTTTAGTGTTTACCATAAATTCTTAAATTATTTCCTTTTTTCCCACTAATCTATCCACGTACTACTACCTAAGTCCCTTTTCTCCTGGTTATGTGTCAAAGTCCTCACCTTCACAGTCCTACCTTTCGAATAGATCCATGTCCTTCTTCTAATATAGCTAATCTAGAGCAATTTTTTCATAGTTTTAAATCTCACTGCTTCCCTATCTTATCATTAAGGAACACTAGAAATAATTATTTTAATGCAAGAAGCTATACAAAGGAAAATCTCATGATAGCTATATAACTATATGTTAAATTTACTCCCACATGTATGGCTCTACATAATCACCAAAGGGTGCAAAGTGCAGATAGATTATCATGGAGCATCTGATGACTGCCCTTATGTGCAAAGTGAGTTTTCAGAAATAATTTCCTGCCACATTCCTGACTGTATTTGCAGCTTGAGCTGATCCCCTTCCCTGCTGTTCTCTGATCTGCCCCTGGGTTATACTAACAGCCCCAACAGACAGACTGGCTCATGCTGCCTGCTGCTCAGACACAGATTAACTCACTGCCAGCCATATGGGCTAACGACTTCATAAATTCCTCTCTTTTTGCTTTGGCTCTTAGAAAAGTTAATGGATAGTTTTCTGGTGGAGAGAAAAACCTGGTGGTGTGCAGACTGGGCAGTAATCACCTGCACTCACACAACTGGTACCTCCATCTGCCCTGCAGCAGCTATTTGTGTAAAGGGAATGGATTACTGCCTTAGGTGTTACTCCTGCCTCCCTTGTTAGCCACTGCCATTTGCCTCAATCAGAAAGTCAAATGATTAAACACCTAATGCATATATTATGTACAATCATTACAGAATGCATCCATTGTTAAAGAGGCTCTCCAAATATTTCTAGAGTTAAAGAAATACAAATTATTTTTATCTGTTTGGCAAGTGTATTCAAACAACTAGGCTTATTTTTAAACATAGTAAATGAAGGTTTTAACAAGTGAAGTAGTGAGTTTGAAAGACCATGATTTCAATGAGTTTTCTGATTTGGGTGCCTTGTGACTTGGTTCCCTTCATGCACTTTAACTCCCCCTGAAATATCTGAGTCTGTGGAAGTACACTGTAAACTGCACCAAAGCATAATTGTAAAACACCGTTGTACAATCATACAATACCAGCGTTAAATGTTGTTTTTTTGTAACTGAAAAGTAGGGGTTATCAAGAAATCTTTATGCAGAATTTCAAAATAGTAAGTATTTTCCATTAGCAATAGATCAATAATATGATCATAATGCTAACAAATCCAGCTATTTAGAATTGTGTCAATCTCCAACTCATCTCAGTCCCCGTCCTCCCCAAATAGCCTTTTATTAATTTCATCATTAGAATAATAGAAATCAAATAATTGGCTTTAGATTTAATATTAAATTTAAAAGGTTTTATTTCAAATGCAGGATGCATGTAATAGTTTCAACAATAAAAATTGTTGAAATAAAAATAGAAAATAAAAAGGATTTATTTTACAAATCTTTTCTCAGCTAAAGGCATAACTTATTCAGCCCTTGTTAAGGTAATATGCTATAATCTAAGACATTTAATTAATATTTAGGCATTTTGAAAAGAGGATAATTTGGAAATGATATAAATAATTAAATTATTTCTAATAGTTGTGTTTTCTTCATTAAATTGCACATTTCCTTTAGAATTAGAATCCCCTGAAGGGATTTTTAAAAGCTAAATAAAATGTTCTACTACAAAAATAACCTATCATCTTGAATATTTTTTACCTGGAAATATAATATATAAACTTTTTAATTACTTTTCTCAGGTTTATTTTTATATGTATTTGCTTATTAAAATGTTGTAGAATAAACATTACTACTAGTTTGACAGTAATTTCCATAAGCAAAAACAATATTATGTCAAAACACTACTATTATTTTTTATTACATACAAATTTACCTATACTGTGTGCTGCGTGACAATTATCTGACTGTGCACATGTCTGTGTATGTTTGTGCCCCTATCTTTGGNCTAAAGGCATAACTTATTCAGCCCTTGTTAAGGTAATATGCTATAATCTAAGACATTTAATTAATATTTAGGCATTTTGAAAAGAGGATAATTTGGAAATGATATAAATAATTAAATTATTTCTAATAGTTGTGTTTTCTTCATTAAATTGCACATTTCCTTTAGAATTAGAATCCCCTGAAGGGATTTTTAAAAGCTAAATAAAATGTTCTACTACAAAAATAACCTATCATCTTGAATAATTTTTACCTGGAAATATAATATATAAACTTTTTAATTACTTTTCTCAGGTTTATTTTTATATGTATTTACTTATTAAAATGTTGTTGAATAAACATTACTACTAGTTTGACAGTAATTTCCATAAGCAAAAACAATATTATGTCAAAACTTTATATACTTAAAATAAATCATGTATTCTGTCTAATGAGAATGTATTTTGCTACTATTTTCACTCTTAATGTTTAAATATTTAATAAAATAAAGATGGGAACACATCTTAATGTGTTCTTAATACAGTCATATACCATTGTCTATCAGAACCTCACATTATTAGTTACAATATAAATCTTTAATTGTTTAATGACTAAATGAGAGCAACAGAGAATAAAGGAGACTTTTATGTCCTTTTCTAATTATAATATGAGTAGTTATTACTCTTGCTTGATACATTAGTTATTAGAATATGTGAATAAATTAGTGAGAAAATAAATGAACTGTAAATGCTTATGAAAGACAAACTATGTCTAACATTATGAACAGTAACCCCAGCTAAAATGTACTGGGTCCAGTGCTTATTTTAAACTATATATGATATTTCTACTAAATTGAAATAAGTTTTTAGTCAAAATTTGAAATTGGCCATTGACTATAATAGTATTTATAAGTGATCTTGATGTTCAAAAATAATCTATAGCTTCTCGTTTGGAGAAGTTTACATGCACCCTTTCATTCCTGCTCCATTCCAATTGGTACAGCTACAAACTCGGAAAATAATAGAAGTAACCAAAGGAGAACGCTGAAAGATAAAAGGAAGGCCAGGTGTTCTGGTGCACAGGACTGGTGAAGAAACTTACGGTCATGAAGGCTTATGACCCCTGACACCCTCCCTGCCCCACCATTCAGAAGAAGTCAACTCAGGAGTTTCCCAACCCCAAACCAAGCAACAGAAACAGCCCGGGTTGGCTCATTCCTTTCCCTGATAGAACAGAAGATTTCTGACAGCATCAGTTAATCATGGCAACAGGGGCAAAGGTGATCCCTTGTAACAATAAGCAGCCAAGGGAATCATTCTTTTATTAGAAGTCAGGGACTCTCTCCTCCACCAAGAGATATTGGATACCTTGGCAGCAACAGTAAAAAGGATGCTGTCTGGATAAGCAACGCAACATGGGAAACCTTTCAATTCCTGTGGGCCTGAGACTCTCTTTTTTAAGCTAGGGTTGTGGTCAGTTAGGCAGCACCAGCACCGGGCACCTGCCATTTAAGTGACCAAATCCAGGAATCCATTTATTTTCTGATAATCACTTCCTTCCTCAGAGACCCCGGGTTAGGAGAGGAGCACGGGAAGGGGAAGTCCCACCACAACAATGCTCTCAGTTCTGCACCCGTGGGGACTCCCACTCCAATCAACTGCTGCCCTCAACAGCCTCTTCTCCTCAAGGGACTTGAGAGAGGCTCCTCTCTCCTCTGGTAAGAGAAACTTGGCAGCCTGGTGGGGAAACATCTTTGGCTCTCCTTAGGCAACAACAGGAGCCAGTGGGAACCCCGACAGTGCCAGATAGTCTTAGTTCAAAGTAACACTGCAAGCTCTGAGATTTAAAGACAAAATATCAAGGATACAACTAAAATCAGCCAGTTATATCCAGAAACAGAACCTTCACAAATTGAATGAGAAAAGACGATCAACTGGCACCAACATTGAGATAAGTCAGATGTTGTAGTTAAGATTTTTATAAATTTTTATAAAATTGTATAAATTTGTGAAGTTTATGCTTTTCAAGCATTTGTCATAAAAATGCTTTAACAATCACTGCACATTCTCTTCGAACAAATGCAAAAAGAGAACATCTCAGCAAAGAAATGGAAATTATAAAAAGAACCAGATGCAAAAAATAAACCTGAAAAATATAATAACAGTATTATAATACATGACAGAGGATAAAATTAGTGAAAGTAATAAAATTGGCCAAATTTAAACAAAAGAAAAAACTGAAAAACATATAAAAAGAGCTCAAAGTCATGTGGATAATAACAGAAATCTAACATTTGTGTCATCAGAGTTCTGACATAGAGAAAAAATAGGGTAGGGCTGAAAGTACTCAAAGAAATAACTGACAACATTCCAAATTTGGCAAATGACACATACCTACAGATTCCAGAAGCAGCCCTGGCTGGTGTAGCTCAGTGGATTGAGCACAGGCCTGCGAACCAGACGATCGCGGTTCAGTTCCCAGTCAGGGCACATGCCTGGGTTGCGGGCCGGTTCCCTGCAGGCCAGCTCCCAGCAGGGGACACACCAAAGGCAACCATACATTGATGTTTCTCTCCCTCTCTCCTTTCCCCTCTAAAGATAAATAAATAAATAAAATCTTTTTAAAAAAAAAGATTCCAGAAGCAGACTTTTCAATGAGATAAACTCAAAGAAATCCATGCTAATACAAATTATAATTAAATGTCTCACAATTAGAAACAAAGACACATTGTTGAAAGCAACCAAGAATAAAGGGGTCATTACCTGCAGGGAAATGTCAGTTTCAAGGAGAACAGATTTCTCACCTGACTGGAAGGGCCAGAGGAACTGAGGAACCATGTTTCAAGAACTGAAAGTAAAAACAACAGCTGCCAGAATCCTGTGTCCTGTGAAACTATCCTTCAGAAATAAAGTGGAAATAAAGACATTCTCAGAATACAAAAAAACTAAAAAAAACTTTTTTTTATGATAAACCTATCTTTAAAGATTGGCAAAAGGCAGTTCTCAAAGCAAAAAGAAAATGATTTTTAAAAATGGCGCATCAGGAAGAAGAAAGAAACCAGAGAAAGAATAGAGTTCTCGGTATATACAACAGACTGTCATTTTTGTCATAAATTCTATAAATCATATTTTATGCATAAACTTGACTGGACTAAGGGACTGGCCAAATAGTTTGTAAGACATTATTCTGGGTATGTCTGTAAAGGTGTCTTCTAAAGGGATTTGTATTTGGATCAGTACCCTGAGCAGAGACGATAGCCCTCACCACTGTGGATGGGCATCGTTCAATCTACTGAGAGTCAGAATGACAAACTCACTGTCTCTGCTTGAGCTAAGACATCTGTCGTCTCCTGCCTTCACACATCAGAACTCTGGACTCAGGTTTTTGAACTCAGGTCTAATCCACACACCCCGCGCCCCGACACACACACATCCACTCATTCTTAGGACTTCAGACAGAGACTAATTACAACACTGGCTTTCCTGGTTTTTCAGCTTGCAGTCCACAGGATTGATTTCTCTGCATCCCTAACCATGTGAACCAATTGCTATTTTATATTTGTTTCTCTGTAGAATCCTAATACAAGCGTATCATTACCAAGAAACTAGAATGAAACAGCCACATGTTAATTCTGGGAAAAACAGAGCTCATTAAGAATTCAGTTTTTATTTTAAAAATTAATATTAATATACCACTTGAACTTGGCCTGTTGTCTATTGGCTCTCAAGGCCTTTTTTACTTTGGCTTATTGACTAGCTGTTTGGGTAAAAAAGACACTGCATTTTTTAATGGGAAGCCCAGGTCTCTTTCTGTCTACAAACCTTAGAGCAGTCATCAATTTCTCACTCCTGAATAAACCTTGGTGAGGAGCTGGCTATCCTAACAGCTTGCCTTGGAGCACTCTATTGTTAGCTTCCTAAACTGTCTCACCTGGCTCTTTCATGCCTCTTTTGTGCGTGGGCCTTCGTGAAATTAGTCTCCAGACCTTTGTGGTAGCCCAGGGCCAGACACCATTCTTGTGTGCCAAAGGGATAAACCAGATAAGAAAAATTGAATTTCTAAGTGTTTTTAAAAGTGTTCAGAAATGTTTAATACAGATGTATGAACAAAGTAATAAAAAGGCTAGACATTTTTATTTGTCCAAAATACAGTTACCTATTTCAGTTACCATCTTTGTTGTGATAAAAGCGCTCTGATGTATAAAGGACACATGGACAAAAACTAAGGGGCTGGAAATGAGAGGGAGGTGGGGAGCACTGGGGGGGTGGGCTGGGATAGGAGTAAAAGACAGAAAACTGTACTTGAACAACAATTAAAATAAATAAATTATATATATGTATGTATGTGTATATATATATATATACACATACATACATACACACACACACACAAGCCTTTTTCTGAGAAATGTACCTATTCTGTATTTGTAATAAATATTTTATGGCAACAACAACAAAAAAGTGCTCTGATGTAAGTAAAGCTTCACAACTTTGCACTTCACACATTTATGCGTAGGAAGCTGTAATACAGAGGAGGAAGAGAAAAAGCTATGGAAGGAAGACAGATCACATAAAACCACGTAATACAAGACTTCTATGACTTAAGAACATGGCATTAAGATATTGAATCCTATAAAAGTTTAAGATGAGAGAGCTGCTCAGATCAACAGTAATTAAAATACAACAAAATTGTGAGGTATAAATTTCTCATCACCTTTTATAACCCCTGTGATTAAAAAACTTATAAACAGCCAAAGGTCAAGAAAACACTTCAGTGAAAGACTTTCCCAGGTTGGCCCACCTTGCAGTTCTGGAGAAGTCAGCTGGTAGTGTCCATGTGCAGTCGGGGCTTGCTATTAGGGTCTCTAGCGAGGCAAGGCCACTGCCTATGCTCTGAGGTCAAGAGCAAGGCTACTTACTGAGCTTGGCATTCAAGTGGCTGCTGGGAGTGCTCCTGGGTCAGCAAAGGTGCCGGCTGTACTCCATGGTTGGGTGGGGCCACTGATTGGGTTCTGCAATCACCTCTGGTCAGTCAAGATCACAGACTGTGTTCTTCCCCAGAGTGATGTCAGTGCTTGGACTCTGCTATTAGGTAAGGTGATGGTCTGGGCTCCACAGTCAATCCTGATTGGGTGGAGTCTCAGACTGTACCTTGCAACCAGATGGTGCTGCAGGCTGAAAACAAGATCCAAATGGGACTGCAGGTAGAGTTTCACAGTTGGATGGGGCCTCAGTCTGTCCTCTGTGATCAGGTGGACAGCACACTGGGCTTCGTGATTAAACAGACATCTGGCTATGCTCCACTACTGGGCAAGTTCTCTTGCTAGGCTCGCTGGAAAAAGGGCCTCCAGCTGTATTCTGAAGTTGGATAAGGCTAAAGACTCTGCTCTGCATTCCTACAGGGTTGCTATCCAGTACCTCTCCATGAGTGGACAGCAGGTTATGCTTTGTGATTGGGTGGAGTCACTGGCTGGGCTTCTTGCCTGGGAGAAGCCTCATAATGTGTTCAGCAACAAGGCAAAGCCATTGGGCTAGGTTCTGCTATAGGGCAGTACTGTAGACTGGGCTCCAACTCTGCCTAGGATCACTTTTCATCCTCCTTCATTAGGCAGACCCAGAGGCTACAGTTAAGATTTGGACAGGGATGATGGTTTGGGTCTTTGCCCAGCAGGATCTTTAAGATGGGATTTGTGGCTGCCTGAGTCCTCTGGCCATGCTTCCTGGTCAAGTGTGACTGGAAGCTATACTCAGCTGTGGGATGGGGCTGCAAATTTGCTTCTCTGAGCAGATAAGCCTAGAACAGACTCCACAGCCTGTTTGGCTAGTTGACTAGGGACACAAATCAGGCAGACCAGCCAGTTGAGCTCCCTGGCCAGATGGGGTCACAGGCTCAGCTCTGTAGATGGGCAGAGTGTCTGGCTGGGATTTCTGTTTGGGAACTGCTGCTGCAAGCGGGAATGCAGTGGGTTAAGAACTGAGCACTAGTTGCTCTAAGTCCAGTCCCCTTTTCTGTCTCTGTCTAATCCTCGGTGGTTTAACTCTGAAGATTCCCCACAGTGATTCTCATGAGAATAGACCTGAGTGGGCTTCCTGGGAAGTTTCCCACAGTTATAATGAAGCTAAATGTCCACCCTGGTCTCTCCTTTGCCACTGGGAAAACAATGGGTCTAAGGCAGCCTTCTTGGTAAGATGCTGTGCTGGCTTGGGGAAGGAGTAATGCAGTCACAGTACAGCTCCTACTCTTTCCTTTCTGCTATGGTTCTTCTCAATCTGTATGGTCCAGGGAGGTGACTGTAGCCTCATTTCAGGTTCAAGGATTTCACATCGATAATCACCTTGTCTATGGAAAATTGCTAGCTGATTTGCTTATAAGAGGGACTGAAGTCAGGAATGACCTATGTGGCCATATTGATGATGCAACTCATATCCCTAGAATTTATATATGGATAATCATTTGTGTGAAGCATTGCAATTTCACAGGGCTCTTCTCTGAAGAAAGACCATGAAAAATGAATAATAGGTGGTCTGGGTGTTTCTTCTTTTCCATTAGTCTCCCGAGGGTACTGGGTTTCTATCAGTTTGTGAAGTAGAATAGGGTATTGTTTGTGTTAAAGATGCCCTTCTATCACTGTATATATACTGAGTTTAGGAACAAGAAAAATGCTACAATTCTATCTTGAATGAGATTCTCATCCCAAGAGGTAAATAAGATAAAAGGTAAATCAATGCTTAGCTAGACAACCACTCACATATAATTGTATTAAAAAAACCTGTGCCCTGTAGTAGAAAATAAAAATAACCTAAATTAAAAGATTCTTTGCTTGTATTATAAATTAAAATTAAAATTCCTTTTAGCCATTTCTGGATGGATTGCTAACCACCATATAAGTTCCTTAATTTTATCTTCTTAGAAAGTTTTTCTATTTTTATCTGAATTTCCCCTATAATTATCTATGGAGCAACAGCAGAATTCACAGTATTTTTAAATGCATGTGAAATGTTCAGAAAAATTTAAAATCATATAGGGCACATTCTTTGATCAAAATTTATTCAGATTAGAATCAACAAAAAATATTTTAAATAAAATCTCCAAACTTTAGAAAATACAATACTTGGAACTAATCAAAAATGAAAACAACCAAGCAAAAAGAAGAAAGGTATAAACCAACAATATAAGCTTTCACCTTAAGCAATTAGATGAAGAACTAACTAAACTCAAAGTAAAAGTAAAGAAATAGTAATGGTAAAATTATAAGTTATTAGAACAGGATATGGAAAAATGGAAAAATATCAATCAAATAAAAGCTGGGCTTCAAAAAATGATAAAAAATTGACATACTTCCAGGCATGTTGATAGTGGAAATAGTGTTTATCCACAGAGTCACCAGAAAAACATCTCAAGAACCCATGTACAGGAGAATTAGATATAGTGGTAGGATTTGTTCAAGAAAAAAAACCCAGGACTGCCCCGAGGTGCCTAATCTCATACTAGACCGGCGGTTCAGCTGTCTTGCCGTGGACTAAGTCCTGGGCCTGAGAAGCAGAAGTGTCTGCCAGGAGGGTCAGGGTCTGGAACTGCAAAGCCATCACCCTGGGCTCTAGTCACGTAGCAGGGTCTCTGCTTCACTTGACTAGCTAAGGCTCTGGTCCTGGGGGTGCTCCAGTTGGCGCTGTGCTGCCGCACCCAGGACCGCACTCAGAGCCCTGCGGCTGTTACAGAGAGAAAATGCAAGGGGACAAACATTCAAATGAAGAAACGTGTACTAGACAGGCCTTTGTCAAGCTTTGGTTTTATTACCTCGGGCTTGAGAGAAGTACGCTTTCTTTCAAACTAATCAATCTCTTTCTTATTCTTCATGGTCTGGGGCTGGGTCCCCCCCACCCCATCCAATCCGCTCTTTTAACCAGGTTTTCCAAGCTGGACTCCACCCATTTGTATCATCATTTTGGCTTCTACTGTGCATGCCCCAAAGTTTGCTGTTACCAGGTTTATACTGCTCAGGTGCTTATCTCCTCCTGTGCCAAATTGGCTTCTCCTGGGTATGTGCCTAGCAAAGGAGTTTCCCCTGCTGTTTTATTCCTCCTTCAGGAATCCCAGCCAATAACCAGTAGCCAAATCTTCCTGCCCACTTTGGAGATTAAGACCCCTCAACGGAGAATGCAGCTGTGCCCTGGGGAGCAGGTGAATACCATGGCTCTCTAGTGAATCAGGCTTAATGTTCAGTTCAGCTCCCTAGTGATTCAGGCTACATGTTTGACTCCATTTGCTCCCTTCCATAACTAACTAGCTACCTATCCTAACAGGCAGACTGATAATGAAAATAGAGAAGTTAAATTACCAATAATAAAAATGACAGATGGTTATCACTCTAGATTCTCCAACATGAAAAGGATAGCAAGAGAATACATTTTTACAAACAAATTAATGTCAATAAATTTGACAACTGCAATGGACTGAATGTGTGTGTCCTCCCAAATCCACACATTGAAACCCTCACCCCCAGTGTACTAATGATAGGAGGCAGGTCCTTTGTGTGGTAATTAGGTCATGAGGGTTGAGCTCTCAGAATGGGATTATCACCCTTATAAGGGGGATACCAGAGAGCTCGTTTACCCTCTTTTTTTCACCATGTGAGGCAATAATACAAAGACCACGGTCTGCAACCCTGAAGAGGGTTATCACCAGAACTCAGCCATGGCACTCTGATTTCAGTCTTCTAGGCTCTAGAACGGTGAGAAACGAATTTATGTTGTTTGTGAGCAATCTAGCTTGGGGGACTTTATTATAGCACCTGAATTGACTAAAATAGGTTAAATGAAGCAGACAAATTTCTTTAAGACAAATGCATCTTCCAAATGGTTAAGGAAATTATTTAGCCCAATTCAATTTTTCAAGATTGAGTTCATTATAAACATACTTCAGGCCCAAATGGAATCATTGGTGAATCCTGATCATCTTTGTAATGTAGAAATAATATAAATCCACTAATCCTTTCTGAAAATGGAAGAGGAGTGGAAACTCTCCAAGTTATGTTATAATACCAAAAGGAGACAAAGACATTAGTAGGAACAGAAATGTTGAAACTAACATCCTGGAATACATCGATTGGATCATGAGGCTTATACCGAAAATGCAATATTGCTTAACATTCAAAAATAAATTAATGTCATTTACCATATTGACAGAATAAAGGTGACAGAACCATATGATTATCTCAATATAGGCAAATGTACTCTCATACATTTCTAGTGGGAATGTAAAATTATGCAACCACTTTGGAAAACAGTTTAGCATATTTCCAATGATGGAAATACACAATCCACATAATCCAGTAATTCCATGTCTAGATTTCACTTCTAAAATAAAATATGTCCCCTCAAATACTTTACGCAAATGTGAATAGCAACCAGTCATAATAGCTCCAAAATGAAAACAACTGAATGTTGAAAGTCAAGTGAATAGCTAAATAATTTGCAGTATAGTCTCAGCAGTAAAAACAAACAAATTACTAATATCTGGAACCACAGGGAGGAACAAAACATGCTGAGAAGAATGGAGAGACACAAAGAGTATATATTGTATTATTCCATTCATATGTAATCCTAGAAAAGGCAAAACTAATTCATTATAATCAAAAGCATATCAGTGGTTGTTTTAGGTTTGGAGTTAAGATAGAATGATTGTCATTCTAATGATAGAATGACAAAGCAACATGAAAAAACTATTTAGGATTGTGGCAATATTATGTATCTTGATTATAAGGTGTTCACACCAAAAATGTATATATTTACCCAAATACAAACACCTGTATTCTTAAAATAGTTCTAATTTATTTTATGCAATTGTATCTCAATAATGTTTATTTTAAAGAACGGCAACAACTAGAATTTGTTTTGAGGATTCCCAGTGTCCAAAGGCACAGGATCAAGGCTGAACATAAATACCCCCTTTCCACAGTATAATAAAGCTTTACTCATTCAGGTGCTGACCAACCCAGCCATGGGGTGCTGAGATCTTAATGAAGCTGGGGCCTAAAAGGTGAGCCCAACCTGCCCCACAACTGCTTACTCTGGAAAAAAGGCACCAACACCCCTCCAGAGGTAATCCTCTTAAAGTTGTAAATTCACAGGAAATATTTTTTGTGGAGATTTTCCCTATTCAGACATTCTTGTAGTGTCTGCTTTATCTTCTCATTCTAACGTGCTGTTTTTAATCCTTCTCAGTATGATGATAGACTTATAGGCTAGTAGGGTGGGAAAGTAGCAAGAGTAATGAATTAGTTTATTCAATACCTAATAAACTTTATCAAGCCTGGAACACTGTGTGGCCGAAGAGTAGTAAATGGACAAATGGGGCTCTTAAGAAATGAAAAAATATGCAAATTGTAGGGAGACCTGGTGCCCTATTTTAATATCACTCTTATTCAATTCTCTTTAAATCAGTTTGCAAAGAATAATGTCCAGGGAAATGAAACGTTTCTTTGAAAAGCATTAGTATTCAAGTGAGAATATTTGTACATAATCTGGGTCATGTTAGAACTGGTGTAGTGGAAAGACAAAAGTTTTTGGTAAGACAAACCTGGGTTTCAGGTCAAGCTCTGCTTTTTTTAGTAGCCTAGTGAGTATTTTGCAAGATTGTGAAATAAATGTAGTTGTTTTATGTGTTACTTTGGAAAGCTTAGAAAAGTAAAAGATAATTGCAAATCAACATTATAGAAATAGACGCATGTAATCTGGATACTTGCATAATATTCATTTTATAAAGCATAATATTCAAATGCAAAAATATTTGCATATTTTGAATGAAATTTAGAATGGTTTATCCACAAAGATCCAGAGAATGAGACCTCACAAAAAGTGGGATGTATTGAATATTAGCTCAACATTTTATATTTTGTAAGTGTGAAAGTCAGTTATCTTTGTTAAACTTGACTAATTTGTTCTACTAACAGAGTTTTTTAACATCTTTAGGTATCAATTTCCTCATCTGTGAAAAGGCAAAGAACACCTACTTAAAGTTTATCAGATGCTGAAGACCCTTACCTGTGCTCATATCAATATTTTTAACTGAAATAAGTGGAGATAACATAGTCGGAGTTTATTCTATTTCCTTGTAATGTCATCCTCTGGCAACACATAGTTCTCCACCTGAACAGCTTTCCCAAGCATCATAGGTCAACCTGGGCCTTAACATTCCCTTATGCTAAGATGTCCTTGTTACCACTAAGGAAGAGTCATCTTCCCGGAATAGCTTCCAGCTATTAAGTTATCCTGCTACTTGGATAACTTAATAGTTCAGTGGCAGTCTTCAGTTTTCCCTTTTGCTTATTTCTTTAAACTTATGGCACATAATGGCTATGGATTGAAAGAAAACCACTGGCCAGTAACCAAAACTCGAGAAAATGTTCAACAAGGTTTGCCTTAATGTGGATAGTACTATCTAAAGATATTTTATTCTGTAGGAAAAAAATACACAGATTAAAATTTATCTTCATATTTAATTAAACAAATGGTATAGTATGAATTTTCAACTACACTCTTACTATCCATTTTAAATGAGATTTTCCTCTTTTCAGCATGATTTTGAAGTGCCACAAATTAAAAGAAAATGTACCAACATCCAAAAAACTTATTCAATTCAAAATAATGAAAAAATATAAGATAATAAATTGTGCAACAAAGTGATGATACAGAAAAAATAGTAAGAATGTTTTTACACAATTACTAAGCACCTGAAATGGTCTTTATGTAAAAAATCTTTAATAACTGGAAGCAGAAGGAAAAGAGGGAAATATTTTAATATTCCTAGAACCAAGCACAAAGAAGAATGTATCTAAGGATTTCTTGCAAATATGACAGAATGAATAAGGCTTCTTTGTACTCTGCAACATCTGGATGGATTAAAAGAATAATTCTTGCCCAGACCATTTGTACAGGCCAGAGGAGCAATGTAAAGTGATTGATCAGTGGTGACATATTCTCTGGTCTTGAGATCAAGGAGCTTAGGAAGTTAAATTCCAATTCTAATCATTTTAAAATATAGGAATTGAACTTAAGGTCTACTGGAATATTAGCATAGCCATTTATTCATCTGCCTGAAATATCAGGCACCTCACACAGACTTTTGCAAG
Source organism: Sturnira hondurensis (assembly GCF_014824575.4). Lineage (NCBI taxonomy): Eukaryota > Metazoa > Chordata > Mammalia > Chiroptera > Phyllostomidae > Sturnira > Sturnira hondurensis. The sequence continues at coordinate 3,496,320 of NW_028073027.1, forward strand.
TGCTGTATTGACAATGCACAGCAGAATTATCAATTATGTGGCGGAAATGCTGATTCTCTGTGTGGTTGGCTTAGGTGAGATTTATAGGCTGTGAATTTGAGGGAAGCAAATTATCATCATTATTTGAAGAGACAGCTTTGTATTCTCACACAGATATAAAATGTTCTCTTTTACTGCATTACTTAGTGATGCCACAATAGTCTTCTGATCACAGGGATTGTATTTAAACACATATTGGCATTTACTGACCTGTGTGTATATATGTACACCCACATGCATTGAGTATAGGTCTGTTGTTCATCTTTTAAAGCTAAAGACCAAAGTATAATTTTCCCCTGGTGATTATTCAATTTAGAGTACAGATTTTTAGGAGGAGGAGGAAGAATCTGATGAATGACTAACAAACTATTAGCAAATCACCATACCTAGAAAGAAAGCACACGTTCCCCTCCTGGCCTCCATGGCCTACAGACCAGTGAATGAGAAAGTGGGTCCTCCCACAGCGGTTTAGAGAGACTACTCCCAACCGCTCATTGTTCTCTCCCACTTCTTGTTTCACGTTTTCCTTCTCTTTATCCCTTTGTTCTTCTGTATGTCCCTTTATAACATCATTCTCTTGGCTTCCATCTTTCTTTCATCCTCTCCTCCTGGTTTTCCCCAAATACTCGGCTTCTGTTCTAAACTATGGCCATGCAGACATGCATATATAGGCATAGTATCTAGGAGTTACCAGTCATTAAATGGTTTCTAGGCCAGACACAGTCCTAGTAGTCTTATGTGTATTTATTTATTTTATTCTTATAGCATTCCTATGAAGACACACTATTATTTTCACATTTTTATCCTGGAGGGAACAGGAACACATGCAGGTTAAGTAACTATACACAGTCATAACACTAGGGAGGTACAGAACCTGCCTTTCTGTATTTTTACCCCCACACTTATTCACTACATCATACATACCTTTTGTAGTCTGTGTTGTAATTTTTACCATAACATTGATGTTCTTTCTTGATAATTTCAAAAGCAGGTGAAACTTGGCCAATATTCTCAATAGGCCACCAAAAGATTATGTCCAGCCTGACCCACATACATACACAAATAGAATTTTTATAGCTATATAACTAAGCTTTTATCCAACCTTTTTATCTTTCGTCTATGATTATATTCTATTTTAAATCACTTCTGACCCTGGGAAATTTCTGAAGTTTATTTACAAACATATACTTTACACCTTTGTTTTAAAAGATGAGATGTTAACGGTAGCTAAGTTTTCACCTGAAGTTGGTTGGAAAACAAAACCCTCTGAATCAAAGACAGCTTCAGGTTTGTGCCTGGGGCCTCATGACTAAGTACACAGCTAAGGGTTGGGGATGGAGGGAAGCTGTTTCACCATGACTGTAACACTCCTCCTCATCTTGTACTAATACCTCTAGTTTGCTGAGCATTTGTAAGAAATTGAGTAGATCACACTAGGAGAGAGTGGTCAGTTTTCTGCCTAAAAGTGAGATAAAGGTGTTTTCCTTGGCATTATCACCAGAGCCAAAGTAGCATGCTCTGATGAAGAAGGCCTGGATCCACAAACCATTACATGTGGATTTAAATCATCCCCATCCCACTTACAAATCAGATAAACTAGAGCAGGTCTTATCAATCATTTTGTCTTGATTTGCACATCTATGTCAGGAACAAAACCTCTAATAATATTTATGTAAAATACTAATTTTAATTTGATCTCCACACACAAAATAGTGATCTACTTACTCTTTTCTACAGAGTTTGAGAACAATAACTTTAATTTTCTTGAGTTAAATTTTCCATTGTCATTATATTATTGATAGTTATCTTGGGTAAACAGTTATTTTCAATTCAAATAACAGAAAAAAAAAACATTACTTGTCCAAATGCCTTGATGCCTAAGTTATTTTCTTATAAGAGAAGTTCTTTACTGAAATATAAACAGTCAGCAGATTTTAGTAATATATTGTGAACTCAAAACAAATTGGATTAGAAGGCCTTAAGGCAGTTTTAATTAAACAGAGCAGGGACACCTTCAGAACCTAAAGTCAGGGTTATGCTCGCCTTCAACTTCCTCTTCATCTGGTGGAGACCTGACTCTGAGAAGATACAATAATCCCTGAGACGTAAAACACTGCAGCAGCAGCCAATCCAGGGAGTCTCCTCCAGGAATGCAAAACCTCAAATAGGAGTCATCATGACCCTTTGCTAGAGCAGGAAATAATGTCCTGTTCTCTCTAGAACCTCAGAATGCTGGAATAAGGAGAAACTAGTCTTTTTGTTGGCAGGGCTCAGACACATGCTGAGAAGCCCGGGAGGATAGGTATGAGGCCCCCAAGCCCCTAGGAAATGGAGTCCAGGGAGCTTACACGACACACCGAGAGTCTGGCAGCTATGCTGGACCTCCACCAGGTGGGGACAATATGCTTTACTATGGACCCTTTCTATAGCCTGATCTATTCAAAAATTTTCAAAGGGGGAGAAATAAAAGTGTTAGCCCCCACTTACTCCCCTCTCTGGCTTTTTTTACCTGTGCTGAAACACCTCCAGGCACTAAAGACTCCCATCTATTAAAATAGCAAGTCTAAAATAGGAGCATTCTTGTCATTTCAAGAGTATTTCTTCATTCTGAGAATATCTACATATAGGGGTGTGTTCTAAATACTGGAAGCCTTAAAAGCCTAAGAGGCCTGAGAACAAGGTTAAAATTATCAGGCATTTAATTCACAGAGAAAGAATGAGAAGATTCAAACGAGAGAAACATTTAAAAGTAGAGATCATGTACTTGAAAACAAGCAGAAAAACATTCGTAACCTAATCATTTTGGCAAGGATAGTCTTCATACAGCAGCCTCAAAAAGGACGTCCTTTGACTCAGCCTTCTCAGACTTCTCCAGCTGGTCAGCCCTCACTTTATTTATATGCTACAAATATCTTTCAGGTTTATACTGTGGTCAAGTGATAAATGTATAAAAATTGATAAAAATTGTTTAAATATTCTTTGAAATTGAGTATCCTGGTAAATCGTTGCAATTGCCCAACTAAAGGAAGACAGAAAAGCTTGTCAAGTTATATCAGAGAAGGAAACCACATCTTGAGATGTGGTGAAAAGAGGAAAATATCTAGGGCCAAGAGATCTCCGTCCTCACTGCAGCTCTTCCACCTACCAGTTGCATGAACTAGTCAAGTTCCTTCACTGCTCTGCACACCTGTTCCCTCGCTTGCGAGGTGGGCATCAGTCCACACAGGGCTGGTGAAGCATTGCCACATGGGGTAGCCATGCCAAGGCTCAGTGCAACCTACAAAGCACTGCACAAATGTTAGTTACACGTTTTCTTGCTTCTTGTTTTCTTTTCTTCCTTTTTTATTTCTTTGTGACTTGCTCTCTCATTTCTTTATGTTATGTGTAGTAAAGAAATTATCTATGGGTTGAATCTTCCTCATTGAGAGAGGTATTTCTGGATGCAAGTAAACAAAAAAAAATCCTCTGTCTCATGAAACAGGAAAAAAAGTGTTTTGGAAACCAGGAAACATGAGTACAAATATGAAGTCATATCAATCATTCAACTTTATTTTTACATTCATAAAATGTGATAAGGTATCAACGAGTTGTTATAAGTTTAAATAAAATGACATGTATGCCGCAGAAAGAAAGAAGGAGCTCCTACCTTTTGCAACAACATGGATGGAACTGGAAAGCATTATGCTGAGCGAAATAAGCCAGGTGTTGAAGGACAAATACCATATGATCTCACCTTTAACAGGAAGCTAAACAACAAAACAAACAAGCAAGCAAAATATAACCAAAGACACTGAAATAGAGAACAGGCTGACAGTGACCAGAGGGGAGAGGGGAGGGAATTTCAGGGGAAATAAGGGAGGGATTTAGAGGAACATATATAAAGGATACATGGACAACAACTGAGAAGGGTGGAAATGGGAGGGAAGGGGGGAGCACGGAGGGTGGGATGGGATGGGAGTAATAGAAAACTATACTTGAAAGTTAAATAAATTAAAAGAATTTTTAAAAAAAACAAAAATAAAAATAAATAAAATAACATGGAGCTACTCCCTGGTGTTGAGTCACGTAAGTTCTTTATATGTTTTGGAAATTAAACCCTTTTCTGATGTATCATTGGCAAATATGTTTTCCTATATAGTAGGCTCCTTTTTCCTTTTGATGATGATTTCTTTAGCCATGTAGAAGCTTTTTAATTTGATGTATTCCCATTTCTTTACTTTTTCATTGTTTCCCTTCCCCTAGAAGACATACAGGCAAATATATTGTTGTATGAGATATCTGAAATTTACCACCTATGGTTTCCTCTAGGATTTTTATGATGTCACAACTTATATTTAAGTCTTTTATCCATTTTGAGTTTATTCTGGTATATGGTGTAAGTTGGTAGTCTTGTTTCATTTTATTTTTGCATGTACCAGTCCAGTTTAACCAATGCCATTTATTGAAGAGACCTTCTTTATTCCATTGTATGCTAGAAAAACAACCCAATTAAAAAAATGGGCAAAGAACCTGAACAGACACTTCTCCAAGGAGGACGTACAGAGGGCCTGCAGACATATGCAAAGGTGCTCACTATCAATAGCCATCAGAGAGATGCAAATTAAAGCCACAATGAAATATTATTTCACACCTGCCAAAATGGCCATCATTAACACATTAACAAACAACAAGTGTTGGCAGGGATGTGGAGAAAGGGGAACACTTCTGCACTACTGGTGTGCTGCAGACTTGTGCAGTCAATGTGGAAAACAGTACGAAATTTCCTCAGAAAATTAAAAATGGAATTGCCTTATGACACAACGATCCCACTGCTAGTATATATCTGAAGAAACACAAAGCACTAATTCAAAAGAATAGATGCACCCCTAGGTTCACTGCAGCATTATTTACAATATCCAAGCTATGGAAGCAATGCAAGTGCCCATCAGCAGATGAGCAGATGAAAAAGCTGTGGTACATTTACACAACGGAATACTATGTAATGGTTAAAAAAAGAAACTCTTACTTTTTGTGACAGCATGGGTGGAACTGGAAACTATTATGATAAATGAAATAGTAAGTGAAGGACAAATACCATATGATCTCACATATATGTGAAGTCTAGTGAAGAATGGTATGGGATTTTTCTGAGGGAATGGGAGGGGGCTGGGTGGAGAAGAGCAAAGAGGAAAAAATGTGGCACAACTGTAAAAGCATAAGCAATTAAAGACTGTAAAAATGACATGGAATTAGTATTTAGCATATGTGACATTTAATACTCCAGTTTATTTCTTTCTCATTTAATTAAAAAGATTAATATAACAATTATACCTCAAAACCATATAGACTTCTAGTCAATATTTTTAACTTCTTGGCTTATAGCTGTTCCCAAACCCTTCAAACTTAAAATAGATAACAGAATATATATAGTAAAAGAAAACTTCATTTTTTTAATTATTATTTTTTTATTTAATTCTTGTTCACGTACAGTTTTCTGTCTTATATTCCCAGCCCTGCCCCCCCCAGTGCTCCCCACCTCACTCCCATTTCCTCCCCCCACCTTAGTTACTGTCCATGTGTCCTTTATACATGTTCATGTGAGTCCTTCTCCTTTTCCCCTGTGATTCTCTCCCCTCTCCCCTCTGGACCCTTTCAGCCTGTTCTGAATTTCAGTGTCTTTGGTCATATTTTGCTTGCTTGTTTGTTTTGCTGTTTAGATTCCTGTTAATGGTGATATCATATGGTATTCGTCTTTCACTGCCTGGCTTATTTCGCTCAGCATAATGCTTTCCAGTTCCATTCATGATGTTGCAAAGGGTAGGAGCTCCTTCTTCCTTTCTGCAGCATAGAATTCCACTGTGTAAATGTACCATAGTTTTTTGATCCAGTCATTTACTGATGGGCATCTAGGTTGCTTCCAATTCTTGGCTATTGTAAATTGTGCTGCTATGAACATCGGGGTGCATAGATTCTTTTTGATTGGTGCTTCAGGGTTCTTAGGATATACTCCTAATAGTGGAATTGCTGGGTCAAAAGGCATATATATAGTAACATAAAACTTTAAAATGACATAGCCCCATTAAAAACCAATAGATATTTTATGACACAAATCAATAAAGTTTGTCCTGGTCATCAGAAATTCTGCTCTTGAACTACTCTATCCAACAAAGCTCGCATTTAAAATGGAAAGTAAGCCCTGGCTGGTGTAGCTCAGTGGATTGAGTACGGGCCTGCAAACCACATGATCATGGTTCGATTCCCAGTCAGGGTTGCTCATGCCTGGGTTGCAGGCCAGTTCCCAGCAGGGGACTCACAAGAGGCAATCATACATTGATATTTCTCTCCTTCTCTCCTTCCCTTCCTCTCTAAAGATAAATAAATAAAATCTTTAAAAAAATAAAATGGAAAGTGAAATAAAGAGCTTTTAAGACAAAAGAAGGCAGAAAGAGTACATCTCCACCAAGCCAGCACTGCAAGAGATGGTGTACATAGAAAACCCTATTGTCTCCACCAAAAAACTACTCAACCTAATAAGTGAATTCAGCAAAGTAGCAGAATACAAAGTCCATTTTAGAAATTGATATCATTCTTAAACATTAAAAATGAGTTATCAGAAAGAAAAACTAAGGAAAAATCCCATTTAATATAGCAACAAGAAAAATAAAGTTCCTAACAATAAATTTAACCAAGGATGTAAAATATCTATGCTAAGAAAACTATAGAACACTGAAGAAAGAAACTGAGGAAGCTACCTATAAATAGAAGCATATACCATGTTCATGGATTGGAAGAATTAACATCTTTAAAATATCCACACTACCCAAAGCAATCTATAGATTCAGTGCAATTCTTATTAAAATACCAGCGGTGCATTTCCAGATATAAAATAAATATTCCAAAAATTTATATGGAACCAAAAAAGAATCTTTTTTTAGATTTTATTTATTTATCTTTAGAGGGGAGGGGAAGGAGAGAAATATCAATATATGGTTGCTTCTCCAGCGTCCCCTGCTGGGAACTGGCCTGCAACCCAGTCATGTGCCCTGACTGGGAACCAAATCATGATCCTTTGGCTTGCAGGCTCGCTCTCAATCCACTGAGCTACACCAGCCAGGGCCCAAAAAAGACTCTTAATAGCATCAGAAATCTTGAGGAAAAAGAACAAAGTTGGAAGGATCACAATACCTGATATTAAACTATACTACAAGGCCACTGTAATCAAAACATCCCTGTACTGGCATAAAAACAAACACATAGATCAGTAGAAAAGAATAGAGACATCAGAAATAAACTCATGTCTCTATGGTCAATTAGTATTTGAAAAAGGGTGCATGAGCATACAATGGAGTAAGAACAGTCTCTTCAAAAAATGGTGTTGGGAGAACTAGACTGTTACATGCAAAAAAGTGTGACTAGACCACCAACTTACACCATACACCAGAACAAACTCAAATTAGATAAAGGACTTAAATATAAGTTGTGACACCATAAAAGTCTTAGAGGAAAACATAGGCAGTAAAATTTCAGACATTCCATGTAGCAATATTTTTGCCAATGTAGGGCAAGGCAAATCAAGGAAAAAATAAACAAGTGAGACTACACCAAATTAAAAAACTTCTGCATGGCTAAAGAAACTATCACAAAAATGGAAATGGAACTGACGTATGGGAGAACATATTTGAAAATGATACATAGGACAAGCATTTAACCTTCAAAAGATATAAAGAACTCCTATGACTCAACACTGGGAAAACAAACAATTCAATTTAAAAAATGGGCAAAGGACCTGAATAGATACTTCTCCAGGGAGGACATATAGATGGCCCACAAACAAATGAAAAAATGCTCAACATCACTAGCCATCAGAGAGATGCAAATTAAAACCACAATGAGATACCACCTCACATCTGCCCAAATGGCTATTATTAATAAATTAGCAAACAACATGTACTGATGAGGGTGTGGAGAAAGGGAACCCTAGTTCACTATCGGCGGGAATGCAGACTGATGCGACCACTCTGGAAAACAATATGGAGTTTCATCACCAAATTGAACATGGGCCTGCCTTTTGACCCAGTGATTCCACTTCCGGGAATATATCCAAAGAATCCTGAAACACCAATTCAAAAAAATACATGCACCTCACTGTTAATAGCAAGGTTATTTACAATAGTCAAAATTTAGAAATAGCCTAAGTGTCTATCAGTAGATGAGTGGATAAAAAAGAAGTGGTACTTTTATAAAATGGAATACTATGCAGTGGTAAAAAAAAAAGAAAGAATATCTTACCTTCTATGACAGCACAGATAGAAATGGAGACTAGCATGCTAAGTGAAATGAACTATGCAATGAAACACAAATACCACATGATCTTACTTAAAACTGGAACCTAAGGAACAAGATATATTAATGAGCTAAATAGAATCAGAGGCACAGAAACAAGAAACAGACTGATAGCTGTAAGAGGTGCAGAGAGAGGGTGAGACTGGTTGAAAGAGGTTCAATGGATTAGACAATGAATATATGCATCACCCATAGACTTGAGCACAATTGCGGGGATTGACTGTGGGAAGGGTGCACTGGGTGAAGGGGTACTAAGGGGAACAATTGGGACAGCTGCAATAGCATAAACAATAAAAAAGTTTTTAAAAATTGAAAAATATTATACAAAAAGGCACAAATTAAAAAAAAGAAAGATGAAATATAAAAAAACATACCTATTAAATTAAAAAACTGATTTAGGTGATGAACTCTAGAATGGATACAGTAGTTAAGCAGACTTGAAAAATAGGAGATAATATCAAGAATTTCACTCAGGGTAGAGATACAAGAGATTTTGGAAAATAGAAGAGCTTTTAGGAAATATTTAAGAAATATTATGAGTCTCTAACAGATATGTACTGTCATATATATCACATATGTTTGTCAAAGGTGTGGGGATGGGGAAATAGAGAGAAAAGGTGAAGGGGATTAAGAAATACAAATAAGTAGTTACAGAATAGCTATGGGGATGTAAAGTACAGTACAGAAAGTGGAGTAGCCAAAGGACATATATATGTGTAACCATGGATATGAACAACAGTGTGGGGATACATACTTCATTTTGGGGGTCAAATTGGCTATCTATATTAGAAAATAGACTTATACCTCAATAACTTACATTACAGAGTCACACAAACACACAATTTCAAGTAGATTTAATAGCTAAATATTAAAAACAAATATTTGCCCTGGCTGGTATAGCTCAGTGGATTGAGTGCAGGCCTGTGAAGCAAAGGATCGTGGTTCGATTCCCAGTTAGGGCACATGCCTGGGTTGCAGACCAGTTCCCAGTGGGGGACACATGAGAGGCAACCACACATTGATATTTCTCTCCCTTTCTCCTTCACTTCCCCTCTCTCTGAAAATAAATAAATAAAATATTTTTAAAAATAAAAATAAAAACAAATATTTAAGCACATAAAGGAAATAAAAAGATATCACTAGTTGTTCTACAAAGGTTCTCTTATACTGACTCAAAAGCCACTTATAATTGAGGAAATTATTAATATAGTTGAATAGATTAAAATCAATAATTTATGACAAAGCATTGCATAAAAATAAAACTTGAAAAGAAATTCAGACTAGAAGTTACTTGCATAAATATCTAGAATAGAAGAAAAAACTCCAGCAGACCAATTAGAAAAAGAAAACTAATCTAATATAAATTTGAGAAAGTATAAAGACTAACAAATTCCTGATGAAGATGCTTCAAAAGATGTATTGATGAATATCAAATTTCCCCAAAGCTTAATTGCTTAAAACAAACAGCATTTATTATGCCACTCTTTCCTTTGATCTGAAATTTGAGAGTAGTTCAAATTCAGTGTTTCTCATGAGCTTTTAGGTAAATATGTACCAGGGCTACAATCAGAAGCTTGATTGAATCTGGAAGATCCATTTCCAAATGGCTCACCTTTGGAAGTAGGCCTCAGTTCCTTGGTAAGTTGTTGACAGGGGCCATCAGGTGTTTGCCGCCTATTGTCAAAAGGCCTGTTTGTTTGTTTTTTTTTTTTTACCACACAGGCGTCTTCACAGGCTGCATGAATGCACTCACCATGTGGCAGCTGGCTCTGCTCCCCTGATCCAGCACCCCCAGCAAGAGATCCAAAACAGCATGTAAGCAAGAAGCCACAGACTTTTATACCTGGCCTCTGAAGTCGCATATCCTTTTCTATTTTTCTGTTAGAGTGATTCACAAAGCCTTTCCACATTTCAAGAATAAGAAAAGTAGGTTTCATTTTTAAAGGGTGTCAAAAATTTGTCCACATATTAGAAACCATTTCTGATGATGATGACTCAAAGCTCATGTGTTACCATCAATATTTAATTGTTAATGGGAAAGGGGAGCAAAGGGACTTAGACCTTGAGCTTAATAAAGTGGGAAGCATAAACCTGTTTGCTTTACTATGAAGCTACAGCTTTTTGCACTCCAGGGACACACAGCTCCACCAAGGGGATTAACACTGATTCCTCACTCCCTTTGATACTAGATTATTGGGGGGCATGGGAGGAGGTGCTGGACCGTAGAGGTCTGCCAGTCTAACTAGGGGGTGGACCTATCCAAAACCCAAGAAAGCTTGGGAAGTTGATTGATTCTTTTGAAAAAGCATCTGGTCTGTCCCAAACCCAGGCTAATATAATCCCAGGGGAACAAAGAAGTTCTCTCCCTCTCTCCCTCTCTCCCCCTCTCTCTCTCTTTCCCCTCTCTCCCCTTCTTTCTCTCTCTTGCCCAGGTGACCCATATTCAGATGTCCTCTCTCCATAGCCATGTGGCCTTAGCAGCCACATGGACAACAGCCACATGGACTCTGCCACCAGAGCAGCTGGGAACAAGCTCAACTATCTGCATGGGGACTGAGATCACTTAGCAGCTGCCAGCAGGCTCCAAAAGACTGAGCTTTAATAGGAAGCAAAAACTCTGGACATTGGCTTTTGCTTTGGCCTTGCTGAAGACAAGATTAGATGGTTTCCATGGTGAAATAGTGAAAATGGGACATTGGAAAGTCAAGAGAGAAAGCCCCATAATCCCTTAACTTTACATCATCAATACACCATACCACAGAGCCCATCCTCCTGTGCTGGTCTCAGGAAATACTTTTCTCTTGGCACCACGAGAACTCGTTTTTCCCTGTCAACACAGAGACTTGTGAAAACATGTAACTCCTTAATGGTAATCAGGAAAAAGAAAATCACACAGGAGAATATCATTTCATATCCATCAGTTTGACATGAGTTTAAATTTCTAAAAATAGTAATTGCTAAGGCATGTGTAGAGTATGAGGAGTTCTTACCACTGTGAAGTGTTACAATTACTGAAGTTTAAACCCACATACCTTATGACCTACCTGCCTCTCTTTTAGATATATACCTAAAACTCTAGCACAAGAACACAAAAATAATTAGCATGTTTTTCATGGCATTATTTGTAATAGCAAAAATGAAATAACATACATATCTAACAATGGGAGAACAGATGAATTAGTAGCAATGCACCCATGCATATTATTACTGTACAAGTGTAAGAATTCATTAATCTGAGCTACATTTATCAAGATGAATAGAATTTAAAAATAAGATGTTGAGGTTTTTATTTTAAATATAGATGCAGAATAGTATCCTCTAGTAAAGTTAAAACTATATATAAACATATATGAGTTGACATATATATGTACATCACACATATGCCTATTAAGTGTGTGTGATATATACATGTTTACACACATATGACTCAACTCATATATATGATATCAAATATAAAACACCAATGGAACTGATAGAGTCCAACTTCAAAACAGTAGTTCCTTCTGGAAAGAGACCAATGAAATAAGTCAGTGAAGTTTATAAAGAAATTTTAGAACTATCTGAAGTGGTTTCCTTCTTTAAAACTTAAATCCTAAAAGTATTAAATAGAATAAATGTTGAAATTGGTACAGTCAAGACTCTAGTTTTTTAAAAATATTCATAATGCAAATGCTTTTTTAAATATTGAGAAAAAACAGAAATATTTGCCATACTATAAATTCAAGAAAGATAGGATTTGAATTTTGTATTTGTCACTATTCAGCTGTATAAACCAGGGAACATTATTCTCCATCTTCAGATTGTAGGTTCTTCATTTTAAATATGGATATTTTGTGATTATAAAATGACATAATATTTGCAGAGTATCCAATACATACTATATACTGAATAAATATTTACTAATATTAATTTAACCCAAGTGTCCATTTCTCTCCCCTTTAAGTGTCATTCATTTTTCCATAGTGTTGGTAAAGATTCAGTTGGAATCTGATAATCTAACACCCTTCTAAGTCATCTAGCTGACAGCTGCTTCTCAGCATCCTGGGTTCTACCAACCACGTCACCTGTTAAGTATCTGAAACCCGTGATTGCAGTCATTCCCATGGACTGCTGCTGTACACGTATCTCAAGGTTTGCCGAGTGGTTGGGATAACTAAATAACATAAAGGTTATTTATAGCTGTATTGTATTTGACTTTCCCATAATCAAAAGGAAAGTTATCAGGAGCATTAAACCTTTCACTGAGGGAATCTCACAGATGTCTCCAGTTCCTAACTTGATCTTCTGTCATTAGACACCATTCGGAAAGAACCCATACACAACTTCTAACTCCCACACTATAAACTTCCCTCATCTTTTTTAGGAAGCCTACTGTGTGCACCCATTAAAACTGGTTCCCTCTAGACCTTTCTTTTCTTAAAAGTCTTATTTACGCATTAAAGAACACTGCATGGTTGTCACCAGGACAGTCTATGGTGGCCTTTAGCATTCCTAGACCCACGAGATAGTGCAGGGTTGTGAGGTTGCTTGGATACCTCAAGACTCAGAGAGCATTCCAGAGCAGGCAGGAACATGCCAAGTCCGCTCTTTTTGAAAGTGTGAACTGCACACAATTTTGGTTTTCTCTGTGGCCAGCAGGTAACCCATTCAGTCTTTTACAAACATATATACTTACATATGAGTAGCTCATTTCTCAAAAAATGTATAAGAATAACATTTAAATATTTTATGGCAAATACTTCCTAAAATCCTCCCAAATATGTCAGCCATCTGCCCCACAATAGGGTTGGTATTTCATAATTGTTTAGATTGTTAGCATTTTGCATTTCTCTCACGCCTCCCACTCTCAAATTGCACACTCATGCCAGAATTAAGAAATAAGCCTTTTCCTGGGCCAGATACTACCCAGTGATTTCTATTTTAACTGTGAAAACACCAATCTAAAGATTTAAAATTCCACTTATAAGAGCTAAAGTTAAATAATACTTTTTCTCATACTTTTGCTGGTGGTGGGGAAAGGGGAGAGGAATGCTGGGGTGGTGGAAGTATGTTCTTTAGTCAATTGCTGGTACTGTTGTTATTATGGCTGTGACTTATAAAATCAGTATACTTTCCAGTTAGCTTCACGGAAAGATTTTTAATAAATATTATGCAATGACATATTCAGATTAATATTTTATCCTTACATTTTCTCTTTTTTATATAGTTCATATATATGAATATGCCTAGAACTATGTATATGGTGATAACTGAGTGGGATTAAAGAGATTTACATTCTGACTTCTTGGCTTGGCAAGTCAAAGAAAGAAAAATATTCTTATAATCCTCATGTACTTACGGTAAAACAGAAGAGGGAGAAAATGAGAGAAAGGCAAGGAGAGAGAATGAAATGTGAGGATTTGATGGGAAACAATGACATATTCATTCTTAATCAAGCCAAGACCTGGTGTCAGTTTTAAAGCGAATTACTATCAGTAAAGAGAATCTGTTCACCAAAAGGCAAACTAATGAAAATTGAATGGGTTGGGTTGGATGAACGCCACCCTAACTTGGACACTTCCAGTGTGGTTATTCAGGTACATCACTAAAAATATCATGGCAAGAAGCCAGAGCTCAAAAATTAGACTACACTTATAGAAACTTTGGCAACTAATCATTCCTTCTTTAAAAAATAACGTTTTCTCCTACTTAATAATGTTTTTTCCTACAATTTACAAAACAAGCATCCCTTTAAATTAAATTGTTGTTTATCATGATAAAGTTAATTGAAAAACATGTTTTTCTAACTAAATAGAAGCCTGCATCATGCAGGCAATAAACATTCTTGCTTGAAAGGAATTCTTGCTCCTTCTTCTAAGACTGCCATGGGAATAAAGTAGAAAAAGAAAGAAAGAGGAGGGGGAAAAAAGCCTTGCATTGCCCTTAAGTTGTGTCTGGCTTAAGAGCCAAGTGGGATTTTGTAGCCTAAAAGTTTTCTATTCACTTCTATATTTAGCACCCACAAATTTCCCTCTTGGCCAGTCGTGTTCCCCAAACCCAAGTGCAAGCCATTTCTGAGGCACACTTGTGTCGGTTGCTCCTTGTTAGCAGCCACAGCTAATCTGCCCCACTGGCCATTTGGCAAAGTTTATTTTACAGCACCTGGAGGCCCATCCATTGTAGGACGAAAGGGAAAGGAGCAGTCGGTCTGCAACACCAGTACATTCAAATGTGGACAGCAAATATTTTCAAGTGCAGACTGTAGGTCAGGACTCAGGGGAAGGTAGCCTTGAGAGCATAGGCCTATCCCTAAATAGGGCACTGTTTGTGGAGTCTTCACTGCTCCTGTGGATGGCAACAATTTCCTGCAGGGAGAAATGTACATACCCTCCCATGTGCTATCGTAGCATTTTTCTCGAACCCTTCGAACAGCAGATTATTACAACTTTGTAGCTTTTTACTCATGTCTCTCTCTTCTACTTGTCAATAAACCCTTGTTTTTTTTTTAATTCCTAAAAACCTCACAGAGTCTAACTTGGGGTTCGACCTAGTGTAAATATTCTGGAAATATTTTAATGCATTATGTTTTCCTCTTCTTCCTACAGATTAATACCCTAAGAATCTGTGTTTAGAATAGAGAAGATGATTCACAGGTAATGCCCTGTCACAAATGCATAAGCAGGTGAAATCTGCTTGGAGTGAGATGTGGCACAGTTGGGAAGGAGAAGGTAAACGGATTCACGTTTGTTCTTGTGTTCTCTATGCCAGGCCCATTATATAACTTCCCTCCCCCCAAATCTTGTAGATATGTAATACCACCTCCACTGTTTTAAGCAGAAAACTGAACTATAAAAGAACAAAATTATTTGCCCCAAACATGCAACTATTTTATGCTAGATATGAGATTCAAGCCTAAGTTTGTTACTCCAAATCATGTGATTTATTGACTAAAAATAATGTGGAGGAGAAAAATGTACAATAATTGGCATACAAACAGAAGCAAAAGTTTTTAGTATATGAAAACCTATACCAAATGGGAATCTTCTTTGAATTCTCTGTATCAGTAGAACATTTTTAAAATTTAAAAGCAGAAACTGCATTAGAAACTGCCAAATTTTACACACTTAATTGCTTAGTGTTTAAGTGAATAAAATGTGCCTTACTTCTTTATGAAGTAATTCTTTCGACATTTAGTTAACAAAATAACATGATCTAGTGTCACCCGATTACTTAACAGGTGTTCAGTAGAAGAGATTTTTTTTTAATGTTCAGAACAATCACATCAGAGATTCCTCAAACATCACAGAATGTTGAGGCAGGAGACAGGAAGGAGGAAACCCCACAGGTGCCCCAGGGCTAAGACAAAGGACACCCATACAGGACAGAGACCCTGTTCTAAGATTGGTTGTTGTACACTCTATCTGGAAAGGTGCCGAATCATGCTGACTCATGAATGCACCTACTCAGAAGATGCTACATGACCCCTGCTTCATTAGAACAGCATTATAATAAGTTAACATTGTAGGACCCCTTTCCCCAGTGGCCAATCAAGGAAAATTGTGGGAGACCGCATATGCAATAACTTTAAAGTAATTTAACTATTTGAACATGCACAATATAACCCCTCCAAAACTAGCCAGGAAATATCTGCCCTTTAAGAATAGAATCCCTCCAGCCCCTGAGGTCAATATCTGCTTGGAGCTGGCTGGCTCCCATGTTCTGAGGAGTGTACTATCGCTTAATCAATCTGCTTTCTCTCTTTGTGCTATAAACTCTGTGTGTTTGGTTCAATTCTTTGTCCATAACCACCAAGAACCTGGTTACCTGTGCCCACCTGCAACAGTGTAAGGACACTTCTCCGAATCACCCCACATATACAGGATAGAGGAGGAGCTCTTTCCTCACTACTTCTAGAGCTTTTACCAAGATAGTCTGCTTTTGAGTGCTGAGATTTGTATTGTTGTACAAATCATCAATGAATTCTTAAATAATCCATTGAGGTGACTAGAAATCAGTCTATAATTGACAATTTTGTACAGTTATTAGCAAAATGCACTCACCTATATGCACACTACAGAAATACAGTCCCTTCATAAAGGACTAGTAGGGAAATTAAACAGATTATTTAGAGAAGATCATAGAACAAATGTTAGAGATATAAAACAGCTAAGGTCTTGGCTCAAAATTTCTGTCCATTGTCTCAAAGTTTTCTTCAAAATTCAAACTATATAATAACTCTAACTTTAGAACACTTGTACCAGTCACAATGTCTCATCTCTGTGAATTAGTTTCACTTTTTATGACTAACATTTAGAGAAGGGATTTTTCTTTTGGGGAAAAAAGTAGAAGACGTGTAAATGGATAGATAGAGAGGTGATTGATAGATGATACATAGATAATGCATTCTCAGCAGAGCAATATAGCCTCCCCCACAGGAGGTGTGAAAACTGATTCTTGAGGGGATAAAAAATCCTACTTTTATTACATAAAGTCAGATATACAAACAGTGCATGAATTGACAGACAGTGTATGTATGGTATTAAAATTTCATGGAAGAATAATTAGGAAAATATCCAAAAAAGGCTCATTTTTTAAATATAATTTTTATTTAATTCTTGTTCACGTACAGGTTTCTGTCTTATATTCCCAACCCTGATCGCCCCCCCCCATGCTCCCCGCCTCCCTCCCCTTTCCACCCCCCACCCTTAGTTATTGTCCATGTATCCTTTATACTTATTCATGTGAGTCCATTCCCTTTTCCCCTGTGATTCTCTCCCCTCTCCCCTCTGGACCTTGTCAGCCTGTTCCATATTTGAGTGTCATTGGTCGTATTTTGCTTGCATGTTTGGTTTGTTTAGAATCCTGTTAACGGTGAGATCATATGATATTTGTCTTTCACCGCCTGGCTTATTTCGCTCAGCATAATGCTTTCCAGTTCCATCCATGATGTTGCAAAGGGTAGTAGTTCCTTCTTCCTTTCTGCGGCATAGAATTCCATTGTGTAAATGTACCATAGTTTTGTGATCCAGTCATTAACCGATGGGCATCTAGGTTGCTTCCAACTCTTGGCTATCGTGAATTGTGCTGCTATGAACATTGGGGTGCATAGGTTCTTTTGGATTGGTGTTTCAGGATTCTTAGGATATACTCCTAAGAGTGGAATTGCTGGGTCAAAAGGCACGTCCATTTTTAGTTTTCTTAGAAAATTCCATACTGTTTTCCATAGTGGTTGTACCAGTCTTCAATCCCACCAACAGTGAACTAGGGTCCCCGTTTCCCCACAACCTCTCCAGCACTTGTTGTTTGTTTCTTTGTTTATGATAGCCATTCTGACTGGTGTTAAGTGGTATCTCATTGTGGTTTTAATTTGCATCTCTCTGATAGCTAGCGATATGGAGCATCTTTTCATGTGTCTCTGGATCTTCTGTATGTCCTCCTTGGAGAAATGTCTGTTCAAGTCCTCTGCCCATTTTTTAATCGGGTTGCTTGTCTTCTTTGAGTGGAGTCAAATGAGTTCTTTGTATATTTTGGAGATTAAACCTTTGTCTGAGGTATCATTGGCAAATATGTTCATTAAGGAGGAAATAATTTTTAAATGGTGGGGAGAGATAGGTATAGATAGATACATATGGAGTAGATTGAGTAGACATTCAGATGATTTACTAGGTAGTTAACCATTTTGTTGTTTTGCCACACTTTGGGGTACAAGAATTTTTCCTTAGTTTTGATGGAAGACTGAGGAATAAACTAACCTAAATTTAAACAGATTCTAGTTGTTATGGATTCATGCTCTTATGCCAATGGACAACTAAGGTCTATTTGAAAAATTAATGAGTGGGTTTGAAAAAAGAATTACCTCTGAGGGAAGTAGGAAGGCAAAATTTGGTCACAAGATGGAATAAGGAAGCTTAGAGGCTGAAGTGAGAAAATTTGCTCCAAATGAGAGGAGATTTACATATGGATTTATTGAAGCCAACTGTAAGAGATGACATTCAAGAGTCCAGTTGCCAGGTTGATCTGCTTTTCCCATTTGTCTGATATTATCTTCCTGTCTTCTTTATTTGGTGAGCCTCTACTTATTCTCCAAGAACCATGTTAATATTCCTTCATGACACATTAATATAAGTCCCACAGTGGACTTTGATTTCTCACTAATATGTGATCAACCTGTAATACTCACTTAGAGAGGACTTATCATATCTCATTACCATCGTTTACACTCAAAGAGAGTGACCTCCTTGATATATGAACTGTTTTTTTTTAATTCATCTTGGATTATTTGTTGACTACCACATATCTTGCACATAATAGATGAATAAGACATTTTTCACTTGATACCTGAGCAAGTTAAGTAAATTATGGGCAGGAGGAGTTATGTTTAGCCCCAGACTCCGTAACCTATCCATAATAGTCAGTTAAATTAAGAACTGTTGACTCGAAGGCCTTAAAGAAGGAAACATGGCCTATAACTATTTGGGATGGTACAGACAGCACAGCAAATAGGGGCACCAACAGCCTGTGCCTCCAGCAAGACACTTACAGTTTGAGCATTCTCCTGAGAAGATATAGATGATGATGGGTGCAATATCAAGGTTTCCTTCTGAACCATGTTCTACTAGGTCCCCATATTTAGTTGCATATTTAAAATGCAAAGCATAAGGATTCAGTTGGGTTCAAAGCATCTTTTTTATGGCAATGTTCCATATAGTGAAATTACAGTATGTTTCTTCGTCCCCCCGCTGTTTATATGCCAAAGGGACTTGATATTCACTAAAGCATTTCTTCAAAATTTTAGGTCACAAATAGAGAATTATTTACCATTGGCTTTTTTGCTTATGAAAAATCATTTATTGTGCAATGCGATCCTAATTTTTATTGACCAAACTTGACTTGGTGAAGCAAAATTTAGGGCTACAAGGAACTAAATCCTTCTTACAGCCAGAAATTTTTATAAGTATAACATTCTTCTTTATTTTCCCTTACAAACTTGATATTTGTTCTATTGCCCTTACCTCTTTGTGAAGTCACAAAATGTAGAGTTTCCTAATGGTACATATAAAGGTAACACAAATACAAAAGTAAACATGAGAAGGGAAATAAAGAATTCAGGTTAGTAGTGAAAGCTGGGGAAGAAGAAGAGGAAACGGAATCAATGCTAGGTACAGAGGTGCTCACAAACACATTTCTAGTTTTCACCCTTTAATGAAGATGTAAACAAATGTTAATACTTAATGAAGCTGAGGGATTGGGTCATAGACGTTGGCTATATGAACACCAATTCTTATCTATGTGTGTAAAATCCTGAACCATAAAAATAAAGTTTTCAATAAAATAAATTCCTTAGTCAGTGCATTATGGCTGGTACTGCACCTTTATAAATGGCCATTGCCTCATCCTTTTGCCTAACATTACTAATTGTTTTTCACCGTCCTCTGAACAGCCTTGTCCTTCAGGTAGGCTGGGCCTCTCCCCATCTGTAGGTAATGAATCTGATCACCTCCTTACCATTTGGGCAAAGGAGTGTAATACAATTTTGGCCAGTGAGAGGGAAGGGTCATCTGCGGGAATTCTGGGAAAGTTTTCTGATTTTAAAGCCATGAGAATTATCCCTTTCCTACTTCTGGGCATTGCTATCTGCATGATTTCTAGAACTGCTGCAGTCGTCCTGATACCTGGGGACACCAGCCTTGGGTGGTAAGTGAATATATGGAGAAGGCAGAGCAAAAAGGTAAGGGAAAGAGTAGGTTAGTAAATTATCGAACTAACTAACCATGCAACTCTTGTCTTTACACTTCTCATAATGTGAAATGACAAATATTTTTAAACCTATTTTCTGAGACAGCTAAAATCTTTCTAACTAACACATGCTTGCTTGTGGGCTTATTTTTCAATTGGATTGTTTACTTAGGATAAATCCTGAAGAGTTACTGCTCTTGATTGCTCTTAAAGTATATTTTAAAAATAATTTTGATGTAATAACTTTATAATTTAATTACATAGGAAAACAAAAAGACCATAAAGAATAATGACCATAGTAATAACTGTTATGGGTAACGATGTGAAAAACTGTTGAGGAAAAAAAGTCCAGGAAAGAATCATGGATGGCCCTGAACTTCCATTGCCCCAAATTTCAGGGACACAGAAGTCTCCTGGCATCAGTTCATTGTGAATTTTAGGTTTGGAATCCATGGTAAACAGCTTTAAATAATATCAAATACTTGCTGCACCATCAATGCTTTTATGTAGCAGTTGAACATGTTGATATGTATGAAAATTTCATGCCAACTCATTTTTATTAATAATCATCATTTCTATTCCAGCAACTGGTTGGGTTTTCAAGTTTAATGTAATACAACCCTACTACTCAGAATCAAAACATATTTTATTCCTCTGCACTGGATTTCTTCTAAACTTTTGTTTCCAATCAAAAATTTCTTAAATGAGTACTGTATTTTCTCCCAACTCTTATCTTTTTAAGCCAAAGAAGGTAGCTATAGAATTGTTGGTAAATACCAGGCCTTTTTAATTATCACTAGGAAATTATTGAGAATAGAGCACATAAAGGAGCCTCTAGTTGTCGGAGCCATTAATGCTGATTAAAATAGGCCGTGTGGGTCGATGGTACAAGTTTGTTTATTTTGAAGCGTTCACACTTTAGAGAATCCAGGCCAGACTTTTTTATTACCATGGCAATATTCAGGTCTTCTTGTATATATGATGGGTAGAGTATGCTCTGACAATTAAAACATTAATGTGGTCCAAAATCGTACTCAGATAACAAGGGAAACAACTGAAAAGGCGTGTGCACTTATGAACATTTAACCAATTCAGTTTCTTGTAGCAATTAAAACAAACGTTGTATAGACATTCTCAACCTATGGGAATGGGTTGGGAATGTCTATATATAATGTTTTATTAATATTAGTGCATGTTATTCCCATGCACTAATACTAATAAAACATTCAGATTGTGTTGAACAATCTATTTAGTCTTTTTCTCTGACTGCCTGTACTGATGAAGACCTTTATCTTTTTCATTGACTTTGTTTATTCTTAACATAGTAGTTCTTAATTAAGAGAGACAGACAACCAAAGAGACAGTGAACCATGCTGCATGGAGACAATAAAAAATGCAAAGTATTAAAAAGCATTCGAGCATTTACCACACACACAATATGTGCTAAATGCTAAACTCTTTGTGTATGTATGTCATTTAATTTAATCACTTTGAATAACTCTGTGAAAGAGAAAATATTACACTCATTTTACATAGGAGATTGTAACTTAAGCCCCTAATTAGATAGTTCAAGCTCACACAAATATGTACAACAAAATTAAGGTTCAAATTGACGTCCTCAGTGTACTGACATGTTTCTATACTTAAATGCATGTTATATGTGTGCACATCCTACATCTTACCTCTATTAAGTGTATATGCATATGTTCTGTACATATATTCTCTTCCTCCTTTCTCAACTCATCTTTCATATCAAAATCTCTCTTTATTGAGGTATAATTGACATATAACATTATATTAGATTCAGGTACACAGCAGAATCACTCAATCATTGTGTACATTGCAAAGTGATTACCACAATGTGTCTACTACCCATCACCATCTATTTACAAACCTTTGTTCTTATGATAAAAACTTTTAAGATTTACTATTAGGAACTTTCAAATATGCAATACAGTATTATTAACTATAGTCACCATTCTGTGCATTACATCTCTTTAAATCTCTTTTTATTCATACAAATGAATCTTCAATGTATAGATTGAAGACATATGTAGTTAAGACATATGAAGACTATACTGTAGATGTATGTAGTTAAGTTACTCTCTAAATTCCATAGAATACTTTATCTCACAGGCTGTAAGAATGTGAGTTTAGAAATTGCTCTTATAAATGTTTTTAAAAATTATTTATTTATTTATTTAGAGAAAGAGGGGAAGGAAAAATAGTGGTAGAGAAACATCGATGTGTGGTTGCCTCTCATGTGTCCCCCACTGGGGACCTGGCCTGCAACCCAGGCATGTGCCCTGACTAGGAATCGAACCGGCAACCCTTTGCTTCACAGGCACGTGCTCAGTCCACTGAGCTACAACAGCCAGGGTGCTCTTATAAACTTTTAATAACATAAATTAAGTCTACTAAAATTTGGGGACTCACTTTTTCTTTAAATTTAACATCTAATAACTATTATGCATACAAGCATTGCATTTTCAAACACTGAACTTTAGCATACTAGGTTAACATATACCAATGCATAAATCTGCCTTTTTCTGTGATTTTTCTGCAGGGGTCAAAATGAATCTAAGCATTTCTCTGTCATCACCCTCTTCAGCTTAATGAAAAATGTGTCTCTACATATTTTTCTACATGTCCCATTTTAGCATTTTATTCTTGCGTCAAAGATTCAGATTATTGAAGGGGGGTTGCATTCAGATGATTCTGATTCAGATTAGGGATGGAGGTTCTGGTTTAAATATCAAAACCCGAGACTAATTGATCCAGCTGCACGGGTGCAGCCTGGACTAACTGAGCACCTGAAACGACGGGTCTGTTGCTGAAAGACTTCATCTCTCTCCACACCTTCCACACCATGTAGGACAGTGCTTTACAGAGCAAGTCGTCATGTGTGAGTTTTCATGTTTCATTAATTTGATATTTCAAAAAAGTCTTCCTCAAAAATTTCCTTTAGAACAAAGAACAAGCAGTACTTCTCTCTCACTTTCCTGTATGTTTCTTTTCACTCATATACTCAGGATACAGAGGAAGGATTGTCATGTCTTTTCTCTAATTCACACTACACGAAGCCAGAAATAATGGTATTTTCTGCTTGAATGCAAACCAATCATTTATCTGGACTTCCCTGAAAGAACTTAATTTGCTCAACTAGTCAGTATTCTGCCTCCGTTAAAGGCTCCCAGACTCGCACTTGGACTTTTCTTTTAACTCACGTTTCCCCACACCCCACCTCCTCAAGCTTTCCCAAGTGAGAACTGCCTGCCAACCCCTCCCCTTCACCTCCTTTAGGCTATTATTCTGTGCTCTAGTTACCACCAGTGCTGTGTCTCAAACCTAAAGGCTCGAATTTGCCTAAAATAAATAATAAGCAGAGGGAACAGACAACCAGCTTGTTTTGCCACCTTTTCTGAGAGCATGATGTAATGCTGACCTATTCACGAAGCACCGCAACTGGCTGACAGACATTTAGAGAATCTCAGTGGTGGGACATGAGGAATGCCCCAGTGAGGCCTGGCAGTGGAATTCAAACTAACACACAAGAGGCTTTTTAAAGGCGCAGTGGAAAGAATTTTTAATGTTTCCATTCAGAGGGGGATTTAAGCGCACATTGACAAACCACCTAGACGTTTTGCTGTGCTTGAAGCTAGAATGTGTCTTTTCTTTTTCTTGGATCCTTACACTATTCTGCGCAACTCTGAACAGGATCAATACTATTAAACCTCAGCTTGCTCTATTGACATTTCTCATTTTCTAACCTGGTTAAAAGAAAGACAGAGAAAAGAGAGAATTGAAAGTCTTTGAAGGAGTACATTTAAGTAAAATAATGTTCTATTATCAAAAATGACTGGCAGATAGTATCTGTTTATAGTTTCAGGGTCTTTATAGAATTATTTTGTAAAGATCTCCAAATTAATTCAATATACTTGTTAAATAAAATAACACTGCATTTTAGGACCAAGGAAGATGATGAAGGAAATACAAGAAGGTGACCCGTTAAGAGGATGTACTCATATTACCTACATATATGGTATGTGTATATAAACATGCATATATATTTATGTAATATATATATTTATGTAACACAAACACACATCATATTTTTCAGACCATAAGACACACCTAGGTTTTAGAAAAGGAAAATAGAGAAAAAAATTTTGGAACAAAAAATGTGGTAAAATATTTAATAACATAAAATAAATAGCATAATATTTCACCAATGTAAATGTAAACAGAACTCAACAGCAGCATTAACAACCATTATTCCAGAAAGTCTGGCATTACTTCTGGTTATTTCTGAATGTTCAATATGCAAATGATTTAAAAGCTCTGACCACAGCTTCTGGCAAAAGGATGATATGGGTGTAATATATCCAAAATTTTATAAATATTTAATCCTAGTCTTGAGACAAGCCAAACAAGTAAGGGCTGCATCAAAATTCACATAGATGAATCCATGTCCTGGCTGGTGTAGCTCAATGGATTGAGCATGGGCCTGTGAAGTAAAGCATCACTGGTTCGATTCCCAGTCAGGGCACATGCTTTGGTTGCAGGCCAGGTCCCCAGTTGGGAACACATGAGAGGCAACCACACATTGATATTTCTCTCCCTCTCTTCCTCCTTCCCTTCCCCTCTCTCTAAAAATAAATAAATAAAAATATTTTTAAAAAAATTCATATAGATGAATCCATAATTAACTGAGTAAACATATCCAGGAAGTGGCTACTGAACCTTCCTATCAACCCAGAGAAGTGTTCTTTGTCGTGTACCTAACAGTCTATGCCTACTACTGCCCTGTTCAGTGTTTTTATAAATAACTTGAATGGAACTATCGAAAAGGAGAACTAAAATACAAAAGTAGACTGTAGCAGTAGGCAAAAGAAAATATTATGTTTAAGATAACAAGAAAATATTCATGATTCTGTTGTAGGATTCGTTTTTGAGAGACATCAGAAAGATCTAAATAATGTGAATATTATATCTATGGTTTAAAATGTTCCATATCACAAGGACATAATTTCTATCCAAATTCATCAATAGACAATATATTTGCAATCAAAATGCCAGAAAATTTTCTTTCTTCTTCTGGTATTTCTTTTAAAAATGGGAAAGTGATTGTAAAACATGTGTGAAAATGAAAATGATCAAACATGCAAAAGTGTAAAACAGAGCCTAAACTGACCTTGATACAAACAAGTACTTACAGTATTAAAAACAAGAAACACACACACACACAATGACACTATGCAACAGAGACTGGGTGGCAGAGAGATATACAGCCTTTACATACACAATGCTCACTCAATTCATAAAAATGTGACTTGAATATTTGTAAATATTTTGGAATATTGAATTGAATATTTTTAACATACATGAATATTGATCATAATCTCATACCATGCCCAAAATTCAACCCCAAAAGAACTGTAGACCTAAAAGCAAAACAGTAATATAACAATAAGAAAAAAGCCTCTAGAAGACAACAGGGAAGAGAAGCTCATGTTCTTGAAGTGTTCAAAAATCTTCTTAAGCCATTTTCCTAAACATTAACCATAAAATATTAATAATTAGGCTTTCTTTGTTAAAGTTGATATTTTGATTCATCAAAAGACATTACTAAAGGTAAGAAAAATCAGTTGAAAGACTGAGGAAATATTTATAGTACACATGTTTAACTCATATTAAAACAAAATAATTTCTATTAATAAGTGACAAAAGGGTACAAAACTCATTTAAGAAGTGGACAAAGTACTAAACAGCAGAGAACTGTGCTGAACAACGAGTTCCTGGCCTACAAAAGGCAGGCCTTGCTCCAGAAATCAGAGGTCTGTATGGTAACTTCTTATTGTAGTTTTCTAGAACCCCCACACATCATCATGATGTAGTATGACGGGACATACCGGGGCAGACGGCTGATAGAAAGAGCAGCTTTCACAACAGCCTGGTGAGCATTGCTTTTCACCCTACTCAAAACAGTAAGCCACCCAAGTCACTCAACCATTAGTTAAAACAGTATTTTCAAGTGTGATATATGCTTCCTCTAGAATCCAAATAAATGTGTCCCAGTGGAGATGGTCCATTTGACCCCTGGACTTTGGATACATAAATCATTCCTGATATGGTAGGCCTCTCAATTTTTACAAAGATTTTCTCCTGCCCATATGTTTCCTACTAAAGCTTCCATAGTCCTTTATATACACTCAGATAAAGTACCATTTCTAGCATAATATTTTGTAGAAAACCAACATGACCAAAATTTCTGCAGACTTTGGTATAATGAATAGAAATTAGCATAGACATTAAGCAAGACAGTGAATGTATATGCTTTTATTTCCATGTAAACATGAACTATTTTTGAGCTTATTGGAGGAGGATTGAATGTGGAAGGAAGGTGGGCAGGGGAGAGCAATGGGAGAAAAATGGGGACAACAATAACTGAGCAACAATAAAAAATTTAAAAAAGAAGATTGAGGATAATGCATTCCTCAAACTAATAGCCGCAGGCCAAACGCTGGGTGCTTTGTAGATCCATTTCAGTCAACACACCAGAGGCCACGTTTGGGACTGCGAGTTGGTTAAGTATATGGTAGTTTACCATGATCTAACACAATCCATTTGGTTTTGTTGAAGCCTGAAAGGTAAACTAAATAGCAAATAATGAGGACTCCAACCATTGTGTCCTTTAAGTCTGTAGAAGTAATCTCTTTAATTATTCTCAGGATATATTGTTTCTGTTTCACTACATAGGCTAGAAATCTTGAGTTGGAGGAGCCGGTTTCAGAGACTCTCACTTGACCCTATCTACCATATGGTTCTTACTAAACAGGTCAAAGAACATGAAGCAAGTGAGGAAATGAGCAGTAAAGAATCTGGGGATAAAAGCATTCCAAAGTAATTTTAAAAAAGACCTTGACTTTTGAATATGTTTGGAGTGTCTAAAAAATGCAAAGGGTCCAATTTAGTTGAGTAAGTAAAGGGAGAGTGATAGTGCAAATTTTATCTGTCATATCACAAAAATCTAGAATTATGCAAATTCAAGAAAGCACTAAGAATATATATATAGAAGTTTAGAAAAACAATAAACTTAATCTAATAGTCATATATATTCCCTTATACTAAACTGTTAGTACATGTACCTTAACTTAAGGCAAAAATATACAACACTCATAAAAAATCATGACCTAATAAATGATAAAGCAAACTTGCTTTACTGTAAAAATATCATGGAGGTCATATGCTGTGAAATTAAAACATTGAAAACAAACTCATCAATCAAAAAAGTACATTTAAAACTTTAAAAAATATTTTAATCAATGGCCCAATTAATACATCATTAAGAATAAATAATGCTTAGAGCTGGATGGTATAATGGAAAAGACTGTGTAATGAAATAGCAAAGTAGAAGTGTAAAGTCTTAAGTAACCAGATTCAGAAAAAAAGAAAAATTAAGTATTAATGAGTTATACATTCAAGATAGACTAAAAAGATAAAATAGAATAAACCCCCAAATAATAAATAAAGATAAGAAGACGAAGTATTGAAGTAGAGAGCCAGCCTAATTTATGAAGGTGAATAAGTCAAGCATGATTTCTTCAAAGAAACTAATACAATATACAAATATCTGAAAATATACATGAAAAAAGTCAGATTTGTCAAAAAACTTTTGCATTATCTCTGATCAAAGTGTAAATTCTCAAGAAAGCAAAAAGTTTACATTTAAGAACAGTGTACAAAAGGCTACTCAATATTTTATTGTTCATTCCCTTTATGGATGAAAAATAGCTTCTATACTATATCTAACAAGTTCAGGGACCAAAAGTAACCTTACAGGGTGACCTGATCATAAATTCGTAACTGGGTGGGTCAGGTGGCTAGTCATGCCCCAGGCCTTTAAAAAGTTTATCTTTGCCTTAAGCAAGTCCTGACCTTTGTTCTTGTACATCTAGGTTAAAATACCTTGGAAATGACAGAGTAACTATTTTTGTAATCCCTTAGAGGTGTAAGTACCGGTAAGGGAGCATACAATCTTGTTAACTATCCTGTCTGTTTTTCTCCCTCCTGTATGTTATCTTCTTTAATTCCAAATATATAATAGAAACTGCAAAACTCTTAGTCTCTGGAGTGTTTGAGATCTTGCTTTCCAGCACTGTTTCTCAGTTTGGCTCAGGTAAACCCTTATACAAATTCTCTACAAGTCGGGACATTGTGGACACTTTTATGGACATTAATTGGGTTCCTTAAACTTAAGAATTAAATTTTTCTAATGGGATGATTTATGATTAATGAAGATCCCAGGAGTATAGAGAAAAACTTTGCAAAAATATCTGTTACCAATTTAGATCTAAATCTTCATCAACTGAACACATAAGCAAAGGTATATATATATACCTTTGGTATTTATATATATAAAGGTATTTATATATATTTATATATATATAAAAACTATATATATGTATAGTTTTTAACATCAGAAAATTTAGAAGACAAAATTTCTTAAACAACATTTCAATTATTTACTCTCTTTAATTTTAGCTAATGTTGAGAGAAGATCTAATTGCTTTTTATACATCAAGAATAAACCTTGCAGTCTTCAGGTTCAAAATTGAATATTACAGGATAGAATATTAAAAAAACTGCCAATCCTCATTGTCTATAAAAGGAAGCATATATCCTTCACCAGTAAAATTTCATTTCTACTATTTGCAACAAGAAGTAGGCCCTGGCCTGTGTAGCTCAGTGGATTGAGTGCTGGCCTACGAACCAAAGGGTCACTGGTTTGATTCCCTGTCAAGGCACATGCCTGGGTTGCAGGGGCCCCAGTAGGGCATGTGAGAGAGGTAAATACACATTGCTATTTCTCTCCTTCTTTCTCCTCCCTTCCCCTCTATCTAAAAATAAAATCTTTTTTTAAAGTAGTATACACTAAAATTTTAAGTTAAACAGTGAATTTATAATGGTTTTTTTTCATTTCAAGTAAACTTTTATTGAGTACCTACCATATGTCCATAACTGTGCTAGGTGCCAAGAACAGAAAGTTGTAGAACAGTCACTGTCATTGAGTAATTTATAATCTTGTGGAGGAAACAAATATACCTACTTCATTTCTTTTTTGCCTCTTGTTATATTTTGTTTTTTCCCCTTTCTTTTTTTTCTTTTTATTAAATTTATTGGGTGACACTGGTCAACAAAGTTATACAAGTTTCAGATGCACAATTCCACAACACATCATCTGTATACTGTATCGTGTGTTCACCACCCCAAGTTAAGTTTCCTTTCAACACCATTTATCCTCCCAGACATTTATAAACACCATTATAAACACATTATAAACACCATTTATCCTCCACCTTCCCCCATCCTGCTTTCTTCCAGCAATACCTACTCTGTTGTCCTTGTACATGAGTTCCTTCTCTTTTTCTTTTCTTTTTTTTTCAGTCACTCTACCTGCCCCCCAACACAGCTGTCAGCCTGCTCTCTATCTATGGGACTGACTTGATTTTGCTTCTTCCTTTTGTTCATTAGATTCCACATACAAATGAGATCATATGGTATTTATCTTTCCCTGATAGCTTATTTCACTTAGCACAATGCTCTCCAGGACCATCTATGCCATTGCAAAGGGTAAGTTTTCCTTCTTTTTTATGGCCAAGTAGTATTCCATTGAGTAAATATACCACAGCTTTTTTATCCAATCATGTACTGGTGGACACTTAGGATGATTCCAAATCTTGGCTGTTGTAAACAACATGGCAATGGACATAGGGGTGCATACATTCTTGTGAGTTAGTGTTTTATTTCCATCAGATATATTTGCAGAATTGGAATTGCTGGTTCAAGGCAGTACCACTATTAATTTTTTGAGGTGACTCCATACTACTTACCACAGTGACTGCACCAGTCTACATTCCTATCAACAGTCTACAGGGGTTCCCTTTCTCCACATCCTCTCCAGCACTTGTTTTTTGTTGATTTATTAATGGTAGCCATTCTGACAGATGTGAGGTAATATCATTGTAGTTTTAATTAGCATTTCTTTGCTGATTAGTGACATTGAACATCTTTTCATATGTCTATTTGTCATCTGTATGTCCTCTTTGGAGAAGTGTCTATTCAGGTCCTCTGCCCATTTTTTCATTTTTTTGTGTGTGGGGGGTGGCTTCAGTGTTGAATTTTGTAGGATCTTTATAAATCTTGGACATTAACCGCTTATCAGATGTATCACTGGCAAATGTGTTCTTCCATTCAGTGGTTTTTTTCATTTTGTTGATGGTTTCCTTTGCTGTGCAAAAACATTTTAGTTTGATGTAGTCCAATTTGCTGATTTTTTTCTTTTGTTTCTCTTGTCCAGGATGACACATCAGAAAAATATTACTATGAGAAATGTCTGAGACTTTACTGCCTAGTTTTCCTCTAGGATTTTTGGTTTCAAGTTTAACATTTAAGTCTCTAATCTATTTTGAATTTATTTTTGTGTATGGCTTAAGAAGGTGGTCCAGTTTCATTTTTTGCGCATATCTATCTAATTTTCCCAACACCATTTACTGAATAGACTATCTTTACCCCACTGTATGTCTTTGCCTCCTTTGAAATAAAGTCATGGGTTTATTTCTGAGCTCTCTATTCTGTTCTATTGACCTATATGCCCATTTTTATGCCAGTACCATGCTGTTTTGATTAATATGGTCTTCTAGTATAGTTTTAGATTAGGTAGCATGATTCCTTCAGGTAGCATGATTTCTCCAACTTTGTTCTTTTTTCTCAAGATCACTATGGCTACATATAAACCAAAACTGCCTCATGAATGTCTAAAAATAGCAAAAACAATGATAATACTCTTTATATTTCTCTTGTACAGTGAGTTTATAAAACATTTTACAGACTTTATGTCATAAAATTCACCTAGTTCAATTTATTCAACATCAATCAAGGGGGGAAAGAAGTTAAGAACTCTTCAAATCTTATGGTAGTCTCTACCCAAGCCATCTCTGTGATGGGTAAGCTCCACCTAGACAAGTAGGTCAAATCTCAAATCTCTCCCTACTGCCTTCATGTCCAGAAATTCCTCTTTCTTATTCCTTTCTCTCAGTGTTCTCTTTTTGTGGGTTCCCATCATCATTCCACTCCCCCACCCCATTCTTTCCCCCTCATTTGTGCTCTGCCCCTAGGGCTTGGAGTAACTCCAAGCATAATGAAATCACGAAGACATCACCACCACCATCCCAGTTTAATACTCATTCTCTACCACTGCCATCCAGTCCCCATTCTTCCTCCCTCCTCCTCACTGTTTAAATCTAGTTCTAAAATGAAATAAACCTTGGCATTGGTGATCAGCAACCTTTCTTCCCCTGCCCTCCACATTTTACCACTGCTGCTCCTCCACTCGAAGCTTTTCCAGTGCTTAGAGGCTTATGAGAGGAGATTAAACTAATCCCATCCACGGACAAGCTTGCTAAGCAGTCCCTGAGCAATGTCCAAAATTCCTGCCAAGCAATGGAGCTAGGGGAAAAATTAATGTAACAATCAGCACATTATAGTAATAGCTTTTCTATGAAAATTCTTTTTCTTTTAATAATCCCATACCGAGTC
This sequence comes from Sturnira hondurensis, assembly GCF_014824575.4. Taxonomy (NCBI): domain Eukaryota; kingdom Metazoa; phylum Chordata; class Mammalia; order Chiroptera; family Phyllostomidae; genus Sturnira; species Sturnira hondurensis. The sequence continues at coordinate 3,527,994 of NW_028073027.1, forward strand.
AGGAGAAAGGATATAGCTTGGAGTGTGTGTATAGGGAGGGGGAGTATAAAGACAATTAGTTTTTCTTTTCTTTTTCTTATTAAATATAAATGAAACAACTAAATACTTTGGCACAGCTGCACTTTTTTTAAACTAAGTTAACCTACCCTTTTTCTTAATAAAATGGGAATGAGGGTGTACATAGCCAACATGTAAGTAGTTTGGGATTGGTTCATTTTCTAATTAATACTTAAGAAAGTAGAATTAGAAAGGCTGAGCAGGAGGAAGGCAGTTTCAGACTGTTTTGCCTGAAGCATATTGATGCCTTCGCTTGTAGCTCCAATTCTGAGAGACAAGGAGAGCCAGAGTTATCATTCCATCTCGGGGTGGGTATAACACCCTTCTCACTTTTGTCATTCCACTACCTGGGTTTACTCACCCAGTGCACATAAGATTTTCTAAAGCAGAAAGCCAGAAATATATTCTGATAGGCAATATTTAAATCACTGTTACAAATCCCTTCATGTTTACTAAAGTTAGAACTCTATTTTGATTTTTTTTCAAGGAACTAATGAAATGAATTTGAGTCTCAAAAGCTGTGGTAGGCAGAAGTAGTCTTTGCCAGTGGCTGTGTAGGGGGTAAGAAATTTCTATTCAAATAAGAGTGAATGCAATTGGTGATGTTTAAAAAAAATATGGGAGGGATTCAGGGGAAAGTTTAGCCTGCAGGGTAAATCCATGGTTTTTATTCTTGGCATTTATTGTGCCAAAGAATCCATGTTAAAACAAAATGGAACAGTTTTAAAACTAAAAGAAATAAACAGAATGTCAAAGGCACAACTGAAAGGCTGAAGCTACATGGAGGGTAAAACTAATAGAAATATTAAATGGTATCTTCTAGAACAAATTGAGGAAGGTCCTAACCAACTCCACTAGCCTTTAAGAAAAAGTGCTTCTAAATGCAGCCCCTCCAACAAAGAAAGTTGAATGTGTTCAGACTGGCATTAAAACTACAGTTCTGAGTCTCTGACATCCAAAGCAATCGACCTTTCTGAAAATATCCTCATGGTTTCCTGAGAAACTTTAGAAAGATAACACCCAAACATGAAATCTGTTATTCACTATTTTATGTATAAATGCATGTATGTGTATGTAAAATAATGTGCAGATATACATAAATAAAATAAATGCTATTGTGAATCACTAATGCCTCTTGGGCATTGAAAAGAACAAACCAAAGGCTTTACTGTTTCAAGAAACATTTATTGGACACTTATTTTATAAAAATCACTACATTTGTCACAAGGTCCCTGAACCCAGGAAGTACAGCTATGTAAATACTTTTGTGTTATAATTGTTTTATAATGTCATTTCTTAAGTTTAAATGTGTAAATATTGCCCCTACTCTGAATCACAGTTGTGTGGTTGTATGGAGGTAAATTATATCATTACCCTATGGATCATTTCAGGCATATTTAATATGATAGACACAAGGGAGGAACAATCCATTCTTTATTTTTTGTGCAATGTTTTCATGGATATTCCAGCTGTGAATTTGAAGTACTATCAGCCACATAAATTTACCTTGAACAACACAATGCAAGGTGTGTTTTCACTTGCAGGGCTCTCCTTGAGCCCCATGACAGCTTCTAGAATAGGAAGAAAACATGTAATAATTGTTGACGAGAACACCAATGGCTAGAACATTGTATCTTTTTCTAGGTCCTCTGACTTTATCACAACCCATTGAGTAAGAACACAAAACTAGATCGTCTTACTTCTGTCTTATTGGTCTTTTTAATACATAGAGCTGAGTCCAATCCCAGTAACACCTCACTCTTAGGAGACTACATGCAGTGGCTTAACTTTGAGTGCTCCCAAGAAGGAACAAGAGAGGCACCAGGGAACGACACTCACTCATGCATATGCTGTATTTCAAAAGATGCTACTGGTTTAATCTCCACCCCTCCCTTATTCCCTTTAACAAATATTTGCTTTGGATTGATATAATGAGTTAGACTGGAGATACAGCAAGGAACACAAAAAAGATCCCCCCAACAGAATGAATACACTTGAGACAACAAGCCAATCAATACATAAATGCAAAATTTTTTGACAAATATGGAGACAAATTGATAGAAAAGAGTAAGACATGTTAGAAGGATGCAGTTTTAGAGTGGTCAGCAAAAGTTCCTCTGCTGAGGTGACATTTGAAACAAGACCCAGTGAAAGTGAGGAAGGAGACGTGGACACAAAGCAGATAGTACAGCAAGCACATGTCGAGAAGTAGAAGTGTGTTTCCTGGTTTTGAGGGGCAGGAGGTGGCTGGCATAGCTGGAGGGGAGTGAGTGATAGGGGTAGGGGTGTGGGGGGAGTGATGGGACCGGAGTGCAGAAAGACAGCAGAGGGCAAGTTCATAAAGATCCTTGTAGGATATGGTAAGAACCGTGACTTTTACTCTGAATGGGTGGGGAGCTACTGAAGCATTCTAAACAAAGGAGAGGCATGATTTGATTTATGCATTTGGGGGGTCATTAGGGCTGCTGAATAGAAAATAGCCTAGGGGACAAGTGAAAAGCTATCAAGTTGTTTGTCAAGGGGCTACTGCAATACCCAGGTGAGAGGTGATGGTGACTTGAACCAAGACAATAATGATAGAGATGGAGAGAAGTTGTTTTATTCTGGATATATATTAAGTTGAATCATTTGAAATGGATGGTTTTATAGGTGAAAATGACCAAAAGTTGGCAATTTCGCATGGATGCTCATAATATTTGGAAGTAATGCCCAAAGTAACTTGTGATGTATTGCAACTACTGGGTGAGAAAAAGAAGCATATAAGAGTGATTTGCTGGGTTTTTTGACCTAAACACAAGAGGAAGAATTCTTAACTGAGAAGGGGAGGACTGTCGGAGGATGGGTTTCAGTGGCAGTCAGCAGGTTCTTTGTAATATGTTAAGTTTGAGACATTCATTAGACATTCAAGTAAAGATAACATGTAGGTAGCTGAATTCTGTCAGACTTGTTTTGCACCCTTTGACATACAAGTGCCTTACCAGGAAGTCTAGAAAGGTTGCTACTTCTTGCACATTATGTCCAGTCACCATAATGTCATCAATGGACCTATATGATTTTTTGTGGAAAGAAAAGACAACCAAGATCTCAGTGAACTAAATTATAATATGGTGTTGGAGAATTGATATACCACTGAGGTGGGGCAGTAAAGGTGTAATTGCAGGCCTAGGTAACTTAGATCAAAGAGCTTCTTGTGGCATTTATTAATAGGTATGAGAAACAAGCATTTTTCATATTAAGAGCTGCATACCAGGTGCTATAGGATATGTTTATTTTTATCAAGCAATGAAACCTCTTCTGGTATAGCAGCTGCAATGGGAGCCATCAGTTGGTTAAGTTTATGATAATCCCTTGTCATTCTCCAAGATCCACCGTTTTCTGCACAAGCCGGATAAATAAGTGGAATTAGGATGTGCTGGAAATCACCTTTAAGTCCTTGATGATAGCACTAACCTCTACCATCCCTTCAGGAATGCAGTATGGCTTTTGGCTTGCTATTTTTGCAGGTGGAGGTAGTTCTAGTGGCTTCTGCTTGGTCTTTCTTACCATAATAATCTCCCCTCCACGAGGCAAGGAAATAATGTATGAACTATGCCAATTGCTAATTATGTCTATTTCGCTTATGAGTTCCAGTTCTGGGAAAATAACCATAGAATCAGTTCAGAAACCTGCTGTGTGGCAAACTTGAATAAAATTTTATTAATGACTTTTAGTTTAGGTCTAAAAGGTCTATTTTAGACCTTTTAGGTCTATTTTAGTTTAGGTCTAAAAGGAAAGAGGGAACGGATAGAGGGTCTTAAAGAGAATCTTCAGTCTTTTGCAATTATTTTTAGGGGAGGCCATTACAGTACTCTTAGGCAAAGCAGAGTTGATATTACGTGTGGGTATAAATGGCAGCTTCTACTGGCAAAGGAGACTCATCACAGTTTAGAGTGTGATGTCTCCAGCTTCATCAGGAGCTTCCATCTGTCCCCATTTTCAAGTTGAGGATAGGAGTTTGTTCCCATCAATGTTCTCATTTTAGCAGCAGAACTTTATGAGATTGGGAATTCAATTTGCATTATAATTTAGCCACTCTCAGGATGAGGTTCTGCATTTGGTTTTCAACAGTTTTATCTCTGCCATTACACAAAATCAGGGTTTCTTTCAGGGCACATATAAATAGCTCAGGTTACTTACGAAAAGCTTGGGCTGAGAATTTATTTAAATTCCAAGCTTGAACGTTCCTTTCCCCACTCTGTCCAGCACAATTAGGAGTAACCAACTGGTTTTATTATACTCATTCTCTTGAAAACAACACTCTAAGGTATCAAATACACCTTTCCTATAGTTATATGCACACACATATACACTTCCCCTCTTCCTGTATATATACATATGAAACTTCAACAAAAAATGTTTCCATCCTGGCTGGTGTAGCTCAGTGAATTGAGCGCAGGCCTGCAAACCAAACAACCGTGGTCCCAGTCAGGGCGCATGCCTGGGTTGCAGGCCAGTTCCCAACAGGGGATGCACGAGAGGCAACCATACATTGATGTTTCTCTTCCTCCCTCCTTCCCTTCCCCTCTAAAGATAAATGAATATTTTAAAAAATGTTTCCAATTCTTTTATTTTTACGGACATATGGGAAAATCTCTTTTGTTTCCTTGAGCGTTGTGTGAAAATATTTTCTAAACTGGGGCAGCCACTATGTAACTAAAAGGGGATGTGCCTTTACAGCTGGGAAGAACTCTGCTGCTCCATGACATCTTCAATTAATTAAATCAAACAACCATCAAATCCCCAATCACGAGCCTTCCTATCATATGAAATTAGAAATACATTGTGCAAGTGTTTTTGAATTGAGGTTTCAGTTACTTGCATTATACTATTTTAACTGATACACATATTATAGAGAATTGATGAGGAATATTTGAGTTGACATGTCTCAGTGCAGGAGAAAACCCTATGGCATCACACATGTTCATATAACACACCGCTGGGAAGCAAGTTTGTGGCAGTACCAGAACTGGAATCCAGATAATTCTGACTGCAAGTTCATTGTAAACTGCAAGTTCACTGTTCTTTTCTTTGCATTACTAAGAGCATGAAAAGCCTCTATCTTTCACTGTTTGAATATCAAGAGTCAATTATCCATGTGGTTTCATTAAGTTTTTACCTAAAAAGTGACCTGAAATAATTTTTCTTTAAACATGCTTTTCTCCAATTAATAACTTGTGGTTTCTAGATACAACATATTTTTATTGTACCAAACAGGTTAATTCTTTTCCTCCATATACTGACATTGTATAAAATTAAAATTCTCTAAGTGAACTCACATTGTTTTTTAGCTATCCGTCTCACAGATGGGTTGTCCCAAACTACCGTCAGTTTCACATAGAACCCATCCATCTAATTCTATGAAAGTTGCAAAGTATAATCCAAGTTGAATTGAAATTAGTTCTTTGTCACAGCTTTCCAATCTGTCAAGTGCTGAGGATGAAATATCATTGGAAGATAGTGTGGCTTGTCAATTCCTCAATCAAGCCCAGTACAATCTGGAAAGGTAGATGTTGTGAACAGTTTTGTGTACTGTGTTTTACTATACACAAACATTGAAAAGTTTAAATGGTCATAAACATTCAGCATAGTGGTCATTTTTCAGAAATTTTAAGAAAAATTTTGGCCTGCTCTATTAAATTTTCCCATTTTGAATCTCACACAAAAAGGAAATTACAGAATGTTAGATACTAGTTGAATGTTAGAGATTACAAAATTCAAGCCCAAAGACACTTACGGTGGCATAAGAGTAAAGCAGAGGATGGTTGTGGACACAGGAGGAGGAGGAGGAAATGCAACCAAAAATGTAGAAACTGAAGTGATGCGGCCACATCACAAGTGATGGCAGTAGACGCCAGAGCTGGAAGAGTCAAGAAATGCCTTCCCCACCACAGCTTCTGAGGGGAGAATGGCCCTGACAGCAAGTGAATGTTCTCTGGTGATAGTGATTTCAGGCTTCGGTTTCCGGAACTGTGAGGAAATAATTTTCTGTTGTTTTAATCCAATAAATACGTGGTAATTTGTTATGATAGTCTTAGGAAACTAATATATAACACTTACTATTCTACCCAGCTGTGTGACTTTCTCCAGCTGTTCTGGCATAGTCATGGAAGTGATGGATGGTTGAGTTATATTTGCAAGGATGATGGAGGCAAAAGGGGGAATGTAATCCTGGGTGTTTCCAAAGAAATGCCTGTAATAGGGAAACATGGATTCTAAGCTGGTCATGAGAAAAAACAGAGCAAATGGGTAATGAAAATCTGAAGGCATTAAAGAATGGGTCATGATTTGTTTGAGAACTGTGGTAAGCAGACAATACCTCTTAGCCATTAAATGTTGAATGAAATTAAATCAAATATCACGTTAAGAGTTCTTGTGTATTGCCAACCTCAAAACTTAGCACTGAAGAGTATTCAGTGGAGATTACAAAATCAGAGGTTTTAAAAACTAGAATCTTTACTAATTAACCCATTTCCCAGGACTACATCAGAAATTTTACTATGTACAATAAAAACTGGATTATTAGAATCACAAGCATATCTATTTTATAAGATATTGGATTCAAGTACTCATTGAGAAATTAGCAGAATTAAATACTTTGGCAAATATTTTGATTCCCTCCATACTCCTTTCACACAAGTGAAGTAATTAAAATTTTAATGTTTCCTGTACTTGTCATAAAATAAATAAGTTATGGGATGTAATGTATAGCGCAGAGAATATATAGTCAGTGATATTGTAAGAAATTTGTACAGTGACAGATGTTTTTAGACTTACCGTGGTTAACACTTCATAAGGCATGTAGGTGTTGAGTAACTGCTGTATACCTGAAGTTAGTATACTATTGTATGAAAACAAAATGGCAAAAGTCAAGTGTTAGTCACCAGGCACTGCTTTAGTATCGTGGGACAAAAGATAAAACACTGAAAATGCACAAGAAGAAGGAGAACTTTACATTTGGGAAGAGTTGTGTTCTTCAATTTTAGTTGGAATTTTTTAATTTTATTGTTTTCCAGAAAATTAATCAATAAAATTGGGTTTTAGGTATAAATAGATGCACACCTCTGAGACTATATATAAAATTTCTAGATAGTTTGCTCCTGAAAACATTTGAGACTGTCAGATTACGTTTGTTCATAAGCATTAATTAGAAGTGTGTTATCTCTATAGCCATGAAATCATTTTACTAAAATACTAGACACGGGTTTTGATTCTCCACCAAGTAGCTCAACTCAATTCAATTTAACACAACATCTACGTAAAGTATTTACCTAGCTTCTATTCTGTGCAAGGCCTGTTCTAGACCTAAAGAGATTTTCAGGGGGAGTTGACCCTCTGACCATAATCTTACAATTTAGTGAAGAAGAACCTTGAAGGCATATGGAATTCTCCAGGTTAATAATCTCATAAATCACTCTCCATCTGAGCCTGCTATCTTAATTCCTCCTGTTACTCCACAGGATCAGCAAGAGAAGAGAATTTACTGTCAAACCCAATCTAGGGGTTACTATGCTTCAGAGCTGGGACTGCAAGGAGGAGTAGGTATTACAAAGATGGATACAAGATTTAGATTGGGTTATGGAGTCAACGTCTTACACCATACCCAACCCTGAATCTCTTGTTCTACCCTCTCAATATTTCTCCCATCTGCAAACTCTAAAGGCCTTTTATTGTCGTTGTATTACAAAGCTTATAGCTGTAAAGAAGCAGTCTGGCTGGCTTGCTTTAGGATGCTGTGCCTTGATGTTAGTATGTACAGGTCCAGGGTAAGGTGCTGGGACTGAAAATCCACCTCAGTAAGTAGAAGGCAGGGAAGACCAAAGAAAGTGGCTGGCCACTCTAGGCTGATAGTTATTAGAGTTTATTAAGGGAAACTTACCTAGGAGGCATGTCTCAGGCAGCAAAAGGTGAGATGTATTGCAGATGAGATGTATCCCCTCACCACTTGGCAGACACCAGAGAATTATGTGGAACAAAGCAGAATAGTCATTCATGACTAGCCCTGGGTAGGGGTAAATGCTTTACATGCTTGAACAGGTTAGGACAATGGCCTGTTCCAGGAACCAGTAGTGGGAGGCATGTCAGAATGAACATGGATTACAATGTCTCCAAGGGGGTTATGGAAAGCAGTCACCCCCTTCTGGCCAGGTCCAGGAGGGTCAGGAGGCAGTCATGTCATGGAACAGTGTTTCCTCCACACTAGAAATCTAAAATTTCTTCCTGCAGCCAATGATTTGCTGAATACTTAACCAACAGCTCTGTGATGATGAATTGAGCCCCTATTTCTAATATTTTCCAATTTCCGTCATGTAAATACTCCCAATATGGCTAATTTCAAACTGCCAATGTGAAGTCGCTAAAGGCAGATTTGGAAAGAGATGTGTAGTAGTTCACTGTTATCTAGCACAGGTGACTCTAGAATTTTTTTATATATCTCCCTTTGATTTTAACATATTTGCAAAATTGTGCAACCATAATCTCAATGTATTTTAGAGCATTTCATCACCTTAAAAAGAAACTCTGTTCTACCTTGGCTGGGTTGCTCAGTTGCTTAGAGTGTTGCCCCAAGCACCAAAAGGTTGTGGGTTCAATCCCCAGTCAGGGCGCACACAGGAGGCACTCTCCTGTAACACCAATCCCTGTTTCTCTCTCTCGCCTCTCTCTTTCTCTCTCTTGCTCTCTCTTCCTCCTCCCTCACTCTCTCCTCCCCTCTAAACTTGATGAGCAACATGTCCTCAAGTCCTAAAGTGAGGTGAGGGGGGTGGGAGTCAGGTGACCATCAATGTGAGGATTTTTTTCTGGATTCTCCATTCTATCCCATTGATCTTTTTGTCTATTCTTATTCCTGTACCACACTGCCATGCCAAATCATAAAACCAGATATATATAGATCAACGGAGATCATGGGAATTCAGAAACAAACCCTCACATTTATAATTCATTTTTGACAAGAGTGCAAAGAAAATACAGTGGAGAGAGACTTCTGGGTCTCTGTGGGCAGTTTTGTTATTTCTGATTCAGTGTCTTTATTTGTTATATATAAGTGCATAATTTATTTTTCTTCTTTAGTCATAGCCACAAATTAAATAAACAGGCAAAAGTTTTTATATTCCCTTTTGTGATATTGTTATATATAATACATATATATGCTACAAACCCAATAACACATTACTGTAATTATTAATTTATATAATTTTATGTCCATTAAAAAAACAAAAGAAAGAAAATTATGTACTTATAGATTTTGCTATATTCATTTTTCTCATTTACCATTTCTGGTCTTCTCATTTATTCCTCTGGATTCAATTTACCAACTGGTGCTACTTTCTTTCTCCAATACATCTTTGCTCCCAAACACTTTCTTTGTGCTGTTCATGCCATTAAAATATGTGTTTATGTTATAGGCCCAACATCACATTGTATGCACATTATTTTATACAATTGTTTTTTAACAAGTTGAGTAAAGGAAAAAAAGAAATACACTTTTATATTGTTTTCTACAAATACAAAATAACCTTTACCAGTGTTCTTCATTTCCCATGTGTATTTAAATTAATATTTGAGATGATTTGCTTTATCTCAAAGAAGTTTTAGTATTTCTAGTTAAATATTCTTTTAACAAAGAATTCTCTAAGCTGGAAATGTCTTTATTTGTGAAACACAGTTCTCCTAGCTACAAGATTCTTGGTTGATAGTATTTTTCTTTCTGTTCTATGAATATGTTACTCTGTTGCTCTCTGGTTTTGACCATTTCCATAAATGAGCTAATTCTTTCCCTGGGGTTCCCTTGTACAGAGTGAGTCGTTTTCCTCTCGCTGCTTTCCGTCTTTTCTTTGTGACTTTTGGCATTTTCACTGTGGAGTGTCTGTATGTGGGTCTTTACTTATCCTACTGTGACTCATGGAACTCCTGAATGTGTAAATTAATGTTTTTCATCCAAGTTGAAAAATTTTAACCAATATTTCTTCTAATATTGTTTCAACCCTCTTCATTTTCTTCATTCTTTGTAGTCTCACTCTTCCTCAAATTGCATACCCTCACCCGTACTTTCTAGTTTACTGATACTTTCTTCTTCCATTCAAATCTACTTTAATGAATATTTCCTTTTGGGTATTGAAATATTTTGAACATATATATGAAAGTACATTGGTAATTTTAATAATTTCCATTTGATTCTTTTGTATAGTATCTATTTATTCCTATTCACATATGAGATATTGCCAACTTTCTTTACTTCTCTAAACGTGGCCTCCTCTGACTATGTATTATGTTTGAGCACGCAATAGTTATGATGCCTGCATTAAATTATTTATTAAATCCTACATCTAGGTCCTTTCATGGGCAGTTTCTGTTCCCTGGGTTTTTTGTTTTTTTTTTACTGTGTCTGATGTTTTAGATAACACATTGTTAGCGATTTCAGATGCTGATCCTCTTTACTTCTTTCTGGGATCTGTCTTGTTGTAGTTTGCTTGTTAATTTGTTTAGTGAATTGGTTAGATTGTTTTAGTGAAGTCCATCTCAGAGCTGTAAACATTCTGATGTTTCTCCTGAAAGGGTGCAGCTCCGAGCTGCAAGGTGACCCTGGGAAGAGGGCGATTTTAGCAGGGTTCTCTTTGTCTCCCACAGCCAAGTCTGATCTGTCTGTTAAACTGTCTGCATAATTTGATAGCCTACTCAGATTCTGAAATCTTCTAATTGTCGGCTGATTGCTCTATTGTTTTCAATACTGCCCTGGGACATAAACAGATTACAAATTGATACAAGTAAATCCAAGCAGAGGTCCTTTTTGAGACTACCTCTTCTTTGAGATTTGTTTGTTACGTCCTGGGAGGCCTCTTTATAGGGGGCTCTTTCCAGGTTCTGTCTGGTAAGCGGGCTGCCCTGCAGTTTAGCTCTTTATCTCTCTCAAAGCTACCAGCTTACTCACAATTGCTTTGCACCAAAAGCTCCATTGCTTTTTTTTCCTTTCTTGTCTTTCTCCTTGCCAGCCATATCTGACTTTCAGCCTGAGACTTCTAAGGAGTTTTGAAGGGAATGCCAGATTTTGCCATCAAGCAGAAAGCTAACTCTTAACGTGCGTTTTCTTGGCAGCAGGTTCCTCAGCTACTACTTCTGTCTGTGTCTTCCCATCAGTTGTCCATTAAAGAAAATCAGGGCTCAGCTACAGATGACCTTTGTGGAACTTTAAAAAAGAATGAAGTTATATACTTTTTATTTTGCACACACACACACACACACACACACACACACACAAGCTCTCTTAACACCCTTCAATTATCCTTTAGATGGAATTTGCTGAGTTGTCAAACCCCGGAGAACGGTAAGGGGATTTCACTGATGGGATGAATAGTCTAACATAATACTCTGAGTCAGAGGTAGGTGTCAAACCCATTTTCACTGGGGGCCACAACAACCTCCAGTTGCCTTCAAAGGGATGAATGTAATTTTAAGACTGCATAAATGTAACTACTTCTTAACTGTTAAGGAGTTGAACTTACATATGTATGTTCTAGCTTCTCATGGAATATAGCCCCAGTACCTATTCTGGGTGGTATGAAATTTAAGATATTCTCTATCTTAGGAAGATTCAGAATGAGACCTTCACCGGATCCCTTAAATAAGAAAAAAGAAAGTGACTAAAACTCACACATGTGGCAATGGAAGTGGAAAGTGGTATCTTAATGGTTGGTCAGACAGCACCCTGAAACCTAGGGCACTCTGCAGAGGATGAGGCTGGTGGCCACACGCTGAGAAGTCCGTGTGTGTGGGGGGGGAGGGGGGAGGTAGGGTGAATGTGCAGATAGAAATGGAGAGCGTTAGGAAAGTGCTGAAAGTCCACTCTGAAATGATCTTGAGTCGGGTTGCTGGAGCGCTCACCCACCCTCCCTCCATTACTGACTATGAAAACTACTCATGAGAATGAAGTGCTCCTTAAAACGGGCACACAGAGTTTGCCTTCCCTACAGGTCAGCCACCCAACCCGACTCACAAAGCCGTTTTCTGCCTCTCTTCGTCCCGTGTTCCTTGATTTACCTCAGTCTGAGATAAAATGTGGGGATTTGGAGAAGCTCCATTTCTTATTGTTTTTCCTTCTGAGAACTCTGTGGTCTATGTGTCTCAGACATCAGGTGAATTCTTGTATTGATTCAGCTCTTTTGTGAATGCTTTTGTGGGTCCCAAGGCTACTTAGTGACAAGAGTGTGCCTATCAGTGTGGTGCCTGCCAGCCTCCTGGTAGATGTCATCTGGGTGAAGACACCTCTACAATGAACTTCAGTGTGAGCAAAAACAGCTCACTTGGAACATTTCCATCCTAGGTAATCCAAGTCTTATTTTCACTTCACTTTTTATGTAGGTTTCTAAGTGAGGAGATTTGCCATATAAATCATCTAAATAATGTATTTCTTACTGTGAATTTAAATCACTGTCTTTGTGTTATTTGATTTTCTTCCTAGCCCACTTTTTAAATAAACTGTAAAATGGCTCCACCACGTGGTCAAAATGTGCATTTTGTCCTCAGAAATCCAATACAATGACAAGAGAGTGAAGAGTCCAGTCAATGCCACTCGTAAAGTGGTTCAGCAAATATTTATTAGGATCCTACTATGTGTAGGCTATGTTTTTTGCACTGGGGACACTGTAAATGAATCAAATGCAAACACTGACTCCTTAAGTGTCACATCCACTATTCACCTTTGGTTAAGAAAACCATAGCAAACAGTAAGGACAAAAGCACATCTTTTGATTATTATTAGTGACAAGAAACAGAGAAACATAGTTTTTTCTTCTGGCTTTGTCATTGACTGTGTAAAGTATTCGCTTTTCCTCTCTGGGACTCAGCTCTTTATAGCTTAACTTCTAGCTCTGAAAACATGATAGAACAGGGAGGGTGTATTTCTCGGAAGAAGATCATATGTGAGCACATTCCAAAGTCTGCACACAAAGTTGGGGTTTGCAGCCTCCCTAAGCATTACCCGTATAAGTCTATAGAGTCCACCAACCCACAAAAGTTAAAATCTATTGGATTAGATCATTTCCATTGTCCCTTCTAGCTATAACAATATTTGGTTCTTATGGCCAGGAATAATTGATGCAAAAGACTAATTCCAGGGTAGAGAGAGAATTTATACTCAAGCCTCCTGTCTTCCAAACGTTGTCAACACACCCCCCAAATGCTACAGTTGCTGCATTTTTTTCACATCATTACAACTTCCCCTCCTCAGAAACAAAGTGCTGTGTGCGTGAGGTGACCGTATCATACTGTCCAAACGGAGACACTTTGGGAATGCAGTGGGGAGAGGGGGCTTGCATCAATAACTATTCATCTCATAAGTTAATTGTACAAATTAAAGTCACCGATGCACTAAGTGAGCTCAGAATAGCAGCTGACACATAGTCAGCACCCTATCCATAGTAGTTCTAATCAGTAACCACGGGCAACTAGCTGCATCTTTCTCCTAGTTTTTCTATCATATTCCCTCTTCAACTCCCCTTCCACTCTGCTTCAAAAAGTAAGTTTGTGAAGTGCAAATATTTGGTTCCTTTCTTTCCTGATGAGCCTATTAATGGGTTTTCCATTGCAGACAGAGGAATGCATAAATTCCCTTTAATTTGGACTCTAGCTGTATTTCAGACTGTCTGTCCCTATGCATCCTCCCAACAGCCATCTTCGACTCAGCTGCAGTTCTTGCCAGCCCACCTCTACTCTTCTTCCTCCGTGCCTCGGTGTCCCTCTTCGATGCTGTTCCTCCAGACTTGAACCTTCCAAAATCCTTCTCACATTTTAAATTTTTGTTCAGGCTCTTCTAGACATCAGACAGAAATTAATCTTTCCTCCTCTATTCTATTAATTATATTAATATGAGCTATCATTTATTTAATGCACCTTAAGCATCAGGAGCCTTTCTAAGTAAGCTCTTTACATACAATTATCTCTCAGCATGTTGGAAAGGGAAACACAGGGACACTTATCTGCAATTCAACACACAGAACAGTAAGACTTCACGAAAGAAGTGAAAGCTGTGTTCAACACAAGACCGATTCAGATGGCAGTTGACCATATGGGCTCTGAAATAGGATGGTTCTGTAACTTATTAGTGGTGTGCCTTTGAATGTGTATTTTTTTAACTCTCTCTGAAGCTGTTTCTTTGTGTCTAAAGTTGGTGACTGTGACAATTTTCACCCATAGGATCATTGTAGCACTGAAACTGTGAACATCTGAAAACAAGATGGTTTCCCACAGTGTAATCTCATGTACAGCCTACACAAGAGAGACACTTTTTAACCCTATTGTCCAAATATTCAGCATATCACTATGGGCTCACATTAAATATTGATGGAGGGGTTTGTGGATGGTTCCTGGGCAGGAAAATAGAAATAGCTCAGGGGCAGGGAGAGAGTCTGTCTTCAAAAGGAAAGCTTGTAAATTCATATGTAATAAGATTGAGGAGACACAGTTATGTGGACTTGATTGCCCTAAATGTGTGATTTCTTCAGATGATTTTTCTGCCCTGCATGTGTAGGTCCAATTGGACAGCTGCATCATTTATTTATTTTTGTTAGGAAAAGATGATTTTCTGAGAAGACCATAAATTGATTTCCAAAGGTTACGAAGCCCTTCACAAGCTCATTAAGAACAGACTGAACAAAAGGAACTGTAGTTAGTTGACAAATGATTTCAAAACTGCCCCATGACAACAGTGCAGTGTGAAATGTCCTTTGTCTTTTAGGCTGAAGTAGGGCTGCAACATGCCAGGCAGCTGTGGTGGCAGGATGCGCGGTAAAAATCTTCTCTGCTGTCTTCTCTACTGTGGGGGTTAGGTCTTTAACATCTTTATATAATAAAGACAGTTTTAGTGTGTGATTTTTTTCCTTCTGACTTTTCAAAGTACTGGGCCTTCCCTGACTTCTGTGCACGTCTGCAGGTGTCTTGGAGAAGCATCTGGGAATGCTCCCTAGTGTGTTTTGCCCAGTGAGAGCAGCCTCCCTCCCCCTGGGTTTCCATTTTCCTTTTCAGCCCTTGCCTTCCTACAATACCAGGCTAAACCTTCTCATGCAACCCTTGATCATGATACACTTCTCCCCACAAATCCCACCACCTTTGAGCTAGACTAAAGCCATCTAGAGTGGCATTCCAGGTTTTCTCACTTGAGACTGCTGTCCGTCTTCCCCAGTGGCATTTTCCCTACTCTCCCCGTCAGTACTTTCTTTACATCCCAGCCTCTTTTATTTTCCTCTCCCTGCTCACACCTCCACATTTTTCTCCTCCACTCTTAGTGGAGTCATGTTATTTCTTTTTTTTTTTTTTTTTTTAGTTTTAATTGATTTTAGAGATGGGGACAGAGAAAGAGAGAAAGAGAAACATTGATTTTTGTGTTCCACTTATTTATGCATTCATTGGTTGCTTCTTGTATGTGCCCTGACTAGGAATCAGACCTGCAACCTTGGTGTATTGGGATGATGCTCTAACCAGCTCAGCTACCCCACCAGAGCCAGTCCACGTCTTTTATCTGGAATGTAATCACTGTTTCCTAGCAGTTCCTATGCTGGGTGGAGTAGCTTTAATGATTGAAAAAGGATAATATCCAAGTATCCAGTTAAACTCTGTGAAATCACCTTAGTAGAGATAAGTATTCAAATATTGGCAATTTATTAAATTTCAGCATAGAAATTTAGAGTACACAAAGTATTTTCACAAACATTATTTCATTTGATCTCCATAGTAACCTGCAAAATGGGCAAAATGGAGATTCAGCAACGCTCACTTGTGCGCTATCATTCAGGTGGTAAGGAGTGGAGGTAAAATCAGAAACCAGCTCTCCTGAAAGCATATAGTCCAATTTTATTTTTTTAATTTTTTAAAATATGTTTTATTGACAATGCCATTACAGTTGTACCATTTCCACCCCTCTTCATTCTCCTCTACCCTGGCCACTCCCTCCCCCCCATTCCACCCTTTATTTCATGTCCATGTGTCACAAGTTTTTTAGATTCTAAATTTCCCATACTCTTCTTGCCCTCCCCCTGTCTATTTTGTACCTACTGTCTATACTACTTATTCTCTTTGCCTTTTCCCCCTTTCTCCTTCTCCCACTCCCCTGTTGCTAACCCTCCATGTGTTCTTCATTTCTATGGTTCCACTCCTGATCTAGCTGTCCTCTTAGTTTGCTTTTGTTTTAGGTGTGGTTGTTAATAACTGTGAGTTTGCTGTCCTTTCACTGTTCATATTTTTTATGTTCTTTTTCTTAGGTAAGTCCCTTTAACATTTCATATAATAAGGGCTTGGTGATGATGAACTCCTTGAACTTGACCTTATCTGAGAAGCACTTCATCTGCCCTTCCAATTTCAGACATGATAGTCTTCCCAGAGTGGAACACTGCCATCTCTCTCCCTGGAGGACTTTCCAATGTTCCCAAACTTGTTCTAATTCCTCCTTTATAGCTAAGACCTACATAATGCCCTTATAATATTTAAGTTATGGAATCCAATTCAGTATTAATAAGTAAGTAATGCTGACTCACTCCTTAAATAATTAAGTGCATCTTTATTTTCAAATTTTAATTCAGCCTAAATAAATCCTTTGGGTGCAGTACCTAGTATAGTATATTATACATAAAGAAATATCACATGTGCTTCTGGGGAAATTTAATTAAACTAATAAAGTTGGGTAGCATGTTTAGATCAAGGAAGAGAATAAAAAGGACACCAGCAGGAGCCATTCCCTTCTACACTCCCTGTGATACTGACGTTCCAGCCGTAGCCTCTAGAGCAAACTAAGTGAGTCTCTCCCTTATCCCTCTGCTCCAGGAGCAGCAGTGCCACCAACGTCACTCACACCGAAAGGGAGACCGTGACTGTGTCCCCCACTGCCCGGGACAGAAGGGTTCTACTGGAAAAGAAGTGGCTCTTTTTACTTAAATTGTTCTTGTCTCCTGCTAGGAACCTAAACCAGCTTCACCGATTTCATATTTCTCTGCAACTGGTGTTTATAATTTTTAAATAAGCTTATTGGGGTATAATTTACTTACAATAAAATCCATCAATTTTAAGTGTACAATTCAATGAATTTTGGTAAATGTTTACAGTAAGGTAATTGCCGCCAAACTCATTATGCAGAATTTTTCACCCCCAAAGTTCCCTTGTAGTCTTTTTTCGGCTGATACCCTTTCCTCAAAGCTGGCTTATGGAAACTGTGGATCTGTTTTCAGTCGGTATAGTAATGCCTGCTCCAGAATTTCATGAAAATGGAATAATCTAGTGCATGGTATTTTATGTTTGCTTTCTTTCACTTAGCATGATGCTTTTAAAATTCTTTTTTTTTTTTGCATGTATCAGGAGCCCATCCATTTTTACTGCTGGTATTTTATTACATGTATATACCACAATTTGTTTTTTCACTGATGAGTTAATAAGACACACGATCATTTTCTATTTGAAGCTATTATAAAAAATAAAGGTTCAGTGCGAACTTGAGTACAATCTTGTAGGAACATATGTTTCCATCACCTGGATAAATACGTGGAAGCTTGCACCACTGATTTTTTAAAAACTTTTTTATCTTTACTAAGTATTTTAATGCTAGAAATGAACTTCTAATTACTTCTTGAATTTCATTTTAGTGCTGCACATTTTTATATTGTTTTCATTTTTAACTATTTTAAAATTATGTCCATAATTTCTTTTTGAATAATTCATCTGTTATGTAGAAAGGCATTGTCTAATCTGCAAATATTCAGGGATAGTGTAGATCTCTGTGATGTAGATGTTTACTTTAGTTTTATTGTGGTCAGAGAATACAGTTTGTTTAACTTAATCCCTTTCAAATTTAATGAGGTTTGTTTTAAATCCACATATTCGGTCTGTCCAGAAAAAGTCCAGCCATTGTTAATATAATGAGAATGGTATTTGTAACATTGACGTAAGCTGCCAGCTAAGGAGAATACACTGGAATGCACATGTGTGAACAATGCTGACTTTACTGTACTAGTCATTGGGGGCTGTAGAAGCCATTGAGTGAGCATGCGTACTGTGCGGCCATCACATTCAAAATGACTGAGCAAGTACAGCAACAAATCTGCATCAGATTTTGTGTTAAGCTTAAACATTCCTCCATGGAAACTATTTGGATGATTCAGAAGGCAGCAACTATGGGTGACTGGTGATTGTCAGCTTCATCACAACAATGAACCCATTCACGTGTCACATCTGTTGCACAGTGTTTGGCAAAACATAAAATCACCCAGATGACTCAGCCCTGCTAAAGCCCAAATCTGGCACCCTGTGACTTCTGGCTCTTTCCAAAACTTCAGACCATTGGTGAGATTCAGGAAAATACTACAGGGAAGCTGATGACAAGTGGAAGAACTGTGTGAGGTCCCAAGGTACCTACTTTGAAGGGGGCTGACGCATCATTGATTCTTGTATCTTGTATCTTCTTCAGTAAATGTCTCTATTTTTCATAGTATGTGGCTGTATACTTTCTGGACAGGCCTTGTATACATCAAACAGTGAATGGTTCACATGCACGTGAAAATCCTGATGTCATGTTAGCAACAGATAGAGTGATTTAAAAAGGACTTTTCAGTCAGTTTGCTAAAGCTGTTCAAGTCTTCCACAATATTACTGATTTTCTGCTCACTTGTAAGAGAAAAATTTGAAAATTTCAACTATGGTTTGATTTTTTTCTCAACCATTTTGCTATATGTTTTGGTTGTCCTATTCTTTCTTTTCTTTTTTTTCTTTTTTTTTAATATTTTTAAGCCTTCGTTTGGATTTAGTATTTTCGTGATTGCTCTTTATCCCTGTGTGGTGGACCCTGGCCAGCAGAGTCCACCTGTTGTGGCTGACAAGGAGAATGAATGCACAGGTGACAACAATCCTGTGGAGAAAAAGGGAACAGCACGGCTACTCTCTCAAGGGGAGAGAAAAGCACCCCAACCCTTGCCTAGACAGGCTTGTATTGTTTTCCTGGGGTCTTACATCAGAGAAAGATTTATTACTTATCACGTAGAATATTATTGTCTACATTTTAGGTACGATCAAAGAAATGAAAATAACATGCAGAGAGGAATGGTGGTGAGCTGATTAGTTCTGTCCTTGGGCAAATTCACAAAGGCTCTGGATATTACCTGGAAGATAGACAACACACATTTGTTGTTTTTGACCAGGGTGATGGAGTTTTAGCAAGAGCAAGCCATAACAGTCTGTATGCATTTTCTAGGCCTGATTCCCATGGGAGAACTCAGTTTGAAGGTCTGGTTCCTGCCCATCACTTTGCTTCTGTAGGTTTTCCATACAGAGCTGAGTCACATTTGCCAGACTTAAACAAACTGGTCCCCTATATCCCTGTCACAGGCTTATTAGCTGTATATCATTGTTTTATTTTTAAGTAAATTTTATAGATTAAAATATTTATCATTATCTGTATTCAATAATATTTTACTTCATGTCTAATATAAACATTTTATATTAATATGCTTCTGTGCTTCCCTTATTTTATGCTATTGTTATCATATACTCTACTTCTATAGGTACTAGCATCTCCACAATTCCTTGTTACTCCTTTTACTGGTTATGTTTTAAAGAGATTAAAAAATGAGAAAGTGTATTTTACATTTATTTATATTTTACCATTTCTGGTGCTTTTCAGTGTTTGTGTGTGCTTGTGCACAGATCCAAATTTCTAATACTATTTTTCCTTTGTCTGAAGGAATTCCTTTAATATATTTTTCTTGTTTAAGTACAATGCCAATAAATTCTCATTTTTATGTGTCTGAAAAAGTTATTTTACTACCAATTTAAAAAATATTTTACTGTTTTGTTTTGTTTCTTTTTAGTACTCTGACTGTGTCCCCACGTCATCTTCTGGATTTCATAGTTCTTATGAAAGGCTTCTACCCTGGGTGTCTTTGCACACCTCTGTATGCGGTGGATCCTATTTCTCTGGGTGTATTAAGGATTTTTTCTGGATTTCTGGATTTTATCAAGTCATTATATGCCTTGGAATGAGTTTATTACTATTTATTAGGGATCAAGAAGCTTCTTTGATCTCTGAGTTTACAGTTTTCATTGAATTTGGGAAATTTTTAGTCAATATGTGTGTGTATATAGCAATATTTCTATATTATCTAAATTGTTATTAATTCCATCTAATGTAATTTTAACTTCAGATAGTGTTTTCTTTTTCTTCTAATTGTGGTTATTTTCCTCTACCTTCTTAAACATTTGATTCATATTTATAATAGCTCTCTTAATCATCTTGACTGCTAGTTTCGTAGACCTATTATTTCTGAATTTGTTTCTATTGATTTGTTTTTACTCAGATGTTGGCAATGTTTTTCTACTTTTTGCATGCCAGGCAACTTTCAGTTATATGTTTGTCATTATAAATTTTATGTTTTCAGTTATTTCCTATAATCTTTTATAAAAAGTGTTGGATTTTTAAAGTGCTTAGTTAAGTTACTAGAAATAAGTTGGAACCTCTTAATGCTTACGCTTAATCTTCCCTAAGGAAGATCCAGAGAAGGTTGAAAAAATTAGCCATTCTACTAAGGTGAAATTCCTCTGATGATACTATCAGTTTTCATGTGTAAAGCCTTTCCAGTCAGGCTGGTGTGACCATAAATTATTTCCAGCATCATCATCTGGTTCTGCATTCCCTTCTGGCTGACTTCCTGCTTGTCTCCTTTCAGAAGTATACGAGTCATACTCAGCTGAAGTCTCAAGAGGACCTCTGTAACGATTCCCTACCCCTTCACCTGTGCAGTTCCCTCCTGTCTGATAGTCTGTCCCCAGCTCTAAGCAGTATGATTTCCCTGAACTTGATCTTTGTTCCAAGGACTGACTTATTCCCTCAATTCAGAAGAAACGTTAGATTCTGTATGTTTTTTTCCTGAGTTTAGTTTAGGCACATACTCTAGGCATTAAGATGGTAAAATGGCATGGTTTACCCGTTTCCTTCTCTCAGGGATCATAACCCTGCAACATCCTGCTTCATACATTTTGTCTGATTGTCAAGCTGATTAAGTGTAAAGATAAATCTGCTCTTGGTTACTCCATCTCAGATGAAGTGGAAGTTTGCATTAATATTTTAGGAGGTTTTTTAAAAATTAGACAGTTTTAATACAGTTGTTATGGAATTGTCCATGTAGTATGCTAATTAACATAGCTTGCTTTATACTCTTCTTAATTTTTTCTTAATTTTATGAGGGTGTGCTGTCTCTCTCTGTACTAAATATTAGTGTGGTGCATTGTGTTGTTTACTATAAACATGAAAAATTACAACACAGGACACAAAGTACAGAGAATATAGACTTTTNTCAGAAGAAACGTTAGATTCTGTATGTTTTTTTCCTGAGTTTAGTTTAGGCACATACTCTAGGCATTAAGATGGTAAAATGGCATGGTTTACCCGTTTCCTTCTCTCAGGGATCATAACCCTGCAACATCCTGCTTCATACATTTTGTCTGATTGTCAAGCTGATTAAGTGTAAAGATAAATCTGCTCTTGGTTACTCCATCTCAGATGAAGTGGAACCTTGCATTAATATTTTAGGAGGTTTTTTAAAAATTAGACAGTTTTAATACAGTTGTTATGGAATTTTCCATGTAGTATGCTAATTAACGTAGCTTGCTTTATACTCTTCTTAATTTTTTCTTAATTTTATGAGGGTGTGCTGTCTCTCTGTGTACTAAATATTAGTGTGGTGCATTGTGTTGTTTACTATAAACATGAAAAATTACAACACAGGACACAAAGTACAGAGAATGTAGACTTTTCTGCTCCGGGTCACCTGGGTTTGTGTCCCACTCAGTCCTGCTTTGGCCAGTTGGAGAGTGGGAAGAAAGGGAATGAGAAAAGATAAAGAGTAGAAGGGAAGGATATAGGAAAACTAATATGCTCTGAGTTCATGAAAAGCAGAAAACTAATTCTGTATCCTTCACATTGCCTACCACAATCCCTTGTGTATAACATTTGGTTAAACCGAACTGAAAATAGGAAAAAAAAATCATTTATAGTATTGTGGTTTTCGGGGAAAGAGCTTCATGTACTCTGATTTTAATAAGTGAGGATGATACCGGTATCTTACCAGAGGATGAAATGGGATGATACTGGTATCTTACTAGAAATGAAATAGGCTCAATCACAGTTACAATATACTTTGAAGTGCTTTGCATACATTTGGTCTAAGTGTATGATTTGAGAAATTTTAATTATGAAACTTCAGTTTCTTTAACTTATGGCTTAATGGATATTTGCATCTTAAAAACTCAAGAGGTATGGCACTTGAGGAATAGACAGATGATAGATAGATAGAAGATGATGATAGATAGATAGATAGATAGATAGATGAATTTACATGCTTTAAATTGGGAGGGAGGTGGGGAGCACTGGGGGGGCAGGGCAGGGAAGATAAAACAGAAAATGGTACTTGAATAAGAATTAAATAAATAAATAAATAAAAATTTTTAAAGTATTAATTAAATAGTAAATATCAAAGGGAAATTTCTGAGACTTCCCATATTTATGAGCTACTTCCTCCTGTTTTGTGGTTTGCTAAAAATGATCATAGCTATGTGTTTATTTTTCCTTCTATTATTCTTTATTTCTCTACTGTAAACTTTTGAATACACAAAAATTTTATGATCCTATAGTGAAGGATGCTTCCTCTCTTCATAGCAGTATCAGTTATCACAAAGAAAACAAAGCATATTTTGCCTTGCAAATGTGCATGACATATTACCTAAAGCATAATCTTGGAATGAGAGATTCAGTCTTGCTTTGGGTTAATATTTGTAATCATCAGAATTCACTCACCCCTCTGTCAAGACAAAGCAAAATGGCAAGAAGCAAATCCAAAACAAACAAGCTTTTCTAAAATATAAATACTTCTGATAAAAATGTAAAGATAGACAGGGATCATGGATCTAAAATAAGAACATAAAAAGCTGACCTTTACTTCAGTGTCTCTAGTTCAACTCCTCAAGCACTGAGCGACCCTTTTTCAAGTTTCATAAGTGTGTTCAAACCACAAATTTCACAACTTCTTTAAAAAAAACAGAATCAGACATAGAAAGACCAAGTGTAATCCATGAATATTAAACATTATTATCCATTCCATGTATTCATTTTTAATCTTTTATTCGGTGCTTGCTAATGGCAGGTAAACACCCACAATACACTGTTCTACAATGCTCTCAGTTTCTCTTCTCTAGTAGATTTTAAATATCCATGAGGCCATCGACCATTGACCGTTTTGTTGTACTCATAACATCTAGCACAAGGCTCTAAATTGATCTATTTATTTTTTTATTTACCTTTTTTTCAAGTGTTCCTCTTTCTGAGATTACAGTTTCCTTAAGGACAATGCAGGTGTGTATTTTGTTTGCTTCTAAATTCAAAACATAGAACAGAGCCAAGAAAAATCTGGACATATGGCAGCATTCAATAAATGTATTTCTCATAAGAAGTCTTGTAAGTATGTATCTTATCTATTAAAAATCTCTTTACATGTGGGGAGGTTGAAGAAATAAGTGATTTTTTTCCAAGACAATAAAATGAGTTAGTTGCTTTGTAGTAGAAAGTGTAGTGAGAGAGTTGTCAGTGTCCTATAAGATTTCCATTCTATATCCTCGATGGAATATATCTGTCTATAAATTTTCACTTTTGGTCGATACTTATGAAGTAATTTCTACATATAATCAACAGATCTCATTGGTATGATTCTGTTATAATGTGTATCTCTATAATGTATGTAATTAATTCAGCCTTTCATTAGCTGTATGTCTGTCTCCCTCATTAGGTTTTAATGACCTTTAAAGAGAGCATTCATGCATTTTTAATAAACCTATTTAAATTAGCAATGTAGAAAGTTTGGAGGTAATTTAAACCAGCTCTCTTTCTTTTATAAATTAAGAAACTTAAAAAAATAATATGTCATGGCCTGGCTGGTGTAGCTCAGTGGATTGAGCGCGGGCCTGCAAACCACACGATCGGGGTTCGATTCCCAGTCAGGGCACATGCCTGGGTTGCAGNTGTATGTAATTAATTCAGCCTTTCATTAGCTGTATGTCTGTCTCCCTCATTAGGTTTTAATGACCTTTAAAGAGAGCATTCATGCATTTTTAATAAACCTATTTAAATTAGCAATGTAGAAAGTTTGGAGGTAATTTAAACCAGCTCTCTTTCTTTTATAAATTAAGAAACTTAAACAAATAAAATGTCGTAGCCTGGCTGGTGTAGCTCAGTGGATTGAGCGCGGGCCTGCAAACCACACGATCGGGGTTTGATTCCCAGTCAGGGCACGTGCCTGGGTTGCAGGCCAGTTCCCAGCAGGGGACGCACAAGAGGCAACCATACATTGATATTTCTCTCCTTCTCTCCTTCCCTTCCCCTCTAAAAATAAATAAATAAAATATTTAAAAATAATAATAAAAAATAAAAAATAAATAAATAAAATGTCAAATGTAGCAAATGCTATGGACAAGGAGGCAATTCTAGCTTTTAGAACTCTGACTTTTTTCTATTTATCAAATAGCAATATGCTCAGGAAAGATGAGCTATCTTCTGGCCCAACAGGTAAACATCATATAAACCAACCTTTATAATCCCATTTTCTTTGCCAGTAGTTAATTTAGACATATGCAGAAAACATAGTCCTGGTCAGTAATTTAGAAGAAAAATTCTGTTAGAAGGTTCTGGAAAATAATTTTTTCCAATAATAGATGAGGAAATAGGGGGATAAAACTGTCAACCCTCTTTGTCCTTTTCTCCCTCTCTCTACCTAGCATGATTTTGTTACTGAATTAACAAACAGCTTTATCTCCAGGGTTATTGTTTCATAAGTTTATAAATTGTTTGGTTTTGCCAGTTTACATTTGCTCTTAAAAAAAACAAGATTTTATTTATTTTTAAAGAGAAGGGAAGGGGAAGGAGAAAGAGAGGGAAAGAAATACCAATTTGTGGTTGCCTCTTGTGCACCCCCTACTGGGGACCTGGCCCACAACCCAGGCAGGTGCCCTAACTGGGAATCACACTGCTGACCATTTGGTTTGCAGGCCCATTTTCAGTCCACTGAGCTACACCAGCCAGGATTATTTTTGCTCTTTGGTATTAATAGCCAAAAGTGTTCTAAAAGGAATTTAAATGACAGTGCAGAGTTGCATTATTTGTTGAAAAAGGTACAGGTGCCTTATAGTAGATAAAATAATTTTATTGTTTTGGAAAAAGGATGTATATTGAATTTGGGCAATTGAGAAGAATCACTAAAGCTGATATGTATTATTATTTCTTGTCACCCAGAAGCATATCCTTCCTGTCTGGGGAATCCTCCCTCTTAAAAAAGCAGAGATATTTTCCTGCAAGGGAAGCCAAAAAAATTTAAAAATCCCCAATACTGATTTCCTCAACTCTTATCAAACAGGTTAAGCTATGGGCATGTGACCTTTTGTACTGATCAAACTCTAGATTCAGAAGTTCATTTTACAAAAAAGACAAAGTATCTGTTCTTTGCAAGAAGGTGTTCTGATGAAAATAAATCAGGAGTCCAGAACTAATTGTGTTAATGTAAGAAATTGTGCTCTGTCACGGTATAGTCACGATAATCATTCTGTGACATGATTTCAGGCTCATTTGGGCTTCATAGTTCCTAACACTAGATCTCCAGTCTTCCGGAAGCTATAAAATACCATTTTGTCACTTTTTTTTTCAGCTTAAATTAGTCCTATTCAATTTCTGTTGCCTGCAAAATGGCCCTTAGCTGATATATTAAATGAATTTCTGAGAGCCTCACAGGAAATTATTCACAGAACTTCGAATACTCGAACACTGATGAAAAACTGCCTCCTGCTTTAATTGAATTGAACCCAGAGATTGTTTTTTAAAGGCACAATCCCAGCATTTAAAGAACTGATTCTGCAGATGGAAGGCAAGTCCTACGCACCAGCACCAGGAAAGCAAGGCAGTGTGGTAAGCCTGCCAGAAGAGAAGTCTGGCCTATGGCACATGCCAACATGTATGAAATCAAGGGAGAAATCTCATCCCTGCAGAGATCAGCGGTGGGTTCCAGACAGATCTTGAACTTCACTTTGAAAACCTTTTGAAAAGTCTAATTGTGTGGGCTTAGTACAGATAAAAATAACTATTGTAAAGAGACAAATTAAATTCAAGTGAAGGCGCTTTACAGTGGCTGGATTAAGATGTCCAGGTATTCTTAAGAAATGTAAAATAATTACCCTAAATTTTCAAACATTTTAAAATTATTTTTTACCTGTCATTTTCCAGCTTCTCCCCATCTCCATCCCTGATTTGCAACTCCTTGAATACAAGGAGCTTGAATCTTGAAAGAATCCACTTAATCGAACCGTTAAAAGACTAACATGAAACAGTAACAATTAAACTCCAGGACAGTTTTCTAGTTAGTATTTTAAAATTTTTACTTCATAAGTACTTTGAGGTACCACTTTCAAAACATCATGACACCCAGGAAATTATGCAATTCCCCATTGAAAAGGAACTCATAACCTGGTGCATCACAGTGCAGGGTCATTTTACAACTTAAAATAAACCCTGCATAGTCTAAGGAGTATAGAAGCTCAGAGTTGGAAAGGAACTTAAAACTTTTCTGGTCTATTGGTTCCTGTGACTATCTGTATATTGAAATCACTTCAGGGGCTTAAAACATTCTCTGGCTCTAGGTGAACACAGCCAGGTTGAGGAACCACTAGTCCTGGATCCAGCTACAAAAACATCAGCACATATAAGTTAAAAATAACAACAAATCTTAATGATCACATTAAAGTACAAGTATATATGAAAGATCGTTTATGGTAGGCTCCTGTTTACAATTTTTTGGAGCTCCTAAGAAGTAACATAAAAGAAGAGAGAAGGACGAGAGTTAGGCAAACAGCCAGAAAGTTGGAAACATACAGGCCACTCAATGTTCTGTTTTTAACACAATGGTAAGAGCCTCCAGCTCTAATGTAGTTTAAACTTTCTTGCATAAAAACACATTTAGGTCCTGGAAAACAAGTTGTGAAAGTCAAGAGATATCTATATCTAAGCTACTTTTTGCTGCTTTGGAAAAAAAATCACACTACTGTATCAGACAGAATTAGCTATGGACCGGAACTAGAGGATCAGTGTGAATCACATGGTTCTCTCAGAAAACTCCAAAGTTGAACTGAAGAAAAGTAGTCAAGAGAATAGAAACAAAATATGGTGAAGTGCCAACCACACTCTTCCTTTCTGTACCAACATTTCTAGCTGTATGTCATTTTTAGGATTTTTTAGCTCTTTTATGTTACTCATTTTTAAGCATTCCTGCTAGATACCTGCCCAGTTACTAGAATAGAGATGAATATGAAATAAACATTAAATTTCAATGAATCTCTTTCCAGAAAGGCATGATTGATAGAATGCTAAGCTCAATTTTTAAACAAATTCAGAGTATTCAAACAGACCTTTTTAACTATAAACTTAAGATTAGGATGGTAAGGGATACAATTTTCCAAAGACTCACTAATGTTTACATTTGATTTTATTGTTCTAAACCCATGAATGTGAATAGGTAAGAAGATGATTACTTTTGATCATTGATCGTATGCAAATGACAGCTACTGAGTCTTTTGGCTGAGTTACACTAAAGCCCTCCTACAGGACATAGATTTGCCTAAAGATTCGTGGGAAACATGATCAAGTATTGTTCTCAGGGGTTGACTTTACTATCTAATTGTCAACTCTGCTGCATAAGTTCCAGAGTTCAGAAATTTGTGTTTTATGCTAGTTAAATTGAATTAGAAAGCATAGATATAAAAATAAAAGAAAGGCTATTTATTGAATACCTACTATGCACCTAGAATACCTAGAAAGTCCTAGAAGCTTGTTATTAGACTTCAAGCCAACATTTTTAACATGGTCCACATAGACTATGCCTGTCTACTATTTACATATCTTAGAACACACCACCTTGCTCTCTGGGCTTTAGTAACAATGGGATTTTTTTTTCAAATTCCTCTCTTGGTAGGACCTTAGCACATATTATTCTCACTGTGTAATGTGCTCTTCCTCACTACCACATGTCAGCACTTAACTCCTAATTATTCCTAGAATATTATATCAGATTTTTTCAGGAAAATTTCTGTAACCACATTGAGCTTCTCTGTTAGATGCTTTGTCTGTCTCTGGTATGTTCTTCACCTAGCACACTGCAATTTTGCATGTGTTTTTAGTGATTATTTCAGTACTGCCTTTCTCATCCATCAGATTTTAGCCTTTGTTAGGGCAGGTTCGTGTCTAGCTTTTATTCCATTTTATCTCAAGTGTTTAGCACAAAATGTGGCACATAGTAGACACGGTAAATACTTGTTAAATGACAAGATTAGCCACATTTTTTATTTACCATATAGTATTATATTTCTGAATAAATTCCATACTGTTTTCCACAGTAGCTGCATCTGTCTGCATTCCGACCAACAGTGCACTAGGGATGCCTTTTCTCTGCATCCTCACCACCACTTGTTGTTTGTTGATTTATTAATGATGGCCATTCTGACAGGCCTGAGGTGATATCTCAGTGTGGTTTTATTTTTATTTTTAAAGATTTTATTTATTTACTTTTAGAGAGGGGTAGTGAAACATCAATGTGTGAGAGATAGTTTGCCTCTCACATGCCTCCAAATGGGAACTTGGCCCACAACTCAGGTGTGTGTCCTAAGGGGAGTTGAGACGGCAACTTTTCAGTTTGCAGGCCAGTGCTCAGTCCACGGATCCACACCAGCCAGGGTTCATTGTGGTTTTAATTTGCATCTCTCTATGGCTAGTGATGTTAAGCAATTTTTCATATGTCTATGGGCCATCTCCATTCTTAGAGAAATGTCTATTCATGTCCTTTGCCAATTGTTTAATTGGATTGTTTCTCTTCTTGGTGGTGCAGCCACTATGGAAAACCGTATGGAATTTCCTCAAAAAATTAAAAATGGAACTGCCTTTTGATCCAGTGATTCCATTGCTGACAATACCCTAAAAATCCTGAAACACCAATTCAAGAGAACTTATGCACTCCTATGTTCATAGCAGTGTTATTTATAATAAGCAAGGGTTGGAAACAGGCTAAATATTTGCTCATCAGTAGATGAATGGATTAAAAAACTGTGATACATTTACACAATGGAATACTACACAGAAAAAAAAGAAATAAAAAGGAATTCCTATCCTTTGCAACAGCATGGATAGAACTAGAGACTATTATGTTAAGTGAAATAAGGTGGTTGATGAAAGACAGTATCCTATGGTCTAATGAACAAAGTAAACTAAAGAGCATAACAGAACCAGACACATGGAAACAGGGAACAGCCTGACAGCTGCCAGAGGGAAGTGGGCCAAGGGAAATGGTTGGAAAGAGGGGCAGGGACTAGTCAAAGAGCATGTGTGAACGACCCATGGACGTGGACACAGTGTGGGATGGACTGTGTGGGTTGCCTGGACAGAGGACGGTGAAGGGGAAAAACTTAGAACAACAGTAGTAGAATAAACCAGAACAAAAAAAAACATTATACCTCTGAATAGATTATGAAACTAATGATTAAAGAAAACTAATAATTTACCAACATTTTTGAGCTAATAAATATTGGACAAACAATATAAAGCCAGATTTTCTGAATCTAATTCCAGTGGTCTTTCTGTCATACAAAAATCCCTCTACTTAAGGACTCATCATTTTGTATTTTGGCATCTCTGGGTATAAGCAAACTATTCTCTGTCAATGCTCTTGAGCCAAAGACTACCAGGGAAATATTTGTCTTGAACAAGTTGGTTTCATTACTTACTGCCATGAAGGAGAATACCTATCATGAGGGGATGAAAAAAATCTTAAAATGTAGGATTTAGGCTTTAGTTTGGGAGATAGTTGGGAGCATCAGGACTTTTAGAAGGCAGGACAATTCTATGATTGTGCATCTTAATAAATCTTATTTCTAGAGAGAAAAGACTAGAATGATGGTAAATGGTAATTGCTAAAGATGCAGCAGTTTCACTTAGACCAGGAGAGGAGCTGGGTATTTTGTGGGTAGAACAGTGACTTCATTTTTGTTTATGCTTATACCTAATTATGAAATAACCTTGCTTTTCCCATTTATAATGATGTTTTGTGACCTACCCTGGGGTTGGTTTCAGTAAAATGGTTTATATCTAATAGGAGAATGACGGCTAACCGTGAGTGGCAGCCAGCTTGTCCATGCCAGGGGGCGCTCTTTCTCTCAGCAGTGTAGAAAGACACAGCGCAGTTGGAGAGACAGAGAATGCTCAAAGATGGAAATATAAATTTCAGATTAATCAGCATAGGGTTGAAATTTTCTAATGGGTCCCACCCTTACCTTAGAAAGAGAGAGAAGACAAACTACAATGCAGGAACTATTGAATGGCATTCTCACTTAGGAAAGTGAGAATGAAAAAAGAAGAATGAAAACTTCATTCTCACTGAAAAAAGACTAAAGAAGGCAGACAAGAGTGTGTAGTCAGAGAAGTAGCATTGTCCTTCTCACAGTTTTGTCTCTGAACAAGCCTTTAGGAGAATAACATTATCATCAACTGTGGTACCTAAGACAATAACTGTGGTTGCCGCAGTGATTAGCTGCTGCAATGTCCCTTCGAGAAAACTGAACTCATTCTTTCAACTTCTGAAAATAATGCCTTCTAGAAGAAAGTCTTTAGTCGTTAGCTCTGTAAAATGGTTTTGTAGGCTGAAGAAAATTACCTAACCCAAGGTCATGAGAAAGGCATCTGTGGGCAGTATGTTTTTAGTAACTGATGGACAGGGGCCATCTGCTCCGCTCACCTCCATCTCAGGACAAATCTGAACATTCATCTGTCTTCAAATTATGTGCATTTTGGCTGCAGCTTTTGTTGAATCTGTCAACAAATCCTACTGCCCAATCCTACTTTTTCTCTGCCCAATCCTACTTTCTTTCCTTTTCTTCCACAAAGGTGGATCTCAAGAACACTCTCTAACAAACTTCTTGCACACTAATCTCCGTGTCACAATATGCTTCCCAGGGAACCCAAGCTGCTGTAGTTGGTACCAGATGTGATCAGAGAAGTCAGACGTGGGTATGAGGTATTAAAGCGGGATGGTGAGGACTCACCACCCAGCTAGCAATAGTGAGCCCATCACTGGTGGTAGGCAGTGCACAGGGAGCCCTGGCACACAGTAGAAGTACAGTTGTTAAAAGTGTGCCCACTGGTAAACTGCATGTTACACCAATAGAATACATTAGAATGGATTAGAACAAGGGTTCCCAACTTCAGCCCTACTGATGTTTGGGGCCAGACAATTATTTGTGGTAGGGAACTATTCTATTCATTTAGCAGTATACCTGATACCCGTAGCACACTCTCACATCCAGCTCCTCCCCATGAGTTATGGCAATAAAAAAATGTTTCTATGTATTGCCAAAAGTCCTTTTCACTTTTCACTTCCATGCCTTTGCTTACTTAAGCCTTTAGCCTAAATATGTCTCCATTTCTAACTGTGAATTTCCTACCTTTCCTTTGAATTTTTGGTCTAATTCCAACTCCACCTAATGTCATTTTAGATGTATAAGATACAATTATTTTTGCCATTTCCCATTTACTCTTAATATCTCTATATAATCTGAATCAATCATTCTTCACTAGTGCTAATGCCACCCCACTTACATTAATGTCCACTTTACTATGGCTGAGTTTTCACCTACTTGACTTGCAGAAAATCTAGTGCTCCACAGATTTGTCCTTGGTAAATGTTCCATGAAAGTCAAGGGTGCTTCTTTTATCAGTCTTTGTCATCTCACCCTATTAATGCTACCTGCCAGTGGATTAGGAACTCACAGTCTCCAATGACCATGAATTCAGCAGCTAAGCCTCAAGGGCAGATGGATTGGTTACACATGATTCCAGCAGTTCTGCTCAGTGCCCCTCATGCTGACTTCTGTTGCCTGCTTGCTCAGTTCCCTGAAGCCAGTATTGCTTTTGTGACAAGAGGAAAACACTGCACCACTTTGTCTGAAGGTCTTCCAGCAAAGCTTGGGCAAGTGCATGGGCACTATGTCTTTTAAAGTATACACACGCCTGCTACTCCTCAGGACACATATGGGCTGCAAGTGTGTCTGTGACAGAAACTATTTCATGATCAGCACTGCCCTAAACTCACCACCAACACTCGTCCTTGGTCTTTTTGCCTGGTGCTGACTAGCTATGCCTTTTCTTGTACAGGTAATTCCCTGCTCTGTTGTCCTGCTGGTCTTTGACTTCTTCAGGGCTTCCCTAGCACATCAGCCCTGTGCAAATATCCTTGAAACGTAAAGGTAATAAGTAGAGCACAGAAAGGACTTACCCTGTGGGTTCAGTCAGAATGTGTCAGAGTTGAGTCTCATTTTTTTT
Organism: Sturnira hondurensis; assembly: GCF_014824575.4. Classification (NCBI taxonomy): domain Eukaryota; kingdom Metazoa; phylum Chordata; class Mammalia; order Chiroptera; family Phyllostomidae; genus Sturnira; species Sturnira hondurensis. Next base: position 3,560,500 of record NW_028073027.1, read on the forward strand.
TTCAGGAGAAGCTTTGCCTCCAAAAAGATGGTGATGCAGATGAGTTTGTGCAGGGAGAAGCATATTCTAACTCCTCTTGCCAGAAGCATGACCCACACTTCACAAGGGGTAATGATGCTTAGCACGGTTTAATTTACTCTGAAGTTCTTTTATCCACTCAAAAAGGTACTGTTTCTGTGTGAAACTCACACAGTACTAAACATGTTGAGTTGTATTTGATTGGTATGCAATAAGCATTATTTTACACTGATTATATTAGTGTTATTAATTATATGTAGATATAATTGTTTTATGCTCACATATTATTATAATTAGGGTATGAGCCTGTTTACATATTTTATTAGAGCTTCATATACCTTTGATTTGGTCTTAGTAGTACTATTATAAACTGCAACCGATCTCCAGAGTTGAGGAGTAACTTGCCCAATATTTACTTATTGCCAGATGTGGAGCAAAATCCAACTCTCCTGACACCTAGCCCAGGGCGCTTGTTTCTGCATTGGGCAACTCTCTTTTTCAGAATGGCCATGTTGAAAGCTATGGTGTCCATCTTTTCCTACACTACTTACTGTTAGAAAAATTAGTAAGCAAAATATAACCACACCATTCAAATGATAAACACCCTATTCAGCTTTGGATCAACTAGCATATCCTATAATTATTATAGATGTGAAATGGAAAAAATAGTGTGGAAGACATATTTCTGCACAGCATCCCACACTGTAGTGATGGAGAAATAGAAGAACATATCCACATCTGCCTTGGATGTTCATGACATTTCACTATTATAATTTTTTTCTTCATTTCCTGTACCTATGTGAGTCTCTTGAGAGCAAAGACCATGGCATAGTCATTATACTGAATACAGTAGATGGTATATCATTATCGTTTTAGTGTCAATAAGTAAAATTAAATGTTACACAGGATAGTTGGTAAAGCTTGATTCATTTCTTCTAATTTAAGACAAAACATCCAAGAATACTTACTTGAATGAGTGTATGTATGTAATCAATTTAAAAACTTCCCAAAACAGTTTAATGATTTTCAATAGAAAAATAGGGTAGAACATGTAATGATTTAGGCATACTACCCATGTCCTAAAAAAAGATGAGAATTTATGAATTGAAACACAACTACTTCTAAAAATGCTAGCAAGCAAATTAAACTACTAGTAAAGAAGATTTACAGTAAAAAAAAAAAAACAACAGCTGATGGAAACTTTTCATCAAGTTTCATCTACAAAAGATCAGGACCCACTGTTACCCACAAAAGATCACTGTTACCCAACTGCTTAAGTCTGGCCATAGATGTGAGGCTGTTCACGTAAGGTTCCCTTTCCCCAGTTATAAAACCATAAGCTCTTTGTACCTCGATAAGGCTCTAGTTTGGAGAAATCACTCAGACCTTAAGAGAACTGAGAAAATTCTGCCCCATAACAATTTTTAGTTTTTATTGTCTTTAAAAGTATTTACCAACTACTGTGCCTGATTAAAAGTATGTAAACCCAGTTTTGTTGGAAAAGTTATTGATAATGTGAGATCTATCTGTCTTTGTAAAAAGAGTTCTCTACCTAGGAAAGATGATACATATGAAATTATTGTGGAAGACAAATTTCAAATCTTATTACATAGATTCTATAGTAGTTTTAAGATTGTCCAAGATCTCTGAGAGCTCAACAATGTCTGATTTTAAAAGTTTTAAAAGCATTTATTGGTTTTAGAGAGAAAAGGAAGAAGGGAAGAAGGGAGAACGGGGCAAAGAGAGACAGACAGACAGACAGACATCAGTGTGAGAGAGAAACTTTAGTTGGTTGCCTCCCACCTGTGCCCTGAGCAACGATTGAACTTGCAACATTTTGGTATACATGATGATACTCCAACCAACTGAACCACCCAGCCATGACTCATAAATTTCTTTGTAAGTTTTAGACTATGGTTTTTTCATGTAATTTTCAGTGGATCTTCAAAATATTTAATTTTTAATTCATTGACTCACAGAATCTAAGACCTAAAAAGACCCAATTCAATCCTGGCATTTTATAATCTAGGACTATGTATATCTACATTAAAACAGAATTTTTCCAGGCTACCAGAACTTAGATATGGCTTTGACTTGAACCTAGGTCTTTGGTTTGCTAGGGAACTTTCTTAGAGTCGAGAAAACAAAGGTTCAAGAAAACACATGGCCACTTCATTTACAGATGAAGAAAGGCCAGAATGTTTGAAGTATTTGTTGACAGATACATGCTTTATCTCTGTTAGAAGCAGACATGGCAGGCTGTATTTCTCTCTGTTCTGCAGTTTGTGTTAATCTCTGGCTTTAGTACACAAGACTTTTGAGGCTACTTGAATTTACTGATAGCATCATGTATTTCCTGCCCTGCGTCTAAAGGAATTAAAAAATTATAAAAGGCAGTGCTGAGGGGCAACATCTGCTTCTAGGATCTACCTCTGAATAAGTGGACATTTAAAATAAACCAGATTCTTTTTTTAAAATGTCATATCTTATAACTCTGGTGAATTCTTGTCTGAGGGTATTGTTAAATGTGGCACTGTTTTCTTTCAACAAGGTTTTTCCACATCACCATGGTTCCAAGAGAGGAACTGGGTCGTTCTACATGCCTCTTGGGCCTTTGTCCACCATGGCCTTTGGGCACTTCTAAAGTGTCTCTGGTAGACTTTAAACAGTATGTTTTAAGATTCACCAATTTGAGAAATAAAAGCAGAAAACCTAAAATGTTTTTAGGTCCGTTCACTGAAATCCAGACATCTGAATCTGTTAAGCAATTTGTATTATTTATTTGGAAGAGCAAAGCAAAAACAAGAAAAAACAAAAAGAAATATTGTATTAATGTTTTCCTCACAATATGAAGTTATTTCTTACTTTAAAGAAAAAAAATTGAGAGGATTTTACTCATCCATTAGTTAATTTATTTATCCTCCTAATGAGAATTTGTGGAATGCTCACCAAGTGCCAGAAATCTATTATAACCACTCTAATATTATGATATTTCCAAATTAATATAATAAAATATCAAAAGTACCTTGAGATAAAAAGAGAGTAACCTAACTTCAAGAAGTCTTATATCTATAATACATGGCATTTTTTTAAGGAAATTCATATTAGTTTCATGTAACTTCTGCTGTCGATGAACTATTTAGGAGTGCTCTGCTTTAGAAAAAAACAGATCCATAAAAACTCTCAGGTTAGAAATTAGGCAGTCTGGCAGATGGAAGGCAAAGTCATATTCTTTTTCTTTACCAACATTATTTTTCATTTGGTTTCGATGTCTGTGTAGAGATAATTGTATCCCTCATAAGAGAATAAGCTGAGAAGATTCAAATCGATTCAAGAGAAGCGCCTGCCTGTTTCAGTTCTGCAATAATTGCAGACACAGCCTTTCTGGAATAATAGCAGAAACTAATAGAAGAGTGAAATTTATTTTATAAGACAATATTTCCAAGTGTTAACTGATTAGGAATTTACTTTTAGTATTTTCAAAAATAAAGTAAAATCTGTTTTAAATCTCAGTGTATTTAGAAATAAAATCACAGTGGCTCTGAGAAATGATTGATGTGAATGCCGTTTACAGGGCTAGGCAACCCATTTAGGGGCACAAAGCATCACGGCTCTGCTCTCTCTGACTCCCTGTGTTGAGGTCTGCCATGCTTCACCAACGCACTTTGCAAATGACGTTATCAGTCAAATACGGTCAGCTTCATTTGACGGATAAGGAGAAAGGAATGTGTTTGACTCCTCTCTATGATCATTTTGTTTCCTGACTCAGGATCCAAGAGTCAGAATTTTACTCTTCTTCTCTCTTCTTCTCCGTTGCCTGCTACAGCTGACATTATTTGAAAATAGTAAAATTATTTCAAAACATCTTAATGAGATGTTAAATGAGTGTATAATTTATTATATAATTGTGTTTATACTCTTTAGAGAAGAGACCATACATTTCAGGCTGCCAATATTTTTGTCATCTGTGCCAGGCCGTGGGGGTAGGTGGTCTCTGTGTCGGGTTGGTGATAGCCGGTCGTCCATCTTGGTGTCTGTGTAGCAGTCTGGGGTACTGAAAAGCACTGTGAAATTAAATTAGGGATAGGAAACGTGGTTCCTCTGCAACACAGAGAACATAATTTAACCTCTGGGAAACGGGAATGACAATGTCTTGCTTGCATTTCTCATCATGTACTTACGTTGAACTTTTAATATAATAAGGATGAAAGCCATCTATAGACTTAAAATACTTTCTAAATAAATTTCAGGCAGTATTATTTTCATGGGTACTAGGGATAAAATTAGTTCAAGTCAAGGTTGGTATTTAAGCAGCAGGCTAAGTATATCAGTCATTAATTGAGGACAAACATAGCAACCTCTGCCAGAGATGTTACAGATCAAAGGGATTTGAAAGTAAAGGATTCAGAAGTGGGAGGAGCACCAAATTCTAAGTTTAAATCCTTGATCTCTGGTGATCAGCTATATGGCCTGGAGCAAGGTAATATCTGTCATTACCCTGCTCAAAAAGAAAGAGTAAGCAAAATAATTTCTTTTTTTTAAATTATTTAATTCTTGTTCAAGTACAGTTTTCTGTCTTATATTCCCAGACCTGCCCCCACCTCCAGTGCTCCCCACCTCCCTCCCATTCCGCCCCCGACCTTAGTTATTGTCCATGTGTCCTTTATACTTGTTCATGTGAGTCCTTCCCCTTTTCCCCTGTGATTCTCTCCCTTCTGGACCCTGTCAGCACGTTCTGTATTTCAGTGTATTTGGTCACATTTTGCTTGCTTGTTTGTTTATTGTTTAGATTCCTGTTAAAGGTGAGATCATATGGTATTTTTCTTTCACCACCTGGTTTATTTCGCTCAGCATAATGCTTTCCAGTTCCATCCATGCTGTTGCAAAGGGTAGGAGTTCCTTCTTCCTTTCTGCAGCATAGAATTCCATTGTGTAAATGTACCATAGTTTTTTGATCCAGTCATTTACCGATGGGCATCTAGGTTGCTTCCAACTCTTGGCTATCGTGAATTGTGCTGCTATGAACATCGGGGTGCATAGGTTCTTTTGGATTGGTTCTTCAGGGTTCTTAGGATATACCCCTACAGTGGAACTGCTGGGTCAAAAGGCACATCCATTTTTAGTTTTCTGAGGAAATTCCATACTGTTTTCAGTATTGGTTGTACCAGTCTGCAATCCCACCAACAGTGAACTAGAGTCCCCTTTTCCCCACAACCTCTCCAATACTTGTTGTTTGTTTGTTTGTTTATGGCAGCCATTCTGACTGGTGTTAAGTGGTATCTCATTGTGGTTTTAATTTGCATCCCTCTGATAGCTAGCGATGAGCATCTTTTCATGTGTCTCTGGATCCTCTGTATGTCCCTCTTGGTGGAGTGTCTGTTCAAGTCCTTTGCCCATTTTTTAATTGGGTTGCTCGTTTTCTTTGGGTGGAGTCATGTGAGTTCTTTGTATATTTTGGAGATTAAACCTTTGTCTGAGGTATCATTGACAAGTATGTTTTCCCAAACAGTTGCTTCTCTTTGTATCTTGATACTGTTTTCCTTAGCCATGCAGAAGCTTTTAAGTTTGATGAGATCCCATTTGTTTATTCTTTCCTTTATATCGTTTACTCTAGGAGATGTATCAGTAAAAATCTTGCTGCGTGGAATATCTGAGATTATCCTGCCAATACTCTCCTCTAGGGCTTTAATGGTTTCCTGGCTTATATTTAAGTCTTTTATCCACCTTGAATTAATTTTGGTGTATGGTGTAAGTTGGTGCTCAAGTTTCATTTTTTCGCATGTAGCTGTCTAGTTCTCCCAACACCATTTGTTGAAGAGGCTATCTTTACTCCATTTTATGTTACTGCCCCCTTTGTCAAATATTAATTGACTGTAGAGATTTGGGTTCATTTCCGGGCTCTCTGTTCTATTCCATTGGTCTGTGTGCCTGTTTTTATGCCAGTACCAGGCTGTTTTGATTACAGTGGCCCTGTAATACAGCTTGATATCAGGTAAAGTAATCCCTCCTACTTTGTTCTTCTTTCTCAAAATTGCAGCTGCTATTCAGGTTCTTTTATGGTTCCATATAAATTTTTGAAGTGTTTGTTCTATGTCTGTGAAATATGCCATTAGCACTTTAATAGGTATTGCATTAAATCTTTAAATTGCTTTGGGTAGTATGGACATTTTGATGATGTTAATTCTTCCAATCCATGAACACAGTATATGTTTCCATTTATTTGTGTCTTCCTTGATTTCTTTCTTCAGTGGTGTGTAGTTTTCTGTATACAGGTCTTTTACCTCCTTGGTTGGGTTTATTCCCAGATATTTTATTTTTGTTTTTGCTATATCGAATGGGATTTTTTTTCCTGATTTCTGCTTCTGCTGTTTCATTGTTGGTATACAAAAATTCCTTTGATTTCTGAATGTTGACTTTGTATCCCGCTGTTTTGCCAAATTTATTTATTAGTTTGAGCAGTTTTTTGGTAGAAGCTATAGGATTTTCCATGTACACTATCATGTCATCTGCAAACAATGACAGTTTTGTTTCCTCCTTTCTGATTTGGATGTCTTTTATTTCCTTTTCTTGTCTGATCTCTGTGGCTAGAACTTCCAATACTATATTGAATCGAAGTGGTGAAAGTGGACAACCTTGTCTTGTTCCTGATCTTAGTGGAAAAGCTTTTAGTTTTTGCCCATTGAGTATGATGTTGGCTGTAGGTCTTTCACATATGGCCTTTATTATATTGAGGAATGCTCCCTCCATTCCCATTTTGCTGACTACCTTTATCATAAATGGATGTTATACCTTATCAAAAGCTTTTTCCATATCTATTGATATGACCATGTGGTGTTTGCTTTTGTTTATGTGGTGTATTACATTTACTGATTTACGAATATTGAACCATCCTTGCATCCCTGGGATGAATCCCACTTGGTCATGGTGTATGATCTTTTTGATGTATTGTTGGATGCAATTTGCCAATATTTTAGTGAGGATTTTAGTGTCCGTGTTCATCAGCGATATTGGCCTGAAGTTGTCTTTCTTTGTTGTGTCTCTATCTTGCTTTGGAATTAGGATGATGCTGGCTTGCAAAATAATTTCTAATCAACACTTTTAGCTTTCTGAAATTATAACCTAAATTCAAATGCCATAACAGTAAATTACATATTTTTTTTATATTTATCTTCTTTAGTTTTCTCTTCTGCCTTACATAAATAGTAGTATAAAACCCAAATATGACATATAGATATAAAAAGAATTTAGTTGAATACTCTTAAATATAAGTTTCAATCATGTAAATCTGTCTTCATTTTAATGATAATTTAATTAAATCCCTGAGAGATTAAATCACATTCCTAACAGAAGAGCTACTAAAGTGTGGGCACTGTTCATTTATACTCTCCTACAATTATTTCTAAGCCAATGACAAAAATTTAAAATAACCAAGCAAAATGCATGGCTAAAACATCTCCAGATTTTTAAGCCCAAATGTTTTGTACCCTTGTGGTATTTTAATTTGAAGGAGCTTCTGGTCTGCCCTATAAAATCACTATAGCTTTAGCTGTGAGGCTTGAGGCCCTGCGTGTTTTTGAACAAATAGAGTCCTCAGGTTTGCAGTGTCGGTCAACTGCCTTTTCCACTGGAAAGAAGGTGCAGAGAATAGAGCTTAGGTTGGCTGAGATCATGTCTCCTGAAGTGCATACTGAAGAACAATCGTGGGCTTCATTGAGTCAGGTTTTTGTCCTTTAGTGATAGTTCTGAATGGTCAGTGGAAAAGCCAGAACATACTGCAAATGAATTTAGTCTCTGGTCTTTATATGAAAAGGCACTGATATCCACATCAAAAAGCAGGTGAAATTTCAGGAATCTCATGGAAAACTCACATGAAGAGTTTCTCAGATTTCTGAGTTGACTTTTTCCCTTCTCATCCAAGTTTGCTATTGCAGGGAGAGAGAATTAGGTGTACAGATAGATGCGTTGAATGTGGAATTCTTGCCCTCCCTAGAAAATTTTGTGAATAATTCTTGGCATCCTAGTCTCTTCACTAGGGTTCCATTGTTCCTTTTTTTACCACTTTCTTTCTCTTTTCCAGCTCACTATATTAATGCAGCCTTCATTTAATGAATCACATTTCGGTCACGTAAGCTTTTAAAACTCTTTTATTTTCATTCCTAGGGGAGGATAGCATCAGCAAAGCTTGTTTGATTGTTAGTATGGAAACTGTCTTGCTCCTGTGCTTGGTTTCTCAAGGAAAAAATCTGCTTGCCCATCTGACCTCATTTACTTTCTCTCACATTGACCTTTCTGTTACCACTCTATCACTTCTATCATTAGCAGTGAATCTACAGGGTTTGGAAGGCCGTGCCTACTATGTTTTGGACTCTGAGTTACTTAGACTGGTCCCTATACATCCATAAAATCTCACTCCTTAAATAAATGTAAGGCATTATTAGCCCTAGATTATAGATAAAGTAAATGACTCTCATAGATTTTAAATAGTTTTATTAAGTATATATACTGGAAGAAAGACAAACTGAACATCACATTTAGTGTTGTTTCTGTCACATTAGAAGGAATAAAACTACCCTCTCGTGTCTGTACCCACATCTGGATATCCTTCCAAAAATTATTTGGAAAGGACCCAACAAAACAAAAATCCCAAGAAATATTACAACAACGAAACATAAACTGCATTTTTTTCTTCTCCTTTTTCCCTAAATATCTATCCTCTGGAAGATTTCAGACCATACCTGGGAGTCAAGCATTAAACTGAGCACCTACAATAGAAAACATATATGAATGGGTTGAAGAAACCAGAGGAAATACTCACAAGTGAGATTCTTGGAGATAGGAAAATATTTTTACATTTATGTTCCATGTTTGGAAAAGAGAAAGACAACTGAAGAAGCAGTATAAGGGCTTAACCAGGGTATATGTCATTACTCAACTTTTAAGCAAGATTTTAAAAATCTGTTGACAACGCAGTGCAAAACTGCCCACTTATTTATTAGAATATATTACCTGTATACAGAAAAAGACCATAATCTAAAGATATGATGTTTTCAAATGTATTTATATTTCTTACATAACCCAGGGGGATTATGAAATAGCTATCTTGATGTCCTTTATGAAATAAAGATTGTCTAGCATCAAATGAAACCTGCATGTAAAAAAAAAAGACATTCTTCCAAATTAGAGTCACTCAGTGTGGGCTCCCTGTATCTCATCATTCTTAATATTGGTATATATTGCTAATGAGGAAAATTGACATTTGATTTTCTAATTTGAGCTCATATTTTGCTCATGAATACCATAAAATATTTTCCCCTTCTTTATTGTTGACCATACATGAATATTGTATATTCATGAAATTTTTAATAAAACTTAACTTTAAAATGTACCACAAAAGAGAAACAGCTGGAAATGCCAAGGTTTGCACTGACTAATGTAATGGTAGTCTATAATCACAGACTCCAATCTACCCCCAAACAAATTACACTGTGACAAAAACTGTCTGTGAAAGAAAAGTCAAAGATGAATATAATATTGGAATCAGCTTCAGCAGAGTGATCCAACAGAACAGTCGCTAAAGATGAAAATGGGACCCAACAACAAGGCAAGATACGATTCCTGGATCCAGAGTGCAGAGGTTTATTGCAAATGCTGAGCTGGGATCCTGGCCTGGAAAGGGGGGATGTCCAGAGGAAGCCACACTGGGATTGGAAAGCAGACTTTTGCCCATAAAGGTTAGTGATGTTGAAACCTCAAAAACCTCAGAGGTTCAAATTGGGTAAGTCAGTATTTCAGAGTGGCAGGGTGGGGTGACCAGCGTGGTTCTGCTGAGTAGCGGAGAACTCGGCATACTGGAGCGAGGCCTCTGGGGTTCTGTTCCCAGCCCTGGCTCTCACTCTCCCAATAAATCAGTGTTAGCCACTTAATGTTCTCTGTCCCAGTTTTCTTCTAAGTATAATCAGATGAATACATTTACCACATAGTGAATTTACTAGGATGTTACCAGTTAGTGTTTTAAAATAGAAGAGAATAAAATAGAACAGAACAGAAATTATAGAGCTATAAGAGATTTTACAGATCCACTAATCTAATCCTTTCAACACTATGACTTAGAGGAGACATACCCCAAATCACACATCTAGTTAGTGCTTTGAGAGCTTTCCTTTTCAACTTAGAACTATAGACTAGAATGTATACCTTGAATGTTTTATTATGGCTGGGGCTGGACAAATCAGTATTGCTTCGTGGAAAATTAAAAATTATGATGTAGATAGATATATACAAAGCATAATGAAAAATATTATAAAACTATATCTATAATATGAACCTGTTTTTATTAAAATTAAATATATTGTGTACACCTCAAATTCAGGAGACACTTTTCCTTCCTTAGTTGATGAGATCACTCGGTCACCTTCAGAATGGCTAATCACTTCCTCCTGAGAACATTCTGTTATTTTAGCTTCTAAACCTTATAAGGTTCTAATTTTCCTTTTTCTGGCTATTTCTTCTTAGTCTTATAGGATGGCTTATCTTCCTTTTTCAAACTGTAAAAATCTCACAAAGGATCTGTCCTCACCTGTCCTGTCCCCTCCACATCCTTGAACTAGAACAGTGTCATCCATTCCACTCCGTTGGCTTCAATGACCACCTGTATTATAACAGATTCCACCTCTATACCATCAACCCACACCTTCATCTTAGGTTCCAGGCCATTTATGCAACTGTCTACTTCACATCGATATTTAGATGTTGCACAAGCACCTCAAATTCAACACATATTCAAAACCAGCTCATGATCGTCCTCTCCCTCAAACAGTACTTACTCTTTATTGAATTTCACTCAATGCCTTCTACACAGATAATTAAGGCAAAACCTGATTTTTCACCTTAGATGCCTTCCATCCCCTTTCCTCCCAAACTAGTTTCACCAGTTAATGTTATCTCCAAGACAGATCTCAATTTCATACATCTCTTTCCATTTTTAGTGCCCATACATTAAACTAAGCTATTACTATTTTTTACATGTAATAGACTCTAATATGGCTTTCTTTATCTACTCTTACTTTCCTCCCATACATTTTGCACATTGCTGTCAGCAAGATCTTTTAAAAACTAATATTTAGTTATTTCTCTTTTCTACTAAATATCTCTGGAGAGCTTTTCATTGTTTGTGGGACAAAGACCAAAATCCTTAATACCACCTGCAAGACCTTGCCTTGTTGGTTTCTTACTTACTTTTCTAGTCCCAGTCAATGATAGTCAACTTTATAAAGCTAGAATAGGGGACAAGAATTATTATTCCTGTTTTGCAACTGAGGAAAATGATACTCTTAAAATTTAAATGTTTTCTCATTGTTAAATGCTTAGAATTTAGTAGAACCAAGACTATGACCTAACCAGGTTGGTTCCTTTCCTCTTTGTCAGAATACAATCTCATCCCCACAGATTCAAATATATTGAAAATTATACTCAAGTGACAAAAGAGGATAGTATTAAAATCAAACAAGTATTGCACATTAAAAATATGTTTCCAGAAATATGACAAAGGTTCACTAAAACAAAACACAAATTATGGTTTTTAATGCCAAATATAATTTTAGTAATAATAACCAAGTATATTGAGCACTTAGTAAGAGTGCTTTACTCTCATTAATCCATTTGCTCCCCAAAAGAACTAAATGAAGCCTGTTATATTATTATCCCTACTTGAGAAATTTCTAACCTGATGCATGGAGAAAGAAAGTATTCGTTTAAAATTGCATATGAAGAAAGTAGAGAAGCCAAGGTTTGAAACCAGGCTATCTACTCCCGAACTTATTTTTTCCTGAAACTCCCTTAAAGTATTAATATTACTTGTCCTCTCAATTTAAAAACTGACTAAAGATGGGTAGGAAGATTCACACAGTAGAATAAAATCCAAGCCCTTTTCCTCCGTTTTCCAGATGAATCACCACCGTATCACCTCCCCCTGACACACTATGCAGACATCGGGCACAAAGCGGTACTGACGAGTCCCGGAACCTCTTCTTGTGTGTCTCACTCTGTGTGCACGTGATCACATTCTGCATTACATATTACTGCATCGTTTTTTCCTCCGCATTACTTTTATTAGCCTTCAACATAGATAGCACATTAAAAGAGGCACTAAATGAATGGATATTAAATTGAACTGGTTGTCAAAAGATAATGGAATTCTATGCAGCAGAAAGAAAGAAGGAGCTCCTACCCTTTCCAACAGCATGGATGGAACTGGAAAGCATTATGCTGAGTGAAATAAGGCAGGGGGTGAAAGACAAATACCATATGATCTCACCTTTAACAGGAACCTAAACAACAAAACAAACAAACAAGCAAAATATAACCAAAGACACTGAAATAGAGAATAGGCTGACAGTGATCAGAGGGGAGAAGGGAGGGATTTTCAGGGGAAGAGGGGAAGGATTTACAGGAACTAGTATAAAAGACACATGGACAACAACTAAGGGGGGTGGAAATGGGAGGGAAGTGAGGAGCACTCGGGGGGTGGTCTGGGATGAGAGTAAAAGAAAACTGTACTTGAACAACAATTAAATAAGTCTTTTAAAAAAGAAAAAAGGATAATAGATCTAGATTTCTTTGGTCATAGATATTGACATCCAGAAATAAACAGCTTTTGAAAAGCCCCAACCCCACTTAAGCTTCAACCATAAAAGTTGATTGAAACAATGATCTGGATCTCCATCAGTTGGAAGAAAACTAAAAAAAAATATTAAATAAAGATATGAATGTTAAAAACCAATATATGTTTTGTAGCATACTCAGAAAAAAACAAAATGCAACTGATAATCAAAGTTAATGTGAATTCTATGTTGCAGAAAGGAAGAAGGAGCTCCTACCTTTTGCAACATCAAAAGGAACTGGAGAGCATTAGCTTGAGCTAAATAAGCCAGGCGGTGAAAGACAAATACCATATGATCTCACCTTTAACAGGAATCTAAACAACAAAACAAACAAGCAAGCAAAATATGGCCAATGACACTCAAATACGGAACAGGCTGACAGGGTCCAGAGAGGAGAGGGGAGAGAATCATAGGGGAAAAGGGGAGGAACTCACATGAATGAGTATAAAGGACACATGGACAATAATTAAGGTGGGGGTGGAAATGGGAGGGAGGTGGGGAGCACTGGGCGGAGGGTAGGGCAGGGAATATAAAACAGAAAACTGTACTTGAATAAGAATTAAATTAAAAAATAAATAAAAAAATTTAAAAGGGGGGAGAAAAGACAAATACCATATGATCTCACCTATAAGTTGAACTTAATTAATAAAACAAACTGGCAAGCAAAATATAGCCAGAGACATTGAAATTGACAACAAACTGACAGTAACTGGAGGGGAGGGAAGAGGGAAATAATGTGGGAAAGAAGGGAAAGGGATGTAATGAACATGCATGAGGGACCCACAGACGGAGCCAAGAGGGGGTGGGATTGAGGGTGGGAGGTGGGCATGGGAAGGGCAGGGGAAAGTGGTGGTGGAAAAATGGAGACAACTCTATTCAAACGTCAATAAAAAGGTAAATAAAAAAAGAAATGATAAACATAAATGAGGCCGATCAGTCTTGAAAAAAAGAGTTAATGTGTTTGCATGCAAAACTGATATCTAAAATCTATACATAAAAGTGAAGTTAAAACTATCATGCTAGACTAACTCATGATATATACAATATTTTCTAGTATATTTTTCTAACTTAAAGGAGCTATAGCCCTGGCTGGTGTGGCTCAGTGGATTGAGTACTGGCCTGTGAACCAAAGGGTAGCTGATTTGATTCCCAGTCAGGGCACATGCCTGGGTTGTAGCCCAGGCCCCCAGTGAGACAGGCAGGCAAGAGGCAACCACACATTGATATCTCTCTCTCTCCCTTTTCCTCTCCCTTCCCATCTCTCTAAAAACAAATAAATAAAATCTTAAAAAAATAAAGGAGCTACAAACAATTGTCTTTGGATCTTACTGGTGTTTTTTCCCATTTGGGATTTTAGAAGGAAAAGAAGCTTGTATTTGAATATTCAATATATAACACTGTATTTGGCATCTAGTTCAATTGACAAGTTTGATTTTTGAGCTCTTTCTGCAGTAAGAGACTTTCTTAGTATAGCAGCCAGACACTTAGTCCCACACAGCATTTTAGGAGCTCTGTGGAGGCTGAGAGAATGTCTTATGAATAAGCAGGGTGTGGTTGGAAGAGCCCTGGGCAAGGAATAAAGATATTTGCCTTCTATGCTCAGTCATTCAACATCTTAGGGCAAATGCCCTGCAGTTGTTAATTGGGAGATTTGTAATATGTGACTTCAAAGGTTTGTTCTTCCTGTCTTAAGTTCTATGATTCTAGGTGAAGTGGAAAAATACTATAGAGCTAAATCCTTTGTGTCTCATCTCTACCATTGTTTGACTGGGAATATAGGAAATTCAATGAAACTAAAATTCCAGTTGAAAAGCCAGGATGCTAATAAAACTTTGATACTGGTCATTTCATTACAATGTGCAATTGTAACTTGTGTTCTCAGCACATCAGCAGTTTATCCAGAAATCTGAAAGCACACGAACATACAGGGGTCTGTAGCATTAATAAGGACATATATTCAAACTATGAAGTATGCAAAGACAAGCTTTTACTTATTTTTTAGAACTGTGAAGGATCAGAAAGGGAGTTCTGAATTCCTCAACAGAGGCTCTGAGGGGGAAATGGTTTCAGTCAAATCCTTTGGGGAAAAAAACAAAGTTTGCTTTCCCTCAGGGGGACCCTATGACAGCCGAGTCCTAAAGATGACTTCAGTCCAGAGTCCAGTATTTGTGACCTGAGAAAGCCAAGAAAGGGTCCTTTACTCAAAGCTGCAAGGAGAAGGAAAATAAAAAACCCAAAGTCAAGCACGACCATCCAGCTGGCACATGTGCCTGGGCCGCAATTGGCTTTGGCAAGCCTTCATCCTCGAGGTCTCCAATGGCTCTGAGGCACTCACCGCAAGAAAATCATGGGTTTTACAATACCAGAATTAAAGAACACATTGATGTAATTTTGGTGCCGGAGCATTTAGAGAAATGTGTTTGTCTTTGAAGGCTGGCTAACCTTGGGAATGCTTCAGACCTGTAATGGGACTATTAGCCTGGGAGTCTGTTCTACTGTCCCTGAAGGGATTTGCACTATTAACATCCCCGAAGTACCGTCTTGAGCCTTCGCCCTTCCCACTGACCTAGGCCCAGGAGGAGTGATGCGTGCCCAAACTGCTTTCCAAAGTCAGAAGTATCTTTATGCATTTGAACCAGTCACCTAGAGTCTTAGAATAACCAGAAAATAAAACTGCTTCTTGAGTTTACTTGGAAAACTTTCTCTCAAGTGATTATATCATCTCTGCTTGATTGACCCGTAAGTTCTTCCATGTAACAGAGTCAAATGCATCTCTCTCAGTTCCAGTCATCCACTCTTGTTCTCCTAGGGCCACAGCATAGATTAATCCATTCTCTTTGGCATATACGTCCTCTCCCAATCTCTTTTTTCTTCAGACCAAGTATTTCAATTATTTTTTCTAACAGCATAGTTTCAAATACTTCACCATCTTAATCATTTGGTTTTTGTTTTTGTCCAGCTTACTTTTTGTCTTTTCAAAGCACTTACTGTAA
This sequence comes from Sturnira hondurensis, assembly GCF_014824575.4. Lineage (NCBI taxonomy): Eukaryota > Metazoa > Chordata > Mammalia > Chiroptera > Phyllostomidae > Sturnira > Sturnira hondurensis. The sequence continues at coordinate 3,576,170 of NW_028073027.1, forward strand.
TTTAAAAAGAAACATTTTATCTAGGTAGCATTGAAATACTCCTATAAATAAAGCAAAATTTTGATGCCCTGTAAAGTGAGTTTTCTTATATAACTCTGGCTCATTTCTAGGGTTTAGGAAGAATTTCCAGATAAAAGGATATCACTCATCTAAACTTATCATACAGTCTTCTCCCCAGTTATCATATCTCATTGAACAAATTAACTCTTAAAAATGTAAAAACTATGTGATACTTCATTATGTTGTGAAAAGCATTTATCAGATAAATTATAATAGTTCAATCTACAATTTGTACCTTAGTACTCTAAGTACAAACTTAATATTTGATTAGAGAGGAATAGAGATACCAGCAGGTCTCTTTAGAGATGAAGAGCCAGAGCCTCAGAGGATTAAGTGATTTTTTGCTCAAGAACTTGCTGACAACCTCAGATCACTGGGGCAACCAGAATTCATTCTCTAATCCAAACTTCTTTCTCACTGACACTTTATGTCGTCTGCCATTAATTTCAATTAGATGCAAATATTGCCTTAGTTTATTAAATGGCTTGCTTTATATCCCATGCAGAGAATAGGACATAATAAACCATAAAACACATTTTGTCTTTTATTAACAAATGTGACAATACCATGTAAGTAAAATGTTACAAAAAGCAGCATGTAAGCCATTAGCTTATGGGCAGGATCCTATTATAAGAAATAACATATATAGCCATAACACATATAGAAAATGTCAATTCATGCTCATGTCAGGAGAATTTGCCTTTGAAAGGGCACTTTGATGATGATTTCTAGGTGCTGGATTATATTTCTAGATGCTAGTTACCAAGTTTAGAACTAGTTTACCAGGTACTACTCATGCTCCTTATTGCACACTAGGGACTCCTGTTTTAACTAGACTGCACAATTAACAACTCAAAGCTTAGTGGTTAATAAACGATTAAATAATAATCATTTGTTTCCTCTGCTGGTCAGAAATTTGGCCATCCTTGCAGAGTATAGCTTATCTCTTCCACATGGTGACAGGTCCTTCTTCAGTTTCATTCAGCTAGGCTGTTAGCTCAACCTAGCTGTTAGCTAGGCTGTTAGCTCAGTTGGGATGTTCAAGATTGTCTCACTCACATGTTTGGCTCCTCAACGGGGATGGCTTGGATACCTGGGGGTGGCTGGGTGACTGGGCCCCTCTTCTGACAGTGTCAGCAGGACTCTCATGTATATCTGAGGCCTCAGTTCTTCCCCGTTTGGCCTCTCTCTCAATTCACACATGCAACTTTGACATCTTGCGTCTGTGTTCCCCCTGATGAAAAGCAGGAGGAAAGAACTGAAAAGTTGAAAAGACCCAACCACTCTTAAGGCCAGGGCTCAAGAATCTTAAAGGGTCAATTCCACTGAAATCTGGTTAATGCAAATGGCAAGTCCAACCCAGATTCAATGAGTACGGAAATAGAATCTAGCTTTCAGTGGGGTTACAGTTTATGTGAACAGGGATGGAAACTCTGTACAGCAAGTAATTTATGTACTGCTTTCTGTGAATTTGCCACCAAGATCAAAATATTTTTTTTAAAAAACCTCACCCACTTATATCAAAACAAATATAAATATACACACACAAAAAATATAGACAAAGATACAGGACTAGGGTATTAGATGCACTGTGTCTCTTTTTTCATTACTAAGAGTAGTTTCAAATCAAATTGTAATTTTCACATTACTAAAAGCAGCACTTTATCTCTTTGCTGGAAGAATGTTCAATGATAAATTACCACTATGACTGCAATTACTTCTTAGAATGAATTAGTGTTTTATTAATTTCAATAGGATCTTAGTACATTTATAACTATGGAATATATATATGCCATCATATCATTTGTTCACTTTATTAGCAATTCTTCAACTGTATAGATCCTGGCAACCTTGAGATAAGAGTTCAGGTCATCAAGGTTGAAAGATATTCCAGAGAAATGAAAGCACAGATATGTAGTTGTGCACTCATTACGTAATGCCAAAGGTTACTCCTACCAAGGAACTTCGGATTAGAAATTTAATCTCTATTAATATTGCCATTTAATTTTATTCAATTAAGAGTTGCTATGAACCCTTACTAGACACTTAAGATGAAATTGGGATCTGGGTGCATCTTTAAAGACTATGAAAAATTTTCCATATATAAAACTTTAATTCTTCTCAGTTTAACAGAATTGTTTCAACACACATGTATGACCTAAAAGGTTTGAGGCAACACAGACACGAGTTTTAGAACCATTAAGATGAAAGATATTTCATGAACATTTTACTACATAATTATATCATACTCTATTTTTTGATTTTCAATGTTATCTTATTACATCATGCAGCCATATCATCTTATTTAATTAGTATTGAAAATCATATTGTTTATAATAAGAGTATGAAAATACTACTTTAGTGAACATACTTATTTTAAAAAGCTTTGTATATATTCATGTCACATCCATTCTTTTATACCTAGGTGACAGAAAAAAACTATCTCAAAAGCTTTGACTTATACAGCCATATTACTCTACAAAATGTTAATTTCACTTCTAACAATGTTTGCCCATATCCTTAAGCCTTTGTCAACACTGCGTATTGTCATTAATTCTCAGTCATTTCTAATTTATTAAATATAAAATAGTTTCTTACACTTTTTAATTTTATTTACTAATAATATTTATTTTCTTGTATTTCCAAGGCACACAATAACATTTTCTGAAAGTAGGCATTTAATCACCTCATACATATGTGTATACTACAGATATATTTATACACATATACACTCATACAAAAGATCAAACTTTTAGCTGTAGTTACTTTGGGTCCTTTTTGGTAAATTATGGATGATTAAAAATTTTATCCTTTTCTATATTTTCAAATTTTTCCTATGATTAAGATGAACATGTAAAATTATACACTAGAATATTGCTGTTTTTAGAGTTTATTCTTTAAGATTATATTATAATAAAATTCTTTTAGTACCTCACCAAAACAAATCTCAATAGAACAGGACCCAAGTGGGATGTGTCTATACTTACTATCAGCTGGACTTGGTAGGCAGAATACAATGTGACCTTTGTCAGAAGGAAAGTAGAAGTTTAGATCTTTATGACAATCATTAATTCTGCATCCCCACTTTAAAAGTATACACCCAGAATATTGAGCTTGCTAATCATTTCTAAATAAACACAGTTAAGGCAAAGAAGATATTTCATTGTGACACTCCAGAACTATAGCAGTGGTGAGCTGATTCCTTTTCTTTTCCTTCTGTTGTTTAGGTTCCTTATCAAATTTCCTTCTCAGCTGGGCTCTGGTATCTGCATCCTATAATCAGCTCTGCACCATCCTTCAGCTGCCCACTTTCCTTGGCAACTCGCAAACTGTTTCCACACTTTCTCAGGAAAACTTTTTGAATTTCAGTCACAATTTTATCTTTGAAGCTTTGATCTTCACCCACCCTTGGCTGTGCTCTTTACTTCCTCTAATTACCTACAAATGAATCTTTCATCATGTAGCATTTTTGTATTAGAATATATATCACATTTAGTATTTGTATCTATTTCTTATCATCCCTACTAAATGGTGAGATTTTCATAATAGTAAGGGTACCAAAGATGCTTTAATCATCGCCCTGATTCATCATGCCCAGCTGCACTTTGCACTTAGAAGTTACTGAGCATGCATTCAGCTGAATAGATGGATAAATGATGTGTATACGTATCAAAGATTAGATGATCCATCCTAAACTAATAAGTTTCTTGATCAATCACAATTTATTTTTAGTAAACTAGGATGGTTAAAGGAAGGTAATTAATAAGATTAGTTTTAGGGGCAGCAGTGGTATAAGGTACATCCTGATTTAGGAAAGAAAAATCATGGTTTCATTTTTCTCTGAGTCTTGGAAATTCACCTACCCTCTCCAGATCTCAGTTTCCATAACTACAAAAACAAAGCAATCAACATGCCAGTCTTCATGACCTCTTGCCTTAGGGGAATTCTTAAATTACATTCTTAGGTTTCGTTCAGTCTTGACCTAAAATGAACCTGAACTTATGGATCACCTCTGGAGTCAAATGAGCTTTAAAACCAGGAGATGAAAATTGTATTTAAAGAGATCTTAATTGCTCTTTCCAGGATCTGTACATGTGAGCCTATATAAGAACGAAATTATATTCTATATCAGTTGAATACAACTTAACTTCTTTGAACCAATCTCCTTACATTCACTCTACTGATGAAAATCTTTTTGTCAATAATACTTTGTTAAAACAAAAATTGCAATAGTATTCTGTACTGTTAAACACTGAATTCTAAGAAGTGCACAAAATAAATGTGTATAAATTATATTCATTTTCTAATAAAACTACATTGTAGTTTCTGAGATTCCTAATAGTCAATATATTGACTATTATTTTTATTCCTAATAGTCAATATATTGAAGTTAAAGTTTCTTTGATAGCCAGCCTCTCTGTTCAACACGTCTTTTAAAACAAAGAGGCAAATATATTATATGTCTTCCCTTGGAGTGATTTTTAAGGTAATTTTTTAAGTTACTGGCAAATAACTCCTGATTAAACTTTTTAGAGTTGAATGTTGATATTTATGATCTCTTTAAAATGGAAGACATTGGACCATCTGTTAGAATTCCAACCCAATTTCTTCTATAGTACCACAATAAAAGCTCCCATAGGCAGAGTTTAGGCAATATCTACAGGAATAAATAAAAAATGGCATCTAAAATAAACAGCATACTTAATAATATAGTTAATTTACAATCTGGAGATGTTCCTGTCTCATTATGGACCAGTGACAAGTAGTTCATGGCTTCGGTTGGAGCCCCAGTCTTGAAGCAGCATTGCTTTAGAGGGCCTTTTCCAGCCATGCACTTCCCACAGGCCGTGAGCAACCCAGGACACATGCCTAACTAGAACCACACCCCAAAGTCTACTAGGAGTGTCCAAACTTTTGGCATCTCTGGATCACACTAGAAATAGAGTTGTCTTGGGCCACATGTTAAATACACAAAATACACTTTTTGTTAAACACAAAAAGTGATGAGCAGAAGAGGTTTTAAGTAAATTTACAACTTTGTGTTGGGCCACATTCATAACCATTCTAGGTTGCATGTGGCCTGCAAGCTGTGGGTTGAATACACCCATAAGTAGACCTTAGTCTTGGCAAACAAGAACTTGGAATATTTTGCCCAAATTACCTAAGCTTACTTGGGCCTCCTCCCACAATCCATTCTCACAAAGATCAACCATACCAGTGGGTGCCTTTTTATATATAAAAAGAGTCTGGTTTATAAAAAATTATATAAAGAGAATATGGTAATGTGGGCTCGAGTGTCCACATTGAATATAGCCCCCCAAAAAACAGCTTAATGGGATTAGGAGTGGGAATAGAAGAGAGTGGTCCCCTGTTGAGGGACAGGGTCCAGTTCTCCATGCATTGCCACCTTTCCAAAAGTTAGATAATTCTAAGCTTCTGCCTGGTCTTCTAGTTCATTGAAGGAGAATATTTCTCTATATGGTATGTGACCTCCATTTGTACTATGTCCCCGGGCCCTTCAGGTGTTAAAGAAAGCTTCCTTTCAAACTATAGGTATCACTAAAAAAAATCAAATAACTTTTTACAACATTCAGCTTTTAAAAAACATTCAATCATCACTCTTCTAATAATGTATGCTTACATTTTTGAAGTTGTTAAAATGCAGAAAATTGTATAGGACTAGGTTTTTTTATATGCCTTCATTTCCTTAAAGAAAACCCTCTTTATCTCTTGCTGTTCTATTTCCCAGAAGTTTCTTTTCCTCCGCCATTTCCTAGTGAATTGTATGCATCCTTCAAATACCTTTCCACCAGTGCCGACCTTCTCCTCACCTCTCATACCTCTTTCTGTCCCAGCATAGTGTAAAATCTCTCATCCCCAGAGTTGGTCACATTTCCCAGAATTCTGATGCTTCCTTTAGTTTATTTCTATATTTTAGAGGACACCATTTTAAAGTTCTGTTCCTCAATAACATTCTTTTCAACTTTACTATTTTCTTTCATCTCAATTTTGTGTATGCGTATATGAGTATGTTCACATATTTATGTACATATAATATATATTCAGATATTTTATGTATGGAATCTATCTTTCTATTAATTTTTCTCCTTAGTTGGAAGATTTTTTAGGGCAGTGGCTATATCTAATTATTCTATATTTTCATAGCACCTAATATAGTGACTCTTACATAGATACTGAACAAATACTTTGTTTTATTTAAATAAATCAGAGAAAATATATTACATACTATTAAAACACAATTTATTGAAATAATTTATATAGAGAAGGAGCTGCCTAGATATTTAAGACTTTAAATTATATTTTAATAATGAAAGAACACAGAAGATTCTATAAGAAGTAAATTCATTTCTTCTATACTTTCTATAAAGTTGAATGTCAAACTAAAGATAAAAAAAATTGAGCAATAGAGAAGCACTGTCTTAAAATTCTGGAGAGGCTTCAGAATCAGAAAATTAATTTTGATTGGCTTTGTCATTGTTTTTTAGGAATGGACATCTTTATATTAAAATATATGATTTCATTATCTGACAGTTTTCTGCTAGTATAATCTTTTAATATAATCTTTTTATACTTACATTTAGTTTCCCATTTATTTTATATTTTTATTGGTTGATTTAGAGAGCGAGAGGGGAGAAAAGAGAGACGGACTGATTGATTTGTTGTTCCACTTATGCGTGCATTCATTGGTTGCTTCTTGTATGAGTCCTGATCAGAGATCAAACCCACACCCTGGCATACCAGGATGTTGCTCTAACCAATTGAGCTACCCTCCAGGGCATTGTTAGCTTCCAATTTAAACCATTTATTTATTCAGTTTCCATAACCCCCCAGTAACTCTTTAAATATTTTCTGTTCTTGCCTACTTTCAAAATCTTAAATTTGAAAACTAAGTTTGACTTCTGTGCAAATAATCCCCTTTTCTATGTCTATCTAACTAATTGCTAAAAAAAAAACCCGCAACTTTGTCCAACAGCATTATGTATGATTGGATGAACTCTAATACCTAGAAAATGCCATAGCCCACACGATAGTAATGCATTATGACTACCTTCTCTCCAAATTAATGTGAATTAGTGAAAATGAGAGTGAAGGAAACATTACTTTTAGATTAAAAAAATTAAATCCAATTTTCAAATGGCCTTATTGTGCTTGTTTTCAATATCGATAGTTAAATACCCTATAGCTAATGTGAAAACAATTCATGAGAAAATTAAAGCAATAACACAGTAATGCTTAGGTAATTTTATTTATTTAATATTATATAGTCACTTTTTGCCATAAGTATAGGTACATGGTTAGTTATAAATTGGTTTTAAAATGTATGCTACATCTACGGTGTCTTTGAATTTTTATTGTTTTTAAAACTCAGCCTTAAAATATATTATGTATTTATTTAGAAAAATGAATCATTTTTATCATTTAATTTAATTAAATGATAGAAATTTAATTTCTAGTCACTCTAGTCAATTTTCAGGTGATTGCTAAAAATCTCTATGTATCTGAAGTAAAAAATGCTCCCTGAGGGAGGAAGAAACACATTATACACACTCATATTTTCAGTATGTATAGGGCAATCTATTGAAAGGGTGTTTTCATTTCATTATTTTTAAGACTATATATATATATATATATATATAGCCAAGCATAAGTAGTTGTATTCACAGTAAGATGCTGCCCTAGTCATTAAGGGAAGTTTTTAAAATACTGACTATACTGACTATAAATATTTGCCACAAAACTAACATTTATTGTGATGCTACAATAAACCAGACCTAACACTAAATACTGTGCCAGTGTGATACCATATAATCACCAAAGCAACCTATGAGATGGTCACTGCCATTGCCCATGCCATCTGGATCCAGACATGAGGCTTAGAGAGCTATAAATAACCTCGTTATGTTGCTCAGTAATAAATATATTTGCTTACTGATTATAGATACCCTGCCTCACAAGTCTGGTAAACATTTTACTAAAATTAGGGCTAAAAATTATCGTGTAATTGCATCTTAAAATATATGCAATTACATGCCAAATTTAAATTCATAATTAAGCTAATACTAAACACACTGGTATTTGGGTAATTCCAAACACTAAAAAAGTATTTATTTTTTTCTGTTAGTTCATGAAAATTGAATAGATAAATTTCTCATTCAACTTGTACAAAGAACTGTTTGCTATGACAGATACAAAATAATAAAATTCTAGCCCTGGCTGGTGTAGCTCCGTGGATTGAGCACCAGACAGTGAACCAAAGGGTCACTGGTTCAATTCCCAGTCAGGGCACATGTCTGGGTTTCAGGCTGGGTCCCCCATAAGGGGCACAAGAGAAGCAACCACACATTGATGTTTTTCTCCCTCCTCTCCCCTCTCTAAAAATAAAGTAAATAAAATATTTTTAAAATAATAAAATTCTAAGCCAAAGAAACTCCAACATTTATATTTTCTTAACTCCAAATGAGGCAGGGGTACCTTAAATTGTAAGCCATTTACATTGCAATTGTTGTTCAAATATTTGTGGTTTGCTGTTTTTTCTTTCTGAACTCTCAGAAAAACTATTACGTTCATAACAAAAAAGTCTACCCGAGGGCTTAATTGCTTTAGGGCTTTCTATTTTCTGAAAGACATATCTCTTCAGTTTTAGCATCTCCTCTCTGACACTACAAAAGTAAATCAATCAATCTTCCCAAGACCATTTTTGTAATAATCTTACCTCAGTTTAAAATTTTTCCAGAATCAATTACCTAGCTCACATTTGGATTAAATGATAATAAACAAATTTCACTCTTCACTTTATATCACTGAGGTGGTATAAAATAAAATTAGAACAAAAAGTTGCTTTAAAAAGAATTGAGAGTTTAAAATGCTATGTTTTAATAGACTAAGGTTATTTAAATCAGAATTATAATAGATTATTGTAGTAATTCATTTTATACTGTTATAAAGCTATTATAATTTTAGATAGAACTAACATTTTTGTTCTGACATATCAGAAAAGAAAAATCATAAGAGCAAAATGCTATGCATACCAAATGAAAAGCTTCCCATTCTACAACTTCCCTACAATTATTACCAAAGGAATTGAAAGTCATTTATTAAGCATTTACTTACGATAAGCCAAGCTGTGTTCAAGGCACTTAGGTTTTAGTAGCAAGCAGAGCAGATAAAATCCCCTGTCCTTGTCTAGGTCTGTTGGAGAAAATAGACATTCACAAGATAAATATGTAAATCAGATTATATTTTAGAATCATTGAACATAGGGTATATACAGATCTGTCTGGAAAAAGTCCAGCCATTGTTACTATAATGAGAACAGTTTGCATAACACTGACGTAACCTGCCAGCCAAGGAGAGTGGATTGGAATGCACATGTGTGAACAATGATGACTTCACTAATCAGTGGGGGTGGTAGATTCATTGAGTGAGCACGTGTACTCTGTGGCCATTATGTTCAAAATGAGCAAGAAGAACAATGAACCTCCATCAAGTTTCACGTTAAACTTGAACATTTTTCCACAGAAACTAATCAGATGATTCAGAAGTCTTCAGCTATGGGCAACTGGTGACTGGCAGCTTCATCAGGATAATACACCCACTCTTGTATCATGCTTCATGTGAAGTTCTTTGGAGAAATGTCAAATCACCCAAGTGACTCATGTTTGGTGCCCGGAGACTTCTGGCTTTTCCCAAAATGAAAATCACCTTTGAAGGAAAGAGGTTTCAAAGTACCATGAGATTCAGGAAAATACGATGGGGCAGCTGATAGCAATTGGGAGAACTGTGTGAGGTCCCAAGGTGCCTGCTTTGAAGGGGACTGAGGTGTCATTGTTCTATGTACAATGTTTTTTATATCTTGTATTTTCTTCAATAAATGTCTCTATTTTCATATTATATAGCTGGATACCTTCTGGACAGATCTTGTGTAAGTTTAGCTTTAGATGATTCTGACAATGAGTTGTTAGCACAGGTGTCACTTTATACCCCCATCAGAAAATTCCAGTGGCTCCATATTCTTGCCAACAGAGAGTATTGTCTATTTTTTTATTTTTAGCCATTTTCATCAGTGTGGGGTAGTATTTTATTTTTAATTTAATTTTTATTAATATCACTACTATTTGACTACTTCAGTTATTTGGATATCCTGCTGAATAGTGATTACTCAATATTTTTATTGGATGTCTTATTTTTTCCTTACTAAATTATAAAAGTTAATTATATATTCAGAATACAAATTATGTTACACAAGTTACAAGCACCCAACTTTTGCTTCACTCTATTAATGTATTTTTCTTTTTTAAAAATTTTATATATTTATTTTTAGAGGGAAAGGGAGGGAGAAAGAGAAAGAGAGGGAGAGAACTATAAATGTGTGGTTGCCTTTCATGCACCTCCCCTCTCACAGGGGACCTGGCCCACAACCCAAGCATGTGCTCTGACTGGGAATCAAACTAGTGACCCTTTGGTTCATAAGCTGGTGCTCAATCCACTGAGCCACACCAGCCAAGGCTATGAGTGTGTTTTCATGAATAGAAACCCTACAATTTAGTGAAGTCCTGTTTTTCCATTTTTTTTGTTTTATGGTGAAAGCCTTATTGTATCCTAGTTTATTAATCTTTACCTATTCCAGAGTAATGAAGATACCCTCCTGTTTTCCTACAAAATATGTATTGATTTAACTTTCATGTTTATGTCTACAATCCATTTGCAATTGAGAAGTATGAGGTACAGGTCAAAGTTACTTCTAGATACATATCCAATTGACCTAGTTTTGTTTATTGGTGGGGGAGCACCTTGTCTCCATTTCTGTGGCATTTGTGATTTTTGTGTAAAAAAAAAAGAAGAAGAAAAAGCCCTCGCTGGCGTGGTTCAATGGATTGAGTGCCAGCCTGAGAACCAAAGCATTACCAGTTCGATTCCCAGTCAGGGTACATGCCTGGGTTGTGGGCCAGGTCCCAAGTAGGGGGTGCATGAGAGGCAACCATACATGGATGCTTCTCTTCCTCATGTCTCCTTCCCTTCCTCTCTCTCTAAGAATAAATAAATAAAACTTTTGAAAATAAAGAAGGGAAAACTTTCAGCAAGTTTGAACATTGATAGGAAAATCCAGTAGAATGGGGGAAACTGATGATGTGGGAAAAAGAAGACAGGATAAACTGGGGCATGGTACCATATATATAAATTAAAGTATGAATGGGGATGTAACCTTAGCTAAAAGCAGAGACAATTATTATAATACCAATATTAGTAATAATAATTGGTAACATATTATTTACCATGAACAATCAGGTACTTACTGTTCAAAGCACTTCACACATACAGACACACATACATATATATGTGACTATATATATGCCAGTATATATTTTTATGTGTAAATATACAGGGTCCAGTAAAGTAGTGCCTGTTTGAGTATAGTTGGTAGGTTAATAATATGAGTATAATAATTTATAGTTTTAATTTGAACATTTCACCTAAAATGTCATATGATGTGCTTGAGTGTTATGTTGTTATGTTACAAAATTACATGCTTATGCTTTTTTTATAGAAGATTTTGTAATTAAAAGGGATGTTATTTGTGCAGGACCCAGTATATGAACTCATATACATATATTTATATAAAATAACAAATTCTATTTTCCAGTGATACTATGTATGTACTTTAATGCATATGTACAGTGTTGCTAGAAAATGCATCTATAAAAAATTAGTTCACATATTCTATACTAAATTTACTTAAAAACACTGTGAGGTAGATACCGATTTTATAGAAAAAGTATCAGAAGCAGAGTACTTAACTATCTTGGCCAAAAGTGCTAAAGTCAGGCTTTAAATGCAGGTAGACCTACCCAAAATCTGTAAATGTAAACTATTATGCTGTTTCCATTCATAGACAATTTTTCGGTTAGATTAGTTTATAATGAATTTAAAATATTTATTAAGCACATAATTAACAGGCATTTAAAATGTAAATAATAATAACATATATTTTCCATGTTTTGAGACATATCTTACTAACAAAGCTTAAATTAAAAGAAATTACCTAATTTCATATATTAGCTTTCATAAATTTAGCTGCTAAAATTAGTAAGAGAAATAAACTTGATCAATCACTTTGAATTTCCTATGTGATGTATTTAAAGAAGAAGGAGAACATTTCTCTTTCATATGAAAGCTTGGCACTCACAAAAACGTGCCAATAATAGGTTCAGGTTTCAATATTCTATTTTTGGTTGTGTCCTGCTACACTCTTACAAATGCAGATTGAAAACCCCATAGGGTTAATCCAAGCAGTACGATAGTTTCCTCTTCAAACACAAGTAGCTTTGGTGCTACTTTTTTTATCTAATATAATGTTTGGATGGAACACATACATGGTTTTTTTAAATACACATTTTAGGGAAATTGTAGGCCCTAACGTCAGCATAATATTTGTGTGGTTTTGCAACAGTCGAGTCCAAATAAGCTCTTTAGCCCCTAACCTCCAGAAAGTAAACTATAACATGATGTACATCAGACATAAGTTATATTTCTCTGTTGCCCATCAAAATGCTGGCATTTATCAGACAGTTAAGTGAAATTCAGACCGATGCAATCAGAATGAAACTTGAACTTGTGTTCAATGTCACCTAGGTTTTAATCACTTTCCCCAGATTCCCCTACAATTTTTCTGAGGCTTTTCATTTATATGTCTTTTATAAATACATACATCAGTCATTGTATTTCATGATTTAAAAATACTGCCATAGAGATTTGTTAAATAAACCATACATACACCACCAATTTTCAAAGCTAGGAGACACCTTTCCAAGTAGGAGAAAAGCCCAAAGATGAGAATGAACATGTCACAGCAGATCTGGGAAACATGAAGCAATACACTGAACTCATGCAATGGGCAGTTGTTAAAAACTAGTAGGGAAAATAAAAAGCCAAACTTGTGTGAAGTCAGATGATAAGGTCCTGGAAATTAAATTGAGTTGTTTAATTAGTTAATTATAATAATTTAGTGGGTACTTCATGTACATTGCTATGTACTAGTGATTGAAACTGAAACAAGATGTGATACCTGCTCAGAATTTTCAGGGAAAAGATGCGTGAAAACAATGCAGCACAGTACGATGAGAGCTATAAGAGACACGTGTGAAATGCAGTGGGGACCTACAGGACAGGCCTATTCAATCTTCCTGGGAAGAGGGGCGGGGAGGACTTGATGAAACAGGTTTCGATTAGTCTGTGCATGAAGACCAAGTCGGGGTTTGTTGTGCATTGCATGTGGACAAGTCAACAGTTAGAAAAAAGCCAGAAGTATGCATGTTAATTCAGATAGCACACCATAAAATAATGCTTTTCCCCCCACTCCCTTCTCTCTAAATATTAAAATGAAAGGTAAAAAATATTTTGAAAAATTAAATTGAAAAGAGAAACAAGTTTTGTTTTTGACCTGAGCAAAAATTTTCAGAAGGAACTGTGGACTTCAGCCAACGTCTTCTAGGCTCTGGTACTAGACACAGACTGGTGGAGTCGATTTCATCTACTGCAGGGTATGCATGCATGTCAGGTGAACAAGCCATGATTATTATTATATTCTAATATATTTATTATTTTATTTTAGTTTTTACTGTTGACACTATTACAGATGTCCTGTATTTCCCCCCTTGTCCCCCTCCACCCAGAACCTCCCCATCATGTTGTTTTCTGTGTCCATGGGCTATGTATATATGCAAATATGTCCTTTGGCTAATCTCTTCCAGTCCCCTTTGACTCCTTTCCCCTCTGAGATCTGTCAGACTGTTCCATGTTTACCACATCAAATCAGAAGCCAGGGTGGGATGTTCCAACCTGTGAGAGAGCTCTAAAAAGCTGTGACTACTTGTGATTACTTCTTCTGTAGAATTGTATATCTGAGATGGGAAGAGAAAGAGTACAAAGCCATACACACAGGTGAGAGAAAGAATTAAAAGTTTTCTTCGCAGGGGATCAGTGAATAAATAAGTCTTTTCATAGTTTTGTCACAGAAGAGTAGCACCTAGTTTTAAATGTTAGATCTGCTTTTGAATGGGGTGATGAGAATTTAGTACATTTGCAAAACAGCTGTTCTGGAACCAAGGAGTATAGAGATGAAAGAGAAAAATAACAAACAACCATCAAAAATTTCTTATTGAAAATCAGCCTGCAAAAAAATAGGACTAAAGCACAGAAGGGAAATTAACACTGAGAGTTACTCTTTCTCTGAGGTATAGTGTAGAGAACCAGAGGGACTCGACTGAAACAAGACAAATGTTGAGTAAAAGATGTCTGAAATGCATGTACACTCACTCGTGCACTTACACAGGCTCATTTATTCTTTATTTTTATTGTTGACACTATTACAGATGTCGTTTTTTTCACCCCTTTGCTCACCTCCAACCTTCTCCTTCCCCCCTTCCCTCTGGCCATCACAACACTGTTGTCTGTGTCTATGAATTATGCACATACCTGTGTTCTCTGGATAGTCCCTTCACCGACCTCTTCCGGTCCCCTTACTCCCGCTTTTGAAAACTGTCAGTCTCTTCCACGTACCCATGCCTCTGTTTCTATTTTGCTTGTCAGTTTACTTTGTTCATTAGATTCTATACATAAGTGAAATCATGTGGTATTTGTCTTTCTTTGACTGACTTATTTCACTTAGCATAGTAATCTCCAGATCCATCCAGGCTGTCAAAAAAGGTAAGATTTCCTTCTTTTTTATGGTTCCATAGTGTTCCACTGTACACATGCTCTTTTAAAACTCATTGTAAAGTGGCATGAAAATAGGAATATGATGAGCACAAGAAAGAAAAATAAAGCAAGAACCCTGGGAAATATAGGCTCACACAGACAGCCTTTATTCTGAGGATGTCTGCCAAACCTTGGGGAAAACATTTTGATGACTGCACATGAGGTAGGGGCAGAAGATGATGTTCAGGCAACTCCTAGCTGACATCCCTTAGATAAGGCTGGGACCAAAAAAGGGCTACACAGAGAGTCAGCATGAATCAGAAACAAGTGCCTGTCATACACAAGAATAAGAATGTAACTTGCTTAGCTCTGACACAAGGTAAAAGAGGGAAAAAAAAGAAAAAATCTCCCCCTAGAAATATTTTCTAAAAAAATTTTTAACTGAGGACAACTTGCATGTATTAAAGTTCACAAATCTAGATTATACAGATATTCGAATTTTTCATTGAACCGCAATAGAGATGAGAATAAGGAACATTTCCACCACCCCACAAATAAACTCATGTCCCTGCCCAGCAGTAGAGCTCCCACCCCTGGGATAACCCTTACTCTGACTTACAGCATTATAGATTTGTGTCAGTGGTCCTTGAGGTTTATTTAAACAAAATCACACAGCATGTCCTCTGTGTGTCTGACTTGCTTCACTCTGTAATCGGCAGAATAATGGGCCTCCAAAGCTATCATCAGTGACTTCAGCTAAAGACAGGGACAGACTTCTTACCACCCTTTTCAATTGAATTTAAGGCGCTTGCCATGATTAGAAAAAAAAGCCATATGGGGACATTTTTCTTCATGAGGAAGATTCCAGAGGTGGATCATAAACAAAAAAACTATTAATGTATTTCTTTCTGCCCTACCTCTGGGGGTTTACATTGTTCCTCCCATAGGTGCCTGGGTTATTAGTTTACCTCCACTGCCAGAGAATTGGTGTAGTCCACTGCTGTATGTTTAAAAACTTCTTTCGACCATCCCCTGCTCATGCCAGACCTACTGTCTAGAACATTTAAGTTCAAAAGAGACAAAAGCATTTTCATGAAATTCACAGAGACCCATTTTGTCCCCCAGTTTGGCTCTTCAATGCTGCTCAGGGCTATTCAGTGAGCAGCGTGTGCACGCAAGTAGTAATTATCCTTATGATGTCAATTCAACAAAACAATACAGATAGCTGAACCACAATTCAGCTTGAATACAGAGACCACCCCCTTTTTGTCTAGGTAGTCACTGGACAGGTGTAACAAACTATACAGCATGCTTTCTGTTTGGGAGCAGAAAGATGTTACATGCCCAGAATAGAGAGGGTGCAATCCAGAATTTTTTCAAAATAACAAGTGACCAAGAGGTGATTTCTTTCTGAGAAATAGCCATGTTTTGTGACCGAACTGCCTTACTTAATGTGCATAAAACATGAGGAGTTCAGGAACAGGCAGAAATGTTTTTAAGTCTGCCTTTCAGGAGGAGTCTGCTCCTATGCTCAATAATAGCAGGTGTCTGTGAATGGAACATAGGGAGTATGGGAAGATAGATATATCGATTCTCTTGAGTACTGGCCCATTTTCAGTGGCTTTTGCAACAAAAGGCACACATGATCAGATTTGCAAAAGAACCAGAAATCTAAAAGTATGACAATGATGAGTTTCACGGGCCATAATGGTATGGCTAGAATCAGATGATTCAACTGGAACAGCCACAGTCAAAACAGAAAAAGTGGCAAAGGCAGTGAGAACCTGCCCATAGTCCTGAGAGAGTTTCAACAACGCTGTGTGCATCTAGCCTTCCAGAAGCAGCCAAGGGGCACTGCTAGGGCAACGTGGCCTTTCTTACCATGGACCAAAGGGATCAACTTTTAGCAAAACTAATACATCAGACATGAAGTGGCCCTGCACTGAAAATATTTTGTAAAACAAAAGTAGAAAGTATATCTTTGTAAAAAAATATAGAGTGGCCTTTTTAAAAATTTTTCAGTTGTTCAAATACAGTTTTCTGCCTTTTACTCCCATCCCAGCACACACTCCCCAAGCTCTACCCACCTCCCTCCCATTTCCACCCCCCTTTGTTTTTGTTCATGTGTCCTTTATATTTGTTCCTGTAAACCCTTTTCCTTTTCCCCTGAAATTCCCTCCCCTCTCCCCTCTGGTCACTATCAGCCTGTTCTCTATTTCATTGTCTTTGGTTATATTTTGCTTGTTTGTTTTGTTGATTAGATTCCTGTTAAAGGTGAGATCATATGGTATTTGTCTTTCATCACCTGGCTTATTTCACTCAGCATAATGCTCTCCAGTTCCATCCAAGCTGTTGCAAAGGGTAAGGGCTCCTTCTTTCTTTCTGCTGCATAGAATTTCATTATGTAAATGTACCATAGTTTTTTGATCCATTCATTTACTGGTCGGCACCTAGGTTGCTTCCAGCACTTGACTATTGTAAATTGTGCTGCAAATATTTTTTTTATCTCCTTAGTAGGAAGTCAGGGCTTTGGGAAATATTATTAGTTGTAATATGATTCTCTTCTATATAAATTTTCTGAAGTATGCACTGGGGGCAAAAAGCACCTGTTAAAAGAAAAAAAAAAGAAACATGTCAGATTAATTAGAATTAAAAATAAGGAAGACTCATCAGATGATCTAGTCCTTTTTCCCCACAACTGAATTTAGGGCTTTAAGCCCACATTTATTTGCACAGAAATCATAAATTCTACAGAATATTTTGTGACCATTGTCTTCAATCTCACTGAAAAAGTATGAAATATTTATTTTTGACCTAAAAATTACATTGTTCTTGGAGTTTGCTTTTTAGAAGTGGCAAGAGCCAAAACACTGAACAAGAATTTGGAACACATATTTAAAAACATCATCTGAGATGACTGATAAAGGTATTATTTATTACTTTGGACTTAAAAATTAATAAATTATCAAAGTCTCAGTGACAAACTCTTATTAACTAAATGCACAAGGTTGACCAATAGATTAATAAATAGTATAATTTGTGGTAAAGCATTTTGAAAAGTTGTGTCTATTTAAACTCAAGACAAGCTTTTAGACCATGCTGAATTAATTTTAACATGTTCAAGGCATCTGCTTTCTCTGTAGAAAGGGGGGCAGATACCTGTGCCCAAACTCAGCAGGCACACACTTCTATTTCAATCTCTCTTTTGTTCTCCCACCCTTTTTCTGTCCACAGTGTTGTCGCAGCCTCATAAAATTTGCTCCTCTAGATATTGCTCTATTGTGTCACCCCTGGGTCTTAGATTAGTGCATTATTGAATTATCCCTTTACAGTTTTTAATTATACTGACTAAGGATAGGAGACAGATTTTCCTTATTCAATAAATAATTAATGAGTTTAAGCTAGAGAACTCCTTTAGTTTTCTTATCTCCAAAGTCTTGGTGGGAGGGAGCAGCTATCATAGTAGAAGCCCCTGTTCCCTGACAATTAGAACAAAGAATGACGAAGAGTCAGAATGGATCAGAATCACAGGAAATAGAGCCATGATAAATCTTTCCTCATTGTCAGTGCTACTGATAGCTTCCTTTAGCACAATCTTCTCTGCACTTGCCTTTTTGTAATTAAGCAAAATTCTGACAAGTAGATGTCCCTACTTAAAAGAGAATGCACTCACTGGTTGGTCTAGGTATAGGCACAGGTTTTCTGACTCAAAGTCCTGGATTCTTTCTACTGTACCAATAATTCCAAACTTACCAATGCAAAAAGTTCAAAGTGCTTGCTAAGATTTTTCTGTAGATAGAAATAATTATCTATACATATATACATATACATACACATACATATACATATGCTTTTGAGCATTACTTTTCAATGTATTTGGATGCTACTATTATTAATAAAATTAAATTAAATTAATTTAAAGCATTGCTGAGTGTTTAGCAGTGTGTGTAACTGTGTATTTTTAAAAATAATAGAGCCTAAAATATGCTGTTATTCAGTAGTTGAAAAATATTTTAAGTTAAAAAGTTCCTTCTTAAACCCTGGCTGGCATAGCTCAGTGGATTGAGCACAGGCCTGCGAACCAGAGGATCGCGGTTCAATTCCCAGTCAGGGCACATGCCTGGGTTGCAGGCCAGTTCCCTGCAGGCCAACTCCCAGCAGGGGACGCATGAAAGGCAACCATACATTGATGTTTCTCTCCCTCTCTCCTTCCCCTCTAAAGATAAATAAATAAATAAAATCTTTAAAAAAAGTTCCTTCTTACTGGAAAAAAATTTAAGTCATTAACAAATACCATTTTATAGTAGCAGTAACACTGTTTTGCAGTTTTTTAAATTTTTTGATTTATTTTATATTGAACTTATTGGAGTGACATGGGTTAATATAATTATATGGATTTCAGCTGTACAATTCCACAATACATTATCTGTATATTGTACTGTGTGTTGACTGCCCCAAGTCAAGTCTTCTCCCATCACCACTTATTCCCCCTTCACCCTCTTTTACTTTCCCCAACTCTTTCCCTCTGGTAATCACCATACTATTGTCTGTGTCTAGGATATATGTGTGTAGATAAATAGATAGACAGACAGATAGATAGATGTTATGTACATATGTATAATGTATAGACATATACACCTATAGATATATAGCTGGTCTTAATACCTTCACCTTGTTTTGTTTTGCAGTTTTTAGTTGGCTACTTCTTGTACAGTGATGTGTCATCAGGATCCATATGAACCTATCTGCTACTAGTACCCATGAATAACTATTTCCTCTGATCTCGAAACAAAGACACAATGTATCTGAATCATTCCATCTTGAAGTGATTACATTTAAGAAGTGATTTCTAGGATCTAGGATTTTTGTGCAAAAGCGGTAATTATCTTTACTCCCATATCCCAAAGCCCAGAGCATATCACACAGAATAGCTGCTTAAGGACGGATTGACACAAATTTTTAGGGACTTGTTCAAATCTCTATGTACCTTGAAATCCTAAAACCATATATCAGAATATTGTGGTGATTTTCTGGGATCTATTACTAATTCACTATAACATTTTGCCTCTCAACACAGTAGAAATAATAGGAATGAAGGTGATGACAATGTAATAATGATAATAAAATGACTGGCTTTTTTGAACATTTACCATGTGGCAGTCATGGTCATAGCATTTTTATGAGTTTATAAGGTAAGTTTTATGAGCTGTCCTCAGTGGGAGTGAGGTCTGGTGACATATGGAAAGGATTGCTTTGGTTTTCTAAAGCATACCTTGCAGGGAAGTGCAGGCATGTCTCCTCCTGTGGCAACTGGCTGTAGGAGGTGGTATAAAGAAGCAAAATTTTTGGCACGACTATTAAGGATTGTTGAAGGAGGTAGAGACAAAATGGGATACTACTAATAAAAGAAACTCAGTGAGCTAAATCGCAAAAATCAGTTACCTTTAATCTATCTTTGTCCTCAGGGTCACTGAGTGTAAATGTAAATCTATCACATTGCAGCTGCTAGAATATACATACTATCAGGAGGCACTTACTTCCAACACTTTGAAGACGTAGGCATTTCCTGGCTCTGAAGCTAATAGAAGGAAATTAATGTAGCAAGCAGATCAAAGCAGTATTTGACATTTTAATTCTCATCTTAAAGATTTACTCATTGCATATTTTAACAATTTGAAAAGCCATAAAGTGAAAAGTAAAAGTACCACTACTTCAACTTGCTACCCCACTTATTTGAGATTGACACCTATTTGAGATGCTTTTTTCCACGCCAGTTCTATCTGCATATCTACACACACACCTATTGCTGGTGTGTGTGTGTATTTACACATATATACGTCAAAGGTAAACAAACTATGCAGTTTTAAAACTTGCTTTATGTATTGTAAATATGTTTTGGATATTTCCCCGTGTGAGCATTCACAAAGCCATCATTGCTTCGGCTGCTTAAAGCATTGCATGGCAGGGTGACAAATGTCCTCATCCAACTGCTTTTGCACTGAAAGACATTTGTGCTGCTTTCAGGTACTCTTTCTAGTACAATATTGGTACAGTAAACACTTGATACATATAGATTTGTCTGTGAAGGTGTTTATGTGATAAATTCCTAAAAGTAGAATTCCTGAATCAGAACAAATTCATCAATAAATACTATCAAACTTTTAAAATTTTACTGACTAATATAAGTCAAATGTTTTAATTATAGTATTACTGTACTATACCTTTACTTTTAAATTAACTGTTGATGTTGATGGAGTAAATATTAATAAATATTCTTCCACAGTGGAAAACATCCATCTACAATGAGAGAACAATGAATTCAAAGATTCAGATTTGGGAGAATGTTGGCTTAAAAAATGTATTACCATTTCATTATTTATATAAAACAGAAATATATAGATAAATTTGAGATTGTAGAGGCACATCAGATCTTGAAATGCCTTTTAAGCAGCATTACAAAAATCAAACTTTGTATCTGAAATGATAGAAAAGGCAATGAGGCACCCGAGTAGAAAATGGACCAAAAAATTTAACAGACCCTTCACCAAAGAAGATATATAGATGACTAACAAGCAATATAAAAAGATGCTCCACATTACATGTCATCAGAAAAAGTCAAAGTAAAACAGCAATGAAATACTACTGCACATGCCTTAGAATGTCTAAAAGCTGAGACACCGACGACACTGGATGCCCGTGATGACACGTGGTGACAGGAACTCCCCATCATGTGCTATGTAATCATGTGATGATGAAAAATGGGCCAGCCACTTCAGAAGACTTTTTACAAAAGTCTTATTATTTCTTACAAAACTGCCCATACTCTACTGCATGATCCAACAATTTCACTCCTTAGCTTGTCCCTAAAGTAGCTAAAAAGTGTGTCCACATGGAAACCTGCATACAGATGTTCACAGCAACTTTGTTCATAACTGCCAAACTTGAATCAACTGAAATTTCCTTCAGCAGGTGAGTGAGTGAATAAACTGTGGTTTATACAGAGAATAAAATAGTTTTCAGCACTAAAATATCAGCTAGCAAGCCATGAAAATATATGGAGGAAACTTAAATGCATATCAGTATGTGGGAAAAGCTAATGTGAAAGGGCCACATACCTTAAATTCCAACCTTAAGGCATTCCGGAAGAAGGAGACTATGGAGAGGGTAAAACGTTCAGTGGTTGCCAATGGACGGGGCGGGTGAGAGCAGATGATGAATAGACAGAGCACAGAGGATTTCTGAGATTTTAAAAATATTTTGTATGGTATCATAATGATGACCTCATGTCATTTTATATTTAGTCAGACCCATAGAAGGTGTAACATCAAAAGTGAGCTGTGATGTAAATGATGAACTTTGAATGATTATTCTGTCAATGTAGGTTCATGGATTGTATGTAACAAACGTACCACTCTGGTGGGAAACGTTGGTGATGGGGAAGGCTGTGCTCGGGCAATTGATAGACAGGAAATTTCTGTAGCTTCCCCCTCAGTGTCCTAAAACAACTCAAAGTAATAAAGACTTTTAAAAAGTCAAGTTGTACATAATGTATAGATACAATTTTATATGTTGATGGTATCTCAGTGAAGCTGTTTAAAAATAAGAAACAAGACAATGAAATATGAAAAAAAGAACAATGTGATAGATTTACATTTGAGAAAAATCACAACTAAATACACTGTAATTAAGGAGAGAAACATTGAAGACAATGAGACAGATTAAAATCACTGATGAATCAAGTAGTTCCTTTATTATTTGTACATGTTCCTATGCACACATTATGCTTCAAAAAGAGGTTGCTTAAATGTTTTAAAGGATCTGTGGAGTGCTTTTTGTTCCAGTCATTGATGGATGATGAAGATACAAGGGAAGTAATAACTTCAATTAACAAAATATAGGAGAAAAGGAGAAAAAGGAATAGTGAGGCAAATAGAAAACAGAGAAATACAATAACTTGTAGCTCAAATATATGGGTACTTACATTAAAGTTTTGTTTAAAATAGGCAAATCTTTAATGCCTACAAGAAATATACCTTAGATGTATGAGCATAAAGATTTTGAAAAGTAGAAATAATATCCATCCAACTCTGAAATTCTTGCAATTGTCCCTCTTTTCCATGTGTTAGCCATAAAGCTCAGGGCCCCACTGTTTTCCGACTTAGTCCCATTAAGTCCTACCTGGTCCCACTGCTGCCTCTCTTGCTCCTTGTTCATCTGTGATTCAACCATTTCCACTCACTGCAGGGACAGTTGCCTTTTTTTAAAATTCAGGGCTGATATTCTTCAAGAACTTTAATTCTAGACTACCCTCACCTACAGGGTGGAGAATCTTGTTTTATGGTTTTTCCGTCCCTACAGACCTATGTACTACTTCTCACATAGTACTATTCACAATGACTATTTATTGAATGAAGTAAATTAATTCAGGATCATCGTATTATAGAGACTAAGATAAGTGTGTGTGCATGTTTGGATGCATGTTTGGATGCAAAAGAGAGAGAGAGAGAGAGAAGGAGAGAAGTGGTGTTAAAAGCATAGAAGTACTGAATAAAATATTTCATTTGGTAAATCTTTTTCTTGAATAAAGTCCTAATAATGGAAAATAAGTAAAGCAATATCATCACTACTCCCAAAATTCCATGTGAGCTGAAGAATCATAATAGAGAAAAAATGAAGTGAAGAGTAACTGGAAAAAGCTTTTAAAAGTGTTTGCTGGTCATACAGATAGATAGTATAAAGTCAATTCGAACTAATTCAACTGGTTCTCTTCCTGTACAGTAAAGGAAGATAGTTACATTCTCAATTGGCTATGATACAAAACTGATAGTAGTTGATACTGTTTAAAAAGTTATATGAGATTTTAAAGAAGGTCAAGAAAGGCTTTCAGCTTCTACTTGGGAAATGGGTATTTAACTTGGGCTTTGGCCCAACTGCAATAGAGAAATATTGAACACATAATTATTTCATATTGTGCTCATTCTGAGACATAGTTAGGGCCCCCATACTCAAAACACTGCCTATGGAAAAGTGATTGTAGCTTTAACAATTAATAACCTTGGATATAATTCTGAACTTTAAAAAAATTACCCTTTTCAAATGCATTAGATCCCAGTGTTGAAATAGGTGCATTGAGCCATTACTAATGATCATAATTCTATTGCTCATTGTATTACTTCTCAAGGCGGCAGCTAACTGTGAGAAAAGACGACTCAGTATTAATGAGAAGAAAGGACATGTTTAGATCTGCATCATTGGTTACAGGGACTAGTCAAACAACACTATCTTTCCACACATAAATGGATAGATAGATTGCTTCCTCTACGAAAGGAAAGCAAAAGGGATTTATGTGACTAACGAAACCAATTTGATTATTCTGGCAACAAACTTTTTCTGGTTTTAGTATCTAATACTGAAATATTAACAGAATTAATAATAAATGGCATTATTATTTGACAGTTTTCTAAATTCTAACAAAGACATTGAAGAGTAGGATACATGATCATAAAATTAAATATAAATTTATTATATACACAACTGCTTTTCTGGATGGTCATAAAGTGTAAACTATTAAATTGCGCTCTAATTTCCTTGGATTTCTATTGCTTCAGTTTAAATATTCTGACTTCTGCAATATGGCATTTTAAAACCTCCTCTTTAGCTCCCCCTACTATGTCAAGCATTGGGGACTCAGAGTTGCAGATATTGTGGCCAGGATGAAGGGGCACACGCAACATAGCCGGAAAGGGTCCTGGAAGGACACCTTCAAGAAGGAAAGTTCTCAGCTCATACTTACAGTGTAAATAGAAGTTGGTCCCCAGAATAAGTCAATAAGTTGAATGCCAACTTTAAGCTAATAGTCTTTAAATATTTGACAGTCAAATTGCCAAGTGCCTAAGGGCATGACTCTGGTCTCAGATTTCCCAAGTTCAAATTCTGGGCCTGCTCTACTTCCTGTGTGACTTTGGAAAAGTTACTTAAGCTCTATGGAATTCAGTTTCCTCATCTGTAAAAATGGGGATTACAATAGTAGCCCCTACTTCATAGATATTTTTGCAAGGATTACCAAGATTAATACATGTGAAAACATAGAACAGTTCCTGCTACATACTAAGTGCTCCTTGTAGGTGGTTATTCATTTCAGAGGTGGCTGGGTACACTCTGTGGAATGCTCACAGAAGCTTCCAACCGCTTCTCTTGCCCTGAACAATCCAGCTGTGTGCCTACATTCTCATATGCCATATACAAACTATACTCCTTGCATTCGCCCGCACTCATCATGCTTAGAAGGAAATCTAGAACTCTGTTGCTCTGGGGCTTTACTCACTGGGATCCTTCCCTTCACTCTTATATCCAGTATTCGATGTCCCATCAGACAATAAACATTACTCTAGTAAATCCATTTTTTTCTAGATGTCCCAGTTTTAGTAATGATGTTTATTTTCTTAATGACTAGGACCCTGGTAACAACTGATGAGCCTGCTCATTAGGAGTTAGGCAAATCCCATGACATGTGGTTCCCAGTGAAGGGAGTAAGAGGGACTGGGAAAGGTGGTAAGGAGGAAGTGGTTGGATGAAGGGGCAATCAGAGGATAGAGACTGATTTTTTTTAAATAAAATATATCAGGTTGGACTCAATAATGTCTTTAGGGTTTTTTTTTTTTTTTTGGTCCTGAGATACTCTGACATATTTCTATTTGGTCACAAGTAGGTAGCAGGTAGCCCCATGTAACTGTGGAGTAATTGACCATTGAGCACATAATAGCCTATCATAACTCCTTATTTTGTTTTTGCACCACATTGAAATCCTCAAGTGTTTTGTCTGACTTTAGATGTTATGCATGTTTATGCAACGAGAATACATTACAGAATTTATTTAAAAAAAAACAGCAAAAACCCAACTCCTATACCAAAACAAATTCTTCATATTCATCATCTCAACTTTTTCCCCAAGAGAGGTCCAGAGCAGACATTCAAAACATGCTTGTTAAAAGACTGACTGAATGAATGAACTAATCAATTCCTCACCAAAATATGAGCCAGCTTCTACTTTTTTTAGTTTATATGAGGAATTTATCTTTTTCCAAAGCCTCAACTCAGACTGTGTTTAACACTCCATTAAACAAGGGAAAGAAAGTTGCCAGAGTAGTTTGCAAACTTACTCTTCCAGCAAAGAAGCAAAAGGGAAAGCAATCAAAAACAGCAAATGGTGGAAAATGTAGGTAATTATTTGTCCCATGTAACTTATTATTCTCTGCTGTGGAGAGAGCAGCATGTTCTCTGAGGACAAAATAGTTTAAAATCAACATCTCAATGCAAATACTCTCCCATCAATTAGCAGCATTTTGTGGGGGCATGCCTGCACCTGCCAGCCATCGCAATATAAAACAATAAGGAGCGTCACAGATATTCCCCTCAAATAGCAGACTCAGGAGTTAGGCTTATTTTTGAAATGTAAACTACAAGCACACAAGCAGCATTCTTAACATGAAAAAAAATTGGTAAAATCTGCATCAGAGATATTGTGACGTTTTTAAAGATGCCAAGGGAAATCAGCCATTGTAACAGCAATACATAGTGCTTAGCTATGTGCCACATGATATTCTAATAACTTTATAAATATCAAGTTTTTACTTTTCATAACATATGAGGAAGTGCTATTATTACTACCCCTTTTTAAAAGCAACAAAACTGAAGCAAAATTTTAGTACCTGTTCAAGGGTCTCGCACAGCTGGTAGCAGCGTCTGGATACAAACTCAGGCATGTTGGTGCTATGTCTGTTCTCTTAACCACTTATGCTATAGAGGAAATAATTATGATAGATACTTAACATCTTAGAAAACATGGTACATCTCTGAAACTTCTGAACTAAGTTAATAATATCTCTTTAACTTGAGCTCCAGCAAATCAATTCAATAATATACACTGAACACCATGTTTAGTACTGTGAGGATGTGATAGTGGTGGATACGGAACCATACCCACGACGAAGAATGTACAGTCAATCACCAGAGGCATGTGTGTACAAGCACGGAAATAAATGCCATAATAGAGAAACCTGTTCTGGTTTGGGCAGGGGTCAGTGTTAGAAGTAATACACAACAGGTTCAGAGGCATTTGATTTATCTCAGGTATTTGTTTGGATTGAGAGTCCAGGATTTGGGGTCTTAAAATCATAAACAGTAAATCATAACATTTGAGTGATGTGGTAAAGACAGATTGGAAATCAAGATGTTTATCAAAGACTAAATCTCTGACTAGCAATCTGAGTTTCAATTACCTTATTTTTTACATAAAAGATAAGGAACTCTTCCACATTTATTTACTTTTTTAGGTTGGTTCCTTTGGTTTATTACTTTCTGCAAGATTCAGGTAAGACAAATGTGTAAGAATGAACATAACAATCTAAAAGAAGCATGGTTAATATCAGCATGGTCATAGTCCTCTGATGTTCTTCCTTTTAGTTCGCAGTTGTACAACAAAACTGCCCACAGACACCTGGCGTGAACATTGTTTGCAACTTTAAGGTAGAATTCATGTGGTTAAAGGAGAGAAAGAGAAGATTAGTCCAATTTCATCACCATCCCCAGGAATTTGATCTTTCTCACTATGTTGACTTTTATTTATTTTAATTACTTTGTCACTTCCTTGCAATGATACTCAGCTGCCTTGTGTCATCGTTGTCATTGCTATTGTCGTTTTACAAACCTCAAGAAACTACCATCAAAATCACCACACCTATGACAAATTGCATTTTACAAAAATGGTTTCAGTAGACTCTGCTGGTCCACACATTCTTCTTACAATGTGACTTTGACTCTTCTTTCTTTGAGTTGTGGGATGTGTCTGCAACTGTGGCAAAAGATTGCCATCTGACTTCCAAGGCAAGGTCACAAGAGTCAGTATAGCTTCTGCCTGGTTCTCTTGGGACATCATGTCCAAGGAAATTCACTCAGATTCAGAAGACGGAATGTAGGTGAGCCCCCAGTCTAGTCCTGGATGAGTTCCCAGCCGACGGTCAATGCCAAGTTACCAGAAATAGGGGTTAGCCATCTTGAAACCAGCCAATCCAGCTAGCTAGAGTCACATAAAGAAAAAAGCAAGCTGTTTCCAAGATATCTTCCCAAGTTGAAAATTTTATTCTTCAGAATGAATGACTGTCGTTGTGTCGAGCCCTTAGTCCTTGGGTGTTTGGTCATGAAGCAATAATGAACTGACAACACTCATGTCTAATTAATGTTTAATCTCCTTTTCCCCTTTCCTTCCATCCTTCTTTTCATCCTTCCTTCCTTCATCTGATTCCTGTGTACCAGATGTTGTAGGCACTAGAAATATAAAAATATAAACAAAGCATATTTCCTCAATCAGTTTATAGTTCATTGTGGAACACTAGCATGTCGGTCAATGGTTAGAACTTCTCAAGTATTCTGACTGTGGTTTGCCTAATATGCAAATGGAACTCTGGGGAGGGGCATTCTAATCATGAAGTTCTTTGAGTAAGTAATGAGATTTAATCATCACTAATATTTTCTAAGTGCCTACTATATGCATGCACTATTTATAGTATTTTACTGTATTAACAATTTAACCTTCACATGACAACTCCCTGAGTAAGATCCTATAGGTTTTTGACCCCATTTTATAATTGAGAAAACTTAACCAATATAAAAAGGGGGTTAGTAATTTGCCTAAGCTCAAGAGTCAGAAAGTAGCTGAGATACGAATCCAAGAAGTCTGGTTTAATTACTCAGTGGTGCTGGAAAACATGAGAGAGGTGACTTTTTAGGAAGGGAAACATGTAAAGAGTCAGATTTATGTTGATTCTGATTACATTTTATATCCAAAAAGGGATCAGAGTGTACTAGTAATTTAGTAACCGTTTAACAAGAAAACCTTTTCTCTGTACCCATGTCTGTTTGTGTGTGTGTGCTATAAAATAACTACAATCTACTGTCTATAATAAATTAATCCTTCTGGAAAATATTTTAATATTACCATCCTGTATATGGTAGAATTAACTTGAATTATTAACTATAACTTCTTGCCTACTGCCTGCTTTCTTTTGATACTAAGTTCTCCAAAAATATATGAAAATCCTTTATCCTGAGAGTGGATATTACATTTAACAAAGTCACAAAATGCTCAGTTAAAAGTTATTCTACATCAATTGCCATTGATACCTTTATAATAGAAGTTTCTTTAAAAATTTGACAAAATTTAAAATTGAATTTGTGATAAGAGGTTTGGGTTATACAATCTAATTTTTAAATGCCAATATTTATACCTGAAATGTATTCTGACACACTTTCAAATGCTCTAGTCTATAAATCTAAATAGCAATATTTCTGACAAGAATATATGTACACATGAATACATAGACAGAGAAAAATTACACATACATAATCCATTCATTATCTGATATTTTTCCCTTTAGATTTCAAAAAGCAAAAAAAAATTAGTTTATGTGTTTTCCCACAGAAAAAAAATAATTACCTGGAATATTGCAAAAACTTCTGAAAAGAGTTTATTTCCTCAGTTGTCTCTAAGCAACTTATCAGCCATATGCTTCCTGATTATTCTTCCTAAAGCACAGCTTTTATCCTACCATTGCCTTGCACTGAAACCTTCAAGAGCTCCCCTTTGCCTACCAATTTAAGCCCCAAACCTCAAACCATCCAAAGCCTATACGGTCTTCAACTTCCTCCTCAAGCTTTCGTGTACTACTTTTCTTTATTCATCCCCCTCTGTAAATACAACAGGCAACCTTCCATTCCTGAGCAAACCTCTAGACCTATTTTTTCTGCTTCTCTGTAATGCATCTCTGTGTCTAAACTCTACTCTTCTGCATCTAAATGCATTGGAATCATCTTGCTCAGCGTTGTACTAGACACAGGAAAGAGATCTACATATTCTAATGGCCTTCACACCATTTGTTTATAAATTAATACTAAATCCTCTATAGTTTTTATTAAAAGCTTACAAATGAAGAGCTGGACAATCATTTTGGCTTCCTAGGGGAATCTGAAAATTTATGTTCTATGTGATTTTATGTGAGTTTATCTTTCTGAAAGAAAGTTCAATGAAAAAAAATTAATCATTGTCAGCATGTTCCTCTTAAACTTTTGACCCTCAAAGAGTAAAAAAAAAAAACTGTATGCAAATACCATCATTTGCATGTCCTACAAACATTTATTAAACACTTTCTATGTACTTCAAATTACAAAAGACAATGGAAAGTGCTAAAACTGCATAGTTAGTGAGAATTTAATTATTCAGGAGTAATGAGGCAACTTAACACAAGGTCAAAAGTGACAAATTGTAAAACAGAGAAAGAGGGGGTTTTGGAGTTAAAAAGAAGAGAGATTGTGCCTGCTTGGGAGGATCCCAGAAAGTTTCATGTTAAAACAAGATGTTTCCATTTGTCTTCGGCAAATGTCAACCACAATGGAAAAACATTAAGAGAGCTAAGTATAAAACCCTTCAACATGAATCTGTTTCCATGGTGTCAATCCTATACGTTTATACTGATTCCTTTCTTGGTCTCATGAAAAAATTTAATAAATCTTTGCACACAAAAGCATTGAAAGCCACATTTGCCACAAAACACCAAAGTCCTTAAATATTAGTAATTTGGAACATTACTGTGTATATTTTCAATCTGGACTAGCTCTCTTTTAGAGATTTGAGGAATTATTTTTAGACTCTTCCTCCTTAGAAACTACTGATGCTGTATAACTTCATCAGCACAAAATAGTTTCATGAGTAAGAAGGAAAGTGCTTATTTCAGGAAGCAAGTGTTGTCCTTCACAAATGTGAAGAGGTGCTTTATCAACTACAATTCATCTCAGGACTTCTCTTGGGGTGTTTCTCTGAAAAGACATACCCCCCAAAATGTGCTCCCTTTCAATTTTGAATGTCTGGATTCCTGTGGTGAAGGAAGAAGCAACTAAGAAATTCTGCTCAATTAATAAACTCAAGGATGTTGCTATTAATGAAGGATAAATAAACTGATATAGGAATTGTTTGAAAACTCAACTAAAATAATAGATTTTTAAAAAGATAACAAATGCTTATTTATTTTCTATATGGGACATAGTTTTAGGCATCATTAACCCAGTAGTGAAAAGGCAAATTGGGTTCATGTCCTTCATGATCTCATGTTCCAGATATAAGGACTATGGTGTATGGGGCTGGGAGAGGCAAGGGGTAGGAGCAGAGATGAGATAAAATACATATGATTAGCAAGAAAAAAATTTCTAGACAATTTCAAATAGTGATTGTTACTATTCAGACAATAATGTAGGTGAGCTAATAAAGAGAATTGGCAGGAACCTTAAGTTAGGTGGGCAAGGAAGGGAGACATATACAAGTAGTTATTTGAACTGATATCTGGGTTATCCATTAACAGAACAAGCCATGCAAAAATGCAAGCGGAAAAAGCAGTAAAGACAAAGGCTCTAAGGTGGAAAACAGCTTAGGAGATGCTAGAGAAATCAAGGCTAGCATAACAGAAGCATGATGAGTGAGGTAGGGGGTGCCACAGAGTGAAATAGAAGGGTTTGGTAAGATCCTGAAAGACCATGTAAGAAAGACCACATAAGTTTGTGTAGTATATGTGAGTGGTTTGAATTTTTTTTTCTTAAAACCCTGATTTAAGGCTATGGAAAGGACTTCTGTATACTCTTGTATACATCAATGAAATGAAACTTTCATTTTTATATTTATTCAAAAAGCAATTATTAAGTAACTTCCATGTGCTATGGCCTAGAGTTGGGGAAGGTAGACAGGAGGAGAAATCTGGTACTTAGTCTCTAAGAATTCACAGAGTGATAGAGGAGAAAGTACTAAAAGCCACAAGTAATTATGTTTATAAAGTACTATGCATATCCTAAGGACAAATATAACTTCCAGTTGGGAAGATCTTTGCATATAATACAGTGTGTAATCTGGGCCCTGGAATATAGGTATGAATTGAGGATATGGAATTGAGGATGAGGAATGTTGAAAAGGTGATTAAGACAGGAAGTAAAATACAGGGCCTTTTATGTAATTCAGAGAACCACATTTAGCCAAGTGCTGCTGATACTGTCCATACGTGTGAGACAGTGAAGAGAAAATAATAAATTCATTCATTTAGTGAATATTTATTGAGCAAGTACTGTGTAGTAAGCAATATCCTAGTTGTCAGTGAAGAGAGGGTGATACCAGATAAAGCCTTTGTTCTTATTATGTAGCAGTCCAGTAGGGGGAGACAGACAGTACACAAATACACTTACTCTGTAAGTAAATATAGAGTACAAGGTGGTGATAAGTGCCTTGAAGAAAAATAACACAGAAGAAGGGAAGGCAGTGTGTAGTGGTTACACTTTTATAAAGAGTGACCAAAGAAGACTTCTCTAATAATTGGCATTACAACAAAGACTGGAAGGACATGAGCGAGTGACTCATGCAAAGGTCTGGGGAAGAGTCATCAAAGCAGAGAATATAGTAGATGGAAATGCCCTGAAGTGGAAACATACTAGGAATATTTAAGAGAAAGTATAGAGACTGTTATAAGTAAAATATTAGGGTGAACTGGGAAGCAATAGGTGATAAGGTCAGAGGGTGAGGTGGAGAGAGGGGATACAGACATGTAACACTTTGTAGGTTATAGTAAGTTGAGAAGCCAGTGGGAGACGATAAACACAATAGAATAATTTGACTTCCACTGTCAAGGGACACTATGAATACTATGTTAAGAAAGGCCAAAGAGGATGGATAGAAGCAAAATAGTCTATTGAACTTATCCAGGTGAGAAGTGATGGTGGCCTGGAGTTGGGTAAAGTGATGAGTGTGGTCAAATATGGGAAATACTTTGAACTGATAGGATTTTGTAGTTGATCAAATATTGGATAAGAGAGAAGTCAGATTGACACCAGAGTTTTTTGCCCAAGCCACAGGAAGAATGGAGTTGCTATTTAGATTAGGAAGACTCCAGGAAGAACAAGTATTTCTTAGACAACCCAGATGTCCATTGTAGAAATTATAGGTTTGGTATTTGTAACTAAACAGATATTTTTAAAATAAAACCAGTCATTTTATTTACTTTTTATTATTGTTAAATTATAGTTGCCCGACATTTTTCCAGGTTGCTGTCCTTTGCTCTGCTCACTTCCACCCCACTTCCACAGTCAATCCCCACCCTGCTGTCCATGTCCATAGGCCATTCATACATGTTCCTTGACTAGACCCTTCCCCTTCTTTCACCCCTTTCTTTTTACTTTCTTCCCTCTGGTAACTGTCAGTCTGTTCCTTGTTTCCATGCCTCTGGTTCTATTTTGCTCACTTGTTTATTTTGTTGATCAGGTTCCACTAATAGAGGATATCATATGGTATTTATCTTTCACTACCTGGCTTATTTCACTTAGCACAGTGCTCTCCAGTTCTATCTGTGATGTCACAAAGGGTAGGAATTCCTTCTCTCTTTTGACTGTAGTATTCCACTGTGTAAATGTACCATTGTTTTAAATAGGCGGTTAAATGTATGGTCCTAGATAGAGTTCAGGGAAAATGTCTGGGCTAGAAAAAAATGGAGAAGTCTTCCTGTCCTACCTGTGCCTCCCCTAGTCCCTTAACCCATGGTTCACATATCTGGAACATGAGATGAATGAAGAGCATAAAGAGCATGAACCTGGTTTGCTTTTCTCACTACTGTGGTCATCAGGCCTAAAGTTGTGTCATATAGAAAATAAATGAACACGTGTTATTGTTTTAAAGTTTATAGTTTTACTTGACTTTTCAAATAACTACTATATTAGTTTATTTACTCTCCATTAATAGCAACATTCCTCAGTTTATTAATTAAGCAGGGTTTCTTTGGTACCTCTTCATTTCTTGGGAATCATTAGGAGATGCATGATATTTAATGAGGTGTGACTAGATAAGTCTATAGGGAGAAAAAAAATAGGCCTAGGATTGAGCCCCGAGGTCCTACAAAATTAAGAGGCCAGGGAGAAGGAGAAAGAACTAGCAAAGGAAAGGAGTGCTAATGAGGAAGCAAAAAAAAAAGAGCCAAAGGAATTGGGTCCCAATAACTAAATGAAGCATAAAAGAGTAATCACCTGTGACAAATACTTTAAAGTCACTTGAGAACTGAAAAGGGGCCATTGGTCTTGGCATTGGGAAGTGATTATTGCTCTCGATGAAAACAGTGAGAGTGAACTGGTGATAATGAAAACCTCAGCAAAATAGAATCAAGAGGAAAAAGACGAAAATGGATTAGTGAAGGTTAACTTCTCTGAAAAGTTTTATTGTCAAAGATGGGGGGAAAAGGTCAGTATCTAGAATAAAAGATAAAATCAACAAAAGATTTGCCTGAAATGGGAGATAGATTAGTCTAATTATATACTGCTGATCTGGTTGAAATGAGAGAAATGGGCAAGACAGGAGAGAGAGGAGTTATTGTAGAAGGGACATATCTGAATGGTCGAGAGAGTCGGAATCTAATGCACCAGTGGGTAAGTTGAGAAAGCAGACAGTACTGGTACTAATGTCTACATGTAAGTAAGAAGCTTGTAGGAATCCTTTTCTAATTGCTTTTTTCTTCTCTGTGAAACAGAAAGTCATTGCATCATCTGAGAATGAGGCTGGGAAGAAGGTGGCCATAAGGCCACCTTATGTTATGTAATTTAACATAAGGTGGTTAAAGAAGAGGAAAGACTTTCAAGAGTTCTTTCAATGAGTAGTAGGAAAAAAGTTCACTGCCCTTAAGTGGTTTGTGGATCAGGACAAAATGTCTGTTTGAAATTAGCAGATAGGTATTTAAAACTGATATTTTTAAATAAAGTGTGTATACCTTTCTCCAATATGGTTGCAAGGTCAGTGTATAAGGAACAATTAATTTAATTAATTTTTGAAAATTAGTAAGATTTGGGGGCAGAATAATGCATAGCTAGGTTCTAAGAAAGGTAAGGACATGGGGGATATAAGTACATATCCTTAGGATCCCCAAACAGTAGTTTATGGAGTATTGTTAGAGTTTGGATACAAGGAGACTGAGATTTGGAGTCTGTAAGCATGATGATGTTGCAGTTATTGGTATCTGATAAAATCTAGTTTTTATTTTTCATCAGACTGAGTACTCAAAGTAAGATGGAAAACAAGATCATTTGATGAGGAGGAAAATCAAATAGGGTAAAATAATTAATTGCTAGTGTTAAAATATAAGGACTACAGAGTTAACTTTAAATATGTAAGATGCTCTGAAATTTTTAAGAAGGAAGGTTTCACGATCAATACTTTGAAAGAAGTGATCATAATAGAGCATGGAAGGTGAATAGAAGTAGGTAGAGATTGAAGGCAGGAGAAAAGGTTATTCTGGTGGCATAATTCAGAGAAAAAAGGTGGAGACAAAAACAGAAAAGACTGGATTGTGCTCTATTCTCAGTGTAAAAACAAACAAACTTGATGCACTGTCCTAAGGATTTGACATTCAAACTAGGTAGATGTGTATTTATTTAGATAAATAATTAAATGCTATGACACAGGTCTGAACAAGATAGGCAGAATGGATTTAATTAATTCCAGTGATTCTGCAATGGGCAAAGATTAGGGAAAAAGAAAAAAACTTAATTGAAGCCATAAATTGTTACCTGAAGGTGAGTGGTAACTTTCCCAGTGGAGTAGGTGAAACAGTATGCTAGGTAAAGAAAAGGGTAAAATGAAGTCTAAGGAGCATAAAGATCACGCCATACCAAGACTATAGTGTTGTCCTGAATTAACTTGAGCATGGGTGCCAGAGGGGCTAGCGTAGGAAACGGGCTAGACTTAGAAGTTAAAGGCAGTTATGAAGAACTTTAAATGTCAAGCTAAAGGATTTTGACTTTTTTTCTCAATATAATGATAATTCACTGAAAGTTTTAAGTGTGTACTTTGAGAGGTTTCATCTTTGAGTGTGCGTGTTTATGTGCAGCGAACACATGCACATGTGTTTGTTTAAAACAGTGCCTGATGCTTCTTCTTACCAGGAAGTCTGAACTGATTTGGTCACATTTTGATCCTCTATAAAGTGAGTCACAACATATAAATGTATAGAAGTTGTAATATTTGCCCAATGAATAGAATAAAGCTCACCTTCCTTTCTAGTAATTGAATTGGAAGACTCTGGCCTCGTTACTATTACACTTTACCAACTGAATGTGATTGACAATTATGTGACAGGAGCAAAATCACAGCCTGGCTGATGCCATCAGGGGGTTTCGATTCTTTTTAAATCCAGCGACACATCTGTATTATGGCAGGGGCAGAGGATGAATATATTTTATTACTCTAAAGTATGTTTCATGTCTGAAAATGTGATGATTCTGTGTTAAGAAGAAAAAAGACAAACTATAACTAAAATTTTACTGTGGACATCTACAAATCAAAAAATAAAAGTGGCTGTATTCTCTTTCCAACTCAGGAATAAAATAATAACATCTAGTTGCCCAAAACAAAAGCTGGTCAAAATGCCAGTAGGCCAACATCTACAAGGTGAACTATTGTACTGAATGCTAGTACATCTATACTGATTTTCAAGGGCAGCAAGAAACATCACTGTCTGGTCTGGTTAGCTTTAATTTTGTTAATGTTCAGTTCTGAATTGATTTCAGAAGAATAAACCAAAAGTTTAAACAAAGGCAGCAAGTTTTCCTCTGTTTATGTGTTTCTGTAATTTTTGTGACGAAATGTTGTGACAAAACCATAGTTTTCAGTGGGTGCATGAGGTTTAAGTGGTTTCATCTCAAACTGGAAGCAGATGTGGAAACTGGTGAAGTGACCAAATGTCGTATTACAAAACCCAAACAAAACCACTGCTCAGTGTCTTCATCCCTGCAAAACACCAAAATGATGTGTTTCAAGGATCAGCAAAGGTCTGAATGAAACTTCTCTTCATTGAGAATTAGGATTTAATCCAAGATCAGCCGAGAATTAAATCATCAAGGGATTTGAATGAAAAATTCACACCATAGACTTCAGAGGACATGGTTAACTGTTGCCCAAAGTCACAAAGCCTGATAATTCATCATGTTGAGGTATTCTCACTGCTCTACAAACACCATACTCCTACCATTTTAATATTCTGCTTCTGTTATATCCCCAAACTACTCTCCTCTTTTCCCCTTATCAGTTTCATCATGGCCTATCACAAATGGTCCATCTTAAATTCATTTGCAAAATAATACTTTCCATAAATACTCCACTCTTTCTTTAAAGATTATTTAATCCCCTTATTTTATAAATAGAAAAAATGTATTTCAGGGATTAAAAGATTTATTAGAGGCGTGCTGTTTACTAGAAGTTTATAGCTCTCCTAAGCTTCTAATTTGAATTATTTGTAACACAATTATAATTTACCATAACTGGAAAAGCGCACCTCCTAGTCTGTGAACATCCTATTGTGAACAATGTAACCCTATGTTGAATATTGGGAGATCTACCTACTGAAAATCCTAGGATGTGAGAAATGGTCCCTGAATGCCACAATCTGTTCTCCACATTGAAGCTTTATTCATAGGTCCAGAAATATGGGAGGAAGCAGCGCTATTCTTTTGACATCTTTGAAGTGTTCCAATAGCTGAAACTAGCACTTTAGTTTAACAAGTTCTTTTCTTTTTTATTGCTGTGGGGTTACAGTTGTCCCCATTTTCCCCCACTGCTCTCCTCTACCTCACTTACCTACCCCTACCTCCCACTCCACCTCCCACATTCAGTCCCCCACCCTATTATCTTTGTCCATTGGTCTTATACATGTTCCTTGACCCTTCACTTTCTTTCCCCCATTATCCCTCTCCCCTGTCCCCTCTGGTTATTGTCAATTTGTTCTTTGTTTCCATGTCTCTGGTTGTATTTTGCCCACTTGTTTGTTTTGTTGATTAGGTTCCACTTACAGGTGAGATCATATAGTATTTGTGTTTCACAACTTGGCTTATTTCACTTAGCACAATGCTCTCCAGGTACATCCATGCTGTTGTAAAGGGTGGGAGTTCCTTCTTTCTTTCTGCTGCATAGTATTCTATTGTGTAAATGTACCACAGTGTTTTTACCACTCATTTAGTGATGGGCACTTAGGCTGTTTCCAGCACTTGGCTATTGTAAATAGTGCTGCTATGAACATTGGTGCGCATAAGTTCTTTTGAAATGGTGTTTCAGTATTCTTAGAAAGGTTTCTCAGCATTACTAGCCATCAGACATACAAATTAAAACCACAATGAGATACCACTTCACACTGGTCAGAATGGCCATCATACTCAAATCAGCAAACACCAAGTGATGACAAGGATGCAGAGAAAATGAAACCCTAGAACACCATTGGTGAGAATGCAGACTGGTGTAGCCACTGGAAAACAGTATGGAATTTCCTTGAAAAACTAAAAATGGAACTGCCTTTTGGCCTGGCAATTCCACTGCTGGGACTATACCCTAAGAATCCTAATGGGTTCTTTTCTATTGTAGCATATAACACTTTTTATGGTATTCAAATGCCCTACATTTTCTAATTTCTATACTTGATGTTAGCCAAAAGACCAAGAAGCAATCTAATGCCTTCTTACCAATATTCAACCAAAGAATTGGAGAATCAGTTTTATTGTTCACTGGACATAAATGAAAATTTCAAAATAGGTTAAGTCACTTGGAATCCAGTAGTGACCTAAGAGAGAAAATAGTCTAGTAGCCTAAAATGTTATCATAATAATAATAATAATAATAATAATAATAATGTGTGTTTATACATATATACATATATTCACATATCATATAAACCAGTAACTAATACCCAGAAAAGCAAAAAAATTTCTACAAGATTATCCAAGATAAAGCTAAATTCAGAAACAAATCTATTCGAGTTCAAAGACCAATGTTGTTCCCTTTCCAACCACAAATATTAGCAATGCCAGTAGATTCAGTTTCCCAGGCCAAGGATCTGCTACCATCTCATCAATCTCCTCTCTACAGTGGTGATAAATTCTTTTTTAGGGTCCTAATTGGTTAAAAAGTACTGAAAAGAAGAACAAAATCATTGTTTCCTCTCATGAAAAATTTCAGGGCCTTACAGGGCCTGGCATGGAATTAGGACATCTAAGTGTGGCCCAAATATCCCTCAATGCGTCAGCCTTTTTGCTCACATCCTGGAAGCCATATTGCGAGGTATTCAGGATGTTGTTGAGTTCTCAAACACTCTCTAACCCAAACTCCTAAATAGCTCACAAGTGTTGGATTTCCTGACTTCCCCTAAGGGTTACTGGCCTTAATTCTTAATCACTCAATAAATTAGCAGATTTAAGCAAACATCAAGGTTGCCAATACTCACTGGCATAAGTGAGGTACACCAGCATTAGGAGAGGTCACATGAGGTCTTTGGGAGCAAGGATTAATATTTACTAAATTGGACTCTCATTTCTTCTACAGTGACCTATCCATTCTCTAAATTTATGATTTTAGTGAGTACCATTATCATCACTTAGATTCACTGTTCTTCAACAAATATCAATCAGAACCGGATTCTACACTTCAACATGTTATAATCTGAATAGTAAACATGTATTGATTAGCTGACATGTGCCAGGTTCCATGCTGGCATACTAGACTCTGAGGATATAAAAATAAAAATTTACTTAAAGGGGTTTACATAACAACAATTCCAGAATACTTAGAAGACAAGCATAGAATTACAACTTATATTTATTAATTAATATCTAAATGAGAGGTGCAGCAAAAGAAGTAGAACCTTACTTCCATAAGACAAAAATTGAGTTGCAGAGATCAAATGCCTCCTGAATAAAGACTTCATGAATCAGTTTATTTTTATAGAATTCCAAATCCCAAGCCTACAGAAATGCAAATGAAATGCAACTAAAGATACAAGTTAAAATATGTAAATTATTATCCTATAATATATCTAAAGAAAAAAAGAGTCACAATTTGATCTTTTAAATGATGGTTCTATAGAAATTTCAAATGGGCAAATAAAAAACTATAATATATTTAAAGTCTAAAAAGTAGGTTCTTGAGAAATATATAAACATTTATCCTTCATATATGTTTATTAAAATATATATCTATGTAGGTATATGCACCTATATTTAAAGGAGTGATGTTTATACAAGAAAAGACTGTAAAACTGGAAATCTAATACAATACTATAGAATAAATAGAAAAATATATTCAAACACATATTCTGACCTAGAGAAACAAATATGCCCTATGTTGTGTAAGCTTTCCTAAAGCGTAAGAAGTAGATGAAAAACTCAAGTCATTATAAGAAACTATCTACTAAAACCATCCGTATGGACATGCACACACACACAAACTCTAAACAAAGCCCCCTTTACAAAGCAGGAGCAAAACCTCTTAAATTATATATTTTTAAATCTGGCAAGCAACAAACTTAAAAAGCAATATATTCTGAAAAAATAGAATTGTTCCGAGAATACAGTAAGAATATCATCTTTGTCTCACTTGACATTTTTATGTTTTATTAGAATTTGTTAAAAGTATATTAGAATTTGCCTGGAATATATTATATTTTTACTATATTTCAACTTTTTAAAAAGATTTGTTATTAGTGTTTCATGAAAACAGTGTTCATATGCTTATAGTTACTTTGATTTCACCCACTAATAAACTATCTCTCTTTTCAAGGAGAGAATAAACCCTTTTATATTTATTGTGATCCTTATCTTTAGGTCTTATTTCTGTCATCTTTTGCCCTAATTATATGCTAAATGTTTAGAGATGGGGATTGTGGGTTCTGGGCTGTTTTTTCCTTTTAAGTATGTTGTTAACATTTACAGAATTTTGTCAACATTTATACCTCTGATGATTTAAAATGTATGTATCCTGTTTTAATTTTTCAGTCATTACAGTTACATTTCAACTTTTTCTATTGTTATCTAGATTTACTTAGTATCCATTTGGTGAACAAAAGAAAACATAGCCCAATTTTATTTTCTTTCTTTCCTTTATCCCTGTCTGGAAATTGAATCGGAGGAGTCTATTTATATTTACATTTTTCATCAGCAATATGCAAACTTTGATTTTACTGAGTTTTTCATCACATTTTCTATACCTACATCTTCCCTTTCTTGCATTCACTTTTTATATTCTTAAAAATTTCAATCAAGGCTCTTTAAATGTTCTGAACACTTCATTATCTGGAAATGTGTTTGCTTTACTTTTTCTCTAGGATGTTAGTTTGACTGAATGCTCCCAACTTCAAAATCATTCTTCTCATTCTTCCATGTTCTCTTAGCAATGACTGTTGCCATTAAAAAATCCACTGCCAATCCGCTTCTTTTGTAGGTAACCTATAGTTAGTGTCTTCATTTATTATTGTGGTGGTTTTGCGCATACATTTTAGCTCCCTGAACTTTCATGATGATTTAACCATCATCATTCTTACGTCCTTTATTATGCCAGGTTTTTCACTATTAATGATTGCCCCTCCTATAATACCTCTATTATCTCCTTTTTAAGTTCCATTTGACTAATGTTGCAGTTTCAGGATCTATGCTACATATCTCCTAATTTTTCCCTCATACTTTCCATACTTTTAGCTTTTAGCATTGAGGGCTATATTGTGGTCATTTATTTGCTCTTAGTCTATGTCTATTCTAAAAATCAGCCTACCTTTTTCAGGTCAAAAATATAAATATATAAATATTCAAAGAAAAGTATAACTAACACAAATATTCCCATCAAGCATTAAATATTTTGTCATACTCACTTGCAGTCATAAATTAATGAGAGACCTGAAGTCCCTTCTAATCACCATCTTCTTAGTTCTCTGTCCTTTCCTCACTTGCGGAGGTAAATGCTACTGTGGCATATCACCTGAAGCCATTTTTAGTCACTTTTATCTAGGTTTGTATCCTTAAGCAATACAGAGTTTGTGTTTTAAATCCATTCATCATTTTACAATATATATTATCTTACATCTGCTTTTTAACTTAATATTGAATTTTTAATATCTAGCTATTTTATGTAGTTCTGCTGTTTTAAACACTGTACGGTATTCCACTATTTTATAAACAGATTTTCTTAGGATTTTTTTTCCAACAGGTTTTGCTATCAGACAAAGTAAACAAACTATGCTTGCATAAAGTACAATGATTGCTTTGTATTGCTACAGTTTCAGTAAATGTAGATTAAAGTGAGCATTCTATAAAATTATTGAATGTCTTATTCACCAGAGTACACCCCACTGTCTATCTCTTTAAAAGTAGTCTTTCATGTGTGTTTTGGATTATGGTTTACTTCAGTCTTAATTCTGAATTCATCTGTTTTCTCTTCCCATAATTCATCAACTTTTATATCTATTTGATTATTTATTTTCTATTTTCCAGTGTTATAATAGGATGCTTTTATATATAGAAACATATGTATGGCCCTTGCCAGTGTGGCTTCGTTGGTTGGAGTATCATTCCATACAAAAAAGTTGGGGGTTTGTTTTCTGGTCAGGGCACATACTTAGGTTGCAGGTTCAATCCCCAGTTAGGGCGCGTATGGGAGGTAATCAATTAATGTTTTTTTTTCTCTCTCTCTCCCCTCCTTTTTTCTCTACAATTAGTCAATATATAAAATTTTTAAATATGTATTTTGCATATATTTTTAGCCCCGTCATTTCTTTCTTCTGGACATAACCACCCCCTTTTGCTAGGTTGTATGACAACCTCTCGAAGATTGTTCTCTTTTCTCCTATTTCATCTTCCTTATCAAGTTGGTACAGCAGGGTTCTTTAAAAATTGTAAGTGATCCCATATCACCACCCTCTATCCTCAAAATTTTTCTATTTCATGGAAAATATGAATCCTTGCCCTGTTCTAACAGAACCCAAATGATATAGACCATGCACACTGTTCCTCCAGTTTTATTTCCTTCCACCTTTTCCCTCACTTTCTTTCATCTAGCCCTTCTAGGTCTCTTTTTGTTCCTCACACACTCTGAACTCTTATCTTACAGTCTTTACATATACCATGCTGTAAGCTTTCAGAACTGTTCTCTATTTTTTGCTAATTTCTTCTCATCATATCTCAGCCCAGTTGTATATTTGCAGATGGATCAGGAAAGAAGTTATTTTCCTTTTGTCCACAGAGAAGAGACACACTATTGTGTTTTTAACATGATACCTCCTGACTTTAGAGTGAAGGCCAATAGTTTTTATGAGGTGTCAAGCTGAGCCTCTTCCTAATGGCAGAAAGTAAGCTGAAAGATTCCTTTTGTCTGTGGGGACCTAAATGGGAAGAGTCAACCTGGAGGAAATTTGGGGAAGGACATGAGTAAGTAGTACTGGTTCTCAAATTTGAATACTTGAGTTCCATCCAACAAGCAATGCAGATACCAGCCAGTGACCTACATGCCTGGAAGGAATAACAAAACACTATTTAGTTGCCTAAGTCTATGCAGGTCTTGGGCAGTATTATTCCATTACAAGGGCCAGGAATGCCTCAAGGCAAAATCAAATTATATCACAACTCTGACTATTCAGATTTGTGGTTGATCTTAATCCTAACACATATCATTAGTTAAAGTGATCATTTCAAAGACTCTGTAAGTACCCAGAACTTCTACAAAGCTCAAGTTCTTGACAAAATTTCTCTTTTCAGTTATGCTGTCTTTGTTTATCACCTACAGCAACATGAACTGGAAATTCCCTTGGAAAGGGGGCCAGTAATTAGGCTATTCTAAGTTTGTTTCACCTTATTATTGTTTTTCCTGTATTTGAGAAGTCAGAAGAGTACCTGGTATTACACTCATTATTTCCTGTTCCCCTCAGGTGACTTTAAAATGACTGTACCAGACACATAATACAGATCTTGTATAAGCTTTCAAACAATAAAGCAGTCATTTTAGAATCAGCGAAGAAGTTGCCCTGTTCTTGTTCTTCAATTAGCTAGAGTGTTTGGGGCTGGAAATCTTTTGGGAACAATCCCTCATACCTAGTTGGTCTTGCTTGTCAGTTTAAATGAGAAGTCTCTGGGTGCCAGAAGAATGTGTCAACCCTGGAATGCGATTTTATGATGCAACCCATTTAACTTTGATGTCCTCAGTAGGGTAGTAAAAGATTCTTTCTTTCTATTAGTAAAAGATTTCTAATTTGGCTTGCAATTTCAAACATCACATTCAGAGTACAAGTGTTTTGGTGGTCTGAACAGTGAATAAAAAGGGTTATTACCAATGTTCATCGAGCTGACTGGCTTGTAAGCATGACATGCTTTTGAATGTCAACTCAACTTGTAAAAATAACTTGGACTCTTAAACACTTAGGTCTCTATAATAATTTATAGACATCAGATTAGAATCCCATAGAGTGCCTTGGAAATGTATTTAGGTAGACTTTATTCCAGGAAAATCTCATCATGTAAGTTTGATAGCTAAAACAGCACATTAAATGTTCCAGGCAATTGCCTGCTAACTTGAAATCTTGTACACTCAATATAAAAATTATGGCCACTCAATCTGCAAGGGAAAATATTTTTTTTTATTTTCTGCATGTGTTCTACACTGTGTTTATACTATAAGCCTATAGAGCCATAGAAATAAGAGCAAGAATGGATTTTAATACCACCTGACCCATTCTCTATTTTCATTTGAGGAAACTATGACCTAGAAGGGGAAAGTGGCTGATACACAGACATTTACCACAAAGCTAAGAATAGAAAACAATTTTCTTTCAACTGCACCCCAGGTCATACTAAGTCTAACTGTACAAAATGTATTTATGTCCAAAATGTAAAATTTCATTCATAGACAGGGAATATAAAACAGAAAATTGTACTTGAATAAGAATTAAATAAAAAATAA
The DNA here is from genome assembly GCF_014824575.4 of Sturnira hondurensis. Lineage (NCBI taxonomy): Eukaryota > Metazoa > Chordata > Mammalia > Chiroptera > Phyllostomidae > Sturnira > Sturnira hondurensis. The sequence continues at coordinate 3,620,763 of NW_028073027.1, forward strand.
TAAATAAATAAATAAATAAATAAATAAATAAATTTTCATTCATAGAATGTAAATCTCTAGTTCTGGTATATCAGTTATAAAAAAGAAGGTGAATTCTTTTTTTACTTAAATAAAGGTAGAATAAAAGTTGTAAAAAAAACTGTTAACAACTATCAACATATACTTGTCAGTAATAATCTCACTGGTTAAGAAGAAGAAGAAAAAGAACTGCCCCTCAGTGTGGCTCAGTTTCTTGGGTGTTGTCCCACAAACCGAAAGATCACCAGTTCAATTCCTGGTCAGGGCACATGCCCAGGTTGTAGGTTTGGTCCCCAGTCAAAGTGTGTATGGAAGGCAACCAACTGATGTTTCTCTCTCACATTATTGTTTCCCTCCCTCTCTTTTAGAGAGAGGGGAACTCCCCTTTCCCTCTCTATAAAATCAAAATAAAATAAAAGTTTTTAAAGATTATTAAACAAGAAACAACAAATTTATCATTTATATTCTATAAAATCAAAGTTTTGAAATAATGGATTTTAAGTATGAAAGGAAAATGACATGAAAGGAGAGCAATTAGCCTTCTAGGTACACTCACCCAAATGCGAACAAGCATCTTTTTAACATGCCACACCTATGGAACTGGAACTGACAGAGAAAAACACAAAACTTGGAAGAAAATGGCTTCCTCATTGAATCTGACCATTTATTGCATTATGTTATCAAATGTTATTGTTTAAAATGCCATGCTGAGCAATATATAAGACGGACAGAATTTTTGACATGTTATAGTTAAATAACTTAAAATTAAATGGATTCAATTATTCAACCACAAATCACCCAGCTTGATTTGTATTCAAACAGACTCAAAGTCAAGTTAATTTCTTTTTTAGCAAGGGCTCAGAGAGGGGAGGAAGCCACAGCAATAAATACCACAGAGGATATTATTTTTGACCACTTATAAACCTGTATTTTGTTTGCTTTTTAATGATTCATTGAAATAAAAAATTACCAATTTGAAATGGTAAATACATAACAGATTTAATTTTCTTTCCCTTTTTTCTTTTCTTTTTTGGACCTAAGTTTAGGTTATCTCTGCTATTATATTTTTAAAGGTAATGAGCCTGAACAAGTTTATTTTAACCTAAAACAATCTTCCATGGACATTTTCAGAGAAAACTCTGCTTAAGAAAATATTGTTTCATACTATTGACACCACAGGGAAGGGACTTTTTAAAGTAATTCTTTGAAGTATTCAGGCTTCTGACCCATTGCTGTGCTGAATTAGATTAAGGTGTAAATTCTGTAGCTCCATTTTCCAGAATAGATGATATTAAAGAGCAAAATAAAGAAAGGAGATACATACAGAGTTTTCCAAATTCCTTTAATTTTATTCATTTTCAGTTTTTCTACTAACTGAAGGCCATTCATATTCAGAATTATATAGCTTCATCTGACATATAAATTATCTTTTATAGAAAGAAATATACCTACATTTAAAGATGTTTGCATATTAAAAACATATTAATTAATGGAGATCGGAAAACAATTTTAAAAAATACTTCTCTTTTCCTTTGTCCTCTGAACTTTTCTTCTAGCCCACTAAACTCATGTAGAAACCAAAACATTATTATTGCTGAAATAAGTGGGCTTTTTCCATTAATATATTTTAATTATAGTTGACATACAATATTATATTAGCTTCAGGTATACACCATTGTGCTTTTTGAATGAATAAATGAACTCACATGTATTCAAGTTTACTCTTGGAGAAGATGTTTGCTCAAATTACCATCAATAAAATGTTTATTAGTGTCTCCTCTTAAGTTATTCTTTCAATTCAATCCATATAATTCATTCTTCTTGAGTCAGATTTGTAAAAACAAATGTAAGTCATGAAAAGAGAAAGAGCTAGGAAAGTAGGAACATTGAAAAATCCTTGCCAGGGTCGAGTAGATAAGAACACAACAAGTATTTATTGCATACTTATTCTGTATCAAGCCTTTCATAGATTACTTTATTCGAGTATAAAAATGACCTTAGTAACTATAGTTATAATGATACTGAGAGAGCTTAAGCAGTTTGACAAATGTTACCAAATTGGCAAGAGGTATAGCTGATAAATAATAAATCTGGGATTTAAACTAAAATAGTATGATTCCAGTGCTCTAAGCCAGACTCTATGGTGCCGTTTTTCAGATCAGAAGAAACTATGTAGGAATGACGAAGAAAGGCGTGGCAAGTTTAGGTAAATTTCCTTTATGTAAAATTTTTAGTTTTCTTCTTTTACATAGGATCAAAAGGCATCTGCAGAATATACCAAACTGTATCCAATGATTATTTAAGGAGAATTAGAAAGCAATATGCATTGTCTAGATAAAACAATTATTTTGTGCCACTTGATTATCAATTTACAATTTGTGTCTGATATTTTGATTTCTCTTCTTGCTTTCATAGTCTCCCTAAACAATAACAGAATGATTATTTAAGACATTAATCAGCTCTGACCAGGTGGCTCACTTGATTGGAGCGTTGTCCCGCACACCAAATGTTGTGGATTCTATCACCAGTGGGGGCATGTATAGGCAACCGATTGACATTTCCATCTCACACTAATGTCTCTCTCTCTTTCTCTCTTAGTTCTCTAAAATCAATAAACATATCCTCAGGTGAGGATTTAAAAATATTGATATTATTAATCAACACCAAATTAATTTAATCTACACTCCTTTTTAGAATGGGAGTGGGGATGTGGGGATATTAAAAAAATTAAGCCTAAACATAAACCTGATTTAATTAAAACAATTTAAGAATCCATTTGGTTCAGACAGAAAGTATTATTATAATTATTTATTTTACTTTCAGTCATTTATGCAGATATATTAGCATTGCTCTTCTCATATTTGGAATGTTATAAGAAATGTAAAAAAAGGATTCAGATTTATTAAAAGAAAAAGAAATATACATATCTCTTTTTTATTAAAACTAAGAAAATACGATTACACCAAACCACATGTTAGGAAATACTTGCCAAATGTTTCAATGCTTGAACCAAATCATAGAACACCAGAACAAATATTCACTTTTGAAATTAAACAATGTACATTTTCACTAAAAGTTTCTGAGAAGTCCCTAAATAACATAATCAGGATACCTTTGTTGGAAGATACAAGTAATCATTAAATAAAGAAGCAAGAAAATTCTGATCCATCAGACTTTACTGTGAGAAATGACAGCCCTACAAATGTAATCTGTAGAGAGGACTCAGAATAAATATACAGAGCAGAGGGTACCACAAATTATGCAAAAACATATTCTAAAATGTGTCATTAAAGAATAAACATCCACAGGTGGTTACTTTAATTTGGAAAGGGAGGAACAAAGATTCATCCTACCAGATATTAAGATACATTACAAAATAAAACATAATCATACACACACATATAGACTAAAGATGAGTAGAATGTAGGGACTAAAAGTGTGGATACTTGGAACCATGCTGCTCTTATCTGAAACACAGTTTGGTATTTACTCACTACTTATGTGACCTTTGCCTAATTATCACCTCTCTGTGTCTCAATTTCCTCTTCTGTAAAAAGTGCCCTTTTTGTGGTGAGAATATTTAAGTTCTAGTCTCTTGGCAAATTTAAAATTTAAATCATATCATGCTATCAACAATAGCTATCATGTTTTACATTAAATTATCAGGCCTTATTCAGAGCTGAAACTTTGTACCCTTTTACCAACCTCTCCCTATTTCCCCAACCCCCAACCCCTGGCAACCACTTTTCGACTTTCTGTTTCTATGAGTCTGACCTTTGGGTTTTTTTTTTTAATTCTACCTATAAGTGATACTGTGCAGCATTTGTCTTTGTCTACCTGACTTACTCCACTCAGCATAATGCTCTCCAGGCAAATATGTGAGGTTATGGACGTATTAAAAAACTAGATGGATGGGGGGGGAGGGGTGTAGAAAACTGGAATTGAACAACAATAAAAGAACTTTTTTAAAAAACTAGATGGAGGTGCCCTGACTGGTGTGGCTCAGTGGGCTGAGTATCATCCCACAAACTAAAGTGTCACTGGTTTGATTCCCAATCAAGGCACATGCCTGATTGCAAGGCACATGCCCAGGTTGCAAGCCAGGTCCCCAGTGGGGGGTGTACGAGAGGCAACTATGCATGTTTCTCATATATGGCCTTTATTATGTTGAGGTGTGTTCTCTCTACTCCCACTTTACTCAACGTTTTAATCAGAAATGGGTGCTATACCTTAACGAATGCTTGTTCAGCATCTATTAATATGATCATGTGGTTTTTGTCTTTCCCTTTGTTTGTATGAAATATTACATTTATTGATTTGTGAATACTGTACTATCCTTGCATCCCTGGGATGAATCCCACTTGATCATGGTGTATGATCTTTTTAATGTATTGCTGGATGCAATTTGCCAATATTTTGTTGAAGATTGAATGTTACTCACCTAATATTGAATAAAAGAACTCAGTCAAGGATGATATATACTGTATGCTTCCATTTACATGAAACTCAAAAACTAAAGGATAAGGAAGGAAAAATGAAAAAGTTGTACTATTGTACAATTGGGTACTACAGTCACATTTGTTCAGAAGGAATAAATAGTGTGTAGGAAGGGGAAAGGGTGCTGTCAATATTCCTCTTGAACTGGGTGATGATTACATAGGTAGATTTGTTGTGATGCTTAACAGAACTCTGTAAATATGTTTTTGAATTATTTTCATATATGTATTATACATGATAATTGTATGAGAATATATCATTGTATATATACACGCAAATATGTGTGTATATATTCAGAAATAATGAGAAAACATTACTTTCTCTAATTGAGTCAATTTACTATCAAGTCCCTATGACAACTGATAATAGTTCTTGACCTTGACATAAAAGGTATCTCAATCTCATCTTTATAAAAATAGTCTGCATTGGCTACTTAGACTGGATATAGCACCAATTCTCTTAACTTTTTGGCCTAGATTCCTCCCCTGATGCAGTGGTCAGCATCTCCTCTAAATTAATATTGAACAAATATTTAAAGTATATAATATTTAAGCAGTGCTAAAATAACAGACTTCATCGTATACTTATGTGACTCAGTTAGGCCTGTATATAGACTATCTTTATGTACCTATTCTATTCCCAATATCATTTCCCTTGAGTGCAAACTTTATATCTAATTTTTTTTGTTTCCTCTGCCTAAAATAATATACTCTACAAACTAGGCATTACTTAATTTTTTGTGAATACTAGCCATTGTAATACATATTTGAGGTAAAGTCTTAAAAGGTTTATGTTGAATAAGAAGAAAATAAAGTTTACACACATAAACTGGACCATCTATAAGCATATTGGTGGGAAATGTCAGAATCTGTATTCAAAGTCTGATTCCATAGCTAAGGCTCTGCCTACCAAGACCCACAGATTAAAATGTCTGACTTGAAAGTCCATTCAACTCCTTACACATTTTCTATAACTTAATGGCTTTAAAATCATAATAATATATTACAAATTATATTTTCTATATGTGGTATTTTTACTATGTATCTGTGTAATGAGATTATTATCTAATGCAGGAGTTGGCAAACTATGGCCTGAAGGCCAAATCTGGCTGCATGTCTGATTTTGTCAATAAAGTTTTACTCAACTAAAGCCAATCTTATTCATCTTTGTGTTATTTTGGCTGCTTTAATACTACAACAGAAGAGCCAAATACTTGCAGTAGAGAACATATGACCCATAAAACCTAAACTCTTTACTATCTGGTTCTTTATAAAAAATATTTGCTAACCCTAGAATAAGACGTTTACTATTTTTCCAATAATATGTATTTGTGAATTCTGAGTTTCCTGGACACCAAAATAGAAAGTCAAACAATAGGTTTTTATTATAGGTTTTTATTATATAATAAAGGAAACAAGTAACACTTTTTAAAAAACGAATGCTAAATTTATCTTTTGAATATTTATATGTTAGTGTGAATAGCATAATAGAAAATGGGATATATTAATCAGGGTCCAATCAAGAGATAAAAAATTCATCAGTCATTTGAACAACTACAAATGAATGTAAAGTATCTTTAAATATTATAAAGTAGTTAATTACTATAAGAAGCAAATAGAACTCATGAGATCCATAAGTAACAGGTACAAAAACAGCAACTACTACAATGAGCCCAAGAGAGAGCACACAATGAAGGAACTAAGAATCAGGAGAAGAAAGGCCTTGCCCTCAAGACTGGAATTTTAAGCTCGTTGGAACGAGGATGGCAACCACAGAAACACACAAGCCTGTGCGTGGCCGAGAAACTTGACAGAGTTCTACCTAGAGCTATTCTGTGGAAAAGCCCTGCCATTGCGAAGGGGCTGAAGAGGCTAGACGCGACCTATTTAACAGTGAGCTACTTGGAAGCAGTTTATTCTGCGGAATTAAAGTCTATTGATGTACGTGAAACTCTCTTGCTGAATAAAATAGTGGAGGACTGGTTGGGACTCAGTAGGGAGAATTTTTCCTGCATCCATCACCTTGTAGTTTCACTCCTGTGCCCTTTATTGATGAAGGCTTACATTTTACCAACTGGTAAGATCCACAAGATTCAACCCCAGTATCATAAAGGATAGATACGGAGTTGAGAAACAGGGAGTTGATAACTGGTACTCCTGTGGAAGAACAAGTTTACAGAGCCTACATAAATGTCTCATATGGCTGTTTTAAAAATGGGCTCAATAAGTCAGAAGATTAAATTACATTATTTTCTGGCAGAGGGCTAAATTTTTGAGGTACCAGCTAGCTTCTTCTTACTAATCTAAGTGGATAACATGGTAGGGTTTAGAAGATATAGAACAGTGAGCTGTAAGCATATTGCTAAAAATAAATATAGTTTTAGTTATAGGTTACTTCTCTCTAGGGAAAATCAAATCTAAAAGGAGAAATTTAAAATGGGGCCGTGGGATAAAAAAACAATGCCAAATAGTGCTCTCTGTCCTGCTTTTACTCAGTGTTATATTTCTAGATCCCTATCAACCTAGTTCTTTGTGTTCCTAAAAGATATTGCACAGTTGTTCACAAACAATTCGTTTCAGTGATCATGCATTACCTTTCATTTCGCTTCTCTACTGCTCTAGATAAATGGGAAGAAGTTAGCTGCTGAGAATGCTAAAATCATCATAAGCCACAAAAGCATTACCAAAGCAGCCAGCGCTTCCAATGCCAAGGCCAAAATTGCCTATGAAGAAGATGACAGGATGTCTCTGCTGTTGTCAGATTTGCCAATGAATGCCAAAGCATGACATCTTCCCCCACATTTATTCTGGCCCATTTTCCGGACAGTGTTACCCACTTGGTCTACTATGTTCACCACCACCATAACTTACACATATGCTGTACACCATATACATATATGTATATGAAATATATATAATATTGGCACTGTTACAGATATCCCTCATTTTCCCCCTCTTTACCCCCTCCACCTAGCCCCCCCAGCCCCGCCCCCAAAGCCTTCATTACATTGTTGACTATGTCCTTGGGTTATGCATTATAAAGCACGTATAGTTTTACCAGAAAGTTAGATTCAGATCTTTCTTTTTTCTTCACCCCTCTTACATCCACAAGAGAAGGGATATAGAAAAATACTTTCTTCCAATGAGAAATAAACGTATTTTTAATGCATTTCAACCTGCTCTGCTACTCAGAGTTCTTTCCTGTGAAAGGAAATCATAAAACTGATTTCTTGTGCAATAAAATTCCAGAGGAGTCTCTCTTGCTGAACCACAAAACATGTCCAAACATATTTAAATCCTCTAGTGATGGCTTCTGCTAAAATCTGTGTGTCCCTAATACATAAAAATGAAGTGTTTTTTCGCCCCCAAAATAGAGATTTAATATTGCATCATGTAAATTCTTCTAGTAGCCTTAGATAAAGTTATTTTTAATATATATTTCTCACTCTCTCTAGTTGGTGAATTTCTCAAGAGCAAAATTTTTTTCTGAATTTTCTAATCATTTCCTAATCACACAGTGCCTAGAAAAAATAAGCATTCAGGTAATGTTTGTTGTTCAAGAGTCCATGAAAATGAAGTGAATTAACTCAAAAGAGCAACATGAAAATCCAAGGTTTTGTCTATATCATTAAAGTCAATCATTTTGGCCCTGGCTGGTGTGGCTCAGTGGGTTGAGTGTCGGACTGCAAACTACAAGGTGCTGGTTTCACGCCTGGTCAGGGTACACGCCTGGGTCAAGGGCCAGGTCCCCATTTGGAGGTGTGGAAAGACAACTGATTGGTGTTTCTCTCACACATCAGTGTTTCTCTCCCTCTCTTTCTCTCTCCCTTCCCCTCTCTCTGAAAAATAAATGAAATCTTTAAAAAATAAAAAATAGAAGAATAAAGTTAATCATTTTGACTTATTTTACACTGAATCACTTTCCTAATTTTTACTTGCTTTTCATGTCTCACCATGTTAAAGAAGAATGCTACATATTTAAGAAAATATTTTGTTAAATGATTATATCTGTAACATTTTTTCACTTTTCCACTAAGACTTGGTAGCTAATGGAACAAGGAGGACCAGTAATAGCAGTTGCTAATAGTAACGTATCTTGAAGACAAACAGGAAGGAGATCCTGGGAAGCAACATGGAGAAAACTGTAGAGTTACAGGGAGCATATCAGAGTAAAAATAGAATAATTTAGAAATCACCATCTTTCTTTGAATGGATATCCTGGCAGTCAAAGTCCCCAAACAGAAGCTATGTGAGCCAAGACTTCCTTTGAAACCACGTCTATTTCATGGAAACTAATTTTTAAAATGCTCAGTGGTTTAGGAACATGAAGAATCAGTTTACAAATCATCATCCACCTCATGAAAAGAAAAAGAAAAAGAAATCATCAAGAACCCAGATTTTAAAACCATATAACAGAGTTAAACACCAAGTCATGTGACAAATTAGAGGGACACCGGGGGAATTTCAACACAGTCAAATCATCAGCCTTCAGTCCTCATAGTGATTATGCTCTCAGCTTACATGCATCTCTGCATTGCTGTGGTGTCCTAATAACATCTGTTAAAAATACTGGCATGTTGGCAATGGGAGGGGAGGACATCCTTCGGTGTACCTATGCCAATAAGCAAATGTCTGTTCTACTTACTGAGGTTTTTAGTCTTTCCAACTATATATAGTTCATACTTCTCTAATCTCCTTGCTTCAGAATGGAGTATATTTCATAGCTCATTGAAAATAAGCAAGTTGTGATTACTAACTAGTTCATGTGTTAGTTTAAAAACTCAAGTCCATGGTAAAATGCTCTAATAACAGGCATGAGGTGAGTTAAATCTGAACTTGGTAGGAGATTTACTGATTTTAAAAAAAATTTTCATTTCCAAGATTGAGTTCACATCCACAACTATTGTATATTTTGGAGCAAATATAATACTTCTAGAACATGAACTTCATGAATGCTTTTGCACATAGTGTTTCCCCATCACTTAGTATTTTTACACTCTTTTCAGATCTTAACTCAACATCTTCTACTTTATGAAACTATCCTCCACTCCTCCAGCCAGAGGCAGTTAGACAGCTTCCTTCATGCTTCCACTGAGTAACAGGGACCATTGCACTTTTTATAATAAGATGCCTGTTTTTTCCTTCCTTATCCCATAATGAGTTTCTCAAGCACAGTTTTGCCACTTTATGTCTCTATTGTTCAGCCTAGTTCTGGAACATAATTAAGAAAAATGCTATTTAAATAAGCCAATTTACTATCTGGACTTTATCTTCCATAATACTTCACCCCAGTAACTATATATATAAATACGCATACACATATACATGTTTCATTATGCTTCATATGTATGTATGTGTATATATATATGTGTGTGTGTGTATATATATTTCATTATGCTTCAGACACAGAGAAATATTTACCATATTAAACCTTTCATACTTTTTTAAAGATTTTATTTATTTATCTTTAGAGGGGAAGGCAAGGAGAGAAGGAGAGAAGTATCAGTGTATGGTTGCCTCTCGTGAGTCCCTGCTGGGAACTGGGCTGCAACCCAGGCATGTACCCTGACTGGGAATCGAACCACAATTATGTGGTTCACAGGGCTGCACTCAATCCACTGAGCCACGCCAGCCAGGGCTAAACCTTTCATACTTTTTGTTCGAACATTTTTTTCAAAGAGTTGTATCAGTGTGCATGGTCCATCTCTTTACTGAGACAGGAGACATTCAAAGACATACAATATAGTAGACCTGTTTTATGCTGTATTTTAAGGGACTCCTGAGAACTACCTCATCTGCCAGAACCTCTTCCATCAAAATGTGTTCATAAACATCACAGCCGAGTCCAATTTTAACTTTCAAATGTTACTTCTGAGAAAAATCAACCATTAATTTCTCTGCATTTTTCAATGTGAAAATTATCTGAGACTAGGAGAACAATTTGCCCAAGGTCCAACACAGTCTCAGAAATGTACTAGATTTGTGATTTGGAGTCTAGCACATAATTTTACTTTGTCTCACATCCTCAACTTAAAAAATTGTGATAATAATTGCAACCACCTTGCAAAACATTGTAATCTATTTTATAAAATTCAATTGAATGTTGTGACACCTGATACTATTATTGAATACATAGTAAGCATTTACATTTGCTTTACATACATCATTAAAGTTAATTATCTATGCATCATTACAGGATCAGTATTAGTATACACCTTCTCCAGAAAATTTGCCCAAAGATATGTATACGTGTGTCTATGTGTGTTAAGAAGAATATATCTAGTATAGTAACCTGGTCAGAGTTCCTTGTATAACAAGTGGGCAGCTGGAATAGGAAGATAAGATAATTCAGTTAATACAACCTTTTATCAAATGTAATAATAAGATTAAGGCAATAAACCAGAAATAAGCTTTTAAGTAAGAGCTGATATATACAGAAAACATTTTGACAGCCACCAAATGGGAGAGGGGTTGCCAGGATGGGAGAAAAAAAGATGAAGGGATTAAGAAGTACAAATTCATTGGTACATAGTAGGTATGGGGATGTAAAGTACAGAATAGGGAATATAGTCCATAATATTCTAATAACTATGTGTGGTGTCAGATTAGATTATAACACCCTTTGTGAAGGGTGTTATAATTTAATAGAAGACTCAGAGATGTAGTGGAAGTTTTAATTTAAGAATAACAAGGAATAAAAGTGCTTGTTTTATGAAATACCAGAGAATGAAAGAACAAATTTAAATGAAAAGACTAGGAAATAATTTACAGAAGAGATAATATTTAGGGGGTCTTTGAGAATAGACCCTATCAATAAATTCTAAGTAATAGTTGATAGCTGGTGAATTAATGATGTCAAACATAAGGTTATCATTTTCTACTAATACTTAGAAATATCACCTTGAGGATCTAGTCTACTTGGAAAACTTTGAGATGCTATATTGTAGTTAATGTACACCAAAAGGATGTGTCCCAAACATGGAATCTAAATTCTGGGCAAGTTTAGATGTTTGTTATCATGTTACCAAAACACATATTAATCATTGGAATTTAAACAATAAGATAAAATGTTGTTTCATAATTTATCTAAAAAGCACATCCCTAGAAAGCAGTGAAATCTGTAGAGATATGAATTTATCTCTAATTTTCTGTAGCTTTGATTTGTTCCTGAAATGCAACCAAACTTGTAATAGAAAACAACTGTCATTTGTTTCTCTTTCAATAGGATCTATGCAATAGGAAATAAAAATTGTGTCTTTGAATATAAATGAATAATAGAATTAAATGAAATTCCATAAGTCTAACCACTAAATTCATAATTCTAATTCAATATGTAGTGAATAAATTAAGTTTCTGACTTCAAATCTATGGGTGCTTCTTTTTCCAATCACCTCCCCTCTACTTTCTCTATCTTGGTAAAAAAAAAAAAACCTCATGATTTTTATGCACTTGATGATGGAGTATTATGAGTGAAAAGCAATTCCAGTGAGTCCCTGTTCCATAGGACTGAAATACAGCTTAAGAAGTGAGAATCTTGCACCTTGATAATTTAACAATAGAGAACAGATCCCAGCAGCCATGCACCAAAGAGTAAAATCCGATGGCAATTGAAAAGTCAAATAGTCAAACCAAATAGTGAAATAACCAACCAATGATTTGAGAAACCATTAAAACTGAGGATAGAAAGTTGTGGAAAGGACAAAAAAAGAAGTGATCTGGAAATGTTCCTAACAATGGAGTAAGAATGGCTCCAGCAGCCAAACCCAACCAAGTAAGAGTTTAATGAGTCAGGAATATCTGCAGAATTTGAGAAGAAAAGAAAAAATGCTCATCCCTTTGTACAAAAAGCTGTGAACAATAAATGCCAGAAAGCAAGCAACCTTTTTTTTCAGTTTCCATGTATTAGCTTAAGCCTACCTGGTCTGTCTACAGGATTCCTAAAAAGCAAATCTCTTCTTATAGGAGGTACAAACATTTGGAGAATTTAAGGTTTTTTTCTGTGGCCCAATAAAGGTATGTTGATATCGAAAAGAAAAACAAGGCTCTTGAGAAAACAAAAGCTAATTTTTTAAGATGGTCTAAATCAGACAGGGTGATAATAAAAAATGTGCTGATTTTCAACATTAAACTTATATTCTATGCTCTTCAATTTAAGCATAAACGTCAATGTTTATCACTGTGAGTAATTTTTACTTCATTGGTTGTTTTAAGCCAATAATAAAATGAATTTTTCTTCTAGTAATTTAACCTATTTTTGTTGTTATTTTTTGGTAGAGTTTAAGCACAAGTAAAACATGAAAACAAGAAGAACAGCTCCCCAGTGCTTCTGAGACTGGACGGGGTGGAATGGGAAGGAATTACGGGACAGCCTGGGGAGAGGATGGCTTTGCTTACCCACCCTCATACTCTTTCACTAGTCAATTCTGTATGAAGTTGACTTCTAGCTTTACATTTCACTTCATATTACTATCTCCACATTTATCACTAGATGTAAGACTACCATATACGTGTCAATGAGGGATATATAGTTTAGTGTCACTTTGGAGGTCAGCGAATTCTAGTAACCTTGCAGATAATGAGTGAGTTTATTTTGGGTAATAAGGGAGATCAATTCAATGCTAAAACAAAAGCACAATGTGAAAAGTAAGAAACAGTATTTTTTATATTCTAAGAAATATAGGAGATCAAGGTTAAGCATGTATGCCTTCTATTCAAATAATAGTTCATGTTGATAATTGTAGGTAAGATAATTTTAAGACTAGACTCTAATTTATAGCTTCGGGTTATTTTTACATCCATGAAAGCCGAAAGAGGATCTTAAATGAGTAAAAAAGTTGTTACTTTTGTTCATTTATGATTGTAGTTGTGCGGACCTTAAAGGCCTCTTCTAGTCTTGGCCGGGGCGTGGGAAGATACCTCCTTATTCAAACAACATGTGGGCACACACTTACTGTTGGGGTGAGATCGGTCAGCCCTTCTCCAGCCACCCTGGAAAGTGAATGTTATGACAGAAGGTAAATCTCTCAAAGCATGTTTAAAATATGCTTCCATAACACTATTTTTCATGCCATTTGTATAGCACTCATCACATTAAAGTATCATGTTTCAAATTAATCTACTCTTCTGTAAGACTTTGAGTTACGTGAGGATACCCGTGGCTATCCCTTGCAAACTCTCTATCTTATACCTTAACTCGCTCAGGACCTGGTATACAAAAGACTCTAAAGAAATAAAACACCCAATAGTCTAGGTGGCGTAGCATATTCCCAAATAAGCAGTTACACAAATTAGTAAGTCAAAGACACTTGAAAACTGGAAATGGCCTTATGGATCCCTGGTAAAAGCGCCTTATTTCACAGATGAGGAACCAGAGCCTAGAAAATCAGACACTTGTCAAGGACCAGCACAGGACAGGAGATTCATCTTACTTCTGGAACCTGAGTTCCCCAGTCCATGGAAGATCAAGTGATACCTCTGAGTCATTATTACAATGAGTATTTTACTTCTAATTGGCAAAAGGAAAAACTGTGGAATATTTCCAAATTAAATCATAGCTGGCAGCCAAAAATCCAGTTTTGCAGAAGGCTGTGGGATGTGACAATTCTTCTTAAGGGCAAAATGCTCACCTCTGCTAAGTACTGATTATTGCCCTGTAGTGCACAAAGTCAGGAGACATTAAAGAAATGCCAGTGTGTGTTTGGGTGGTTGCAGGAGAGAAAGAGAATGAGCTTTGAATAAGAAAATTTCCACAGAAACTGTATTAACTATATTCAAATATAAAAACAACATTAGAATATCAATACTGACTTTAAAAAATAAAAGGGAAACATTATTTTTATTAATTCCTGACTTTTTTTATTACTAAAACCTATTGCTATTCCAGCTATGATTGACATTTGTCACTGCCTTTGAATGAGGCCTCTCTCTAGCAATAAAGAGTAAAGGTCAGGCATTTGACCTCTAATTCTAACTGAACCTGTTGACTAACCTTTGTATATCTCAGTTTTTTTATTTGTAAACGTATGTAATAAAAGGACTCACCTCATAGGACTATTTCAGTGCTTATATAAACTGGTACATATAAAATACCTTAGAGCAATATGTCATTCAAAGTGAATGCTCCATAAATGTTATTATTTTACTTCCTAAATATTGACTTATGAATCCCTCAATGTGTCTCCTAACCTGAAATTTGAAAGGAAATTCAGAGTTTGAAACAGCTTAAGTGTCCATGAGTGAATGAGTGGATCAAAAACTGTGGTACATTTACACAATGGAATACTATGCAGCAGAAACAAAGAAGGAACTCCTACCTTTCATGACAGCATGGATGGTACTGGAGAGTATTACACTAACTGAAATAAGCCAAGCAATGAAAGACAAATACCATATGATCTCACCTGTAACAGGAACCTAATGAACAAAACAAAAATGAGCAAAATATAACCAGTGGCTTAGAAATAAGGAACAGACTGACAATGACCAGAAGGTAGAGAGGAAGGGAAGAAGCGGGGCATAAAGGGGAAGGGACTAGTTAAGGAACATGTGTGAATGACCTATGGACATGGACCACAGGGTAGGGATTGACTGTGGGAGAGAGGGGTGGGCAGGGCAGAGGAGAGCAATGGGAAAAATGGGGAAAACTGTGATAGAACAATGGTAAAAGAATAAAAAATAAAAAAGACCATCCAAATCATGTGTAAGTCGATCCATTTCCTTTTCCAATTTGAATTCATTATTAAACAGAGAAAACTAAGCTTAAATACTTTTTTTGCTTGACAAAACAACAAATTATAATGCAAAATGCTTATAACTATAGGACTATTTGCCCATGGTTCAGGTTAAATACTATTATTTAATATATAGAGGTAAAAGAAATGAATAAAATTTAAAAAGGAATATTAATGCCCAGGACTTACATTTATGCCTACATCTATATACAGTTATTGAAATGAAAATATTATAACTTTTTGAACAAACATGGCATAATAAGAGAACTAATTCTAAAGCAGGAAGACTCAATAATAATATCACATTATCTCAATGATAATATCATATTATCTCTGTGTTTTATTCAACCAGTGTATTGGTTTAGTTAGGTAACCAGATGTAAATTGACTATATGGCAAAGGCTAGTATTATCAAATGAAAACTTATTTTGATGTGCTCAGTATGTTTGGTAGCTACATTAGGCTATTTGATTTATACTTTAAAACTTTCCTATGATAGTAACTCTGATCAATATATGGAAGATTATCTAAATAAACCACTCTATTCAAATGTAAGTATACATCTACATTTCTTTGTTTGTTTGTTTGTTTGTTTGTTTATAGAATCACAAAGTTTAGAAAGACCTTACTAATTCCCTAATCTGACCTTCCTCTTGATGTAGCAACCCTTTCTCCAGCACCCCTGACAGATCCACTTTTTTGCAAGTACCTTTCGACCTGGGGACTAACTGTTTTTTGAAAAAAATAATTCTGTTATTAAAATGTCCTTAATAAAAATGTTATTGATAAATTGTCTTTTGTTCCAATTGAATTTAAATACTCTTCCTGTATTTTATAACCCAAGATAATTATTAGGACTTTCAATAGATTATTTTTCCTTTAAATTAAACATGCCCATACCTCTAAATAACCTTTGACTTAATAGATTTCCAGACCTCACCCTATGCTGGGTCCCCATTTTGGGACACTCCAGCATGTCTGTATCTCTCCTAAGATGTGATAAAACCTGACCAGCATAGAGTAGCATTATTAGCTCCATCCTTTCGATATCTTGTCTGTGTTTAAATGTACTGTCAACATTTTTAGGCATCCAGAGCACAGCTGATTTGCACCAGGTATGTTTACTGTAGGTGAAGCCTTCTTTCACCAGATGGGTAAAGTATTTAATAGCCTTGTTAGTGGTATTTCCTACTTGCTAGAGGGTTTGTAGTTTAGCTACAATAGCATATTTGTTTACTTTTATTTATTTTGTTAAGCCTGAGGATCCTTTGAAGTATGAGTTCATAGAGGTGAATTGAAGGGATGCATGATTCAGACACTACTTCTCCTCCACGATGGCAATTGCTGGTCGGAATGCCTGCCAGAAGCGTCAGGGACACGGGTGTTCTCAGGATGACTTCTCAGTGTCGTTGGTGTAGAGCAGTGGAAAGCAGTGCTGAGGAAGCCTTGCACCAAAAGGTTTCGGGTTGTTTTCGTGCACACAGACCTTAGCTCTCACATTTACACATGCATTTCAAACCTAGTTTCCCCATGATTTAATTTTGGATAAGACTTACCTTGTAGATGTTTCTAGAATTAGATGGAGAGAGAGTGTGTTGTTGTTGAAAACATATGCTTTAAGTTCAGAAAAATCTGATTGAAATCTTGGCTTTACCATCCCCTAGTTTATTGTCTTTAACTAAATTTTAATTGTTTCTTCGGTAAAATGAACATAGTAATTATAATTTCTCTGTCACTGTATAGAAGTAAGGATTTAATAATAATGCTGTCACATTACAAACTTGCTATGCATTATACTGATTATTATGGCTGTAAGGAAACATAATGTAGTACCTGTCTCATAGAAGGTAATCAGTAAATATTCTCATTATCCAGGGTCTTCCCCTATAATGTCCTCTAACTTTAACTCAAAACAAATAGTTCCTGACTCATCATGAGAGAAAAACATACTTGATACAATAATTGGTGGAAAATTTTCCAGAGTATCAGCCATTAGGAAAAGAAACCCTATAAAATGATGTAAAATAAGAGCCAAACATTGGATGGTTGTTTTCTTCACAGGATAATGTGGAGACCATTCTGGACTTACTTGCATTTCAACTTTGTCTTCCCTATCAGAATATAGGCTCCTAGAGCACAGAGTCACGACTTCCAGAGACCCAGTAAAATTTCTTGTTCATCAAATGGGACAGGGAAATATCATTCTTTAAACATCAGGTTTTTTCTTCTGTATAATGGTGTTATTAATAGTTGCTCTGTTATTTATGGGCACTATTGTGTCAAGGGAACAGTCACTGTAGCTGTTCTCTAAATTATAAAGGCATTTGTAAATTTGAAAGTGCTATACATTCATAGGTTATCATTAGATTATTATCTCATTTTGGGCAAGTGATATTTTCCTAGAGGGTCATGTGTGTTTGTGTGTGTATGTGTTTTTGAAAGAGGAAGAGAGGGACAGAGAAAATTGAGGATATGGATATATATGTGTGTATATATGCATATATATGTGTGGATATATATATGGCTGTTGATCTTCTAGTGTGGCTTCTGTTGTCCCAGGATTTCCATGTTTTTAAACTGATAAAGTCAGTGATTTAAACTGTTAGAATGTAGCAGCTAGAATCCTGTACCAATGTAAATAATAAGGGGGATCTTAATGAGGGAAGGTTTAAAGGTTGGAGGTATCTAATGGCAAAGACATTCTATCAGGGTTAGAAAAAGGTGTGGCTGTGAAAACGGTTCTTGAAATAAGGCCAACAAAAGTAATTGAGGCGCTGGCCCTATAAAGTAAAAACGAAAGCTAACATGCTTTGGTTCAAAGGTGACCTGTAAACCTCCAGTGTGCTATGAAATTCTGTCCCCAGCAACTAACTACCTAGGTTCAATGTGCCCTAAACATTGAACACATCACAAATGCATACAAAGCCAGAGTTCTGTAGAAGTCCAGAGGTGGAAATCAGTTTTCTGACCTGGGAGATCAAGATGAAATGAAAATGTGGCCTTTCAGAGTTCACTTCAGTATAAATACAGGAGCAAATATGAGAAGGTTCATGAATGCAGTTCTTGTACCTCTAAATTATATTATTAAAGGAATAATTTATGCCATCCTCATACCTCTAAATTTCGTTATTAAAGGAAAAATACAATGAAAAGGCAGAACTTAGATAAGAGGCATACTTTACACCTTATTTCTACAATAGTAAGTGCTTTCAGGTGTATTGCCACATCTACAAAATAGGAATCATAATAAAAAACAATATTTTCAGAAAAAATAAATGGAAAGTGATTATTAAAATATTTTATACTATAAAAAGGCATAAAATGTAACAAAGGAGATTTGTGTTTCCACCTGGTGTGTAAGTTGCAAGACAATGTCACTTTCACAAGGCATGCAAAGCCTTTTTTTTTTTAACCCATCGGGGAGTTGAAGTCATTAAACAGCCCAGGACAGTAAAATCCAAATGGTTACAGCTCATCTCAGGGGAAAGAGGGCACACAGATTGTTTCACCTTTGGTAGGACATTTAAGAAGGAGTCCACCATAAAATTAATTAAGGAAATAAAAGGTTAAATTTTTAACAAATTTCTAAAGTAAAAGTGTAAGCTGTACCAGAAGTTAGAATTCCTGGAAGCCCCAAGCATAAATGAAATCCACATTCATTAGCCAGGACTATAATGTGCTAAAAATAAAAATTTAAAAAAAATACACAAAATAACAGTGACTAGATTCAGAACAGAAAACAATAAGCTAAATTAAAGCTAGCTCAGTAGAAACTATTCTAACTGACATACAGAGAGGATAAAAGTGTAAAGAAAACCACACCTTCCAAGAGGTAGGGGGTGGCGTCAAATAATCTAACATACATGTAGCGGGGGGTAACAGAAAGAGACAAAAATTGAAGATACAGACTTTTTTCACCTAAAATTGACTAAAACAACCACGAACCTCAGAGGCCCTGAGTATAAATATAAAGAAAACAACAATGAACCACGTCATAGAAAACAGAGATGGCTGACTTCCACCAGACACTATGAAATCCGAAAGAAAATAGAACATTGACATCAAAGAGTCAAAGAAGAAAAGCTGTTATCTCATAATTCTAAACACTCAAAACAAAGGTGAATTAAACACTTTAGACAAAACACTAAAAGAAATGTTAAAGGAAGTTTTTAGGCAAAAGGAAAGTGGTATCACACGGAAAAGTAAATCTAAACAAACAAAGAGCAGCATCAACAATGGTAAATGCAGGAAAATATAAGTTTTAAAGAGCTTTTGTGTTGTTAAAAATAACTGTAAATCAAAAGTAGAAAAAATTGTGGGATTTATACCAGGTAAAATTTAAATATGTGATAATAATACCATAAAGGATGAGAAGGGTTAAACAAAAGCATATTGCTGAAACACTATTACATTTCATGTGAAGTGAGAAAATATTATTTAAAGGCAGGTTGGCAATATAACAATGCTTACTATAAACCTGTAGTATAATCTTAAAAATAAATAATAATGAAAAATAAAGTACAGTGAGAGGAAATGAAACAGAACAGATGAGAATGAAAGAAAATTAAGGTGGTAGTCTTAAATAAATGAATAATTGCAATAAATGCAAATGGCCAATATATACTAATTGAAATTTAAGGTTAACAGATTGGAGAATAAAAGCAGAACCAGTTCTATGCTCTCTGTAGGAACCCATTTTTAATATAATGGCACAAGCTGATTAAAAGTAAAAGGATGTGGGGAAAGGATACACCATGCCAACAAAAATTAAAAGAAAACTGTAATGAACGTGTTAATGTGAGAAAGAGTAAACTTCAAAACAAATAATTTTTTAGGAATAAAAAGATAAATTGCATAGTGAAAGAGGGCTATCTAAAGAGCTTAAACTAAATAAAGTGAACACTAACAGAACTAAAAGCAGAAATAAAGAAATTAACAATTGTTCTTGAAGACATCAGCAATTCTTCCTCAGTAATTGAGAGAACAAGTAGACAAAAGTCATTAAAATATAGATTTGAACATTATCAGCCAATTTAACTTCTTTGAGGTTTATAGGACACTCTACTTAATAACAATAGAATGCACATTATTTTTAAAGTCTACATGAAATTTCACCAAAGTAGACAACTATATTGTCTGCTCTAAAACAAATCTTGACAGATTTAGAATAACTGAAATAATCCAAAGTATGTTTCTTAACTATAAAATAATTAACTTAGAAATCAACAATAGAAAAATATACAGAAAATTACCAAAAACTTGAAAATTAAATAACATACTTCCAAATAATCCATAGTTGAATATTTTAAAGAAACTCAGAAAATGTTCCAAATTATATAAAACACAAAAACAGAACATGTTAAAATGCACAGGAAGTAGCTAGAGCAGTGCTTGAGGGAAAATACATAGCACTACATGCTTATATGAGAAGAAAAGAAATATCTCTAATCAATAATCTAAACATCTATTAAAAAAATCTAAACATCTTTTTTTTAATTGAAAAAGGTGAGCAAATGAAAGCCAAATCCTAAAAAGAAAGGAAACAATACAAAACCAAAATCAGTAAAATAAAATGACAAAAATAGTAGAGAAAATCAAGGAAACCAACTGTTAATTATTTGAACAGATAGATAAAGTTGATAAAATTCTAGCATGATCAAGAAAAAAGATTGAAGAAAAAGAATACCAGAATTAGTAACAAATAGGGAATTGTCACCACAGATTGTACAAATATTAAAAAGGAAAAGAGAGAATAGTATAACTTTAATTTAATAATTTAGTGAAATAGACATATTATTTGAGAGATGCAAGCTATTAGAATTCACTTGGAAAAAAATAACTAAAATGATTAACCCTATTTCTATAAAAGAATTTGAAGTTTTAGTTAAAAACCTTCCCACTAAGGCAATTAATGGAACAGGTGACTTCACTGGTAAATTCTACCAAACATTTCAGGAGAAAATAATACAAATTCCACACAAATTCTTGACAAAATAGATTGGGGTTATTATAGATTGAATGTTTGTGCCCACCAAATTAATGTGTTGAAATTCTACTCCTGAATGTGATGGTGTTAGGAGGTAGGGTCTTTGAAAGTTGACCAGATCACGAAGACAGAGCTCTGGAAATTGGATTTGTGACAACAAACTCACAACTATCAACTGCATCAAACAAAAACAAAAACAAAAAAACAAACTAAGCAAACCACCAGAACAGGAACAGAATCATAGGTATGGAGATCATTTGGAGGGTTATCAGCTGTGAGGGGGAGGGGAAAATGGGGGAAACGGTGCAGGGATTAAGTAGCATAATTGGTAGGAACAAAATAGACAAGGGGATGTTAAGGATAGTGTACGAAAAGGAGAAGCCAAAGAATTTATAGGCACAACCCATGGACAGGTACTAAGGGGGGGATTAAAGGAAGGAAGGAGGGTACTGGACAGAAGGGGGCAAAGGGGGAAAATTGGGACAAATATAACAGCATAGTCAATAAAATATACTTTAAAAAATAGTCCCAGAAAGTTGTCTCACTTTTCCTGTCTCTGAAACAGGGAGTAGGGCCCCATCAGTCACAGATCTTCAGGCACATTGATCTTGGATTTCCCAGCCTCTAGAACATGAGAAATAAATGCTTGTTGTTTGAGTCACTTAGTACATGGTCATTTTTGTTATAGCAGCCTGAATTGATTAAGACAAGGATATAATTCTCCATGAGACCAGCATAACTCTGATACCAAAACCTCAAATATATTTTAAACAAATAAAAGGCCGATAGCCCTCTTAAATAAGGATTCTTAAAAACTACCAGCACCTTAGTAGAATATATGAAAGGATAATAATCATAATCAAGTGGAGTTTATCTCAGAAGATAAGATTATAATTTACCATATCAATAGACTAAAAATCAAATTATCTCATCAAATGCAGAAAAAAATTTAATTTACAAATTCAGTGTTTATGATTTCTTTAAAAAAGCTTTAACAAAACTAACAATAGGAAGGAACTTCCTCTGCCTAATAAAAGACATATAAAAACCCTGCATTACCATACTTAACAGTGAAAAAAAATGAATGGCCTCCCCACCCCAAGGTCAAGAACAAGCTAAGGAGGTTGACTTTCTACTTATATTCAGCATTCCACTGGAGGAGCAAGTAGAGGAAATAGACAATTACAAAGAAATAAAAGACATACAAATTGAAACGGAAGATAAAAAACAGTTTTATTACCAAATAAGAGGATTTTATGCACTTAAAAAATCCTGTGTGATCTATAAAAACTGACTAGAAGTAATAAATGAGCTTACCAAGATCACAGAGTACAAGCTCAATATACAGAATCAATTTATTTTTATATACTCAGATGTTCACTCAGGAACTTAAGTTTTAAAAACTACAATTTATCACAGCATCAAAAAATAATTAAGAATAAATTTAACAAAATATATGCAAGATTCATATGCTTTTGAAAATAAAAACATTGTAAGTAGAAATCAAAGATCTAAATAAAAAGAAATAAATACACCATGTTTGTACACCAGAAGACTCAGTACTCCTGATGTCAATTTTCTCAAAATTGATCTTTAGATTTACTGAAATTTCAACAAAATCTCAGTAAACTCTTTTGTGTACAGTGACAAGCTGATTCTAAATTTTATGTATAGCCAAAAGAATTTTGAAAAGCTCATAGAAGGGAACATAGGAGAACATTTCTGCAAACTTCGGTGAGGGAATAATTTTTGCATTCTTTTTCTGAGGGCACAAAAATCATGGTCCATTTTTTAGAAAATGGCTAATGAGACTTCATCAAAATTAAAAATTTCTATTCTGGAAAGAAACTGTTATGAGATTGAAAAGACACTCCAGAGTGGAAAAAGTTGCAAAACACAAGTCTTACAAAAGTCTTTTATCCAGAATATATAAATAAAGAACTCTCACAATTGGATATCAGAGAAAGACCTAAACAGACACTTCACCAAAGAAGATATAGGAATGGGAAACAAGTACATAAGTAAATCCTCAGCATTGTTAATCATTAGGAAAAATCAAATCAAAACACAGCAAAGTACCAATATACATTTCTTAGAATGGCAACATTTTTAAAAATAGTAATGAACGTCAAATGTAGCAAGGATGCTGAACTTCCGTTCATTTCAGGTGGAAATGCAAAATGGTGGAGCCATTCTAGAAACCAGTTTTGCTATTTCCTATTAAGTTAACATACTTCACCACATGATCTAGGAATCCCAAATCTATGAACTTTGTCCCAGTGAAATGAAAACATATATCCATTCAAAGACCTCTACATTAGTGTTTATGGCAGCTTTATTCATAATGACCAAACACTGGAAAAACCACACATTTCCATCAACTGGTGAATGAGTAAGCAAATTGTTGTACATCCTTCCAATAGAACATTCTCATTAAAAAAGAAACAAGGTGCTGATACTTCTAGCAACAGAAATAAATCTCAAAAGCAGCAATCTAAGTAAAAGAATCCAGACACCAAAGACCACATGCTGTAGAATTTCCTACAGTAGCCTTCTGGATAGGACAAAATTACAGGGTCAGAAATCGGATCTGTGGTTACAAGGACCTAGAGGATAGGGTAGGGGGTTGATTGCAAAGGGACATGAAGGAAATTTGGGGAGAGGGCTGTTATAAACATGTTATATATCTTGATTGTAGTGGAGGCTACATGTTTTCTACATTTGTCAAAACTTATGAAACTATAAACCTTAATAGGGTGAATTTTGTGTATGTAAATATACCTCAATAAACCTGAGAAAAATGTTAGGAAGTATGAGATAATAATGCAGGTAATGGTACATGCAGACATTGGTCTTATCACAATTTTGAGTAAACAAAATGCACTGGGTCTTTTATCTCCTCCCTTTGAATCCCTTTGTTAGTTGGATTTGACCAAAGGTAAACCCGAAAGGCAACTGCAGCAAGGAGGCAGGGTGAAACCTCAGTGTTTGGGGTCCCTCCCCTTTAGATGGCTCTCGATTGGCTGTGTTCCTCAGTGAAAGGTCACGCTTCTGCCAGCCAACTTTCTCTGCACACACACCTCTGTCTCTGTGTCCTGTAACTAGCTTTCACCCTTCAGGATTAGGGATAATGGGCTATTATTGGTTCAGAGGACTGCACTATCCTTTCCGGTTCCCCTACATGCTCCCCACATTAAATTCTCCCCAGATTACTCAGTTTGAATGTGCCATTTCTTTCCTCCCAGAATCCCGACTGATAGAATAACATCCAACACCTGGTCCCATCATTTTTAAGCTGTGAGCACCTAGACTATCTGTTTCACATATTTGAGGCTTAGTTTTCTTATCTGTTGTATGTGAATAATAATACCTCTTGGTAAGATTGTCATGGGAGTGAAATAATGCTATACTGAGTAAAAAACTTTTCCTTAATATTTTCTCCCTTTCTCATCTCAGTCTCTCCCATCCGTTACTGTTGTTTCTCTTTCTATTTCTTCACATGGTTCCGTTTCTACTCTTTTTTTAGATAGCAGAGTTTCTCTATTATATACAAATGCCTAAGTAATTTACATAGAAGTATATAATGTGCAGAAGCCTGTATAAATGGCTTAAATGTACCATGGTTATGTTCCTGGAATAAACTGTTGCTATTTCTACTGCTACAGAACAGTTAAGTCAAACTTTTGAATTAGGTCAACAAAATCCACAAATAGGGTGGAATCTTTGGACTGTCTAGGCAGGGACAGATCTGGAATAAATCAGCCACAGATATCACTTGTCAGCATGCTGAGGGAGGCATTTCAAATAAGGTTAGAAGGTACGTCAAGAATATTGGCTTCTGGTAGCATTATGATGCATCCGTTAAATCTATATTGAGAGTTTTCCATCATGTGGATTCAAGCTAACATAATCATTTTATGGCAGTAATGTCTAAACAAGAGTCCACAATTAGGCTGTATTTTTATCTTGACTTGTGAACTATCGCTGCCAACTACTCAGATTTCAAGCTTGTTGAGACATATGTTATCCCTGGAAACCCTTCATAAAAATGAAGCATTTACTGTCCCACCAATTCAAGTGTGCTCTGGTCAGTTCCCCATCTAGATCCAAATTAACCATGTAATCGTTCCTATACTACTGAGTACTATTTTAAATGGCTTTTAAAGCAAAACCAAAGAGAACAAATTTATTTCTATTTGTGCAAAAACACAATATGGTTTGGATTCTCTTTTCTAGCTTTTTAAACACTGAGACAGAATGAAGTCGTGGGAAAAGAACTGGATGTGGAATTAAGATCTTTATTTGAAATCTGGCTCTGCTACTACTTCTGGCTGCTTGATCTCGTAAAGTCACTTATTTTATCTAGCCTCAGTTTCTTTAATCTGGCAAATGGGGAGTTTGGTGAAGCAAATGAGCTGATAATGATCTAACAAATTAGCATACTACCTTCAGGACACCATTTTACCATGTGTGTGTGCAAAGTTGTCATTATGATTAGTAGAAAATGAGAATGAAAAAACTTTCAGATAGAGGCAGGAATATTTTGGTTAAAAGGACATTAAAATACTGGAGAACAAGAGCAAGATAAGAACGATTACAACGTCTGCATTTATAGCCCACATGTCAGTCTTCAGTATTTATAGGGTTGTCAGTGACAGCCTTCCCAGTATAGCACTGTTAATTACGAAGGGGCTGTCGGTGCTACTGACACAGAGCTGTCCACCTGACCGAGGCTGGGACTACTCACCATTTCCGTCAATGATCATTTAATTTAAGGGTCCAAAATATACAACAGAAAATCAGTTTGGGTTTCTCATTATAATATCACAAAATCTTATTTTGAAATTCCCTAGTGATTTTTTAAAACAAATCTCAGTACCTTTTATTTCTTTAACATGATTTGTAATGATCTGAGATGGACTAAAACTTGAGAAAGAGGTGATGGGTCTAAGGCTGAACACAATATTAAATGTTTACTTAAATTTCCCAGAGCCAAAAGCTCCTGTTTTTACTAAAATGCCATGATCAAAGCAATGATATAATAAATATGAAGAGAAAGAATGGGAAAGGGAAAGAGAGAGAGAGGAATATTGAAGAGAGGCTTGGAGAAATGTTCAGTGGAAAATCTGTAGAAATGATGTAAGAGAGAGCAGAGGCAGGGATTGGAGTAAGGGGTGTATAACTGAGACTATAAAAGCTCAGAGAGAAAACTCACCATCAGGGCTGAGTTGGGGAGAAACTGCACAGACAGGACTCTAAAGTCAGAATCTCCTGGCTTTTCACAAGGTAAGTTAAATATAAAAGCTGATAACAATTTAGCATTTTTCCTTTTAACTATTTTTATAAATTTTACATACTTTTAATGTTTTGATTGTATTTTGATTTTGTTAAAATTAGCAATTCTTTTGGGGGGTGATATTTTCATCTCTAAAATGAATAGAAAACCTAAGAAGATAATTTTGTAATGCAAACTATGGGTGCAGATCATTGTTTACTCAGACATTTCATATTTATTACATTATTTTTTAGCTTTTATTTTTCATTCCAAAACAAAAGTGAACATTCTATATGTGTGTTAATAGCATTAGTTTACTTCCATGAAAGATGATCAATGTGAAAAAAATTTTAATGTACAAAAGAGATCTACTTATAACAACCTAGGTAGGAAGGAAAGTTTTTCTCTTGATTCTTCTGTCTTTATTTCCATCAAAATTGGAGCCAAAGAACATCCTAAATCAATCAAATGCTACATTCTTTAAGTCTAAATTATCCTGTTTTTCTTCTTATGAAACTCAAATATGAGAGTATAATATTAATAACAGTTTAGAGTAGATGGATCATATGTATTGTTTGGTATTTAAGGAAGTGCTTTTGCTGCTAAATGATTGAATTGAAAGTTAATCTGAAACATACATTTGAGTTCTGTTTAAGAACAAATATAATACTTTGTTTCAGGTTTTTTCTGTGGAAATAGTGTGCACTCAATAAATCCAGTTTAGCAAGGCAAATACCGTTCCTCTGAATTAAAATAATAAATTCTGTAGATTTAGAACTGTGATTATTTTTTCTGTGTTATTTTCCTAGAAATAAAATCACTTTAACATTGATTTATAATTATTTTAATGCCCATTTAGGCTGTATTCATTTTCTCCCCCCAAACCAGGCATATTTTGCGTCTCTTCTTTAGTTTGGTGCTTGCCCTTCAGCAATCAGAACTTTTCTATGATTGCCCTATGCCTTCTCCCTTACGGCAGCCTCATCAGCTCAGATCTCAGCACCGGCACCGGCTCCCCCTGCTCCCTCCTCCTCTTCAACCATTTTATATCTCTCTTTCATCTCCTCTCCCTTGGGCGAGTTAATTTTATCCTGTAGCTATGCATTCAAGTCTCCTCTTTATAAGTGAATTGCACTATGCTTTCATTCAATAAGTTATTTAAGATATTTAAGGATGACATTTGCTTTCTTCCCTGTATTTCTCAGGATTTTGAATTGATTCTTCTGTAATGAGTCATTAGAAAGAAGAGAGGCAGTAGAGAAGCAGATACGTTTAGTCGAGTCCATTTGGGACATCAGAGCTATAATTTTAAATTCTTGGTCAAATACGTTCAATGATTTGAACATTCGTATATAATAAAGTTAGATTAATTGAGCTTGTCTTAAAGGAATAGACTCAAAGTAGGCAGTCCCAAAATATTACCCCAACTGTGTCGCTATGTTGCTGTGCAACTTCAGGCAAGCATTAAGCATAGAATGGGGTTCAATGATACCCTGTTATCATTGAAAGAGAAGAACAGAACCAGAAGTGCCAGGGAGTCTGAGTGAGTGACTGATCTGGGGAAACTCCATTTCAGCCATTTTCCCTGTATTACACAATGAGCACCCAGTGTAAGATTATCTTCTGGTTAATCTTCAGACATCCTCTAATTTAACCTCCTTGCCAACATTTCATCTTCAGTGACCCTTACCCACCAGACAACTTTTGCTTAGATTCAATGGTGCCATCAGAGAGCACAGGCTTTGGAGTCAGGACACCAGACTTCTAACCTCAGGTATGACTTGGGCGGAGTCCACTCAGCCCAGGAGGGATTCCTTTCTCCCTCAGTAGAGGAGGGTACTAGAGGCGAGACACAAGTTCTCCCCTAGCCTTGGGCACATCCCTACCCAGGCCAGCTCCCATGTGCCTAAAGATATCTCTGATGAGAGGCATTTTTAAGCTGAGACCTCTTCTCCTTTACCCAAATAACCGTCAGAGTCCCTCTCGGAAGCAGGGGTTCGCATCACCTGCCACTAATTGCCGGTTCCTTGATTGGCTGGAACTGGCTGTGGCCCAGTCTTATGGCTTCTCCCCTAGGGCAGCCTCACCAACTCAAGCTTCAGCACCAAGGACTGGCTCCCCTTCTCCCTCCTGCCCTTCATCCATTTTTTATATCTCCCCTTCATCTCCTCCTCTCGCTTGGGCAAGTTAATTGCCCCCGAGCCTCACTCTCTTTATTTACTGAAGGGTTTAATTAGACAATTTCTAATGGGCTCCCGCTTCCTTTCTAAAATTCTATATTCTTATAACACATAAGTCTCTATAAATGTGATAAAAGTACATTTTAAAAATGTCATCCAGCCCGCCACTGGCACCCTGGACGCTGACCAGTCAAGTCATAGCTGGGGCTTCCTGTGGACCTCTCCACGGGCTTCCACGGGCCCCATGCTGGTGGCTGCGTTCCCCTGCAAGCTCTGGCTTCTCGGTCCAGTCTTCTAAGAAAATTGGAAAGGGATGCCATCTCTTCCCTTTCTTCATCACCCATCCCTTCCCAGCTGCCTCCTTGCTTCTGTCACGTGTAGCTCCTGTCACAAGGTCCTTTATTTTCATGACATCCGCGGTGGCTCTGCTTCAGTGAACCACACCTGACTATGCCATACTGTCAGTATTACAAAAATTATGTGAAGAAATCATGATCTTAACAACAAAAGTAGTGACTTAAAAACGAGGTCAATAAAGATATATAATGAACTATAAAACAAAAATATTTTCATATTATATTATATTAAAATTCAACTAAATATTCATTTTGTCAATTAGAGCTTGAAGAGTAATTATGTTTTGAGTATACTTGAGATTTCTTCCCTTTGTTTTCTTCCCATTATGATATTCTTTAGAGTTGTATGCTATATTTTCAGGGAAATATTATGGCTGAAATTAACAATAATATGTAGCACATGGTAATATCAGATATTAGAGTGATTGTCACTTATAAGTTTTTTAGTAAAATTTCCTTCTATCACTCAATATTACTTTATTAAATTTAAATTTCTATTGTGCACCTGCGAATCAGACAATCATGGTTCTATTCCCAGTCAGGGCACATGCCTGGGTTGCAGGCCACTTCCCTGCAGGCCAACTCCCAGCAGGGGACACACGAAATGCAGCCATACATTGATGTTTCTCTCCCTCTCTCCTTCCCTTCCCCTCTAAAGATAAATAAATAAAATCTTTAAAAAATTTTAAATTTCTATCACTCTGCTATAATTCTAGATTCTAAAAACTAATTTGGTTCCTTACAATGAACAAGGATAATATGTTTTTTTTCATAAAAATAAAAAATAAAAATAACATTTTGAAAAAAATGCCATATTTAGAAGGCAATGCAGGATAATAGCAATTATTTACTGAGTAAGTATTTTGCACCAGTCACTTTACCTATATTATTTATAATCCTTATAACAAACCTACAAACTAAGTCTTTGCCCCATTTTCCCAATAGAAATATTAAACCAGAGAGCCTAAGTGACATGCTTAGTCAGGAATCACACCCAGGTCTCTGTAACTTAAAGGGCCAACCAAATTCCTCCCGCTAATTCAATTTGTTTTCTTAGAAAGTGCTCACACACTACCTGGAGTTAGGAGACCAGAGTTTTAAAGTACCCCAGGTTGTGTCAGTTAATTTGTTCAAACAACAGAATTAGAACATTTTCCATGGAGCTCTAGCACAGCTGTCATTAGGGTCAAAGGAGACAGATGGAATGGACTTTGTAATAATAAAGTACTTGCAAATGTTAAAATAAAAGGCTATATACAAAAATTGTACTTGAAGGAGATGAAAGCATTCCACAAAGAGCGTGCTACTGGTGGAGAGAGCTCCTGGCCCGGCAACGGCTGAGGGGCCTCTCCCCACCAGGCCGTGAGCACTGCGGACAGGAGGAGGGTCTTACTTACCTTTATATCACTGGTACCCGATGTACAGTGTCTGCCTGATGAATGCATCCTGTTGTTACTATTAAATTTGTATGTTTGGCCCTTTGTTTATATTTTAGAGAGTATTTTTCATTGATGATATTGGCTAGTTTAGGATAATTAAAATTTAAGTCAATATTTAATTAAATATTGTATATAAGTACAAAGTGGGATAAAGGGTGAAGGAAGTGGTGATATTCCACATTATCCTGAAGCATATAATGCCATATTTAACTGCGTTTTTCCAACTTAACCTTCTGAAATCCTTTTAATACTACCGAAAAATTGCCTGTGTATTAAATGGCCAAACAACCTGTCAGGTTCAGCTCTGCCAGCTTTTTCCTGTCCATAGTTTTAAAGATTCGAACCCATTATTAAATATTAGAATTAAATTACAAATTCCCTTACCAGAGTTTATGCAATCATAACACAAAGTTCTTTTCTACATCTAGGTGACAGTAATAATTCAGGGATCAACATAAATTAGTGTTTGATGAGGATTAATCTTAAACTATACTGCAGTAATTATTGGAGAATATTGATGCAAGTCCCTTGCTTTACAGTGAGAATCTGCGATGTGAAACATTAATGGACATACTGGAAGTTTGTATGATCTTTGGCACATATTGTTGTCGAAGTAAAATTTGGGCAAATCTCTCCCCTTCTCTAAGCTTTAGTTTCCAACTCAATAGAACTGGAATGGTAATATCTGCTGTGCATTTTTCTATTTATTGCTACATAGCCTGCTTCATGTGTTCATTTAAACACATAATGTTGACCCTAAATGCATTCTGTTGGGTGCTGAGGTACGCTGATAAACATGGCATAGTCCTTCCCCCTCAAGGAGTTTGCAGGGACAGCTAAATACTTGGTTAAACACACATACCTAAGCTTTTTAATAATGGGATCATCCTTTACAGTGTCATGTAGCTTTCTGCCTTCTTAATTTTTTTGCAAGAAAGATACTAGTAGTATGACTGAAAATTCCAAATAGGAAAAAAACACACAAAATTTTACAATTCTGGAAGGTTATATTGTCCAAAATAGAATGAAAACGGTGCCAAATAGAATAAAATCCGTTAACTCATATATAACAGTAAATTATCATTTTTCCTGATTTGTAGCATTCAGGGAAAGTCATTTTAAAATGCAAGTGTCTTCCACATTAGGAACACCTCATCCATAAATATTTTACTTTATAAGCAATTTGTTTTTGAGACGGAAAAATGTTTTATACTTCCACAGATAGGTTATACTTGAAGGGGCATGAAACCAAGTGTCTGCAAACGTAAGTTGTTGTTCTGGCTCTTCGTCCAACTGGCTTTGTGACTTTGGAAAATTGACTACTGCCAATTGAAGAGTAATGAGAAATGGGAAAGAAATCCCTGATCTTTTAATTTTTTTTAAATGGGAAATGTTAAATTTATCAGTGTCCATTTGAACTTTCCATTTGGTATCATACTCAAAACATAAAGCAAGATGAGTATCACACAATTTACAGAAAATAACATACTTTACAGGGATTTTTACACAAATTATTAAGCCCCACGATTATTTCTCAGATATATTTTCATGAGGATGATAGAGGTGATGCACATGTTAGTGACAGAAGTTACAAGTTGTAATTCAATTGCTCTTTGATGAAATCTTCAGGGACTTTAAATTTCTTATTTGAGTTCATAAGGATCTGAAACTAACTCCCCACTTCTAAAGTTCTAAGTGCCGTAGCCACACTGAGTTCTCTTGTTGGCGGAATTGTTCACTAAAGCTGTGGAACAGCAGCGCCAATAAAGGAGAGAAGGAGAAACCCTCACCTCTGCTTTCCAGCAGGCAAGTGTCTCAGGCACCTGGTGCTCCACTCTTCAAAGGAAACTAGAAACAACTATCTTTCACACCACGTTTAAACATCATTCATTGAAATACCAAGACTGTCTGTATAATGTCAAATTGTAATGTATCCTCTTGGCTGTTTAATATAGGTTTTGCAGATTGTCTCTATAAATGGCGCCAAATTCCCTAGATGGTTGTTGAGTATAAGCTTTATGTTCCCTTGAAGGACTTGGCTTCAAAGACCAGTCTTCAGCTCAGTAATAATTACTTTTATAACATGCCATTTATCTTTCCACATTGCCTTAGAGTTTATAAAATGTTTTCATGCACAATTTGGAGTTCACACTGAAAAGTTTTACCTATGATAAAATAAGAAAAAAATGTAATGCAGTATGTTTATACCGATGATGTATATCTTTACATATTTTAGTAAATAATATTAAATTTAAAATATTTGTATTGCTCTTATTAGTAAAACCTAAGCCAAAGCCATAATAACTTGTGCTAATTGTAAATTAATTACATAATTTTAATGAACTATAATTAATTAATTAAAATTTTGTGAATTTGTAAAGTGAGTTTTATTAGATATTTTAACAGATTTCACCTCTTGTTCAAGGTCACCAGACCAATAAATAGCACAGCAAAGACACTTATCCCTATCCTTCCACTCAATTCTGAGTTTCTTTCACCATCACAGAAATAATTTTCTTATGTTGAATACCTATTCATTGACTGAAAGGACTTTATTTTTTTAGTACTTATTACTTCATCTAAAGAAGTTTTTGGAGTAATAATATGAGTAAAATGTATGTACCTATGTGGGTACACATGCAATATTGATGGATGTTTCAGATAGCTGAAAATTCCTTTTATCAAAAATTCCTATTTTATATCAACTATATCAACTAATACTATTGTTTGTGATTACTGTACAAATATTTAAATGGTTATTTTATCTTGATAGACAGACTGTCAACTCTAAGTACAGGGCAATAGCAACTCAATCAAATATTTATAAATTTTAATGTTACTATGTTCTTTTAAAAAATTTTATGTGACAATACATTAGTTATTGTACCATTCTTTTTTTCTCTCTGAGGGGTGCAACTGCACGCTATGACATCTGGCTTCTCAGCTGTAACAACTTTTGCTTTGACAATGTGGGAAGGTTATATTGTCCAAGGTTATATTGCACAATGACAAGCATTATGGCAAAAACACGTAAAAAGAAGTGAATAAATGTTTGCAAATAGATACACCATATTTTATTTGTTCTTATATTTAATATTTCTGAAATTAGAATGAATCCAATAGAGACTTACACTTGATAGCATGTTATAATTTAACTAGCAACACTTTCTTCTTTTCTTAAATGTATTTGTAAAATGGGTTTTCTTACCAAAAATGATATCTTACACTAAAGATTTAGAAATTCTTTCTTGTCAGGTGGAATATTCAAGAGAAACCTATTTGTGTCAAAATCTAGATGCAATGTTATACGTAGGTGCAGCTGACGAGAGACAGCAGAAAGGTTTTCCTAGCTCAACATTCACCTACAGTTATCATTACCTGCGGTGTCTGAACTTCAAACAGAAAAGAGCCATATATACCAACAGGCCATAAAAAAGCTAGAAACTTTATAGGCCAGTTAGACCTGCCCCATTTTACTCAGTCCACAGAAGAAAATTCGCCTAAAGGCACACAGTGACATAGTCCCTAAGCCCAGGTAGAGCCTGAATCTCACAAATCCTAGATTGGTTCTATTTCTATCACAGCACCCCATACCAATTTTGTGTTTAGCATGGTCCCTTGTAAAGCTCTCTTTCAAAATAAAAAAATTACAACCACCCTGTTATCTACTATTCCTATAGGAGCTTTTCTCTATTATCAAAAAGGCCCGGGTGGCTGTAACTTATGGGACAGGGTAAAGGGTATACCAAAGAGCATACTTTGTTTTACAGATTTACTTAGGGCCAAGCTGACTTAACTCTTATGTAGAAAGCCACCCTCATTTTTGGAGAAAGAAGGCTGTGGGCGGTGTTGTGGGCAGGCACTCACAGTCATTCCCTAGGGTCTGAACTTGGAACTGTTCATAACACATCTCACTTACAGGTCTCTGCTCCTCCAAAGTGGGCAGAAGAGATAAAAAAAAAAACATTTTAAACTACATTTTAAGTCTTTTATTGTTAAGCCCTTCATTTTTAATTTTTGGTGAACATAGGGGTGAGTAGATTCCATTTTGAATATTTGTGATGAAGAAATTAGGGAAAATAATTCCAGAAGTTATTGAGATTTACCCCCAAAGTCAGCCTTCTTTTGGGGGGTGTCTAATAGTTAGATCTATCTTTAAGTCAGATACTGTTGAAATGTCCTTAATCACCTGAGTAGTTTGTTTTTCTTCAAAACCAGCCTTCAAAGGAAGATAGTTTAATAATTTTTAGTTAAAAATGCATTAGATCATATACTGGTTAACAATGCTTCTATTTTTTAGCTTAATCCTCTCTTACTCTTACTCCCCTCATCTCAGTTTGTTCTTTTCTTTTTAGATCAGTGACTCTCGACCTTTTCTTTTCACCCCAACCTACTTAACAGATTTGTTTTCACTGTAACAATGACTCTTTGCAGCACTGACTCTCAATAATGCGAACGTCTCTCTCCATTTTTACAGACCTCTCAATGAACACTGCTTTAAATAAAATTGAATCAATTCCCTTGCTACTGAATTTTCAGAGCCAGTCTGTGTCAATGCACTATCAGGGTTCTGGAGGAACATCCAATGGATGCTGTTTCTCAAACTTAAATGAGCAAACATCACACTTCCCACATGCTCCCTCCAAAGCCACGATGCCAGTCACAGTTTGGAGAGTCCTTTCAGGGTACAATGAGTTCTTAAGTGTGAAAAATCTTTGACACAGAGGTTAAGTTGTTATACAGTATAAGATGCTTGTTTATTCCGCAGTATTATTTTAAAAATGAAAATGCATGTAGATCATAGACCAATTGCTTAAAAAATTGATCAAGTGCACACCATATTTTATATGGAAGATCTCATGCCCACTGACTCCACTGTCTGTTTTGAAGATCCTCACTGTCCAAAGAAATAATATTCAAATATTACTCAATAAAAATGTATGGCGTACTGAAAAAATCTCAAGCACCTCCACTTCGGTACATTCGTACAATGAACATCCTTTGAGTGTTTATTCTGCGATCTAGAGGGTACACGGGACTGAGCAGATTTTTAAATCGTGGGCTATATTTATCCACTATCAACAAAATAGGGAAATGGAGCCGAACCCGGTCTTTTCCTTCCCTCCCTATAATTTCCTCTGTTTCTAATTTGGTAGCAATCAAGTTTCAACTAGTTAATCAAATGTCTTTTGTGTGGCAGGTGCCAGGGTGTTTGTTTTCATTAGTGTACCAAATGCCATATTTAGGAACTTGGCCTTTTGGTTAACTGGCTACGAGCAGGCCTTTAAACCATTAAATGTGTGTATTTAAACTCTGCATTTATTTTTACATCTCCCTCTCCAAATAATCAGGATGTGGTTATCTGTAAGATGATACATTATGACTTTTTTCCTATATACACCCAAGTACAAAAATATAGGCCTCAGACATAATCATCAATATTGTAAACACCCATCACCCTGTGCCATTTATAAGATCTCGGAGATGGAGAAACCTGGTTTAAGAAAATGTGCATAAAAATAGTTAAAGGAAATCCACATGGAAAGACTTATAAAATAAGGAATTTTATACTTCATAACCTGTTTTTAACATGATAAAAAATGAGGAAGGAAAACATCACAATTGTGGTTTATCTTTGATTGAATGAGAGAACTATTTTTAAAAGACAGATGCCAGAAATATAAAACACTTCTTAAGTAGTAATGTTTTTAATATGTCTTCCTTTTTATCGAGGAAAGTGAAAGACACACCAACAAAATAAGATAGAAAAATATGATTCAGTGGCTGATTTTCTCAAGGGATAGGTAATGGAGTTTGGAGTTGGTATTTTTTTAACACATAATCTTGCATTCTTTCTTATTTTTCTACTGTGTCAATATAGAGGCATAATTATAATGTATTGTTTTTTGATACCAAAAAACTAAGTTCAAAAATCCATTTGTCAGGAAGAAAACACAGAGTATACTGACCCCTTCCAGAAAGGGCAGAATACAGAGAAGCAGCTGTGACTAACATTATGTAGCAAGATCCTCCAAAAGATCAATAAGAGATATAATGGAGAACTAGTTTAGACTACATTGCAAGAGAATTAAGATTATATATGACAAATAAATATTAAAGGCAATGTTAAGACATTGTATCTTCATTTTATTTATAAATACTTCGCCTATATAAAACATTTACATGTCTATTTTTCTAGACAATAGATTTATTACTAAAATCTACATTGAGGTTTCATAATAACAGTATTTTAAGGAAGTGTTATAAAGAAAATCTTGGGTCACACCAAAGAAAACATAATTAGCATAGAAATATTTGGTAATGTCTCATATGTGTTCTTTCACTAACAAATTAGAAATACTATATGAGATAAAGAAGACATACATAGATGAACTCAACCCTCTCAAAGCTCCTTCAAGGTGAGAATTATGCCTCACTTCACAAATATGGAAAATAAAGCTAAATTCAGGTTGAATCGTACACACCAAGGTCACAGTAACACTGAAGCAAAAATGAGACACAAATCCAGTTCCTCACACCATCCTAGAACCCCTTCCTTTTTGCTCCCAGCAGGCTTCCCAATGATTTTTTAAGGCAAATAGAAATTTACTGAGACCTTGTATTCATAAAAAGTGGACTGGTGGACTTCCCAAAGCCATACTAGGTGATGAACGCATGACTGTTGTAACTCACAGCTTGTGGTCTCCCTCCCCTGTACCAGCGGCCAGGCTGGCAGCCGGCGGGCCTGGTATAGATCACAGATGACCTTTAATTAGATGTGTAATAGTTTCTAGGGTAAAAAAGCAAATGCATGAATGACTTATCTTTCTGCTTACCACACTGAATTAACAAATGTGATTTTGACATATTTGGTGTGTATGTGTGTATGTGTATGTATACATATAAAGAGAGAGAACGAGAGAGAGACCCTTATATTTCCTCCATGATTTTACTTGCTTCCACTCTCCAGAGAGGCAATCAGAGTCATGATCAAGTACCACTGGTTTATATGATCGAGTACTGTATATGTTAATTATATTTATAGATTTCTTAGATTTCTAAATATATGGAATTGCTTTGTGTATTTCCAATTTAGGTAAATGGTAGCACGCCATCTGTAGAGCTCTAGAAAATCTAATTTGCCCCAAACTGGTTTTTTAATCCATGTTTATAAATACATATAACATTTAGGACATTCGTTTTAACAGTATATACACATATTTAAGTCATTTGCTTTGTCTATGGTATGAATATACCTCAGATGGTATATCCATTTCTTCTTGAGTAGGTTAGTTGGGTTGATTCTGATTTTTTCCTATTATAAACAATGAGGCTATGAACTTTCATATACATGTCTCTGTATAAACTCAGGCCCATTTCCACTTATGCATCTAGTTTTAAAACTTTTGTCAGTTATTTAAATTTTTCAAGCGCTTATCTTTTTGTTTTACATGTATTGGATACATATTTCACTTTTTAATTTGTTTGTGTTTATTTTGCCTGATCATACAGAATTTTTAAATTTTAATATAATGAAATATTACAGAATTTTCTATAAGGGATGCACTTTTTGAATCTTGCTGAAGAAACCCTTATATATCACAAGAACATAAAGATATTCTCCTACTGGGTCTGTGGTGTTTCTGACATTTTGGATTTAAATGCTTTTAGACACAGCACATTTTCTCTGGTTTGCCAATAGACCTCATCAGGTTTTATTCCCTCATATTTGACCAGTTTCACACATTCCCCCTCAGGTCCATGAGGCTGCAGTCCCAAATTAGGCAAAGAATAAAGCTACACAAATGAGAGTTCTCAGACTTGGCTTATTTCGAATTAAATTATTATAGTTGTGGAACTCCAATCTACATTTCCTTGGAAATGAAGCCTTGATAGAATTCATTCTAGGAGATTAACAGTTCCTATTAACTATTATTTTAAGTTTTGCAAAGGTGCATTCTAACATATCAAAGCTGAATAATTTGATGTATCACCTGTATATAATAAGCTTTATAGGAGTTTTGTTTTCTATCTTTATATGCCAAACTAACAATGTTAACCCTGCTGTGTGTGGCCCTTAGATGCTGGACTGGAGGTTGGCAAGTGCACATGTTATCCTGGCCGTGACATTGATGCTGTGGGGCTCAGGAGAGGTGCTCTCAGTGGATGTAGCAACAGAGGTAATGGGAACTAGCTTAAGAGAATATATATATATGTGTGTATGTGTGCGTGTGTGTGTGTGTGTGTGTGTGTATATATAAAATAAATGTAAGCCAATTCCACCAATATCAGAAGTAGGGGATGCTGACAAATAGGGGAACGCCTTGAAAACACAAAATCAAGGTTATTAGCATTTTTTTCTATGTCTTGTCCTTGCTGTCCATTCAGGGAAAGCCAGGTATTTAAATGTTAAAGAGAAAAAAACTGGAATAAGCAATATTTGTATTCCTTGAATAGAAATCATGACAGAAAATTTATCATTTCAGCCTTATGTATAATTACATTACAAGGTAAAATTGAAGTGCTTTTACGTAAAATTTGTTTTTTATATGGTGAAATTTGAGTAGTTTTGGCCAAACTTGTTATTACTATACAAATGTTTTCTTCTTGCTAAAGTACAAAGGAAAAAAATCTGAACACATATTCACAGAAAGACAAGTTAATTTGACTTATTTGAATTTATTAGAAACAAATATTCTTTGTACTTAAATAAAATGAAGAGTCTGTAAGACATTTATCAAAGAGCAAGTTTTGGATGAGTTCTATGATTTTTCTAAAGATTAAGAATATCTTTGCCCTGGCTGGTGTGGCTCAGTGATTTGAGTACAGGCCTGCAAACCAAAGGGTTGCCAGTTCAATTCCCAGTCAGGGCACATGCCTGGGTTGCAGGCCTGGTCCCCAGTAGGGGGTGCTCGAGAGGCAAACACACATTGATGCTTCTCTCCCTCTCTTCTCCTCTCTAAAATTAAATAAATAAAATATCTTTTAAAAAATCTTTATTTTTTTTAAATCTTTAAAAATAAACAAAACTATTTTGTGCCTATGTCAGTTGGAAGAATAAAAGCATATTTTTGGAAGATGTTCAGAGATAATGAAATATCTCCTAGTATTTTCCCCTTTGAATATTTGTCTCTTGCTCTTTAGAATTTTTTTCTCATGATTATAGAATTTTTTTCTCTCCAGTTTCTATGTTGTCATACTTATATAGGGAAATGATAGAAGTTGAGATTTTAAGAGGAGATTGGAACCATGTTGCAGACTGCACTGTAAATAATAAAGAGCTCTGAACAATTTTTAATTCTTTTTACAATGGAATAGTGTTGGAGATAATTAAGTTCATGGCTGAATTCAGGATAGAATAGAAAAAAGAGGGAGATAAAAGAAAAAAGTTGTAAGGTGATAAGCAGTGAAGAGGACCTGAGGTGGAAATCATAAAGACCAGAGAGAAGAGAGGTTTTCCAGGAAGAACCAGACTTAAGAAACCTAACATAACAGTTAAGATAGACCAAAGAGCTTTGAGTCTGGGTGTCTGACTATAAGAATTTCAAAGACACTTGCTGAAAGTCAAGGATAAAAAGGCTTGGAAAATGTTACTCTGTTGTTTTATTGAAGAAAATAAAGAGAATGGAAAAAATAATTCAACAAGGACAACTAGAAGTAAAGAAAAAAAGTCTTGCCTAGATCAAGAATCTGACACATGAAAGAATGTGATTAAAAGGCAGAGATCCTTGGAGCTAAGTTTATTCCCGTAGGGAAATATTCTCAGGCTCTTAGAAAAGAAGTAGTATGTGCTAGACTACACAATGACTTGAGATTGTTAACACGAGCATTTTAAAAATGCTGCGATTGGGCCTTGGAAAGGAAAGGACAGAATTCACAAATCAGGCACTCCTACTTTTATGACTTGGATGGACTACAAATAGGCAATATGTGCAACAGACAAATAAATAAGAAATTTTACATGGGGCAACAAAGTCATTGAGAAAGATCTGAGTCATTGCAGACATGCATTAATATTTGTTAATAAGTCACATGGATAAAGATGATAAGCCCCCTGAGGGCGAAGACTACTAGATTTTGTTCATCATTTTATCCCTTAAGTCTAATGCAGAACCTGGTACATAATGAGTGCCTGGTGGCTTAAATCAATAAAGAATGAATGAATGGTGAAAACAATAGCATAAAGTTTAGCATTTTTCAAAGTTAATTCAGTAAATATTTATCAGAAATGAGTTGAGTACTAACTATGAGCAAAATACTGGAATAGACATTTAATAGAGCAAATAAAAGACTAATTAGGCATCATTTTTGCCCTCAAGGTATGATCTAATGTGCAATACAAATATATCGTAATCAATCTAATACAAAGAAAAATGCAACGAGTGTAAGGATCAAAGAAGTATAGCTACAATGCCATGGGAATGACAATGAAGGATACACTTGTTTCTGGGAATGAATCTGAAAGAATGATCAGTTAATAAACTATATTTGGAGGGCAGGCATGGA
Organism: Sturnira hondurensis; assembly: GCF_014824575.4. Classification (NCBI taxonomy): domain Eukaryota; kingdom Metazoa; phylum Chordata; class Mammalia; order Chiroptera; family Phyllostomidae; genus Sturnira; species Sturnira hondurensis. The sequence goes on from NW_028073027.1 coordinate 3,661,749, forward strand.
GTTCTGTTTTGGTTGTGTGTGTGTGTGCATTTTGTCTTTAATTTCTGCTCAGCGTACATCACTGCTACATGTTTTGTCCCCCAAAGTCTCTCTGTATCATAACTCCTCAAGAAATCAAGTTTCATGACAAGCATGTCAGCTAAATTTAGCAAAAGCCAAATTCATAGGATTGCACATATTTGAGGTGAATGCGACCACCTTTCTTGACCAACAGGCTTGGGATGCCGGAATCAGAGATGTGCAGTCACCACCCACAGTTAGGGAAGAGAAATCAGCAGCTGACCTGGCAGCAAAACTCATGCTTCTTGATGAACTGGTCTCTCTGGAGAATGATGTGATTGAAACAAAGAAGAAAAGGAGCTTCTCCGGATTTGGATCTCCCCTGGACCGGCTCTCAGCTGGCTCTATGGATCACAAAGGTAGACAGAGGTGAGTGAACACCTGGAGAAGGAACATTTTCATTTTCTAATTCGTCTGTTCTGGGTTCAGAAAAACAGAATTCCACAGGGGGGGAAAATACAATGAAAGCCTTGCCCATAAACAGACTTGACAGCATGTTATCTAACTTGTGAGTTTAATAGTATGGTTTTGGATATAATTGTTGAAGGAGCAAAATGATTGCTACAGTATGTGTGCTCTCACACTTTTGTCATAAAGTTTCCTGAGGAAGATTCCATTGTTTGCAGATATAAAATACCTACAGTAAAACATCACAGCACTTAGAAAGCGAGGTATGAGATAAATATTATTGTTTATTGAGTTTTCTTTTATTAGAGGTAACCAGAATACTATTTTTTAAAGCAATGATACAAATCTTCCTAAGTTATGTGAATAATTCAACTCTTCTATACACAAAGGTAGTGATTTCTTAGGACTTGGAGTCAGAACGTGTGTATTTAAGTCAAATTTCAAATCATTTCCAGCAATGTAACTTGTATAAGAGTCTTATCCTCTGTGATCCTCAGTTTGTTTATCTATAAAATGGGGAGAATTACCTACCTTTGTAAAAAATCAAATGAGCATATTTTTGCTTGCCTTTTAAAATATTTGTATATATTTTATTTATTATGCTATTGCAGTTGTCCCAATTTTTCCTCTTTGCCCCCCTCTGCCCAGTACCCCCATTCCCTCTGGCGATTCCCCCCTTAGTTCATGTCTATGGGTCACACCTTTGTTGGCCACTCCGTTTCCTGTACTATTCTTAATATCCCCTTGGCATTCTGTACCAACCAATTTGTCCTTCTTAATTCCTGAACCTTTTCCCCCATTCTCCCCATTCTCCCTCCCAACTGAAAACCCTACGAATGATCTCCACAGACAACAATGATGTCTGTTCTGCTTGGTGCTTAGTTTGTTTTTTAGATTTAATTATTGATAGTTGTGAATGTATTGCTTTTTTAATGTTCATAATTTTGATCTTTTTCTTAAATGAGCCCCTTTAACATTTCATATAATAATGGCTTGGTGATGATGAACTGCTTCAGCTTTAACTTGTCTGGGAAGCACTTTGTCTGCCCTTCCATTCTAAATGATAGCTTTCCTGATAGAGTAATCTGGGTTGTAATTTTCATCAAGCCTGCTGTGTCTGGGTCATTATGGGTGAAATGAGACATTCACAGGACTACCAAGTCCTGTGGAGGAAAGGGCAAGCATGGTTTTTTTCTCTCCAAGGGAGCAAAAGCCATGGTCCTTGCTATGACTGGCCTTTGTTGGGTTTCTTGTCACTTTACTTATGCACAGGTTGCTTTAGGGGGTTACCTTTTACAGAAAACAAAGGAGCCAATACTGCTAATCACATCACAGAAGAGGAATATTTGCAAATGAAAAGGCAAAAGTGGTTGAACCGGTTACACTTGTCCTTGGAAGGTTTAGCTTGGATTTTAGGAAGTTACTTTGCAGTAAATGTTTGCCACAAATCTGGGTGAGAGAGTTTTCAGCAAAAAGCAAGACTCAAAGCGGCCTAGGCACATTGCAGGCCTGATCCCCCATGGGAGAACCTATCCCTGGATGTAGGTCCTGTGCATCTCCCAGTGCGAGCTGGGCCCACGCATGCAGAACAGTCTCCTACACTTTTAAGATTTTCTCTTTAATCTTTGACATTTTAATTATGATGTGTCTTGGTGTGGTCCTCTTTGGGTCCATTTTGTTTAGGACTCTCTGTGTTTTCTGGACTTTTATGTCTATTTCTTTCACCAAATTAGGGAAGTTTTTGTTCATTATTTTTTCAAATAAGCTTTTAATTTTTTGTTTTTTCGCTTCTCCTTCGAGCACCCCTATGGTTCAAATGTTGGTATGCTCAATGCTGTCCATAGGCTCCTTAACTTATCCCCATTTTTGTGTATTCTTTTTCTTCTTGCTGTTCTATTTTTAAAGAATACTTTCTTGGTTATGCTATTATAGATGTCCCATTTTTCTCCCTTTTCTCCCTTTCTGCCCAGTACCCCCATTCCCTCCAGCATCCCCCCTTAATTCATGTCCATGGGCCATACATATAAGTTCTTTGGCTTCTCCATTTCCCATACTATTCTTAACCTCCCCCTGTCTATTGTGCACCCACCATTTATGCTTCTTATTCCCTGTACTTTTTCCCCCATTCTTCTCCTTCCCCCTCCCCACTGATAGTCCTCCATGTGATCTCCATTTATGTGATTCTGTTCCTGTTCTCGTTGTTTACTTAGTGTGTTTTTGTTTTCTAAGTTTAGTTGTTCATAGTTGTGAGTTTGTTGTCATTTTACTGTTCAGGATCTTGATCTTTTTCTTGGTAAGTCCCTTTAACATTTCATATAATAAGAACTTGGTGATGATGAACTTCTTTAACTTTCCCTTATCTGGGGAGAACTTTATCTGCCTTTCTATTCTAAATGATAGCCTTGCTGTATAGAATAATTTTGGATGTGAGTCCTTGCTTTTCATGAATCTGTTCTGATTGAGGATTATATCTTATCCTCATTTTTTGTATGCATTTTTCTTTTGGCTGTTCTGATGTATTTTTCTTATGTTCCAAATAATTTATTTGATTCTCGGCTTCACCTATTCCACTGTTGATTCCTTGTAAATTTTTCTTTATTTCACTCAGTGCATCTTTCACGTCTGCCTGGGTCTTTTTTTTTTATGCTACTGAAGTGCTCAATGAGTTCTTTGGGCACCCTAATAACCAGTGTTCTGAACTCTGTAGCTGATAGGTTGCTCATTTCCATTTTATTTAGTTCTTCTTTTTTGGAGTTTCATTCTGTTCTTTCATTTGGGCCATATTTCTTTTTCTTCTCATTTTGGCAGCCTTCTTGTGTTTGTTTCTATGTATTGGATAGAGATGTTTTGACTCCCTGTCTTGTAGCATGGCCTCTTGTAGAAAAGCACACCTGTAAGTTGGATGGGGCAGAACCTTAGGTAATCACCAGGGTGGGACAACCCATGTGAACCAGGTTGACGGAGTCTCAGATATGGTGCTGCCGTTTCAGGGCTCTGCGTAGGGGAGGGCTCAGTAAGAGGCATGTGGCCTCTGCCTGGCCTCTGGACTTCAGTCCAGGAAGAAGCTGTCCTCCAGCTCTCACCCTGATGCCAGACTCTTCTGTTTCATCCTGTATGCCACTGGTGCCCTTGGAGCTCCTGCTCCCATTCTGGAGCCCCAAGGGCGTGAGTCTGAGTAAGACCTAAGTCTACTGCAGGCTCTTGAAGAGGCAATGCCTGAGAATTTCACAATTTCTTCCACAGCCCCAACTGCCACTGATTATCACAGATAGAAGTCATGGGAACTTATCTTCCTGGCACTGAAACCCTGGTCTGGGTGGTTTGGTCTCCGGTTGGGATCCCTCTCTCCTGAGGTATCTCTCTTGATTTTATCTGCCACATGTGGGAGTGGGGATGCATGTTCCACATCTCCATGTCTCCATACCTCCTCCTACCTGTCTGGATGATTAAAATTCTTTAATTCCTTGGTTGTCAGACTCCCATACATCTCCATTTTCTGACAATTCTGGGTGATACTTATTTTGTAGTTTAGTTGTAATTTTTGCTCTTGTGGAGGAAGCTGAGGTACATTAACCTATGCCTCCATCTTGACTACCAATGTGTACTTTTTAATCTAGTAATTATTGTAACAGAAATAGAGTAATTAAATCTCCCTTTAATCATTGATAACTGTCAGGACTTTAAAACAGTCACCCCAAACACTTCATTTCTACCCCCAAATATCTGTTACTCATGCTATAAATTTCATTTAACAATGGCACAAGAGACCACTCAATTATCAAAGTCTGATATTTCTTTTTCTTTTTCTCCTTTTTTTCCTTTTCCTTTTCAAAGTCTGGTATTTGGGGACTTTTCAATAATTCCTTTTTCTGAGCAGGATTCATTTTGCTTACTCTAAACACTCCATTTATCAGTAAATTCTCTAAATAATATTTGTTTTATGTGTTAAATATCTCCAGAACTTTCTTACCTACTAAGACTTTATTAATTCTGGCCTAAGTTATCCTTTCCAGATTTTTTATCTCTCATCTTCACGTCCACCACCATTACCACCCATTTACCTCCCATGTACTTTTTATTCTTCTGTAGGGGGATCATCTCACACACACAAAAAAAACCCTTTTTGTGAAATGTCCCTATTGCTTGCAAGATAAACACAAACTTCTTAATAAAATCCTATAAAGGATTTCACAGGCTGGCACTTCATTTCTTTGTACACTCACCTCCATATCCTTTGCTCCAGTCTTGCCTGGTTACCTGGAGCTCTAGGACGTGTCGCGCCTGTTCGTGGCTCCGTGACTTTGTGTGCTCAGTGAGGCCCACATACAGGATGAAATTCACTAGACTCCTCTTCTGAAAGATTCTCAAAGCTACACTAGGAAATAAAATCATCTCTTTGGGACTCTCATTTACCCCACCTATGCTTCAGAAATAATCCCACATCTGCACTTTGAAATTTGGACTCTATTTTAAAGAAATAAATACAAATGAGCTCCATTTATGTGCTAGACACTGTGTTGGTATATGGTGGAAAAGAGGAGGAAAATCTAGTCTCCTTCCCTCAAAGAAGCCATATACTAATAAGAAATGTAGCAGTACTTATAACAAATTGTAATACAAGGCAAGAAAATACATGTGTAAAGAGCAATTTATAAAGAAGGTTGTGGAAGTTCAAAGGGTAAGTGGAGAGAATATTGTACCTTCTAGTAAACATTATTTCTTTGAATGCTGGGTCGTGCAACTACTAAATAATTTGAAGATTAATACATAAATGTTGTATGAAAATATTAATATATGAATTTATAATAGCATATATACTATATATTGCATAAATAGTATATTTATGATATATTATAAATATATTACATTGAGTTTTCATCATAATTTCTTTAAGAAGTGTCATAAACAGAGACTTTACTAGGAGATAAACTCTAGCTACCTAACATTGCTCAGCTTGCAAGAGATAAAAGGAAATTAACAAGAATTTAATTACCATTTAAGGAGAGTCTTATATATAAAGGCTAAAAATAAACTATCATAAAAAATAAAAATATTGTCCTCACGAGTACTTCCTGAGGAAGTTGCGAAATGAGTTCTTTTGGGCAACCCAAATGACTGGAGAAATATCATTATAAGAATTGGTGTCAGCGTAACTTTAGAATTATTCATGTTATTCAATTCAATACAACAAAGTTTCAAATGATTCAGAGACAATAATGAGAGCATATAAAATTTAAAATTAGTTTTTTATGGCTTCATGGCTATTAACTAGGAGTCAAAGAATTTTGCAACAGTTTCTTGGGGACATACAGAAGAAAAAGAAAAGATTGCCGAGGACATTACTCACTAAATTTAATGACTCTTTTACAAAAGAACAAAGAACAAAAAGTAAAGAAATAACCAAGGTTTTATATTAAAATTACTATAAAAATAACCATAAGAATAAAAATAATAATTTATCTGTTAAAAAAGAAAGCACAGTAAAATAGAACATAGTGAAAACTTTATATAAAGACTTATATATAGATATATATAGATATAGATAGATATGTATATTACTTTTAAAACATAATTCCAAAAGTATTGATCATATAAACAAGTGTAGATAGATGTAATTTACCTGTTATACTACACGTTATTTCAAACTGACTCATGAAGAAAAATGTAACACTTATCTGTGTGTGAGACACAACTGAAAATAAGAAGATTTTAAAAGGTTGACAATAAAAGGGTGGACAAATTTTACAGGGGAAAAGAATAAAAATTAAAAAGTGTACAAAATATATTTCAAAGAGAAGCCACAGGGAATGTTAGGAAATAGAAAGATATTAATGATAAGTTACTTTGTTTCATTTTTAAAAATTCAAGACAGATTACCTATTGAAAATTTATGGAAGACACACAATATAATTCATAAAACAGAATCTAATAATCTGTTTTGAACTCTGATATTCAATAACAAAATATAATTATTCTCAAGTGCATATGAAATGTTTACAAAGATTTATCTGAGGTGGTAAATACCCTCAAAAATTTCAAAAAAACAGATGTATCACAAAAGTATTCACTAACAGAAATGCAACAAAAATAAAATTTCATAATAAAACCAGGAAACAAAAACGTACTTTTACCTAGAAGTACAAACCATGTCATTAAATAAGCTGTTAAGTCAAGGAGGAATACAGAGTAATTTACATACTTTATTGAAAATAGTAATAATGGCAGTGCAATATGATGGGGCAGATAAAAAATTAGATAAAAATGACCATTTTAGTAATAAAAATAAAGTTAACACTATAGAGCAAAAATTGAGAAGAAACAGTAAAGCCAGGAAAAGCAGGGGGAAAATGCTGAACAATGATAATAGCTAAAATCTAAAAGTTAGTAAAGCCAAACAGAATATAATAAATAAATGCTAAGCTGTTTTTTAAATAACAAAAAGACAAGTCACTAGCTAGTTTAATTTAAAAAATTAGACAACAAATTCAGAAAATTAGACAACAAATTCAGAAAATTAGAAATGATAAGACAGAAATAATCATGATAAGCCATCAAAACAGAACTTTTTAAAAAGATTAGGAAACTACTTTGCTCAACTGAAGACCTAGAAAATAATAGGTAACTTTTAGAACAATATAATTTACAAGCATTGACTCCCCCAAAAGACAAAAAAACATCCAATCACCTTGAAGAATTATTTTTGGTTGGGGGAAAGTGCTGGGTCTAGGTATTTCCACGGGAGCATTTTACTAAAATTTATCAGGTAATTTCAATGTTATTTTAAATTTTAGAACATAATAAAAAAGTAAACTTTCCAAGCTTATTCCCTGAAATATAATACTGACCCCCAATTAAAACTCTTACATTTTAAATAGAAAACTTTAGACTTACCTCATATATTAACATCAATGCACTAATTCATATAAAAGATGTTAGCAAGTGAAATACCACAACACTTTAGAGATATAACATGTCTCAACCAGTGGGTTTTCTCCCAAGAAAGTAAGTATGATTCAATACTAGGAATACCTTTCATGTAATCATCATATTAAGAGAACAACAGAGAAAAAGCCTTTGATCATATCCATAGATGTTAGAAAAATATTTGATGAAGTCTAACATTTACACATGTTTTTTAAAAGGTAAACAAAGTAAGAAATGACAAATACTTTCTTACCATGGTGTGTGTGTGTGTGTGTGTGTGTGTGTGTGTGTGTGTGTGTACCTCAGCCCAAAGGCCAGTATTTTACTCAATGCTGAAATTTACTGGAAGTTTTACTAAAATAAGGAACAAAAAGAAATGCCCATTACTTATATTACATTTTACAAATGCATTTAAACCACAAAAATATAAAAAGTATAAACATAAGAAGTAGTTATGTTCATTTACAAAAGACAAGTAGGAAAACTAAGATAATGGAAAAACTAAAATGACAAAACTCTTTGGATATAAAGAAGTCCAGAAACATATAAAGCTATTAGCCCTTCTATGTACAAACAGAAATCAGGTGGAAGCTAGAATGGACCTCATTTACAATAGCATAAAGACGGGAAAATATCTATACATAAAGCTAACAAAGATGTCCAAACAACATATAAGAAAAGCTATAAAAATAATGTTAAAATAGAAAAGTATACTTGAACAAATGGATACACATATTATGATCTTGGATCAGACTCAAAAACAGAAATACATCATTTACATAATGGAGTACTGTGCAGCAAAAAGAAAGAAGGAGCTCCCACCCTTTGTGACATCATGGATAGATCTGGAGAGCATTATGCTGAGTGAAATAAGCCAGGCAGTGACAGACAAGTACCATATGATCTCACCCATAGTGGGACCTAATCGACAAAACAAACAAGCAAGCAAAACATAACCAGAGACATTGAAATAAAGACCAAACTGACAGTAACCAGAGGGGAGGGGCAAAGGGGATAACTGGGGAAAGAAGGCGAAGGGTCATCAAGGAACATGTAAAAAGGACCCATGGACAAAGCCAAAGGGGAGGTAGGATTGAGGGTGAGAGGTGGGAGGTGAGGGTGGATGTGGCAGGGGAGGTTAGTTGCAGGAGAAATGGGGCAACTGTAGTTGAACAACGATGAAAAAAATAGACATCAGTTCTTCCTAAGCTAAATTACAAACAACATGATTCCAATTAAATACATCATTTGTTGAGCTAAAGAACTTATTGTAAAGGTCATCTGAAATACATGAAAACTAATGTAGCCAAGAAAACCCTTAAAAAAGACAGAATAGCCCTACCAAATATTTTTAAATATTTTATTTTCCCTTGTTTATAATATATATATTCAGCCCATGAATAAACCAAAATAAAACAATAAATAAACTCAATTATTTATGTATCATTAAAAATAGGCTCTAGAGGAAAATATTGGTGAAGTTCTGTACAGAGAAATAGGTAAACATTGTGATACAAATTTCAAACACTTTTCAGAAAAAAAAAAAACAATTTCATTTGTTAGAAGCTTCCATGGCAAATGCTAACATAAAATAAAGTAAAGAATAAACTGGAAAAATCTTTGAGATGCATATAAAAGATTAAATGTTAATTATATCTGTAATATATGAAGAACTTTTAAAATAGAGGAGAAAAAGTACAAAGCTATTAAAAATGAAGTTAAAATATCTGATGGAAAAAAGGAATGCAAATGACTCTTGAGCACTGAGTAAGATGCCAACCACTCTCAGAATGAGAAAAAAAAGCGTATTAAACTTTACCAATACACTGATTTTTTGTAGATTAAAATGGAAAACTCCATAAAAAAGGGAAAATAATTAGTGAGGCTATGAGGAAAAGACATTCCCATATGTTGCTGAGTCGAATACAAAATAGAACCCAGGTGGAGGTGAGTATGGCGATATCCAGCAATATTAGATATGTGCTTATCATTTAGCCCAGCATCCCCACTTCTAAAAATCTCACAGGCAAAAACAGTAAAAAAATATTGTGTGTAAGCTGTTCATTTTAGAATTATCTGTAACAACACAATACATGAATCAATAGGGGATTGGTTAAATCAACTATGACACAAAAATGAAGTATTACTATCAGCTATAAGAAAGAATGAGGGCTATCTCGATATACTACCATAGAGTGAGATTTGTGACATTGGTAATAGTAATGGCAAAATGCATGCATGTGACTGTGGTATGTCACTGTTAAAAAGGGCAATACAAGTACAAAAATACTTGGATTAAAAAAGTAAAAAAATAAATATAAAATATTTTAGTAGTTATTTATAACAAGGGATAGAAACAGTATAAAGGGATCAAAAGTAAAAGTTAGACTTATTTGAATACACTTTGTATTGTCTTTGGAACCGTTTAAATATTTTACATATGATATAACAACAAATATTAGCATTTTATACCTAAGTAATAAAAATAACTGAAACAACATAATGTATTCTAGTTAACAGTATTACTGCACAATGAAGATTTATTGCAAGTAGTGAAATAAAATACTTTGTATATCCCTAGTGAAATATATGAGGAAAAAATGGGTGAAACAAACCTTAAAATTATTTTTGAGAAATTATATCATTGGTGGTACTATGGGTCTTGCTGTATAAGATGCCTGATGGTGTTTTGTAAGAAAATGAAAGAAGCACTTTTTTAAAGATTTTATTTATTTATTTTTAGAAAGGGGAAGGGAGGAAGAAAGAAAGGGAGAGAAACATCAGTGTGTGGTCGCCTCTCACATGGTCCCCACTGGGGACCTGGCCTGCAACCCAGGCATGTGCCCTGACTGGGAATCAAACCAGTGATCCTTTGTTTCACCGACCCATGTCCAATCCAGTGAGCTACACCAGCCAGGGCTTCTGATATTGTAACTTTGTCATTTCTGGAGCTAATAAGAACTGGGATATACAACATGGAATAAAAATGACAGTTGATGTTTTACTCATTCAGATTAAATCCTAAGGGCATTTCCTGCAAAAGTTATTTAAGGATTTATATTTTGTACAGGTATTCCTGTTCTTGGTCTTAAAACAAATGTTACATTTTTGTATATTATAAAACAGTGAAAGATAAGAAATAACTACTGCATAAAATATTTCTATACACATCTTTGCATTTTAATAGAAAAATAATTTTAGATTTCTTTCAAAGTATAATGGTAACTCAAAGTTTAAGATTAAATTTTCTATTATCTATTAAAAGATATTTCAGTATTATTTAAATATATAATAAAATCACAGGACTAAAATAAAATATTTCACATATTTCGTAGGAAGAATGTACAGTTTAGAGCTTTGCAATTCTTTTGTAAAAAGGAGTTTAATAAAAATGATGGTAATTTTGCTTGGGAAAGCTGGACCCAAGATTACTTGCTGCTTTATTATCATATCACATGAGATAGGAGTTCTGATTATTTAGTCTACAAAACTTTACTTCTTCTTTATTTGTTTTTTAATTTCTAACAAAGCCAGGAATTTTCTTGTTACCTTAATGTGAATGAATGTACAAAACATTTTCTCTGTTGCTTATAAACATCTGTGACTTTCATATGCATGCCACCAATCTTTCTCCTTCTCAGGTATGCATTTCCTGTCTTCCCATACTCACCACAAGAAGGTTATGGTCTCAGATCCAGTTGCCATATTGTAACTCTGAAGACCTCATCCAATGCTAAATCCAGAGATTCATAAGCTTTTCTGATGTGTGTCATGGACCACTTTGGCACTTGGCGAAACCTAGGAATGCCTTATAGAATATCGTTTATAACTGGATAAAACTGATAAGAGTCCAAGAATTACCAATATATAAAAACAGAATTATTAATGTATTTCAAAATTCATTATAATATAACAATATATGCTTCTTTATTAACATATGAAATAACAATATCTAAAAGATGGGTCTGAAAAAAACTATAATTTCAAGTAGCATTGAACTAGAAAACAACTTCAAACTACAATGACTAAAATGTGATCTAAATGTACACGTGATTTTTATTAGTTACAAAGATCTGGGTATTACTAATACTATTGTCATTTGTTCTGTACATTCATAATTGAAGCAAATGCTATATTTCAATTAGAGAGTAATTAAACTAAAGATATAATATTTTCTCATCCACACTTATGGATACCTGAATTATAATGGTATGTGACTCCAGATTTTAAAACTCTGAGTTTCAAGCATATGAAACACATTATTTTATTTTAAATTACTATAAAATAATCAGAAAAGAAAAAAATTTGAACTCTGCTTTTGATAAACTCCATAAGAGGTGATATGGAAGAAAGAATGTAAAGCTGGGGAAAAATAAAAGTGAAAACAAATATAAAAGGTTAAATAAGGCATACATAGTCTATGTCACATCATATTAAAATGAAGCAAAAAGCAATTTCTTGGAAGGGGTCACAGTTGATTGGTTTTTTTTTGTTTTGTTTTATATTACATGTATTGACACTAGCTTTGATTTCAGATGGATGTGCAAGTTAATTCTCAGAGCAAATCAACTCAGTTATGCTTTGAAGTCCAAAACATTGTCTTCATTCACTTCACTTGATTAAAACCTAAGAATAAATGAATGGTTAGCTCATTTAAGCAAATAAAAAAGCAGCTATGATGACATTTCTGGCAATATTATCTGGATGACTATTTAATATTAAAAGATATTAATGATTTACCTGAAATTTTTCTGTAGGATGGTTTCCCTCAGTCCGTCACACAATAGTAAAAATACCTTTACAAAAGCAATAACAATAATACTCTATATTTGAATTCCACTACTGTAAACATTTTACAACTGTTACTGCTTTAATCCTCTCATTAATATTTTGAAATCAGCAAAGTAGATAGTGTCATTTTGTCAATTAGCATTCCTAGAGGAAACAGGCAGTCCATTTGAAATAGAAAAATTTGAGAGGCTTTATTCACAGCAAGACTATTTGCCAAAAAAGGAAAAAATGGGTATAGACAAATGCTAATGAATGACACAACGTTGTGGGGCTCCCATCTGAAGAGTCAGGTAGATGATGCCTTGAGCAGATCAGTGACCTTCAGTCAGAGGAGAGTGATCTTGCAAAGAGGGAGCCAGGTGGAATTTATTCTGATCTCACCCTCACTTCCTCTCTCCTAAAAGGTCTGGTACTTGCCCCAAACCAAGGCCAGAAAATGCAGGAACTTTTCTGTGATGCAGAGAGGTTACCTTCCCAGACTGAAGTCAGGGTGAGAAAAAGCCGAAAGTGGATCTGGAGAGTTGATAGAAGACGCCTGGCACAAATACACACGTTCTGTAGATTCAGGTCAATAAACATTTTGCTTCATAACATTGCTTTTATCACCACTAAATTGAGAGAGGGGGACTCGCTCAGGCAAAATCAGAACACAGTTTTAAGCCCCACCCACAGGCATTCAAACCCACTCAGTAAGTCATTGTTTCCTGCCTGTTTCTTGCATGCAAACAAAAGCAGGTACCATGTAACTCTATTGGTCACTTTGAAAGAATACATATCTCTTTGGTCCCTTCTGTTAGAAAAGCAGCTATATTTCAGTAATTAAAATAATCATTCTAATGTTGTACCCCAAATCACAAATACTATGAAGGTTTCTCCTTTTCAAACTGGAGAGCTGCGGTTGGAAGGGGCTGCAGTCAGTTTACCCTCCTCTCTTCCTCTATCACAGTGAGCCAGCTGCCTCTGCACCCTTCCATATTGGGGGTGGGATGCAGAGAGGTAAAGAAAAGTCTTGCTTGACTGGTACTACCATGACCTTTAGTGCTTTCTGGCCTCAGGAAATGCTCAAAGCTGATTCATTATCATGGAATGTTTCCCTAAAATCATTGCATAACCCCATTGGAAACGCTGATACAAATTGGTAAATACCCTTGCCCCCAGGCAATCTTCTCTTTCAGCAGGGGAATTTTGCTTCTCATCATCATCCTACCCTCTAAAATTATTTGTCACCACCACCAGCATCCGGCTGAAGTTGCCTTATGCATAACCCCTGGCAGAAAGCCTTTGGAGAAGGTTCTTTGTATCATTAACTTAGGTCAACTCTTCGCACAGGCTTGCTTGACATCAGCTCCACAGAAAACCCACATCCATGATGTAGGAAGGTCACTGAAAGTGAGCTGTTCTTTTTATGTATCCATCTCTGCACTCTGGCAGACAGCCCATTCTCACAGATTCTGGCCTTTTAGACCTCATAGACTTCGTTCGGCCGGGTCTGCTTTGCTCCAACAGGTATGTATGCAAAGCTCTCTCAATAGTTTTCTTAAAGCCCTTCCTCTACATAAAAGAGGAAGGAAAATGCTGGTGTTTTCTAACTACTTACTCCAGAGAAATTTTTTTTCTTTACCTATTCTACACCAATCCTTTTATGGGATCAAAGTTAGGGAAAAAAACAGTTTGTAGCAACCTCCTTTGCAAATACCGTGTAAGGCTAGCACTTTACTTTGGAATGCAAGAGGAAATAATACTTTTTTTTTCCTTTGGCTTTTTTGAGCCACACTCAACACTGAGATAACCAAACAGAGGTAGAAAGAATGAGACTTGAACATTTTGGTACAGCTTCTATTTAATCTCTACAATAACCTAGGAAACTATTACCTCATCTTATTGGTATGTTTTGAGAGATAAAATTATTTCCTTAGCTAGAACGTCAGGTTTCTTAACTCTAATTCCAATGGCTTACACTTAAGTGAGTTTCTCTGATAAAGAAATTAAAGTTCTATGAGAATAAGGCACCTGTCCGAGTCCAGGAACAGTGAGGTTCCTGACAACATATGCATCGAATAAATAGTTTTGGAAAAACTGCACTAATGATGTATGAGTTTCAATTCTAAACCAGACATGAAGTTCAGACAGAAGTTGAGAATAACAGGTCTAGCTTTACTTTGTCAGCTATGATTGCCCTTCTTGATGACAGCCCCGAAGAGTAAAGGCAAAAGTCCTAACATCATTTTCCTTTCTAGTTCATTGTGAAGCAATGCCACAGACCAAGGCCAGCCTAGATATCTCATGATGTTTGCTATTTCTTTCCAGTTCTTATTTGGTAATACCTAAAGGAAGTAGTTCAAAATGGGCCCCATTTCAGAGCATGAAATACGGAAAAGGGATTCACAGCGTGGTGCTCTGTTTCTATGCTTCCCTCCTCCTCCTTGCTGAAAACCCCGGCTGCACCAAAGGAAATTCACTTGGGGAAAACCATCTTGGGCCATTTTTCACAGTACAGCCCTTGCAGGCCCCTCCGCACCCCAGCATGCCACCACAGAATAAGAAAGTCCCTTTGCTTTTGCTCCCTACCCTGACTCATATATAAAGGTTTTAAACTTTCCCCTAAAAGGATAATACTTGATTCCATATACAGGCTCTGAAATGTGAGTTATCAACTTCCCCTCACCCCCCCCCCAAAAAAAAAATTCCAGAAGACATTTTTGTTTAAATGCATTTGCTGGACAGAAGTTTCAGAAACTTCGTTAGACCCTCAAAGAAGTTTATGAGCCAAGCAAATGAAGATTTCCTCTGCCCTATATCCTATAGGATATAGCTCTACAGCAGTTTTCAGGTTAACCAGACAAGGTTATTTTACACTAAACCCTTTCAGTCTCATTGTTTGACTCCTGTGCTCATGGTTTGCTTCAGAATACCCGTATGTAAGGCCCATTCCTTGGAATAAAATTCTAGAAGCTGATGTCATGCCTAGTCAGCACCATTATCATACACTTAATAGAATCTCTTTAAAATTGAATTACTACTTTTGAGGTAGAAGTCCAACATCATAAGTCAACTTTCTCCTTCTCAAGGAGCACGTGCTTTCCCGATTCTAAATGTATCCCATTTATTAAGTCTTATATTTCCCAGCATCATATTTCCATGTAAAGGAGCTTCAGTTAGGGAAAGACTGAACTCTGCCTCACCTCTTTATGCCCTGCTGCCCAGAGGAGAAGTACTCATTTATCTGATAGGCCAGTCAGGGAGGAGTAGTTGAACGTGTTCAGCTCATCCCCTTTCTTCCTGTTTCTTTGGATAACTATGAATACTTTTGTAAATCTATCTAATCCAGGGAAGGAAATGTGAAGAAGTCCCTTTAAATGCAGATTAAAGTCATATTCTATACTCAGCTTGATCAAAATGTCGTTTTGATTTCTATGCATTGATCATTCATGTTTTATTTCTCTGTTATTTTTCAATGTGAACTTCAGGTCAAAGGATAATATATACTGGCCCCTAAAAACTACATCGTCACTCAGACTTAATGAAATCTGTCCTTTATCCCAACATTCTGGGACTTGAATTTAAACATGACTCTGTGGACTTTGATAATTTCCTTTTTCATTCTTTTCTTTTCTTCTTTAAAGAACAGGGCTGTTTAAAAAAAAACAACTTATACTTATTTATTTTTTTAGAGAGTGGAAGGGAGGGAAAAAGAGAGAGAGCAAAACATCAATATGTGGTTGTCTCTCACGTGGCCCCCACTGGGGACCCAGCCCACAACCCAGGCAAGTGCCCTGACCAGGAATCGAACCAGCAACCCTTGATTCACAGCCTGCACTCAATCCACTGAGCCACACCAGCTAGGGCTCCTTTTTCATTCTTTACAGGGCCATGCTGAGTCCTTTTCAGTCTGTCCTCACACATCAGTCCTTCCAAGAGCATATATTCTGTCTTCTGATAGTCATTTCTTAATCCTATAATTTAATTTTAAATTAGGACGATCAAAATTGCAGGATTCAGGTGTCACCGTTTGTTTTATTGTTTCTACATGCTCCATAAGATTTTCCTGGAACCCCCAAATTGGTTGCGATCTCTTCTCCTGTGCAATCCCAGAGCACTTTGAATGTCACTGTGCTAAATATCTACTACTGTGTGAACAAGCTGACTAGAAATTAGGAGCCTAAGACAACAACATGCACTTAATGCCCTCACATGGTTTCTGTGCACCAGAAATCCATTAAAAAACTTGCTGGGTGTTTCTGGCTTAGGGTCTCTCCAACACGACATTGAAAATGTAGGCCAAGGTTGTGGTCGTCTGCAGGCTATACCTGAGCTCAAGGTATCCATTTCCAAAATGGCCCACTCAGGGCTCGCAGCAGGAAGTCCCAGTTCCACACTAGCTGTTGGCAGGAGGCCATAGTTCACTGCCATGTAAACCACTCCATAGGACTGTGAGAGTGTTGTTAGGAAATGACAGCTGACTTCCCCTAGAGTGGCTGATCCAACAAAGCAAGGCAGAAGTTGCAATAACTTTTATTACTTAGGCTTGGAAGTCGTACATCCTCATTTCCACAATTTGCTATTGGTTACAGAGATCATCCCTGACTAAATGTGAAAGGAGACTGCATTAAGGCAAAAGTATTGGAGCTTGGCCACTATACTTATAAGATTTATAGAATAGTAATTTAATTTCATACTTCACTAATCTAAATTACTAAACTATTTAAAAGAACATCTTTCATTGCTATTACCATATTCTCTCCTTTTGCATAAAACTCATTATTCATGAAGCTGCATGCCTTTCTTAAAAAGGTGCAGGCATTATACTGCCTTGTTAAGATGGAGCGGCAAAGCAGACTAGTTGTTTCAGGGTACACTCTCCAGACCCTAATTTCTTTCCTTGAAACTCAAAATTATCAGCAAGATAAATAAAAGTCAGGGTGTATCCAACCATTGGGAAGGAAGTGTTTAAGTTCACATGAAACACATTAAAATTAATAAAGTTCCTAACCACAAATAATCCTTAATTTTTTTGCTCTACCCTTTTATTCCCTCACCCAGTCTCCCCCACCCCACAACAGCTGTCAGCCTGCTCTCCATCTCTGAGTCTGTCTTTATTTTGCTTATTGGTTCAGTTTGTTCCTTAGATTCCACATTTATGTGAAACCATATGGTATTTGTCTTCATTTAACTTTGTATAGTGTTCTCCAGGTTCACCCATGCTGTCATGAAGGGTAAAATTGTCTCCTTTTTTGTGGCCCTATTGTATTCCACTGTGTAAATGAGCATACTTGTTTTATCCACTCACCTTCTGATAGACACCTGAACTGTTCCCAATTTTTTTTGAGGTCAATAACACTGCAATGAACGTAGAAGTACTTATATTTTTCCAGATTAGAGTTTCAGGTTTCTTTGGATAAATTTTCAGAAGTGAAATCTCTGGGTCCTGAGGCAGTTCCATTTTTTATTTTTTGAGGTTATCTCCGTACTGTTTTCCACAGTGACTGCACCAACTTGCACTTCCAACAACAGTGCAAAAGTGTTCCCCTTTTTTATTTTTAAAGGTTTAATTTGTTTGTCTTTAGAGAGGGGGGAAGGGAGGGAGAAAGAGAGGGAGAAAAACATCAATGTGTGGTTGCCTCTTGAATGCCCCTGGCATTCAACCCAGGCATGTTCTCTGACTGGGAATCCTTTGGTTTACAGGCCAGCACTCAATCCACTGAGCCACACCAGCCAGAGGAGGGTTCCTCTTTCTCCACACCCTTGCCAGCACTTATCTGTTGATTTATTGATGATAGCCATTCTGACATTGTGAGATGATATCTCAGTGTGCTTGTAATTTGCATTTCTTGGATGATTAGTGATGTTGAATATTCTTTTAATATGTCTACTGGCCATCTGTATGTCCTCTTTGAAGAAGTAATTATTCAAATCCTTTGCCTGTTTTTTAATTGGATTGGTGGGTTTTTTGTTGTTGAGTTTTGTAAGTTTTTTATAAATTTTGGTTGTTAACCCCTTATCATTTGTATCATTGGCAAATATGTTCTCCCATCCTGTGGGTTGTCTTTTCATTTTGTTAATGATTTCCTTTGCTGTGCGAAAGCTTTTTAGTTTGTAGTCCCATTTATTTTTTCGTTTATCTCCTTTGCCTGAGAGGATATATCAGAAAAAAATATCACTACAAGCAAAGCCTGAGATTTTGCTGCCTGTGTTTTCTTCTACTATTTTTATGGTTTCAGGTCTAACATTTAAGTTCTTAACCCATTTTGAATTTAATCTTCTGTGTAGCATAAGAAGGGCCTACTTTCATTTTTTTAACATTATCTGTTCAATTTTCACAATGCCATTCATTGAACAAACTATCCAAAGCCCATTGCATGTGCTGGCTTCCTCTTTTGAATATTAATTGACTACTAACACATGAGTTTATTTCTGGGCTCTCTATTCTGTTCCGTTGGTTGATGTGTCTGTTTTTAAGCCAGTGCCATGCTGTTTTGATTACAGCAGCCATGGTATAGTTTGATATTAACTCGCGTGATTCCTCCAAATTCGTTCTTTCTTAAGATTGCTGCTGCTTTGGGGGGTCTTTTGTAATTCTATATAAATTTTTGAAATATTTGGTCTAGTTCTGTGAAATATGTCATTGGTAATTTGACAAGAATTGCTTTGTATCTATAGATTGCGTTGGGTGGTATGGACATTTGAATAATGTTAATTTTTTCTATCCCTGAACATGGTATGTGCTTCCATTTATTTGTATCTTCTTCAGTTTCCTCCTTCAATGTCCTATAATTTTCTGAGTATAGGTCTTTTACATCCTTTGTCACATTTATTCTTGGTATTTTATTCTTTCTGAAGCACCTGTGAATGACATTGTTTTCTTAATTTCCCTTTCTGATAGTTCATTATTGGCATATAAAAATGAAACTGATTTCTGGATATTAATTTTGTATTCACTACTTTACTGAATTATTTATCAGTTCCAGTGATTCATGGTAGAATCTCTGGTATTCTCTATGCACAGTATCATGTCATCTGCAAACAAAGATGGTTTTACTTCTTCCTTTCCAAGTTGGATGCCTTTCGTTTCTTCTTGTCTGATTGCTAGGACTTCCAGTACTGTACTTAATAAGAGGTGAAAGCACATATCCCTATATTGCTCCCAACCTTAGGAAGAATGCTTACAGTTTTTGTCCATTGAGTATGATGCTGGCAGTGGGTTTATCAAGGTATGTTTCCTCTATTACCACTTTGCTGAGAGTTTTTATCATAAATCTGTGCTGGAGCCTTAAAATGTTTAAATGCTTGGTTATCATATAAATTTATGTATTCTCACATCATGGTGCAATTAAATAAAAGAAAGCATAACCAGAAGAGAAGGTATGATCCTTAACTAATTTCCTTAGAATAGCATTATCTGGACACAAAAACCATATACAGAGAGAACAAGAAAATTATAGTACAACTTTATTAATAACCATACATACAAATTCCTACCAAAAGAATTAGTAGAACAATTTCAGTAATGTACCAAAAAGATCATATACCATTATAATATTGGGTTTAACACAAAAATAGATTATAGGATGACTTGCTTTTCAGAAAGTGAATAAAAAATTAAAGAAATAAAGCTATATTATCTTTTTAAACATATTTTATTGATTATGCTATTACAGTTGTCCCATTACCCCCCTTCCTTCCCCTCCACCCTGCACACCCTCTGCCACCACATTCCTCACCTCTAGTTCATGTCCCTGTGTCATAAATTCTTTAGCTTCTACATTTCCCATACTCTTCTTGCCCTCCCCCTGTCTACTTTGTACCTACTGTCTATACTACTTATTCTCTTTGCCTTTTCTCCCTTTCTCCTCCTCCCACTCCCCTGTTGCTAACCCTCCATGTGATCTCCATTTCTATGGTTCTGTTCCTGTTCTAGTTGTTTGCTTAGTTTGCTTTTGTTTTAGGTGTGGTTATTAATAACTGTGACTTTGCTGTAAGTTCATATTTTTCCTTAGATAAGTCTTTTTAACATTGCATATAATGAGGGTTTGGTGATGATGAACTCCTTTAACTTGACCTTATCTGAGAAGCACTTTATCTGCCCTTCCACTCTAAATGAAAGCTTTGCTGGATAGAGCAATCTTGGACATAGGTCCTTGCCTTTCATGGTTTGGAATACTTCTTTCCAGCCCCTTCTTGCCTGTAAGGTCTCTTTTGAGAAATCAGCTGACAGTCTAATGGGAGCTCCTTTGTAGGTGACTGTCCCCTTATCTCTTGCTGCTTCTAAGATTTTCTCCTTCATTATAATCTTGGCTAATGTAATTATGATGTGCCTTGGTGTGTTCCTCCTCGGGTCCAACTTCTTTGGGATTCTCTGAGCTTCCTGGACTTCCTGGAAGTCTATTTCCTTTGCCAGATTGGGGAAGTTCTCCTTTATTATTTGTTCAAATAAGTTTTCCACTTGTTGCTCTTCCTCTTCTGGTACTCCTATAATTCAGATGTTGGAACATTTAAAGATGTCCTGGAGGTTCCTACGCCTCTCCTCATTTTTCTTGAATTCTTGTTTCTCCATTCTTTTCTGCTTGGTCATTCCTTTCTTCCTTCTGGTCCATTCCACTGATTTGAGTCCCATCACTATTGGTTCCCTGTGCATTTTGCTTCATTTTACTTAGTGTAGCCTTCATTTTTTCATCTAATTTGTGACAAAAGTCAACCAATTTTGTGAGCATCCTGATCACCAGTGCTTTGAACTGTGCATCTGATAGGTTTGCTATCTCTTGGTTGCTTAGTTGTATTTGCTGTGGAGCTTTGATCTGTTCTTCTGTTTGAGCTATTTTGGGGGGGGGTGGGGTCTGGTCATGCCTGTTACGTAGTAGAGGGCAGAGCCTCAGGTGTTCACCAGGGTGGGGCAACCCAGTTGCTAGGTTGTAACACTGTATGTGGGGGCGGGATCAGAGAGGGAACAATAGTGCTTGTTCTCTCTCTCAAATTTCAGTCCCTTCTGCCTCTTCCCACAAGCAAATTGGGCCCTTCTGTTGCTGGTTCTCAGGTGGGTAGGCTTGTGTACATTCTAGGACCCTGTGGGTCTCTCCCACGAACTCTCCTGTGACACTGGGAGTCTCTCCTGGCACCTGAACCCCTCACAAGTGTTTTCAACCAGTGTTTTTAGGCTTTATTTCCTGGTGCTGGAGCCCTGGGTTGCCTGGTCTGTCTCACTGCCCATTTTTTACCTGGTTTATCTGCACGCACATGTGTGACTGCAGTCAGCCAGTCACCTTGTGTGCCTCACTAGGTCTGCTTGTTGCCCCACTGTGCCTGGAGTCTGCCATCCACTACCTGTGCACCCCAGTCTGCCAGCAGCAACCTTTATCTGCCATGACCCCTCTCCGCTGGCCACTGACTCCTCCCCTTTTACCAGCCTGGATGAATAGTTGTTGGACTTCCGTACAGTTCAATTTTCTGTCAGTTCTGGATGCTTTTATGTTTCTAAATTTTTGTTGTCCTCAATTTTGGTTGCTCAAGGCGGCACAGTGTGTCTTCCTATGCCTCCATCTTGGCCAGAAGTTTCTATATTATCTTAATAGATTCAGGAAAAGCATTCAATAATATTAAACATTGACTAATGATCAAAATCACCAGTAAACTAATAGTAAAAACTTTTTAACCTAGTAAGAGACACTTACTAGAAAAACTTACAGCATACTATTAAATGATATCACTTACAACAAAATAATCCAAGAAATTATGGAAGGTACTTATGGGGAAAATTATGAAAATGTATAAGAAAGTAAAATATAACCTAAATAAATTATCTTGGGTGGTATGATTCAATACCATAAAGGTTTCATTTCTCCCTAAAATGACTTATACTTTAGATTCAATACAATTCCAGGTAAAACTACAAAAAGGATGCTCCATAAATTTTGCCAAAGTAATCTAAAATTTATAAGTAATTACGTATGAATATAGGGGAGAAAGGAACATATGTCACCTATCTCATCCCGTTAATAAAAAATAAATAAAATAACTTCAAAAGGATTAAAAATACAGAAGTAAAAGGCAAAACTACAAAAATATTTTAGGATAACATAGGAGAATATTTTCACAATGTTAGAGTAGAAATGACTTAATAAACACAATAGTGACAAAGTTGGGGTGCTGGGTGACCAAAGGGAAGGGACTAAGCCAAAACAAAAAACAATCACTCAGAGAGACTGACAAGAATAGGATGGTTACCAGAGAGAAAGGGAGCATGAGGGGAGACAAAGGGCAAAGGGGAGAACAAGTGGTGATGGAAGGAGACCCGACTTCTGTTGGTGAACATATAATACAATATACAAATGAGGTATGGTAGAATCATACACCCGAAACCTATATAATATTATTAAGCAATGGCACCCTGGTAAATTTAAAACAACTTAAATATAATATTAAAAAATAAAATGGAAACAGCATTACAGATTTTTGTGAAAAACACAGTTAGGAAGACTAACCTCAAATGGGAAAGGATATTTGCATATAACTGGCAGTCTAACTTTCGCAGTTTACAAAACCGTCCTAAAATTAATATTTAAAAGAAAACAGAACAATAAAGCAACAGCAACAGACTTGAACAGGCACTTCCAAAAGAAGACATTCAAGTGGTCATTAGACAAATAAAAAGAGAAGCAATTTCATTTGTATTGAGCAAAGACAAAGTAAAACCACAATGAGATATGATTATAGAACCACGAAACTGGAAAAATTTAAAATCCACAGTAAAAGGGTTGGCATAAACTTGAAACATTAAGAATGCTGTTATACTATGCTTGGACACGTACATCAGTACAACTTTGGAAAAGTCTGGTGCTATGTAATAAAATTCTGTGTAGGCATAGCTAGTAAATCTACTAAAAATATATACTCTAAAGAAATCCTTAAGTGGGCACTGCAGGTATGTATAGAAACATTTTCAGCTGAACATTACATAACAATAATGACAAAAATACCTCAGACTTTTATCCACCATGGAACACATAAATAAACTATTACATATTCATGCAGTAAAATATTATACAATTAAAGCATCAGCAGCTATGCATGTCAACATAGACTAATCTCAAAACATAATATTTACTGAAAGAAGTCAAGAATACTTCCAAATACATACCTTAAAATTAAATATTGGAACAATCTCAACTATAGAGTTTTGAAAAATACCTATTGATTATGAGGAAAATCAAAGAAATTATTGGGCCAAAATTCAGTCTACAGGTTACTTCTGGAAGTTTGAATACAATTTTTATAACTTGTTTTTGGATATAAAACATTTTTAGTAATTAAATTATCAAAGAATGTAAATGTTTAAAAAATCATATTTGGAAAAGGAAGTCTATTGCAGTGTGAAGTTTAAAGTTATATTTAATATAAATAGTCTATTCTCTTCCATTAGTTTGGTAGATATTCTTTATCCTTAAATTACTTTCAGAATATTTTTAGAATGGAAAACATGGATTGGGTTAAAGGGATAAACTATATGTATTCATATATATATATATATATATGAATTTGTGTGTATATATGTATGTATATACATACATATATATAACATGTCATACCATTATTTGTCACAAGAGGGACTACATAGTCAGAAAGTACAGTTTTCTCTTTTGGCCTTAAGAATATTTCTCTGTCTTAACATTTATGTTTTACACCGTGTATTCTTGTCAGTTTATTATGTTATAGAGTGTAATACTGCTATATATATTTCACATCAACAAAAATTTTAAGATAAATATTCTCTTAAAATAGTTTGCCGTTCTAATTCTTAATGGATAGAAGACTGTTCAGAAACTATTTACCTTACTGAGCTATGATCTTATTTTGATTTATCTGCTTTATGGCAATAATTGTTTTCCTTTTTCTATTAGTGCTTAACACTTTCAATATTAAATGGATTTTTTTCATATCTATTTGTTTTATTTATTTTTCTTACTTGATTTCAAGATATATGTAGGCATTTGAAACCAATCCAAAATTTGATGACTCAGACTGATTATGGATCTATTGGTAAAACAAAAGATCTAAAAGCATTCACGACCTAGGTTTCTGTCCGCTTGACCAGTGGTTTTCAAACCCTGCTCTAGGATCCTAAGTGTTCCTGGAAACTCTTTCAGAGTCACAGTATTTGGGGAAGGTGGGGTACTTTACTGAGACAATTCTTTGCTTAACTTCTTAGATGTTGCTCTCTTTTATAAAGCTTTTATTTGTAGACATAGTAAGCTTCAAATAGTTTGAAAGTCATTCGACTAGGCGACAGGATAGTAAAATCAGTTAAGGTGTATAAAATATTTTCCAGTGTGTTACTTTATCAGCTTGTTTCAAGTAAAATGGGAGCTCTACTAGCTAATACACATCTTCTTCACCACTGTACCCACTGTAGAGAACAAATTACATGTGGTTATGCATAAAACAATTAAAATAATGAACACATGTGTTAAATGAATGAACAACTCCGGAAGATAGGCAGAGCAGGTATTACTTGGTTGTTATCAAAAAGGAAAGAGAAGCTCAGGATGATAACAGACTGACACACATAATCCAAGATGACCACATCCCGGTTCCTAATACTTTGGGGATCAAATTGGGGAGAAGGAAAGAGGGAAAGAACAGGGGACAGGGAAAGAAGGAAAGAAAAAGAGAATTTATTTTGTTTTTCTCTATCCTACAACTGCCTCTCATATACTTGAGCAAAAAAGGATTAACCGTGGTAAAGAAAAAAATGTCATTTTCATTTATTTTGCCTTCATTTTTGAATAAAAATAGATTGGCAGTATGGACTAATAAGTGTTATATTCTAATTAATAATGGTGCGCAGGGCCATCATACTTCTCTTTCATACAGTAAAAAGATTCTTTTTCATGGCACCACTCATTTTACAGGAGCTTTGGGCGGGGAGCACGTGTTTGAAGTGCTGCCCTTTTCTCCAGGTGCCATTGCCTTCCTCTTCTCCACCATCTGGAAGGGGCTGGTTTCTCACTTCCTCTCCGTTGCTCTGGGATTCCCCTGAGTAACCTGCCCCATCCTGAGGTGACTCCCGTCCTACCCTTCCCTGGAGTTAGGATGGTGGTAGTCAGCAAAGGAGTTTGAGGGTTGAGGGAATAGAAATCACATCAGGTTTTGTTCTGTTTTTTTTTTACATATTAACCGTATTACACTTAGACATCAACCTTAAACCATATAGACATATATATTCTTTTTTTATTTCTATGGTATTAAATTACCACAAACCTCCGGACTTACAACAGCACAGATGTATTATTGTGTAGGCCAGAAGTCCAGTATATCCTCACCAGTCCCTGTACATCACTCTAGAAAACTTTTTTCTGTCTTCTTTTCAATTAGGTACAGCCGCACAATCGATTGCCAGCCACTGGGGGGCCCCTAAAACTGCCCCCCCCCCAATGCAGCTCTGTGCTCTTTGGCCTTGTTTGCCTGCAGGATACAGAGAAGTTGAGAGGTCGTGCTCCTTCTTGGAACTTATTTCCTGCTCATTCAGGTCATTGGCAGAATTCAATTTCTTTCAGTTATAGAACTAGAGTCCCTGTTTTCTTTTAAGAACTCAGAGGCCACTGCATTCCTTCCTCCCTGACTCTTTTTCTCTATCATCCAGTGTAACAGTGGTGAGTTAAGTCCTCAGATTGTACTCTCCGGCCCACTCTTCTTCAGTCATTTGCCACTTTTAAGGCCTCCTGTGACTGGACTGGACCCACCCAGATAATCCAGATGATTTTTCACCTCATGGTCTTTAGTAACTCCATCTACAATGTCCCCTTACTTAGGCAAAGGGATATATTAAAGATTCTGTGAATCATGACCTAGGCATCCCTTGAGGAATTGTGATTGTGACCACCACAAGGAAAACAAATGCTAAAGAGTCTATAAATTTACTTATGTGAAGGAAAATGAGAAAATATAGAAAGACATTTTTCTTTCTCAACAGCCACCATTTATAATTACATCAAAAGACCTAAAGCACAGCTGATATGCTTAGCTTCTTGTAACTCTTGGCCATTACTTTTATGCTCATTTCCAGATAACATGTTTTCTATTAGATTATCAAGTTAAAAAAATACATAGTCATTTAAATCAAGAAATCCAGAAGTGCCAATAAATAGGCACAGAAGGTGTGTCTTTCAGATATCTAAAGAGTGAAAGCAGAGGTATGAATAGGTTAAGGATAAGCACTAATTTTTTTCCAGATACCCCTCACACCAAACTTCTTTAGGAGACAGTCACATAAAATCATCCACACAATGTTGCCACCTGCATTGACTCACAAAGCTGAAGGCCAGCCTCAAAAGGAAGATACATGTGAATCAGCAGAAGACAAGGTTAAATTAAGAAAAGCAAAAAACAAAAAAAACACACATATCATATGGCCCTGTTCCTGCAATATCATTTGAGAGTAGTGTCCATATCCAGTTCAGTGCCAACTTTTATCCCTGTTGTACACAGCACTAAGCACATTGACTGGCATACAGAAAGTATTAAATAAATATTACTTACCTTCAAATTAATTGTTTTGATCAGAGTTAAGCAATGTTTATAGAATTTTCTGTGTAAGATGCAGTCATAAAAGTCAGTCATGTTTTTATTGTTCTTTATAATTTTAAGAGATTTAAAATAAATTCTTTACCAAATAGTGATATGTGGAACATTGATAAGACCTGGTAGTTAAGGTAAACACTTTGTATCAAGAAAAATGAGAGATTTTTTCTCTACTATTTACATTAAATCGTTACCAATCCAACGGCACTTACTTATAGGTTTTTGAGTAAAGACTTATTTCTGACTCAATGAACCCCCCAAAAGTACCCTTTACATAGGTGCATAGTAAATGATAATAGGAAAAAAATCTTAGGTATTGTGGTTTCCATTCATGTTTAGTGTCTAAATTGTGTGGAATATATTGATAATATAATGTAAGTGACTAGAAAAGAGCTAAAGCTATTGAAAAAGTTCTGGAACAAATCTTGTTTAACTCTTGAAACTGTTGAAAATCAAGTTGTCCCGTTGAGGTACTGACCTTTCATCTCTGAGATTTTCAAGTGATAAACTGTATCATTGTTAGTCCAAGCATTGAAGCAGAATTCTGACATTTGGTGGGAGAATGACTCCTAAGATTTCCATTTCCAAAGTGTTTGCTGACAATGTTCTGTTTCTTGACCTGGGTACTTACTGCACTTGTAATCTTATGTCCAATATTGTTCACTTATAACATATGCTCTTTTTAGGGTGTCTATTATTTCAGTGAAAACTCTAACAAATCTATAAGTCAATTGCCTTTAACTGTGAGACAGATCAGTTGTTTACACAGGCTTCTTAGCTTTTTATGCCGATCTCTATCTTCATTAAGTAAACATAAAACTTCTCTTAACTCCACGTCAATGAACATCATTCACTCAAAGTTCTGAGACCTCCTGTTAGAATTTTGATTTGGTAGTCCTACATGATGATAATAACAAATCAGCTTAAATTGTTTCTTTTTTTTAAGAACTAATTCATAGAATACACAAACTGTATAAGGCCTCCAATGGGAGTTTTTAAACTTCATTTCACTAATCAAGTTATTTTGTCCTAAACGACATTTGACACAGAGACTATATGACAAATGTAGACCATCACATCCAAGGCTTATCTAGGTAAAATCTCCCGGAAGAACTGGTTTGAGGAAGAAGCTGGGGAAAACCACTGACCTAGTGCAGTCTTCCTCAATTAACAGAAAATACCCCAAAACCTAGAGATGGAAAAGGTCTCGCCCAAACTGAACACTTAGAAAACTGGTATGCCGATGAGACCTAACTTTTCATCTGGGCTGCTTGATTTTGGATAATTGATTTAATTATCCAAGCCTCAGCTTCTTCAGAGGTAAAAAGGAGGTAGTAACACGTACTTCCATGATGTCAAAACAGTAAGAGGCAGTGTCTGGCACGGCGTGGGTGTGAATGACTAGTAACTATCATGGTCATTCTAACTCTGAAGAAAAAGCACCCAGCTCTGCATAAAATGAAAAAGCAAAAGTTACAATTGGTAACTTGGACTTTAGTTTAAAAGTATTCTCCTTGGTTGTTTCAGGAAAGTAGTAGATCACCCAAAACGGCGATTCGGGATCCCCATTGATCGGATTGGTGGAAATCGGCTTTCAAATTCCAGAGGCTAATTGTTTCCAATCGTAAGTACAATTTGAATTTGTAACAATACACACAAGCTTTTGATTACTATTCCACAACGGACTGATTTGATCCATCTTAGTTTATAAATCCCTCTTTTGGTTTCCTAGCTTATAAACATTTTCAAACAGTTCCATACTCAGTTAAGTATACTGATGCTAAGTAATTTAAATAATGTTACAAAATTAAAAGAATGTCCTCCACCATGAAAAATGATTTAGGTATTGTCACAGACTTCTATAGAATTATGGAATGTTAATATACAAACAAAGGTTAAAATTCTAATTAGCATAATAATTTACCTTCACAAATATACATTACCAATCCCTCCATTATAAAGACACATTCCAGTGACATACACCATTTTATTGCAAACAACATCACCAGAACTATGATAACATGAAACATAGGAGAGAGAGTGGCATAGCAGAAAGAGTACTAGCCATGGAATCAGAGCACCTAATCCAAATCCTGGTTCTATCATTCATTCATTATCTTGTTTCCACTAAGACAATTTACTTCTCTATAGCTTGAAAATTTAGATAATAACACAGTATGGTTGTGAAAATTAAATTATATGCTAGAAGGCATTGGGCATATAATACATGCATATGGTAACAGCTTATAAAACAGTTCTGAAAACTTACTTTGTGCTGGACCCTATACTTAGTCTAAACATGCATTGCTTCATTTAGTCGTCTTGTTCCCTAGGTACTATTACTATCTCCAATATCTCCAGTAGTAGTACAATAAAAGGGGTAAAGTGCCAGGTAGAAAGGGCAAGGTTTGTGGGTTAAATTCCAGGCCATCGAATCCCAGGATATCAGTTAGTTGTGAGACCTTGTTTAAATTCTGAAGACCTCCTCCATAAAATGAGAATTACAATAATTTCTAATACATTACATTGTCCTGAGGACAAAATGAGTTGATATACATTAACCACTTAGAATAGTGCCTGACATGTATTAAGTCATAAATAATCATTAGTTATTATTATACAAATAAGTGGAAAGCTTAACTACATTAACTCACAATGCCACACAGTAAGTGATACGAGTAGAATTCAAATCCAGAAAGCTTAAATCCTGAGCTTTATTTTAAACAATGTATTTAATCATACATAGTGTATGTTTTAAACACTAAATGTGTGTGAAATATAAAATCTAGTCTAGAAATTTTAAGCCACCAGAGCTTAGAGAGAGTGCATCTTCCCTCCCAACAGCTGAGACAACCTGGAACTGCTCCGACAGCTGCAAGTTGCAGAAAAGAAAACTCTGATTTTGGCTTTTCTCAAGAAAATCCTCAGACCAATGATGCAGAGACCCAAGAAGCATCACATTAAGCCTGACCTAGTTTAAATCATGCTATTGTTTTTCTCCTCAAATGCTGTAAACCACAATAAGTCAGTATTCTACCTCAACTTTCTTGCTTTCAGAATGACTAAGTTAAAATATTTTATGGGGTCAGTGGTCAATGAAATTATTATGAAGTTACTGTATGCTTTCATAAATACACTAGGATTTGGTGAATACTGCCAAGAACACTAACTTCTGAGCAGGACCATCTTCAAATCTCATGTTAAACTTTGTATTTAGCAATATATGGAGTATGGTCACTCTTCAAGAGTTGTTAAAATTCACCCATTATATGTGAGCAGGAACTAATTGTTACTAAAAATCAAGTAACTCCTTGAAATCAGAGCCACAATCTTCCAGTTTCTTGATATATGGAGGATGTTATGACACTTGGAATTAAAATAATTAAGTTTTAAGTTTAATTGGTTTCCACATGTATCCTATCACCTTAGCCACACTTGATCATTTTAGCATTTCTGAGCTCAACCAAAACAGGTTATGATAAGAAAAAATTATACAGGGAGTTAATTTTTATGTAAATTTTCACGTGAAGTTTTAGGCCATAAAAATTCCAGATAGCTACTAAACTATGAAAAGGGGTGTTTACAGACTCACTGTTGGGTAAAATTCAAATTACTGTATTATGTCCTTCACTTAAGAGACTTTGTGGGGTGTTGTGACAACCACTGTCTTTATTAAAATCTCGAGACAGTAATAACATGCAAAGTAAGGTCAGAAGGAGCTGAACACCATATGTCTTCTTTTCGTTTTGTGGATCATTGTGGGCCCAGCTGCTCAACGATTACATTTCAATGCTCCGTTTCCTGCCATTCTCACCAAGCTTCCTCAGATGGTTTTTGACTTCCTCATCTGAAGTTTCATGCTTTATAGCTCATGAATAATAAAAGACATGAAATACATATTGCTAGTTTCCATTCAATTTTTTCTGTATACTGCTTTCTTTTGTCATAATATTCTTTTGGATTAAATAGGAAATGTATGTATCTTCTAATAGATAACTTAAGAGTCATTATAATAATCTCTAATGACTTAGTCATGAAATGAAGTCATTAGAGATTCAAGAACATAAATCCAATTTTAAACCATTTTTTTTCTTTTTAACAAATGAGAATACAGGGACTGTGAGAGGAAATTGATTTGCTGCAAATTTTACAGACACTTAGAGCGAGATCCAGAAGGAGATCTCTGGCCTTCTAGGCCAGCATTCTCTTTCCAACCCTTAAGGTCTCGTGGGCACTAAATTGGCATTGCTATGCTGATGTCACTGGTTATACACTTCTGAAACCAATGGAAACACTATCTCAGACTTTGTAAAAATCTTGGCTTCACTTCTGTGGGTGAAGATGTATACCCTGTGAGAGCAGGTTTATTTGTGGGTTTTCACCTTCTGGGTTTCACCATAAGTGTTCACACTAAAAGTGAAACTAGTACTAATCGTGGACTTTTGCTTCATTAGAGGTCAAGTCTAGAAACAGCTGATATGTGTTATCTAGTTTTCAGAAAAAAATGCTGATCTCTTCCCTGATATGTGTTTTAGAAAGGACAATAACCTACTATTTACACAATATTCTCCTCAAATCATTACTCTATGATTTAAAAGATTAAAGGTTTAAAAATTTAATATGCCTCAGTTTTAAGGAACTCAAATTCAAAGAGGTATTTTGTCTTGGGTTCATAAGTTCTGTAGATGCAAATAGCAAGTTCTAGGTCTTTGCCATTGAAATAAGGATGCTACTTGATGAAATTTCACAGAAATATGACCATCAATCATGCTCCCCTCGGCTGCCACATGCACTAAGACTTTTCATAATGTGAGGCACATGTTCCTGTATTATACTGTCAATTTTCATTTTAGAACAATATCAATATGTCATCATTCAAATAAATTAACGTACCGCAAATAACAAATATCATGTTTTAATGCCACTATTTGATTGGATTCTTAACACAGAGCAAAATGTACTACAAATATCAACATGCTATCACAACAATAAAGACTGTTATGTTAGATTTTCTTACCTTTCTTTTGTTTGTCTGGGCAGCATCCTCTGAAACAAGATTAAAATCTCAAAAGGAATGGATTAGAGCAGGTACCCAACTAAAGGCAGTGTGGCTTGAGCACAAACACCTAACTTACATATTTAAAATGCTCTTTTTTAATGCATTTGATCAGAAGTTATTATTTTTCATATTGTTTTTGAAGTAAAAAATATACCACATAAGTAAAAGCCATAATGAAATATCAAGAAAGTAGAGTTTTAGCTGTTCTCAACTGCCATTGAGATAGGATTTCCCCTATCTACAGAGTTCTCCTTAGCTTTAACCATTTCAACTTTCATTTTTACAGATGTGACTTCCTTGGGTGAAATGTCACAGAAACATAGAAGATGCTTCCTTTAATCATCCTTAATGATTAAACTGTAAAGGAACTGGCCTTCTGCGAATTCTTTCCAAAGCTTGAACTTAGGGCCATCACATCACAGTATTGTTAGAGCTTCAAGAAAATTTTGCAGATCGTTTCAATGTGTGGGTATTTTTAAAGTACGCTTCAGTTATTCAGAAATGGTTATTTGGCCCCAAATCTTACTTTTTTAAAGAAGCAATCAAAAAACACAATGCAGTGAAATGCTTTCTATATGCAGTTATCTTTTACATTTACACAGTTGGAGAATAACTGAAGACTAATTTGTTTCTGTAAAATGTAGGCACAATCTCTTCATTATTGGGGAACAAAGAAAAAAGACAATGCTGTGTGTTTCTCTTAAATGCTTTCACTTCTTTCTTATCCTTTGTCTGTGGGCCTCTTGGGTAACAATTGTGAAATTAGACTTCTTACATTCAAATTTCAGTTATTTTCAATAAAAAAACCCACTCAGCCCCAGTTCTAGGAATAAGTGCAAAAAGATCTCTGAGCAAAGAAAAAATAGCAGTAATTAAGTCCATAAATTTTAGCCTCCCCAAAACTTAGAAAATACCTACAAGTCAGGACATATTGACTTAGAGTAGGAAGTGAAAGATGTTACTAATTGGTCAAGCTTCTATGTCCTGTATCCTCTAATAACTTTCCATGTTCTCAATTACAACTGATTGTTAATTAAGAGCCATAGTGGCTGATTATGAACAGAAAAACTACACACAGAAGTAACAGATCAAAGTATGGGGAAGCCAAAGAATGTCAAGTAGTAGCCCATAAGAGCAGTCTGGGACTGGTTAAAGGCACATAGTTTTAGCTCAGTAAATTTTAACATAGTACAATAAGCAATCTTTTTGATGTTACCAACTCACCCAAGTGAGTTGTTTAATCTATTTTATACACTGAGTTTAATAAGGCATTAAAGTGTGTAGTGGGTTTGAGAGTGGTTTCTTTAAAATGATCCAAGTTCTTCTTAATTGACTTACCAAAGCATAAAGTTTGGCATTCTATCTAGAAAGCTCAATTCTCAGCAATATGTTACTGTAATTTAAGCACTGTGCATTAGATATCCTTTCAGAACACAAAGATAACTTATTCATGGACCAGAGATTTAGTGTAAGTTTGGAGAAGTTTATCAACTCTCTGGAAAACACTTCTTTAAACTCTGACAATCGCTGCCAAAGAGACCTGATGTGAGGAAGGAAAGACGTTTGGCCAGGAGAGCAGAGTTTATTTTAGTGTAAGATAAAGAGTGTTATGAGATATCTTATTTATACTAAAAGAAGAGGAGAGAAATGGGTCATTGTTAATCTTCACTAAAAATGTATAAATGTGTGATCCAAAGAATAAAACGAACTAAGAGAAACATAGAAGGGAACATACTATTACTTAGAAAACAGAATGGTTTTATATATAATTTCTTAGTTTTAGAGATTATTTTCCAACTGCTGAAACCTTTAAATTTAGGAAGAAAACAATAAATGAATGATTCTTTTCATTGTGATAGAGGGGCTATAGCAAAGAAAAACAAATTTTGAGAAAGCTCACCAATTCTGGTTTTCATAGACTTGCCTTAGAGAATTAGCAGTGTTACATAGGCGAATATCCCACAGAAATCATTATTTGAAAGAATTATTTAAGAAGTGATCATTTTCCTTGCTCTCCTTTCCTTAACCTTCTAAAGCATTATAGAAATGTGTCCTATTTCTTAGAAGTGCTTTATTTTCTTTTTCTCCCATTTGAGAATTTGTAAGCTTCCAATCCAACTGGGTACAAGCGCTTAATGCTTTGACAAAATGTTTCCAAACCTAATTTAGCCTAAAAATTTCTCATGGTGAAGATTCAAGTTGGATTAAACCAATTGCTTTTCTATCTTTATTTTATTTTTTTAATTCAAAATTATGCTTATGGCATCCAATTTAATTGACGTAGATGGTCACAATATATTGATTTATACTCTGTGCCAGTGTGTAATGCATTTGTCTCATAATATAATATATACATAAGACTTCCATGAAGAAAAAAGAAAAATGTTTTCTTCACTTGTAACTATTTTATTTCATATTTTAATTTTTACCCCTACTTTACACAAGGCAGAAAAATAAGTCAGTAGTATACTAGTTTAAAATAGGGCATTCTGTTAGTGTAGCAGAAAATTAAGACATTAATTTTTGTTAAGAATATAACGAGTCATCTCATTTATGTGTCCAGAGTATTGTGTGTTACTAAATCTGGCTATAGTGGATTGAAAAGTCATTAGAAGGGACTTTTCATTTAGTTTCAAAGGAATACATTACCTTTTTTTCTCTCTCTTTGTTCCTGTGTGAAGTCTCATAGAGCAAATTGTGAATATAGATTTCTGGGTTCTGGCATCAATTGCATAATCAATTTTAAATGATAGGATGTTGATTCCTGGCTATATTGTCTTACAATTTACACTACAACAAGCTTAGCAAGTTCTACCTGTAACCTATAGATAGCTTTGGGAAATTAAATTTCTTAAAGCAAATTATTAAAAGATAACAATGGAATCTTCTCAAAGGAAGAAGTGTCAAATACTTCTTGAATGGCATCACCTCAGAGGTTCGAAATGCATGAATGTTGTTCAACTGCTCCAAAGTTAATAAACATGAGATGATGAAAACACGAGTTTTGTCTTTCTTTCTGATAAAATGTTTGTGCTCACAACTGGCGTCAATAAACAGGAGCATTCAGGCAGTACTGAGCAACTAATCCTTAGGTACATTCCAGTGGCTCCTAACAAGTATACATAGCACTACAAACAAATTACTCAGAGTGGTCTATGTTATGCTTTTTTTTTCCGCTTTAAGCCACTTGTTCATTTTGTATGATGGGATAGGTTTACCTTTAAGCAACACACGATTAATGAAGTAAGGGAATGTGTATAAGCTCATCTGGTTATCTATTCTAGTCATTAATATTCTTTCATTATATAGTTATTTTGACACTGTTTCTGTGCCAGCTCAGGAGGCAGACAAAATTGAATTTGAATTTCCAGTTTTGGATTCATGAGATAAGCTTGTACAGATGTAAGCAGGAAAAGTTTAATGTAAAATTGTGGGGGAGGGATAAATAATCAAGGAAAAGCCAATGAGCTTTTGCTTTGTGTGTTGTTTTAAACACATGGAGTCTAGTTTCTTACATACATGCTAAGAATCTCAAGTAGTTTCTGGTGTTGCGGAGGAGGCAGAGATGAGTACTAAACCAAAAAGTGCACTGTTTTGTAAGAAAGTAGTTTAAATATCTATCTCTGAGACATCTAATACTACTTTCTTTAGAGTCTAATAAATGATATATATCTGTTCCTCAAAAATGTATTTATTTATTTGGAGTGGTCTCAGTGATATTTGTCCAGATTGACAGGAAAGAGATAATACAAATAGCCAGCACAATCATAAAAAAGAGAGTATTTTCTACATAAGTTAAGACAATATAGTTCATTTTAATTTCCCAAGATGCTTTTAAAAATATTTTAATTGATAGTTTAACCGTATAGTCATCACCAGACAACACTGCGTGCAGCCGAAGAACTCATGGAAAATGCACCAGAGACACAGCACTCTTGACTCCAGCTTTACAAAGCCATTTGGTAGTCCCATGCCATTCAAACTGCAACTGATTTGTCATCAATCACAACATAAGCCTCAGGCATATAATATGTAAAATAAATGTCACAGTTTCTTTATGCTTAAATAGCTATAATCTTCAAGCAGTAGAATAAGGAAATATGTCTTGTTCTAATGTTCTTATATTTTTTTGCATCTAGAGAACAAATTTTAGATATAGCATTTCCAAAACAAACTAAAAAAGAAAACAAAACAAATTCTTCATTAGGAAGCTATTTGATAAAACATTAAATTTGAATAAAATAGCTTTATGTGTGCCCAAGTATAAGAAAGTTTTATAAAAGAGATGTTTGATATGGTATTTTTTAGCCTCATGTGGATCTTTCAATTAATTAGAATGAAATAAAATTTTGAAATTCAGCTTCTCCATCACACTTGCTGCATTTCAAGGGCATAGTGGTGACTTGTAGCTAGTGACTAGTGTGATAGGCAGTGCAAATTAGAGAATGGTCACGTCATGTGCCACATAAAGTTCTGGACAGCACTGTTTTATTCTAATAGTGTAATATGCATTGTATTACATGTAATACAGTTTAGAGAATACAATAGGTTGTCCTATTAGGTACACCCCTCATTTTGTAGTTGGGGGTAACTGACGTTTCAAAAGAAAGTCATGTGAGTAAGTAGTGATATATACGCTTCTGTTTATTAGGGAAAGGAGAAGTTAAGAGAGTTTAAAGCTCCCTTTGCAAACCACCAAATGATATTTAAGTAATTTGATTGCCACATTGAGTCTTGCATTCTGATCATAAAAGGATGTTTCAGAAAACTCAAACCAACTCTAACAGTGTTTTAATCTTTAAATGCATGAATAAGTCATTTTAAATCTTCTGTAGGTCGTTCCCAATCAATTGCTTGACACTGTAGCTTCATTTAACTAATTATAATTTTTAAAATTTTTCTTTAATCTAAATGGCTCGAGAAATTAAGACCTCAAGGGTATGGATGTTTGATTCACTATTGATTAATGGGATGCACAATGAAAGAGTGTTAAGAAAATTCATGGTGCAGTTAACACACTGAAATGAATGACGAAGTAACTGTCTTCCCAGGTTTCCCTCCCTAACTCTGCTCACTCTGTAGACTCCGTTCTCGTGGAGGAGGAGTTTATAACCATCACGCACGCAGTGTTATGACAACCGCCACGGTCAACTTTCCATTTCTTTAGGAGCCACAGTTTCCCTTAAACAAAACCACATTTGAATTCTATGAGAAGAGAATTTCATTTTTAGACATTAAACTGAGGAGCTTGGCCCCTTTAATCCAATCTTCTTTCTACAGTGTGCTTTGGAAAGTTATCATCACTGCCTTTTCTCTCCCTTTAGATATCTTCGAATATGTCAGTCTGGCAGCTCAGATAAGTATGAAATGAAATACAGTTTAGAAAAAATTTGAAATCTGGTTGAAGGGAGCTGTCCTGAGTAGTAACACCAGTGGAGCCAGCTCCTCAATCGTTTACGTGAGGAAAAGCCTAGCCAGCATTCAGGCGGCACTTCGTGTCTGTCTGGTTCACTCATAATTTCTGTTTTTAGCATAACACCGTTAGCTATATTTTTAACAAATGGAAGAAATTAGCAAGTGTTTATCAACTACATGTTAAATAATTAAATAAATTTACAATATCTCACAGTAAGCAAAAGTTACTATTGCTTTAAACTCAATCTCCTGATCCATTTAACCTTCATACATTGTTATTCATGGTAGACAGTTTCCAGTTACATGAATAGAACCACACTTCAGACATAATGTGGATGGTTTCTATGACCTAATCTGGGCATCTGGTTCATATGTTTATCACCACAAATATTTACTTTGTATGTACTGCACACAGATATGTTTTCATTTCTCCTTGCTTAAAAACAACAAAAACCTTCCTTGATCCCCTCGAGCTCCTCAAGCTCATATCCCAAGTTGTTTTTTCTTCCCTCTAGAACAAAATTCCTCAAAATAGTGGTCTATTGTCAGTGGTTTCTACTGTTTCACCATATTCTGTTTAATCAAAAGTCCATCAGACTGTTCCTGTCAAAGCCAATAATAACCTTTTCATTGATGTTCTCAATGAAATGGGAAAGTCTCAGTTCTCATCTCACTGGACCAATGATCGCTTCAGATGCAGTTGAACTACTTTTTCCTGGAGACAGTTTTTTATTGGAATTCTAGAGCATTCCTTTTTTTGTCCCCTCTTTCTTGGTAGCTATTCCCACCCAGTCTCCTTTGCTGATTCTTATCTGCCCATTCTCTAACCTTGGAGTGACCTGGGTCTCAACCTTGGATGTTTTCTCTTTCTTATCTAGAGTTGATCCCTAAATGGTGTCATCACAATACTGAGCAATATGGATCTGCTGAAAACTGTCAAATATGTATTTCCAACCAGGGCTGCTTCTCTAAATTCCAGATTTACATATTTAATGGTCAACTCAAATCACTGTTGGGAAGATTTTGTTACACATGTCATAACAAGCCCAAAATATCTGTGGTAAGGATGGGACTTTCTAAATAGTCCCTGTGTGTCTCTACATTTCCCGGGTATTTCCCTGACTCTGCTAATTTAGATTGAGATCATGTGCCTAATGGTGGCATTTGAGAGTGTGCTCACCTCCGTTTCTCTTATTCTGTTCGAGGGATGGATGGTGTAGGCACAACGAGGAGGAAAATGCTAATGTAAATAAGGCTTCATGTAAACACAAAATAGGTCTTAAAGCAAGTTAAATCGCTCCGATTATAACATTGTAACACTAAGATTTGTTAATGTAGTTCGCCTAATTTATCCCAAAATACAATTTGATAATTTGAAGTAGAGTGCTGCTCTAAGAAGAGCCTAAATTATGGCACAATTTCAGCAGCTGTCAGACACTCACTCTGATATTATTGGTTGTGAAAATGAAGAGACATTTGCTGAAGAAGCAAAATATGTGGTACAACTGACATCTGTCACAGTTCAGATGTACATGTGTTTCTCTTGAACATATGGAGGGAAAGATTAGA
This sequence comes from Sturnira hondurensis, assembly GCF_014824575.4. NCBI lineage: Eukaryota > Metazoa > Chordata > Mammalia > Chiroptera > Phyllostomidae > Sturnira > Sturnira hondurensis. Next base: position 3,700,543 of record NW_028073027.1, read on the forward strand.
AAATAGACTATTGGCAATATTGTTATGTTGATGTAGGGCACAGGCAGTGAACTATTGCAATAGACTGATGAGTGTAGGAAGAAAATAGCATCTTGGCAAACAAACAAAAAGGACTAGTGTTCAGAAATAGAAAGTCTTGAACTGTTGAAAGAGCTGTCTACTTTTAGATCCCAAACACTATAAAATAAAATTTAGAATGCCTAAGTAAGAGAGGCTCAGTAAATATTTTAGGATAAAGGGCATAAGTCAGATTCAGTATGTAGTCTTTAAGGTATGTTCCAGATACTGTAAAGGCAATTGCTACTAAGTTGTGGAGTGAGGATGCAAAATAATCAAAATGTTTTTTAAAAAATCTCTGTGTGTAGCAAATAGTTTAGAAGCTTCCCAGATTTTTAAAGTCACGTCATTGCCAAAGAAACGCTGGTTGAAAAATGTCTGATACTTTGAGACAAAATGAACTTTGAGCCTCCAACTTTATGAGAGTAGAATGAGATCTGAAAAAAAAACATTCAATCCTCAGGGAGGAAATATTACCCAAGTAGTACATAACCGTGTCCAAGAATAATAATGAAAAAGCAAAAACTTCAGAAATGGTGGAGCCAGCAGAAACAATACAGTGGGCAGAGGACTCCTCCTAGACCCTGACAGCCCTAATCAAGAAACCCTCTTCATCCCCAGGGTAGAAGATCTTTATAACATCTGCCAAGTGGGATTTCAGAACTGCTGGAGGTCTGCATTCTAGATGTTGTATGTTTCTGGTTCTTTTCATTTATCAGTGGGACTACTGGTGATGGTTATTCTGGCCCTCTTTCCCTGCCAATTATTGAATTTGTGTGGTATGAATAACTTGTCCTTTAAAGTTACAGGTCTGTGAATGAAGAGGACTCACACTACATCTGATAAGGACTAGTCGGTATCTCTTGGAGAGCCTGTTCTGTCCTGCATACAGTCAGTGAAAGGGATTTAACCTAGTCTCTAATGGGACTCAGTTGAGTAGAGTCTATGTGTTTAGGAAGAGACTGAAGGATTGACTTCAATAGAGGGAGCACTCCCCAAGTGCTATAGGTACTTCCTAGCATTTAGATATCCAGGCTTTCTTGCCAATATTTTGGTGGCAGCACAAGTGACTAATTCTGGCCAATGGGCTTCAGTGGAGGTGATGCTTATCACTTGAGAACTGAGGCAGTTGAGAACTAGGCTGTGTCCTCTGCCCCTCTCTTCTGTCTTGGCAATTTTGAAAACAAGCAAGATATAGCAACATCCAGATGTTGTAGCCAAAATAGTAGAAGGTTGTACTACATGAGTTAAATTTAATGTTTGGATTCTATTATACTAAGCCTCTGAAATTTGTATTAAAATTGGTATCGTCATAGCCTAGGTCAAACTGACTGTGGAAAGGTGGAACAACTTTTTACTCCAACTCTCTCCAACACCAAACTGGCTCTTGCTCTAGCTACAACTGGCTCAATAAGTAGAAAGTGCCCTTTTTACCTTGTTGCCCAGAACACACACCTTGGAGTCAGTTTTGAACCTTGCCTTTTTTTTTTACACTGAATGTAACATTAAAGAACATTTTGTGGGCATTTTGTCCAGAATCAGATTCCTACTTATCAATTCACTACTGCTACTCTAATTTAAACTGTCCCCATATATCATCTGGAATATTAAAGTTGCTTAACTAAAGATTTTTCTACTTCCACCTTTGTTCCTCTTTCATAGTGTATTCTATACAAAGCATCAAGAATGATGTCATTAAAACTTATTTCACATTATTCACTTCCTCCTAACTTTCCAGTGAATTCCCATATGATACCCAGTGAAAGCTCAAGTCCTTTTAAATATCCTGAAGATTCCCTCCCTTCCACCTTTCACTCCATCTTCTTCCATTCTCCTTCAAGCACTAGCTAAGTCACTTAGAAATTTGGTTAGTTTCAGCATATAATTTAACCTCTCTAAGTCATAATTTTCTCACCTATAAAACAGGCCTAGTGATAGCTATCATATGGTATTTGTGTGAGAATAAAATAATAATTATAGAAATAATGATTAAAGTGATAAAAACAAGTTAAAGCCCTGGCTGGGGTAGCTCAGCGGATTGAGCGCGGACTTGCGAACCACACGATCGTGGTTCGATTCCCAGTCAGGGCACATGCCTGGGTTGCAGGCCAGTTCCCAGCAGGGGACTCATGAGAGGCAACCATACATTGATATTTCTCTCCTCTTCTTCCCTTCCCTCTAAAGATAAATAAATAAAATCTTTAAAAAAAACAAGTTAAGCTTACATACTACTTACTGTATGTCAGGTACTAGTCTAAATGACTTTCACATATTAGCCAAATTATCCCAGCACTCTCATAAACATTATTATTATCCTTTGAATTGGGGGAGACAGAGAAAATGAAGCACAAGCAGGTATATAATTGCCCAAGGTCCCATAGGTAGGACATACCAAACTTAAGATTTTAACCCAGGTATGTAGCTCTAGAGTTTATATGCTTAACTGTGACATTTTGAGATATTAAAATATAAAATGTCTGGCATATGCTAAGTGTTTAAATAATATTAGCTCATCTCTATCCTTTTAGTAACATTGTAAAAATAACTTTTTGCAGAAGTTACACACAAATCTGGGAGAAGAACAAGTGAAAATAAAATATGCCTTAGGGAATCTCACTTTATTACACAGGTAGAGAAAAATGTATTACACATACATTTTTTTCAAACATGAGAACAACTTCAGCAAGAAACAAAAATTTCCCAGGAAATGTTATGAAATGTTAGAGGTATACAACAGATGAGTCATTCCAAAGTTAAATGCGATGAATCAAACTTTGGTCCTAACATTAAGCAATAGTGTTTCTCCTCATTTATATGAAATGTTCTAAAATTCTAACTTAATTTAAAACTTTATGATTTCTATTTGTGGTTTACCCAGTTCCACTGTTTATGCCAAAATAGAGAGAGTAGGCCACAGTTTTAAATGGTAAAGGCCTATCTCACTTTAACCTGGAGTAGACGACCTTGCCGCCCACTGTTAGCATGACAGACGTCAGATGCATCCACAGAGGAGCAATTCCACTGGAATCTTTTCTGAAAATATGAGCCCTGATCTTGATCACCACTATAGGATTAAGAAATGTCAACTTAATTTCCTTCCTCTTAGATATAATTGCAAAAATAATATTTTAGAAGTCAATTATAAACTTTGAAATGAAAACTTACCTTATTTATTAGGCTGAGAGGACGTTAGATAGTCTATAACTATCTAGGCAAAGTCTATCCTTTGCCTCTATGGGTTAGTGTTTTAGCTTTTCTAGGTATTAAAAATTAAATATAGTAATTATTAGTCTTTAATAGCAACCATACTGTTTTCCAGTGAAGAAGAGGAAGGTGAAAGCAAGATAAAAATTTTTAAAAAGATGAAAGGAAGCAGAAAAGTGAACAGAAAAAATATAACAATAAAAAATAAACAAAAATAATTAAATAGAAAAAAAGAGTTTTTTTCTTTTATTTAGAGACCAGCTGGGAATGGTGTATGACTCAAAGGGAAATCAGAAGAAGCAGCGTTAGGGTGCAAGAAGTCAGCACTGGGCACAAATAATGGGGAGCCTGGAAACACAACTGGTGTAGCTGGACTTGATTATACGTCACTTATACTGAGCAGTCCTATTCAAGGAGCTGCAAAGGGTGATGTGAATACTTGGATGTCCTGAAATATTTGTCCTTTCTCTCAGGAAGGGAGAAGTATTTTCAAGCCCTAGGGTTTCTACCCAGAATGCAATCTATGTTAACTTTTGGTAAGCTGTCTGATCGCCTAAGACCTGAAGACCTCACAACTGAAGGAGAGTTTGGCCTGGGCTACCACTGCGTGTGTCCCTGCCTGGCTGCTCAGAAGGGTGTGATGGGCTGGAACTCTTTCTCCCATTTCAAAAGCCTGTTGCATTTGAAAGCCTTTAGAACTAATCGAATCTAATGACTTTCAAATGTTCTTAGCATTATAAAGGAGTAGGGACAGGGGGTTGCTGAGGGGATCCCTGTCCGGAGACCAAATGAGGGTCAAGAAGGCAGCGCTTCAGGTCCCCAAACCAGCTGCTTCAAGCCAAACAGCTTCACTCCCATATGTTTCATTTACTAGGACCACATAAAATTTTGTTTGGAAAAAAAATATTTCTACTTTTAAAAATAATAATAACTTTTGAAAACCACCAATATTGTTTTAGCTTACTATTTTGCAAATGAGGATACTTGGGTCTAAAGAATTTTACTTTGGCCACAGTCGCATAGTTAGGTAAGTGGAGAGCTAGGACTGGAATCCAGATTTCTAGACATTTTGCCTCATGGTCACTTCAGCTATAAGTTTTAAAGTATGGTATTAATAATTTTTAAAAATGCCATTAAAAACAATTGCTTTGTACTTATTATTAAAACTGAACACATAGTACTTCGCATTCTTACCTGGTTAAGATCTGATATTAGCTAGTTCTTTATCTGCAAGATACATTTGTCAAGTGAAAATGAAAATTGCAAGTAACCTTTAACTCACTTCAGAACACACGGTCAGGATCTTATGTGAAAGGAGAGGTCTTTTCGTATGATTTGAGATCACCCACCCATCCCTAATGTAAAGTCTCCAATAATTTTTTAATGTCTATAATATTGAAATGTAATCACTTAGGTCATGAGAAAATATCTAACTTCCAGCAATAAGCACAAAGTTTTCTAAAATAGATCATAATAATAACAACAGGAACTCTTATTTAGAAATAAACTATTTTACTGACTTGGGGATATTTTCATGAAATGTATTAAGTAGACAAAAAAAAAAAGCAGACCACAACTCTTATTGAGATAATTTAAATTGAGAAGAAAATTCCCCAAAATATTAAATAGGAACTACATCTGCATTTTATAATTTGAGTATGAAGTTCTTTTTTTTATAATTTCATTCACTTTCTTCAATGGGAATATCTTATTTTTAATTTTAAATTCCTGTATTTAAAAAACTATTTATTAAGGTATTACTTTGACCAGTACATTATCCCGTGGATAGACAGTTTCTTAAAGGACTTCAGATGTTTCCTGAAAGGGTTACCATGTTGCCCTATTGGCACATTTGTGATAGACTAAGTTTGCTAAGTTTCTGACAATATCTGTCATTCCTGAGAGAGCATCACTCTGATGCACAATCATATATCAGATTCTCTTGTTCCTCAAAGAAAAAGCATCTGTTTGTGTAGCATTTATTTCCCAATGGTCTCTGATCCAACCATTTCCCAAACTGAAAAAAGTTTGATTTAAAAGGTTGCTAATTTAGCTGTAGCAAACTGCAGTTAATTTTTGAAATTTTTAGTTGAAATCTCTGAATGGATTTGAAGCATTTAGTAACATTCTTGAAACATTTAGTTAAAAAAAAATTAACTGTACCAGTGGGGAGCTTTATATGTGAGAATAAATAACTGTTTTATAACCTGATGGTTATTGATCCTATTAGGACTTTCTAACTGAAAAACAATAGGATATCAATATTTTGAACAAGTGGATTCCTTTTAGCATGAATATAAAACAAAAACACATATGCTTTCAACACATATGCAGCATTAAGGGAGTGGTTATTTTTTATTTAATATTAATTAATGTTTAGGAAAAAGCAGCTCAGAAGATTCTATTATCTCCTCTAATAAATCACGTTTTACTTCGTTCTTAACTCACCAATGCTGAACATCTTTGAAGATCAGAAATTTTACTCAATGGAGCCGGAAATAGTTCCTGTTGATTTGTATCTTATTTATCTAGAAACAATTCACTTCCTGTAATGATCAACTTCATGTAATGAAACTTCCATTTTTAGTGTGTGTCACTGGAAGTGTTTCTAATGAAATAGGCTTTACAGGTACCTATTAATCTGTATACTCATCAATAAAAGGAGTTGTAGAGTGAGATGTGTAATGCAAAGAGACGGGCTGTTTCAAAGACCACTGAATGTGTATAAACACTAAAAGGAGAGATTGTGAGAGAGAGATGTGTAGACAGAGAATAGGATGCCTACAAGGTTATAACTTAAAGTTAATGTGTGATGATTTCTGGGTAGTAAAATAGCAGGTAAATTTTAATTCCTTCTTTTTCATCTGTGTTTTTGAAATTCTCTACTATCGTATTTTTAATTGAATATGTTATTGCTGTTCTATGGCAGTTGGTCCAGTTTTTCCCCATCACTTTCCCCTGCCCTGCCCACCCCTACACCCCCAAATCCCACAGTCAATCCCTACCCTGTTGTGCATGTCCATGGGTCACTCACATATGCTCCTTGACTAGTCCCTTCCCCTTCCTCCTCCTCCCCTCTGGTCACTGTCAGTCTGTTCCTTGTTTCCACGCCCTTGGTTCTATTTTGCTCATTTATTTTGTTTATTAAGTTCCACTTATAGCTGAGATCATATGGTACTTGTCTTTCACCCCCTGGCTTGTTTCCCTTAGCATACTTTTTTTCCAATTTCATCCATGCTATTGGGAAAGGTAGGAGCTCCTTCTTTCTTTCCTGTGTAGTATTCCATTGTGTAAATGTACCACAGTTTGATCCACTCACTTACAGATGGGCACTTAGGCTGTTTCCAGCACTTGGCTATTGTAAATAACACTGCTATGAATATAGGGTTGTATGCACAGGTTCTTTTGAATTGGTGTTTCAGTATTCTTAGGGTATAATCCCACCAGTAGAACTGCTAGGTCATAAGGCAGTTTCACTTTCAGTTTTTCTGAGGAAATTCCATTCTGTTTTCCAGATTGGCTGCACCAGTCTGCATTTCCACCAACAGTGCACTAGGGTTCCCTTTTCTCCACATCCTCACCAGCATTTGTTCATTGATTTGTTTATTGTTAATGATGGCCATTCTGACTGGGGTGAGGTGTATCTCATTGTTCTTTTAATTTGCATCTCTCTAATGGCTAGTGATGTTGAGCATCCTTTCATATGTCTCTGGGGTCTCTGTATGTACTCCTTGGAAAAGGATCTGTTCAGGTCTTTTGCTCATTTTTTAATTCAATTGTTTGTCTTCCTGGTGTGGAGTCCTGTGGTTCTTTATATATTTTGGAGAGCAAACCCTTGTCTGAGGTATCATTGGCAAATATGTTTTTGCATATGTTTGGAATCCTTTTTCATTCTGATGATGTTTTCTTTAGCCATGCAGAAGCGTTTTATTTTGATGTAGTTTTCATTTGTTTATTTTTTCCTTTATTTCTCTTGCCCGAGGAGATATATCAGTGAAAATATTGCCTTGTGGAATATCTGAAATTTTCCTTCCTATGTTCTCCTATAAGACCTTTATGGTGTCACAGCTTATATTTAAGTCTTTTATTCCTCTTGAGTTTATTCTTGTGTATGGTGTATGTTGGTGGTCTAGTTTCATTTTTTCAGCATGTACCCATCTTTAATGTAAAATATATATAAATCGAAAGTTATTTTTAATAGAAAAACATAAAAACATTTGATTTTGAGATTTTATTTGATATTACACATCTAAATATGAGCCATTTTCTGTTCTGGGGATGGCTGTTAAACTGCCTAAGGAAAACTTCTAGAAGAGGTAAGATATCTATCTTTTCTACCTGTGTCTATTTACCTCACAACCCATTCATTGGTCATATACCAAACTCTAATAGCACTCTAAAAACAGAAATGTCACTCAAATTTTTCTAAACATGTTTATTCTGGAGTAGAGATGAGAGCAATAAATTTTATCCAAGCTATAAAACATGAAGATTCAGGAAGATATCTATTAACAAATAATGCAATTGAAATGATAATCAGTTTATTACAAACAAAATGAACTTTTTGAAGTGGCCTGAAAAAAATGAAACTTTTATTATATAAGTTTATCTAATCATCCTTCCCCCTTCTTATTTTCTTGTACCAACTGATGGAGTTTCGTGTAACAACTGAAGATAGTGGAGTGAGGTAGATGTTTTAGGAATGAGAATGTTGTGGTTTCAGCTGGGGAAAAATGGCTTGTAATTTCACTAGAGTCTTCCCTTAAATCATTTCTCTTTCTCTTTCTCTACCAAATGTCACTTAATGAACTTAAGTAGCTAATTAAAGTAATGAAAGTGTTGCTGAAGAAGAAAATGGGTGACTTGGGGCAGATGACAGCATTTTTCTACACTGAGCAAACACGCTTAATTGTTTCTCAGTTCTTCGATAACTTTTACTTTGTAGACATAAAAATTATCTGCGAAATTTTGTTTTTTTCTATTGAGTAATTGTAATGTTAATAGAATATCAATACAATTGTTGGTTAAAATCAATTATACAAAGACCATTCATTTTAAGAGAATGATATGACTATGCAATAATGTAATTTTATTATCGTTGTATATTAAAATGTTAAATTATATTTAAAGTGTTTTCATGGAAATAATAAGGTACATTTTATTGCCAGGTGATAATGAGTGTATGTTTTAGAAAGAGAACTCCTGTAAAAGAAGCAGATTTATTATCTTGAATTTATAAGACTAGGAAGAAGGTAATTAGGAAAATGTCAATATGAAGCTTTTATTTACTTAATTCATAGTCCTCTTCTCTGCATATTTAAGTGGATCATCTTTCAAAAAGCAAATTAATACATATGCCTTTCATTACTGTTTTGTTTCCAATGATTACACCTACATAACTCTCCTCAGAAATTTTCATCACTATTTTTAAGAAAACCATTTTTATAGGAATCTCTGAAGAAAAGTTTTTTAAAGAATTTTAAAACCTTTTGTTCCTTTTTTTAGTAAAATGTCAGCATTCGTTCTTTCACCAGAGATGACATTTATTAATTAAAAATATTTTTCAAACTGCTTTAGATACAGAATATATTTCACTTAAACATAAACATCCAGAGTCTATTGGGTATTTTTACAGCATCCCACACAGATTTGCTTTATTATTATGATGTAATATAAATGTGTTTACTAACATTGGTGTATGTTTTCTAAAGTAGGACATTGGCTAGTTAAAATAATATAAAAAGTCTTCTTTTCTTGTTTTCATTTCTAGTTTTTAAAAAGATATGGCTTTGAAAGAAAAGACCGCATGTATTTTAAATATGTTTCTGTCTTAGAACTAAAAATTAACATTGCTAAAAAAATATTTGAATAAAAAATACCTGAGTAGGAACACCTTTAGAACAGAGATAGCAAAGAGTGACTACTTTTGCAAATACACACCAGAAATACGAATTTGTTACTACTTGAGATACTGAATCTTAAAAAATGTAGTTGTCTCCTTGCTTATCATTCAAATATGATGATTTCTACTGGACATAGACAAGACATTTTGCCAGAAAGATACCCAAAACGCCCCAAACAATAATATACCACCAAGTAAAATTTCCATACTTGCCTTGGTCATGATATTTGCTCTTCCACATTTTGTGGTAGGCGGTTTGCCCATCTTCCAGATTATTCACAGAGGCGCTCTTTTCTACTGTGCAGCTGAATAAAAGCTGGCACATTGTATATTTGTCTTGCGTATTGTTTAACATAGAGGAAGCTGGTGACCCTAACTCTGTTGTTGGCTGATAGACAAATTCGCATTTAAAAATATGCTTAAAGACTAATATAAGTCAAGCATTTGCTTACTTTGAAATCTGTGTACATGGAGAGAGGTTTGCGCTAATCTGGGACAATTTAGATCAGAAACTAACCTTACTGGTAATTCATTCTTCCCCATTTACATATAATAAAACCGAGATCAAAGGGGTCCCAGAAAGAAACCTTTTCAATATGCTGTCAGCGATGCGTGCATCTCAATGTGTGGCCCTCTCTGGGTCAGAGGCATTGTTTAATTGTAATCTAGCAAAATGCTTTGGAGTTCGATTTTTCTGTATTTTCTATGCATAGAAATCAGAAGTTAATTTTATTATTAATCAACATCGCAGTTTGGCAAAACCCTCAGTGAATGACCACATTTCCTCACGCACTTACATTGAAAAAATCTCATTATTTTACAGGAAGAGCAACAGAAACCCCCCAAGAGCAATGACTTTGACTAGTCAAAGACAAAATGTGAGTGCTGCGGATAAACTCCAAAATGATTGATTCCCAATTTTGTATTTAGGTTTTTCAGACAATTTGTTTTCCAGTAGGAGAATCCCTATAAATAAGTGACAAGAGGCTACACATTACTTCCACTGCCAAAAGAACTGCTTTAATTTTCACTGACTTTTAAAGCCACACTTGACAATATGGTCTTGTAAAGTTGAATTAGATTCAAAAGCAAGAAACTAGATCTCTTTTCTCAGCCCAGTGGCGTATAAACAGTAGTACATTCTATGTTGGTTCTCCTCAACACAAAAATAAAAGATAACTCCCTCTTCCTGACAAAGAGGTAGGTCAGTTAGATGACAGATAGCTCTAAAATTTCAAACTGGAGTAAATAGTATTTTAAGTTACTATTTTTAAAATGTAAAGCAATCTATACAAGCTTTAATGAGGGTAAGTTACCTGCCTAAGAGGCAGCATTATATGAATCTAGCTCCAATGATTCTCATTGAGTTATTTTTACTAGAAAATGCATCAAACATTTTTTAAAAAGATAAATGTAATATTACAAGAATAGAAACTTATTTTCTCTGACTTTCAACGTATACATTTGTAGATGTCATAGGCTAAATTATTTCATTTTACCTAAATCCCCTACATATGTTAGGAATGTGATAAATATAGTCAATGCATAATGTGCATGTTCACGTTGTCCTTCTGGGAGTACTGAATAGACATCCCCTTGCATTATTACCCTCAAATTTCTTTACAACACAAGTTTTTGTCTTGATGTGTGTCTCTGAGGCACTCTCCTTTCACAAGTAATTTACTAACACACTCATTGGATGAAAATTTTATTTTTCTTCCCCCAAGATCTACTTTTGAAATACAAAGAGATTGACAGTATTATTATTTATGCATCCCCCATCTTTGGTCATGGAATAGAAATAAGAATCGAGTTCCCCCTAATTAGAAAAAAATAAGCTGTAGTTGACATTGATTTAGTACAATGTTGGTTAAAGTTAATGTACTTGAGAAGATCAGCATCACAAATTACATTTAATTTAAAACAGCAATTACTGAAGGGATGCATGATGATTGATTTATATAATGTCTTAAAACATTATTGCAATAATGCCATAAAAATCAAAGTGATGAAAACAGGAAGATCAGGATTAATTTATTCACGTGTAGGATTTTCAGTTCATATGTTTGTACCTTGGGTAAGATATGGCCATACACACAATGATTCTGAAAGACTATTACAGATAATAAAGTTGGGAGTCTAAAGCAAAGAGTGGTCGAAAGGCTCTTATTCATATTAAAAATCTTCTGTGCTAGCAGATGTTACTGGACTAAAAGAATCCATTTGTCTGTGAGTACCAAAACCCAATAGGACATGAACAGGAGTTTGCAACTAAGTAAGGGTTTATTTTTAGGAAATGGACCATACCTGGAGAAAGTTGAGCTCTCCAATGGCTTCCAGAGGATGAGTTATATAATGGAAAAGTAATTAATTGTGGTGACTAAGGGAGTTAGGGTCGTAGTCAGGTGTTGGTCCCTACTGATTGATTGGCACTAGGGTAGAGGGTCATTGAACATTGCATCTAGTTCTGACGTTAGCCCTGGTGCCACCTCATCTGGTGTTGCTGCTTTTCTGGGCATGGAGCTGAAACACTGCTGAGGCCTAGATTTTATCTCTAGTTTGACCAAAATTTGTCTCTGTGATCATCAGATCAAAGGCTTTGTTCTTAAAATTATTCTATGCTGAGTCCTGAGGGCTCAATGATTTAAGGGAGTGGACATGCAAGGGAGAAGGAGGCAGATGAGGCAAGGTGATAGATGAGGCCAGTTTGAATCAAAAGCAATTAAAAGAGGAAAGTTCATATTAAAGAAGTAGAATTTCTTCATAGTTACACAGAGCAAAATTTACTATCCAGGTCAACATGAATATGTTAATGGCTGGGGAACGTTGCAGAGCTCGCTTTTAAATGGTGGTAAGTGTGCTTAAATTACAAAATAGAACCAGACACATGGAAATAAAGAACAAACGGACAGTATCCAGAGGGGAGGCTGGAGGGACATAACGGGCAAGAAAGGTTAGGGGAAAGCAAAGGGACATGAATAGAGGACTCGTGGACACCAACATTGCCGGGGATTGACTCCCGGAGTGGGGGCGATGGGGTAGGGATGAGCAATGGGGAAAAAGGTGGGACACCTATAACTGAACAACAATAAATAAAAAAATTACAATGATGTGTTCAAAGAAAAACATTTATAAAATATAATGCATTCTGTCAACATGATTCATTACTTGGAGAAGTGACAGTACTACTCCATTAATGATAGGAAGAACCTAATCTATATATCTATATCTATATTATAATAGAATGTAATATATTATAATATATCTATATTATATTATAGCTGCTCATTTTATTAAAAGCAGGCATTCCTATGCATGCCCATGCACTCAGACACATACCTAAGCTTAAAGCAGAAGCTAGGAATGTAGAATCTTTGGTTAGATTTTCATAATTTGCTGCTTAACTTCCTGATCCCAGGAGTACTTAACCTCAACCCTATTCATACTAAGACTGAGCGAATGCAAGGCAGGTGAAAATGGGAACAACGCCTTTCATTTGACTAACCTAGAGGCAGATGGAGGTCTTCCGGACCGTGATGTTACTTGCAACCATCACTTCATTTTAAACAACCAGATAAATTAGAATGGGGAAGAGCTCAAAGTTGAAATGAGTGATAATGGGAACATTAATGTCTCACTATGTTGGGGAAGGATGGCTTTATTTTGCTGCAAGCAGCACTTTTAAAAATTAAAGCTAAATCCAATTAATTCAAGGTTGGCAAATGACCAATTACTCTCTTTAATAATTGCTTTAATTGTGATGGTTTTCTTTTTGAAGTCAAATCCTCAGTATATCTCCAATTCTAATTTTATGGCTCTGAAGATGTGCCAGTGACCTATGACCTTGGCATTTACTTCTTCTACCAAAAGATTTTAGATGTATTAGTTGCGACACTGACTCAGTTCCAAATGCATAAACTGAAGTGTATGATGATGTTAAAGAGGTGCAATCACTAAACTTTACACTAACTTTTCATTCCTTTAATAAATTTCATGAATAATAATCACTTCTCAGCCTTTTGGCTGGGTGTTCTATAGTATTCTGAGTACAGGTCTTTTACCTCATTGTTTAAGTTACTAGATATTTTATCTTTCTTGTTGCTATATTAATGGGATTTTTTCCTAGTTTCTCTTTCCAATACTTCATTGTTGGTGTACAAAAATGCCACCAATTTCTGAATATTGACTTTGGATCCCGCTAGTTCTATGGATTATATTTTCAGTTTCTTGAAGCACAGAAGACTTACTTGGGATAAAGTCCAATTTATCTATTTTTTCTTTTTCTTCATACATTTTTAGTATCATGCTTAAGAAATGATTGCCTAATCCAAAATCAGGAATATCAATGCCTATGTTTTCTTTTAGAATTCCATAGTTTTATCTCTACGATGTAGGCCTTTGATGTACTTCGCATTGTTTTGTATGTGGTGTGAGGAAAGTGTCCAACTTTATTCTGTCACATGGGGATATTTACTTGGCCCAGCACCATTTGTTAAAAAAACATACTTTTTTCATTAAATGGTCTCCACATGTTATATAATTCAACTGGTATGTTTTTATCTCTGAATTCTCAGTTTCATTCTATTGATTAATTTGTCTATCCTTATGCCTGTACTACACTGAAGATTCATTTAACTTTGAAATAAGATTTGAAATTGGGAAGTATTTTGGATCTGCCTTTTTTTTCCTTTAAATTTTAGGATAAGGTTGCTAATTTCTGTTAAAAGGAACAACTGGGATCTTGATGGGAGTTCCACTAAATCTGAAGATGGATTTGGGAAGTACTGCCATATGAAAAATATTAAGTCCTCCAAGATGAACACAGGATGTCTTTCTAATTAAATTTTCATTTCAAGGCTGTTTCGTAGTTTTTGGTAAACAAGTGTCACTCTAATTTTGTTTAATTTACTCCTAAATATTTTACCTTTTCATGCTATAATAAACAAAATTATCTCTTAATTTAATTTTGCATTGTTTGTTGCTAGAATATAAAATATAATTTATTTTTATGTATTGATCTTGTATCTTGCATCCTCAATGAATTCATTTATTAACTCCAAGTTTTTTTTGTTTGCTTGTTTGTTTGTTTGTATACAGATTCTTTAATATTTTCTATGGGGAAGACTGTGTCATCTCTAAATATAGTTTCTCTCTTTCCTTTCCTATCTGTGTGTCTTTTCCAGCTTCATTGTTCTGTCTATAATTTTCAGCACAATGTTGAATAGAAATGATGAGAGCAGATCTACTTGTCTTGTTCCTGATCTTAGGAGGGAAAGCTTTCAGCTTTTCACCTTTTGGTGTGATATTAGCTCTGGATTTTTTGTAGATGCCCTTTACCAAGTTTAGAAAATTCCCTTCAACTCTTGCTTTGTTGGGTGTTTTGTTATAAAAGAGTGTTAGACAAATACAAGCGTTTGTCAAATGCTTTTCTTCCTCCATTGAGATGATAATGTTTTGTTTTTTATTCTGTTAATATGTTGTATTACACGGATTGATGTTTGTATGTTAAACAAACCTTGTATTTCTAAGACTAGTTCCATTTGGTCATAGTGTATGATCCGCTGTACAAGTTACTAAATTCAGTTTGCTAGTATTTTATTGAGAATTTTTGCATCTAAATCTATAATGGATATTGTTCTGTAGTTTTCTTGTTATGACATCATCCAGTTTTGGTATCAAGCAAATACTGGCTTCATAAAATTCATTGGAAAGCATTTTTTCCTCCATTATTTTTTTAAGAGTTTCTGAAGAATTGTGGGTTTTTTTTTCCTCAAAGATAGGGTTGAAGTAAATAGTGATGTCATCTGTCCTTGAACTTTTCGGGAAGTTTTTTAAAAAATACAAATTCAATATTCTTACTTCTTATGGGTCTATTCCACTTCTTAATTTGGATTTGGTACTTTGTGTCTTTCTAGGAATTTACCCATTTTACCTAGGTTATCTAATTGTTGATATATGATTGTTCATAGCATTACTTTATAAGTATTTTTACTTCTGTGTGGTTAACAGTAATTTCCCCACCCCATGGAATTTGATTATATATTTTTTTAAATTTAGAAATAAGACACTGAGATATTTTATCACATCTTTGTTATGAAGAGCCATGAGATAGGAAGACTTATTTGGCAGAATTCAGGGTAAAGTATATTAATAATAACATATTCACCAAATATTAAACACCAACAAGAATTAACATCTAGAGAGAACTTTACTCCAGTGAATGGGCACGACAGCAAATATTTCCAACAAATACCCTACAATGTGGGAGTTTAGTCTGTTTTCAAGTAACATTTTTGACAGTGGCTGAGAGCATGGAAATGCCTGGTTATAAGTGAGTATTGGCTTTAATTCTGGTCCAGAGTGGGAACTTCAAGGATCAAATATATGGTCCTTCTCTTATAGTACCTGATACAAAACCAAACACCTTTCAGAATCATAACTAATATGAAATCATTGAGCAAAGATTTGACTGAAATATATTCAATGGAAACAGGAAGAGAGGAAAAACTGGCTGCAAAATCCAGGGTCTATTAAAGATAATGCAAAATTAAATTAGCAGTGTCTGTATAAGAAAAAAAGAAAAGATTCTCTAAGTCTAAAAATTTTTAAGCAGCAGGAAACCAGACTCTTAGAATTCAGAACAGAGGAAGAAACTATGAAGAAAAAAGGTTTGGGCCTTGGTTTAAATAGTAGACTCCTCGGCCAACAGGGCCTCTTGGTTATGATGAATGACTCCAAACTCACCTTCTGCCTCCAGCTACCGCGGTGCTGGGGGTTGTAAAGGTGATACAGCACTCTACCAAGTGTCTGGATCTCCATGTGCCACTATCATTAAAACAAACATTTTTCTTCTCCATCTTTAAACAACAAATATTTTCTAAACCACCCATTAAGTCTTCCCCCTACTGGCTCTAGTTTCTCCATCCCCACAAGGTCAAATTTCTTGAAATAATTTCCTGCCTCCAGTTCTTTACCACATATTTAATTCTACCTATTTCAATGTTACTTTTACCTTCATCTTTTCAACTCCCCCCAAACAGTCCTTTTCAACAATCTCCTTGACACTAAACCCAGCGAACACTCTTCAGTCCTCATTTTCCTAGATAACTTGATGAATCACTTTGGTTGACCACATTCTGCTCACTGAAAACCCCCCTGGTTTTTTCTTATTTTGCTAGTCATTCTTTTTTAGTTTCTTTTATAATTGCCTCCACTCCTGACCTTTAAAAGATGAACTTTCTTGAGATCTGGTTCTAGATTCTCTTTTCATATCATGTTTCAATTCTTTCTAGGTAATGCATGACTTTAATCAGTACCTACATGCCAGTGACTCCCAAATGATTTCCTATGTTCTCACCCTTCTTCTGAGTATATACTGTACTTCTTTTTTTAAATTTTATTGAGTCTAGAGAGATAGGAGGGGAGAGAGAAAGAGGGGGAAAGAAACATCAATGTGAGAGAAAAACATCAATTGGCTGCCTTTTACACATGCCCCAACTGGAGTCCAAACTTCTACCCAGGCCTGTGCCTTGACCAGGAATCAAAATGGTGACCTTTTGGTTCACAAGATGATGCTCAACCAACTGGGCCACACTGGCCAGAGCTATACACATATTACTTACTAGCTTCTCAACCATGTCCAAAATTAAGCTACTCATTTTTCTTTTAAGGCTTCACTTCACTTCCAATATTTACTACCTGAGGAAGCAACGTGACCATTTACCCAGATATTCATTCAAGAAACCCCCTTTTCTCTCTAACTCCCCATTGTTTTCAACTAATTGCAAAGTTCTTTCAATTATCCTCAAATATTTTTTCAATCTTTTCACTTCTGTCTTGCCATCTCCCTAGATTAAGAAGCTATTACCTGCACAGTTGAAATATCCATATTCCCAAATCTCTTCTCATCCACTGTTCTTTTCCTTAGATCCATTTTCCATGCAGCTTTTAGTGTAATCTTTTGGAAATGCACATACCAGTCTGTAATACTCTTATTTAAAGCCCTTCAGCTCTTTTCACTTATACTTGAGATAAAGGTTGAAAGTCACAATATGGTCTATAAGGTTCTGAATTATCTGCCTGCAGCTACATCTGCAATTTTACCCAGACCCATTGTTCCATGCCCACAGTTTAGCCACACTGACCTCCTTTCAGTTCTTCGAAAGGGTCAAGATACTTTCTGCCCCAAGGACTTTGCACCTGCAGGGAAGCACACTTCCCTCTACACACTCACGCATGTACACACACAAACAATCCATTTTAAGCCTCAGTTAAAATGATCACTTCCTAAGGAAAATCTTCTTTGATTTTTCCAAACTAGATGGGTCTGCCTGTCATAGTCTCTCCCTGCCTTGTGCGTTTCCTGAAAAGCTCATGTCCCAAATCTTAAGTCAATTGCTTATGTTTGCTCACTCAAGCTCTGAGTGATGTGGCTCAGTTGGTTGGGCATCCTCCAGCAAAGCAAAAGGTCACAGGTTTGATTCCCAGTCAGGGCACATGAGAGACGCAACTGATCTATGTTTCTCTTTTACATCAAGGTTTCTCTCTCTCTTCCTACCTCTCATCCCTTTCTCTAAAAATAGATAAATAAAAGTTTAAAACTATATAACAAGATAATTCAAGATTCTTGTCATACATTTTCACACCCAACGTTGTATCTAGTTCAATAATAGATCCATAGTAGCCTCACAAAAAATTGATTTGAATTATGAAAAATCCACTGCTTTCTTTAACTTGGAATGGTTGTCCTTTTTTCTCAGTAGACCTGTTTTGTTTTGCATGCATGCATTCTAGTTTATTACTTCCTTTTCTTTCATTTATAGGAGTGACTTGCTGCTTACCCACAACATATCATTATGTTACCTTCTCCTTGACTGAGCTGTCTCCTCTTCATTAGGTGGTTGCCAGTAAGTCTTTTTGGGTGGTAAAACATTATTTAAGAGTCTACGTAAGCCTAGTCAAACCAAGAGGGGGACTCGTATCATTTTACATGATGGCCTGAAGATTTAAAGGAAAACCATAAAGTTGTTCAAACATTCTTGACTTTGCATAATTTATTTTTCTTAGATCTAGTTGGTTCACAGTGCAACCTTGCCTTCCACAAATTTCTCTTCATTCTTCACCATGATATTTTTCAAGATTTCATTGTGAGAAACCTTCTATGTTATTAATATATTAAGTGATGGATTAAGTGAGATATTGAGAAATTCAGTTTTATTAACTAAATTCTTGGCGATATAAATACTTCTATAGGCCATCAGCCAAAAGAGCAGTGCTTTAGGGAGAAAATGTCATTATCATAACAAGTATTTTTCCCCTCTGACAGAAACCACTGGGCAGAGTCTATTTATGAAGCTTTTATCCTGATTTGTATAATTTGTAACTCCTGCCTGGGTATGAATTTTTAGCTCAGCTGTTCATGACTCCATTAACCATTACAACAGGATGAACTCAAATTTATTGGCACTACTGGGAGCTTTGCTAACAGGTGGGGTTGAGAGGAAAAAGAGTACTGGAAGGTGGAGAATATGCGATCAATCAATTTTGTTGGCTGCTGGGATTCAGCTCGATACACAGCTTTGGCATGAGGCACCTCCATCAAGACACCCCTTACATATTTTGAATGGACATTCTCTCTGTGAAAGGAGAATTTAAGACAAGAATTTGGACCGTATTATCTAGAAACACATTCCCATTTCCTTTTGAAATATCTCTGTTAATTCACAGTTAATACCTATTTATCCCTAACCATGTGACCATCAGTGAACTAAGTGGTATAAGGGATAAAATCATCCAAGAAGCTGTGTTCCATTATGAAAAGACCCTTCGGTAGGATTCAGAATGCCTAAACTCAATCCGTGATGCACTGCTCAAGAATGTCATGACGACTGATGATGAGTCCTGATTTCTTTACCGTCTTCTTGGTGTTTCAGGCTAATGGTACAATAAGCAATTGCCCGTGGAGGATAATACACATGATCCTGACTCACACTCACACTCACACCACTTAGAGTTACAGTTTTCTGCGTAAACAAATGTAGAATAGAATGGGGCACACTTGTTTGGATGGAACTTGATAGCAGATCTTTTACTGGGAACAGATATATGTCAGAGGAGAAACTTGGATGATGGATTTAAAAAGGAATCTAGTAGAACTCCTTAAAACAGCCCTTATGCAAGGAAAGACAGGGATTTGAAAACTAAAAGTGCTAACTTCCTTCACCTTGACTGGGGCAACTCTGAAGTGAGTTCTTCATTGTCACTGCAAGTTCCCTATCGGATTATGCTCCAGTTGCCCACAGTGGTAACTTGCTTGATTACGGACTCTATTGGCTAGCTTCCTTTCCCAGGCTCACTTTACTCTCCTCATTGATCTGGTCCAGCATCTCCTTCAAATAAACTACTTACGCTTGAATCCTTGTCTCCTTGTCTCAAGGGGTGCCTCTGGAAAAAGCAAATTAAGACACCTCTAATACGATGTGAATATAATTCTCACATCTTGTTTATAACCTTAAAGCTCCATTGTACAGAAACTCACCAAACATAGGTATGTTGATATCATTTTACACTTTCCCTCAGGTATAAGATAAAAATTAGATTGCTTTAATAACTAAAAAGGACAGGTGACATTCAGTGATATATTGAGCTTGTTCACTGATTTCATCTATAAATTAGGCATAATGGTGATGGAACCATAGTATATCTCACAATTTGCAAATAATCTATTTGTCATCTATTTTATTAGTTGACATCTATTCTTGTTTTACACACAAGACTCCATGTTAGTTTCATGAATTGCCTAAAGCACCACAGAAATATTGATAATAGTACAGAAGACCTATTTGAGGGTCCTTAAGCTGCTTGAGCACTAATTAGGCTCCTCTGCTAAGGAGGGGACATTTTCATGCTGGAAGTTGCTGTAGATTTCTCATTAGCCAATTCCCTGAAGGAACTTTGGGTCACCTCTGGCAGACCTTTCCTCCCCAGCACATGAGAAATGGGCAACTGACAGGAACGAAAGTGCAATCCACCTCATTAAAGGAAAGAGAGATTCATAGAGATTATGGGAAGAGAGAGAATCAAGATTATTCACTCTCCAGTTTAATTAGCTAATGAATGCCTGGACAGGAACTGAGTCACTTTAATGATACAGAATTCTGTCCCTACTGCACCATGTGAATACATAAACATAGATCCTTGGAACCTGAGCTTACATTGAGTCCTTAGCTTGACACTGAAGTCTGTCCAAGCCCTAGTCTCCGCCTGTCTCTAACTGTTTTCTTGCTGACCTTGCTTCCACGTGCCCTCCATATTTTAGTACAGTGTGTTTTACCCTGAGTCCTTTAGAAAAAAAAACAAAAGAAAACCCCCCAAACGAATGCAAACAACTAAACCTGAAGCAAAATTACATTCCAGTATTTTACTGGAGGGTGCTGAAGGATGGCAGAAGATGCCACCTCAAAATATGCTGCTTTGATGTGGGACTATTTTGTGCTAAAGACACTTGAAAAACAGCAGGTGCAATAGGGCTCTCTGACTTCCCCCTTCTCTTCCTGAAAGCAGGAGATCAGATCCCCAAATGGAAGATATCTTCCCTATACCCGGGGAAAAATAACAGTTTTATCACTGAGGAAAATATATAAATAAGTCTTTCTATGCTCACAATTATCTTTCTAGCCACTTCTCTGTCCAATTAACTACCCTAGCCCAAACTCCTCCACCTTGTCATGTTTCCACAATCTATTATTCTTTGTTCTACTCCGTATATATAGGCATTTAAATCTAACTGCTTCTTTAGGTTTTGTTTAATTATAAGGTTACCTACTAGACCATCTAGACTATCTTTCAAAGGATGTTTATTTAGCAAACAGCCTTGGAAGACAAAGTATCTCCTCCAGAGCCTATGGTAGTTTTGTTTACAGTACAGTATAAGATTTTATCTCCCATCAAGGCAAAGGTCAAGATTAGGGGTTCCTAAGTGCCAGGTTCCTCTGTAACGTACCTCACTGAGAGTGAAAGAATCACCTGGCCCTCCATGCATTACCCTGTGTGATTTGGGAATTGGGGAACTGGTGCAAATGTTGATGTTGTGTCTGTAGTTGTTTCTATAACAAAGTACTTTAGTCTTTCGCCCAGGAATCTTGTGTTTTCTGCCACTGTCCATGAAACTGTGACAGGCTAACTTATTAGCTTGCAAGAGTGGAGTAAAATCTCAGACCTTTCGTGGTTCTTGATATCTGATAGAACATCACTGATTGGAGTTTTAATCTGCTTAAGGGTACATTAAGGTTACATTTAATCTGCTTAAGGTTATTACATCTTCCAACATCTACCAAGATCCAGCTGATTTTTACAGAGCTCATGCAGATGAATTTATTAGGAGGATGCTGATGACTAACTTTGCTACATTTCTTAAATCTTTGAAGATGTGTCAAATCTCTTAATTCCTTTGCAGTGTGGCACTGTTTTTTATTTACTATTTTGGGGGTGGGGGAATGCAGCTACAGGGTCTTCCAACTGGCATCCCTAGCTGGCTCTTATTCCAAAGGTCAGATAATATAAGAGTTCTGCCAGTTGTTGAGTATATACACCCTGGTTACACATTTGTTGACTGCGGAAATAAACACAGTGCTATAGTCATGTGGGCCCAATGAGAGACAGATTTTGATCAAAACTCCACTAACACTTGTTCTATAAGCTCCCTCTATCATCAGGGGTCTAAGATGACAATTCAGGTCTGATTATCAGTCACATCAAATCTTGTGTCTTTAACAGTCTTTTAAAAATCACCCAGGATTAATTATCTTGCTGTGGGGAAGCTTTGCCTGCAGAGCCCCCTCCGTCTGCCATGGATGAGAATAAGTCTACCAAGTCATGATCTGCTTGGGGAGGAAAAGTGGCCCATCTCTCAAAGGAAAACAGCCAGGAGCCTTTTCCTCAATGGGCTTTTATTGGGTTCAATTTGCAGAAGAATACAGGTAAAGCTGATCAACCATTGTCAGACAGTAAAGATCAAACAATAGATAATATACCAAGAACTATGAGGGCTTATTCTGAGTCGGGGTCTGTTAGCTAAAGGGCTACAAAACTTTAGGAAACAAACTTATTTCCTTCTTGGGCCTTTATCAGGAAATTAAGGGCATTCTTAGCAAAGCAGGTTTCACAGGATTTTGTGTATTCTTTCTTAGGCCTGATTGCCCCAGGGAACCCGCCCTTTCCAGCACAGAGCTGCACCGCCCTCTGTCATTGCTTCAGGTTTAAATCAAGCAGGGGAAGTAAGACAGCCAAGAGATTAGGAGATTTCTTGCAGACAGAATATAGACTCAGGCTATATCAAAGCTCAGGGGCGAGCATCCATCACCCCCTTTTTTATAAGCCCCCCAAGTCCTTCCCTGAGGGGCCCTTCATGACAATGCTTGTTTTAGGTTGTCCTTCCTTTGAGGAATCTTCCCCATCATTGGCTAACTGGTCAGACTCAGGGCCAGGCAGGGTGAAGTAAAGGGAGCAGAGGTGCCCTGCCAGGGAGATAAGCTTTGTCTCCTTAGTTGCTTATGGTCCCAAGGTCTCTTCACTCAGCCTCAGCCATGGGGGGTTACAGCTTCTGAAACCAGGCAGGGTGGTTCCCAGCATCTTGTCAAATGGCTACAAGTCCCTATGGTGAAGGTTGAAGGAAATTTATATGCCCGCAGTGACCCAGTTTCCTTTTCAATCAATAGCACCTAGCTCTGTGAATAGACAGATACGGAAACTAAAAAAGGACCGTGATTTTCCATGTGGCATTTAATGCCAGGCACATTCTCATTTTCTTTCTCTCTCCTCTCTCTCTTCTTTCTACTTTCATTCCCTCTGCATGTATATTACAACTGTCCATCTCTGTTGTTCCTAGGAAAACCACGGTAATCAATCATTAAGTTCTCCTAATTGGCACTCCACGTTTTCTGAACGTTAACTTTTTACTTTTTAAAATATATATTTGATAGGCAACTCCCTAGCAGCATTCTCACTGATGAAGGCAGCCACTACTAAGCTTTTCAGTGATGTCAATGCGTTTCTCACCTGTGCATTCACCATCTCCTTAAGAAAGGTGGTATCCTTTGGGTTTCAGGTTGCTTGCTCTCCCGTGTTGCATAATAAATTCATTCTAACATTTTCACTTCCCCGAGCCTTCTGAAAAATTTCTCAGTGACAGAGGATGTTCTGGTATCTCCACTTCATTTACTGTAGTGTAGGCCATCACCAATTCCAGGCTTCAAGAGATCAGCAAATTCTTAAGCTCATCCCTCCCTACTCAGGATGTACTAAATCTGATTCTGGGCATTACCCTGGAGGCAATGAGGAATGGTAGGCATGGCTCCTGAGAACAGGAAAGGCCATATTATGTCATTGGCTTTGAGAAAAGTTCTTACGTGGACTTTAGGTTAGGCTGTTTTCCTCTGGCAAGTGGAAAGGACTGATTCTGCTAGCTGTGATGTAGCCATGCTAGGTCTCAGCCACTTGGTGCCTTCAATCTACATGACTCAACAATTAGTGCTGAAGGAAACAGTTTTTTATTAAAAGGGTTCCCACCTTGGGGGTACTGAGAGCGCTCCTGCACAGAGCCCTCCTTTTCCATAAGACCTAGAATTTCTGTTGATCCCCAAAAGACTATAAGCCAAAACCATGCCCAGAACTTCCCCATATTCTTATCCATCCACTGAAACAATGACGAAAACAGATCTTCATCCTCTCTGGGACATGCACTCGTGGGTTTCAGAGTCACCATCCTCTCTCAGCAACCCTCTCCTTCAGGATCTGGGGTGCGTGGTTCCCAGCCTCTGTGTAGCACTTCAGGAAACCATGTGCCATGTCACCCTCTCCCAGCGTGGGACCCTGCCTCGAGGAGTGGGATCCCATCCTCTGCAGTATCTCAGCATCTGGTGGGCCCTGCATCTCCTGGTCCCATCAGTGGTCCCATCCATACAGGGAGCAGGGCCAGAAGCCCAGAATATTCAAATGCCAAAAACCCCAAAGGAGAGATAGTGTATACCATGCTCTAAAGTCCCATACCAAAAGTCCCCATACCAAGAGTGACTTCTCCATCCATCTTTCAGAGAGACAGAGTCTGTGGCTCAGCATCCTGGTCGCAGTTCAGCTCCAAGCTTCCTTCCTGTGTCTGTGTTTGTCCTGGCAGGTCCCCGCAGCTCTGTTGCTCTGCCGTCATCTTCTCTAGACAGACAGACCTCATGGCTGACTTCTCTGCAGACCTCCTCTGACCTTGAGGCTGCCCCACACCCTGACATTTGGCCTGCCCTGATACAAACGCTCAACTTAGAACTTCCTATGTGACCTCATATCCTTCCTAGGGTGCATTAGTGTCCACCATTTTTGTCAGCTCCCCAGTGTCTTCTACCCTCTTTTGGCTGTCATTTTTAGTCAGGGCAAGAGTTCTCAGTGACGCACAGGCATCGTGAGGGCTTCTGCCCCCCCCCCCCCATGTAACAAGCCCACCACGCACTCTCACGGTCACACACACAGTTCGCCCTGGGCAGCAGCCTTCTTCCCTTCAGGAAGGGTGTGGCTGCTAATTTTGCCTCTATTATGCAACGTGCCTTAAAATGCTGTACCTTCTGCTGTTCCCTTCCCATAATCCTGCCGTGATTGTTGGGTGTTCCCCTATTATCGGGGCACCCATGCTATGCACCCCATTACAATGAGAAAGCAGGGAATTTGAAAGGTTTAAACTCCCAAATATCCTTATGCCAGACCCCAGGGACATATTCCTTTCCTTTGTTTTAGGAGACCCATCAAGTCTGAACTTTTTTTTCTTTTTTTTTAAATATATTTTATTGATTTACCATTACAGTTGTTGTTCTGTTCCCCCCTTCATTCCCCTCTCCCCTGAACCCCCCTCCCCCACCATTCCCCCCTTTAGTTTATGACCACATGTCTCAAGTTCATTAAATTCTATATTTCCCCTACTATTCTTGCCCTCCCCCCTATTTTCTACCTACCATCTATGCTATTTTCTGTACCTTCTCCCCTCTTCTCCTCCTCCTACTCCCTTGTTGCTAACCCTCCATGTGATCTTCATTTCTATGGTTCTGCTCTTGATCTAGTTGTCCTCTTGGTTTGCTTTTGTTTTAGGTGTGGTTGTTGATGAACCTTTTTTTTTTTTGGTAGCTCTTGCAACTTTGTAATTACAAATGCTCCTGTACTGAGCATGTGTGACAGCCACTTAACCTCAAAATTCCTTTCCTTCCATCTACATTTCTTTCCTCTTAACCAAAGGTGAGGGAAAGCTTTAATAATTATTATTCCATTACAAGCTAGGAATTTTTGCCACTCCATTTAATAATACAGCGGTGGAATGAGTTGTTTTGGCTTCCAGAAAATGAGTGACCTAATACCAAAATCTTATCCTGAGGACTGGTTTTTGAAGGTCAATTTTTGTATCAGTTATATTTGCCTGGGGCCATTAGAAAACAGAATTTGTGGTCAAATTTACTACAGTTAACACTTTTTAGGAGGTGNAATAATTATTATTCCATTACAAGCTAGGAATTTTTACCACTCCATTTAATAATACAGCGGTGGAATGAGTTGTTTTGGCTTCCAGAAAATGAGTGACCTAATACCAAAATCTTATCCTGAGGATTGGTTTTTGAAGGTCAATTTTTGTATCAGTTATATTTGCCTGGGGCCATTAGAAAACAGAATTTGTGGTCAAATTTACTACAGTTAACACTTTTTAGGAGGTGTAAGAGCAGTGGGAATAAAGAGGAAAGGAAAATGAAACTGAGAGCAAACGAATGCAAAGTGGTGTTTTCTTTGCCGGCCACATTTTGTCAGGAAGTGAAGGGTAATAGGATGATATTTTTCACATTAACTCTCAAGCAGTTAAGCAATTGTGACGTTTCAGGAACAGCAGTGATGTATGAGTTCCAGTTTCCTCAGTTGTTGAAAGACTCTTTTCCCCCATTGAATTACCTTGGCATCTTTCCATATATATATATGTAAGTTTCAACTAAATGCATATATGTCATTTTTGGATGACATATAAACATTTGGGTTTTCTTATGCCAATAGTAAACTATCCTGATAACTGTAATTTTATAAGAACACTTAAAAACAGGTAGTGTAAGACCACCAAATTTGTTTGTTTTCAAAGTTGTTTTGACCATTTTAATCATTTGCATTTCTATATTAGAATCAATTTCTACTTTAAAAAGCCCATTAGAATTTTAGATGAAATTGCATTGTATCTACAGTTCAATGTTGGGAAAGGTGGCCTGTTAAAAATATTAATTCTTCCACTTTATGAATACAGAATAATTCTTCACTTTAGATCACCTTCAATTCTATGAGCAATATTTTGCAGTGTTCAGATTAGAAGCCTTACATATACTTGTTAAACTTATTCCCAAGAATTTTATATATTTTGGTGCTACAGTGCATAGGTTTAAAAAATTTTTATTCTCTAATTGTTGCTAGTATATAGATATACAATTAATTTTTGATTATTGATCTTGTACTCTATGCCTTTGCTAAATTTATTATTTCTAATAGTTGATTTGCAGAAAACCCAAGAAAACTTGAGTTTTCTACTTAGACAATCATATCTAATCTAAATATAGTTAAGTTCTTTTCCAGTCAACGTGCACTTTATTCTCTCCCGTTTTGTTGCACTGGGGAATGTCGCATGGTAAATTGCTGAATCAAATCAAGGAGATTGTCTACCTTTTACTGTTCCCAGTCTTAGGAGAAAACAGTGCAATATTTCACCAAGCTGTGTGTTTTTCATAGAAACCTTTTATTATTGGGAAAGATTTCTTCTATTCCTGGTATTCTGAGAGGTTTTTAAAAAAAATTGTGAATTGGTGTTCCGTTTTGTCAGATATCTATTGAGATGATCAAGAGGTTGAATTGAATTACATTGACTGATTTTTGAATACTAAATCAATTTTGCATTCCTGGGAGTAACTGAATTGATGTTATGTGTTATTCTGTTTATGTATTTCTAGATCTGATTTACTAATATTTCATTGAGGATTTTTGTATCTATCTTTATAAGGAATATTGGTCTTACAGTGCTCTCTTATATCTCTGTCGGGTTTTACTATGCGGGACACATAAAATGCGATCAATGGGCACGTTTCCTCCTCCCAACATTGCCTTTATAGCAATTTAATTTCATTTATCCATCCACTACTTTGTGCTCTTATTGTCATCAATTTTACTTCTACATACTTTATAACCACTTCTTTTTAATGATTTTTCCTTAGAAACATCTTTATTGTAAGTGTCCTTTAATACTTCTCTCTTTGTATATATACTGCAGAATTTGTATAACTTCCAAAACTGTCTTTAGGAATATTTAAAAAAAGAAAAGAAAAGAAAAAGAAAAGATTAAAAACACCTAGTCTTTTGATAACTTATCCTCATATTTAGATTTTTTCTTTCCTTTAAATCTGAAATTCCATGTTATCTTTTCTTTCAGCCTCTTGAACTTCTTTTTGTATTTATTGTAGTAGTGTAGCTATGGTGATTACAAATTTTACTTATCTGAATTCATTCATTACAGATTTCATTAATCTGAAAGTATTTTTATTCTATTTTTATTTTGAAGGACAATTTTATTACATATTAAATGCTGATATAAAAGGTATTTTTTCTTTTTATCACTTTAAGTTTGTGATTTTATTAGTTTCTGATCTGTATTCCTATGTCAGTCATGTTCCTTTTGCAATGGCGTCCACTGCATAATTCCACTGCATGATTCTTTAATGGACCATACCATCAAAGCCCACAAAAGAATAAGGATTTGGGACTTTATCAGGTTTTCAGAGCAGGTTTATGACTTTTTTGCACCTACTTGCTGAAATATGTGTATGTATATCTACAAATATGAATTGGGTTTCAGACTTACTTTTTTATAACCTGTTAGGGTGATTTTGGGTGGCATTGCTACCCTGTATTAAATATCTGCAATAATTGGCAGGTACCATGATCCAAGAGAATCCCCAAATTGAATTTTCATTGACTTAGGTCACTTTTTAACAATGTGGCCAGTGGTGTAGAATCATCCTGGGAGATAAATGAGATAAGGAATCATAAATAAAAGAAACAATATTTCAAGAAGGCAGGTAGTGTCATGTCTATTACATGCTAACAATTAGCCAATAGAAGGTGGACTGAATTGACATCTCAGTATGGCAACATGGAGGTCATTGTTAAAGCCAATAAAAACAGCTTTATGTTTTGACTGATGGGGCTAAAATGTATGATTGGAATGATAGGAGAGTGGAGAGTGGAGATCATATGGATAGGTGGATAGGTCTTACGACCTTGTAGAGATCCCATGAAATGAGGGGAATTTTTAAGGAAAACAAAGCTGTGATCCTTTGGCATATCTTTCAATATTAGAGTCTTCGCAGGAAATAGAAGCCACATTCAAAACGATTTAAATGAAAATAATATAATGAAGGGATTATTTAGAAAGGGTTGGAATACATCAAGGTTACCAGGGAGAGTGAGAAGACATTACCATCCTAGGCCTGAAAGGGCACTGGAAAGGAATAGTATTAGAGTCCCAGGAGAGTTGGAGCCACAGAAAAGAGGCCTCTACAGAGGAACTGTAGGTAAAGAAACACTGTATGGGCAAAATGTTGGCCTAGCCTCAGGACGGGGGAGTGGAGTACCCATGCTGAAATCTCTCTCCTCCCTTGTTTTGGTGGCTGCCAGTGCTTTGTGTTGGTCTAACTCAACAGGAAGCCACAAGGCAAGGAGGCCCTGGTCATGTTTTCAGTGTGAGCCACCCAGGGCAGAGCATGACCCAGCAGTGGAGTCAATGGATTTGGGGAGGGAAACAGAAAATACTGCTATTATAAATACTCTCCATGACCATAAGAAGTTTAAAAGTAATAGTCATGAGAATACAGGGAACTTAAAAATCCCCATAAAAGTACCTTTTTAATATTGCCTCCTTCCTACTTACACATTTTACAAGGTGTCCTTTTTGCCTAGTACAGGGGTCAGAAAACTTTTTCTGAAAAGGGTCCAACAGTATGTATTTTAGACTTTGAGACCTAAGTGGCAAAACTGAAATATTGTATCTATATAATCACTTAAAGTGTGATCACAGAAACACATAAAAAACCAGTTATTCAAATCCAGTGGGATGGATTTGACGTGTGAGCCCTGGTTGGCTAGCCTGTTGCCTAGAAAGCCTTCTCCTAACTTTTTGCTAGGCTTGGGTCTGCTTTATTCAATGTCAAGTCCAAATAAAACTTCTTTAATGTGGCCTCTCATACTGGGACTCTGAGCTGAGTGTTGGAAAAAATCAACTTTTACTCTATTAAGATTGTTAAATTTTTATTTATTTATTTATTTTATATTTTATATTTTTTTTATTTTTAAGATTGTTAAATTTTACTAGTTTAAATTTTTAAATTGAAAGGGTGCCGGGGCAGGGGCGGGGGAGGGGTGCGTAGATTTCAGAGTCCAGGAGCCTGCAGAAACCCTAGCTGCTCCCGGGGCCTCCTGGTTCGCTGCTGTTGTATCAGCAGAACATGTCCTCTTCATCTCTCTCTTACCGTTGATTCTGGCTTGTCTACTCGTGAAAGCAAACCTTCCCCACAGGAAGTAGAATGCGTGTCTGTTCCAGTTTATACAATAGGCATAGGCGGGTATTCTGCTTGACCTGTCTTGACCACACACACCCATCCTTAGTTGAAAGTGTGTGGGTGGGGGAGGAAGGAAGAGTGGTGGCGGCGGCTAGAGGTTCTATGATTACACACGTTTGGGAGAGAGGCCACTTATAGGGGCGGGTTTTCCATAGGACCCAAGAATTCTGTTGCCAGGAGATGGCAGACAGAAGATGTTGCCTATTTCGGGGCGGTGCGGGGGCGTGGGGGGGGGCGGATAAAAATGTCACAACGCTAGTCCAATGTGTGACATTCCCTAAGAAAGAGATTTCCGACACAGGCTTTTATCAGCCCCCAACTTCACATTTGGTAGACATGCGTGCGTTTCTGATGAATGGATGACTCAGTTCCCCCAGCTGGTGTGAATTGGCCCACGTTTTTCTCAGCTGCTCTCCAGTTCTAGTACGCTGTATCAGAGATTTTTTTATGCCCATACATAAAAGCAGCACACAGCATGCGTTTGTGGAAATCTCAGCCCAAAGCCAGAGTACAGAATACTATGTACACGGCTGGCTAATGATTATATTCTGGGTGACCCGTGTGGCCCTCTGTTGAGGCCTTCAGGACGCGGAGCCCCCACCAAAGGCGCGACCCTGGCGCGGGGGCGGGGGCACAGCGGGGCCCCGGCCTCAGGCGCGTCACGCCGCACAAAGGAAACAGCTGGGAGGCGGCCGCGGGAGCCGCGCGTCGCTAGCCAGCCACTCGCAATTGCGGTTTCAGACCTGCAGCTCCCCTCTCCGCCCCTCCCCACCCAGGCCCGCCCGCCCTCCTTTCTGACTCCTTTCTCCCTCCGTACTGGACGGCCCGAGTCCATTTCCGGGCTCCGGATAGTTGGTATTGATCAGGGCGGGGGGCGCGGGAGCAGGTGGCTGTGGCGCGGCAGCTGGGCCGCCAGCCTGCGGTGCCAGAGCCGGTCTCCCTCGGCCTTTGTCGCCAGCCTTTGCCCTGCCCCTCTCCCTGTTCCCGGCCCGCGCACGCTGCCGGCTGGATTAGCGTCGGGCGCTGTTGCTGCGCGCGGGCCGAGCTCCTTGCCGCCAGCGGCGGGGAAGCGGGTGGCCAGGGGCAGCCAGGACCCCGGCCCATCATGGCTGAAGTCAGCATAGATCAGTCCAAGCTGCCTGGAGTCAAGGAAGGTAGGCGCCGGGGCGTGTAGCGCTCGCGTGGGCCCCTCCCCTCTCCCAGCCTGGGTTCGCTCTGGGCAGGGGCGTCGTCCCTTCGGCCCCAAGGCGGTCGCTCGTCGCCCACCTGGTGCTGGCCTGCCCTGGACGTGAAGGGAATTGAATTTAGGCTCTACTCGGGGACCTTGGGCAAATCACTTATGTTCTAAGCCGTAGTATTACCCTGTGTAAGGAGATTGGTGGCGGTGGGGGGTGGGGGCGAGGATAGCAGCACCCTCATCAAGTGGTTGTGCAAATATTCTGGTGTACAACAAGGAACTGGGTAAATCTGATTTATTTGTGTTCTTAAAAATCGAGGCCCAGCATAGCTGGCTTGAAGGCTTGGACGCGGGGAGGGTTTGACATTCAGTTCCTAGTGGAGCCTTTGTTTTGAAACTTGACTCTTTCCCTCCTTGTCTCTACTTTTCCTAGCCCAGCGTCTGGCTGGCTGACTTTCCCACCTTCCCCAAGGTTTAAAAGTTTAGTCTTGGCACTGCCCAGCGCTGCGAGCTTGTGGGAAGCTGTATAAGCATTTTCTTACAGAAAGCACTGAGCAAGGGGGAACGGACTGAACGGTGTCCTTGATTTTTTAATGGTTCTTTGTACAGATATCCAGGAAAATAAAGCCTGATTAGTAGTGACCTGTCTTGGCTACCAGCAAGTATTCCTTTGACTTCCCTTCCCCTTGTTTCCATCAGCTGCTCCAAGACCTAGCTTTTTTTTTTTTTTTCATTGAGATCCTGGGTGCTGGATCACCTTAACCTTTAGTTAGCTGTCTTCAGCTGTTCTTTGTCCCTAGGAAGCATAGAAGTTCCAGAGTACTATCTGGGTTTGCAAAGGCTGTCTTTGTTGTGGCTGTCATCTATATCAAACGTGCATTGTGGCTTGAGGTGCCTTGGGAATGTAGAATTGAAAAGAGGAATCTTGGCTTTCTTGAAACTTCATGTTTCTTTGTCGACTGATTTGACTCAAATGGTCTTGTGGGTCCTCAAGTTGACCCCAAATCAAAAGAAAGCTTGACTGTTTTGTTTCCCAGAGATCCAAACACTAGGACAGAGTCGCAGGTTTTGTGTGGAATTTTTAGTGGGGCTGGGCTGGGCCTAGGCTTGTCCTCTTGTTTCTGAAGGATGCTAAAGTTTAGGCCCTAATCTCGATGGTAGTACTTTTCAGTCCTTCAATTCCCACCCTAGCTTTGGTGAAGATTGTGGCATTCATATGTAAATGTGGTTTTCACAGCACTGTCCAGACTAGGGAACCCAACTGATTGATAGGAAGGGCAGATTTACACTTTGAAATTCCTAGTCTTTGAAATTTTTTGTATGCCTTTAGCATTTTGGGTCTGAGTTGTGTTTGTGGGGGGAGGAGGTGTGGGGAATGGGGGCTTTGGTGTCTTTGCCGTAGGGAAAGTGACACTTGAGTAGTGTGTGGTGCTTAGGATGGGGATTAGAGTTCCAACACAACTTCAACAGCTAAGAATCTTTACACAGTGCTGTGATTTTGCCTAGCTCCCTCTACCTGTCAGTGACCTGGAAGAAACTTGAAACTCACTTTATGCCAATGCAATTATATTACTCTTAGGTCTTCTGATTTCTAACCAAGACATGAATGATTTATTCTAGTATATTCATCTTCAAGGGGTGCAGCGAACACTTTCATCTATAAATACATGATGTTTCTGTTGCTAAACTCTAGTTTAACACACGTGATTTGCTTTCATGTCACATAATACAGTGTTTGGTAATCCAGTTTACATAATAGGGTACAGTGTTAAGGAAACTCAGTTGGCTCTTTTGTTAAGTTAGAGTTAAATATTGGTTGATTTTGAAAGTGTTCAGAAATTGTTGAAGATCATTGTCTTTGTAAGCATCTGACTTTTCTGGTTCAGAGATTATCAAAGGAAA
This sequence comes from Sturnira hondurensis, assembly GCF_014824575.4. Taxonomy (NCBI): domain Eukaryota; kingdom Metazoa; phylum Chordata; class Mammalia; order Chiroptera; family Phyllostomidae; genus Sturnira; species Sturnira hondurensis. The sequence continues at coordinate 3,733,445 of NW_028073027.1, forward strand.
TGATGTATTGTATACTAGCGCCGTCCTAATGGTGGTTTAGTTTTTGATCTGGGAAGTAGTCAAGTCTAATAAAGTGTAGCTTTCTCTAATATAACTCTTAATTATGCCATAGTTACTCCCTAACAATGTCTTTGGACCCTAATTAAAGAGTATAAAGCTCGTGCCTATGATTAGGTAAAACATACCCAAACATTGAGACTGTTCTTAGTTCTGAGACTCCAACTTAGTTTGAAAAGGAAGTTTAGTTTGCTTAATATTCTGGCACAGATTTTTAAACCCCATTAAAAAAAATCTGCTGTACTTTTCTTTTTTCCTTTTAAACCTCAAGTAGGTTTATATACAATTACAATTGGGGATCATGGGGGAGGTTACAGAAGAGGTTGAGAATAATGCAGTGGCCGTGGCTCTTTCCCACTGCATTATTGCTTTGGCGGGATGGGGAGCCCTGTGACTTTTGTTGTGAATATCTCAACAGAGGTCATGGGTAGCAGCTGACATCAGGCAAAGGGAATATTTGAAATTTTTCTTTTCTAGGTTAAAATCCAGTGCTTGTTTACTTAGTTTTAAAGCAGTCAAAGATATTTATCATTTGGACAGATCTTTTTTAAAAAAACAAACCAGGGCAGTATTTTTATCTTGGGAAATCTCTCTTAAAATAGGAGAGAAAGGGACAAATTTGAGTTCATATGTAGGTGAAAAGAATGAAGTCTAACTAAATGTCAATACATGCTCCTGGTTTAAAAGTGTACTTAGAACATCTGCATGCTTTCTGTTATAGAAATACTGTTGCCAGTGTTTAGGAATAATGCTTTATTTCTTCTGAAGCATTTGCAGTTCTATGCAACAACATTTGAAATAATTCCCAGATATTGTTTATCAGCATATAACTCAAATGCATCATGTAATCTGTGAATGCTAGACAAAGGTACAGTCAGATTCCAACAATATTCTGGAAGTTTCTTAGTTTAGATCATAGATGGGAACATATTTTTCTGAATATGAGCTATTTCCATCAATTAACTTTATTGCTGAATTGTTTTTCTGAAACAACAATTCTGGCTTTCCTTTTTGCTCTTTCCAATCCTATTTAATTCCTTTGTCACTATTTACTTTTGTTTGCTTATCACTGTAATCTTTCCTTTCCTTTATCTAATAATGCTTTCACATTATCTTAAACTTGTGGTTCAAGAGTGTTAGCCTGTCTAGACCCTTTTAAACTTTATTAACTCCTTTGTAATCTCCCCACTTTTAGCCATGGAGCACTTACGTTCTACCCATCCCATCTTCTGCCAGTGCCAACCTTTTTCTTCCTTGTATTTCGTACCCTTACTGTCCTTCAGATGGAAGGACAGTAAGTTAACTGTGTGTGTGTGTGCACTCACACACTTAGCATCTGAAGTCCATGCACCTAGTAGTGACTTACTTCTTTTAAGTAAAGTTAGCTAGCTATTTTGTGAGCAAATCCTTTTTCCTTTAATGAAAGGTAAAGATTAATACATTTTCAGAAATATACCTAGAAAGCATTTTAGGTGCTTAATTTTAGGTGATTCATTTCAGGCCAAGAACACCCCAGTGGCATAAAGTGATAAATTAAATTAATGGCATAAATCCAGAACTTTAGGGAGAAAGATACAGAATCATGTCTGGCTCAATAAGTTAGGTAAGAAGTCTGGGAGGATCTACACTCACATCACTTGCACAGGAGGCAGCCAGTGAGATGCACAGTCTCTGGCTCCAGGTCAGACTCCCTTTCTTTTTGCTTCGGAATTCTACAGCATACTTTTCTGGTTGTTTTTGAATAAGACCATGGCTGGATCTTCTGGAGTTGGAGGTTTGTTTCTTAGCTTTTTAATCCTCATCTGGTTTCAGGTCTTCGACTTAGACAGCAAATACTCAACAAATATTTGAATGTGCAAAAGAATGAATACATTAATAGATCCTGTCTGTTAGTGCAGGATTCTGTCTTTGGCATAATTATTTTATATTCCTTCTCAGAGTATAAACTCTTATAGGGTAGGCCTCATACCTTTTAACCATGACTGTCATGTATCATAATGCTAGTAATAAATTTAGAAAAACTTCAAAAAATTGTTTATTTCTCATAGGTGCATATTATAAGTAGAATTCATCCAACACAGACAGGTATAAAAGAAAGTAATAAAGAAAAAAAGAAAATAATTCCATACCCTTCCTTCTGACCTTGGAAGTAATCATTATTAAGGATAGCATTTTAATGAAAACATTTTAAAACGCTGTTTCGTGGTTTTGATTTTTATTGGAGTTATAGGTTTAATTCTTTTTCCTTAAGTGCAAAGCAACATTACATAATTTGGCAGCTGGAGAGAATGTTTTGCCATCTATTGAGGGAGGGGTGCTCTCACAATGAAGCATGCCCTGTGGTGCATGGACATTATCTGCCTGTGGTGGACAGGCCGTCATGTGGTATTCAAGGAGATGTGAAGAATTCTGTAAATTAATATGGGGACCCCTCACACACTTCTCACGTAAAGGAGAAAGAAATCTTTCAGTTTTTTGCTATGTGCAGATATGCAATACTTTGCTGAGTGAATCAGTGATTTTTAAAAAATGGATATAGCTGTTATTTTCCAAATGATTCTTTAAGTAGCATTTCTGAAGCCATTAAACATTTTTGTTTGTTTGTTAGTTTGAATTAACTAACAGATACTTAGAGGACAACCCCTGCTTTGTGGGAGACTGTAAAGTTAATTGGCATTTTTAGAAAGGGTCTCAGAGTAGAAAGCATTAAAAGCCACTGATCCAGGCCAGCAGCCTCATTTTCCAGCTGAAAATCTGAGGCCAGGTTGGAGAAGTTACTATACCACACCACAGAGGCCACGGTGCTAGGAATTGGGACCTTGAGACCTAGCCTTAGAAAACTTTGTGTATTCACACAGTTCAGCCTTCCCACCACTCTCCTTTCCCACCTTCTGCGTTCTTTCTCACTTTCCTCTCTTTTTCTTACCTTCTCTGTTTCTTTCTCCCTATCTGCCCCCTTCTTCTCTTTATTTTAAATTATTCTGTAGATATGTGAGATCCATTCCTGATATGTTTCGTATGTTTGAAACTGTAGAAAGAAAATGATGTATGACAAAACAATTTCAGATTTTCTGAAGTTATTTTAGGGATAGTGTTGGGTATGAAAGTTAATATAAGTTAACACAGTTTTTACTGTATTTTTTTAGAAGATTTTATTTATTTATCTCAGAGGGGAAGGGAAGGAGAGAGGGAGAGAAACATCAGTGTATGGTTGCCTCTGGTGTGTCCCCTGCTGGGAACTGGCCTGCAACCCAGGCATGTGCCCTGACTGGGAATCGAACAGCGATCCTGTGGTTCACAGGCCTGCGCTCAATCCACCGAGCTACACCAGCCAGGGCGATTACTGTATTTTTATTTAAGAACATTTTTTAGGTATTACTTTGATTCAGCAAATGAATTACTGGGTGAACTACAGGGGTTTACACTCCTGCCTCAGTGGTTTTTTCTGCACACACAAAAAAACACATTTCCACTCTTAGAACACTCAGTTTGAAAGGACTAATGCTTACTGGCATGGACACTTTAAGATGAAATGAATTAGGGAAGAAAACTCGAAAGTCATAGGCTATGCTTTTTCCTCAGTTCTTATCTCAATAAAAACATAGGAGTTAAAAAAAGGGGGGGTGGGTCTAAAAAATAGGAGTTTTTTGGAATAAATGATTTTTGTCTCGGTAACAAAAAACAATGTTCAATTTTAATAGAAATACCATAAGACATAAGTAAACTCTGCTTAAAATTCTACTTCTCTAAGTACAGGAGCATATTTTGAAATGAACTACCCTGCTCTGTAGGGGAAACACAAACCTTGCACCAGGTATATTTGAAATTTCAGAAGTAGCCAGTGGAAAGGCCTCAGGATTAATATTTTTGACAGATGACCCATTTAAATGTGTGCTGTGCTTCAGACTGGAACATCAGGATGTCCTAGGTCTTGGGTGAGACCTACAAAGGATAATTGGTTTTTTTATTCAGAGGGACCTTGGGGATTATTTAGACCATGTAGTCCTAGATGTTTGACTTTAGAAACTGGTCTAAAAGAGTTTAAAGATATACTTTTAAAAGTACATGACACAAAAAATTATTTTTGCCATCATTTAAAAAAACACATGTATGTTAAGATTTGCAGCAACATGAATGGACCTCGAGGACATTATGTGAAGTCAAATAAGTCAGAGAAAGACAAAGTATGATCTTCATTTTATGTGGAATCTGATACATACATACATACATACATACAGTCATACATAACCAAGCTCATGGATACAGAGAACAGAGATTGGTGGTTGCCGGAGGTGGGATGTGGAGTTGGGGGGCGGTGGGTGAGAAATGGGTGAGCTGTTTTTTTTTTGAAAAAACACAATATTGTATCTTAAAGAATTTATTCCTGTGATTACAGAAGAATACATATATATTACAGAAAATTTAGAATAGTACAAGGAAGAAATTTACAATAATCTATAATTCACTTTTGGGTGAGGGTATGTGGAGCTGGTCTTCAAAGATGACCTCTGAATGAGCCATGCCTCCCAGTATTCACGCCTGTGTGTAGTCCCCTTTCCTTGAACTTGGGCTGGCTCTGAGATTTGTGTGTGACCAGTAGTAGGGTAAGTGATGTAGCGTGACTTCTGAGTCTCAGTCGCCGGGAGCCTTGAGGTTTCAGCCCCTGGTCTCTTGGAACACTTGTTCTTGGCAAGCACCCTTGTGGAATTCAGCTGCCATGCCAGGTGAAGCCAAAACCCCAGGGAGAGCCCACATGAAAGGGCTCTGGTTGACAGTCCCCGCTGAGCGCTTTGCCGACAGCCGGTGTCCACATCTAGCAATGTCTGTGATTCGAGTGAGTCTTTCAGTGACTGTGGCCTCAGCCACCACGTTCCACATTAGAGAACCCTTGTGAGGACTGCCCAGCTAAGCCTGGATGACCCACAGAACCATGAAGGATACTCAAATTATTTTAAGCTACTAAGCTTTTTTTGCAGGGAGGGGTATTGTTACACAGCAATAGGTAAATGGCAAGGGTATATATTGAGGCAAGAGAGCTAGACTCTAGGGCCATGTGGGCTTGATGTACATTGCTGCTCATTCATATACTCACTCACTGTGTGACCTGAGGCAAGATATTAGGTACTGTGAACCTTAATTTTCTATATTTGTTAAATGGAAATTGAGAAATTTAAAAGTATTCCAGTGTCTGGCACATTGTAGGTATCGAGTCAATGTTAGCTTTCATTAAAAAACATGCATATACACATTAAGGTATGTAGGTATGCATATGACAGCAACTACACACTGTCATAAAAATAGTGACAACTTTGTAATAAACTAGAACCAGTATATAACCAGTATATATACTGGTATATATATTGTTTTGTTTTTAGTCAAATTAATTGAGGCATAATTTACATGCCATGAAATGTTATCATTCTTAGTATATAGTTTTAAATTTTGACAAATGTGTAGTCTGGTAACCACCACAATAACCAAGATATAGAACAGTTGCATAACCTCTAAACCTTTTTCCCATCTCTGCCAGCCACTGATTCATTTTCTGCCCCTACAGTTTTTTGTCTGTGCAAACATACCATATAAATGCAATCACACAAGAAGTAGCTTTCTTGAGTTTAGCTCCTTTCACTTAACATAATATTTAGTTATTATGTTGTATTAGTCATTTTGTTCATTTTTTAGCTGAGCTCTGCTGTATGGCTGCACCACAATTTGCTTTTCTGTTCACTGGTGGTTTGCACTTTTTGGTGATTATAAAGTCACTGTAAACATGCATAAAGGGTTTTTTGGGGGAATGTAAGTTTTCATTTCTTGTGTGTAAGCACCTAGGGTGTGATTAGTGGGTATAGGGATGAGTGTATGTTTAGCTTTAGAAAAACCTGCCAGACTCTTTTGCAAAGTGGCTGTACTACAGGTCTTTTTTTTTAATTAAAATTTTAGCTCTTTTAATAGATGTGTAATGTTACCTTATGTGGCTTCAATTTGCATTTCTCTGTTGACTAATGGTGTTGAACCTCTTGTCTTGTAGTTATTTGCCATGATATCATTTGTTGAGTATCTTCTAAGCTTTTGTCCTTTTAAAAAATAATCAGACTTTTATTTTTGAGTTTTGAGAGTTCTTTGGATATTCTGGATTCAAATCTTTTATCAAATATAAATACATACATGCACGCTCATATGTGGTCTTCAGCTGTGCAGTATGAAAAATAGAGACATTTATTGAAGCGGATAAAAGATACAAGAATCATTGCACTTAGAACAATGATGCCTCAGTCTCCTTCAAAGATAGCACCTTGGGACCTCATACAGATTGCCCAGTTGCCATCAGGTACCCTCTCGTATTTTCCTGAAACTCATTGACAGACTGAAATGTCTTGCCTTTCAAAGCTGATTTTATTGGGAAAAGCCACAAGTTGCAGGACACCAAATCTGGGCTGTAGAGGGCTGCATCGCCCGGGTGATTTGATGTTTCAATGAAAAAATCTGCACAAGACGTGATGCATGAGCAGGTGTGTTGTGATGAATCTGGCAATCACCTGTAGCCCATAGCAGCAGCCTTCTGAATCATCCAAACAGTTTCCATGGGTAAGTGTTTAGGGTTAACAGAAAATTTGATGCAGTTTTGTTGCTCTACTCACTCATTTTGAATGCGATGGCCACACAGTACACATACTCCTCAACAGTGTCTCCTGTACCCACTGACTAGACAGTGAAATCGTCATTGTTTGCACATGCCCATTTCAGTCCACTGACCTTGGCTGCCAGGTTACATGGATGTTGTACAAACTATTCTCGTTGTATTAACAATGGTTGGACTTTTTTCAGAGTGTGTCCATGTTAGCCTTATAAGAAACTATCAGTTGTTTTTACACCTTGGTACAACATGAGAATGATCTGGGGAACTTTCCTGTAAACACATTCTTGGCTCTATTTACTATCAATTGAATCTTTAAGAGATGGTCCGAGAAATCTGTAGTTTTTATACCCAGATTACACACTTGGATTTACACAATGAACATTTGGGCTATCCTGAGTATTGAGAATACTGTGGTATCTTAAAGCAGAGATGCTACCCTATTATTTCTTGTAAGGTTTTACAGTGGCAACTCATTTCTCCACCAGTGTTGAAGAATAAGTGGCATCTTGTTTTCTCTTCCAGTGATTGAAATTTGCTGCCCTAAAATAGGGACCTGCAAGTTACGGCACTTGGTCCAACCCATTTCACCCCTGCTTGTTTTTGTATGTATTCGGCCAGTGAGCTGAGAGTGGTCTTCACGTTTTTTATGATTGAAAAAAAGAGAGGGAGAAGAATGTTTTGTGACATGTGAAAATAATACAAAATTTCAGTGCCTACAAGCCAAGTTTTATTGGAATATGTCCATGCTCATTTGTGTATATATCTCTAGTGGCTGCTGTCATGCCGGTGTGACAGATGAGTAACTGTGCAGAGACCCTATGACTAGCAAAGATTAAAATTTTTACTGTCTGGTACTTTATAGAAAAATATGGTCTCTTTTAGACCATTTCAATGAAATTAAAAATAAAACTTCCGTATTCATCTTTTTTTCTGATGTTTCATTTATCACTGTATTAGTTATTATAACTATTATTTAATCTAGTGGTGCTGGTCAGGACTATTGTTGATAAAAGCTTTATGACAGGATTTTTTAAAAGATTTTATTTATTTATTTTTAGAGAGAAGGGAAGGGAGGGAAAAAGAGAGGGAAAGAAACATCAATGAATGGTTGCCTGTCATGCACCCCCTACTGGGTACCTGGCCAGTAACCCAGGCAGATGCCCTGACTGGGAATCAAATCTGTGACCCTTTTGTTTGCAGGCCAGCATTCAATTTGCTGAGTCACACCAGCCAGGGCAACAGGATATTTTTGTTATAGTGACTTTTAAAAATATAGACATGTTTGGTTTAAGAAGGAAAAAATTGAACTCTTTATAAATTTCTGGGGGCTTCAAAATTGACTAAATAAATAGAATCTTATGTAAAACAAAAGTATGCCATATACCAGCTCTGAGAAAGGGTCTGCGGAGTTTCACGAGTGAAGTGCATAAGTGAACAGATTCAATTTTTTTTTTAAGTTTGCTTATGGTTTTTAGCTTATCATTATTACCAACTCTCTTCACATGGTGTTACTGACATTTACGTGAGTGAAGTATCACTCTGTCTTCTTGGAAACCTGGATAAGAAGTACTTAGGTTTATTTACCACCCGACTTTTGAAGGCTTAGTGTATAATGAGCATTAACAGTCCTGATACAGCTCCTTACTGGTCAAATACCAGGGGAGTCTTCACTGGACTTTTTTGGCTTTTACTTTTCTAATGAGTCATGAAGGTTGAGTCACTTTCCATTAACTTTACTCCAGGACGTTTAACTGCATATGGTAAAACCGTGAATGACTTATAAGGAGATCTTTTACCTCTTCACTGCCTCATCATCAGCAGTAAAATTTGTTTGTTTTTTTTTTATTGACTCCATAGAAGAGTCCCTGATTTTTAAGTATTATTCACTAATTTTGAGTAGCACCTTTCCACCAAATACTTTAAAATACTAGCTTTTTTTTCATGTCTTGAGGTTCTGTTCAGATTGGTAAATACTGACAGAAAGTCATGTCTAGATGGGAAACCTCAAGTAGAAAAAGAGAAAGAAGGAACTTGATTAATAGCCTCACCCTCCCATCTGTGCATCGTGAGTGTAGCCTAACATGTGGGGAGGCAGCTATTCCGTTCACTCTCGATGTCTGCAATTTCAAATCACTTTCTGGCTTTGTCTACAGTGGGTTTCTTACCCTGTCAGTGGTTGCTGGACCCTGATAGGTCTGCTTCTATTGTTTCCCCAGGTTTCCATGGTCAGACCTCATTATTTCAAGTTAGGCTTTAGTGTACCCACAAAGCATTTTTGATTTTTTTTACAGTTACCCCAGTAAAGCTCCGCAACATTATCTTTGTCAGATAATTTTGGCTGTGTGTATGTTGCAGGGTACAGACAGGTTTAGAAAATGGTTAGAGAGCTATTGATAACGGCTTCACCATGCTTTTAACATCTCTGAATTCTAGGAGCTTGGTTTCAGAGGCACTTAAGCTCCCAAACTAGGATAACTACTGAGGCTTAAAGGCAGGGCTGTTAAATAATTTATAGGCCAAACTCGGACACTGGGTGAGTGAAAAGGGTATGATCCTAATAATTTTACTGTGATAGGTATTTACTGATGACCATACAACTGAGGGAGACATTGCTGAAGTCCTAGGGGCAGTTGAATGTGATGGCTGAGTGAGGTCCTTATTATAAAACCTTTTCTGGGTATGTAATGTAAAGTTTTGGCAGTTGGAATCCAAAGGGCACCTGTCTCCCGTAAACTGTCTGGAGGTTCTTAGTTCATTTTCTATTTCTAATTGATCACTAAATGAAACCTGATGACTGTTCTGCAGAATGTATTGGAGTACCTATCATTAGGATTTTATTTAGCTCTTCATATTTGGGTATCAGAATTCTATTTTTCTTTAGTTGTCCTTTTGTTTCCTATTTATGGTTTCTCTCCATGTACCTCCCTAAATGTGGGGAGCAGGTGCTGAAAGGATTTGTGCAACTGAAAGGAGGTGCCTGCACACACTTAGATTCTCACTTACTTCGCAGTATGTAACTGTCATATTCTTTGTCATTTTAAATAGAGCAGGAGGCTATCTTTTTACTGGATACATTTCTGCTATGCATCTTTTCAGTAGTTGAGTTCCTTCCAGAATTATTTTGTAGTATTTGCTCTAGTTTACTGATATACTTAAATAATATATCCAAGTTGAAATCAAGCCTGTAGTATAAAATTTAACTTCAGCAGACTTAATTTCTTTGTAAAGGGAAGTGTCCTGAATGTAGACTGTGAAACCTGGTTTTATGTTTCCTTTTTACCTCTTACTAGGTGTGAAGACTCAGAGAGAACACTCAGTATTTCTAAGCTTCGGTTTCTTTAACACTGGTATAGTCTCTTGACCTTACTGTTCAAGTTGCCCTGTAAATGCTCATACTTTTCCTCCTTTCAGACTATTTTTTCTGTGACCCCCTCTAATCCTCTGCCTGGGATTTTTTTCTCCACTGGCCAAATATAGGCTACGTGTGTCCACCCCACCCTTCCCTGATCTGCCAAATGCTGATCTCTTCAACTCTGCTTCTTTCCTGAGTGTGACTTCAGCCGACTCGGAAGTACATCCTTAAGCAACATGTCTTAGTCTCTTTGTTGGTCTGCTGGTTCTCTGGCAAGAAGGTTGTTATCTGACTGATCTCAGTGTTTCTTGGGCATCCTCTGCATAGCAGATACTGCAGAAGACCTGTCACGGTCTGACAGCTTGTGCTCAGCAGGCCAGTGGATCCTGCGCTGACTACACTAATGACACTGGAGTAAGAGCTGTGCTCATTTGCGTGAATTCACCAGGATAGGACTAAAGAGAGCAAGTCATTTACTTCTTCTTGTATGAGTTTTTCCCATCTCTCATTTCTATGAGAGGGTTTATTGGTGTTAAGCTTAACTCAAGACTGAAAAGTGTAGTAGTCTCCTTTGGAGACAATGATCTTACCTGCTTAGGGATCGATTTTAATTATGTATGGCCCCGTTGTAGCGTGCGCATTTTCAAAGAGGGTGATATGGTGCCATTTTGTTGCTATTACTGGAAGATGCAGTTATTTTCTCAGATGGTGTTGGAGTCATTCAGAACTTTTGTTTACTCTTTTCTTCTTTAGATTTGTTTTTAGGTAAAGGAGGCAAGGTTCTTACAAGTTTTTAACTAGAGATCAAACATAACATGTATGATGTTCTTAAATGCTTGGTTATAATGGGTGCTATGTGTGAAGAATAAGAAAATGTTAGGTTGGAAACAACCAATGAATTCACAGATTGCAAACTTGGAATGGCTTATGGTCAAAAGAGGATTGGAAATCTCAAGAGCTTTTGCTTTGGGGATGGATATATTTAATTTTTACTTATTTTAGAATAGTTTTCTAAGTTAGGGAAAACTAGTCTCTTTCAGCTTCATAGAGCACGTTAGATGTTAACACTGTTCTAAAAACATCCAGTACCACAAAAATGCATACTGCTAGACAGATACTATATTAGTTTTTAAAAAATCATCAAAATAATTTTTGGCTCTTTGAAAAACAGGTTAGGCAGATGAACCCTCTAGAGCAGGAAGGTGTTTGGATAGCATGTCTTCCTGTTCACAGGTGCAGACTGCCCTGATTTTCTTTCACTTCCTCTGCGGGGAAATCACAACCAAGTCTACTTAGGGTAGACTGAAGCCAGTTTTAATAGCAGTACGTGGAGAAATCCAGGCCATCTAAAACACATCCCAGTTCAACTTTCATAATTCGGTGATCATCAAGAAACTTTCTAAATATAAAAGGTGTTCACCTTCTAGCCTGTGCTCTGATCATCGGACCCCAGGTAAACTGGTAGGTGGCTCAGCCTACATTTGTGCTCATTGGGCAATAACATGATTGCATTTTCCTCTGATACCAAAGGCTCTATGAGAGGCACTAGTTGAAAACAGGGTAAGTCTGCCTTTTTATCAGGCATCAGATTAAATGAAAGGTTAGTTTAAGACTTATTGGCAGTTAAAGCTATTGTACAGATGGATAAAAGCAGACCGTAACCATTTCTATGGTAGAAATCGTAAAACTCAGCAGCAGCAGTGGAGAAGGTGGAGCAGTATTTGGTGGAGGAGAAAGTTAAAACACACAGCCATCCTGTCTGGAGAGTCTTTCATAGAGGATGTGACTGTCCTATTTCAAATGATGCGCTTGCATCCAGGAGACAACTATGTATCACTTATACTCAGTCCGTTACATTTCATGCACCCCTGTGTCAATGTTGAAGGTGTTCCTAAAGAGAATTTGGACTATTTCTTTACAGGTGAGGGCACTGAGGCTCTGATTTGCAAAGTGACTTGCTAACGGTCACTTGGTGAGCTGCTGATAGGCAGAATTAAAACTCGGACAGTACCTGGAATTATTGATCAGAACAGGGTTCTTTGTACTTCAACTTGTTTTGTTCCTTACATGCTCCAATGAAGCAATTATATTTCTATAATATAGGTAAGAAATGTCCACCTTTCTTACAGTAAAGATATTAAAGTGGCACTTGGATTTGGCAGAAAGCTTTCAGTACAGCAGCTCAAAGAGTAGAAGTTAGGAACTTTTTCTAGTTTTACACATGCAGTATTTTTAATCTCCTTGTTAATACAGGGTTTAGATTTTGACTGGCTATACTTTGACTCAGTAGACTACCTTCCTGTCTTTCTTTTTTAATCCTCACCTGAGGATACTTTTATTGGTTTTAGAAAGAGAGGAAGAGAGAGAGAGAGAGAGAAGAAGGGGGAGAGAGACACACACGCACAGAAACGGACATTGCTGTGAAAGAGAAACACCAATAGGTTGCCTCTGCTATGTGCTTTGCTCTCTCGCATGTGCCCCTGCTGGCAGTGGAACCCACCACCCGCCCTGACCAACCGGGGAGCAAATCTGCACGCCACGCATGTGCCCCGACTGGGACTCAGATCAGTGACCTTTCACTTTGCTGAACGATGTCCAATCGTGCCACCCTGGTCAGGGGCTCTCCTGCCTTTCCTGATGACTCTTCCGTTTTCATGATCTGTAATTACATGACTTTCACATAGAATTATACTTTGCTTTCTGGTCCTGGAAATCTAACTGAAAAAGTTCGGAGTGGTGGAGCTTATCAGACAGCGTAGACAAACAGATTTTTCCTTTCCCTCAGGCCTACAACATGTATATGAAGCGTGTTCACCCTCCACTGGACAGAAGAGTTTAAAGAGCTCTAGAAATGTAGTGAACTACTGATTATATTTTAATTCCTTTCCAGGAAACAATTCCTTTTCATGCCTTCATAAGAGGAAGTGGTGATTGCATAGTCCACTCTAGATTTATAGTACAGAAGTGACTGGACCTGTGAAAATCAGTGACTTAGTAGGACCTGATTAACTAATGAGAAGAATTTGTTACCTCTGGCGATGCCAATATACTAGGTTTCATTTATTGAACTTCCTCTTACTGAGTGACAGATGTTTCCTTTGGCCCTTCACTTGTCTAATTTAGTCCTTACACTATTTAGTTCATTGTATAAATGAGGAGCCTGATGCTTAAAGATATGAAATAACTTGCCCAAGGATTTTTAGCCTGTAAGTAAGTAGCATTTGAATCCTGATCTGTAAAGTTGTCCTTCTCCGAAATACTCTTTAAAAACCAGGCAGAATCCAAACAACCAAGTTGCCACTTCATGCAGGCTGTTTACTTTTGTATTGTTGAGGACATCTCAGTTTCCTTTTTATTGGAGTTTATAACTAAGGTTCATTCAGTTTTTGCTTCTCTCTTCCTATAGCACTAGCTGAGTTTCTGACTTTCTTTGGGAAGAGAGAACCACCAACAGTTCACATTTAACTTAAATACCACCAAGGTGAATGCAGATTTCTTTCTCAGAAAAACAAAATACCTCCTCTGATGAACTACATGGAGAGCCACAGTGGTTGTTGGAAGAATTGGGCTCAAAATCTACACACGCCTTCCTGTTGTCTGAAGAGGGCTTTTCTGGTTGTGCTTTGAGACGTGGGCTGGCTTCTTCCACTTGAGTGTTGAGTTATTTCCTTCTGTGTAGACTGTTCATAGGAGAGGGAATCTGATTGTAATGTAAGCCTACTCATATTATGATTAGGAAGATAAATCTCCTGATCTTCTGGCAGGCATTCCCCTAGATTAGAGTGAACTGAGTTGATTCTGAAAATGTACCCATGATCTCAAGGTATCTTTCAGAAAAATGTTTCTGGTCAGTAAACATCACCAGTAACTGAGCATGTGGGAGTAGAATTTCAGAAGTCTCAAGATTTACCCATTTGTTTTCTGTTTATGCTTTTGGACTTATGTAGTCCAGGATTACCGGAAATGTGTGTGGAGTTCTGACAGATGGTTACCGGAGTGGAAATGTGAATGTTGCGATTTGCTTGACGCCAGCAGGATTCTGGGAGGATATCTTTACGGTGCTCTCTTATCCCATGACCGTTATTTACAATAAAGTTTTTGGAGGGAATTTTGAGTATTACTCACGATGTTTTTGAAAGTGAAATCAATTTACTAATCATAATAGCAAAGAAAGTGCTAGCTAAAGTTATCTCTTTGCAGAAGAGAAGTAGAAAGTTTGAAATATCTGACTCCAGGGTACACAGAACTTGCAGTAGCTGGTACTTAAGGAAACTCTCCTGTAACATGAAGCCAATAAACCTAAATGGTTTTTCTTCTCTTGGTGTAAACTTGTACTTAAGTTGGGTTGGATGTGATCTTTTGGGTTTTAATGGGCAGGACTGGGTTTATCCTGCAGAGGTTTAAGGAGATGCGTGGCTTTTCTTTCTAGGCTAAGGCAAACAGAAACCAAACCACCTGGGAGCTGCCAAACCATCTGAGGGCTCGCGTAAGTGCCAGGAAAAGAGCCATTCAGACAGTGGGGCTGCCCGAGGTTGGGGTTGCCTTAGGGATACATGAACTCGACATAAAAGAAGTTCTTACTATCTGGATTTTCTTAGTGGAAAATTGCTTTGGAAAAAATCCTGTCTGCTTTGCTTGTCTAATGGTATTTAGCCTTTTGAGGACCCCAAGTGTTTATCAGTGGTCCATTGTTTTCTACCTAGAATGTCTCTCCCTGTCAGAATAGTTTGTGAGTACTTTTTAGAAATACATACAGTTTTCCTGCAGTGCACAAGTACTTACAGTGGTTAGTATTACTCTCATGTTACAGATGAGCAAATTTAACTAATATTAATTTGTTGAAGATGACTCATCTAGTAAGTGTTAGCGCCGGGACTAAACTCTCAGTTACACCCCACTGCATCCTTGTGCTGTAAGTGGTAACGGAATGCGCGTGTCACCAGTGTACGACAGGGAAAAAAAGCTGTATGAGACTTTCTTCTTTTTTAAGCATAATTTTGATAGTCATTTTCATGTTTAATTATGAAGTTTTATAAATCCCTTAAAATGTTTTAAAGCAAGAGTTCTTTCTTGTAATCATTTCTGTGATATTAAGAGTAGTTGCTTACTTAGCTTCTGGGTGATTCATATGTTCGTACCTTGTTCTGCAGTGGAGCATCCGTGTAAGATATGACTGTTCTTTAAAGAAGGCACTGCAAGTAGTACATCTAGGAAAATACTCTCCAGTGGTGATCAGTTTAGTTCTCAAGGCCAGTCAGAATTCACCAATGCATACATTTGCTAATTGGAATCCAGTTTCTTTAATGTTTGGTGTACATTATTAGTTATCTGGTTGGGGGTTATTCAGTAGCAGTTCTCTTTCCCAAAATTGAATTTCTTTAACTGCACTGAATACTAGTTCACCTTCCTTTCCAGAAAGAGATTTGTTCACTTGGTTCCTGTGACTGTGTATACACAGTGCCTGCTTGATCTTTTCACCCTGTTGAGGTTAGCTGAACTACCACCCCATTAGGGCCGATGAAGAAGAAGCATGTGAGAATAATGTGCAAGCACTTTGAAGATAATTCAGTGGCTGACACAGACCAGTCATATATATCCGAGGCCTTTGATTGTCCACACTGGTAAAGTGGGTTATATCTGTTGAGTAAATATAAGCACACATGCACACTCACACACACACAGTTAAAATGGTTTTACATGTTACTGAGTGGTCTAGTTATCTAAATGAGCACTATTCTGTCTATCACACTGTGATTATTATTTTGAGCAGTGCCGTCCGATAGAACTTCTGTAGCGGTGGAGATGTTCCGTATTCCTCATTGTCCAAAATGGTGGGCACCAGCCCCATTTGGCTAGTTCGTGCTGGAAATGTAGCTAAAGAAACTAAAGAACTGGATTTAAAAATTTTACTTAGTTTGGAGAAATGGCTACATGTGACTAGCGGCTATCATAACTATAACATTTTTGTGTGTGTGATCTAGTAGATGGAATAATGATGAATAGGTAGAACATACAGATTGGTCCAGTTTAAAGAAATCTTTTCTAATATCCATTCCATCCAACATCCATTCCATCCAACATCCGTTCCATCCACGGTCTGTGTGGATGCAGGTCGTGTGGCATTTGGAAGAGAGCGTAGTGATTGCTTGGTGGGAATACAGGTGCAGAACTCAGGCATCAATTTATTGGGAACTCAGACCGAGTGACCTCTGGTTGAGCTCATTTTGAGATTATGAGATATTTCTCGAGAAGAAAGGAAGCCCCCGATGTGAGTGATCTGAGTTAATATCTGCGTCTGCATTTTCTAAGAATAGACAAGATCTGAGTTAGTACTTTCCTTGGGTGGCTTTTTGTTTTTTGTTACTGCCGACACGGAAAAGTTTGGCTTCAAAGTCACCAGTCTGTCAAGTTGACGCCTGCAGCTCAGGAACCTTGTGAGGTTGTCTGTGGATATATGTGTTTTTTATCATTCATGATAACTCGAGTCAGATATTTCCTATGGAAAGTGCAGTCTCGATCCAGCAGTTCTGCCAGAAAAATTGCAGTTTTCCCTGGCTACCTTTCCTCATCCCCCTTTTCACTGACCTGCTCACTCACTCACAGTCTTGATGGAAATTTCTGACTCTGTCATTTTCACTTTTCCAATAAGTTACCCAGTTACCCTGTGGTCTCTGATAATGATGTAGATGGTCGTGATATTAAAGTAGTACTTCTGATTTGAAGACATATTACCTCAGCATTTTCAAAACCCACTTGCCTACAACCTAGTGTGTCTGTGGTTAGCTGTAATGCATCTGCTTGCCAAACAAGTGGTTTGGGTTGCTGAAATTTTCATTTAGCTTTGAATTTGGGGGATTAGAAAAAAATAACTCAGGAACCTATTTTGATAAATTGCATCAAAGTGAAGTTTTGGGATTAAATCATTTGTTTTGCTTTTGAAAGTGTCTCTGTACTCTGCTCTGTCTTGTGCTTTTGTCGAAGGTGTGTGTGTGTTTATGTGTGTAGGCACACACTTAAAACTAATGCTTGAACTACTGATAATGTGCACCATATAGTTTAATTGTTTCTCTTTAGATTCTAGCATGATAACTGGGATTACTTTCATGTTTAGTACTAGTGACCCACTTTTCTCTAATGAAGAATTAGTGTTATTTCTCCCCTATTATAATGAGCAACTTTTCATATTTCTCTGCTTGCTTTGTTTCTCAGGAAGATGGGATACATATTTGGGGTCTTATGTAGACTTTATTTTTGTTAGCATACTTGTTTCCATTAAAAAAACACAGTTTTCATTCTGTGACCTTAAGGAAATGGTATAGTTCGGCTGAATCAATGAATAGTGCTACTACAGCTCAGTTTTCTTCCTAGTAAATATTTGTTGCTTCACTGTTGAGATGCTTAAATAAGGTTAAAATATATATATATCTTTTGTTATAAAATAGAATTAAAAAGATGATAGATAATAAGATTCCCCTTCTTGGTAGATAAATTGGGAAATAGAGCAATTTTTAAAAAGGAAGATTAAACTACAGTTTAATCCTAGAGTACCTAATCAATGTTAGGATTTTGATGTTTATCCCTTCTAGTAGTTTCTAAATAAAAATTAAGTTGAAAGTGAGGTAGTTCAACTGTAGTCGGAGTACACAGTAGACTTAGGTTACAAGGTCAGTCCTGGGATCTACCCGTACCGTGGAGAGGACCTTCAGGACTGTGTGCGCGTGGCCTGTGTGATAAGCCACGTGGCTGGTCATCTGTGGGGTATATAAAACAACAGAGTGCCTGTGGTTACACATAATATCCGCATACGCTCTGGGGAATGTGAGCGCTCCAAGGCGGACCGAGGACCAGTGGATAATCTGTACTGGCTGGCCAGTTTTGTCCTTCTGAGGACAGTTTTACCTGCAGTTATTTGGAAGGGAGATGAGTTGAAAGAAAGTGGACCTTCTGTGGCTGAAATATTTAAGAGGACTCCAGGTGATTATTTGGACAGAATGAGATTTAACTATTTGACAACCACTAAAATCCCTTCTGATGATCAGTTTCTGTATTTTAAGAAAGTGATTAATCAGTCAGCACGTTTTTATGAACAGTGACTGAGACCACCTTGGTGGTCTAACCAAGGTGGTGGTTTTAGCGGGTCAGGTATTTGGTAGACCTTTGTAGAGGCTCCTCTGAATTACACCATTCTGGTCCTTGTGTTACTGGGCGGGGGACCTGGCACTGAGTGGGTCTGCCTAGGGCCAGCTGTAGTGTGTGGGTTCTTGACTTCCTGCAGGAAAGAATTTCCCAACACGGATCCAAGTGACTTTAAGGGTATGTTTATTAATGCTGGGTACAGTGAGACAAAGGCTTAGCATAGAAGAAGCAACAGGGAAACCCAGGCTGGGCTGCTGTAGCTCTCACTGGGAAGTCAGAGAAAAGCAGGCTTTGGAGACAGGTTCAGGGGATCAGCCTGGGATGAGCTGTTGCAGCTCATTGCTATCCTGGTTGCCAGTCTCACATAGACCCTTAGAGTTGGGGACATGTGGGTGGGGGGAGAAGAAAGGGAGTGAGGAAGGTGGGGGCATGGTCCCCCAAGGGAGAGCATGCGCTGGGTCCTTTGTCTTGAGAATTTTATCTGTCTTTTGTAGGTGGGAATCTTAGGGAAGGTCTCAGGGGAGGGTTTCAGCAGAATATTCATCAGTTCTCCAGGTGTGCCCTTTCAGGGGCGTGGTCCGTACTGATTGGTCAGTGCCAGGGCACCGGGTCTTTAGTTATTGCAGTTGGCCCTGGCATTGCCCACCCAGTGTGACTGCCTTTCTGGTCCTGGAGCTGAATGAAACACAACCGCGGCCTAGATGTTATCTCTAGGGAGGTGACCTTCTGCATGGCTGTAAATTGCTCTCAGCCAGTTTGTTCAGCTCTCTGTCTTAGTTTTCCCCATTCTCCTTGCCAAGGAATTTTCCTAGCTTCTTACTGTCCTGCCTCACAGCTTTTTATAGAAAGGGTAGCTTTCTATTTTCCTATACTGTTTATAGTAGGATAATTAACCCTGAAAATGTCTTTCTGTTACTAGGATTACTGAAAATTACATCCCTTCCTCATTCATTCATTCATTCATTCATTTGTTTATTCATTCATTTTTTTTGTTTTATTAACCTTGACTTGTTTTTCATTCACCTTACACTTAATTTATTAACATTTTCTAATTTTCAAGATTATTTGGTAGTCTGCAGCTGTAGGAAACGTCTGAGGATGTGATCCGGTTTTCTCAAATGGCCAGAAGACCAGATCCAGATTCTGATGAGAGTGTCTGCCAGCCCTCCGGCACACTTCCCATTCACTGCTTCCAGAGGCCACCCACACGTGCTGTGTGCAGTCAGGTCGCTTAGCTCAGCGAACGTGTTCTCGTGTGAACGCCTTTCTCACAGCCCTGGGTTCCAGTCTTGGAACACCACTGGTTTCTCAACGTTATTCCATACCTTAGAGCCGTCGTTTCTTCGTGAATTGACTGATGTGTTTATTGTGGTCTGAAGGGCCCAGCGTTTGGCCACCTGCCTGAGTGTGCCATCTTTCTGGGTATCCTAGTATTTTATCAGGGACTTGAACCTTTTCATTTTAATCCTTCTGAACTTTGGGGTGATGGGAGCCGACCCCTTTTACTGACATTTGAGGCAGTGTGGGTAGACAGGCAGCCCCTTTGCCCTGTTTTAGGTGAGCTGGGGGGTGTGGATGGGTCACTCCTGCAAAAATATGCAATATTTCATGGTGCATCCTGTCTACTAGTAATCATTTTTTCCCTCAGGAAGCCCCTTCCTCACAAGTATTTTTTTGAAAGTGTTATCTCAGGTTCTGGGGTAAAGGTTGGAGAGAAAACGATTCATAAGATTTTTCCTGCCTTTCAGGATTTTTAATGTATGCTGGGGAGGCAGATGAGTAAAAGTAATTATAATGTGATTAGTGATATAATACTATATTTAGTACATACTATGAGATCACTGAAAAAAAGCATAGATGAATCTGTTGGGTGGGTGTGAGAGAGTCAGTTGTATTGGTTTTGGTTGTCTGTCTTTGGGATTGGATTAACAGAGAGGTAACATTTGAATGGGGGTTTTGAGGTTGATGATGAAATTTTTCAGACAATGTAGTGTTCTCACTTACCCCTCCCGCCATCTATGTAACGGTGACTGGGTTTTCTTTAGACTTGCAAGTCTTTCTCATTCTCTGCTCCCCTCCCCACCCACACCAACCAGCCAACTAGAACACACGAAAACCATAACCATACAAATCCCCAAACAGTTGAAACATTGTAATGATACTCGATGCCTTAATCGTGTGTAGAATGTGTGGAGTTAATGTCTTTGTCTTTCATAACAGATGCAGAAATGTGTGTGCAGTTTGTAGGTAGTTGAGTAAAAGGGAATACACTAAGGATAACGACTACAGGGAGGTGCATGTGATTTAACTGTATGATCTATCTCTGCTCAGAGGATCTTCAGTCTCCCAGACAGATGGAGTAACCATAGCATGTTGGAAAGACTAGGGAATCTGGGGACTTGATCATCAAAGTCGCCCTGCTATTGGCTACTTTAGGAATTGTAAGGAAGGCCAAAAAAATTTGTATCCTTCTAGGTTCTTTCAGAGCTCTAATAATTAAATTAATATAAGATAGATTAATTGGAGAAAAACAAGTGTACATATGTACTTACGGGGGCCCAATAAGGATATGGACCCACAGACAGTCTGAAACAATTGAGGCTTATATGCCCTCCTGAGCTGGGGAGAAGGGATAGGGATCTGGGGTTTCAGAGGGAGGAAGACAATAGGAAGATGGAGGAATGGATGTTTGGTGAAAGGGATGTTTATTATGCTGTGCAGAGACTATGAGGCAGGAGAGGAATTTGATCTCCAGGCCCTACTGAAACCCCCCAGCCCCCCTCCCCCCCAGCTGTACTCTTTGTAGTTATCTCTAGTAATGACTCTTCCTCTGAGCCAGGCTTCCATCTAAATTCTTTTAGGTAGTTAAGGGAGACTAAAACTTGTTCTTGAATCTTCTGGGTTGCCTTCAGCTCAGAACAGCCCATTGCCAAAGTGGCACATTTTGGGCATGCTCATTTTGAACCCCTTCAGAACAAAGTAAGTGAGAATGCCGTCAATGCCTGTGTCCTTTACCTGTTAGCACCTGCAAGAATTAGGTGTCATTCTCCTCCCTTGTACTTAGATGTCATGAATTTCAGTAAGATGGAAATTTTTGGACACTGAACATCGGAGAAGTATTGAAGGTTCCAGTTACCCTTTCTTCCTTTGTATAGTCACAAGTTACTTAATGATAGGGATAGGTGCTGAGAAATTCGTTATTCGGTGACTTCATCCTCACGGGTAACACCACAAGGTGCACTTACCCAGACCTGGATGGTATAGCTTACTACACACCTGGGCGTGTGGGATGGGCTACTGCTCCTGGGCCACGAGCCTGTACGGCTGTTACTGTACGAAATGCTGTAGGTAGTTGTGTATCTATACATTTTCTAAACATAGACAAGGTGTAGTAAAAATATGGCGTAAAGGATAAAATGTGTGTGCGTCTGTACCTGGGCAGGGGCACAGGAAATAGTGCTGTGGAGGGAGGTTAGACAGCGGACAAGGGAGGGAATAATGGGGAGAGGGAAGGAAAAGGTGGGGGAAAGAAAAAGCACAGAGAGAAGAGAGATAAAGCTTGAAAAGAGAACTAATAAAGGGGAGAAGGGAAGAAGAGAAAGAAAGAAATGGGGAGTGGAGAGAGGGAAGAACTGGACTGGGAGGAAGGAGAGAAAGAGGAAGGGAGGGAGGGAAGGGAAGGGAGTTTGTGTGCATGTGTGGGTGTGCACTTGCATGTGGGGGAAGGTGTAGGCCTGCTCATGGGCTCCGCTTCTCCCCAGCCCACTCCTCTGGCCCCCGCTGGGGCCGGGGGACACGTGGCGGGGGGACAGCATGCTGAGCTTCCTCATCTGGTTAAACCACCCAGTGCTGGCAGTTAATTTTACATCGTAGTTGCGTCCAGCCTTTTCTTTCAACATGGCAAACAAGGCTTTTGCTCGTAATCCATTACAATCGGTGGAACTGCTGTTGTATGCAGGGGTTGTTGTTGAAACGTGCTTATGTGGCACATGACTGTAAGTGAATGGTTCAAACATTACTTAGATATTATTCTCATCATTTTCATCGTTCTGCCCGAAAGAAATTTCGGTTGTCAGAGGGACCAGCTGTGTTTGCTGTTTGGGGACTCATAATTGGGGCAGATGGTTAGGGGAGTGTCCGCCGTCCCTAGGTGCTGCTCTTTGCGAGGACGGTAGTGGCTCTGGGGTGGGGGTGCGTTTTGGTGTTGGCACCCGGTGCTGGTGTTGATGTCACCACAGTCACATGTATGAACCCTGCTGGTGCTGAGAATGTCGGCGATTTGGCATTGGGATGAGGTTTCTCCAGTTTCCCAGCATCCCACTTCTTCTCTTCTGCAGAAGCAGTTTTATTAAAGCTTAAATAAGGAGAAGAGACTCTTCTTTCATAAATTAGGAGCCATTTTTTGTAGGGTAGCACATAAAGGCATGGAATTTATGTGTTATTTCTTAGTTCAGATCGGGGTAACATCTCTCAGGCACACCCATCTAAAATTCATTACTACTCTCTTCCCAAAGAGGGAAACTCTTCGATGTTGGATGGAGAGTGGCGGAGAGGTGAGGGAAAAGTGGTCAGATCTCAAATGGAAACTTTCTTCGGGAGTCTCCACTGCAGTCACTGCCTG
This sequence comes from Sturnira hondurensis, assembly GCF_014824575.4. Lineage (NCBI taxonomy): Eukaryota > Metazoa > Chordata > Mammalia > Chiroptera > Phyllostomidae > Sturnira > Sturnira hondurensis. The sequence goes on from NW_028073027.1 coordinate 3,756,251, forward strand.
GGTTTTTCTTGTAGATCACCTGTGAAACACTGAAAATAAAAGGAACTTTTTATTGTCTTTCTTTTCAGAAGTGCATACAGGCCAACTCTGATTGCTAGAGGCTTATTCTTGGGAGATGGTGAGACAAAGTAACCTGCGTCCCATTTGTATTGCTTTATTTTGGGATCTAGAAAATTACCTATGTTTTATTTCATCCTCAGTTTCCAAGGATCTAGTGCATATTTGTCTTATTTTAATTAGTGTTGAATAACATCACTCTGCTGACATACTAAAGCATAAACCTGGGAGACCCGGTTTTTTCTAGGAGCTACTTGAGCAGAAGTGTTTGGGGCCAGAAGAGCTCGGCTTGGTTTCCAGTTCATTTGTTTGCTTGTTGGATTATGTTGCTCAGGCTACTTTATTTCTCTGAGCCTTATTTCCTCATTAATGAGGATATTGATAGAACCTTTTTCTTCGAGTGGTCAGGAGGAATAAATGTGAGAGTGCATTGTAAGATACAATGCCCATTATCAATGTCAGTTGTGCCTGAGTGTCATTACTAAACTTTTTAAGACAGAGTGAGAGTCTGGAACGTCTTTCTCATTCTTGGAGAGCGAGTGCAGAACAGAGGATAGCCATCATAATCCCTGGTCCCAGAACAATGAGTATGTATTCCGTCTGCTAATAGCATTTACACACACACAAAACCAGAATAATTCACAAAATTATACCAGAATTTAAAAAGCAATTACAGACAAAGTTGAAAGAAAGCTTTTAGTGAATGTATTATTAGTCCAGGCCTTTTTATGTGGGTGGAAGCTAGTAAAGATTGAGTCATAGGAATTATATTTTCAGACGGTTCTGGGATGTGGGTGAAAGAGTGACAGAGGTGGATGAATGACATCACGCCTCTTCAGGCTCCAGTGGAGGTAAGGGGCCCTCTGTTCAGAGTGCTTACCTCTGCTGCTCTTCCTTTGTGATTCGTTTCGTGTATTAACTCTTGGAAGTGTCTTGATGTGCTCTGCTCAGGTCACGCCCCTCCTTAACCTACTTGCAAATGATAACAAACGTAACTGCACCACTGTTTATACTTTCAAAGAGTTTTTCTGTAGGTCTTTCTAATATTTATCAAGTTATATTTTTGTTTATCTTTTTGTCATTTTCACCTCCTTAATGTCTTGGATGTGACTTATTCGTCCTAAGTGAGTGCTCTGCAACTGTTTGTGGAATAAATGTGTTTATTAGGTATACACTACGCTGTTTATTTAGGGGAATCCGCATGAGAATCGAAAGTGAATGAGAATCATCTTTCTCTTCAAGGGTATGCATATATACAGGGTTGGGCATGGGCAAAAGTAGGTTTATAGTTGCACTGTGACATTCTTTTGAATTACTAGTTATTGTAATACTCATAACCTGCAGGTTAACTAGCTTATCTTACAGGCACTTCCATCCTGTGAAATACTGGGTAACTCACATCTGGGCCTCGGGTTGTTAGGATTTCTCAGAATATATCTGAACAGGACTTTTTATTAGAATGACTGGCATAGCAGTTGCGTTTGAGCAAGGGGTAAGCTAATCTGATCAGATTTAGTTTAATATGGTTTTGGGGGCAGAAGTGATTGCTCCATCATAACACCATTTTGGAGAACCTTCCTGTCTCCAAGCACTGCCTACCTTTTTGTTGCAGTAAGGGACAAGGCTATGTGCATGTATGTGTAAACATACGTAATGCTAAGAGTGGACAAGGTGCGTTTCTTCATTTCATTTTAGTTACATGTCCTTAGAGGCAAATCCAAAGCTGCAGAAAGAAATCTGTAACTTCCGGTAAGCTGTAGGGGGCATTTTAATAAGTCCTACCCATTGCAGTAGTCTGAAACTTTGGGGAATTTTCTTTTTCAATGTCAGCTTGTCATTTGGAATAGAGTAAGGACATATGACTGAGACACAAACAAACGAACAAAACAGCACTTTTCATAAGAGCCCTGGCTATATATTTGTTTTAAGAAGCAGGAGTTTGAACTGCAATTTGGGGCAGAATGGACCTTGGAGACTACCTCTTTACATTTTCTTCTAAGAAAATAGATCAGCAAATACTCTTGTCTGGATCTCCAGTTGGAGGCAAAGTTAAGGGCAGATTCCTTGTATATGCCCAGATTCCTATTTTCTTTGGGTTTGCAGATTCTTTTTAGGTAGCTTCGTCTTTAGAGAGACCCAGAGAACCAGTTCTAACTTGTGTCTAAGGGTGTGGACCTGTTAAAGAATGATAATCCTTAGAGTAGAGATCTTACCTGAGGAACTAATGAAGATGCAGATTTCCTTTTTGACACCAGGACAGGCATAAGTCTGTGGAAGAGGACTCTCTGAACCCAGAAAGGCGGAAGCATTAGCTAGGTTTATTTATTCCTCTGACCCTGTGAGAAGTCAGCTTTCTCTCAGCTGCAATATGCAAAACATTGTTGTCTTACTATTTCAGCAATACTTGCCCTTCGTTTGTGGAAGTGGGTTCGAATTTCTGGACCTCTGGGTTCTGATTCTGTGGTTAGTATCTTTAGGCTAGGGACCAGAGGCACCCATTATTTTGTGCTCGTCACCAAGTGGGTAGTATGTGAGATTCTTTGTGAATGAAAACTGTTAACTAGACACAGTTTTATGCAATGCAAATTATAAAGTTGATCATCCTAAAATGTGAGAACTGACTTTTGAAGTAAAGAAAATGCTTTTTCTTTTTATGTTAAAATGCTGCTAACGAGCCTTCCTGTCTGCTCTTCATCCTCTGCAGTGTGTCGAGATTTTGCTGTCCTGGAGGACCACACCCTGGCCCACAACCTGCAGGAACAAGAGAGTGAGTAACAGCCCTCATCCATGTTTTCTTTTTAGTAGTGGCAGCTTGAGGCAGGTTTCTCAGGGTGAGGCAGGGAGAGAACACAGCCACCGGGCAGCGCCATCCATCCCTCTGAGGGGTTTGTCTAGGCAGCTGACGCCTGGGTGACGAATGAAGTTCTGGGTGTTTTGAAGTATGACAGCTGCCAGAAATTAGAAGACTGCAGGGCACATTGCAGAAAAAGAGGGACTTGAAACTTTTTGTTGCTTAGATGAAGCTTTTCTTTGCCTAAATGTTGTAGGAGGAAGGCATTGGTTATACAGGTGTCAACGCAGGGAATGCCCAGATCCGCAGAGAGGTTTTACGAGTTTGAGCCAAACTGATGACAGTTGCCCGGAAGCAGAATATCAACAATTTGAGAAAACGTGCCTAAGAATGGCGGTTTTGCAGTTTATTTTATACATTACAGTCAAAGAAGGAGGCACAGGGAGAATTACATGAAATCCATTGGTGGTAGATTAGGGAGGTGGGAGAAGGCAAATCTCTGAGACCGGATAGAGGGCAAAGTGGAGAGACACACCCTTCTTTTACATTGGCGGGTACAAGATGGCTAGTGATTAGTGTTCCTAACACAGAGCGGTGGTGTGCAGGGGAACAAGGTGGCGGTGGGGTTCTGTGGTCTCCCACTCTGGTGCGGGTGTATGCTCAGGAGTCGGGAAAAATGGATTCCTCTGACATTCCAAAGGTGTGTTATCTTAGGGGCAGAAAGACAGTAGACAGGCTCAGTTAAGGTAAAGATTGACCTTTGTCACGGAAGCTACCAGACTGGGACATGACTACCTGCTATGACTCACTTTTAGTTAAGATAGTTCAGTTTCACACTGACCTATGTGGTTACGTCAGTCTCTAAGTTTGTAAGGCCCCCAGGCAGGCGTCCCCTGACCTTGTTAGGATTAGTGTGTAGCTCTATTTTCGTCCACACGTGCATCTGGGGTGTGTAGAAGGCTGGTGTAGGGATCTGTTTCTCCCCTTAGGAACAGGGGCCTGAAGGTCTTGGTCCAGACAATGAACGTGTCTAGACTGTGGATTTTTCTGAATATCTGTGTATATAATTATGAAAAATGAATTTGTTATATACTATACAAAAGTGCATGTTAATCAATATGTAATTTTTGAATCATTAATTAATGTGTCACAATAAAAATAAACATTGAAACATGTGGGTTACAAGCAGGTGGCAACTTGTGCAGCAGAAAGAACACTGGCCTTGGCTTTAGGGTATTTGTGAGGAAGTCCTGGCACTGACACTGCTTTTCCAGGTGACCAAAGGCACATCACTTACCCTTTCTGATCCTCTTTTTTACTTAATGGAAAGATGGGGATACTAAGTCCTGTGCTGCCTATTTATACAGTGTTATTGAGAGCATACACTGATGTGGTGGATATGAAGCTCTTTAATGGCAAAGCTCTTCTTATGTTTATTATGTGGTTTATTATTAACAAGCCAGTGCATTGTAATTCCTCTTCTCAATCTTTCTGTCCAGTTGAGCATCATTTGGCATCGAACATTCAGCGGAACCGTTTGGTCCAGCATGATCTGCAGGTGGCGAAGCAGCTCCAAGAGGAAGATCTGAGAGCTCAGGCGCAGCTTCAGAAGCGCTACAAAGACCTGTGAGCGCCTCGGGGAGCGGGAGGAAATCATACTGGACCGGTTTTCTGTGGAGCCAGCAACCAGGGCAAAGAGGAGTAACTCCTGTTACTCTGATTCCTCTGTTAGATTAAAAGTTTGTGTGTATTTGTGTGTGTGTGTCCATCCTTCTCTTTGATTTGGAAAATTGTCTTTGGAACACTGACTTGATTTGGGGATGTGTGGATTCTGGTGTGACATCTTAGCATTTTGACTGTGTGACCTTGAGGCATTTGGTCCACCTATTTTCCTTCCCTGTGACATGGGTAAGGTGATTTCTGTCTCTCTGCTGCAAAGGTTGGCTGGGGTGTCCAGTGAAATAGTGCATATGAGAGAACTTCATGAGTTGTGTTGGGTTCTTTTACTATTCCCTAGCAGTGTTCCTGGCTCTTATATTCTTTAAACCCCTTGCTTTTCAGGTATAGGTAGAATCTTCCAGAAAACTTGGAATTGTACACTCACTTTTCTTAATAGCCTCAATGTCTGACTGAAGGTCTTTCTCAGTTTCCTCCTTTAATAGATAATGGAAAGGTCTTATCTCAGTTCCCTTATATAGTGCAATAATGTTTTTTTTTTAATTTTTCAGTACCCTAAAACTCAGGGCACATTTCTTCTTTGATAGTAGCTCTTTGATATACCTAAATCTCTAATGATGGATTTAAGCACAAGATAATTGTTTTGAGGAAGAAGGGGTAAAGGAGGAGTTGAAGGGACCCCTCAGGTGTTTTTTAGTTGTCATGTTTAAATAGACAGGAGAGCCTGTTATTTTCTGTTGTCTTTGAAGAAGGGTTTGTCTTTTATTTTATTACTGGTAGAGAGGACTTTATTCATCACTTTTTGTTTAGCTTCCTCAATTTGTGAATAAACATTCTTAATGAATTTTTGCTACCCCTGACACCGTGGAAGGCACTGGAGACAACAGATATGAAGCAATACAGCCATTGCCTTGCATAGCCTTAGTAACCTAGCCTGAACATGCTACATGGAGATACTTGCAGCAGGCACAGAGAATCGAATAATACATTTCATAGTACGTGCCTATGAAGAGAGAAGAGAGTGAGGAAACCTTTCCACCATAGGTGATGTATTTAATCTGAACCTGCATGGGTAATTGGGAGTTGATGGCGATAATGGGGGACAACCATTCTCATCAGAGGGAGAAGCATGTGTAAGGTGGGATGTTCACTGTTGCTGAAGTGGGAAGTACCATTAGGTAGGAGAAGAGGCCAGGAGCCAGACCAAATGGTCACGTAAGTTATGTAAAGGAATTTAGATTTTATGTTAGAAATAATGGAGAACTGACTATTGAAGAAGTTTTAGATTTTTATTTAGGGACTTACTCTGGGGGCTGGGTCAGTAAAGGATTGGAAGGGGCAAGATTGAAGGTTGTTATTGAGCAGTGGCCATATTAAGAGACGAGGAGGCTTGAGTGGATGACAGTGGGCAATAGAGACACAGAGGAGGGAGATGAGGAGGCCTGACTTGGGGGTCATGTTTATGGAGTTAATATGGGACAGATTTGAGATGTAAGGAGACTTGGTGTCACAAACTATGGAAAGATGAGAGCCAGCTAGAATATTTTAAGAATTCTAAATTATGGCCTTTTACGTTATTCACAATTCTCTGTTATGAAGGCCAGTTTTACGGTTATACAGAACTTGAAGATCCTAAATTAGGGTAATGAAAATAGGTATAATGAGGTTATTGAGAGCTTATTGAGACAAGCCACTATAAAATATAAATCACTTTTGGAAACTGATGGATTTGTAGGTGCTGAGAGAAGAACCAGGTTTTACTATATTTCTGCCCAGTACTTCGTGGTTTTGGGGATGTTCCTGGCTGAAATCAGTAAGTTAGAAATGAAGGTTTTTGATTTTCACAGCCTGCATTCCTGACTGCGGAACATCGGGGGAAGAATTAAATGCTGCAGAGTTGAAGGAACGGGGACCCTTCACTCACTGCTTCCTGGGTTTCCTGCTGGAGGTCAGGCTTGTCCTGACTGTTGGCTACTCTTTTCTTGCTTGATTTTGCTTCCTCAGGAGTCTGTATAATTAGCTAAGTGAACTAGAACTGGTCCTTCTTGGAAATACAGTTTGAAATAATTAAGCCAAACTTAAGCTCATTTTACTTTCTGTGCTAGGAGATAACATTTCCTACGTCATTTGTGACCTTTAACGCCCACCTCATTTGGATTTGCCTTCTCTATTGTGTTCTGCTTTCTTCCCATCTGCTGTCACCTTGTGTGTAGTTAGTAGTTGCTTACTCCTAATCAGATTTTAGGTTAATTTGGAAGATGCAAGGAGCAAAGTCTTTGAGAACTAAACATGATTTTGTGTGATTTATAATTATTATGTGAGTGGATGAAAGAAGGATATACTTATATATTTATAAGTAGAAATTATTATTATTGTTGTCTTTTAAAGTATATTACTTTTCAAAAAGATTTTATTTATCCTTAGATGGGAAGAGAAGGAGAGAAATATCAATGTATGGTTGCCTCTCGTGAGTCCCCTGCTGGGAACTGGTTTGCAACCCAGGCATATGCCCTGACTGGGAATTGAACCGCGATTGTGTAGTTCGCAGGCCCACACTCAATCCACTGAGCCACACCAGCCAGGGCAAGTAGAAATTATTTTGAGTAGGTTTTTGTTGTCCACAGTCTTTTATAGCTGATAAGATGAAGGGAGAGAGCATGATCTGCTTTCACTGATCTGGAGGTTCCTCTTTGGAATCAGGCCAGAGAGGTTTCCACTGGGAACCAAAGCTGTGGAATATACATGTTTTCCCCTTTTTAAAGAATTATTGAAACTGAAAAATCTAATTAAAATTCTGTAAAAATTATTTTAAAATCATACCACCCCCCCTCGGTGACCACAGTATTATTGACACTTTGATCTCACTCTCAGCGTTTTTTGTGTGCTCTCTCTGTTTTCCGGTATTTGTGGACATTGAGCTCATGGTGTCCAACTCCTTTGCAGAAACCATGCCTGTGTCACGGTGGAGTGGTCCCAGTAGTGTGAGGTGACATGGTGATGTGGCAAAAGCATGTCGCTTTCCCTAGTAGTGTGGTGTCTGGGGATCAGATTCCAGTTCTGCCACTTATTTCCTCTGTGATTTCAGGGAGATGATTTCACTACCATTAGCCTCAGTCTTTCCATCTGTAGGTGGTGACAGTATCGACCTCTTCACCACTGTTTTGAAGATAAAACGAGACAAAGATATGCACTGGCTCATTGTGAGAGGCTGCAAGTTGTTACTAATCTTCTTTATTCATGTTGTTTTGACCTTTGTTTTTCAGTGAACAACAAGACTGTGAAATTGCTCAGGAAATCCAGGAAAAGCTGACTATTGAGGCAGAGAGACGACGCATTCAGGAGAAGAAGGATGAGGTGTGACTCGGTCATTGCCCCACACCCACTGGAGGAAGGGCTGCTCAGCTCAGGAGCATTTCTTCTCCATATCCATGGGCTCAGTGGAGGGTTGCCACTGGGTGGGCACTGGAACTCGCCTCTTCTGGGTGCACAGTCCAAGTATTGCCCTCCATGGACCATTGTCCATTGCCCCTCAATCGGTTGTGTGTGATGAAATCCTAAATGATGATAATGAGTAATTTAATATAAAGTGTGACCTAGTTTCCCAGGGCTGCTGTAACAAATCCCCACAGACTTGGTGGCTTAAAACAAGAGGAATTTATTCTGTCATATTACGGAGGTTGGAAACTGAAATTGAGGTGTTGGCAGGGCTATACTGCCTATGGAAAAGATCCCTCTTTGCCTCTTCCTAAGTTCTGGTGGCTCCTGGCAGTCTTCGGCATTTCGTGGCTTGTAGCTGCCTCACTTTAGTCTCAATCTCCATTTTCACATGGCCTCCTTCCCTGCGTCTCTGTGTCCTCTTGTTTTTCTAATAAGGACACCAGTCATTGGGTTGAGGACCCACCCCACTTCTATAGACCCCTCTTAGTTATATTAGCAGAGACCCTATTTCCAAGTAAGATCACATTCCAGGTCCTTGACAGAAATGAATTTTTAAGGGACACTGTTCAGCCAGCACAGGGTACTTGTCTATGGGCTCTACCCACAGCTTCAGTGGGAGCAGACGTGAGTGGAGCCTGGACAGCGGTCGGGGCAGCCGCGTGAGAGGCCCGAGCAGTCGTTGCTCACACTCATCTTTGTGAATTGTTTCACTTCCCTATGATATGCCGACTCAACGCACTGATTGGTTTGATTCTGTATATATTTTTAAATTGTATCATTTTGAAAGCCAAAATGACTAAAATTAGCAATAGTATCTGATTTGTAAAATTTGAATATGCAATTATCTATTCCATGCTTTTCTGTTAAAGTTTTCAGCATTTCTTATTTTCTACTTTGTAGTAAGTCTGTGTCTTGCCTCCTTTCACACCTGTTCTACTATTCTTGGACAGCATCTTGATTTATAATAAGGAAGACGGTGATTTATCATTTTTAATAGTAGAATGGTCATATGCTTTATTGTATAATTACAAGTGCTTTTCAGGGTTACAGGGGACACTCTTAGTAATTTACATAAATTGGGACTGTCCTCTGCTGTCTGGCACCGATTAAGCCACCCTTGTGACCGTAGGCCTCCTTGTTCAGTGCCAGGTGAGAGTGAGACACCTGGTATGAGTGTATCCAGCTGATTCTTTAAGATACAAACCATGGTTCTGTGGTAATCAGAACTGTAGGTGAGAACTAGGGATCGCTTTTCACCCTTCCGGTTATCAGCACAGCAGCCCTTTCTTACTACAGAATGTGTTGCTTCTCTATAGTCAAGACTGCTTTGGAGATGGAACTGGGAACTGAAAGACGTGATTATGTCTTGTAGACAGGAAAGCTTCTATTCAAAAATAACAGAGTAATGGTTGGCTTCTTATAAATGCTGTTGGTGTCCTATGATTTTCTTCCCCATCCCTCCACCCCATTCGGGGGAAAACGGGTGCTAAGAGAAACCAAAACACTTTATTTTAGGAACGTAGAATCTGAATAGCAATCAATAATTTTATGATACTATATAAAGTAAGCAGTGTAGTGAATAACTTCATTTTTCAGATGAAGAAATTCTGACCTGACCTGGCTGGTGTAGCTCAGTAGATTGAGCACAGGCCTGTGAAGCAAAGGGTATCCAGTTTGATTCCCAGTCAGGGCACGTACCTGGGTTGCAGGCCAGATCCCCAGTAGGGGACACATGAGAGGCAACCACACATTGATGTTTTTCACCCACTCTTTCTCCTTTTCTTCCCTCTCTCTAAAAATAAATAAATAAAATATTTAAAAAAAAAAGAAATTCTGACCTGAAGAAGTGACTGGCCCCAAACTATATAATAAGATGCCAGAGAAATGTGTGTACAGTACAGACTATGCTTCTGACTTAGATACACTGTGACGTGACATAAAATGTGTAGATTTTGGAGTCAGCTGCCCTGGGCTTGAATCTCAGCTGGTCATCTTTTAGCTGGGACTTTCAGCATCTGACTTAACCATGTAGAAACTCAGGTTCTAAATTGGGGAAGTCATGAGTTATGCATAATTTAAAGAGCTGTTAGGAGGTTTAAATAAGATTATGTACATAAGATGAATTAGTGTATCTAGCTTTGTTATGGTATAATTTTATTGTGTTCTTTTTCACAGAGCTCAGATATAAAGAAAGTAGCATTTCCTTTCAGGAGACATGTTGAAAAGTAAAAAATAGGAAAAAAAGGGAAGGAAAAAGATTTTAGTATTCTTACCAGCACTGTGGACTCTCCCCTTTCTCGCTTCCCTTTCCCCTCTTTTCTCTTTATTCCTTCCTCCCCACTTTCCTTCCTTCCTTCTTCTTCTTTTTTAAACTGTTACACAGTGTCTTGAATGTGGTAGTTGCAGGTCTTTCTAGGCGCCCTGTTGAAAGGGCTTGTAGCCTCGGGGAATACTGGACTGTATGCGTTTGTGATTAGTGAAAGTGCTCTGATTTCACTGGGTTTGTCGTTTGGTCGCAAGCATAAGCATTTGTCAGTGTTGTTTAGTAAAACTAAGGAATGTTTGTTTAGTTACTTTAACCTAGTTATTCTTAAGTAAAACTCTAAGAAAGAGTGTGTGTGAAACAGAATAATAGAGAATACCCGTAGACATAAGTTTGTCTTTGGACCCAGGTCCAAATGTATGTGAAGCTATTTTAGAGAAAAACTTTTTTTTTTACGCTTAAGTAAACAGCATGGTCAGCCATGTTATAAAAAGTCTGTGGCGCTAGTCCAATTTGAAATCGTTTATAATATGAACTTCTCAGGGATAAACTTAGGAACTAATTTACATTAAAAGTTAATCTAGTAGGAACTAAGGTACTTTTTTATAGCATTTTTACACTGATTAGAATTCCATGTTTTAGAAGAATTTTTATGTAAGTTGGTATAATTTGGGGGATAGCTCAAATAGTAATACATTTTAGGACTAAATTTTTTTCCCTACGTTTTGGCACTTACTAAAAATAAGTTAATACAGGGCCCTGGCTGGTGTAGCTCAGTGGATTGAGTATGGGCCTGCGAACCAGAGAATTGTGGTTCAATTCCCAGGCAGGGCAGGACGGCACATGCCTGGGTTGCAGGGGAGGGGACTCATGAGAGGCAACCATACATTGATATTTCTCTCCTTTTCTCCCTCCCTTCCCCTCCAAAGAAAAATAAGTAAAATCTTTTTAAAAAGTTAATACATATATGGCCATAAAGGGGGAGTGAATGGGAGGCTTCTGGTTGAGAAAAAGTCTTCTCTGTTTTATCCTGTTTATACTGGTGTTTTTACATCCATAGAATTGTAATTTTCTGGTTTTCCTGGTCTTAAAGAGTAACTCTTGTGGGATTATACCTGCTTTGAGTTCCCTACTGAGTTAGATGTTAATACATCTGTTGCTAATTGGTAAGGAATTTAGCAGTCTGATGGAATGGCTTTCTTTTTTTCTTCTTTCTGACAGTCATTTGACAGTCATAATTTTAGATCTCTTTTGGGTTGTTGTGATACCCAAGATTTCCCCAGGGAGAAGTAACACTGATAGAAAGTCGTGTAAAGCATGAAAAATACTGTAAGGAAGCCAACACCTTGGCTCAGTGACTTGTCAGACGCTTGAGGGAGATGGGCCAGGCCCTTCTGGGCCCCGTGGCCCCTTGTGTGTGCTGATGCCTCTCTCAGAGCACTCACTTTGCATGTCTCGATTTATGTGGTCATTTGCTTCTAATACTCAATAGATAAGGACTTTGGGGATATTTTGGTCTGTGCCAAGTTTATTACATTTGATATCTTGCAAAGGAATAAATATACCAACCAGTTAGGAAGTTAGAGGCGGGGCAGATAACTTGTTCTCTAAAAATTAGTTTCTATTATAGCAGAATTTCTCAAATTCCTGTACTTTTCACTGCAGAAATAAGGAAAGACTGCTAACACTTCCCTAAGTTGTTGTGTTTACCAGGCACCCAACCATGTCTTGTTTCTCTGTAGGTCTCTACCAGAGTGATTGAAGAGAATCAGTAAATCTTTATTTTCATTAAAATGACTTTCCTTAGTAGTCTAGAGATTTTTGACTGTGCCCTTATACTCACAGCTTCAGATTTTTGAGTTGGGTGACTTGGATAATAAAAAAAGGGAGAGATGAGATATAGTGGTACATTTTTATTTCAGTAAGTGTCTTTACTAGAAAATCTTCTGTGTCACAGAATTATTATTCAATGTGTGTTAATCCAAAGTAAGTCTACCTGATGAATATGATTATTTTTTTTAAAGGCATGGAAAATGACTTCATAAGGGCTTATGAAGTTTTTAGGTTAATTTTTCAAAGTTATGTTTTATGGAACACTAATTATATAAGGTTTATACTTTTGTGTAAAAAAAGGCTTCTATCACAAAGTAAGTTTGGAGATTCATGAGTTATAAGAAGAAAACAGGTTTCTTGTATCAAAATTTTAAAACATGCTAATCTGCATTTTGAAGAGTTAGATATAATACATGCTTTCCATTGAATGCTTTGAGATTTTTAGGAGAATCTTTTGTGACCAGTGTTTTTATGAACACAGCTTGGAAAATCCTGTTCCAGACTAACCTTCAACAGGAAGGAAGCTAAAGACCAAGGTTGTTATTTATGTCAAGGGAGATGAAGCTGCTTCCAAGCATTGTGACTAATAGTTGCCATCACTAACGTGTATCGGGAAATTCTATACATTAAAGCCTCCCAGCTGAACACACTACACAGTAACAGTGTTGGGAAGCAGCGGGGAGAACTGACTTAAGCTGAACCACAGTTATATTACAGCAGCTATTTTCCATTGAATCTTTCATTCTTTCCCTTCTAAGCCTAGCTAACCTTTGTTACTCAGAAAAGAGGTAAGAGCTTAAAATAAGAAAAGGTTCGGGTGCTAAGGTGCATGCTAACTTATGATTATTATTTTTCTACTTGATTAAGATCACTTCCTTTGACTAGGTGGTGCATTGTGATGAAAGGGCACTATCCTTGTTTCTCTCCTGGGTCGTCACACTGAGAATGTGGCAGTGTATTGCTATGTATTTTTTAGGACTCAATTTAATAGTAAGAAAGCAGTTATAAGGTGTCTGGAGTATAGTTTAATAATTTCTGCTAGCATTCAATCTGATAATTTTTTAAATATTTTTATTCAGTTATAGCAAAAAACATTTTTTGTTTTGTTTGTAAGGCAAACCAGACCACTTAGGAAAATGTAGTGTTGGGTGCCTGGTAAACACAACAACTTAGGGAAGTGTTAGCAGTCTTTCCTTATTTCTGCAGTGAAAAGTACAGGAATTTGAGAAATTCTGCTATAATAGAAACTAATTTTTAGAGAACAAGTTATCTGCCCCGCCTCTAACTTCCTAACTGGTTGGTATATTTATTCCTTTGCAAGATATCAAATGTAATAAACTTGGCACAGTGCCTGGTACCTGGTAATACTCACAGATTGATTAAAATGGTACATAAAGGATTCAAGAAATTTAACTGTAAGATCGAGTAGTTCAAACTCTTCATTGTGAGGATAAAGAATTGAAGCCCACAGAAATCCATTTTAGTAGTTAATGCTTCTTTCCCAGTGTGTCTAAAGCATCTCTGGCTTGAACTGGAAGTAAGAAGAAAGTCATCTAGAGTTCCAGACTCGGGGATCTTTTTCCATTAAAGAGTTAGCAGTTCAGATTGCTTTGTCTGAAAATCAACTGTGTGCTTAGTAGGACTGTGTTCTTTACCCCTTATTTTGAGTAGCAGCATTTTGTGAGTGTCCCCACTTGTGCTAGACACTGTAACATGGGCTTGTACATAGACTACTTATCCAACTGTATATGCATGTGTCTTGCACACAGTTTTATGAGAAGCCTCTAGCATAGGTGGCACTCAGAGGCAATGGGTTGATAATGTATTTGTGAGTTTGAATTTAGGCATTATTTAATTTAAAGTCAGATTTGTAAGCCTGTTCTGATGACCATTGAAAGCAGAATATATGGATAATCATTGCTAATTTACCTACCTTCGGCATTCAACTTATTTCTACACTGATGTGAACGAAATTGATTTATTCAGATGAGTTTTTTAGGTCTGCCTTACAGTTTTAGTGTATTCTTCATTTTGACTGATTCAGAAAATTGAAAAAGGAAGAACAGTAATCAATTCTTGCTTCAAAATTTGCACTAACATTTGAGCATTTCTTGTATTCCTTATTATGAATATAAAGACATAAGCAGCTCAGACTGCCTGTGATTCTTACTTATTGTTTGCTGCATTGAGTATTGTTGCTGTGTTTGTATCAGCCTTTAAGAATCTGGTGACAACTGTGGGCCTTGTCTTTAGAAAAGTGTACATGAAACAAAGTTTATGTGCAGCATTCCACATCCTGTGTTCTAATTGGACGGTGGGTCATTCTGCAGATTGACCAATTAAAGTACTCAGGATTTTGCTGATGATGTTCTTTTTACTTACTTTACCTGTTGGAATCCAGTTCTTCAAAATCTAACATGGGTGCAAAGCCTTGACTAATTCCTTTAAGAAGAAATAATACCCACTTTTTGTACTCCCATAGACACTTTACCCCCCTTTTGAGGCTTTATAGTTTAATTGTATTGCAGTTATTTGTATACACCTTTGTTTTTTTAGGGGGATGGCAGTATTTGAGGGGACAGGATCAGAGTGTCATTTATCACTGAGTAACTGCTGAAAATTTGCATGGAGATGATGTGAAGGGGAGACAGGAGGAAGACCGTTTCTCTTTTTCAGTTAAAACAGTAGTACTCTGACGCAAAGTTCAATCAGGATCCGCCAAAACTTCTTTTAAAAGTATTTAAATTACAAATGCAACTTACAAAGTTTTATGGATTACTGCACCCTTGTCTACATAGACTTACTGAATCATCAAAAGGTCCACCAATATGAATTTTTGTTGTATAACTAACTTTAGGGTACTGGGTTTGAATATCTTCAGATCCAAGTTAGGTTTAAATTCTAATTAAAAAACAAAAAAAGCCTTTCTCTCTCCTCTAGATCTTGTGACACTCCTGTAAGGCAGTCATCTGTGGCATTTGAAGTGCATGAGCTAAATGCCAGAAAGTCTGCGGACCCCCAGGCAGAGACCGCCCACAAAAGCTTGGGGGTGGAATGTGGAACTGATGACCTGCAAGGTCATTGTTTGGAGTTTGCTCCTGCTTTGGTAATATTTATCTTTATTCTTTCTATATTTGCAGGATATTGCTCGTCTTTTGCAAGAAAAGGAGTTACAGGAAGAGAAAAAGCGCAAGAAACACTTCCCTGAGTCCTCTGGAGCCAATGCTTATGGAGAGAGTTACTATTATGAAGATGGAGGTAACATCGCCCACATCATGACCTACTCTATCCTTAGATTCAGCTGCGAGACAACCCTTTAAATTTGTCCGTAAAGGGACCGTGGGGCCCATTTAGATTTGTGGTGGAATACTGTTTGAATGTAAGGAATTCATGTGTTCCTTTCTGGAAGACAGATCCATTTTCAGGGCTATTACAGCTTGAATACGCTTTTGTAAGATTTGGCATGTATTCTTTTGTGCTCTTGCCCCTGGGAATGCTGTTATTACATCCTTAGCACATAACCTGGGATGTGGAAAACGGTGGGCTTGGTTTGTCTCAAGGAAGTCTGGTAGGAGGTTTGGAGTGGCCAAGTGGTACAAGTAATGAAGGTAGGTGCACCTTCTTCCATTAGTTATGGGATAACAAAGCTTTTCCTCACGCATCTTGTGTTTTAAACAAGCTGATGATTGAGCTCGTTGGTGACAAGTTAAAATTTATGATCCTCTGGTCATTATTTTGCTCTTGATGCTTTCTTTGCTATTTGGTTACCATACAGAAAACTTTCTGAGGGAACGAAGTCCCTTTCAAGTTCCTCCTTCTAGTGCCTGTGCTTGCGTCTGGTGGTGGCAGTTTTCGTGGTGGTGGCTCTTCCCTTCAAAGTGTGTTGGGAAACGAGCATCTGCAAATATTGCACAGCCCTTGTTAAAGATCTGTCAAAAGAAAGACGTTCCCTATAGTTTCTAGTAACAGTGTTTATTGTAGCCCAGCTCGAAGAACATACTTAGGATGACAAATTCTAAAGACTGCTTTGAGAAAGTAAAGATTTTAAGTTCAGTGAGTTCAGAGGTCCATGCAAACTAATTATCAATTGCCTCTGTAATTTCATTGTAAAATGTAAGTAAGTAGGTGTTAAGTAGAATGAGGGGAATGTGTATATAGATGATAGGATTGTCACAGTTTAGGTGAATCTTGCTCAGTCACATTGTTGCTCTAAATTGATCGTACTCAGTAGAGCTCAGCTCTGTGGTGTAAATGGTAAGCAGGCTGATTCTGTGTTTATTGTTTGCTGTGCCCTTCTTCTGTATGTGAAATGCCCAGCTCTTTTTTCATATCCAGTTTTCTTACACTGGCTTTTCTAACACAATCAGGTATTGTAGCATTTGAAAAGAGAAATTATTGCCACATTTTTCTGTACAAGAGACCAGAAGGTGAAGAGTTATTTTTCAGACTTAATTAGAATCTTAGAAATGTGGTCTGGTGTTTTCATTTGTTTTTACTTTTAATTCTGCTCTGGAGGCATGTTCACTGCAAATAAAAGTAACTATTTTAAACTTACAAGTCTATAAAAACATTAGGATGGCAAGTAATGAAGTACCCTCAAATACTAATTTTAGCCTTTTCATGTTAAAGCCTATACTAACTTGAATTGGAACTCAGACCTACTTGTTTTGACCAGACTACCATTATCCTGATTCATATGTATAGGGAAGGAATTAGTGGATTTCCAGGGACACCTAAAAGTTAAAAAAAAATTCTCTATATTTAAACCGCTTTTGTAAACTTAAAGACAGTGGTATAGATGCCACTTTTTTGTAGTTGGAGGGTATTGGAAATAGGAAGTATTGATCTCCTGAGCACATGCATGTAAACACTGGAATTTGTCTCTCAGTTGTGTTGTCAAGAGAGATTGTTTGTTGCTGAGCATGTGATCCTTATTTATGCCATTTGGCTTCAATAAGTTGAAGTCACAGAAATCACACTGCAATCTAGTTCGTCCTTACAAAGCAATCCTGTGTTCTTTTCAGTGGTCTTTCCCAACACATGACAGATGGTCTCCCATTGTTCTTCTCTATCTTTATACAATGATTTTTGCCTTACTTACATAATAATCACAATGTTATTACAGAAGTAGTCTTTTTAGCTTTTACTTTACTTAAAATTTAATAAATCAATCTTTTGAGATGATCATCTTTAGATTTTGTACAAATTTGTAATTATATCAAATATCTGTCAAATTTATATAACAGAAATGGTCTATCATATTCATTTTTGAATTCATGTTTTTCTTTCAAAGATACTTACCTGTTGAAGGTATATTTTTTAAAGTTATGGTGTTTAGAGTCATAGATCTAAGGAAATTATTTATTATAAATCACTAGCCTTTTTCTCATTTGTAAAATAGGGATTATAATAATATATCCTCGTGGGTGTTGAGAAGATCAAATAATCTAATTTTGGTGAAGACATAAACTCTCAAGCACCATTATTTATACATATTTTAATGTTATTTGTGTATAATATAGTATTTTTATATCTAAACAAAAATCTTATTTTGAAAGACAAACATGGAGGCACAAAAATAAAACGTGTGTGTGTTTATATATATATATATTCATGTATATGTATATGTGTGTGTGTGTGTGTGTGTGTGTATATATATATATATATATATATATATTGGCTATAAGGAAGTCAATTATATTTGCCAAATAACTTTGTCTGAAGAAACATACATGTCTCAATACTTAACTGAAGAGGGTTTTAAAGGATTCACACAGGTTTCCCCCACCTGTCTTTTTTTCTCTTTCCCAGATTTAAGGATATCATAGTAAGTGATCTAGGCAATAAATATTTTTATCCCATCAACTCTGTGCAAATGTAATGACAGCTCTGCTTGAATTCTTTAGCACATTTCCCTAAAGTAAAATTACTAATATTATTTAACTTTTGAGAAGGAATTTAAAAACAGCAGTACAACAAAGCAATCCTAGCCTCACGGATCCGGGTGGAGAACAAACCCCTTCTTGTTTGGTGCAGCCGTAAGGCAGCCCTCACTGGGCAGCTCTCTCTGGGCCACTGGCTTTGCCACTGTGAGTCTTTGTTCCCTGGATGGGCCAGCCTCTCAGTAGCTGGTCTGTACTGGCTTCGTTCACCGCAGTAGTCAATTGGTTCTTTCTCAGTTGTCAAGATACACTTAAAATAATAGTTGGTTTAAAAGAGTAGATAGTTTTTTTAATCATGTAGTAAAGTGTTCTGTTGTTTTACTTTTATTGTTATGTAAAAAACTAAATTTAATAATAAATTATGAAGATAAATACTTTTACTGACGTTTTAGAAGATATCTTAATTTAAGTGTCACCTTTGAAGCAAATTTTCTTTTCAAGTTCAAGAGGAAACAATTCAAAGTGTTTGAGAAGCTTACAGCATCAGTGATACATTTAGCATGTATCTTCCCTTCCTCTGTACCTTTATTACATTAACAATGACACACTTAAAACCAAACAAAAAAACTCATAAAGCAAAACCAAACCAAACAAATAAACAACAAAACCTAGAAACTAAGAAAATGCATAGTTTATTTCCTTAATATCTGGTCAGCTTAGGATAGCTGTTTCAAAGACGACTCAAGTGGCTAATTCCATCTGTCTTGGCAATTTTCCATGGAATTAGGATGTCTTATTATAATTTCGAAAATGTATTAAGAGTCTTAGGAATGTTAAAAACACTTTGCAAAGTGAGTATTAATTTACTTCACACTGTGCTTGCGCCTCTGCGAGACCTGACAAGAGCACCCACCCACGTGCTGCTTTTGAACATTGTGTTAAACTGAGGGGCTTGTATATTTAGCACACGCTGCATTTTTATGCAGAGATTACAGAATCATCAAGTTCTTTGAAATGAATTTAGGAAATGGGTCCTTTCTGTGTTTCCATCCGGTATCCTTTTTTAATTTTTTCCTCCACCACGTTTCAAGTAACACTGGGAGCAGAATTATCCAAAGATAACAGTGAGATTCACCCATTTAAAATTATCCTCTGCTTTATTCTCCTGCACGGCGAACTGCAGTATGGCTGGGAGTGTTTGCTTTGGCCACCTAAAGGGAAAGGAAAGAGGAATACTAAAGTTCGTGGAGCATTTCTCTGAACTACATGGAAACTATCAACATTCTGATGTTGATTTATTGTTATTTCCAAGAAGAATATTTGAAAGCCTCTGACCGGAATCACAAAGCTTAGTTTTTTCTGTTTTATAAGATTCCCTCAATTCCCATTTTTCCCTCACATACTAGTTCCAAATTGGTTTTGTAAGTATAATTTAACATTTAATGGTTGTAATTTTTGTTATTGGCAAATATTAAAGTACTTTGTTAACTTTTCCTAATCATGATTAAGCTTTTCTTTCAGATTTATTTCACTTAATTTTATGTTTTTACCTTTGTGGTTATGCACCCAAAGTCCTTCCAGTAAATGCCCATCCCCTATTTTCAGTTTAAGTTGAAAAAATCCTCTCCATTTTAAAATAGGTTAAACGTGGGCCCTGTATCAACCGTACAGTGAGTTCGATCCCATTGAGTTAACCTGCATTTCTGTTTTTCACGTTCTTCCGCCTCCACTCAGACCAGCCACGGTCAAGGAGGGCAAGGGAATTGGGTTCTGGACTCTCAAGGTCTTGTAAACACCCAAGTAATGAAAAGACTGTGAAGCAGAGAAAGGAGAAGCCGAAACATCCGTCGGAGAACTTGGACGAACTGGAAGACCATCGTTTATCAGAGAAATCTCTGTCCTCTAGCTCTAGCAAAATGAGGGACCCTCCCCAAATTAACACTGAGCAGCGTGAAAGGAAGTGGTCTGGCCAGGAGAGGCCCCGGAGACCTCCTTTTCCCAAGATCAGTGGTGAGGTGTTTCTGAGCACAGCGTCTGATGACTGGGAGGCCAGCAGCAGCCCTCGACCTCGGAATTGGGAAAAACAGTCCAGACACCAAAGTGGACTTTCACCAAAGTCTTCTCGAAAAGCAGGAGCTCACTACAAGGAGGCTGTGTATGGGAGGGAGCATGGGCCCAGGGAGCGCGGAGAGAGGAGGCCCAGGCCCAGGACGCCTCCCTTCTCTGACGGTGAGGAGCTGCTGGAACTCCATGACACAGGTAATAAAGGCAGCTACTAGAAGGCCACCTGGGGCCGAATATTACGTAAGGTGTTCACTTAATCACAAGTCAGTGTGAAGAAGGAAGGTATTTGTAACTTTCCTTTTCTGTTTTCCGAGAGAACACTCTGATTCGTTACAGGGTTCTTCCAGCCCAGATTGCAGTGGGTGTCCCAGATAGAGTTCTTCACTTGCCAAGGTCATACATACATCAGAGATTCAGATACCAATCAAAGCTCCAGAATTTCTGGTTTTCCTTCAGTGACTCCAGAAGGTCTGGGGACGCTGCCTTCATAGTATTTGCCTAAATAGAAGACCCCTGAGGCTGGAGTTCTAGGTTTTCTTGACCTTATATTTCCCTTCTGTAAAGTTAGAGATTGGGTTAGGAGGCAGTCTCTTAACACAGTGTTTTTCTATTGTGGACCTCAGTCTATTTTCATCAGAATCTGCTGAGCTGTTTTCTAAAAATGCAGATCTTTGGGTCTCACATATAGTACCATCTCTGGAGTGTGGCCTGGCATTCTGAGCTTGTTTTAGACCTGGAGATGATGGTTATGCACTTAAGGTTTGAAAATCCTTACCTTAGGGGACTTTCTATGCCTAATGTCCTTCCACTCTAACTCTCCAATTGGTGTTCGGAGGTGCCAGTGTCAGGTAAGTTCTTGGTGTAGGCCCTTCACTTTATGGCACTTCACAGATGTTGCATTTTTTACAAACTGACAGCAAGACCTTCCACCACCAAGAAGGTTATGACTCACTGTATTGCTGTATGCACTCAATTGTGGTGGTGTGGAACCAAATTTGTACTATCTCCAAGATACACCTGTAGTTGTATAGGAATGAAGAGAATATTAGGCTTAAGTGTTAAATTTCTGGCATGTCTGAGGCTTAAATCTAAAGTCCATCATTGACACAGTAATACTTCTTTCTATTTTGTCTGGAAACCTTGTGGCTGTACCACTATAAGTCATAGCACTACTCTGTCTGGTATTTTAATTTGACCTTGCTTATCACCCTGGATCCATGGGGTTGGCTAAAAAGTTGTTTGTTTGTTTTTCATAAGATGCCTCTACTAGTACTTAACTTGTCTTTAACTTCAATTGAAACAATTTTATTAGATTGTATTGTGACAGCTGTCATATCAGTGTGCATTTAAAACATACCAAAATTCGTGAATTTTTGTGTAGTCATTTTAATATTGAAGATGGAAGAAAATAAGCAACATTTTTGACATACTATGCTTTATTATTTCAAGAAAGGTAAAAATGCAACTGAAACTCAAAAAAAAGATTTGTGCAGTGAGTGGAGAAGGTGCTGTGACTGATTGAACGTGTCAGAAGTGGTTTGTGAAGTGTTGTGCTGGAGATCTCTTGCTGGACAATGATCCACAGTCAGACCAGTTGAAGTTGATAGTGATTGAGACATTAATTGAGAACAGTCAACATTCTACCATGTGGGAGATAGCCGACATACTTAGAATATCTAAATCAATAAAGTTGTTGCTAAAAATGAGAAATGTGCCTTTTATTTTACAGAAAAATCATACGGACTTTTTGGCCAACCCAGTGTTTTTACTGTCACTGAGCTTTTACAGAGAGGCAAGGGCTGCTGGGGAAGGGAGCACCAAGAAAGCATCTGTTCTCTTCTTCTCTGTTACTGCTTGGGCAGCTTCTGCTTTTGGTCTGCAGACTGGTCTCGGGGCTGCAGCTGCAAGTTGACTTAGGTGCTTCTTCCTATTATGTCAATTCTTTAAGTTATTAAAGGACTTGGTTATAACGAAAATAAAAATTTAGTTCAGCGAGCATATTCAGTATCTGCCACAAATATTTTTGCCTCAGGCTTGTGTTTATGGGTTTGGGCATAGATCTGGGCCTCAAAGAGTTAATAACGCAAACCAAAAAGATGGATATGTAAATAAACAAGCAATTAGATACACTTTGAACAAAGATCTGTGGGGGCATAGAGGAGGAAGTGATGTAATCTATCTAAAGTAGGCTTTATGGGTAAGTTACACTATATTCAGATTTAGAAAGACATGTTGGAGTTCTAAAGGTTTGGGGGAAGAATGGTGGTTGCACCAGCCTCTATAGACTAAACACTTGATTCACAGACCCCACTAATGTAGTTGTAGGCAATTTTTTTTTTACTGGCACAGGGGTACTAATGTGGCTACTACGTAGCTGCTTATGTCTATCATTTTGTATTCAGCTTTACAAATTTCATCTTCTTAGCCCTTCTAGGCTGGATTTTGCAAATCTAGCCCTTGTAGGCTAGATTTTACAAATCTAATGTAAGAGCTTAATCTTACATTAAAATATATTTACTAGGCACTCATGTCTATTTGTAAAGTTATTAGCATAGGCCAAATTTAACTTAGTAATGAAGAAAGTAGCAGGATGACAAAGAGCTAGTTCTAAGCCCTTGGACAGGATATCAGAATTGGTTGAAAAAGGAATGCAAGATAAAATTGCTAGGTTAAATATAAAATTGGATGATCTTCTAAAGAGCAGTAAAACCCTACCAGCTTTGAGGGTCACTTCTCCATTGAGCTGGTCTGTCTTACCAGCCTCTGGCCTGTAGGTTAACCTCCGTCCTCTCAGAGCTGTAGCCCTTCTGCCTCTTTCTGCTACGACGTTTCCCCAAGTGTCAGACTGGCGTATTACAAAGTATTCCTGCAGTGTGTCGGACAACCTGTCAATCATCATTTTACCTTACTTTTAGCAGAATCTATTTAAAGGTATGTTTTATTTTTGTTTTTTTGAGGGTCTTTTGTTCTCATACTGGCAAATGATATGCAGAAAAAGACAAGCACAAATTAGATTAAGAAATGAATGTGGAACTTGTGGAATGTGGCTCATCTGACCTTTTGAAAGTGAATTTTCAGACTATGTTTATGTAGGCTGCCAAAGTGAGGAGGGCTGTTCTGTTAATTTTTTAAATTAACGGTGTCTTTAAAGTTTTAAAAGCATCTCTCTGTTTTCTGTAATGAGGCCTTAGACTGCACTGTCTGAACTCCGTCCTTACATACACAAAAGTGCTCTCTACCTCTGAGACAGAGGACACTGCATTGAGTGGGCAGCCCTGTCAGCTCAGAAACCCGGAAATTATTCTGGGCTCTGGGGATTTTCCACTTACGACACGTGCAAGTTCCAGTGATGAAGCAAGAGATCAAAGAAACTTCTCCCGCTCTATTGGCTTGGTCAAAAAATCCGTTACATTTTTTCCATAAAACAGAAGACATGCCTTTCATTTTCACCAATAACTTTATTGATCTGGATATTTTGAGTGTGTTGGCTGTCTCCCACTATTGGCTTCTAGTGGGTAGAGAGGCCAGGGGTGCTGCTGAACATCTTCCAATGCATGAGACAGCCCCACAGCAAAGAATTATTTGGTCACAATGTCAATAGTTCAAGAAACTTCACAAACCATTTTTGTTATGATCAATCAGTCACAGCACCTTCTCCATACACTACACAAATATTTTTTGTGTGTTTCAGTTGTGGTTTTACTTTGCTTGAAATAATAAAAGCATAATACACCAAGTATGTTACATTTACATTCTTCCATCTTCAATAGTAAAATAGCTGCACAAAAATTCACCCATTTTAATGTTTTTTAAAAATGCACGCTGCTAGGACAGCTGTCACAATGTAACCTAACACAGTTGTGTTGAATGAAGTTAAGACAAGCACTGCTAGAGCCACTGTGTGGAAAAAACATAGTGGACTTTTGGCCACCCCCCCCCCCAAGTGGATGTAGGGGGAAGTATTACCTCAAATTCTAACTATTTTTATTAAGGTACCGTTGACATATAGCATGATACTAGTTTGATGTGTACACCATAGTGATTCAATATTCATATATATTGCAAAATAATTACCATGGTAAGTCTAATTAATATCTGTTATTATAGACAGGTACAATTGTGTGTGTGTGAGATAAGAACTTTTAAGCTCTACTCACTTAGCAACTGTCTAGTATGCAATACAATATTATTAACTACAGTCAAAATGTGTATAATATATTCCCATGACTTATGTTTTAATAGCTGCAAGTCAGTACCTTTTGACCCTTTATTAAGATCACTTATTTTGCCCCTACCCCATCTCTACCTCAGACACCCAGCAACATGTGTTCTGTATCTAATGAGCACATTTTTAAGATTTCTTATGTAAATGATATTGTATGATATTTGCCTTTCTCTGAATTATTTCACTTAGCATAATGCCCTGAAGCTCTATCCATGTTGTCACAATGGCGAGATTTATTTTTTATGGCTGAGTAATATTAATATTCCATTGTATATATACACTCATGAGCCAGTAGAGACATTTTGGTCAATGACAGACTGTGTTTATGATGGTGGTTCTGTAAGACTATGATGGAGCACTAACCAGTGTATCTTGGTTGGAGCATCATCTCATAACTGAAAGGTTATTGGTTCAGTTCCCAGCCAGGGCACGTACCGAGGCCGCAGGTTCAATCCCTACAACCTGGGTATGTCTGGGTGGAGGCCAGACATACCGGAGGCCACCGACTGATGTTTCTCTCTCACACTGAAGTTTCTCTCTCTCTCTCCCCTTCTCTCTTTCTAAAAAGCAGTGAAAAATGTCTTTGGGCGAGAGAAAAAAGTACGATGGAGCTGAAGAATCTCTGTTGTCTAGTGACATCATAGCCATCTTAGTGTCAGAGCAAGAGGCCTTACTCACCTGTTGGTGGTGCTGGTGTAAACCAACCATGACCTGCCAGTTGAGTAAAAGTATAACTGTACAATTACATATAGTACACAGTACTTGATAATAATAATAAACAATTGTATTACTGGCTTAATGAATTTACTCTACTCTTACTCATTTTTGAGTGTACTCTTTCTACTTATTAAGAAAAACTTGGCTGTAAAACAGTATGTCCTGCTGTGCCATCAGCAGCCTCATACGTCTCATGTTTACCTTGTCTCTTGATTGCACCCTTTTCTCTTGTACTTGATTTGATCGTGTGTTGTTTTGCTACACAGGCTTGTAGCCTAGGAGGAGTAGGTCATACCCTACAGCCTAGTGTGCAGGTTCTGCCATCTAGGTTTGTGTGAGTGTCCTCTAGGGTGTTCTCACATTGACGAGGTCCCTGAACAGTGCTTTTCTGAGAACCGTTGTCACTGTTCAGTGGCACATAGCCATATTTTACTCCTCTGTCCACTGATCTGTCGGGGGGGCTGTCAGGTTATTTTCGTGCCATAGATACTGTAAACATTGTTGCAATAAATGTGGGGGTGCATGTGTCTTTCCAAGGTAGTGTTTTTATTTCCTTGAGATAAATATACAGAATTGGAATTGCTAGATAATGTAGTAGTTCTGTTTTTAAGTTTTCAAGGAATATCCAAACTTTCTCATAATGGTTGCACCAATTTACATTCCCACCAACAGTGCCCAAGGGTTCCCTTTTCCATACGTCCTCACCAACACTTTGTTTTTGGTACTAGCCATTCTAACAGGTGTTTTTATTTGTATTTTCCTGTTGACTAGTGATGTTAAGCACCTTTTCATGTACCTATTGACTGTCTGTATGTCTTCTTTTGAAAAAATATCTATTCAGATCTTTTACCCATTTTTAATCATATATATATATATATATATTGTTATTGAGTTTTATTAGTTCTTTACATATTTTGGATATTTACCTTTTACCAGTTGTGTGATTTGCAAATATTTTCTTCCATTTAATAGGTTGCCTTTTGATTTTGTTGATGATTTCTTTTGCTGTGAAGAAGCTTTTTGGTTGGTTGGTTACACTTGGGTTTTTTTTCTTTTCTTTTGTTGCCTTTGCTTTTGGTGTCGAATAAAAAGAAAAAAAATGATCTCCAAGACCAATGTCAAGGATCTGACTGCCTAAATTTTCTTGTAGCAGTTTTATGGCTCAGGTCATGTGTTCAGTTCTTTAATCCATTTTGAGTTAATTTCTGTGTATGGTGGAAGACAGTGGTCCAGTTTCACTGTTCTTTCCCTGTTGTTTATTGTTGAGTCTTTTGTTGTCGATGATCATATGTTATAGGCCTTTTTCTGGGTTTTCTGTTCTGTTCTATTGATCACTGTGTTTTTACCTGCCAGGAGGTCGCAATCTTCTCAACCTGTCAAGCCAATTAAGAGTGTTGCATTTGAATGCCTTCTGAGTGTCTTTGATAGATATTACAATATTTTCTCACTTAATTTTGTGGTGTAGAGTAAGGCATAAGAGTGCAGAAAGCTTAGTGTCTTGAAATCTGAGCATATCTCTCTATATTGTTTCTTTCACTGGATGGCGAAATTGAAGGAGCAAGGCCTAAGTATGGCCTTTCCTATCGTCCTTGACTAGGTTTTGGGCTGCTCATTGAAGTGCCAGTTTTCTGTAGACGGGAGAAAAGTATAGTAACCTACCTTGTCCACTGACTTTGCCGAATACTAACTTTCTTATATAATTTCACTTATTTTACCTAAGATATTCCTTCCTAGTCATGACCACACTAATCATAACTCAGGGAGGTTTATATTCCACTTAAATATGGCCCCGTCTTGGGAGTGTGCCGCCGATGTGTGGCCGTCCCAAGCCACTCAGAAATCTGGGTTGAAACCGGGCCAGGCTGGCATAAGATTCAGTAGCTCTGGAAATGATGTGAAGTTGAAGTGGATTCTGAATTCTGGGTAATCATGTATTAATTGGCCTAGAGCTAAGAAAATCTTGTTTAATAGTCTTTTTTTTTTTCTGTTTTGGTGGAAAAGGCAGATGAGTCTGTGGCTTTAGACTTGACCACAAAGCTAGGTTCAAAGCTCTGCAAAGAAAGGGTTCCCCATCTAACTTAAACTTTATTCACTTGCCCAGATTTGAGTTGTATTTTATTTTCTTTGCTATTTGCTATTTTTTAAAGCAAGCAAATCAAGTGTGGTGAGGCATTTTGGTAAAAACTGTTTTAATGTGTGGTTATTTTGATGGACACAATACACCAAGCTGGTAGTTTCAGTGCTGATTGCAAATAAGAATCAACTGTTAAAGATTTTTTTTTTAAACAAAATTCTAAAGACCAGATCTTTCTTGGCTACTTATATTAGAATCCCTGGGGTTTGGGTCAAAGAGTTTCATGTTTTTTTAAAGCACCACAAGTGATTTGAGTTGAGAACAACTAATATGAAGAAATAGGCATTAGGAGTGAATGTTCCTTCTCCCATCAGTAATCCATTCAGTGAAAGCCACTATTTCGGATGGCTAATCTTCTTCACTACATTAATCATTTTAATTATTTCTGAATGTAAAGCATTCACATTGTTGAATAGTTATAATTTGTAAAAGGTACAAAGAGTGAAATATCTCTAATTTTGCAATGACCATCATTACCATTTACTACTTAATTAAAAGTTACAGAACGAATATGTGCTACACATAAAATTTCAGAGTAGAAAGCCACGATTCGCCGCCAGTCCATGCCTGGTCCTTTCTCAGCGTAGAGTCATTGTGCCATTTCCTTTGTGTTATATCTTCTGTGAAATTTAGCAGTAACATTACACTGATCAACGCTCCGAGAGAGCTCTAAAAAGCAAGGGGTTGAGTTGATCATCAGAGCAGAAGCCAGCCATGTCAGGGCCATAGGGCGGCTGGCAGGCACTGGGTCACATAACTCTANCTACACATAAAATTTCAGAGTAGAAAGCCACGATTCGCCGCCAGTCCATGCCTGGTCCTTTCTCAGCGTAGAGTCATTGTGCCATTTCCTTTGTGTTATATCTTCTGTGAAATTTAGCAATAACATTACACTGATCAACGCTCCGAGAGAGCTCTAAAAAGCAAGGGGTTGAGTTGATCATCAGAGCAGAAGCCAGCCATGTCAGGGCCATTGGGCGGCTGGCAGGCACTGGGTCACATAACTCTAGGATGGGGCGGGGGGTGGGTGCTGTTTCTGCTGTGGGTGATCTGAGCTGTGCTGGGCTGAGGCATGTAGAGGGAAGCCTCTTATTAACACCTCTGGGCATGATGGCTTAGCCTCTTTAAAACCTCAACTCTGTAACTTTCTTTTCTCCAAATTCTTTTTATTTCAGTGACTTAACTTACTCCCCCCTACCCCCACTTTTTGTTTGGTGAAAGCATCACAGTTTCTTGCTGATTCCTGCTTTTGAGGAAACTGTGTGAGAGGGGAGGTTTTACCAGGCAGGTTTGGGTGTGGAAATGTGTTTAAGTGTTTAAGATTACCTGCATCTCCACTTCTGTGTCTAAGCAAAGAAATTATTTTAAGGGCATTCTCCAAGGAATTTTGGACTGGCAACTATATTGTCAGTATTAGACAGTAAAGAAAAGGGTAAAATTTAAGGTAAAAGTTTCTTTTTACCTTAAATTTTGCAACTTTATAGAAGATAAAACTTGGTTGCCTTACTACATTGAGTTTTTTCTAGGAATGAAGCCGAGAGGGATGAAAGAAACAGTGTCCACTCCGTCACGAGGGAGCCACAGGGGTCAGGAATGGTACGATGCTGAGATTGCCAGGAAACTGCAGGAAGAAGAAATTTTGGTGAGCAAATTTTAATGCACAGGTTCAGGTGAATAAGGTGTTTTTTGGTGAATTGAGTCTTTCTTAGATTATATAATAGGCATTGGAGTAGTCCTTT
Organism: Sturnira hondurensis; assembly: GCF_014824575.4. Classification (NCBI taxonomy): domain Eukaryota; kingdom Metazoa; phylum Chordata; class Mammalia; order Chiroptera; family Phyllostomidae; genus Sturnira; species Sturnira hondurensis. The sequence goes on from NW_028073027.1 coordinate 3,785,071, forward strand.
ATCAGTTGAGAAAGTAATACCTTTTTTATAGGTAGAAAATCAAAACAACAGGAATAGTGTTTAATTTTATTTACTGAGTAAACATTAGCAAGAGAATTCCATATCCTTGTCTCTTCATTATTGAGTTCTGATAATTCTCTAGGAATCTACTGTAGGATTTGGTAAAAATAGATCCTGCGGCTGGTGAGTGTGTACCAACCAATTACCAACTTGAGGTACAACTAGTTTCAAGTACCAGTTTATGTTTATGTAAGATTTTTAAAAATGGACAGAACACAAGTGAATTAATGTTTTTGCATTCTCTGTAATATAGGCTACCCAGGTGGACGTCAGAGCAGCTCAAGTAGCCCAGGATGAGGTGAGTTCGTGATAACGAGGTGGTTTGTTTAGCCAGTGTGCCTTGGAACTTTGACAGCAACTTTCTACCTGCAATTCTGTAATCAGTAAGAATATGGACTGGATTTTTTTAAGGAAATCGCTAGACTTCTAATGGCTGAAGAAAAGAAAGCGTACAAGAAAGCCAAGGAACGAGAGAAATCGTCATTGGACAAAAGAAAGCATGAGTCTGATTGGAAGGTAGGTTCTATTTTGTTGTTTGTTTGTTTGTTTGTTAATGGTAAGTAAAATTAGAAATGTAAATGGGGTGCTGCTTTTAGGGTAATCCCTGCAAATATGTTTAGGATGTACAAAGTAACTATCATATATGTGAACCTGACTTGTAAAAGTTGTTTCACTGTAGAAAATCATATTAAATTCTTGAAAGTAACCATGTAGATAGTTATTGCTAAGATCGAAAGACTCATTTCATTCATTTTAAGACCCATCAGGATATGAGTGTCCTCCGGTCATGAGCAATCTTAGTTTTAGTACAGTTACTTACAGGAGAACATAGCATTTTCCCATGCTTGCAGATTTCCACAGTGGCCTGTTCTTCCCGTCTGTACTTTCCGTGTGTACTGATTTTGTGCTTCATCCCTGATGATGGACTCATTGTTCCTCTTTCCTCTTGGTCCTTGTCGGGCTGACAGATACCCCCAGCAGTCATGGCTTATGTCAGAGTGCAGGCACTGTCCAGTATGAGCTAGAGCTATTTATTACCTTCCCTTTCATGATTCAACTAGGAGGCAAAACAGTGATGTCAATTCACTCTACTGTAATCTAATTATTGTATATGGTGGCTGCAAATACAGTTTAACAGACTTTACTCATTAGCTACTTTGTGCAAAGCATTCCTGTGGACTTGTAGGGAAAGACAAAGACATTTCCTTGTGATAATGTAGAATGTAGGCAGGAAGGCAGAATGTAGACAGCTAACAAATACAGGGTCAAGTTGGCTGATGAAAGCATAATGGAAGAACAGCAGAGGAGTAAAGTGTTTCTAGGGAGAGAGTTTGTGTTAGACCTGGACAGATGGTGTGTGTCCACCTGTTCTCTGAGAGGTGCCTCCCTGGGTCTCTGGTCTTGTCTGACTCTTGGCTCTGAGGAAAGAGAAGCTACAGAAGCCATGATAATGGTGTTGCTCTACTTCCTGTTGCTCAGTTACACGGTTGTCAGTCTTAAAGCAAATGAAAGTATTTTCCTTGTTAATTATTTATACTTATCTCTCTCTTTAACCATCTTTGAAATTGAGGATTTTTTTCTAACCCATTTCATTTTTAGTAGAAAGGTTCCCAAATGGTTGTCCATTAATTAAGCCACAAATAATTGCCCAGGAGCTACTCAGTTTCTTTGTTAACCCTGTGAAGGAGCAGGTATTTTTAAGGATTACAAATCAGTAAAGTAAAAGAGGAAGGCTATTTTTCTATCAGGTATCAGACTGCTGTGCTTCTAGATTCTTTAACTGGTGCCGGTACAGTTCTATTGGAAAATGCCTTGAAATGGGCCTTAGTTGTTGGCTTGAAAATTATCTTCCCTAAGTCAGGTGTTCAAAAACACGAGCACACACCTAGATTCCACAGACTCTGGGAGCCCACCAGGTCTGGTTAGCTGGTGTGCAGCCACTGTGTTGGTAATGGGTGGCCAGGCACACCCTGGGGGGAGCATGTTTGCCTGGGTTATGTAGCCCACTGATCTCACTACCCTGACAGCCTTCAGCCTACCTCTGAGACTCATTGTTTTAATCTCTGAGTGGTGTACTTAAAAAAATATTTTATGTCTTAAACTGAATGTAAGTAACCTGGAATAATTAAAGGAGAGTAGTTTGACATGATTTAGATACATTCTAAACCTAATCTGTTCCTTTGGTTTTTTTTCTTCTGTTATAGCCCAGAACATCTAAATCACCACACTCAAAGTCAAAAGACAGTGACGAACCTCACCGTTCTAAGAATGACAGGCCAGCACGGTGAGTGGGTACCCACAGAGGAGAGGGAGGAACTTGGCTTTGGGGGTGGGGGTAAAGAGAAGCTGTAACCCAAGGAGAGGGTGTTCTTTTCCGAGGACATCCAGGCACCTGCACTCTCGAGGTGGTGTCAGGTCGTTCCGGGTAGTCTCCAACTTTTGTTTCCAGTCTTAAGTTGGGTGGAAGAGGTCGAATGAGAAAGGTGGGGCATTTCACAGAAGCTGGGGTGGAGAGAGGATGTGCCTTTTGTTAGGACCGACCGGTTCTTATCTCTGTCTTCGCTGAACCAGTGCCCTCAGCCAAGAAGGGATGAGCTTAAACATGTCCTTAAGTGAAGTCTCAGGTTTAATTTTTTACTGAGGTTCGTGATCTGTGTCTGACATTTACACATGCTCAAGTTCATTTCTATGTGAGTCTCAATGTCCTAGGCAAATGCTCACTGAGTCATTACAGGCCATTCTAAACCCCACCAGATCAGATCACTGTGGCTGTGTAGGTAGGTACTGTCTGGCTTCTCTCGGGCAGTCCTGGGTCACAGGAATGGAACAGCTGCTCTTTTGACCTCCAGGTGTCAACCTTTAAGTCTCTGGGGGAAGCAACCTTTTTATTTTTCCCTTCATTGCTTTCTGTTGCTTTTCAAAAGGATATATGATTGGAATAGGAGGAAAGAATATTAAATAGAAAAAAACAAAAAATACTAAATTCAACATTTGGAAAATTCTAAATTATTAGAATATTGGATTTTTATCCTGATTTTTAATAATATATTTATTAATTCTTAAAATATGTTTTATTACACTGAAGGCATACAGTATTGCTATTCCTTATTTGCCTGTACTTAAGCCACGCTGCTTTTTTTTTAAAGTGAATGTATTTAGTGCCTTTTAAAAGCCATACTCTAGCCCTGGCTGGCGTAGCTCAGTGGATTGAGTGTAGGCCTGCAAACCAGAGGATTGTGGTTCGATTCCCAGTCAGGGCACATGCCTGGGTTGCAGGCCAGTTCCCAGCAGGAAACGCATGAGAGGCAACCATACATTGATATTTCTCTCCCTGTCTCCTTCCCTTCCCCTCTAAAGATAAATGAATGAAATCTTATAAAAAAAAAAAAGACCATACTCTATTTCTAAGTCCTTGGGCTTTCAGGAGGTAAAGACCCTTTAGAAAATTATGTCAGATTTGTGAAGTTTAGTGCAACAATAGTAGAGTTTGTCTAATTGTATAAACTTGGTTCTCATAGCGTTTAGTTAAGCACATGCCAAACAGTTTTTAAAGCAGATTTTAGTGCCACAGGGTTTAGTCTTATGTACATCCCTGCAGTATCCACGTAAAGTAACAACTGACTAATCTGTTCTAAGGAAGCGAATAGCTGTGCAGTGGATTGAATTCTGTAGAGTTATTTTGCCATCTTTGAAGTCCAAGGACTCCTCAGAACACTATAATTTTGCAGCAGATAAGGCACAGCAGTGTGGAATAGCCATTTTAAAAGATTTATTAAAGTTGAAAACAAGTTCTGGGAATGTAATAGGCACTCTTAAGACTATTTGGCATATTGCAAGAATAAATGATCAAATGATCCTATATGAAAAAATGGCTGTAAGTGAAAAGTGACCTATGACTAGTGGATCTGAAGTCTTTTTGACCTGAGAGGATCATTTGTGTTTAAACATCACTTACAGAAAGATTATACATACGGCAATACAGAAATGAGAAGCGCTGTGTAACTGTATGTTCCTAGTTTAGAGTTAAAGCCTGTTACCTTACTGCAGCCGTCTGCACAGCTCATGTCAGAATGTGTGCTTTCTGGTTAGCATCGTTGTGCTCCTTGTTCAGAGCCAATCATGGTAGAAAAGTGTAGCCACTTGTACAGACAAAGGTGGTTTCAAGGATGGAAAAGCTTGGACCTTCCTGGTCAAGATGTTTATTTACTCCAGTGTTGTTACAGTAGCAGTGGAGAGGATGCAGATTCTCAGAGTTTGTAGCATTCATGGTCAGAAGTCAGTGTCTGTGTCTGTTACAAAATTTTTCAACTCATGTAAGGACACACAGAACCGGCTGGCAATCTGAATTAATTGTACCTATTTGTATTTGGAAAAAGTTTCGACCCAAGTTCCAAATTTTAACCACAGGATTTTATACTGGTAATACTACCTGGCATTGTACTTTCTTCCATATGTGTAGTTTTGAATGAAGGTGTTGCCGCTGGTAAAAATGTGTACCTCTGTAGTTGAGTGTAGTATAGTAGTTAAGAGCACTGGTTTTGAAGTCCATTTGAGTTTGAGCCCTGGCTCTGCCACTTAACAACTATGAAATTAGGTAGATCACTTACCTCATCTTTAACTCTAAAATAGGTGTATGACATGAAGGCTTAGCTTAAAATTTAAGTGATGTGTATTTGTGTACAACCACAGGGCAGTCCTTACTGTATGTACAGGTTTACATCCCATGCTGACCTCTTCCAGACACTGAATACCCAGCAGAGGTCTCTTGCTTGGGGAGAGGGTGAGAAATTTGAAAACATTTGCCTTTATTTTTATATGACAGAGCCCATTGTATTTACTAGCATGACTTTCCAAATTGCAGAATACTTATGCCTTCCAGATTGTATACATAATTACACAAAACATCATAGGGCATGGTTATATACTGACAAGTATTAACCTCATGTGGTTCCGTGCTTTAGTGCAACAACAAAACAAAAAAGGAGAGATTTTATTTTTCATCTTCATTAAAGCCAAATGTTTGCAAAAATATTTATTACATGCTTAAAATAATAAGTTTAGAGTAGTAAAAAATCCCCAATGTTTTTTGCATTGTTTTGTTTTTGACATGAGACACTGCAGATACAGTACTGCCTTTTCCTTCTCTAAGCTCTAGTTTGCCACCTAGTGGATTAAGGGATTTTGCAGTAAATTTTATATGTTGACCAATGTCCCTTCTGTTCCTTGCTCCCCTCTCCTGTCCTCCCATTTTACCTGCCACCCTCCCTCTCTCGCCTCCTCTCCCTTTCTTTCTTAATTTTATTACTTCCTTTGTTTCTGTTTTTTGCTTTCTTAAAACCTACCAAAACCATGTACATTTCTCATTAATGTCCGTGGTCACATCACAATAATCTTTGTGTCTCTAGTCCTCAGCACAGTGCCTCACACACATGGGGTGTCCGAAAGTTTGTTTTTTGTTGAATTGTGTGCACCAAAATCAAAGAACAGTAAAATAAAATAATTTACCCAAGTTCATGCAACTGGCCAGGAGCTAAAATGAGAATTCTAACACATTCTGACTTTCTGTTCATAATGAACATTTTTACCACGCCGCCCGGTGAGCAGTGCGGTTGCTGCCACCGCTGCTTCCAGTATCTCTAAACCGAGCCCTCCCTTCAGGCCGCCCCCACCTGCCGTGCCAGATGCCGAGGACTCGGATTGCGCTTACTTTACGCACCAGCATAGTTCCGCGCGCCATTTCTCAAGACCAGAGTCCTCTCATAAAGGTAAGAAAGTAATATATGTTCAAATTTAGGATCTTTTAAAGTAATCCTCATGGTGTGGTGGAAAAATCAAATGCTGTCTTATAGGTCCTCTCAGCAGAAACATACTCTGCTCAGCAGAACATTATCATATTCTTCATTTATTAAAAAAGAAGCAGAATTTTTAACAATGCAGAAACAAAACACCTTAAATTGAATGCAAGATTTTCTATGTATTTCTATTGCTCTGCAGAGAGATTTCATTGCTTCATCAGATTCTTCATCAGATTCAGATGGTTGTTTCTACTGTTTAGATCTATTGGGATTTTTCTATTTTAGCTCTTGTTTACCATCTGCCCAAGTCTGTACTGATTACACTTAAAATACACAAATACATACACACACACAAAAACACTTATGCAAAAAAAAATGAGGCAAGGAAGATGAGGAAAGAGTATGAGATTTAAGTTGGACCAGATCTTTAAAATAAAAGAAATGGTTGTGTGTAGTTACTTTTCAAAACATATGCATTCACGAATGTGTTCCTTAAAGATAGTCATAAAATGAGATAACAAAAAAGTAGTTTCTTGTATTAATTTCCTCATCTAAAAATGGAAGTGATTTTTTAAAATCTTCACCCAGGTGCATGCTTAGTGAGGAGATGGGAGGGAGAGAGGGAGGGAAAGATCCATCGGTGGGAGAGAGTCACATCCATCGATGGGTCAGCTGCCTCTGGTTAGTGCCCCAGCTGGGGACCGAACCTGCAACCTAGGCATATTCCCTCACCGGAAATCAAAACCATGACTCTGGCTTACGGGGCTTTGCTCCCATCAACTGAGCCACACCAGTCAGGGCTAAAAATGGAGGTGATTGTAATAGTGTCTGTGTTGTCAGGATCATATGAGTAAAATATCTGAAAGCAAATATTAGGTCTTATTCATGTTTATTGTTTGTTATGGTTTCTTCAAAGATTTCTTATGTTTTCATTATGCTTTTCCAAATCTAAAGACAGCCTTCTCAAACTTCTTTTTTTTTCCTGCAGTCATTTTAAAATGCCAATAGACAGTGCCACTCCTGACTAATTAACTCAGAATTTCTAGGGGATGAGAGTTGCTGCTAGTCATTGGTATTGTTTCAAAGCTTTTCCTCCTACCGTCCCACCCCTTTCATTCTGAGAGCCATCTAGTAGTGAGAATAAGACACAAGACATTATTTAAAAGGTGGAACTTGTTGGATTTCATCAAAACAACCTCTGCACTACAATTTCCATTCTTTTGTGGCCTTTTTACCATCTTTGATTTAACTGGAAATAGCTCATGGTGTTTTTTTCTTATGCTATATGCAGGCATTATTTTTTAAGGCCTGTCTTTCTGTTCTTGACATATCTGTGGTATATAATACTAAAATAACACATGATTCTATATGTAAATATTTTATACTTAAGAGCAAAGAAAACACAAAATGCATAGACATAAAGATGAATAATTTTGCCCAAGTAATCTGAGAGAGTTTCAAGGTTTAAAATTTTTAATTTTTTTTTTAAGATTTTATTTATTTATCTTTAGAGAGGAAGGAAAGGAGGAGAGAAATATCAATGTATGGTTGCCTCTCATGAGCCCCCTGCCGGGAACTGGCCTGCAACCCAGGCATGTGCCCTGACTGGGAATCGAACCGCGATCGTGTGGTTCGCAGGCCCGCGTTCAATCCACTGAGCTACACCAGCCAGGGCTAAAATTTTTTAAATTTTTTATTTTTTAAAGTATTTTTAGACTTTTAAAATTATTGTTGACGTTCAATGTTATATCAGTTTCATGCATACAATATATTGATTAGACATTTATATAACTTATAAAGTGATCACCTTGATAAGTCTAGTACCCATCTGACACTATAGCTATCACAATATTATTAAATATATGTTCTGTGCTGTACTTTAGTTCTTATGACTTTTTTAAAAAATATTTTATTTATTTATCTTCTGAGGGGAAGGGAAGGAGAGAGGAAGGAAACATCAATGTATGGTTGCTTCTCATGCATCCCCTGCAGGGAACTGGCCCCTGCCGGAAACTGGCCTGCAACCCAAGCATGTGCCCTGACTGGGAATCGAACCACGATTGTCTGGCTCGTAGGCCCACACTCAGTCCACTGAGCTACACCAGCCAGGGCTTCTTATGGCTTTTTATAACTACCAATTTGTACATCTTAATCCCTTTACTTTTTTCACCATCCTCCCAACTCTCCTCCCATTTTCCAGTCATCAGTTTGTTCTCTGGATGTGTTAGTTTCTGTTCTGTTTTGTTTTTTAGATTCTGTGTATTAGGTGAAATATGTGGTATTTATCTTTCTCTGTCTGGCTTATTTCACTTACACTAATACCCTTTAGGTCTACTCATGTTGTCTCAAATGGCAGGATTTCTTGTTGCATTGTGTGTGTGAACCACACTTTTTAATACACTTGTCTATAGATGGACTCCTTGGTTGCTTTTGCATCTTAGCTATTGTAAATAATGCTGCCGTGTAAACATAAGCTTATGTATGTCTTTCCAAGTTGGTGTTTTTGTTGTACTTGGATAAGTACCCCAAACTGGAATTGCTGGATCTGTGGTGGTTAATTTTTAATTTTTTGAGGAAACTCGGTCCTCTGTACTGTTTTCCACAGTGGCCACACCCGTCTGTGTTGCCACCAGCAATGCCTGCGAGTTTCTCGGTTGTCTCTTCTGGACAATTATCTATTCAGGTCCTCTACCCAGTTTTTAATTGGATTGGTTTGTTTTTTTGGTGTTAAGTTGTTTGACTTTCTTACATATTTTGAATATTAACCCCTTATTGGATGTTTAACTGGTGAGTATCTTCTCTTCATTCAGTAGGTTGTCTTTTCCTTTGGGTGATGGTTTCCTTCAGTGTGTAAAAGCTCTTTTACTTTGATGTAGTCCTGTGTGTTTATTTTTGGTTTTGTTTTGTTTGCCCAAGCATATATATACATACATATATAGAGAGAGCTAAGAATGATGTCAAAGAGTTTACTGCCTGTGTTTTCTTCTAGGAGTTTTATGGTTTTGAGTCTTGCATCTAAATCTTTAATCCATTTTGAATTTATTCTCGTATTGATATATGATATAAGAAAGTGACCTAGTTTTATTCTTTTGCATGTGTCTGTCCAGTTTCCCCAGCACCATTTATTAAAGCAACCGTCTTTTCCCCATTGTATATTCTTGCCTGTGTTGTCTTAGATGAATTGACTCTATAGGTGTGGGTTTCTTTCTGGGATCTCGTGTTCTGTTGTATTGATCCATGTGTCTGTTTTTATGGCAGTACTATGATGTTTTCATTCTTACAGCCCTGTAGTGGAGTTTGATATGAGGTAGTGTGATACTTTCAACTTTGTTCTTTTTTTCTCATGATCTCTGTGGCTATTCGGGGTCTTTTGGGTTCCATATAAACTTTAGGATTATTTGTTCTAGTTCAGTGAAAAATGCCATTGGTATTTTGATAGGGATTGCATTGAATCTGTAAATTGCTTAGTTTCAAAGATTTTTCCGTTAATGATGTCTCTTCTTTTTTCCTCCCTTCCCAGGTTTCCATTACAAGCAGTAGAAACCTAGGAATCTGCCTTGAAAACGGACTCACTGTAGCAGATGTTGCTGGATGATACAGAACGCATTCCACGCTTATTTCTTCCTCCTGTGTTTGTATTCCTGGGATTTATCCTCAAGTGTTTTTCTGACCATAAATAATTTTTAATGCATTTAAAGTGATGTTTTGCTTATTTCTGATCATTTGGGCAGTACAAGAAAATCTAGCTTCTGAACATTGACCACCTCCACGCTGCATATGCCTCCTACCAAATGCCGTTTTTCTTACACACGGAGTAGGGGCCTCTAGGAACTAAGCTTCATTTAGGAATTAGAATTTAGTGAAGGTCATATGATCAAGGTAAAACATAATGTTTGGATAAAATGCAGATAAAAGAAGGCAAAAACAGTTTGGGGAGGTGCATTAGTATATGATATGGAAAGACAGAGACTTTTAGTTTTTGTGCTCTTCAGGAAAAGAAAAATATCACGACTATAAAGTATTAAAAACCATCTGGAGCAGCTGAAACACGTCACTGCGACCACCAGGGCTGTGTGAGTTTGCAGATCCCGACACGTCCTCCAGGGAATCTTGGCCTGGGCGCCCTCTCACACTTTCTTGCTATTGCTTCCTCAATAGCAAGGCTTCTGGAACCTCTAGGCATTGTCCATTTATTGGTATTTATTGGAAAAAATTATTTCTATTATATCTTAACTCAGGTCTCTGTGAAGTCAACTAAAAATGAAAACTTTCTATTTCTTCTTTTAGTTTACACTTACTCATATAGCCAAGGCAAATGGAATTGGGACGTAGTGATCTCATTAATCTCTCTGGCCATGGATTGAAGTTTTCCTCTTGCTTAAAAAACATAACAGTATTTGCTGGCAACCTCTCACAAATGTTTTACATATGTTCTAGTAATTAGACTGATTCAACTTGAAGTTGAGAAAATACTTCGTAAGTTTTTGATTCTAAATATTCATTAATGATACATGATCATGAGATCCTTAATACAAGACCTTTAAACTCTTCTTCAAGAAATCTAGTCTTTGTCTAGCTCCTAACCTTATGGAAATACTTCTTTTCCCATACTAGTAAGTAAACCCAAATGTCAGTCATGCTGTATTTACACGTACACACAAACACACACATATATGTATGTACATATGTATGTGTAATATATTCACAGCTTGACTGCCTATTATTTTCCACTGCATGGTGTTTGTTTAGGAATGAAATGTGTAGGCAACTAGAGAAAAAAGCTCTTAATCCATTTTTTCCCCATTGGGAAATGCCTTCAGTTTGCCTTACCTTCCCAGATATTTAGCGTCAGGTAGTATTCAGGAAGCTGTTTAGAGTCGTTTTGAGAGTAGATTTGGATCTTTCATTCTCAGAAGGGTCTTTGGTTTCATGAAGTTGTTGGATTATATGAATTAAGGAAAAAGGTATCTAAGAGCTAAGTTTTAGGGAAATGATAAAGAGCGAAACAAAACCCTAAGGAAGGGAGTCATTTCAGAGAAATGGGGAGAGGGAAAATAATAGGACTTTGAATGGCCGTGATGAAATGAATGAGGAAAATCGCCTTCATTTTGTCAGGGGCAAACCAGAGTGATCCCGGCCTTACATCAAACTGCAGAAGTGGTGGTTTCAATGTCCGGAGCTGAGGCCTGTTGACTCACAGGAACGCTGTGTGTTTCTTCATGTCTGCCCTGTGGTTTTGCTTCTTCTTTTTTACAAGTTTTTATGGTAGATTTAAAGAAAAAAGAAGTATTTTTATTTGATAGTTAAGGCAAATGGGTAATATCATTTGCCATATTTTTATTTTATAAATGTTTATTTTTATATTTCATGCATTGATCAGTTTTACTTTTAAAATTCTGCATTTCTCTTGCCTCTTGTGTACTTTATCCGATTGTATTTATTATTGTGAAATGCCAACTGAGTATATTTCATTCCAAAATGTCAGGCCACTTAACACTTAACCAGGATATTAGTGTTCTAACTGTCTTAGTGACCAAAGGTGACATTTCCCTTGTGACATTCAATTCAACTTCTGTACTGAAATTTGATTTTTTTAGCTTTTTAAAAGATTAGTATTCTAAGATATTTTGATTTAACTTAATTTTTTGTAGAGCAGACACTTTTTAAAAAGAGTATCAGAGTAATTCTTTCCCTGTGAATAAGGAGACAGAAATCAAAGTCGACCAGTGAAATTCTTATTCTCCTTCAAATAATGCGATTATCTTTGAGATCATAGAAGCAACTGACAAGAGTATTTTAAGAAACTGCCAAATTTCACTGCGTTCTCTGCTTTTCACTGTCATTTTTGTATAAGTGTGGAAGCATTTGTTTTGCTCCTGTTCCTAGTGCCAGAACACACACAGTTTTATTTTTAGGCCCACAATGCATTGTTTTTTAATGTTGTGATGTAAACGGATGCTTCTGGCCTTGGAAAATCTTTCTGTTTCTATACCTCTGTTCTCCGGAGGCCAGACTCTGTTAACCAGTGTGCCAAACGAGCACAACATGTTAAGGAGCCTTATACTGGACACATAACAACCCCTCCCCCAACCTTGCTTTTTGTAGGTCATTGCTGGAAGGCAGGTGAGGTAGGGTCCACTTAAACGTTCAGAGTTAAAAAGATGTCGGCTCCATGTCTGACTTGGTACCAACTGTATTGTTTTACCGAGAGCCTAGAGTTATGCACACACTTTAAAAGAACATCGAGATTTTTAGAAAGTGACTTTGAATGCCATTGAAATACTATTTCTCAAATGTCTTTACAAAAACTAGCAACAGTCTAATGAACTGCAAGAAAAAATACATGGCTTTTCATTATAGAGAAACATCTGAAGTAGAAAAGAGAGATATGGAGAGAGATGCTCCCAGGAGGAAAACCTTTCCAGAATGTCAGTGGCCACTTGGATCCGCATCATGGTGTTCCCAAGTGTGTGACCAGTGGCCTGAGGTTCCCCCGAACTCACGGAGGGGAGCCGTGAGCTGGACCCAGTCCCTCCTTTCCTTCTCCGCTGTGGCCCGCGGCCAAACTTCGGTGATGGATAAATTCATTGCTGACTTTGACTACACCTTTCCCTCCATGTTGGGACTGTTTTGGTATGAAAATAATTAACTTTTAACTGATAATTATTTTTCTTTAATACTGTCAAATATTCTCTAAATTCATCTTGTGCCAAATTGTTCTTTGAAACACCTATTACAGTATGGTGCATTCATTTTACCACAAAAGTGGTTAACATTTTAGAGCCTTGATTTTTAATGAGTGTTACCTTTGTATAAAAATCACTTTGGGGAGTACCTGGGTTATTAATTTTTTCGGTGATGACTTTCTTAAAATTTAACTGTGGTGATTGGCTGTAAAATCTTCGGCCAAATATAGGGACAAGTCACCTGAGTAATCAGCTTTCTGAAGGACTGAGAGCAGAATACAACTTGCATTCAAAGGGTTTTTTCTCTTTTGGGAAAACAGTATTTGTGTAGGGGATGTCGACGTGGGAAGGGAATACTGATTGGAAACATTTCACTGTACAGAGTATGCCATAGTCTGATAGCATTGGCTTTTTAGAGAGAATCGTAAAAAATAAAAACGTGCTTATTCAACAAAAAGGAAAACACAGATTTTTAAAGTACTTTGTTCATTACTTACTGCTCATTGTCAGAGAAGTGACTAGTTGAAAAGGTCCCATTTTTCCTCACGTCTGGTGGTGCCTGTGAGTCTTAAAGCCATAACTGCTTATCTTCCTGTTGCCAGAATCCTTTTGTCCCCTCTGCCCGTAAGAGGTGACATGGGCAGGGAGAAGCAGAGACTGTCCAAATAGTGCTGCGTGGGGCACAGAGTCATCCAGATTCCTGGGGGAAGAACCTGTTATCCTGATGGTGTTACATAAGGTCCTTAAAGGGAAGAGTCCAGGCTGTTGTTGCTCTTGCCGTTTAACTATTGTTGCAAAAGCTGAAGTTTCATTCTGGAGAAGCAGAGAAGGAAGCGGTAAACTGGGAAAATCTCACTTCTGCGAAGTCACTTTTCTGATGAGACCTGCACTTCCTGTCAGCAGTGTCTCAGGAGCAGTATTGCCTTAATTAGTGTGATTCCAACCGAGGTCAGCGTATTGTACTTCTTATATGTAAAGGACTGTCAACTCTCCATTATCCCCAAACATCCTTGCCACCAGGAAGTTTGAAACTCCTTCCACTGGGCTGTGGGTAACCGATATACCGGTAGATACATCATTCATGTCAAGTTTGCCTTGCTGTCTGCAGACAGGTGGCGTGACCAAAAATGCTGCTAGGAGGGCAGGAGGAATTCCCTGGGCAGACTCTTCAGGTGATCACTTCCTGAATAATTGAGAGTTGACTGTCTTCTTCCATTATGACTATGTAGGTGATATTTCCAAAGGTTCTGTTATGCACTGAAGTCAACTCAGTATTGTCTTGTAAGAATTTCATCTGCACTCTTAGTATGGAAGTGCACAACATGAACAACAAAAGAAAACCAAACGAAATAGAGACCTTTACTTGAAATTAGAGATTTGATGTTGTGAAGAGTCTTTCTGGTTTACTATTTCTCATGGAAAATTAACCGGGGAAACTCGCTGTGATGGGGAAGACACCAGGCTGTTCGTTGCAGGTTGTAGTTGATGCCACAAACTAACGTGACCATCTAAGTAATCATGTTGATGTGTGGAACTGTCTGGTCCTAAAAACCACTCTTTCCCTTATGTATTTGTGTGAATTGCCTGGAAACATGTTCCAAATAGATTTAATGTGCATTTGTGTATTCTCAGCAAACTAGAAAGTGTTTTTTCTCCTTTCAAGTGGCTCCTCATAGCCTAGGGGTCCAGCAGTATGCTGGTTTCAGCATTTCAGACAAGGACAGAATTAATTGTATAACTCAGTTCCCCACTATTTATTGCTGAGGTTCATGTATAAAGAACGGAATTAAAAGACAGGGTTTGAGGGTTATTTCTTTCACAAAGAGCAAGGATTAAGAACAGTTAAGACAGTTGGGAGAATTTCCTGTCACATGTTACATGCTTAGGATATGTTTTTGTTGCACTGAATTTCAGACCGTCACTGCTAAAATAGCTTCTACCTGTTAAATTTTGTGGGAGGGGTTTTAATGTTAGAATATTTTAAAAATTTCTGATTGAATCAGTCTTTGAAATTCCTGCAGGTTATAACTTCAACTCTTGCTATAAACTGAAAGCCTAGTGCCCTTTCTCAGAAATAACTATATTTTTTACCTGCCTCTTAAAGGCAACCCAGTATTTATCTCATGAGGTATTGTACATAATGAGGAGGTATAGTAGGCAGAGAGCATATAAAAATGATGATCCAAAATGAGAATCCTCTGAAATGGTGTTTTCCTTAAGAAGAATCTCTTCCCAGCACAATATTATATTTTAAAAGGTGCTGAATTAACCAAGTACAAGAGTTTGCTTGTATAAATCAAGTTGCTCAGGAAATTGGAGGTGGTGCTGCCATTTGTCTTACAATCCGGAAAAGCACTCTTTTGAGACAGATGCTACACGGTACCCAGACAGTTTCAGATTCTTTTGACATTGGCCACGTGGACATGTGTCAACAACAGGCGAGGCATCGTCCCAAGTGCCCGTCCATCTGTAGCCAAGCCCCAGAGGGAGAGGCAGCTCTGGAATAGCCACTTCGTGAAACTGAACAGCACCTTAATGGAACACAGTTGCCCGGGCACAGAAAGCAGAGGCCACCTCAAACCACATGCCTATCTACAGATTAAGTGAAACTGTGAGGGACACTTTGTGGATGCCTTAAAGGTGACTGATGTGGGGGACTGGTGGGTGTGGGTGCACCCATCTGGGTAAGCTGAAGGAGACAGTCTGTTTTAATTCACCTTCACACAACACAAGTTGTTCCCGCTCATGACCTCATTGAGGAAAACAAGAAACATGGTGCTGGTGACTTTCATGTGTCTTGGGAGGCGGAGGTGGCAATGTCAGTTGGACTCTCCAGTGCTCAAGCCTCCCTTAAATGCCCCTTACACATCTACATTAATTCATCTATGCAAGCTTGTGTTTTTATGGTTTGTTTTTTATACCTATGTTCCATTTGATTCTATAAACATCAGGATTAGCATTGATATTTTGAATAATTTTTAAACCAAAGTATTGTATAAGTTTGTGTGCTTGTTTCCCTGGCTGGTCTGAGGCAAACACCAATATTGTCCTTTTCTCTTAATAAAGTCATACATTTGTTTAAGTCCGTGCTCTCTGACTCATGTTCTCTTCACCGTCTTCAAAGACTTAGAAAGTTCTGGGACGGCTATCTGTTTTCTTTACAAAGGAGCCCTAATATGTCTTTCTTCAATTACGGTAAAAGTGTCTCTTATCCAAGTTCCATCCACTTTCTGTAAACACCCACAACATGATACTGATGTGTTCATTGATCATGGCAATTCGCGACAAGTACTCCCAAGTCTAAAGTTGGTTAGAAAAGTGGGTTTTATGGTTTTAAGTTTTGCATTAAACTCAGTCGTCTGTGTGTGGTGGTGGCCGGCAACTATGTGGACGTTCATACAATAATCCAGACGACTGAGGACCCCATGAGTGCAACGACTTCGTCTGCACTGCACACGACACTTCATGGACTTTGAAAACACACATTAATAATAACTACTGTTTCATTTTGCCTCTAGGAGGCAAAGGTCTTTATTTTATTTGGCTTGATAGGATAACCGTGATGTGGGAACTGATTCTGTAGAAATTCAGCAGGTTACTTAAAAGTAAGATACTACTTCAGTGACTATTAAAGTGATTTTTAAAGAGGTCACTCTAATAGTTTTCCCTGGACCACACCCTCGAGGCCTCTTCTCTGGCCAGTATTACAGAGAATCTAAAAGATCTTACGTATCTGTACTATATGTCACAACCAGATGCCTGAGGGACACTGGTGGTGTTGCAGGTGTTATTTAGTTAAAGAAAGTTTGTATATTTTATTCATTTCTAAAGGATCACTGGATGAAAATTGCCAGTGCAGAAAGTTGGCGCAGCTAGAAGCCAATTTTTAAAAAATGTACCTCTGACAAGAACAGATGGGTGTGGACAACAGCAGGGTGATTATGGAGGTATGTATGAAAGGCCAGTAATGGAAAAAATACAATAAAAAATAACGCTACAATAATAAGAAATGTGTAATTCATGTAAGCTCCCTTCAATCTGTAGCGGAAGGTGCCTAATATGATTGGGTGGGTGTTTGTGGGTGTCACGGTCCTAGTGTGGAGAAGTAGCACCCCAGAAAGCCCCTCCTTAAAGATAGGCAGGAGAACATTGGCCACCCCCACCCCACCATAAATTTGGAAATTCAGAGAGATCTTTAAGAGCATTTTGGATTACTACAAGTCATAGGGTAGGGGGTGAAGACAATTTCACCCCATGTCAAGGGGCAGAAGACTACTTGGCTCCTCCCCCACCCCCCATTACATATAGGTTGTGTGCTTGCTAAAGACAGCATGAAAGTCAAGGAACTAAAGACATGTATAGGAATGAGATTAGGGTCCTTGTCCTGGCTTTGCTGTGTATAAACTTGCTTCCAAACCTGGGGACCCCGCCGCTTGCCCTCTGCACCTCAGTTCCTTCACTAGAGAGGCCGGTTGCTGTGCGCGTTGGTGCTCTCCGAGCACTCCTTCAGCTCTGACACAGGGTCCTTGCTGGCCAGGCCTGCTAGGTTTTTAAGATGCTCTGGAAAAAAAGAGCCTCACGCAGTACCCAGGGCCTGTCAAGTCCCCAGAACTTCCTAGACATGTATTTGCTAGGTCTTATTTCTGATTTATGTTCCTTAAAAACACAAGATTTTTAATTTCTCTTAATTTTATTTATTTTTTGTCTTTCTTGACAAAAGTTGTACGTATACAACGTGATGTTTTGATTTACATATGCACTGAAATGATTACCACAAACTAACACCCACCTTTTATTGTTACCTTTGTGTGTGTGTGTGATAACACGAGATCTGTTCTCAGCAAATTTCAAGTTTATAACACACTGTTATAACTGTAGGCACCATGCTGTGTTGTATATTAGTGTCCAAAGCCTATTCATCTTAAAGCTGGAAGTTTGTGCCTTTTGCTGCCCTTAGGCTCCTGACTGCACTATTCTGCTACAACCAACTCCACACCCAGCACACTGCCCTTAACTTACATGTGTCCCGTTAACCAAAATCTGTCTTTATTCCCAAATTTCAAAGGGGAGCTCCTTCATGAAAAAAGTCTGTGGATGGTCTTGTGAACCCCTCTACCTCCCACTAGTAGACCTTGCTTTCATACTCCCCAAACACAGGTCTCTCACCAATTCCTATGCCTAATTCTACAGCCCTGGTTTGGGTCATGTTAATCATGACAGGTGTTAATTAAACCTGCCTCACCAGATTACTTGGCAACATTGCTTACCTTACAAACAGCTCTGTCGGAGCCTGCCTGACGGAGGAAGACTTGCCTGCTGACGTGCCACGCTGCTGCCCTCCAACCTCACACCAGACCTTGGGAGTTCTCACAACACACCTGAGGATGTGAGTGTGAGTGCATGTGAGTGTGTGAGGACATATGTCTGCAGTATGTCTTCAAACTTTGGCTTGAAAGGTGTGTGTATAAATGACAATGGACTTTTCTGACCTGGAGTGGTGAGTACCAAAGGGTGTATATCAATTTTCCCTTTTATGGATCATGCAAAATGCCTCAAGTCTTAAAATCAAGTCTTCATCTAGCCTCATCACGAATATTTTCTTCTGTATGTTTTTTCCTAAAAGTTTTGTTGTTTTAAGTTTTGCATTGAAGTCCTTGATCTACTTTGAGTTGATTTTTAACTAGAGGCTAGGCATTAGGTCCAGTTTTGGGGGGGTCGGTTTTGGTTTTGTTTTGTTGCCTGTATGTCCAGTTGCTCCAGCACCATTTTTTGAGAAGGCCGTGTTTGCTCCATTGAGTTGCTTTTGTTACCTTTGTCAAAATCAGCTGAGCATGCATTGTGTGTGTCTCTGAGTTCTCTGTTGGTTCCCATTGGCCTGTTTCTTCCTCTGCCAGTACCACCGTCTTGATGACTGCAGATAGACAGTATATCTTAGAATCGGGTAAACTTATTTCTGAACTGCATTTTTCAAAATTGTTTTAGCTATTCTATTTCTTTTGTCTTAGGATTTAAATTTTAGACTAATTTTGTACACATCTACAAGAAATATTGCTGAGATTTTGAAAGGAATTATATGAAACCTCTGTATCAATTTGAGGAAGATTGACATGTTTATTGTTGAGTCTTCCAAAAAAAGAAAAAAAAGAAAACTAATGCTATGTCTCCATTTATTTGGATCTTTCACCAGTGTTTTGTAGTTTTTTAGCATTTGCACTCAGTATGGGTTTAGTTGGGTGTACTTGTGTTTAATTTTTGTGTGGTTGTAAATGGTGTTTTGTGTTCTCGTGTCTTGCTAAGATACAAAAGTAAATGGATTGGGTACGTTTGTCTTGTACCCTGTAGCCTTTCTGAGCTCAGTCATTCTAGTTTTGTGTAGGTCAATTGGTTTTCTACATAGACAATCATGTCATCTTTAAAACAGACAGTTTTACTGCCTCCTTTCTTATTTGTATGCCTTTCATTTCCTTTCCTTATTGTACTGCCTAGAATTTCTAGCACTGTGAGCAATGAAAGAAGTGAGAGCGGATATCCTTGCCTTGATTCCAATCTTAGGGACAAGCATTTGCTTTTGACATTTTAGAATAATGTTAGCTATTTGTCTTTTTATGGTGCTTTCTATCAAGTTGAGGGATTTCTTTCACTGCTTGTTTTCTGAGAGTTTTTCTCATGAATTTGTGTTGAATTTTGTCAAATGTGTGTATTTAGCCTCTTCATAGTGTAGATTACATTGATTTTTGAGTTTGGAGCCAGGCTTGCATCCCTGGTGCAAAGCTCACTTGGTTGAGATGTGTGCTTCTTTTTTATATAGTATTGTTGAATTTCATTTTTAATGTTTTGTTAAGGATTTTGCATTTATATTTGTGAGCAATAATAATCTGTATTTTTGTACTGTCTTTCATTGAATTTTGTATTAGGGCAATGCTAAAAAATAGAGAACTTTCCTGTTTTAATGAGATTATGTAGAATTGGTGCTCTTTTTAAATAAAGGTTTTTATAAAGAATTTTGCAGTGAAATCATCTGTGCCTGGAGATTTCTTTTTGGGAGGTTTTTATTTTTTAATATATACTTTAAAAATTATTTATTTATTTATCTTTAGAGGGGAAGAGAAGGAGAGAGGAAGAGAAATATCAATGTATGGTTGCCTCTCATGTGGCCCCTGCCAGGAGCTGGCTTGCAACCCAGGCATGTGCCCTGACTGGGAATCGAACTGCAATCCTTTGGTTTGCAAGCCTGCACTCAATCCACTGAACTACACCAGCCAGGGCTTGGGAGTTTTTAAAAATTCAGTTTTTTAAAGTAGTTACAGGGCTATTCAAATTACGTTTTTCCTATTGAGTACATGTTTTTCAAGAAATTGGACCATTTCATTCAAGGTGTCAAGTTTATGTGTGTGGAAATGTTCATTATATTCCCTATCTCTTTGATATCTGCTGGGGTTGTAGTGATGCCTCCTTTTTTACACCCGATATTGGCGATTTGTACCTTCTCTATTATTTTTTGGTTTTTGCTAGTCATGTTGGAGGCCTGTCTATTTTATTGACCTCTTTAAGGAATCATCTTTCAGTTTCATTGATATTTTTCTACTTCTCTGTTTTCACTTCCATTAATTTCTGCTTTTTATTATTTCCTTCTGCTTGTTTGGGGTTTGTTTGGTCTCCTTTCTAGGTTCTTGAGGTAAGAGCATCAGTTATGATTTGAGACTGTTTTCTCTCACCCACTGTAAGCGCTGAATGACACAAGTTTCTCGGCTTTGGTAAGGTAAGTGTTACTGCTTTGACTGGCTCACGCATTGTGATGTGTGGTGTTTTCATTTTTGTTCAGAACGATGTATTTTTTAAAATCTCTCTTGAGGTTTACTCTTTGATCCATGGGTAACTTAGAAGTGTTCTGTGTAGCTTCTAAATTTTGGGAGGTTTTCCTGATACCTGCTTCTAATTGCTAGTGTGATTCTGTTGTGGCTAGAGAGCGCGTTCTGCACGGCTTCAACTGAGTCACACATCGGGGTCTGTTTTGTTTCCCTGCATGTTGTTTGTTTCGGATGTGCATTTTTTGTTGTTGGGTGGCGTGTTGGAGGAGTGTTGACTGGTGATGTTATTAAGTTCTTCTATGTACTGACCTGTCTCGTTTCATGGATTCCTGAAACAGGGGACAAAGTCTTCAACTATATAAATGTGTCTCTTTTTTCAGTTCTGCTGATTTTTGTTTTGCATATTTTGCAACCCTTTTGTTGATACATACGCATTTAGGATTACTGTGTCTTCCTGTCTACTGTGACCGTTTTATCGTTATGTTATAATGTGCTTCTCTGTCTCTTCTGATTTGCTTTGCTTTGGAATGTACATTATCTGATGCTGAGAAGGCCACTTCTGCCTACTTTTGATTAAAGTTTGCACGATGTAGCTTTTTCTGCCTTCTTAATTTCAACCTGCCTATATATTATGTTTGAAATGGCTCTTAGTAGAAAGTATAAAGTTATATATTTTAAATATACATTCTATCATACTTATTTTATAACTGGTAAAGTGTTTACAGTTAATATAATTCATTCTCTGTAGGAGCTTAAGTTGACCAGTTTATATTTTATTTTCTGCTTTTTACATCTTTGTTTTCTTGAACAAGTCTCATAACTTCATTTTGTTTTATTATGATTTTTGAGTGAGTTCTTTAGTCCATTTTCAGTGGCCGCTGCGGGTGTTGCGTTGAATGTAATAACTTAACACGGCCTGCAAGTGTCGTTTTGCCAATTTATGTAGGAGCCTGGCCTCCTCATGTCCCTCTCGCCATTTGTAATTGTCATAAGTATTTCCTGAACGTGTGCTTTGAGTCACCTCAACAGCGTTATATTTTATTGCTTCAGCCCTCAACTCTTAGGAAACTCAGTAGAAGGGACTCATGCCCATCCATATTTTTACTCTCTCAATGGTCCTTTCTTCCTTTTGATATCCCAAGATTTCTTTTTTCATCACACCTTATCTGTCCAGAAACTTTCTTTAGCTATTCTTTTAGGGTGGATCCTCTGAAGTCAAATTAATTGGTATGTGTTGATCTTGTAACCTGCAATTTCGGCTGCTTCATCTATTAGCTCTGGTAGCTATCTTGTGGTTTCTTTGGGATTTTCCGTATATATGCTCATATCATAGGAAAACAGAAGTACTTTTACTTCTTCCTTACAAATTTGGATATCTTTATTCCTTTTTTATGTCTAATTTCTCTGGCCAGAATCCCAGTAAAATGTTAACTAATAGCAATAAAAGTGGGCATCCTTGACTTGAGTAAAATGTTAGCTGTGGGTACTTCATAGGTGCCTTTTATCTTGTCATGGGAGTTGTATTTTTAGGTTTCTGAAACCTAGGTATTTTTATGAAAGGATGTTGAATTTTGTTAAATACTGTTTCCGTGTCAATTGAAATGATTCTCTGTGTGTGTTTCTTTCATTCATTAATGTAGTGTGTACATTGATTTATTTTCTCTGCAGATTGTGTTACAAAGCCCTTATTAACACTTAGTCAGACTTTCATTGAGCCTAGGGTCCACCCAGGTCAAAGCTGAAGGTCTCCTGAGGTCTTTCTGTTCTGAGTAAGCATCTTGCCCCAGGCATGTGCATGGCTTTCTGAGTGTCCCCATAAATAGGGGTGCTTTGGATCGTTCCAGTTTCACAGGGAAACTCCATAGATTTTTAATGTGAGACTCAGGCTGTCTGTTGTGCATCTCCATTGTAGTCTCTTGCCTCAGGTGTCTTCCAATAATTCACCTACTTTGCAGTGTTTTCAAGTGATGCCCACTGGTTTTCTGTCCTCATCGAGTTTTAAGGTAGGCAAAACAGAGATGATCACTTCTTCAGGCAGCTCCCTGGTCTGGCTAGAACAGATTTACACCATTATATGCAAATAAGTTCGGCTCTCTTCATTCTGGAACCAAGAACAAAGCACCACACTGGGAACACACACGGGGCCAGAGAGGGGGTGGGGCCAGGACGGGTGCAATGTCTGGACACTTCCCTGCCGTGTTTATTTTTAAGTTAACTGCGAAGGACTTAACTTTTAATTTTTTAGATATGGTCATGATATTGGGGTTGAGTTTTAAGCAAAAGCTTCCTACTTTTCAGAGATATACCCTGAAATATTTATAGATAAAATGATATAAATGTCAAGCAGTAGGAAATGAATAAGGTATAAAAATTAAAAAAAGGTTAGCCACATGTCAATAATTGGGGACAGGTAAATCATGCTTATTATAATAACTATTCTTTCAAAAAAAATTTGACTCACGTTTTAGAGTGATCATTGAATGTGACTCATGCAGGAAAGTTTTAAAAATAACAATAAAAAAATTCAAACCCAAACTATGGAAAGCCCACACTACAGTAAGTATATATGAGTCCTTCAGGCAAAGGACAATGATCTTGGATGAAAGGTCAGAAATTCAGAAAGGAATGTGTGTGTATATATGAATGTTATATATTTGTTGGTAAATATAAATAAGTATTATCTAAAAATGATAAGGTGTCTGTTAAAAAATCCATATGAAAATAAAGGAAATGTATAAAATGTTATATGTATATTATGAAAGAGTAAATGAAGTTCTGTGAAGAAGTATTTCTTAAACTTTTAAAATATGAATCATTTGGGATTCTTGTTAAATTGTAGATTTTGGCCCAAAGGTCTGGGGTGGGACTGGAGTTTTTGCGTTTTTATCAGGCTGCCACGAGGTTGTTACAGTGCTGGTCCAAGAACACACCGAGTGGCTGGGAGAAGTCCCTGCCATGCCTTGAGAGAGAGAAATACCACTTTCCACCTGACTTTGATGTGTCAAAGAGATTTGTTGTAGTAGTTATTGGACTAACAAAAAGAGTAGGAAAATAATGTAAATGAAAATACCCACACAATAGTGAGGGAAATGGAGAAGAAAATAGAATCAATCTGATAGGAACATAGATAAGGTGGAACCAAGAGAAAGCCAGGAGTTGGATGATAAATTCCAACCTAATTATTTCAGTAGTGATATTACATGTTTGTGGGCTAAATGCTCCAGTCGGATGACACAGGGTTGTCAGTGTGATAAAACCCAATGATAGTCTGCTTATAAAAGGAATACCTAAAATATATGATACAGAAATGTTGAAAGTAAAAGAATGAAAAAACATGTTCCAGGGAAACAAGGAAGCTGTGATAAAGGTCAGGGAAAGGCAAACTTTAACTGAAAACATTACTAGAGCCCTGGTTGGGCAGATCAGTTGACGGGAGCTTCATCCCGAAGCACCAAGGTTGCGGGGTCGGCCCCCAGTGAGGGCACATACAACAATTAAGCAGCGAATGTATAAATAAGTGGAACAGCAAATCGATGTTTCGGTCTCTCCATTTCTCCCTTCCTCTCAAAAATCAATCAGTACATTAAAAAAGGTTTAACACTACTGGAGAAAAAGAAACATTTTGTGAGAGTGAAAACCTTCCCAGGATGATTTTGACCAAGTGGCAAATGAACTAACAGCAAAACTGTGTAGGTTGAGCTGCCTCAGAAAGTAGCAAGTTATCCATCCACCATACTGTGCTCCAAACTCTCTAAACTCACTTTCTTCAAACATGCATGCCCTTTTATAGTTCTATGCATAGATATGGACACATCTAATATGAGGATTTCCTCAGCTGTGTGAGCTACACAGGGGGGGATGGTGACATTTAACCAAATGCAACTTTGGCTGGGACTAAATCTTACTCTCGGTGCCTGGCATGGTGCCCAACACACTGGAGCTCAGCGTGGAAGTGTCTTGTGTTGCGTAAACAAATGGGTGGACAGAAAAGAGGACTCTTAAAATCCTCTCCAAACCTGACATTCTTGGGACCCCCAGTGACTACGCAGTGTTCAAAAATGGTTTAAAAACACAATTAGGGGATACCCCTGAACACTTCATGAGACCATTTTTGGAAGCAAACTTCAAATGGGGCAGACGGTAGGTGGCTTATATAGGATAAAGAATAAAGAACAAGGAAAAGGAAACTAGAAAATACCTGATTGGCTGGGACCACCTGGTCAGACTTGTTTGGAGTGGGAATGAGGAACAAAGTGTGGAGCCTGGTGTGGAGCAGGTGTGCGGGGATTGGCTGACTGGATTTACTGCGGGCCTGGTCGAGGAGAGCATTTGCAGGGCTACAAAAGTTATCTAAGTTTCCCTTCGCTGACATGGTGCCCTGAGCAGGTGCAGCTCCATCTTGAGCCTGCAATGTTACTTCAGGAAGAGTTTTACTCAAGGTCTGATGAGTGAATTAATGAATATTAGGGAGGCTCTAACGTAAGGGTCAGAGAGAGCCACCTGGAAACAGCAGGTGTGCTTTTAACCCATCAGTTGTTTGTAGATTCTGTTTCAGAAATGATGCTTCTGATGAGTGCCACACATTTAGGTACAGAGATTTGTGAAAGAAGTTTCTTTGCATATTTAGCTAAAACAGGGAGTCGGGTAAAGCTGGCCAGCTCACAAGGGCACTGAATTTAACATGATGTGCCTGTGCCTCTGTCCCCTGACCACCCCCCCCACCCCCCCCACCCCCCCCCCCCCCGCCACCAATCACAGTGGGTCGCTGTAATTGGATCCCTGGAGTCTTTTGTAATTCCCACCATTCAGTAGTTCACCTCCAATTTCATCTGCTGTCACCCTCTCAATCTCTCTAGGGGGCCCTCAGAGAGTTCTTAAACAACGCACTGTGACTTTGACACAGGTAGCCTGCATCTAGCCTGAGGAGAGAGCCATTCTTTACTCTGACAAAGTCCTTCAGTGCAGTGACTTCCTAATCACAGACCCCTCATTCTTTTCCCACAGGCCCCTGGCCACCACTTGGCAAGCTCTCTCAGGGCCAGGGTGCCACAGATGCCCCTCATAGGCCTGATGTGGGCATATGCACTTCCTACCCCCCCTCTGGGTGGGGGAGCTGCCTGTTCTTGGTACTCAAATCATCAACAACTCTCTCCAAAATGTTAAAAGTGTGCCAATCCTTCTCCCATCTTTATTTTCCCGGTCTTCTTGTGTCCTAAATATAGGGAGGATTTCGGGAGTCATCCAGCCATTTTTAGCCACTGCTTTGATATGTATGCATGATGCTATAGGTTTAGAATATATGTAACATCTAAGGCATATTGTAAGGTGGAAATGCAGTGGAAGCGAGACATGTAATTCTGAATATTTTAGTAACCATACAAAAATAATAAAGGCCTTGGCTGGTGTGGCTCAGTGGATTGAGTGCCAGCCTGTGAACCAAAGGGTCACTGGTTTGAGTTCCAGTCAGGACACATGCCTGGGTTGCAGAACAGTCCCCAGTAGGGGATGCACAAGAGGCAACCACACATCGAAGTTTCTCTCCCTCTCTTTCTCCCTCCCTTCCTCTCTCTCTAAAAATAAATAAATAAAAAAAATATTTTCCCAGATATTTTCTATTTCTAAATTAAAATAATTTCAAAATAAAAAATATAAAGTGGTGAGATTAATTTTCATTTTATTTAACCCAATACACCAAAAATATTATCAACAAGTAATAAGTGTAATAATTAGTTATTATTATTTTAAACTTCTCTTCCCATAATAAGTTTTGAAATACGGTGTGTTCTACACTTACAGGCTTGTCCGTTGAAACTAGCTATATTTCAAGTACTCAGGAGTCACATGTGGCTAGTGACATATCTATTACCCATCAGCTCAGATGGAGACATGGACAGCTCCATTTTAACATGTTAACTAGCTATTATATAATAATGGACGTGAAATCTTATAAACTGCAAAGTGACTGATAAATACTGAATGGTGTTTTTTTTTTTTTTTTTAACCTGTAGTCTGTATTTTTGACTGTTGTACTGACATTTTGCCAGCAGAGGGAGCGCTAAGATGGCAAGACAGCGTAAACCTTCCCGTTCTCAGAGACTGGGCATCTTTTCAACTGGACTGGCTGGATGTGTTGGGAGAAATCGTACTTCTACAAAAACAATACTTTATAAAAGTATCATATGTTAGTTATTTATACAATATTCTAAAAGTACTTAGAATATTGATAAGTAGAATCGAAATCAATTTGTGAATCACTCATACTCTCCCTAAACAGTCATGATTTTTTGCTATATTCAGTTCCAGGCTATTCCTTGTATACAGGACTTAACTCTCTATAATTATAGTAATAATAAAGGGAGTATTATTCCCCTTATATTATAAGGGGAATATAATATAAGAGGAATATAAGGGTCAGAGATATTTGTGCATGCTTAAACGCTGATGGGAATGATCAATTAGAAGAACATTCACGACTATTCGAGAAATGGAACTGCTGATGGGATAAAATTCATGATAAAGTAAGGAGCTAGACACACATAGTCATTCACATTCTATGTGTATAACATAGTCCTCTATATAAAGGTTGGACCTTATAAATCACATCATAGAACAGATCATACCCAATAGGATATCAGGAGAAAAGCGTGAGCAGGTGATACAGATTTGGTGGTAGAACTGGATGGTGTTTCTCTCCTCCCTCCCCCCCTCCCTCCCTCCCACTTATGTGTGGTGAAAGGGGAATTCCTGTGCTGAAAGTGAGAGGGTAAAGTTGGAAGTTTGAGGAGTATGAAATAAGAATCAAAGTCCTATTCTACCACAGAAAAGGGAGAGTTGGAAACTGTGAAGAATGTTGACAGTTTGGAGTGATCACTAGAGCAGATGATGGAGAGACTGACGAGGGATTGCTGTGCGCTGTAGATTGAGAGCAGCTGTGATTGGATTCTACACATCACGGCGGCATCAATCTTCATGGCTGCTTGGTTTTTAGCAGCTGCATCAGCAGCCCCTGTGTAGAAGCACAACAAATAAATGGTTGTGAGTGACCCATTGTCAAGGGTTAGATGGGCATGGGCAGTAGAGTGAAAGGCCAAAAAATAGAAAGAGGTTGAGGTGGGGCACCATGAAATCTTGGGATGAGGCCAATGGGCAGCAAAATGACAGCCTTGAAGAAGAGGAAATAGTTCTCCAAAGGATCGAAGAGATGAGAGTGTATGGGTCAGGAAATGAGGGAGTGAGTGTAAGGGATGAAATGTCTTGATCAGAAGGAGGTTATTCTATACATGGAAAAGGACATAAGCCCAAGGAATAAATCATTGAAGTAGAGTGCAAAGAGAGATGACTGTAATTTGGGGTCAAGGACATGGAACCCAAGGTGTTCTAAACTGTCATTCACATAGGCATTGAGTCCAAGTACAAAAAAGACGTCGTGAATATTAATTTGAATTAATAGCAAAGAAAACAGATCCAGAAAGAGCAATAATTTCATGATGCTGATCACTAAGGTAGTCCTTGGATAACCAGGAAGTTGTGTCAATTTCTAGGCATGGGACTTGGCAATGAAACAAAAGCTGCTAGAGTGAAATGAGAATGCATTCGAGATAATAAATGTGAGCTGTTTTCAGGCCATGTACCATGGGACTTAAGAGCCTCAGAAAGATTCGGATTAAAAGACATCTCTGACTCGCCAGCTGTGGTGCTTGCACACGTTGCGTGTGAGCTCTGAAACTTAGTTTCCCTGTCTATAATATGGGGGTAACAATGTAATTCGCTTCAAACTTTACAGAACCTTTTCCTTTTTTTCCAAACTATTTTTTTATTTAATTCTTGTTCAAGTACAGTTTTCTGTCTTATATTCCCAGCCCTGCCCCCCCCCCAGTGCTCCCCACCTCCCTCCCATTTCCGCCCCCCCACCTTAGTTATTGTCCATGTGTCCTTTATACTTGTTCATGTGAGTCCTTCCCCTTTTCCCCTGTGATTCTCTCCCCCTCCCCTCTGGTCCCTGTCAGCCTGTTCTGTATTTGAGTGTCTTTGGTCATATTTTGCTTGTTTGTTTTGTTGTTTAGATTTCTGTTAATGGTGATATCATATGGTATTTGTCTTTCACTGCCCAGCTTATTTCACTCAGCATAATGCTTTCCAGTTCCATCCATGATGTTGCAAAAGGTAGGAGCTCCTTCTTCCTTTCTGCTGCATAGAGTTCCATTGTGTAAATGTACCATAGTTTTTTGATCCAGTCATTTACCAATGGGCATCTAGGTTGCATCCAACTCTTGGCTATCGTAAATTGTGCCTTTTTCTATGTTTAATATTCAGTAAATGACAGTGCCAAAATCTAAGAAAAATTGTCAAACCAGGTATTGTTATTAATACAAGCTGGACCATATTCAAACTGGAAGGATGCTCAGAGTTCATCATTTCTAATAGTTTCAATTGTGGGCAAAGCAAAACAGAGAAAGAAGCCAAGTGATGTTCCAGATCATATGACAGGATTATCAGGATGTCCAACTCCCAGTTGAACATCCTGAGGCTGAACCTACCGCATCAGCCTCTCTCTTTTGTTCAACTGAGGTGGGCTAGCTCATTCTCACTGTGGGCCTTCTTTCCTAAAGAAACTTGGCCTGGCCTCTCAGAATATTTCCCCCTGTAGGGAAATCACTACTGCTCATGAAATCAGCTCAGGTTTTTAAAAATGTCTTTTCTTTTGACAGCCGTAAGAGTTAGAGTTTTCCTCTTTGCAGCATAAATCTGTTTTTCTTTATCTTCAATCACGTAACCTTCTTCTGTCCTTTAGTGAGCCCTCTTTTCTCTTCTACTGACAGCTCTTCAGGCGTTTGAAGACGGGGACTGTGTCTCCCCTGACACTCCACTTCTCTGACACAGACACTCCTGGGTCGGCGGTGTCCTTTAGTGACCCAGCCCAGGCTCTTGGCACTTCTGATTGCCATTTCGCCTGTTTCAGTCTGTTTCTATCCCTATTGGCATCTTAGCTCCAGGCATGATCTGAACCCCAGAAAACTGAGGAGGGCTGTCACCACCCCAGCTTTGGACACTTTCCATGCAGCTGAAGCCTGTGTTGATTTTTTATTAAGCTTTACATCTGTTTTTTTTTTCATGCACCACTATTATGGACTTCCCTAGAAGTACAGATGAATTTTATGACAAAAGACTGGGCTTGCTCTTTTTCTCCAGCTGACATTTCATTTTGTAGATTTGCCTATTGCTCTACCTTGATGATTTTCTCTGGATTCTGATCCTGAAAGATTGGATTTATGTGTATATTTGAAGAACACTGGCTAGGGCTGGGGTGATTGGCAGCTGCTTCATTTAGAAACCTGGAAAATATTTTCGGAGTCAAAGCCCCTGAGTCTTCTCTCTCCCTGGCCCACAGGGGAGGGAGGGGACCACACACAGCCTCTGGCTTCTTCCATATCGATAAGGAGTCAGAGGTGCAGGGTTTCCACACCCCAGTGTTTGCACTGTCCCTGGTCCGTGTCCACTTTTTTTCTCAGCAGAAGTCAAAAGCATTATTCCTTTTTGGAAGGGTTATTTTTACTTTTCAAACTATACTCTTTCCACCACTTTGAATTTATATGTTTTTCTAGTTTACATGATAGATGTATTCATAAATGGATGTTTTCATTTGCTTACTTGGAAAAATAACATTTCTCAATCTGCTGATCCACCAAATTAGAGACTATGGGCCTCTGACTTCTTTAAAGCCAGTAGGGAAGTTGAGTGAACAATACATACTTTATTTTGTAAGGACAGGAAAAGTTTGTCTCCACCATCTTCAGGTCCCTGGATGGGTCTGAAAATTAATTTGACAAACACAAATGTAACAGGAAAAAATATATGAATTTTACTAAAGTTTTACCTGTACATGGAAATGTTCATAGTAGAATAAAGACCAGAAGAAATAACCAAAGCAGGAAGATTTTATATGCATTCCAGACAAAGGAACACTACTTTGGTGAAGAAGCGACAGGAGAGGAATTTGGGGTAGGGGTATTTATTAAACGGCGGAAAAGTAACTAGGAATGCGGGGTTAGTTTAATTGGTTTTTTTTTGTGTAGACTTCTTGGTTCCAAATCCTCACCTCTGATGATCAGAAGGGCTTCCTTCCTCCTGGTACATGAAGGGCACCTCTCATGTGGGGACTTGTGACCTGTTCCAGAGAAGGACAAGCAAGGAGAGGTCACAGTGACCTTCCTATTTCTACCTCCTTTTCCTACTCCTTCGGGTTCAGATATTCAATATTCCAAGGTGCCATTTTGGGAATTAGTGTGTCCTGAACCCATCAACTTCCTCTGGGTACTCATTTCCACTTAGGAAAGTATCCATAAGGTAGAACTCGCCGTGTGTTAGGACTGGAGAACTTCACCGATGCTCACAGTCCTAGTGCTCACAGCACCTCCACCTGGTAGGTGCAGCTGTGAATTCCCATGTTGCCAAGGAGGAGGCTGGTCAATGCAGGGCCAATGCAACACAGCGGCTTGTCTTTAACCAGTGCATATGGACCTCTAGGTCTCAGGTTAGGGACTGAAATAGGGCGCGCACAGGAATGCAGCTGTGAAATGAAAGTGCTCACCACCTAGGGCACAAGGCACTAAGTAGAGCTACTGCGGAGTCCTGTGCAAGTCACTTTAACTCTCTGGGCCTCAGTTTACTGATCTCTTAGACTCCCTGGAGTGAGTCCCCCTTCCAGCTCCTAAAATAACGTTTTTAGCCATGCCAGTCGAATGTTATAGTAAAGAACAAAGGGCTCAGTTGGTGAATAAAAAGACATGAGGTTGTGTGTGCGATTTGGGAGTCATTCTTTAACGAAAATACGTGGTAGTTCTAGGGACAAGCCCTTTTGCTAAGGAAGAAAACAAATCACAGGAGAGAGAAAAGTCAGTGAGAAGAGGGTAAATAAGACAGAAACTGAACTCGGTTGCTGTGTCCCTGGGGTCGGTGGGGAAGTGACCTGTGGGTTCATCAAGCAGGACCATGAGGTGTGAAGAAAGACATCAGTTCCCCGTGAAACGGGTTATCTTGGTCTACACCAGGACGTCGCTGTCTGGCTCTGCCCTCTCCGCTCTGTTTTAATTGACTGTTCAGCACTTTTTGATCTATAGCAATTAAGAGGCAGCTTCTGCCGATGGAAGCTGGTCAGGCCTTTGAATCTGACACCAAGGCCAGAGGGAGAACTGCATCTACGGTGGGCGCCCGGGATGTCGGGAGATGGCAGGCGCCTGCCCTTCGGAGGGGGGTGGTCTTGGCAGGAGTGCGTGCTTTCGCCCAGAGGAGGCCCTGCTAGTGAGACGAAAGCCAGCCGTGTGCACCGAGTTGGCAGATGCAGAGGGGGAGGCTGGCCCTAAGGATCACATCACATCTGTCAGAGACAGTGATCAAAAGCATCGAGACTCAGACAGCTGGCAGTAGATGACCCCTGGATACTCCACTGGTTCAAAACACAGCTGATCCCAAAGATGGAGAGAAAGCAAATGAGTGTGCGCTCAAGACGAGCTTCTGCCAGTTTAAATGATCTCTCTCTCTTTTCTCTCCATGCTTTCCAATTTACCACTTGAAAAGCATTAGGAAATAATATTCTATATACTGCCTACAGTTTTTGATCAGGGTGCTTCAGATGGACCCCATTTATTGCTGGGGAATTCTAACACTGCTGATCTGAACTCTTCTTCAAGCAAGAGACAACACTTGGTTTTTCTTTTCCTCCTATCAGTTCACAAAAACCCGCTTCATTCCAAATTTTAAAAAAAGGATATTTCGCTAATGCCACGCCCAAGGCAGAAAGTAGTGTATCTTTCTATATGGGAAGAGATACTTTAATGTCCCAAATCACAGTTCTTTGGCTATGTTCTTTCTTCACTGTTTCATTCAGCCTGTGACTTCATAAAGAGAAAGGGTCACTTTTTCATGGAGGTAATTTAGTGTTTCATTTTCTTTGTAATCACATGGTAACTATTTTAATTTGCACTCTCAGCAGGAAAATATTTGCCATTTTGAAATATGTATGTTTACTGCAATTAAACCAACTGTGGTGCAGCTTGATCATTCTGAAGGTTTGAATTTTGTTAAAATTCCATTAAAAACGTATGTCATAGAAAAACCTTTCACTGCTCTATTGCTGGTGTCCACAATGTGGACACGAGGCCCCAACCAGTCGCAAGATGTGTTGACAGCAGCCAGGCCCGGGAGGCCTCACCCTGACCTCACCTTGTGCTCTTTCCAACCTGCCGTCCCATTTCCATTTTCAAGTAAAAATCTATTATCTGGTGACAGGCAATCGAAGATTTTCACATTCTTCTTGTTCAAAATGCATCTGGGATACTCCCAGCAGAATGTTAAAATCTAGGATCTTAGACTTCGACCTAACCCGACAGAATGCGAATCTGCACTTCTGACTCAGCGCCCGGAAGATTCATGCACGGATTGAAATGGGTTGGTGCTCGAGGCACTCAGGCGAGATTTTCAGATTTAATTGATGGGTGTGCTTCGTTAAGGTGGCTCTTTAGATTTTACATGATTATAAAGCAATATAGTGTGCATGCGTTTTTATTTCAACCCATAAGCCATTGGTTATTCTTTAATTTAGCTTGTTACATGACGTAAGTTTAGTACTACCAATAAGTAAAGAGATGACTGCTTGAAATCACGCACACGGCTAGGAATGCTCTCTTACATTATACTGATTATTGGACAGAGCAAAGACTCGCGGGGCTGGCATTCTAGCCCTTTGCCCTGTCTTAATTTGACAACGGATAGTAGGGGACTGGGACAGTATAAAGCACACTTTTAGAAATGAAATGGGGGGAGGGGCGGTGTGTGAAACCACGCTATTCTCTTCCACTGAGATACAAGCAACCCATTAGGGAGTTGATTTTAAAGTATCCTTTGCAAACGTAAGTTAAAAGCAGGGACCATTTCTTGCCCTCTTTCTTGTACGTGAATTTTCACAGCAGGGATGAGGGAAGGTCTGGAATTGCGAACTGTTTCATTCCTGGAGGAGCGGGGTTCCCTGTGCGCACTGCTGTTTGATCCTCCCTTATTTGCCCCCCTCGCCTTCCAGACAGTGTCTGTCCTGCACCCTGGCCTCTCACTCTTCCGGGAACTGATTACAACACCTTCTTCTTCAAAACCATTGTCCGTCATGACAACAGAAATGCCTTTCAAAGGATGGACCAAAATCATGTCAGAGAATGTTATCCCCTGCTTAAAACCCACAATGTCTCCTATTTTTATAAGATTAAGTAAAAGTTCTTAATAGACCTACATCCTAACATGCACTGTGATTCGACTCTTACCCAGTTCCCTAATGCAATGTGTGATCCTTGACTGGGTCCTGGGTGAGAAGTTCCTATTCTATAAATGACATTAATGGGACATTTGGAAAAATTTAAATGAAGTCTATATATCAGAAGTATCCCATAAATATTAATTTTTGGTTTTAATAATTTAACTGTGTTGAGGAAAGATAATATCCTTTATTTTAGAAAGTTGTACTCAAGTGTTTAGAAGTAAAGGTACATCATTCTGTTTGTAGCTTACTCTTAAGTGGTTCAGAAAAAAAAATATTCAATAGAGAGAGAGAGAGAAAAAGAGAAAAGGTGAGAGAGATACACATAGATAAATGCATGCAGAAAAATATTAACATTTAGGGAATTTGGGTGAAAGGATTTTAGGATTTATTTTACTATGACAACACCTATTTTGTGAGTCTCAAATTTCGAAATACAAATGAAAAAGAGAATGAATTTTTGTCAACTTGTCATGCTGATCATCTTGTTTTGCCATGACATGTATGTTATAAGATAGTAACCCATTACTATCTTATATGACTTCTATCTTCATGACTTATTTCTGAGTGAAATGAAGGCTTATAAAATGATAGCCATACTAAGATTCAAATTCTATAAGCCATGCGTACATGTATATTTTAAAATAGAATATGGACTGGGACAATTAGCTTATAAATGCTCAAGATAACTAGTCCTTAGCAGTGGGATTATGGGAGATTTTAATACATTTTTTTCTTTGCTTGTCTATTTTTTCTTGATTTATTTAAATGCTAATGTTTGTTAAATTGTGAAAATGATAAAAGTAATATACTTGAAAATTCTGTTACATTTTACTTTATCTCATTTAGAAATTAGGATTACAAGGCACAGATATATTTTGCTTCTTAATTTGCAAAATGTTAGAGTTTATTTTATTAAAATCAATTCAGTGGTTTCCCTTGTATTTGATTTTTCTTAGCTGTTGAAATGGAAAATACACTAAAAAATGTTGTTCTTTTTCAAACTTTAATCAATAGTTCTCAGGTACTTTAAACACTTAAATTTTAACCGTAGCTTTTGAAAACTGATGAACTGAATGGGTTGGACAAGTGTATGTACACAATTGCCTCCAACCCACTGGCAAAGGCACTAAAATGCACCAGGAAGGACGAAAGTCAGTCACAGAGACAATCTCTTTCTTTTTAGGTACCACAGAGTGGTACATATTTATTTAATGAATAATCAATTTCTGAGTAATTGAGTTTGGCTACAGCAGAGTAGTCACTGTGCTTTGAAAGGATGACCTGCTAATTTGCAATTTTCATCTAAACACTGGAAAAATAGAGAATTTAAAAAGGCAAGGTGCATTTTTCCTTAGTTTCTTTTTCTTTTTCTCTTCTTCCATGATCAGACTTGGGAGAAAGACTGTACTTTTATCAAAGCTAACAATACTTATATACACACACATATTTAATGAGAAGCCACACATGGTAAAAAATAAGTTAGAAAATACGGAAAAAGAAACAGAAAAAGGAAGATGACTCATAAACCCAGAGCAGTAGATGAGCACTCAATTTACTCTTTCTCGGGCCAAGCTCACACGCGCGCACACACACACACACACACACACTGCTTTCACTAAAATCGAATCATATTATCTCGTAAAACACCCTTTAAAATTAATATATTGTGAAAAATGTTCCATGTAAATGTTCCACTGTGATGGTACAAGAAGCAACTGAAACTAGTTTACATTCATTTGTCATTTCCAGTTTATTTCCCTCTCTCCCCTAACAGACACACTATTGGAGGGCTGTCTCTATAGCTAAGACTCCGTGCATCTTCTTAAGTGTTTTCTTAGGACAAACTGCAGGAAATGTGATTACTATGAATTTAAAAAATATTTTTGGTATAAACTTCTTCCTCCAATATGGGGCAATGTTGTACACTCCCTCTTTGAGAGACACGTTTATCCTGCATAATCCAGGACATTATTTTTAATCCTTTTCAACTTAATAGTTGAACTATATCTGCTCTAAGTCACATTTCCTTGATTTCTAAAGAGTTACCTTTTTTCTACACTTATTGGCTATATATATATATATTTCTTATGTAAATTATCTTTTATTTTCTTTTGAAAAATTTACTTAATTTATTGGGATGACATTGGTTAATAAAATTATACAGGTTTCAAGTGTACAATTCTATTAATACGTATCTGTATTTTGTCTGGTGTCTTCACTCCTGAAAATCAAGTCACCTTCAGTCACCATTTATTACCCCTCTCCCCTCCTCTACCTCCCAGAGGCCCCTCTCCCTCCGGTAATCACCGTACTATTGTCTGAGTCTGTGAATATTTTTTTTCTTATTCCTGTTCCTTTTATACCCAGCCTCTGAAACCTCCTCCTCTCTGACAGCTGTCTGTCTATTCTCTGTATCCATGAGCCTGTCTCTGTTTTTGGTTCGCTTGTGTGATTCATTAGTTTCCACATATAAGTGAAATCATTTGGCATTTGTCTTTCTCTGACTGGCTTATTTCACTTAGAATGATACTCTCCAGGTCCCACCATGCTGTCACAAAAGTTAAGATTTCCTTCTTTTTAACAGACAAGTGGTATTCCCTTGTGTAAATGTACCACAGCTTTTTTATACACTCATCTACTGATGGGCACTTGGGCTGCTTTCAAATCTTAGTAACTATAAATAACACTGAAATGAACATAGCGGTGCATATATTCTTTCAAAATAGTATTTCAAGTTTCTTTGAACATATTCCCAGAAATGGAATCGCTGAGTCATAATGCAGTTTCATTTTTTAATTTTTCGAGCTGTCTCTATACTGCTTTCCACAGTGGCTGCACCAGTCTGCAATCCCAGCAACACTGCACTGGGGTTCCCTGTTCTCTGCATCCTCACCAACACTTTTTGTTTGTTGATTTATTGATGGTAGTCATTCTGACAGGTATGAGGTGATATAGCAGTTTCTAATTCTCAAATATAAGAATACTAAGGATAAATGAGTTCTTGATTTCTTTTTTTATACCAGAGAACCCATTTTCAAATGAAGTCTTAGGAACTGTGTAAAATAGATGCAGTGTTGCTGTATGGGTGAAGTGGGGCTGTGGGAGTAGAACATGTGTCAGCAGGGAGAAGACATTCCCGGAATGTGTGGAAGGGAGAAACAGACGGAATCACACAAGGGGGCAAAGAACACATCACCTATGTTTATCACGGACAAGGGAGTTGATAAGAAAACCTGGTTTACTCTTTTTCTCTCTCCCTCTTGCCAGCTCATTAAAGAAGTCTTAAACCACAGAGCATGTTCCCAGATTTAATTTAGTCTGACACGTAGGAAAAACCAGGAAAACTAAGATTATGACTGTCTTATTGAGTGTTGTAGTGCTCGAGTTGCAGGGATATAAGAGGGCCACCAGTTCAGTCCTTCTCAGACCTGAATATGCAAAACCATCAACTAAAGGTCTGATTAGAAATGGGTTTCTGGTTGGGGCCTAGGTGCTGCTTTACTGAGCACCTCCCCAGGGGTGCCTGTGCTGCTGCTCCAGGGAATACTCTTGCAGGGGCGTCCAACCCATGGCCCGCAGGCCACATGCGGCCAGGATGGCTATGAATTCAGCCCAACACAAAATCATAAATTTATTTAAAACCTTTTTGTTTTGCTCAGCAGTTTTTGCTAGGGTTTGTGTATTTAATGTGTGGCCCAAGACAGGTCTTTTTCCAGTGTGGCCCAGAGATGCCAGAAGGTTGGACACCCCTGTGAATCTAGCTCGCTTTGCTATTTTACGGACAAATTTCTTGAGACTTAAAGATGTGAGGGCTTCTATTCTAGCTGCCTGTATGGCACATTAGCTGACCAGAAACCTGCCCCCAACACACACACAGACACACACACGCACAACTACCTGGATACTGGGTGAAATGTAGTGGATCCTATTAGAGGCACAACTAAGTTGGTGGTGAGGGAGGAAATATCCAGGAACACGAAGTAAAGAGCCAAAAACTAGGGTGTAAGTGTGTGAACAGGCCTGAAACACACTGAGAATGACTGGTCCAATTTTCTAAATGACTTTCAGAGAGGGAAAGTACCTTGCTCAAAATTATGTTTTTGTGAATCCAGTGTAAACACCTGTATTACTGTCCAACAGAACCTATTTTGACAAGCAACAATGGCAGGAGACCTGAATACAAGAGAGTTTAAAACTCACTATAATGCTACTATGGTTTAAAAAAATACACACCAATAATAGACACATATATCAGTAGATCAGCACCGAAAGTGAAAACAGAAATAAGTGTAAACATAAGTATATATTTTCTTAGTATCTGAATAGTCTGCATCTCAATTCAGGTAGAAAAGGATGGGTTATTTATTTATTTATTTATTTAAATACAATTTTAAAAATTTAATTATCATTCAAGTACAGTTTTCTGTCTTTTACTCCCATCCCAGCCCACCCCCCCATGCTCCCCACCTCCCTCTCATTTCCACCCCCCTTAGTTGTTGTCCATGTGTCCTTTATACTAGTTCCTGTAAAAGATGGATTATTTAATAAATGGTAATTGGACAACTGACTTTCCTTTGAAAGAAATCAATATAGGCATACAATATGCAATGGTACATTGTAGTCTAAACCAAAATATTTAAGTAAATTATAGCAATGAATTAAAATAACTGTGAGAAAAAAATTTAAATGGTTTGCATAAATCTTAAGACTCCAGAAGCCCGGAATCACCACAAGAGGACTAATTTAATTATACACCTATAAAAACTTCTGTACCGCCAAAGGCACCCAAAACAAAGTCATAAAAGAAAGAATAGCATAGGAGAAAACTGTATAACACTTATTGATACAGGGTTACTGAAACTAGTATGAAAAACCTCCCAACAAATTAAGAAAAACCCAAACAACTCATGTAAAAAAGTTTAAGAAATACAAACAGTTGGCTTGGAGAAGAAATGCAGATAGGAAACCTAAGGGTATCAGGGAAATGAAAGTTAAGACTGCAATGGCCACTCCACTTGGTTGGTGGCATTGGTCTTAGGTTTGGATTGATAAACTCACCAGAGAAAGAACAGGCTTTATTCAGCACCAAGTTTATTTCACTTTATCAAAGGACAAATAAAAGGCAGCAATGAATTATTCATGGTACTAATAGAGAGGGGTCTTTTGACTATTAGGCAGAGCTTGCAAAATCCTCAAATCACTGCACACTCAGGCACGTGTAGTTACAAGTGACAAAGATGAGCTTTGGAAACCATCAGTCCTGGGTGGTCCACAGTTGTGAATACCTTGTAATCATATCACTGTCTTGGTAGAGCCACATCTCATCAATAGCATGTAATTATTACTTAAAAGATCGTCCCGATGATAATGTGTAGGTGCTTGTGCAGTCTACAGTCTTCAAGCGGCTCATCATTTACCTTAGATCTGCTTAGGTACAGTTCTAGTTGTCAGTTTCACAAGAAGAATTTAAAGAATAGTCAGATACATATACATGTGCATATGGGTCTATGTATACACAGAGAAAGAGACATGCATGTATGCATTTATATGAAAAAGTATAAATAAATGTATACCTGATTGTTCTAGACAGAAGAAATTTAGTTTTACTTTATAAGTAATTTTATTTTTCTTTTCATTATTATGGCAAACATGCTACTTTTGAGTTTTATTTAAAAAATATAGTTGATTTCAGGGACTTTTGTAGAGGAAATAACAGCCCCAGCTAATACTAAGTCTTACCTGTAAAACTGACTACAGGGTGGCTTGACAGAGTCTCAGTTTCTTAGAGGACATTTTGGGTCTTACTGAATGAAGTCCATTGGTGCTGTTAGAGAGCTTCTGTGTCTTGCTGACTTATTCCTTTTATCTAAGTTTCCATAGAGGTTTTCCAGTAACTGTCAGATTTCCCTAGCAGCTGGGCCCCTGAAGACTTGGATTAGCTAGATTTTCTTTGCTTGTTTCCCCCCACCCCCAGTAAAATTCTCTAATTCTGACCTCCTGACACTGAGCTATTCAGTCATATCGTGTCTCTTCACATGGAGTCGGCATCCCCCTAGAACCTGGGTACATCCACCTAGAAAGCTTGTCTGGCCCAATAATATTGACTGGCCAAGCCTAGGATAAGATTTCAGAGGTCTCAGAATTGAGGCCCTTTGGGCCCTGGCTGGTGTAGTTCAGTGGATTGAGTGCAGGCCTACGAACCAGAGGATCATGGTTTGATTCCCAGTCAGGGCACATGCCTGGGTTGTAGGCCAGTTCGCTGCAGGCCAACTCCCAGGAGGGGACACACAAAAGGCAACCATACATTGATGTTTCTCTCCCTCTCTCTTTCCCCTCTAAAGATAAATAAATGAATAAAATCTTTAAAAAAAACAGAATTGAGGTCCTTTGAATGTGACCAGAACAGATCTCTCTAACTGAAGGTGTCATTCAAGTTCTTGATGGCATCATCCTCAGCAGAGCTGATTTGTGGCTCCTTGTGCTGGCATTGAGATCTTCGTAGGCAGCTCTGATGGATTTCAATAGGCTTCATTTAGAACCTTGAGAGTGATACTGACTAATGACTTCTGAGGTTTGCTCTAAATTGAGAGGACAAATGACAGCCTCTGCTTGCTCCAGGGGATCTGGGAGAATCTTTATTATGGCTTCCAATGCTCCCATTGGCCTCTAGGACCAGGTTCTCCCTGGGGGCTTTACCTCATGAGAGGGTGAGGAAAGAGATTCCTGGGGATTACAGGGCAGTCTGGGCCTCTTCACCAGATCTGGAAGTAGTTTAGATGCTAAGATTCTGCTTCTGGGGTGCATGTACCATTGTAGGTTTGGGGAGGAAATTTATAGGATCCTTGGCTAACCTGACTTCCATAGAAGAGTCTAGGAAAATTCTTGAGTGTTCTCTCACCTACTGTGAACTACAGAAACAGTTCTGGGCTTCCTTCTAGTTCACACATTATCTGGAATGTCATAACTTTGGAGCTTTCTGAGATGGTTTCAGGGACTTCCAAACAAATTTCCAGATTCTAGGGCCTTTAGAGATACTATGACAAGGTTCTGTAGTTCTAAGTTCTTTTATGACTAGGACGGCTAGACTTAGGGTTTGGGGGATGCAAATAAAAGAGAGTGTTTACAATTGAGAAACCAAAGGAATCTTCTTAGAAGAGGAGGAGGCTGTATCTCCCAGCAACTGGACCTCCTAGGAACCACTAAACCAAAATACAGATCCCCAGTTCATGAGGTGTATCTGTATTATCCACCCCCCACACCCACCACCACCACCAACACTGGGTACAAAGAAACACTTAAAATCAAGCCTAGGGGATGAGGGAGACCAGTTGGAGTGGTGTGCATGAGGTTCTGGAAAAGCTAGGTTTCTGGAGCTACACACTAGCTGGATTAGACTTACTCTGGAAGCAACTAGGAAGACCCATGGTGAGGTTTTGAGGTCCTTCAGACTCATTGGGAAGAGAATGAGGATATCTCCAGTTTCCAAGGATGAGATTAGCCCAGGAGTGACTGTCATTCCATGACTGGTCCTGGCTCTCATTAATGAACAGTTTTTGCTGCTTGGTATGACTGTCTTTCTTAGGCAAATTTTCACAGATTTTGGCCTATTTAAAAGGACAGCCCTAATACTTATGAGATCCATGGGCATTTAGGTAAATTATTTATTGCCTAAAATCTTGTACATTCACTCTTCAGAGGAGTAATGCAATATGGATGAGGCCTGAGTTCTGCCTCAATGCATAAACCATGCTCAGCATTCTCACAGAATGGTCTTCTCTGTGTGCAAGTCTTTTGGCAACCTCTGTGGTTTTTAAACTTTTATGGCCCAAGGATTGCTCAAGGTGAAGCAGGTGTCCATGGAATTTTATTTTAGTACTAACTTCCTACAGCAATGATTGTTTGCTTCTCTTGTTAGGGTACTGGCCTTTACAATTACTTCAAATTCTAAAAAAATACATGAGGAGATGTTATTTTCATTTTGCTGAA
The DNA here is from genome assembly GCF_014824575.4 of Sturnira hondurensis. NCBI lineage: Eukaryota > Metazoa > Chordata > Mammalia > Chiroptera > Phyllostomidae > Sturnira > Sturnira hondurensis. Next base: position 3,826,709 of record NW_028073027.1, read on the forward strand.
TAAATGTAGACAATAAAAAATTAAATCACTTACCCTAGATTGCATAGCAGACAGTTGAATCTGTTTATAATAAATTCAAATTTGACCTTAAATTTAATTCTCATTAGCCCTAGAGATCCCGAAACTTTATTATGCATCAGAATTATCTGGAATCATTTATGAAAGGCAGATTTGTATGAAGGTCACTCCCAGAGTTTATGATTCAGTGGGCCCAAGAATTTCCTTTTTTAATAAGTACCCAGGTGGTGTTGATGTTGCTGGTCTAGGCACCGTATTTTGAGAATCACTGCTGTAGGTTATGCTGAGGTTTTCAAAACTCTCACTATTATAGTTATGTGTGAGGTGTTTATACTGCTCTTTAACTCGTAGGGTGCCATCAACATCTTTTATATTTTAATACACATGTGAGTATTTCAATGAGAGTTCTGGCTTCTATTAGACTAAAGTTTTCATTCTTCAGATTTTCTCTTTCAAAAGAAAGACTTTACCTCCAAAGTAATATAATGTAACTCAGTAATTTATTTTTATGTCTCTGTGAGTACAGGACAAAATCTTGGGTCTGGAGGAAATAGGTTATCCTGACATCTTTGGAACATGTCTGAGGCCAAACAGCATTTTTTTCTTAGAGAAAGTAAAATGTGAACCCTGAGTATACCTGCTCTGGTTGGGGGTACTGAGGGTCCATTTCCCAACTGTCTTATGATTCTGAGTGCTCAGTGCCAGTTTCCTGTACAGTAGCTGTGTGTTGCCACCCAAGCACCTCCATGGCTGCCGTGTTTTCCATCTGTCATGTCAACATCAATGACAATGATGCTTCTGTGTGGATCAGATTAGATATAAGGAAAGAATTTGACCATTTTTTCTAAAAACATGAAGTCACACTTTTGTATTTTGAAGTCTGAAGTGAGCAGGGCAAAACTATTTTGCTAAGATAGTGTGCCTCTGAAAACAGCAGTAAAATGAACTAATAATTCTGCTGGAACACTCACAGATGGCTGTCCTTGACGCCTGTGAGCTACCCAGGTCTCCCTGTTTCAGAGGTCTTGAAGGTCCTTGTCTACTTTAAACTGATTGTACAGGGTGAGGCCAAAAATAGGTTTGCAGTTGTTCCTGTGGAGACTAATGCAGTACTTAATAAATAATAAGGCAACGATAAACTCCATATTTTGTGTACTCGCAACCGTAAACCTTCGTTTGCCAACCCTGTATGTTACTTCTGCTGCTAGTACTGAGAGAGTTTCAATATAACTGTGTTTATTGTAATTCTCATGGCAATTTTGTTATGATTCACTTATCAAAGACTTGAGTGCAGCTATAACATTACCTTTCAGGTATGGGTGGCCTATTGGTGCTATTTATTTCCTTTATTCTAAAAGAATTATAAGTGCCATTCTGTTTTCTGGAATAAAAATGTTTAACATTTAAAATAGCATTGATTTAAACCTCAAGGTTACATTAAAATGATGCTGTTCAGTTTTCCTATAATCCTTCACTGAATGAGAGTGTGATAGCTGAAGCTGACCAAGAGTTCTGAAGGGTGCCTTTTGAGAGGATTCAGGAATTGGTTGCTAATGAAGAAAACCCCTATGCTAAGAAACTCACTGTGGGTGCGCTGTACCTTTGTGCAGAAAATACCTAAATTGCTCAGAGTTTTTTATGAACAAGGCAATTTTTGAAGCTGAAAAGCATAAAATAGTGTTAAAGCTCTCATAGTGAAGATAAAATTATTCCTCACCCCCCCTCCTTGTCCCAGTTTCCAGTGGAACGCTCTCTTAAAATTGCCCTCCTTTCACATCCTCTTTTGTGAGTGATGGACACGTAAGGAATTTTATTTTGATTTGGGTAACTTCAGAGATAATAGCTTTTGCTCACTGGATTCAGGACATGTTTGTGTCTGTGCTGTTTTCTGGCTCCAAAGGGCATCATTAGCTTTTTAATGTTTTTTTTTTTTTTTTAAATCTCATTATACCGATTCCATGGTCATTTGGGCAATGGTAAAGCACTTACAGACTGGCAACTGGAAATCCTTTGTATCATTATTTAGAATCCAATGGGAAAATGGAAACCACGTTAGCCACTTAAAATAGATATTTGATTTAGAATGTCATTACACAAGCTAAAAGAGAACACTGGTAACCTAGAATAGTTGCTACAGGAAGAGCCTGGGATGAAGATGGAACAGGGAAGATAAGGGACACAGTAGGCTGGTTGGGGAAATGCAGATGGAAGCTTCAGGCTGACCAGGTATCAGAACTCCAGCAGGTAAAAGGATAAGGCATGAGATAAGAAGATTATTCTCCTGTCTTCCCACCACCGAGTATCATCTAAAAGTGCTATCTTCTGGCAAAACTCCACAATCAGCCAGCTGGCATGGGAGACTGGGAAATATAGTTTGTATATTTTGAGCCCCAGCATCTCAGAGTAGAGTGTAGAGTGAATTTTGAGGTACAAACAAATGAATAACAAATTAGCATATTCAGAATAATTTTTAATACAGAAAGAATATTTTCTCATTGGGCTTTTTTCCTGCTATTATACTACCATCACTGTGGAGTCTTGTAACTAAATATATAATGAAGTTTTGGCTTCTGCTCAAGATGGCAGCATAGGTAAACACGACTCGCCTCCTTGTACAACCACATCATAGATCAGCCATCACTCAAAAATGTCAAAAATAAAGGTTGAATCGAAGTCTGACACTACGGAATTAGAGAAGCCACATCCATGCAGACTGCTAACAGGGTCAGAGATAAGGAACAGTTGTTTTTCCTTTACTTCTAGAATGTTTTGCCCTATTATTTTCTGCCTCCTACAAAAATAGTTTCACCTTACACTCATTTCCCCAGAAAATGTACATATTTACAAAAATTTTACATAGAATTTACTAAGAAGAGCTAAAGAGTTTTAAAGGTAAAGTGTTTCACATATTTATTGCACAGTTTTGTTTTCCTTAAAAATGAAATGCTTATCTTTTGCCCCCTTTCCTTCTTTTTTTCCCCTCCCCTTTTCCTCTTTCCCTTCCTTTCCTCCTTCTATCTTTTCAGTTTATTTATTCTTGAATTGTAGTTTCTACTTTTCATTTAGAGAATCAAAGTTACTGCACTCTTTTCTTATAATGGCAACATATCTCAACAAAGAAAATACAGTTGAAACCAAAAATTGATTTACTTACTTTGAATAATTTTCTTGATAAAAAATACATAATCCTTTTTTTAATGCTGTTTTCAACAACACAGTAGAATTAAGTAATGGAAAGAACCCTGGACTTGGTGTCCAAAGACATGGGATCAATATTAGGATCTACCAGCTGGTATGTGTGTGAACTCTGAATTAAGGTAATACTCTTTAACCTAATACAACTCAATAAAATAAAGTATTTAAAAACTTATATGACTTTGGAGATAAAACATATATGAGAGCATTTTGTGAACTGCATATTACATTACTTAACTTGTGGAATTTGTTTTTATTATCCTGAATGGATAAGAATCTCCAGACTGTATAATCATATTTAAACATGAGCATCAAATTTCTCTTGGAACATGAGACATTTCAGGGAAATAAAGAATACTTAGTGACCTGAGTCAGGAAACTCTATGTAGAATGCTTCATGTATTGCTTATTGTATGAAGTATGTTTGGGAAAAGTCCAGCCATTGTTAATGTGACAAGAACAGTTTGCATGACATTGATGTAACCTGGTATCCAAGGAGAGTGGACTGAAATGTGCATTTGTAAACAATGACAACTTCACTGTACTAGTCAGTGGGGGCAGTAGACACCATTGAGTGAGCATGTGTACTGAGTGGTCATGGCATTCAAAATGACTGAGCAAGTACAGGAATGAATCTGCATCAAATATGACGTTAAGCTTGAACGTTCTTTTGTAGAAACTACTTGGATGATTCAGATGGCTGCTCTCTGGGAAACTGGTGATTGGCAGCTTCATCATGACAATGTGGCGCTCATGCATCATGTCTCATGCAGAGTTTATTGGTGAAACATCGAATTGCCCAGGCAATTCAGCCTGCCTACAACTTAAATTTGGTGCCCTACACCTTCTGGATTTTCCCAAAACTAAAATCACCTTTGAAAGGGAAGAGATTTCAAACCATTGATGAGATTCAGGAAAAATGATGGGGCAGCTGATGGCAATTAGGAGAACCGTGTGAGGTCCTAAGGTGCCTACTTTGAAGGGGACTGATGTTTCTTGTATCTTGTATCTTTTTCAATAAATGGCTTTATTTTTCATATTAACTTGTATTTAATTGATACTAGTGAAAAGACCCATAATGGGTTACAGTGACCCATTAGTCATAATGGGTCATAATAGTCATAATATAGACATCTGCATTACCTAACCCTCTCCTGGCCTGCCTTTGTATATCTGATATGGTCTCAGCAGGTTACTGGAGTAGAGAGCCGTGGTAGTTCATCATGGGCTCATCATGGAAGGGGACCCTTCGAGCCCTGGTAGTTAGAGCCTTGGGGTTTGTCATGGAAGGGGACCCTTTGATTCTATGGGTTTTTCTTCTTGTGACCTGATGGTTTATTCTCCTTAGAATGGTTAAGCTATGGCTGACATTACCTAACTGTAGGTGCCTACTTTATTAAGAACATTGTTGGTTTAATGGCATGTACGTTGTATTCCTGAGATTCTGCTTGGCAGGAGTTTAATGCTGGAAGCAGAAAAAGCATAAACTGCCCCTTTGGTACCCATTAACTTACATATCAAAGTCTCATAATGAGTGGGCACTACATCGAATCACTATTCTTTTTATTTTTCCTTAAGAGTTTAAATAAGGCTTTATGATTACAGAGAGAACCCCTTAAGGCTACACTATTTTAAATCAAGCCTACCATTTCTGATAAAGATATACACTAAATCCTCAATGTTATCAACAGGTTCTGTGACTTGAAGCAACATGATATAAAACAAAAGCAATTTTATTGTAAGCAAACTGATCTAACAAGAGGGAAGTTCCTATGGAATCTCATTAATGGGAAAACAAAATAACATTGCAGAAAATGATATTATTTGAAGATGTGGTGTACTTAATTTTTATTTATTTTATTTTTTAAAGATTTTATTTGTTTATTTTTAGACAGGATGGAAGGGAGAGAGAAAGAGAAGGTAAGAAACATCAGTGTGTGGCTGCCTCTTGTGCGCTACACAATGGGGACCTGGCCCTCAACCCAGGTGTGTGCCCCAACTGGGAATCAAACCTAGGACTTTTTGGTTTGCAGGCTGGTACTCAATCCACTGAGCCACACTAGCCAGGGCTGCTGTATTTAATTTTTTTAAATATCAAATTTATTGGAGTGACATTGGTTAATAAAATTATATAAAGTTCCAACATCTTGTGACTTTTCCTTTTACATGTTGCATGATTCTATGCAAGGTACGTTTCTTTGAGTCTCAGTGTTATTTCTAATATTCTTTGAATTCTCATAGGTGCATTTGATATTTTTTATAAATCTTTTTTTAAATTTAATTTATTTATTTATCTTTAGAGGGGAAGGAGAGAGGGAGAGAGACATCGATGTATGGTTACCTTTCCTGCGTCTCCTGCTGGGAGTTGGCCTGCAGGGACCTGGCCTGCAACCCAGGCATGTGCCCTGATTGGGAATCGAACCGCGATCCTCTGGTTCGCAGGCCTGTGCTCAATCCACTGAGCTATGCCAGCTAGGGCTGCATTTGATTTTTAAAATAATGTTTTAGGGAGACCCACATTAGTATTTCTCTTTCAAAGTATATTATTTAAATTAGAATAATAATTTCAAGTATGTCAATGGATCAATGGAATACCTTTTACTTACATAAGATTTTTCTCCTGCATATTCCAGTTTATGTGCCTTGTTACAATAACAGTTCTTCTGATTTACAGAAGCAATTTTAATATTTTTATTTTCCAATGTCTCCTAAAATATTTTGTATTTATGTACGATGAGACATTTTTGTTTTCCCTTTTATTGAATTTATTGCGGTGACATTGGTTAATAAAATTATATAGGTTTCAGGTGTATAATGTGATAATGCATCACCTATATATTGAGTGTATTCACTACCTGAAGTTAAGTCTCCTTCCACCACCTTTTATCTCCCCTACACCAAACGAGAAACTTTTGTGCACAAATGTTTACTTGGGGGTGCACATATAACATTATGGACAAAGATGTTATTATCTACAATAGGAAGGACCAATCAATGAATTCCTGGTTTATTTTTGGGTTATATGTCTTTCTATACATCTATATTTTGAAATTTAAATTAGACCCTATGATTTTATCATATGGCTAACCACATAGGAGTATTAGCAAGTCCTTGCACATATGTATTTATTCAACTTTGATGGAGTGCATGGTATGTGCCCACCATTGAGAAAGACCATGGGGATATGAAGAGGAAGACAGAATCCAAGCCCTCAATGGACACTGAATTTACCTGTCTAGAGACTATGCAGGTAAATAAATACGTTGACTATCCTGAAAGAGTAAGACAGTCTTACAGCTGAGGTTAGTTCATGAGCTATGAAAATGCATAGCCGGAGAATTTCCCCAGTCCCTTAAGAGAAAACAAACACTTTCTGGGTGATGCTCAAGCTGAGTCAAAAAAGGAGAATGTGCAGAGGTGCAAATGTGTGGATGGATTCATTCAGAGGATTGATTTCAATATGAGTGAAATGTCAGAATTTGATATATACATTTCAAAATGACTAAAACAGGCTGCAAAGCAAATGTGGAAAGACAAGGTAATGGAGAATTCTTGGCAGTGTCAGGTTGTAGAGGCATTGCTCAGAATTGATATTTTATTTTGAAGACTGTAAGAATCCTATCAGCTGTTTCAAGCAATGTTGGAGATGAGAAATAGTTTGATTAGCCCTGCATTTTAGAAAGATCATTCTGGTACTATCGTGGTAGAAATATTGAAGGTGAATAAATTGCAGGCAGGGAGCAGAGCTAAACACCTAATGTTAATGGCAAGGGTCTGAAGCATCAGGGACTGTGCAGGGGAATGGCATCTGACGGAACCCAGGGATCTTCTGCAGGTAGACTCAACAGAACTTGGCCAATTGTTTATGAGGAGTAGGGCAGAGGACAGTATCAGGCATGATTCTTGTGTTCTGAGTTAGGTAAGGTGGAGCTTCCATTGCTCAGAAAAGGAGGGGGTTTGGAAAGGTAAACCAAAGTCCTGAGTGATCCTGTGGAGCCAAAGGCGGTCCTCGAATACGTAGATAGACACGTGCTACAAAGGGCATTTGGTGGGGCCAAGACCTTGGAAGACATCCAGTTTGGAAGAGAAGACTTGTGTTTTATCAACACAGTGTCAATTGATATGGGAAGTATGAACATGGCCACCAGGCAGATCAAACACAGTGAGTAAAAAATATCAAAGATGGAATCCTGAGAATTAGCATTTCTTAAGAGGGAGCTGAAAGAAATAGAATCCACAGAAGAGGATGAGAAGTTGCCACATATGTAGATGGAAAAATAAGCGAGACTTGCATCTTAGAGGCTATCCGGGGGACAATTTTAATAAAAATTTGGCCCAGACTTCCTCATATCTCAGAGAAACAAAGGAGAATTAAGGCAAAAATGTGTTAATTTTGTTAGGAATAATTGGGTAACTGATCATCTCTGTGAGAAAAATTTTCCTGGAGAGATTGAGATAGAAATAATGCAGTAGCGGGGTGAGGACAGATGGCAAGGGGAAAGATATAAACTACTTCTAAAGAACTTGGTTGCAGAAGAAATCGGGTTGAGGAGGTGATAGCTCGAAGACCTTGAAAATTAGAACACGCATTTTTCAATAGTGGGATTTATTTATTTATTTATTTATTTATTTATTTATGGAGAGAAAGGGGGCTGTAGAGAGAGCTGTTGTGATACAGAAAAGAAAGAAGATGTGAGGCTTTTTAAGAAGGAGAGTATAATTTAAGGCACAGTTGGATTATGTTTAGATCTGATACATGCTACGCTTTTTTGTGAGACTGGAGAGAGGTGATAAGAGCACAAGTGAATGCAGCTATTTACAGACTGACAGGGTTGGGCTAAATCATCTTGTAAAGTAGAAGCAATCTCCTCGGTAAGTTAAAAAATGATGACATGTCAATATTTCTGTGGATTTTCAAACTCTAGTTTATTTTCACATGCCTTCTGATGGTACCCATGGAATTAAAATGATATAGTATAGTGAAAATAGACAATGATTTTCCCTATCAAGAGTTGTGGGGGACAAGATACTGATAGATTTTTAATCACTTTTTAATTGCTGTGGATGTCACTGCTTGGTACTTTGGCATGGCATACGTTTGCATACACATGACAAAAGAGCTACAGGCAATAGCTGAAAATCATTTGTAGGATTGAAGGTGACAGGGACATCGCAGAGTCACTGGAGAGTCCAGGGTCTCTCAAAAGGTTGGGACTCAAAAACATATTTCTGATGTTAGAAATATGTCACATATACAGGGCTGAATTTTCCAGAGCATAAACATAATTAATTTGTTAAATGTAAACTTCAACATACAGTTAAGTCCTCACTTAATATCATTATTAGGCTCTACAACTTTAAGTGAAACAACATAAGACAGAACCAATTTTACCATAGGCTAATTGATATAGATAAGAGTTAGTTCCTATGGCATCTTATCAATATTATAAGGAAATGACATTGAGCAAAATGATGTTATTAGAGGACCTGCTACACATTGATTTTGTCACAGTACTTGGGCATTTCTAAATTCTGCAGCTGGGAACTTCAGAATACAGAAATGACCTTCACTTTTCTTGCCCATGGAGACATTCTGGTGTGTAGACAGTATTGATGCCTCTTGGAAGCATGACTGAGGAAGCTTCCATTCTAGGGTCAGATATTTAAATTTTTAAAAATTAGTATTTTGGAAGTATAGTAGAAATAGAAGAAAAGGAATGTTTGTTGACAGAGTTTGTTCATTTATTTAATAACATATTTGTTGACTGGAAATTAAGACTTATCTATTGTGAAACTAGTTAACATAGGTCCATATATAGTCTAATTAGAGATATTATGCTAAAAACATGATTAGATGTAACTGTAAATTGCAGACTTCTGGGTTAGCTTATTGTTTACTAGCAACTGAATAAGGGATAATTTTTATAAGCAGAAAAACTCTATTCATACATAAATCTGCCTCAGTGTTTTATTTACCAAAAACCTTACTGAGAGCTAGAAGCAGACAAACTATCCATTGCGAACAACTTAGAATAGGAATATACAGCTCCCTTTTACCAATAGGATTGTCAAATAATTTGTTAAAAGTTTTGACACCCTTGATAGAAAACTATTCAACCAAAATTAAATGACATGGTAAATTTGGTAATCTTCATTGTCCCTTACATCGGCTATTAGATTATGTGGCGTTTAGTGACTAATTCTTTTCCCAAAAGCCTCATTTCTTTTTACTCAACATAAATAAGAAGCATAAGAAATACACAGTGTTCATTTCCTACTGTCTTAAACATTGCATTTATTTTGCTCCTTAGTCCATAAACCTCCCTAAAGTCTATACATTTTTTTTAAGTCCAGCATTGAATCATTTTACAATAATGGAATAGTAAGTTTTTTGAAAAATAATATTTTCATTTATTAAGAGATGTAATCTTTCCAAGATGTAACCCTCACATTCAAGGCGTTAACTCCCATTGAAAGGAAACATCAAGGGAACTAAGTATTTCAATGTGGCAATGAAAAGATCTGAATGTTTCAGCAAAATGAAGCGGTTATTCACAATTAGTCAACCCCAAACACTCAGGGAACATTACACTGAACTGTTAGGAGGCAATGGTTTCCCGGTGTGTATATGCATTGCTCCAGGGTGCAATTTAGTTAGTCCATTAACAGCAAGCTCATCCTGTTACAATGCAAGAGTTCAGTTTAGAAATGGCAACCCATTTTTTTCTATAACAGATTAAGAAGCTCAGTAAAAACAATAATATAGATTCTGGATGGGCAAGTTATTTCATGAAGTTGCTAAGTATTTTTATGCTTTAAAAGAGTTCTGAAAGATAAAGTTAGGGTGAGGCAAAATAAATTTCTCCCTACAGAGAGGAATTGGTGCACATAGTGTTGATACAAATAGCAATTTTAGTCTGGTGCAATGCATGAAACTTGACTGAACGCTGGTTTAAAACAAACTATAGAAGACATTTTTGGCCGATTGAAGATGTTTGAATATGGACTGGAATATAGATGTTATTAGAGAAGAATTGTCTATTTTCTGTGATGTAGTAATAATAACACAGTTTTGTAGGAGAATGTTCTTATTCCTAAAAAAGCATGTTGAAGTATTCAGGTTAACCGGAGAGTAAAAAAATTTAATAATGAACATTTACTTTTTTTCACTGTGTCTAAGATAACATTGATGGTAAGGTACACCAGTATTGATAACTAAGAAAAATGCTGTCAATAAATACAATACATGCTTTCATACCATTTTCATATTATATTACATTTATCAACAGAGCTTGTTAAGTCAGTTGTGACAGTTTATAAAAAATGCATATCCTTTTGTACTTAGTTAAAAAGAAAAATATATAAAAATTGCTGAAATTTTTCTGAAGCTCCTCCACATTCAGAGTCTGACTCTGATGAATGGCATTTGGACTCACAGCCATCTGCTTCTATGCCCTTTCTCACAACGCCGTCTTCTGACCCATCAGGGGAGTTGATGTTGCGGGATTTCCTCGGGTGCTCCATCCTTTATTCCAAGACTTCCGCCCAAACTTCAGACGCAGAGGTGGAGGAAGGCGTCTTTGCTGCTTTCACTTAGACAGGCAGTGACCACGTCCCCAGTGTTACCTGGTGACAGAAATTACAAGGTCTTATCAGTTCAGCACACATCCCAATTTTAGGGATGTTGAACCTGGAAAAATATATTTAAGTAAGGCTTTTGATAAATGAAACTTTGGTATCTAGTTCAATTCACACCCCTGGAAACACTAAAGCTTATTTACTGAATTTTATTTTTACCCTTAATTATGCTTAATATGTTTATCTGGTTTTAAAGCCATAGTTCATTAAAATGAATACCTTTAGAACTGAAAAGAATGAAATAATTTGCATATTGCTCTATAATTTGAAAACTACTTTTATATGTCCCAACTAATTTAACCTTGCAATAAATTAAATGCATATTGGGCATTATTATTGTTAGGTACTTCAGGATACCATTTGCTTTATTGCAGTGATTTTCAAGTGGTGTGCCACAAGAGGCACGTTGGTGTGCTGCAAGAATTTTAAACATAGGCAGCGCCTGACTATTTAATCAGAGGCACTGACTTTTCCCCCTCAGGTTGTCAAATAAAAAATAAAAATAGCAATAGCTGTCTGGTGTGAATGAATCAAAACTACTTAGTTTTTTGTCAGATTGGCAAAAAATAAAACATTTTTGGTGTGCCGCCGAACTTTAGTATTTGCTTTATATATGTGCATGAGATGAAAAAGGTTGAAAATTTTTGCATACTATTATTTATCCCTATACCCACTTTACAAATGAGGCAACTGAGGTTCTGATTTAATATTAAATGGTTAGATCCTGAGCACTATTAGTAAATGCTCACATCAGCATTCCAGTGCAGGCTTTACAATGCCAAAAGACTTGCTCTCTTCACTGACACTTCTACTAATGAGGAGAGGGTGAGGGCAAAGAGAACAACGCCGGCGTTAGGGAGTACGGATCACAGCTACAGAACCCCGCAGAGACACAGACCACGGGACAACACGGAGATACAAGACCTCAGAAACCGAACAGCCTGGAGACGTGAAGTGCTGCAGTAAATAATGCTAGAATAGCGGGTGCCCATGACATTGATTTGAGATCTTGAGAAAATATTGACCACTGCTTCTTTTTTCCTTCTTCTTTTGTTTATTCATTTATTTTTATTGTTGTTCAAGTACAGGTTCCACTTTCCCCCGCCACTCTCCCCCAGAACCCCAGCCATCCCCACCTTCCACCCCTGATCCCACCCCCTTGGTTTTGTCCATGTGTTCTTTATACTTGTTCCAAAAAACCCTTTCCCTGTTTTCCCTCATTATTCCCTCCCACCTCCCCTCTGGTTACTGTCAGTTTGTTCTTAACTTCATTATCAATAAGGAAGTGATACGGAGAGATCTGATATCACATCCCTGGGAGGAGTAGAGAGGGGTCATAGAAGGAGGTTGCCAGAGGCAATGGTAAACAGCCTAGGATGGGATTGGCTGAGAAGCTGAGCACCTCTGGAGCACAGGGGATTATGGGCCATAAGATTTTAAATAAAACGGAGGTCAGAGACTGGCCCTCTTCGTCAGGGACGCTTGGGTGATGGAGATGCAGCTGCCTGCGTTTCCCACAGTACTGTATTTTGGGTGGGAGAAGAAACTCTGGGCACAGCCCAGGACTGGGCTGGCCTGACGGAGTGTTGCCGGGTTATTATTCCTCTTGGGAGTGCCCTAGAGGGAAAGGCTCTGAGACAGAGCCGGCCATTCCTCCAAAATTGGGGATCTTTTGTATCTTACGCTGTTTTAGTTTGTAAAATAATGCTCCATAATAAGATAATTAAAAACTAATAGGGGAAATGATAGGGGAACTCAGGAGTTGATGATTTTAGCCTTAATTGATAGGCTTAAGTGATAAAAGTTCTAACTAAAGAGTTAAAGATTTTAGCCTTAATTGATGGGCTTAAGTGGCTAATGCACATGAAATGCCATTATTCCAAAATTGAGTAGCTTTTGAATGAAGAGTCCTTTCCTTTATCACCAAACCTTTGCCTCCAGAATTTGCCTGGACTCAGGGTGGTGGCGGGCAGGAGGGCCCCCCTTGCTATTTGGTTACAGTAGTCCAGCTTAGAAAGCTCAATTTCCCAAATAGTTAATAAAAAAATTATTATTAAAAATTAAGTTTCTGGGTGTTACATGCATTTAAGACATTAATAAATTATCATATATTTTATATTGCACTCAAGTAATTGTGACTTGATACCCTAAAGTAATTCTTCACTATTATTTATTTGAAAAATGATAAAAATGTGCTTTATAGATTATTTGGAACATCTAAAAAGGTATGAAGAAATAAAGATTAAAAGTCAAATAAAGAGAAAAAAATCTAAACACCTAAATCCAGTCTCTGTTAACATTTGGCATACATTTTCAGACATTTTTTCCTTTGCATTAAAAAATGTAGGTGATGTATTAAAGATACTTAGTGGCCTTAATTTCTTCAAGGACATAATTGTAATCATTACATGGTATTCCATTTTAAATAATAATACCTAATATTTTTAACTAAATGAATTTCAAAAAATAATAAAATAATGTAAGTGATGCATGTATGACATACAGAAAGTGAGAGCATGGTTCATTTTTTTATTGTTTCCTTTAAACCCAAATAAAAACAAGTTTAAATGCACTAGGACTCAACTGGGTGAACAGCATTCTGGAAGTTAGTCATTCCTTTGGGAAGATACAGGTGGGAGTGTTAATATTTACCAGTCAGGGATTGTGTCCTGTGGTTCGGTGTCATATACCTCTTTGGAGGGCATTGTAATCATTAAATGTTACCCTCCTTCGGTAGAAGCTGGATCATTCCTCTCATGCTCTGCTTGTTATACACTTAAAGCAAGGATGAGAGATTTCTTTAGAACCAGCTTTATGCCAGCTCCAGGCTATCATAATTCAACACACTGAAAATCCCTTCAAAGAACTGAATGTGGCCTGGCTTGCTCGCCTCATCCTTACACTTTGGGTATTCATCTTACAATTTGGAGTTTTCGTTTTGTATATTTGCCCAACTGTTTTGGTATACTTGGTTTCAGTTGTGATTTCAACATCTGTGAGCTTAAAGTATGAGACCTTGGTGAGACAATTTACGTTTTAATCTTATTGTCTTTATAAAACTTACCTTGAAACTTCTAAAATCATCTTTAGTGTGTACTTGCTTTACTTGCAATGTCTAAGGAATAAAGAGCAAAGGGATACCTGAGCTTCTGTAAAGGTTTTAGAATAATTAAGCGGTTGGGCAGAATACCTTTACTGCCTAATCTTTGCTTCAAGTACAATCTTTCTCAAAGTCATTATCTCCAAGTGTGTCTCCCTCTTCAATCAGACGGATCTTTCCTGTTAAAACAAGGCATAGTATTTCATGCCAAAAACCAACCTTGTATTTTCTCTAATCTATTTTGTAGACATGGTACGTGCTTAGAAAATGTCAAGAGCCCTCAAATATCCTCCTATATTTGAGGAATTTCCCTCGATTTAATTGTGTGTCCCTATTATCAATTCAGAAACCAGAAATCTGTCCTCCTAGTCTTCATTGCAGCAGGAGCATGACCCTCCCAACCAGAGACATCTTCTTCCTAAGAAAGCAATGTGAGGGAGCAGTCACCTGCCATGGGAACCAGTTTCCAGCAAACCTGGTGGCAGAGGCGTCTAGTCTTCAGTGCCAGCAATGTTAGAGGTTCTGGCATCCAGTGTCCAGGCGAACTGCCATACATGTGCCTATTAGTAACAGTAGCATACGCAGAAGCAGACGATGGACTGCATTCTTGGTGGCATGTATCCAACTCTGATTCTATGTTGCCCTAACAGGGGTGTCCAACCTGTGGCCCATGGGCTGCATGCAGCTCAGGATGGCTGTCAGTGTGGCCCAACACAAAATCATAAATTTACTTAAAACATTAGGAGATTTTCTCTATGTGTCACAATGTATTTAATATGTGGCCCAAGACAACCCTTCTGGAAGCAGTGTGGCACAGGGACACCAAAAGTTTGGACACCCCTGAGCCCTAAGATACATTTTTTATATTCTTTTTTAAAATTTATTTAATTATTTTTCAAGTACAGTTTTCTATTACTCCCATCCTATCCCACCCCCGTGTTCCCCGCCTCCCTCCCATTTCCACCCTTCTCAGTTGTTGTCCATGTATCCTTTATACATGTTCCTCTAAATCCCTCCCCTTTTCCCCTGAAATTCCCTCCCCTCTCTCCTCTGGTCACTGTCAGCCTGTTCTCTATTTCAGTGTCTTTGGTTATATTTTGCTTGCTTGTTTGTTTTGTTGTTTAGCTTCTGGTTAAAGGTGAGATCATATGGTATTTGTCCTTCAACACCTGGCTTATGTATATTGAGCCACCTAAAGTGCAAAGCAATTTTTTTAATGGAAGAAATTTTGCAGTTTGTAATTCTAAATACTGAGAAAGACACACTATCTCCCTGCCCATTCTGCTGTGCCCTCTTTCTCCCAGTCTATGCCTTGTCTTAGTCGTCTTGCTCATTTTTGTCATCTTTATCTAACAACTAGCATCTTTTCCCAGGGTTTATAAGTGCATCAATTCTGAAAATGGTTTTTGAGTCAAATTAAATTATCTTAAAGTGGCCCGAGGCAGCTCTGTAAGAATTGTTTACTTTCCTATTGTAAATGAAAAAGGCTTTCCCCTACACTCTTCATAAATAACACTTTAAAAATAGCATTCACTTTAAATTGGTGAGCAAAGTCAATATCTCTGTATAATGCAGATATAGAATTTCCGAACAGGGGTGGTAGATGAAAAGTGGAACAGAAAGATGAACTGGTTTGCAAATGTAAAAGAGGAAATCTTTGTGATTTGTGGAACCCAAGTAACAATGAAAAGTTGTGATTTAGATGAATTTCTTAAATTTAGTTAGATTTTGTTCATCCTCATCTAAGTTGATATGGTTTAATGAATATACAAACTCTAAGTTGAGATGCTTGTGTTCAATTCCTTCTCCCATATTGAGCTCTGTGATTTTGGATAAGTTATGGCTGTTAGAACTTTGTTCATTTGCAAAGTGAGGTTGCTCACACTCCATCCACCTTGAAAGCTTGTTATGGGAGTAGGACGATGAGTGATTAGCTTTCTCATAGTGTTTTATAACTTGTAAGAAGGTTTATTCCTAGTGTTTATATTTTTTCTCTGGAATATTGTTGTTGTGCTGAAAAACTTTTAAGTGCTCTAGAGAATTTAGTATTAAAGTAGAGAATATGTTATATTGAATTTTTGTTCCCTTAAGTATAATCTTTCTATTTTCATGGAGATTATTTTGGAAATAATATTAATATATCCAGTACTTTGGTGAAGATTACAACTAAGAAAATGTCTTTACCTCTCATAATAGTAAAATTTCCTTTTTTGGAGTTTCAGCTGAAAGAAAGAAAAAGATATTCAAATCTAGCCTAAATAGCTACCCAAAAAAGGTTCTTTTTTTTTTCTTTTCATAGAAATGGGAAATTTAAGAAACAAATTTTCAAGCATAACTGGATTCAGGCACTTAAACACTGTCATTAAGAGTCTTCCTTTCAGAGTTTGATTTCTCTATGTTGGTTTGCATTTGAGCTCTTTAGGTGTGAGAGCAAAGTTCAATACTGGAATGTCTAGACTTGCATTCCTTCATTTTAGCAACTCCAAGAGGAGGGTGAGGATTTTCTTGATGGTGCCAGAAAAAAATCTCATGTGTTCTTGGCTCACACTAAATTTTGTGTCTTTCTCCAGTCATTGTGGTTACAGGACTGGAGTGTTCTGTTTGGCCCACCTGGGTCACATGCTCAATCCTGTAGCTGGTGTATCCAGCAAGCTTTGATCCTCAGGGAGTGGGAATAGACGGGACGGGAGGTTCACAAGGACAGACTTTGCAGAGAAAAAAATTTGAGAAGTAAACCAGGGCCAATGTATTAAGAAATATCTGCAGAAAATGCTTTAAATTTGTTTCAATGAAATCTTGTTCTTAATAGCTTTTATCTATGATTTAGTAACCAATAACTTAGACACTATCCCTATTATTTCTAAACAACAGGCTATTTTGCAGCATTACCAGGAACATGAATGGTATTAGGGTGGCCATGCTATCATCAAGGTGAACAGGTAGACACATGGAGAGGATTTCTAAGATGGCCAAAAAGTAGAAAACAATAAATTGATTGCAAGAATAAAATGTGGCCAGGCTGTGGCCACTAGGAGCTTGTTTTTGTGAATTTTTATTTTTTAAATTATTTTTTTAGATTTTATTTATTTATGTTTAGAGGGGAAGGGAAGGAGAGAGGGAGAGAAATATCAATGTATGGTTGCCTCTCATGCGTCCCCTTTCGGGAACGGGGAACTGGCCTGCAACCTAGGCATGTGCCCTGACTGGGAATCGAACCGCTACCGTGTGGTTCGCAGGCCCGCGCTCAATCCACTGAGCTATACCAGCCAGGGCTGTTTTTGTGAATTTTTAATAAAGGACTCTCAGCACATAGAGCTGTCATGCTTTCATTGGGGGTGATGTGGAGGCTGCTACCCAGCAGGCCCCATATTCCAGGTAGCCCTAGGGTACTACAGGGGAGAACGGGCTCAGAGTCTACCAATTTCCAGCATGATGCTTCCTTCCCATTGTACACAGTAAAAGTCAAATACAGGACTCCCTAATACCAAAAGCAAATATGTGGAACTGGGTAGAGACCTGACTTAAAATGGAAACATTTGAGTCCTAAACTCAGATCTACATTGAACTTACCATGTATTCTAGGCAAGCCCTCTTCCTTATCTTGATTTTTATTTCCATCTATAAATTAGGATTAAATAATACCAAAAGCCACTTATTTTCCAGTAACTTTATCCTACTAGAAGTTCTATGTTTTGATTCTTTTTCAAATTTAAATTTTTTAATATAAGAAATAAATACACTCGCATGGTTCAAAATGCAAAACAATATCAAAGAAACACTGTAAAAACTTCATTCCTACCCCTGCTCACACCTGCTGTGTTCTGCACTGATCTTTAGCTTTGTTGATTTCTTTGATATCGTTCCAGTTTCTATATGAAAATTCAAGTAAATATCATATGTATTTGTCCTCCTCTCAATTTCCCACACAAAAGTTAGTGTATGCCTTTTTTCCCATTAAATATATTGTGGGACTCTTTGTATCACTATATAAATCATTTCCTCATTCTTTATTTAGCCACTAGTATTCAATTATTTCCCAATTGTTCCACATACAGACATAGGTACCAGAAGTGCAACTGCCAGGTCAAAGGGTAAATGCTTTTGTAATTTATATTTTTCATGGTGGCTTTCTCTAGGGATTGTACAGATTTATAGTCAACCTGAATGTGTAGGAAAGCCTGTTCTCTCAGAGCCTCACCAACAGACTATGTTAAAACACCCTTAGATTTTGCTGATCTGAAAGATCAAAGAGAGTTGGTGGTGGTAGGAGAGATGAGCTTCACTATACTACTGAGGCAAGTAAGTTAATACAAAGTGTTAAGCAAATTTCAAAGAAAGTTAAAATCAAATCGAGTGCCTTAGGGGCATTTGATCCACCATTTTTAAGGATAGCTAAGATTTTGACACACAGAGAAGTCAGGGATGACAACCAGGAGAGAGAAGAGTATGTGTAAAAGATGCAGCGAAAAGATATTCAGGCATGTGTTCAGTTATGAAGACATCATGGTGAACTACTGGCGAGGAAGTGAAAAGCTACCCTTAACTGGATTAACTGTACTTTTATTAAAGGCATCATGACATAGCTGCTGAGTAAGAATTGTGGCACATTACAAACAGTTCTAAGGAAAGCATGAGCAGACTTCCTTGGTGATTCTCAAGAACATTGAGGTATAAAGGACTTTATAGGGGGTTGAATTTCCCACAGATAGTGGAGACTCAGAACTAATAAGATTCTGTTATTAGTGTAATTAAACTCTGATTTTTACCAGTTACTTGGTAAAAAATAAGACAATTGGTAGCATTTAAAATTAAAAACCTATACCCAGTCATTTAATACATATTAATTTTTATGTGTCAGGTCCTTTGGAAAATACTATAATGGCCCTGGCTGGTGTAGCTCAGTGGATTGAGCTTGGGTCTGCAAAGCAGATGATCGCGGTTCGATTCCCAGTCAGGGCACATGCCTGGGTTGCAGGCCAGTTCCGAGCAAGGGGCACATAAGAGGCAACCATACATTGATATTTCTCTCTCTCTCTCCTTCCCTTCCCCTCTAAAGATAAGTAAATAAAATCATAAAAAAAATTTAAAAGAAAATACTATAATGATCACATCTTGTTCACAAGGCAGACAAGAAATGTAGATCAACAAGAGCAAAAATGATAAGTATATTCATTTTTGTGTGAATAAGTGTCTATGCAATTCCAAAGGATGGAGACTTTTAAGAACTAAAGAACATCATAGTCATCTTCATCCACTAGTTGGCATTTCAAATAGCCATGAAGGATGGAGAAGATTTCACGATGCACCCATGGAGGTAATAGATCCTGGAGTGAAGAAACAGCATAAGCAGAAATAGGGACAATATGTGAACAGTGGGAAATTTAGTTTGATTGGGGTAGTGGTAGAGATTGTAAGGTAGGCTTTTGTATGACTAAAGAAACACCAGGAGAGATGTCTTTGCAAAGAACATTTACCCAAGAAATGATTTCATTTGACGCCAAATCTATAAACATAAAGAATGGCAGAAGGGCAGAACAATGAAGACCCCCACACAAGAAAATATGGAGGTGCTGCAGAATGACCATGAGCTTTTTTTCCTCTGGAGAGAAAATGGCACTGCCTTCCTCAGATGACACCAGATGACATCGCTGCAAAGGGCACAGAAAAGGTGCTGACTCCGATGACTATAATTGTACCTTGCCACTTTTCTTTATTTCTCTGACCAAAACTTATGGGCTTATGATATAGATTTACAGGATGACTGATTCAAAAGCTCAAATATTCATGTTCTTGTCAGAAAAAAGTCTATATCGGTTCCAAAAAGATAACAGGTCCATAGGAATGAAGAAATTAAAATAGCTGATCAGTTCCAACAAATGAGGTTATAACCATGTTTCCTAATTTTAATACTTGGTTTGAATTTTTAAAAATAGCATTTTAGGCAAACAGAAGCAATCCCTTTTTAATACATCATTATTTTGCAAGTGCATGAATTAATAAAACAAATATCTTATATTTTGGTAATTTCTTATGGTTTTCAAAGTAGATTCACATACACATTCTCAATTGCATTCTCATAGCTTTTGTAATTATCAGGGTGTGGCATTTTATTTCTACTTTTCAGATGAGGAGACTAAGGATGAGAAAGTAAATAACTTTCTGGGGAATCAAATGCGTTTGAAGAGAAGGAAGAACAGTACTAACTCTACTGCACAGATGCAGAAACAGAGACCTGTGGAGGTGGTCAACTCTCGCCCAAGACTCAGAGCTTTGGACTGATGAAGTTGGGACCCAAATCCTGCACTCTGACTATTAGACCAAGATTCTTCCCTCTCCTCCCTAGTGCTTTTGAAGATTTAAGTAAGAGCTTTTCTTTTGAGCAGTGCCTGTATATGATTCAGCAAATCCTCAAATCCTATCTCAAGAATGTTGTAGATTCTATTAAACTTTCTGTAGCCAGTATGGATCAGCATGGTTTATTCCATCCTGTAGTCTCCTAAGTGAATAAATTTTTCACCTGCAGAGAAGTGACATTTCAAATAAAGCCAAGTAACTTTCTGGTTTTGAAAATGTCAGAGATGATCAGGGATTACTTCCACGCTTAGAGCTACTGTAGCAATTTTTCTTGAATGACTCTGCAGTCTAAACACATATGGGTTGATATAATCTCAATCTCTTCTGGTGAGTTGCAGTTTTCATTTAATCCCTTGCTATTTTGGAATCAGTATCATGCACTAGATGGGCCATCCAAAGTTTAGTGTTTATAGTTATATTAAAAAATCATTGCAGGCTACAAATCAGTGATGTACACAAATACTTTCTAACTGCTGAAAGAATTATTTCTCAGGATGTAAGAAGTAAGGGAAAAGAACAGTTTGCTGCTTTATAAACTTTATATGGTCCAGATAATTTTGAAAGTTCTTCCAACAGCGAAAAATAACGCTAAATTTTGAACTTAAAAAGGCTTATGAGTAATTATTTATGATATATATAGTCCCCTATTTCTTAATAGGTATGGTTCTTTGGATTGCATGTATGGATTGTAATTTGGCTATAGAAAAATCTTTTCTGGGCTTCTGGCCAAGATGGAGGCATAGATGAAAGCACTGTACCTCCTTGCACAACCAAGTTTATGAACAACAAATATTTAGAAACCAGAATGCAACCAAAACAGAGAAAAAAATGAACTGTACCGAAGTCCAACAACAACAATCCATTCATCCAGACTGGTAAGAGGGATGGAGTCAGAGGCTGGTGGAGAGGGGTGATGGCAGGAAAAAGTGGCCAGACCAACCTGGGTGCATGGCAGCAGTTGGCAGATCCCAGGTATGGGGTGGCAATGGGCAGACCCAGTGAAGGCGCAAGGCAGCTGATTAACTGTGGTTGACTTCTGATGGGCTAAAGAACCATTTGTTTTCATTCTATAGACTAAACTAATTTCAGAAATTGTTCTGTTTGGATGGTTCTGCCTTCTGGAACAACTGGGCACAAGCCTTCCCATCCATTGCTGGTGAGGTGATGAGATAAGGAGAATCTTCACTCTCCACACCAATGTAATTGCTGGCTTGGCCTGCCCAGAGGCTAACGGTCTCTTTGGTATTTTGACTATTCCCAAGGTCACTCAAGGAGATAGTTTATGGTCCTTCAAAAGGACTGTATTACCTTATTTATACTCTATTACTTTATCTGGACTGGCATGGGCAGGATTTCCTCCTGATGCAGCAGCTTAAACCCCCTACTTTCAATTTCCAAATGAACCTAGATAACTTAGATTTATTAACAAAGCTTTTATTATTGTTGAGAATTAAAAAATAATTTTTGTCATTGTAAATGATTATTTAAATCTAATATATATATATATATATATATATATATATATATATTGGACTTATGGAGGTGGTGACCAGAGTGGTACAAAAGGAAAAACACTAGAATAGAATTCATAAAAATGAGGGACCCAGCTTGGTTCTTTCTCTATTTTACAGTATGATTTTTGAGCAAATACCTTTACCACTCTGAGCTGTATATATCTTCTAAAATATATTAATTTCTTTTTAAATATATTCTTCTAAAATATATTAGTTTCTTTTATTTATTTTTTTATTTTAATTGTTGTTCAACAAGTACAGTTTTCTGTCTTTTACTCCCATCCTAGGCCACCCACCCAACCCTCCCCCCGCCCCCTGCTCCCACTTCCACCCTTCTAGTTTTTGTCCATCTGTCTTTTATATTTGTTCCTGTAAACCCTTCCCCTTTCCCCCTGAAATTCCCTCCCCTCTCCTCTCTGGACACTGTCAACCTGTTCTCTATTTGAGTGTCTTTGGTTATATTTTGCTTGTTTGATTATCTTGTTGTTTAGGTTCCTGTTAAAGGTGAAATAATGTGGTATTTGTCTTTCACCACCTGGCTTATTTCACTTAGCATAATGCTCTCCAGTTCCATCAATGCTGTCGCAAAGGGTAAGAGCTCCTTATTTCTTTCTGCTGCATAGAATTTCATTGTGTAAATGTATCATAGTGTTTTGATCCATTCATTTACTGATGGGTACCTAGGTTGCTTCCAGCACTTGGCTATTGTAAATTGTGCTGCTATGAACATTGGGGTGCATAGGTTCTTTTGAATTGCTGTTTCAGGGTTCTTAGAATATAATCCTAGCACTAGAATTGCTGGGTCAAAAGGCAGATCCATTTTTAGCTTTCTGAGAAAATTCCACACTGTTTTCCATAGTGGTTGTACCAGTCTGCAATCCCACCAACTGTGCACTAGGGTTTTCTCCACAACCTCTCCAACACTTGTTTGTTGCTTTGTTTATGATGGTCATTCTGACTGGTGTGAAGTGGTATCTCATTGTGGTTTTAATTTGTGTCTCTCTGATAGATAGCAATATTGAGCACCTTTTTATGTGTCTCTGGATCCTCTGTATGTCTTCCTTAGAGAAGTGTCTGTTCACATGGACTAATTTCTGTTTCTAATAAGGAGCTGTGCAATGGGGAATGAATGTAATTAAATTAGATTATTGCACAGTTAGTCAAGATCTAAATTTTCCATTTATTTTATTTAAAGTTTTGGGCAAGATATTATTTGTTCTTTCTGAATATCAGTTTCCTTATCTACATAAGGAGGGACATTCCCAGTCATTTTTAGAATGCACTCGGCTCTATTCTATTTTAACTCTGATGTGAGCATCTGTGGTAGGCAGAATAATGGTGCCCCAAAGATATCCACATCTTAATCCCAAGAACCTGTGTATATGTACTTTACATGACAAAAATAACTTTATAGATGTGACTAAAGACTTTGAGATGAAGGTATTATTCAGGGTTATCCAGAGGGACATGATTTAACCATGCTTCCTTACAATCTCGGCATTTTCCCCCTGAGTCAGAGTGAGAAGAATACATGGTTGCAGATGAGGTATGGGCAAGGAAGCAGATCCTCACCTAGAAAATCTCAGTGATAGCTTGATTATAGCTCAGTGAGACCTGAGTTAGATTTCTATCTGTAAATCTTAAATTTGTGTTTTTCATGACACAAGTTTCTCAGTGAATTGATAAGGCAGCTGTAGAAAATGAATACAGAATACATCTCCCTCATTCTATTAGTATATATTTATTTCCAATATGTGCTCATTGCTTAAGAGGGCTCAATGAGATGCCAGACTTGGGGCTTCTCCTCTGGGATCTTGTAGTTAGTCAGAGGAGATGTATCTATGCACAACTAAAACTTTCATTTTTAAAAGAAGTCATATTTTTAGGGCTCAAGCTTTTTTTTTTAATTAATTAATTATTTATTTTTAGAGGGGAAGGAGAGGGGGAGAGAAACATCAATGTATGGTTGCCTTTTGTGCGTCCCCTGCTGGTAGTTAGCCTGCAAAGAACCAGCCTGCAACCTAGGCATGTGCCCTGACTGGGAATTGAACCGCGATCGTCTGGTTTGCAGGCCCGCGCTCAATCCACTGAGCTATGCCAGTCAGGGCTAGGGCTCAATCTTTAAGAATGTGTAGAATTTGAACATGCAAACAAAGATGGGACTGCATTTTTATCACCGAACAGTGCATGCAAAGGTTCTGAGGACAAAAAATTATGGCCTGGATATGAGAAATAAGTACCATTTGGCTTAGCTTGGGCCTGAGAAATTGAATGTTGGGCAGCCATTTTCCATCATAATGACTATGACATAGAATGAGAAATGTTTTCTATTATGCAATGTTAAAAAAGCCAAATGTAAAATTATATTTGAGCTATAACTTCAGCTTTGTAAATTATGTCTGCACATGAGAAAAGGTTAGAAGGAAATACCAGCCACAATAACATTTATAAAAAGGCAATGTTAGGGTGGAAATAGTCAACTTAATTCTTTTTCTTTTCTGATTATTATTATATGTGCAGTAGTTAAAAATGCATGGAAGTGGTTAGTGGATGATTTTTATTTTGCAAATATGAGGGTATGTGGTGCATATATATATAGTTTAAAATACAAATAATTTACACATTGAATTTGTTGGTCATGGTATATACACTCTTTAGCTGATAGGAAAACTGCAAAACAAAGACATAGACAAAAACTCTCTTTTCTTCTTTTAAAAGATTTTATTTATTTATTTATTTATTTACTTTCACATTGTATCTGCTTTGTTTTTAAATTATTTTATTTTATTTTTTCATTATCATTTAATTCTCTTATGCTCCCCATCCACTCCCACACTGTTGTCCAGGTTTCTTTTCCTTTCTCATAATTATTAGCATTTAAAGGAGGCATAAAATACTTGTCCAAGGTGCCCTGCCCACAGCCAAAAATTCAGCCAATAGGTCCTATCTCTTAGGAAGGACAGATTTTAGCAGGACGTTGTGATGACGAAGCTTGGCTATCTGTAGAAAAAAGTAAAATATGAGATATTATTTAAATTGAAGTGATAAAATGTAAAGATTAAATAACATTTGATAAAAGCCTAGTTGTGCTCCAGGGACTCCTTTATTAGGCAGTCTTATGATAGAAACGAAAATATATCCATCTATCCAAAAAGCAATTTATTGCCCACCTCACTGTCTTGCTAAACTCAGCATTCCCTCAAGGTAGCTGGAAGCAGAATCAGTGGCAATAGTATTCATAGGTCTATCCACCTCTATCTCACTGCCAAGATGAACTAGATTTGTTTGCCACAAAAGAATCTTATCAATTGGCCTGACTTATTTATTATAAAGCTGCATATTCACCTAGTGCTTTTACTAAATTAGCTTTTTCTGGTCATCAAAATAAATATGTGTATTGCTATCTTCTGCAATGCATTTGACTTCACAGATACTGCAGTCAAACATTCAGTAGAATGACTTGACTAAATCACTAAATTCTATTTCAGAATTAGAAGGGCACTTTAGAAATCATTTATCAAACCACCTCACTTTGTAGAGTGGGGAACTGAGGACCAGAAAAGACAATACTTTCATGGAATTTCATAGTAAAAGATGGTAATGTAAGAATGGAAATGCTTTTTTGTTCCCTGTTTAGTACCGTTTCTAAATAATTTACCACATTCTCGTTGGAAGCACAGGTTAAGTTAAAGGAGAACAATTATAAACAAGTCTGGAATGTTTAAATAGAAAACTAAGTTTGATTTTGGGGAGAACAAACATATCAGTTTACCTCATTTTTAGATGGGTAGTAATTAGCATGTTGTCAGATGGTGGAAATGAAGTGCAATATTAGGCTGATATTGCTCTGACCACATGTACCATCTTTATTTTTCATGTTGTGCCTACAACAAAGCATGGTGCATGATAGTTACTCACTGATGTTAATGAAATGATGCTCTTCTACAAGGACAAGAGAAGAAATCACTCAACACTTAATACTGAAATGACTATTGACTTTATAACTGCACTGAGCCCAAAGGCTCTGGGGCGTCACTAGAACATAACGGGTCCTCATACTTCAGAAAATTGAAATCCAGTTGGAAGGAAAAGATTAGAATTTACAAAACAACAAATACTGAAAATCCACTTAATTGTATGCTTGTTTGGCATAGTTACTAAGAAAAGGGATCAGAGACAGTAATGATAGTAATGACCAAAGAATTAGTAATGACTCCAAAGAAAACATGAGGCTTAAAAGACAAGGAGGCTCAGATTAGGAGTTGAGTAGAGAAGATAATTTCTTGGCTTTTATTACACAATTTTGTTTAATGTCCTAGCCTATTGTTTCTTCTCCTTTATGAGCAAGTGTATTTTACTGCCTCCTTAAATATTGGTGGTAACAGGATCTCATTTCTAGAGGTCCAATAAATTCCTTACTTTGTATCTTTTTTTCTCTTTAAACATGTTTCTAGGGGGATTTCCACCATTATTTAGGATTTGACAATTACCTAAGTGGTAATTTCCAAATCTATTTCTTGAGTCCATAGTTTACACTACAGACCTATGGTTCTCAACTAGGAGTCTTTCCCCTTGGCTCCATCCTCAGGGAATATTTGACCATGTCTAAAGATATTTTTGATGGGCAGGGAAGGTATGTGCTATTGGCATCTGGTGAGTTAAAGGCGGGAATGTTGCTAAGTATCCTCAAAGTATAGGACACTGTACCTTTTCCCCCACCATTCTCAAGGAAGAATAATCCAGTCCAAACTTCTTTACAGAATTTTATCCAGAGTGCTAAGATTGAGAAATCCTGCTATGGAACCACAGATGAAACTTCTAATTGGCCTTCTTCATTTGAATGTGTCAAAATGTCTCAAATTCTATTTGACAAAAATAAAATATATCATTTTTCATCTTCCAAATCTCAAAAAATGTTTGACAATATCCAGTGTGGTTAAGCCTTGATAATATTTATTTATTAACTATGATAGTTGCTATGGTGAAGTTAGGTAGTGCAAGAAAGCACTGAATCATTTTTTCATGAAGTCAGAGCAAAAAAATCTAGGGGGAAGGACCAACAGGAGCTGGCCTGTGAGCTTTGACTCCCTTTATTGGTCTCTAGATCCTTAGAAATTGACTCCTTTTATTTTGTTCTTCACTTGGCTCCAGACAGCACCTTCCATCCCATTCATGCTCTTCTTCAGGTTATGCCCATTGCATTTTTTGTCTAAATTAAATAATCAGCATATTTTATATGATCAGCATAAGAAAATAAATTTGCCTTTGTAAAATAACTGCCTATTTCTAATTTGGTAAGAAAATTAATACAGAGAAGCACAACTAAAATCAAAACCCTCAATTCCCTCTACTGTATTGACATTCTCTATCAAACATGGTTATATAAATTTCACATATGTTCACGTGCAAGTCATTAAAATATGGAATGCTATTTATAAAATTTTACCATATGAATGGGGTACACCATTACCTAGGAATGCTAAGTATGGACTTAAAGATATAAATATTCTTAGTATTTATGACACAATTTTTTTTGTGTGATACCACTAACTACTGAATGTGATTGCAATTTGAGGACTGGGGACAGTGGTGTGTAGGTAAACCAGTTCCCTGAAAAGAAAGAAGAGAAGGAAGGAAGCAGGGAGGAAAAAAAGGGGGAAAAGAAAGGAAGGAAGGAAGAAAGGAAGGAAGGAAGGAAAGAAAGAAAGTACTTTTTGTATTTGCCCATTTCCATTTATTCCCACCATGGTCAATTTCAAGTCGCCAAACCTTTAACACCTGACTCACAAAATTCCTGAATATTTAACTATTGACTTTCCCAAGTAAGTACAAGGTTATGCCAGCACCCCACTGTTATAAGTGTGTAGTCTTTTGTGTGAGTAAAGCAATACTGAAATGGGAATCTCATGGTATGGGATTTTGTTCTGGCCCTAGCATAAATTTGCCATGGACTCTCGGTTAGCTACTTCATGTCTCTCAAATTTCAGTCTTCTCAATAGCAAAATATGGTGGATGAATGGAGACTCTCCCAGATCTACTGTGACTATAGCAGTCAAAGGTGCAAAGCATTCCCCTCATCAGTCACAATGACTCTCACTGTGCAAGCATGAAATACCAGTACTATTGAAAAATATATAATAAAAATTTAAGATTAAATTGCTATAAATGCTTTTTATTTTTCTATTGGTTTTATTATGGACTACATTTTGAGTAGGCATGCTACTTGTCTGAAACAACTATAAATTGGGTTAAAACAATTCTTCATTTTTGCCAGTTTGTTTATTCCTTGATCAATTATGCTTTTTCTACTATGTGAAACATGCCTGTACCATGTCACTTATCTATTTCTAAAACTTTTATGTCACTTTTCTATTTCTAAAAATGTCCATTTTAATAAATTTGATCTCTTTATGAACTTTTCGCAATGCAACATGGTTTGATGATATCACATTTGAGATATTTCATGAAGTGGCAATCTCTATAGGAAGTAGAAAATGTAATTTTTATGCTGTTTTATCTAACTAAACATATGCTTCTATTCTTTTATGCCATAAATAATTTGCTGGCATCTGTGATATACAGATATTACCCTATGAGTCTGTCTCTATGAAGTGTAACCAAACCAAAGGAATAAGCCAACTGTGTGTTCCCTCTTTCCAGTCAAATGCAAATTTTCTGTTTAAAAGACAGATTTTTCATTACCAAAAGAGGAATGATATAGCATTGAATTTCACTTGATTCCTTCATTTTTTAAAGTACATAATAATGTGTCACATAAAAATATTCAATAGACCACTTTCCTTTAATATAAAAGTTAGAATGAACTAATTT
Organism: Sturnira hondurensis; assembly: GCF_014824575.4. NCBI lineage: Eukaryota > Metazoa > Chordata > Mammalia > Chiroptera > Phyllostomidae > Sturnira > Sturnira hondurensis. Next base: position 3,855,359 of record NW_028073027.1, read on the forward strand.
AACTAAACTTTCTGCTTCTTGTTACTTTTTTTTTGTCATTTAGCCCATAATCGAACCATGCCTATGGCATCATAGAGGACTAGTGCTAGATGACCCTCTTTAGGTGGGTCATTCAATGTTTATCATCCATATTTATGATTAAGTGCATGGAAAAACTGAGACTCAAAACCATCAAATGACCAAAACAACACAGAAAGGGCCATTCTGCTCTTTACACTCTATCCCAGAACACCCTGAAACTCCTGGTATCTGCTTTTTCTATTACATGGACATGAAATTAAAAAGTAGTTTCATGCACCTTGCACATATTACTTCTTTTATGTATTTACAGTCAAGATTCATAGATCTCTTCCTTTCTGCAAACTTCATGCCCATATTTGCTCACACTCTTCTCTGCTTACTACTCTCTAAGTGACTGATAACAGGTAAAAGGATATTCCTTGTGGGAAACATTTGTATTTTCATAAATAGATATCCAAGGGAACCTCAGTTATTGTCTAATAAATTTTATTTGAAAAAAGTTTTAGGCTTACAGACATATTATGAAGGTAGTAGAAAGTTCCCATATACTCCACAGCCCCCACTGTTAACATCTTATTGATCACCATTTATATTGATCACAGCTAATGAACCAATATTGATAAGTTGTTCTTAACTGATGCCTATACTTTACTAAGATTTACTTAGTTTTTACATAATTCCTTTTTCCTGTTCCAAAATTCCATCCAGGATAATTCACTACATTTATTCATTATGTCTTTTTAGGTTCATTTTGCCTAAGATAGTTTCTCAGGCTTTATTTTTGATGACTTTAATATTTTTGAGGATAAGTGGCCAGGTATTTTGAAAAATGTTTCTCAATTGGTATTTGTCATGATGTTTTTTTTTCTGCTGATTAGATTGGAGTTATGGATTTTGGGGAGGAAGACAAAGAGAGGTAAAGTTCCATTCTTGTCACATCATGGCAAACATTAATCTGATTTATCACTATTGATGCTAAACTTGATCACGTAGCTGAAGTACGGTTGCCAGCTTTCATGCAGTGCTCTTTGGAAAGAAGTCAGTACGTGTAACCCATTTTTAAAGACTGTGAATTATGCTTCACCTTCATGAAGGTGGAGTATCTACATAAATTATTTAGAATTCTTTTGCACCTCAAATTTGTCTATTCGCCACCATTAATTTACTTTTTCAATCATTTACTTACAGCAGCATGGACTCATGGGGTATGGTTCAACTCTTCTTTTCCTCATATTGGTACCACATTGACTATTGGGAGTTACTTCAGTTAACTCTTGTGTCCGAGTAACATATCCTAGTTATCCTGTATTTTCAGCATGTCCTTGTTTTCTGTCAATACTAGATGCTTCAAGCTTATCTTGTGTATTCCGGTCTCTATTCTAGAATCAACCAACCATTGAAGAAGCCTTGGTGTCCTCTATCGGGAAATTTTATTTTAAAACGGTATTTAAACCATTTAAATTTGCCATTTAGGTGGTACTTAAAACCATTTAAAACTTGGTATTTAAAACCAAGATCTGGGTGTTAGTTATCCAGATATAAACTGTCTTACAAAGTGGTGGACCATTGTTACTGGGATATCACTGATTCTAGGCTCTCTCACCTGACAATTTACATGTATACGTACATGTATATGCATATATATGTATATACATTTATAAGTATTACTACATATGACCATCTATGTCTATTTAAAAATAACAGCTTATACTCTTTTCTTTAGCTCTAATACATTATCACATGGATTATCATAGCCTTGGTTATTTGCAAATTATAGATAACTTCTGTAATCCATTATCTAACCTATTATCAAATGGATTATCCTAGCCTTGGCTATCTGTGAGTTATAGAAAACTTCTATAACTAGGTTTTCTATAGGAGCGAGACATTGCCTCTCACCATCTGTCATCCATGTATTTAATTGTTCAATTGCAATATATATGCATAGTGGTTTCAGAAATTCTAGTCCAACCCATATGGGAAGTGACTTTTGAAATAGAGTACAGAGTTTACATACAGTTCCTTTTGACTTTATTCTTACAGATTATATCACTTCCCAAGTTATTTCAGTCAGCACCTTTTCCCTCGTCCACTCCAGTGACGTTATTTCGTAAATGTATAGTACAGGTGTTTTTTTTGTCATGTTCTGCACTCTATCCTAAGATTTCCTGGCCTGATAAATACTTTTTCTTAAATTTTACACATTAATATTCTTATTTTATATTGTAAATTTCTATGGGTTTTGACAAGTGCAAAATGCTATGTGACCATCATTACAGTATCATACAAGCTTTTGCCCATTTTTAATTAAGTCATTCATTATCTTTATTAATGAATGACTTAATTAAACTCAACATCATTCATTTTTGAGTTTGCAAAGTTCTTTGCATATCTTAGATAACAGTTCTCTATCAGATGTGTTTTTTTGCAAATATTTTCTCCCAGTGCGAAGCTTTCTCATTCCCTTGCAAAATGTTTTCTCATTGCTTCTCACAGTTTCTACAAGTTAAAAATGAGAGTTGCAATAGTCTATCATTATTAAATCTTAAGATTCAAAATTCTTCTCTTAGGATTTCAAGTCATATGACAACCTACCATTTCTGTCTAGTGTCTGATTCCACCCAGACCTTTCAAGCCTAGACATGCCCTCCTCTGATCCCTCACCATATCTTCATCAGGCTTTCTGCTCAAAACAACCTTCAGTTCATGCTCCAAACTACCACTTCCTATTGCTTGGGAGTCAAACTACAGTATCATAGGCAGACCTGGAGGAAGCCTGAGAAATCTTCCGGTCCATCCTTCTTTGAGAGACTCAAGGAACGTCTCCTTTAAAGACACCACTTGGAAACTGGTCAGTTGCTTTTATAATCTGTGTCTCTTGTAAATATTTTGTTACTACCACCATTACAAGCTATTACATCTTAAACTCTTGCAATGTGTAAAGAAGCATTATAAGCGTACATACATCTTCATATTAGCCCTCTAAATAAGGTAAATATTTCTCCACTTTACTCATGTGCCAATTGTCATTTAGCAACAGTAAGTGGCTCCCCTGTCTGCTGTTTGGATGTGGACGCCCTGGGCTCCTTCTCATTACTAAGTTATGTGTGTTTGAGTTTCTGCCTGGCTTGAATGTATGTGTTAGTTATATGCTACCTTCCCCATGAGAACATCTTTTCATGTGAGTTCCATTCACATCTCATAACTCTAAGGGTTTGTTGGGTGGAAATGGCATCCTTTGTGACTAAGTCAGTGTGTTTCTGCCCAATGTTGCATTATGATACTGAGTGGACAGATCAAGAGATGTCAGCAGTGGCTCAGACCTCCTTAGTAGCGGTGTGACCTTAAGCAAGTCACACTTTTATATTAAAACCAGTTTCTGGGTACTGTTCTATTAGCTCATTTTCTTCTCTATCAAAAACCTCATAAGATGCATTGTTAGCACTGCAATTTTATGCTTGAGAAAGCAGAGATGCAGAGAGATTAAATAACTTGCCCACGGAACACAGCTCGTTAGTGCCATTGTCAGGAGGTGAGCCTAGTTAGGAGAGCTCCTGAGTCTCCATTTCTAACCACTCTGCAAAACTGCCTTTTTTTATGTGCCGATTAACTATTTCCCAACCATGGTAACAAACCCACTGCACTGATGTTGTCTCAGGTGATGGGAACACCATAAAAATTAAGTCTGGCTCTGCCCCAGTGGAACTCATGGTCTTCTTGAGAATTGATACTTAGAAGTGCTTGCTCCATCTCACACCTGCTGAACATTAGACACATTAAAATTTGAGAAGCATTGTTTTGGAATACTGGGACATGAGACTGTAGTTTGGAGGCTTTTGTTTCTTCTTTCTGGGCTTTGGTTTCTTAACCTGTAAAAGGAAGACAGTGTTCCTCTGCTCTGATATTCTTTAATGGCATCTTCTAGGTCACACTGCAGACCACTGCAAAGTGGCAGTGACCTGGGAGAAGGATGCCAACAAAACCTACCCTCTGTGCAGGCTCGTACCTATGTGACCGAGTGAGTGTCTTCTGCAATACAGATCGGACCTTGACCCGGGTTTCCATCTTTCTCCCTGTTTCTGTAGGGGGTTGAGGAGATTATACTGTGGCCCAGTAAGCTAGATAGCACCTCCAGACAATTTATACAGATTTTTTATTTATTTGGAGAACAGGAGGCCTAGCCCAATTTTTGCTGTATGAGTCAGTGACATAAGAATTCAAAAGATCTGTTTCATTAATTTTGGAAGGAATTTATTGCTGACAAACTACAGCATTATTGATAGTCGGAAGACTCTTCTAACCCTGTCTTCCCGCAGCTGTGTGGGAGAGCTGCCGCTCAGCCTGCAGCCTCCTGCGCTGGAGCTGGGGCTGGGGCGGAGGCAGCCGCGGTTGAGGGAAGCCCTTTGCGCTAGGGAGGCGGGAGCTTTTGGGCTCCCGGCCAGCCCCTGTCTGGCTGCACGGACTGCAACCGCCTGCCATCGCTGAACAGGTAGGACGATTAGAGGTCGCCCAGCTTCATCCCGCACTGCACAGATGGGGTCCCCAGACACCCAGAGAGGTCAAGGAATTTACCCTCACATCAAGGCAGATCAGGTAGAAATCAGGTACAGAGGCATAGCTTCATCACTTTGCATTATTTTGTGAAATGAAACCCACTTCCTAAATGACTCCGACAGGATATGCGTGGGCAGCTTTCTCTGCGATCTTTGCACAGCACTGAACTTTGTTTCTCAAAGACTGACAATGGAATGATATTTTTACAGACTTCCCCTCATGTCAAATGGAACTTATTTCTCATACACCTCTTTGAAAAGTGAGGAATGGAAAGGGCCCCTTGGGCTTTTTAACAGTTTCAGCCACTTGTGATAAGCCAGGCTCTGAGATAAATTATTTGCACAGCAGCGTCTTTGATACCAACACAAATTTCATGACATGAGTGTTAAAAATCTTCATTTTAAGGCTCAGTTCAGTTGAGGAGCGTTATTTGAAGTCTCACAGATTGTGAGTAGCAGAGCCAGGATTTTTTCTCCAGCTGTACTTTTTAACCATTTCATGAACCTTTGGGAGTTCGGTTCCAGGATTACAGAATAAGGTTTTGTAAAAGGTTTCCAAGCTGGGCTTTTAAAGGTGGGAGAATGGATCTTTCTGTTAGGAAGTGGTGATTGCCAAGAGACGACACTCATGTCTGTGAACTTGATCAGCGCTGGACACATACAAACCACCCTCGGTGACCTGCAACTGAGGCTGAGAATGAGGAGTGTGAGAGGCGGGGGCTAGACCGGGCTCGTGTCAGTAATGACAGAGCAAGTGCCTTATTTCCAACCCCCTTTTGCCAGGACAGAACCCGTCAGTGCAGACTAGAACTGGGCTAACAGTGGAAGGAAGCTCTAATTTTCTGTCTGTGCAGATCACTTTCTTACTTCAAGGCTGGCTGACTGTGCTCATTTAAAGTGAGCAAGTTGCCTGCTCTGTGACCTTAAGACTCCTAGGATAACTGCATCTGGAACCAATCTCAGACCTCCTCAGACCACCAGATTCAACTCCAAGATTTGGAACTAGGGACTGAGGCCAGACAAGGAAGGAAATATCTCAAAAGCTAATGGCAACATCAAGGCTTAGATTCATGTTGCTAATAACCACTGTAGCATTCTCTCTACCACACAAAGTGGTTTTCTTTTCATTATTTGTGTGCCTCTATATTATATATTGACATATACTTACAATGTATGCATCATTTATGTGACATACACAGATGTATATGTATTTACACATACATTTACTCCACAAACTATGGGGACTAATCACCAACCTTGAATGCGGTGAAAACAAAGCTACTGAGCATACTCTATAAATGCCCAACTATTGAGACTTTAATTTAAGAAGTTAAAATGATGATAGTAAATGGAGCTGCCTTAGAGCACAGCTGTGCCTGTTCTTTCCATTTAGGGATTTTACCCATGCAGATTTTGAAGTAGGAGATAACTCAATTTTGAAAATTAAAGGTCAGAGAATAGGAGTGGAGAGACATCGGTCTTTAGAAATCCTAAGTGCTTTAGAAAAAGCAGTCTGGTTAGAACCGAACATCAGTTAGAAACAACTACTAAATTGCCTTTGGGTTATTTTGTAAGAAAACATCCGGCCAATTTGCTATAGTAATGGAGGAGGGGCAAGGGAGCGTTTGACTGGGAGTCAGAAGACTTGGGTCCCATTTCCATAACTGGCTTGCATAAAGCTTGTACCCTCGGAGTGCCTCTATGCAACTATCTGTAAAATAAGGAAGGTGGCACTCATAATTTTAAGATCCAATGTAATTAACTACTTCTGTAGTTAACTACAATGTAATTAACTACTACTATTGTTGTTATTTCAAGTTAATTTGTTTTCAGTATGTGTGTAGTCATTATTTAGTGAATATTTATTGACTATGATTGTGTGGTAGGTGTTATGCCAAGTCATGGGAACACCATTGTGAATAGGACGTACAGTTTCTTCAGGAACTCAAAGTCTTGTCAGTGTATTCTTCATTGTTGCACTTTTACATGTTCCCTTTGTTCTAGGCATTAGCATACTGTCCTCCTACCCACAGTCGAACACTGGATAATAAGTCTATGTTGTTTATAGGAATTCAGAAGATTGGGCAACATGAGAATAGATCAGTAGCTCCCAGGCCAAGCTATTGCAAGAAAAATAAGAGAGAAGAGGATAATTAGTTGATTAAATCAGGGGAGGAGAGTAGCATAGATTAAGGGTCCTACACAAATCCGACAGATTCACATAGTAATGTGAGGTGGTATAAGGTCAGGCCAGTGTTCCTTGGAGTGTGGCTCAGAGGTCCCCACTTCAGAGTTACTGTGGGCTGATGGGAATGCAGGTTATAGGGTTCAACTTCAATTCTCTGGCACCAGAGTTTAGGATTGGGGGTAGATAGCTGTTTGGTATCAAATAGTAAGTACTCTAGATACTTCTTATACACACCGACATCTGGAAGACACTGGACCAGGTAACTCAGAAATCCCACTTCTTAATAAACAGCATAGCATCCATAAATTTTCTACTTTTAATTTGTAGAACAAGTATTGACTGGAATGCTAGGTAATACACACATGATTTATGTTGTTCTGATTTATATCCTGCTATGAGAAACTATTAGAAATCAATTCCATGACCTCCATTAAAAAAACAGATTGTCTTTGTATCTATGGTGGGACAAGAAGTGTAAAAAAGAGAATACTGAGAGACAGAGAAGAAAGATGATTATTTTGTCTTAATATCAAATTATATTTGTTTAAGATTTACACGTAAAGTTTTATTTCATGTGGCTGTAAATGATTTAGCATCAAAATGATTTAATTATGCTTAGAGAAATATATTGAAAATGAGTAGAAAAACTTTCAAATTGAATATTCTATAAACACACACATTTACTGTGAAAGAACAAATAGACAATTTAAGAGAAATTAAATTTTAAAACAATTTCCTTTAATGAGCTTGGAAAGGCTTGATTTTTGCACGTAACTTAGGCATGCGAGTTCCTTATTCTTTCACTAGGTGGTGCTATAAATATAATTCTCCTTTACTGACTGAAACAGTACGAGATAACATTGGCATATTACATTTTGGAATAATTGCAAGTTTAACGACCAAATCCTCTGGGTTTTTTATTACTTTCCAGTTAACAATAAAGTGTCAGTGGCTTTCTGGTCACTTGTTATTGACCACGAGAGAATGTTCAGGGAAATAATCTGGAGAAAAATATGAAATCTATTTTGCTTTGGAGGGAGCAAAGTAGAAGGGAGTAAAACCCTCCCTCCGTAGTTGGCTGCGTATCTGGAAGTGGCCAATCTCCAGTGACAGTTCCCTCAGACACAATAGTGTGGCAAAAACCAGTGAGAACAGAAAGGTGATGTTTGATTCATCAGGACTAAGACCAGTTTCATTTTCCCTCTTTTCTTTTTCCATAATATAATTTGGAATTCTATAATTTAAAAGAACTGCTGAAACCTATAGGAACTGAAAGCTAATATTGTGTTAGATCTCTAAAAATCTAGATTAATGTGTTGCTTTGGACATTTGTGTTTTTATGACTAGTTAAATTGTTGCAAATAGTATATCATTATTTATATTTTTGGATCATGAATATATGTAATTCAGATTGCTTAATTTAGTTATCTTAAATACATTTTAAGTGGTCCTCTCTGAAATGTTTATTCTATTTATTTGAATCATCTATTGGGAAAACATTGCTTTTATTTACAGTCTAAGATATAATAAAATCTAGAGAGGAGTCAGAATTGAGATTTATTTAATTAACTTTTTTCCTCCACCCCACAAATTGTTATTTTTGTTTCTATTTCACTTTCTTTTATCCTAATCTTGGAAAAATTTATTGGCATTGAGAATCTTTTCTCTTTGCAATGGTGGTAGGAATGAAGAACTAACCACTTTCACCCTGCTTTTGTGTTTAGATTCATACAGTCCTCACATATCTATGCCCACGTGGTGTTGTGCTCAGTGTTATAGCACTTGCCTTTAGCCACTGGAGTGTAAGGGAAACCTAAGCAGTAGCAGAATGTTTGGACCTGGGAGAGGACTCAGAAATATCTAGCTGATTGACTTTTGTAATATAATAATATATATTATATTATTATAATATATTATGTTATTATATATATTTGATATATATGTATCATATATACATATATATGTATATTTGTTCATATATATATATATATATATATTTTTTTTTTTGAACTTTGTCCCTGGTTCCTGGCACAGAGCTTTCGAAACTATTGGAATTTCCTGAGTGATAGGAGTGCATTGTTACTAATAATGAGCATTTTTTTACCATGCCTGAGTTTATGCTAATGAGGTGATTGGGAGAAAAAGAGGGTAGAGAGCTTTAGGATGGGGCTGGCTGCCAACCCACCCCACCACACACATAATTAAAGAACCTGAATTTTTAGTCCCACCCCCAACCTCCTAGGGGAGGAGAGGGGCTAAAGACTGAGGTTAGTTACTGATGGCCAATGATTTAATCAATCCTGTCTGTGTAATGACACTTTGATGAGAACTCCAAAACAACATGGAGAACTTCCAGGTTGGTGAACACACTGATGTGCTGGGAGGAGGCTATGCCCAGAGAGGGCCCAGAGCTCGGCACATCCCCAGTCCTGCTCATCTCTTCCATTTGGCTGGGTCTGAGTTGCAACCTTTATAATAAAACTGCAAACATAATGCTTTCTGATACTTACGAAGCATTCTAACAAATTTTCGAACCTGAGAGGTACATTGGGAAACCTCCCCTGAATTTGTAGTTGGCTGAAGGACGTGTAGCCTGAGGACACCACTTGTGACTGGCATCTGAATTGGAGGTAGTTTTGTGAGCCTGCGCCATTCACCTTGCAGTCCACACTAACTCCAGGTAGTTGGTACCAGAATCGAGTTGAATTGTAGGGCATTCAGTTGCTGTTGGGGAATTGTTTGTTGTTAGAAAACCAAACATCCCCTTTTCAGTCTTCTTAACATTAACAGGAAGTTTAAAACCAAAACATGGTAAGTAATCTACCTAAAATCACATAGCAGACTACGCCGGAAAGTGGTGAAACCAGCGAGGGGCCCAGGCCTCCTGATTGTCACTGTGGGGACCTCTGCTCTGCACCACCTGCTCTTCTGAGATGCATTTGTTTATGAATCTGCTTCTGATCCACTGGTAGAGGCCAGTCTTCCGCAAAGGATGAGTTAGGATGTCTTGGAAATTTACAAGGGGATAGGACTTATCTGTACTTTTTTGGTATTTATTTATTTATTTTTATGATTTCTTTCTTTTTTAAATTGCTGTTCAAGTAAAGTTGTCTCCATTTCCTATACTTTTAAAATCATCTCCCATAACAGAAGGTTGGAATCAAATGATAATTCTGAATCCCCAAATTACAAATAGATCTCCTAACATTTTCAAAGAGACTTCTAGTGAGTTCTAATTTGGGGAAAAATTTTTTCTCTCTTAAGAAAGGTAAACATTTAAGAGGAGAAGAATTGGCAAGAATGCCATAGTATTTAAAATAATATTTTATGAGGCCTGTGTCATCCGTGATCCACTTTGCTCTTAGTAACACCATGAGCTTAAATGGCAGCACATACTTTGACACGTGAGAAAATATTTGGTCAAATAATCTCCTTAAGGTGAAGAGCTGTGTGCACTGGGCCAACTTTGGATTCGTGGGCTTTTGACTTCTCCGTCAATGGTACATCTCAGGATCACCGGAGACCATTGTAGTTTTCGTGCCATAACTTTACTGAGTTAGATATGCCTTGTATGATGGGGGCTAGGAAGATGAGTAAGATGAAGTCTTGTTTTGCAGTTGGTTTATTGTCTGGTGTAGGTAACAGATGTACAAATGGAGAATATTATAGGGTGGGATCATCTGTAGCAGGTTCATTCAGAGCACCACTGCGGCATAGGAGAGGCACTGCTCCCGTTCTGACTCCAGCCACCAATAGGCTGCACCTGAGCAATCATCCCCACTTTCTGTTTCCTTCCCCTTTTTTGCTCTGTCTGGCTCTGCACTGTCATTCTCCTCCAAAAATTGGAAACATCTTTTAAAATGCAAATTGGATCATGTCAGTCCTCTATTTAAAACCCTCAAAAGGCTTCCTGTTACTGCACTTAGAATAAATTCACCCCCCTTTCCGAGGCCTACAGTACCCTACAATATGCGACTTCAGCCTATTATTCTCACTTTTTGCATTATCACTTTCCACTCTGTTCACTGTCCTCCAGCTCCATTCGCTTTCTTTGTACTAATTTCCATCTTAGGGCTTCTGTGCCAGGAATATGCTGGGCCATTGGCTTGGAATGCGCTGGGTTCATATTTTTGCACCGACTCTCACTGATTTTTGTCATTTTGGTCACAAATCAAACCTCCCTTCTTCAGGGAACTCTTCCACGATGACCTTAATTACAGTAGCCTCCAACCTCAACAGTCCCCTATCCCATATCTTTATTGTATCTTATTTAGACCACTTAACGTTCTTTAAATTCACCTAGTTTATTTATGTGTATCGATTCTCCCTCTCCTCCTGCACTATATACACCAGCCCCTGTTCCCTGTCCTAACACATAAACTCTGAGAGATCTGAGGACAATGAATCTGGTATTATCAGTGATATCCCCAGTGCCTAAAGCATTGCTTGGCACATAGTATGCACTTTATGTTTACTTTGCAAATATATACATTTTCTGTAAGAGGGCAGGGTGAACATTTCAATTAGGAGGTGATATTTTGAGAATAATGCTCCAGCCAAAGCGGATCCCAAGAAGAAAAGGAATCCTGTTTTCTAGATTGAATCTAGAATTACATAGGGAATCATTTATCCAACCTCCAAATCTGGGACAGAAATCCCTTCTCTTTTTCTGGTAAATATGCTACATAAGTAGAAAATAAACTTTCCACTTAGGCTTCTCATTATTTTACTTTCTTTTGTTTGAGATGTAAACTATACAGTCTGTTCAAAAGGACATACAAACAGTCTTTAAAGGAGTCGTTGCAGGTTTCATAAATGAGACTGTTTTACAGGGGAGTGGGGGGGCGGTGCTCTGCTCTGCCCCTGGTTGCCCTCTCCCATCTTTCCGACCTCTCTTTTTCCTTCCATCCCTGCATTACTTTCTCCCTTCCTGTGCTCCACTGGCCAGTGACACCTAGAGGCTAACGCTGCTTGCAGCTGCTAGGGGACTCTGCCTTTGTTGCCGTTACCGTGGAGCCCACAACACTGCAATTGTACCTGCCAGGCCACTTCAGTTAAAGCTAAACAGAGGTAGAGGCTATTATTCAAGCAATTCAAGTGAAATAAAGTGCTTTATTGCCAGGCAATTTTCCTTCTTGCACTGCTTTGTTCAGGCTATGGGGACATTTTGAACTAAGTTTCTGAGAGAGCCCAAGGTACCTTTGTGAAGCTACCAGCTGTTCTTCCATTTTCTCTCTTATGCCATCTGTGACTCCATAAAAAACCATCCCTAGGTGCATGGTGGGATGGGAATGAGGATGGTATGAAAGTACATACTGCACCAAGCTGCCCATATTCTGACCTTGCATTAATGAAGGCAAGCGGTTTTACTACTGAAGGAAAACACTGTGCTATTCACTCCTAAGCATACTGGCATGAAAACACTGGGGCATTTTTTCCTTGTTTTAAAGAGGGTGTTTTATGTCACTTTAGTTTCTTTCAAGCAACACTTATTGGGTATTTGTTATCAAAACCCTATCCTATCAGGGATGTAGAGATGAGTAATTGAATCTAGAAGAGGCATGCAAAACAAGTGTGTGTGTGAGCATGAGTGTATGTGAGAGAGAGACAGTGAATATAACAGTAATGTTTTAAGTTGTGCCCTGTAAGAGATTTAAAGGAGCTTAAGATATCATAAGATCTCAATATGGTGGTGGTTGCAAAATAAAAATCAGCTTCAGAGTAGCAGTTTTATTTGAGGTGGGTTTTGAATGATCTACTGAAATTAAATAGGATAACACTGGGTTAGGAAGGTCATTGTAGCTTTCAGGTAATAGCCTAAAGGTAAGAAACTTTGGTGCATGCTCAGAAAGTTGAATGGGGAAGTTCAGCTGAAATGTGTGCTATCAGTTCAGGGTTCTGTGAGTTGGAAGTGGAAAGATAGAAATGAGATATTTTGGAGCCGTTTAAATGGCAAGGAAATAACTGCTTTATAGATAATGGGTAATCCAGGAGCTTTCAAGTGGGTAGCTGGTGTCTTCAGAGGTGATTCTAAGAAGATTAATTTACTAAACTCTGCTGGCTCCCCTAGAACAGGAGTAGCGAGAACAGGGACGGTGAAACCACATGCAGCGTTTGACAGTGGTGCCGGACGAGGCATCTAAAGGCGGATGGATCAGGGAGACCCATTGTCATCGAGAGGTCGTGTATTCAGGTTGCTCAACTTCTGGCAATCAGAGAAGGAGGATGGAGATGGCTCATCATCTGCAGAAAGGGAGGGATCATAAGAAGGTGCTAATTTGAGGGTAAAATGGTAGTTCCACAAAAGACAAACATCCCTGGTGACTTGCTGGTGTGCCAGCCGGTCCTGACACCCTTTCTGCTGAGTAAGTAATATAAAACAGACGTTGACCAGTTTTCATGATATGTTCTCATGCCCTGGGGTGCAGAGGCAGTTCTGACTGCAGCACATATGGCACATATGGTAAATGTAGTGAGAAAATTCCTTGGCTTGTGTTTGTTTTCTGCTCTACTTTTCAGGCAGGTGTCCAGTACTAATGAAGCTGGGCATACTACAAGTGCATAGTCTTTAAAATCATGAACCTGAGTGAAGCTATGATCTTATGCTTAGGTTCGATATGACCATGGGGAAATTCATGAAAATAAGTGTGTGAAACAAGGCTCTAAAAAAGATTTTACTATGTGTATGTATGATGCCTTTCTCCATATATTTTATAAGATACTTACAATCCTCAGTTGTAAATACCATACATTTTCAGGAAATAATATTTTTAAGCCAGGCTTCTATTGCACATGGGCTAATTTTTCTGAATTTTTGTCTCAGGAGGTACGTTTTTGAAATGCCAAATGGTCTTGCCATAAGATTATCTTCCCTAGAGCAACCTGAGAGCTGATAAGTAATTTTGCCAAATACAAGCCGTGTTGGAAACCATTGCCTAGTCCATGAACCTAAAAGAAATCAAAGTTAATGAAATTCAGACCAATGGTTTGATAGGACATTTAACAAAACTCAAAATACTTCCTTGAAGCCTCTGCTGTTGGAATTTAGAGAGAATGTGCGGGTTGGAGCGGCTTAAATGTAATGCACAAATATTACTGAATTATATAGCCTGATCCTGCCCTATATGGACATTAGGTTCATAATTTAAGGAAGAAACTGATATGTAGAGACGGCAGGGATGAATAAGTACTCGTTCATATGGGTATTATCCAAGTGCCCGAGACTGATATGTTAAGGGCAGAATAGTTTTATGGGGAACCCAAGAGCGCTGTTCTACAATGCACCTAAAGGTTTATCACATCAGTGTCACAGTTTAAGACTAATGTAAGATTTACATTTGGCAAATTATGGCCTGATTGAGTGGGGACTTTTCTAACTATTGGAGCTTTCCAGACTCGGAATGAAATGTCTAAGGAAATATGGACTCATATTATGTCAAGGTGGCTAAGCATAACCATTTACTGGTTTGTCTGTGAAAGAACGTTGTATATTTAGTAGAAAAAGGACAAGCAGAATCCTAAGGACCTTTTCATAAATTGCTTGAAGACTCTGGATTATTCATAAGACTTTAAGAACTGGAAAGGGCAGTTACTTGAATTAGATTAATCAGTCTGTGCTTCAATTTACCTTTAAATTTCAAGTAGAAAACTGTTTAAGTATTATGGTTTAGCAGCTTCAGGAGATAGTCAGTGAAATTACCTAGTGGTTAGGTTAATAAGCAACAATACATCTACTTTATGTCAGTTAATTCAACTTGCTTAGCATTCTTCTGTCTCATTACATATAAATTAAAAGCATTGTTGGGAAGTTAAACTGAAAACATTTTTCAGAATTTATACAAAGCATGCATACAAAACAGGCTAATGCCGTCTGGATGCGGAACGGCTTTGATGCCATGATATTTAGCAACAAGCATGTTGCTATGCTGGTGAGCAAAAACCAGAGTGATCGACAATTAGACATCTCTATTAAATGCACGTTTGGTTGTTCAGTGAAAAAAATCAAAGGCATGTGTGGCATTGTCATGGCAACGATGAAACTGTTTTCATCTATAATCCCTACTTGTAGATTGTGTAGCATTGATTTCATTTTACCTGCTTCGGGAGCTATTGTTCAGTGTATTTCTGCCAGTTAGTTCAGAGATTGTTAATGTATGTTACATAGAGATAAATTGAAGATGCAGTATAGAGAATTTAAAAGCCAAAAAAATGCTATAACTAAAAATAATATAATGGCTAATGTTGCAAAAAGGTAAGGACCTTTAACACATTTATTTCATTTATTTCTAAAGCTTGGAATTTAAGTGTGGGTCTTGGATGTGACATTTAGGGACCATAAATACTGGTGTTTCAATTTTGTACTAAGGACTGAGTGTCTTCCAAATAGTCAGGTGCCAATGTCTCTAACATATAAAAAATTATATACATACAGGTTTTGGAAAGCTTTGTGTTGCTTGACCTGAAGACTCACCCAGTCGTCCCTGTGTATCACTAGTATGATTCTCCTTTCTTCCCTCCTGGTTTTCCAAGGCTCCCAGAGGAACGGGGCCCAGAATGATAGCAGTGTATAGTTCTGCTATCC
The DNA here is from genome assembly GCF_014824575.4 of Sturnira hondurensis. Classification (NCBI taxonomy): domain Eukaryota; kingdom Metazoa; phylum Chordata; class Mammalia; order Chiroptera; family Phyllostomidae; genus Sturnira; species Sturnira hondurensis. The sequence goes on from NW_028073027.1 coordinate 3,870,702, forward strand.
TCATAGCAGAACAGAGTGCAGAACTATACACTGCTATCATTTTGGGCCCTGTTCCTGCTATATCATTTCTGCTATCCTGGTAGCAGAACTATACGGAACTGTGAGGAAAGCAGAATATTGCTTTCCTCATAGACATTCCCGTAACTTAAAGGAATAGAAAGATGATTTTCTCCAGCAATTTCGAAAATCCTTCATCTAAAGAATTGAAGAATGCAAGGATTATGTTTAGTATTGTCCATCCTTGTTGAAGACACTATTCAGTATGGTAACAGGCAACAAGTAGCTTAACTTTTATGTTGAAGGTATATAATTTCATTTTGGGTTCTTATCATTCTAGGAATATTACAGTTATGGATGCATTATAATCATGAACGGTTAACAGAGCCTCTCAAATTAAAAATAGATCCCCAATCTCTTTGCTTTTGTGTTAAAAATATTACAACATTCTGCTTTTTAGATCAACTAGATTTTCAGGTGATAATGACCATACCTGTTTCAATGATTAGATGACACACCCTTGATCTTATGATGTGAAAGGATTGTTGTTCATATATTTTTTAAATTAAAGTTAATATCTGAATATCAAAAGGAAAACCAAGCAAGAAGTCAAGATAGATAGTAATATAGTTCAGATTGGAGTACAATCATATCTTAGAGTACAGTCATATCTTTGCAATTTTCTTTTCATATAGAATTGTTATGAATTTAGGTATGGATGTATGTGAATAATTTAAGTAGTAATAGATAAGAAATAGCTATAATATGCATTATTGAATGATATCTTTTTTTCCTCCTTCATTTCACTTTAGAAGTCATTTGAAAGTAGAAAGGAAGGCGAACCCACATTAGTAGTGACCACAGTGAAGGTTAAGATAGGTAGCTTAGAAAGAAGAGTACATGCTCAAAAAGTCAGGAATTTGCTTTCATATAAAGTAGAACATTTTTAAAAAGAAAACTCAGATGAGAGTGTCTTTTAGTATTAACCTCTCTGAAGAAAAGTGTGAGAACATACAGAACAAAAGAAGAAAGATAGGGATATAATGGAAATTCCCCAATTCCTCATATAGAAAGATGAACACCAGAGTTTGATTCCTATTCTGTTCAACATAGGTTATGAAAATTCTTTCTACATCACTGGTTCTTGGGGTCCACTTGTATCAAATGCCTTGATTGGAACAGAAGATTTCAAGATTCCTCGAATCTCTGGTATTCTGCAGGATGGCTGCCCAATTTGGAAACAAATAACCATATGATGAATATTTTCTGATATGTCTTTCTTCCCTTTTATTTATAGGAATTCATTTCTATTGTATTTTACAAAAATATCTGTCACTGATTCATGAGAAAACTTTTCACATGATGGCTTTACTACTGATCCATTGATAAACACTATTCTAGGAGATGATAACAATGAACCAAAGTAATTTGGAGTTAATGCAAATAGAAGTGAAGTCATTTTTTTCTTATTAGAGTCTCTCAGGCTCCCCAGAAACTAGAATATCATATGGTACCTTCCACATTTGACTTTAGTAGTTTGGTCTTTAGCATCTTTAGTGTACCCGGCTACCCCCTTTTCTAGACACCGAGTCCCTCAAAGGCGGGGTCATTTCTGAACTTTTCCTTTTAGTGGTGATATTTAGTTATTAAAGATAACCAAAGAATGGTGTAAGAATGGTGTAAGAATTGGTGTAAGAATGTCTTTATTCATTCATTAGACATTCCTCTTACCCATACAAAAAGTAAGAGTGATGAAGACTGGGAATATACATTGCTAGACTATGAGGCAAAGATGAGTCATTTAATCTTCTTGAGGGAAGCAAAACACTTCCATATCCACTTAGCAGGTGCTCAGTGGCTCTCCTTCATGCTCTGACTTGGATGACAGCTGCATGGTGTCTAAATGTAAGCTTCCAATGTGTCAGCTACTTAATTTCTAAGGTACGCGGAAAGGGATGACTCCCATCACAGAAACGTTTTAAGGATCAGCTTGTATAGTGCAAGACTGAAATACTTTGCATGGAAATACTGTTATTTGGAATATTTTATTTCTAGTGTTTACTTAGTAGCTCAACACTTTTCTCCCTATTTTATGGATAGAGGAACAGAGATGATGAATAAGAGAGAACTGGAATAGACAATCCTGCAGACCAAGAAGCTGAGAAGTCTCAGAGAAAGAAGTAGCTTGCTGAGGTTGCCCACAAAGTTAGTAGCAGAACTGACACTAACAATTAGGTACCCACCCCCGTGTTGGTGTTTTTTGATCTGTTACCCTATTCCCCTGGAGTTCTTCAAGTCTCTATTTGCTGTACTGTGTATAGTGCTCATAGTGTCCTTTTCTTAGAAGTAGATTGGTATTGAGAATTAAAAAATCCTTCAATCTATTATCAAAATTGGAGAGGTTTGTTTTGGATACAGGAGCTAAAGATGGCTATACAGATGAAAGACATTACCATATCATGCTATGGATGAGCAGAATCAGTGTTGACAATTTATCGTTAACAATTACTATTACTGGTTACAAAGCGCTCCTTTTATGCCAGCATATTTCATTGCTTTACCTATTTTAACTTAGGAATCCTTACAACAATCTTATGATAGTTACTATCACCATCATCATAACTTTGCAAATAAGGAAGCTCCGCCCATAGAAGATAAATAACATGGTGAAGGTCACAGCTGTCAAGAGCTTAAACTAGGATTTGGCTCCACCGTCTGTGATACTCCTCACTATGCCTTACTGTCTCAAAAAAAAAAGGGTATTTCATCTTATTTCTTTGCTGCAGGACTTTCAACACAAAAAAAAATTACAAAAAATAAGAATTTCATCCTCAATCCATCCAGAGATAATCGCTGTTAACAATACTGATTTGAGTTGTTGTTCAATAGCAAATCAAATGACATGAAAATATTCTGTTGTTCATTTCAGCAGCCCTGTAATCCAATGCTTGAAGTTACATTGAATGTTACCGTATGCCCAGGGGTGGGGTTGCTTCAGAATATTTTGGACCCTATAAAATATAGAGTTACTGTTTGAAGGCTTATTTCCTATTACCTTAGCACGACACTGGGCATGCTCACCTCTAGACAGATGGAAGCTTCCTATGCATCTGGCCTACCTCCAACCATTACCTAGGACAGAGGCAGGTAAGAGCTGGTACATCATAGATTGTGATACTCCATAAATTAATATCTTATATTTATAATCATAAAATTCTTCAGCATTCATGGTGAATTCTACTCAAGTGAGGAACATTTATTATGTTGTTTAATTTTATTTCTGTATCTTAGAAAATAATTTAATGTAAATATGCATAATCTCATGAACAGGTGGAAACGGGGAAAAGCACTATTTTCAAATGCCAAAATCATTTGGCATCCTAGAACATGCATTTGGCCTAAATATTATGAATCAATTTTCTTTGCTGAACTTTGGTATTTCTGATTCACACATGCCCTTTAATGGTTTATTATGCAATCAGTTTTCAAGGAGATATTATTTAATTCTAAGGAATAAATGGCTTGTATGTATGTGTGTGTGTGTAGAGAGATCTAATATAATTATTTATCATTTTAGCTTCTAGTGACATTTTTTTCTTAAGATTAAAAAAAATTTTAAAGAGGGGAAAGGAAGGAGAAAGAGTAGGAAACATTAGTGTGTGGTTGCCTCCAGAGCGCCACCTGCTGGGAACCTAGCCAGCAACCCCCGCACGTGCCCTGACTAGGAATTGAACCAACAACCCTTTGATTCACAGGTCGGCGCTCAATTCACTGAACCACACTAGCCAAGGTTAGCTTCCAGTGAAATTCTAAAAAAACAAACAAAAACAATCTTGGAGATAAAATCTTTTGTTTTTGATTATTTGCAAGCAGACAAAATTTATGACATTTATTCTCCAATTAAATTATGATTTGTATAGGTAAGTAATGATGTAATCATTGTGATTGCATTAAAAAGAGAACAATTGAATGAAGTAACAGTCAAGTTAATAATATACTTCTAAATGGCAATTCTGGCAAGATGAATGTGCAAAAATTCCATTTACTAAAATGCTTTTTGGAGTGGGCTAGCGCTTGTGCTAGAAGCTGTGAAGAAACAGAATTTCAAAAGGTGTGGATTCACCCTCATGGAACTTCTGTGCTAGCTGGGTAATGAAAAGTAAGCAAACAGGAGTGAGGACTGATCTCATAAACTGTGTTCCAAATAAAATTATAGTGTTGTGTATGTACAAGTTACATTTCGCTGCTATGTACTTTTCATTTTTACTACTGCATTACATATATGAAAAAAGCTCAAAGAATTTTATGATACAGAACTAGTCTTTACATTTTGGACACTGGGAAAATTCAGGAACTAACAAAATGAGTAACTTGGCCCCATTATTAATGAAGAAAAGTTCTTGAGATTTAGGCCTTAACTTCTCATTCACTCTTTACATCTTCTGCCATTATAAATGACATGCTCTATTTGTCACAAAATCTCAAGGTTACCATCCATCCTTCTTGACACTCTTGGTGTCACTTGACACTTCTTTGTGGAGGGAGGCATTAATGCATGACTCTAAATCAGGGCAAAAGGACCATTTCTTATTGAAAATGAAGGGCTGTGTAACCTAACAATGCCTTAGAGACTTTTCCCACTAGAGAGCTATGAGAAGAGAATAGGCAGCTTTTAGTTTAGGCATAGAAAAACTGCTGGAAGATGTGGAACTAGAACTAGCTAGAAGACATGCAAAGCACCTTTCAACCTTGAGTAGCGACAATTTCTTCAGGTCTCCATTCTTGTTATAATTATGTGAGTTTAAGAGGCACTAGAACACTAGAATGTGGGCAAAAGCAGATTTTTTTCCCTTGGAAATCTTTTAGAAGACCATACAGCTTCTTGACAACATTCTTTGTTAATGCTCATGACATGTAATTCTGTCTTAGACAGCAAAGACCACACCCCAATTCTAATAATATGACTAGAATAGAACTTAAGCTGACATTGTTTGATACTCCTGCCCCAGCAGTAATGGGCACCAGTAAAGTTCTGAGATGGGAGAAGGGAAGGAAACCAAAAACTGGATACCTTAGCTACTTTTCTAAAGGCTGACTATCCACTTACCTTTGTACGGATACCCCATGCTTGTGCCAGTCTATTACTTATACACATTTCTTAATGATCGATGACATTTTCATTCTTCACTCCCATAATATTTATTCTTATCAAACTCTTATGTGTCTTTAAGACATTCTCAGATGTCATCTTCTTAATATCTATTCTAATTGGGATTCAAACTCTTTTCATTTGCATCTCTAAAGTACACAGTCTCGGTGCATTTCATATAACCTCTAATCTCTCTAACTTGTATTCCAGCCATTTACATTTGGCTTCATTCATTCTTCTAAACCCTGAACTCTATATGCAGAAACTGTCTTTTACTTCTCTCTGCACCTTCCCAATTGTCTAGCACAGTACCTGGCTCCTGGCAGGCGCTCGAAATATTTTTTTTCATTAGATGAAATGAAATTCTAGTTAAATTTATCTCAATTTTCAACTTATGTGATGGTTCATTTAATAGGTCAACAATCTAAGTAAATACATGTCACTGACTATTAAAATGGTGTTGTGTGGTCGCCAGGAGCTCAGGATTTGGGTGTGGAGGTCGAGTTACCGCAATGGGGAACTTCCATTTCTTAACTGATGGTGGCAGAGCTGCATTTAACCCAGCATCCACAGGAGAATATACTATCTCCAAAAGAATGCAAATACAATAAAGTCTTGTAAGTTATTTGAAATACCAAAAAAATAAAAATAAGAGCTTAGCTTTTGGAGTCAGGCAAAGTAAAAGAAGAATCTTGCCTCTACCACTTAAATGACTTGAATACACTGTTTTCTTTCATTTCCTTAATGTTTTCATCTGTAAAATTGGAAAAACGTTTGTACCTCTCTTGGAAGGTGGCTGTCAGATTATCTTGATAATATTTAAGATGTTATCTTAAACAAGATAATTTATGTGAGCAGGTCAGCATCATGGAACAGAGCTATTATGTCTGTTGTATCAGTTGCTAGGGATATATTGGTGCATAAATCACAACTACTGTTCTCAAGTATCCTGCAATCTAATAGAAAAGACAGAGAAGAAGCAGATACTTAGGATTCATGTGATAAAGAATGTGCTTAAGTGGTTTGCTGACAACCAGCATCTTCCCTTTAGCCACCAGCTTCACATATTTTTGCCAACATAAGCTGATCATTAGGATCATAGAAAAATATCTGCTTTTCTGCCCAACAGTTTAACGGCAGTCTAAACTTTCTAAACTTTCACTTATAGGGAAGTTCTGAATTTATATTAGCACTAAATGAGTGTATCATATAGTCCCATGGTCAGAGAGAGCCGTTTCTCCCAGCATCTTAATGTGCTTTATGGGCATGAAGAATCATAAAAGTATTTCAGCCAGCAGTTCAAGAGGCAACCCCCTGCCCAAAAATGTTACTAAATAAAGTGATATGAAGGAAAGTGATAGTCATAGAATCATAAAAATGTTAAAGCTTAGAGATAATTTTATCCATATCTCATTTTACAGATGATGAAACTAAAACCCTCAGAAGTAAAGTGACTTACCCAAATTCATACAGCTTATAGGTGGGAGAGCTGAACCCCTAAGGACACCTTGCATAGCTTCTTAAAATGTCTTCACAGAGCATCTACACTTTTGGATAAAAAAAAACAAGAATTTAACTGGCTTCATCTAACTTCTTATGCTAAAATATTTTGCTTTAGGCACTCTTGGTAGGTAGTGATCTATCTTACAGTTTATCACAAATGGAAAAGAGAAACATGCTACTTCTCTAAACAAGGTTCACTATAAATGGTATAAAGTTATCTTTCACTTATCCAGTTCCTTCTCACCTTCACATATTTACAGGCAATAAAAATAAGATATTGTCCTCCTATGCAATATGATCCTGTGAGCCCTGCAAGCAAAAGGGAAACTTTCAGAGGTCAAAGATGAAGATTGGATGCATAGCTCTAAAGTGAGTAGGAGTGCAGCATCATTTCACATAGTATGCAAGGTCAAAGCCAACGAGGCTAAGGCTATAGTTACCTATCCCTGCCATTGGGAAACTTGAGCTTGTGCTAAATGAAGATATAGGGTGAGAATTTCACTAGCCATTCAGATGAGGTTGGGCACATTGGGTGGTATGGCCATAAACTCACTAGCTCTTCAATGCTGTGAACAATAGAGAAAAAATAAAAACTTAAAACTTAAAAAATGTAATGGAACCAGTGAGCTCAGTAAGGATGGGTAAAGAGAAGTACACAACCACTTTTCACGATGGAAGAGAAAGACCACTAAAGATGACATTGTGAGTGAATATTTTACTCCACAGGAGACCATGCACAGTTAGGAAAAGTGGTCAAGCAATATCACATAGAAGTACATTGATACCCAAAGGACCAGAGAGTACGGTTTGATCTTAAAGGGGCATAATTATATTTAAATGTTGAAAAACAGAAAAAAAGAGAGAACCTATGAATCAAAACAAGATTTCAAACAAGAATAGACTTAAGAAATAAATGTGTAAACAAACCAAATAGAAATCCTAAACATGATAAATAGAATTACCAAAATAAAAACTAAATGGAGTAAAACAAAAAAAATGTTTGTTAATGATGGAGCAGCAAAGATACCAGATGTTAATAAACAAACAATAGAAATTCCTTCTGAATAATTTCTGGATTATAAGAATTCGGTTTCTTCAGATCAAAAGTTATAATATGTTCATAATTCAAACCTACTTGACTACAAATATTTAGCAATGAAATTGTATATAGTAGATAGATAAAGAGGTAGAAATATAGATGGATAGATACATGGATGACAGATATATACAGAGAAGGTATAACAGAGAATCAGAGAGAACATAGCAAGTAAGATACACAAGAGGTAACCAGAGTAATAAAAACAGCTTATCTATCTCCATGGATGAAAGACAGAGATAGGCACATTGGTTAGAAGTAGAACTATAATGAATGTCGTGGTCTTGTTTTAAAAGTGGATGGGTTTGGCTCCTGAATGGTTAAAAGGAATGAGTGGTGCATACAAACTGGGAATTTAGAGCCAATCTTGCTACTTGGAACAGAGATGGAGTTGTTATTCTTTTGTTATCTAAGGAAGCAGAATATAACAATTATTCATGGCTGCCTGGGGCCAGAACTTACATGGAATCTTGAACTTGGGAGTTGAAGGGAGGAGTACAGATATAGTCTTTAGAATAAGAACTGATAAAACCTGTATCCTTGCAAGGTTGTATCTGGGTAATGTTATCAATGTGGTTCTACATGGATGGGCTAAAGGATGCAAGTGGAAACTGCTTGAAAGTAAGAGGTGAATACAGAAGGATAGAAATATAACGGTAAAAACAAAACAAACAAATATAATCTAAATTTCAACCTTAAAATGCACCTGGAATCCAATTCCAAATGCATGGAGTAATTTAATACTAACAAATACAGCAATAAAATCAATAATTAGGTTAGTAATTTACATAAAATTAATTTTATAGAGCATTTTGACAGACTTTAAAATAAGCACATTATTTTACTTTCTAATAATTCATTGTTGTTATAGTATGATATACGTATTCAAAATGGAGCTAATATAAAAAGAGGTTAAAGAAAGTGACCCATGACAGTTTGAGAAGATCCAGAACCTGCCTGATCAGATTTCCAAAGGAAGAATAGGGCTGAAGCTACATTGGAATAGATATTAGGCTATCAGCTGAGAATGTCTCAGAATTGAAGAAAGATATAAGTTGTGAAGTTTAAAGTGTGAAATAATGGCCAAATAAGATAAACAAAAATACAAACATGGCAAGTAAAATATAAATTAGGTGTTTTGCTCAGGGTCTTACCAGACTGAAATCAAGGTGTTGGACAGAGCTGAGAATTCACCGAAGGCTGAGTTCTTCCCCAAGCTTGACAGTTGTTGGCGGAAGCTGGTTCTGCCGGAGAATATGGCTGTTTTGCTGGTTGTCACCTGAAGGTGGCTCTTGGCTCTTAGATGCCACCCTTTAACCTTGCCACACAGCCCTCTCTACCACATGGGAGTTTGTGGTTTCCAGATCGGCACCAGAGTCTTTACTGCTTCTTGTTTTTGTTTTTGTTTTGTTTTTCCAGAAATGTCCCAGTCCCTTTCATGGGTTCATTAAGGGGCTGGTTTCGGTCAGGATAACCTCCCTTTTGATTAACTAAAAGCCAACTGATTTGCAATATTAATTAGAGCTATAAAAGTTTTTATACTTTACAAATAGCACAACCTAAGAGTGGGAGTGAAATCATTATATACATAGTCCTTTCCACACTCAGATGATGGTTTAAATTCTTAAAAATAATATTTCTATACATTAGTAACAACCAATTGGAAAACTTAATAGAGGAGTTACTATTCCTTATAGCTATAAAAATATGAACTGTTGTGGTAGTGAAGAGTCTAAGGTGCCCCAATATTTTTCTGCCTCAGTGTACATGCCCATACCATGAAAATCACAGATTTTATTCCACTGAGTAGGATTAGAAGACACAGTGGATCTCACCTGGGTGGACATAATCCAATCACCTGGGCGCTATACAAGTACAGTGTTTTCTCTCCAGCTGATCAGAGAAGAGAAAGTTAGAGATGACACTCGGGTTGGCCTGGAAGAACGAAGGCACACACGTTGGGATCTACCAATAGAAAGAGGCAGCCTTTAGAACCTGTGGGCTGTCTCTAGCCAACTACCAGGAACTTGGAACTTCAGGCCGAGAAATCCAAAGAAATTAATTTTGCCAACAGTCTGTATAATCTTTGAATAAAGATAGGTGATTCAGTTTAAGGAGTTAGAGCTAGATGGGCCTTCAAAAACTTAGAACAACATGCTTGTTTAACAGATAACAAAGCCAGTGCCTGAAGATGTAAAGCAACCAATCACCAACTGTGAGCAGGTCGGCCAGGCTTGACATTCCACATTGTTTTGAACTTTTGCCATTGTTGTGGCAAAGATGCTTATTTCCATGATTATAAAATGAATAGAGATACACAATCTCTCTTACCACCTCTGGTTTAACTAGTTTAATATTTGAGCAATTTAAGAAGTACAAGCAAACTATATTTGACTTTCCTCTTACCCACCGAAGCAGTCTACTTTTACTCTCTGCATCTATAAAGCAGTGTTTAGACTAGGTAGAGGACAGGAAGTGATGTCTACAAGTAAACAAATATGATTTTCCCTGTATAAACAATTCCAGATGGAACTCAGAAAAACAGCTTGAAAGGGCAGCCTTATAGAATCACGCCACTGTAGCAGGAACACTGGGTAATGGGACAGGCTTTCTTTCTGTGCACAGTTTGTATTTGCTTTTAGTCAGCTGGGAAGGCAAAGCTAATGCCAGCCCAGCACAAGGAAAGGCTGCCTCTGTTTATGTCTTAGTCCCCAAGGTAGGAGGCTAACTTTGGGGATGACAGATGAAATGCTTTGGTTTGTCATTTATATCACTGTGCACAGGTAGCTCTCAGGCATCTATATGATCTTGTACTATTTGCTGCTCCTCCATCTGGTCCCAGGAAACCAGGTGTGAAATTCAGCACCGAGCAGCTTTTGCCAGCTGTGAATTGAGTTGAGCCAAAGGGGCCGTGTGGCCAGACTTTTGGATGTGAAATTACATCATGACTTATACCGTGAAATTCAATTACATGTTAACGAAATTCTAAGATGTGCTCCAAGGAGAAATTTTGCTCTTTTTAAAAATGATATCACCAATTTTGGTCATCACTGAAAAAATATAGCAACTGATATGACATTTTTATTTTCTGAGTATAAATACAAACATTTTAAAGTTATTTCTATTTGCTAATATGACTATTGAATATTACATATTATTCACTAGACACTAGATTCATTAGATATTTATTGACATTTTAGTATAAGTATTTCTTGAAGAACAGCTAAGGTTGCAACCATCAACAAATTGCAGTTATTGTTGTTGGGCAGCCAACAAATGGTCTCTGGGAATGAATATGGCGCAAAGGGAAAAAATGACATGAGAAATGAAGTAAGTGCCTCTTTGGAAGGTTAGAGAAGGAGAACTGATTAGTTGAATGAGATTAGGCATGGTTTTAGGATAGGTTGGTATTTTGTTTGCTTAGCCTTAAAGGATAGAAAGGATTTCGATGGAAATAGATAGAAGAGAGGGTCATTTCACACATGTGAAAGTCATTTTGATGTGGGAAGGTATAAATTGTATAATGCACAGAACAAGAAATGACAAATAATTTGGTATACTTATAGCTGTTTTTTTTGCCTTCGTAGTTGAATAGAGATTTATGGTTTCTTAATACCTGTTGCCTGTGAATCATCCATTTTTTCCCACATTTTTATTGTTGTTCAAGTATAGTTGTCTCTGTACAGTTGTCTCCATTCCCAACCCCAGCCATCCCCGCCTCCCACCCTGGATCCAAATAGAACTACATCCTTCATCTCCCAAAGAATGGAACCAAGTCACGGATAATGCTAATAGTAGCTAACACCACTGGGGGATATTACTGCCAGAAACAGTTCTAAGGTACCTTGGAAATGCTCCCTCGTTCAACCTCACCCTCAAAGGGCAAAATATCCCTATGAGTACTTCATTAACCCCACTTTACTGCAAGGAAACTGAGATGCAGAGAAGTTAAAAAAAACTTGTCAAAGTTAACATAACTAAGCATAAAGCTTGGATTTAAACCAGGAAGGATGGGTCCATTGCTTCAATGTATAAATTACTTCTCTCAGCTCATATGCGTTTAAGAGTACGCACTTGAGCACTGATTTTCCCAACCACTGATTTCTACTTATCCCTTATAAGGGAATCTTAGAAGAAGAGTAATTATGCTTAGACATTTAGAATTAATTAGAAAGTGAGCCATTAAATTTTTTGAGCTTGGGGATGCTCAAAACTAATGTTCGGACTAGATTGGAAGAAGAGAGAGGCTGTAAGAGAAGGAATTACTTAGAAGGCTAGTACATAAGTCTAGATGCATGTGGGGGAGATCTGTTTTAGGGTTTGAGAGGAAATGTTGGCATGGTCAAGCTATGGATTAGGCTGTGGTTAAGGTGGGATGGCTGATTCCTGAAAGGTCCTGAAGCCACCCTCAGGAAATCTATCCTTTGTTCATAATGAGCCTCCTCAGCTTCAAGTGGTCATATCTCTAGGGCTACTCATGTGATTGGGTCAGTTATTACACTTGCTAGTTATTCTAATTTGCTCCTTCTGTTGGTTTTGAAGAGATTCATCAGGCAAGGCTTTGCTTTTCTGACGGCCAGGTGATCTGATCACAGGCTTATTACCCCATGAATAACAACTATAAACTGTAGAAACAAATACAAAATAGTACCATATTTTTAGACTATAAGATGCACCCCCCCCCCATGTGGGAGGAATAATGCTTGTTAATGCTGCTGTTGAGTTCTGTTTACATTTACATTGGTGAAATATTATGTTATTTGTGTTACTAAATATTTTATCACATTTTTTCTTCAAAACTTTTTTCCTATTTTTCTCCTCTAAAACCTAGGTGCTTCTTATGGTCTGAAAAATACAGTAGTTACATGTGGTTCTATAGAGTAAACATGAAGGGAATAGAAACTTGGAAGAAGGGGAATGCACAAAGTAATTTCTTGCTAGTTTAGCCTGAGAACAGGTGACATGTAATGCCGTGAATAAGGAATAAAACTCTAATAATTTGCAGACTTTCTGGCCTGTAGTACCAGAGAAGGCATAGTTAAGGGTAAGGACTGCTTCTGAGTAGTAAGAGTAGAATCTCAGAGGGGATAATACCGAAGAGGAGGACCTCAAATCTGTGTACAATCTGCTGAAATCTGACTCCTAAACCATGAATGTATGGGAAGACTAGGCAACCTGACTGAGGAAAGACAAAACAAGTTAAACAAGCCAAATTTTGACTGAGATTTGAGCTACTGCCTAGGAGAGAGCATTTATAACATGTGCCCAACTAAGTGATTGCCTACTACACAAAATGCCATCACTCTTTAGAAGAATAAATGTGACCCATTCTCTCAAAAGATGTAACAATCAATGGAGGTCAACCCCGAGAATAAGTGAATATGCACATAAGTCAATTAACTATGCTCAATAAGATATAGGAAAATGCACTCATAATAAATGAAAGGATAGGGTATCTCAAGGGAGAAAATAGAAGCTATAAAAAAGGTACCAATGGAAATTGTAGAACTAAATAGAGTCAGTGTGTACTTTATCTTGTGGGGATAAACCAAAAAATGGTGAAATGGTGGGACCCATAGAAGAGCAGACTTGAGAATTATGTTTTGAGAAATGCCCAGGAGACCTCATGAGTATAACAACCTTTCTTAATTCACTTCAGTAACAAGGATATTTTAGCCAAATTTTAATGTTTGAGGAAAGTTCTCTTAAAAGTGAAGTCCTGGCTGGTGCAGCCCAGTGAAATGAGCACCAGACTGTGATCCAAAGGGTTGCGGGTTCGATTCCCAGTCAGAGCACATGCCTGGGTTGTGGGCCAGATCCCCATTAGGGGGCACATGAGAGGCAACCACTCACCAGTATTTCTCTCCCTCACTTTCTCCCTCCCTTCCTCTCTAAAAATAAATGAAATACTTTAAAAAAGCATTTCCCCATGAAATATACAGTTGGAAATTTCACCATTAGAAAAGTAACTCTTTAAAAAGATGTTTTCCGAGGACTTCTGCCAAGATGGAGGCATAGGTGGAAACATTGTGCCTTCTCCCACAGCCAAGTTTGAATACAACAAAGGTTTGGAGAACAAGGACACACTCAAAGACCAGAACACTGAATTATACGGAAGTCCGACAACTACGAACCGTTCAATGGGGACGGTAAGAGGGACGGAGCCAGCAGCGAGCAGGGTCGAGCAGGACAGATCCCCCGACCTAGGCGCGCAGGCAGCCCAGACCCAGTCGGGGTATGGGGCAGACCGACCACGGTCGCACATTCGCGCACAGTGAGACGGACCACGCAGGCCCCAGGGGGTGAACCCAGTGGTGGAGGGCTGACGGCGGTGGCACACTCACGTGCAGTGGGATGAAACGTCTGGGCCTGGTGACAGTGGTGGCTGCAGCACCGGTGGGGGCCGTGGTGGCAGGCAGCAGATGGGACACAATTGTTCCTCTTTGACCCTGCCCCCACATACAACGTCACAATCCAGTGACTTAGTTGCCCTGCTCTAGTGAACACTTTAGGGCTCCGATGCTGCTACGGAACAGGCACGAACAGCCCAAAAGATGGCGCAAGAAGAACTCAACATCCCAGAGCCCATAACTCTCAGCGACCGAGAAATTGCCAGCCTCTCAGACGCACAATTCAAGACACTATATATCAGGATGCTCACAGAACTGGTTGACTATAGTCATAAATTAGAGGAACATATGAAGGCTAAACTAATTGAAATGAAGGGAGATGTCCAGGAAACCAATAGCAATGGAAAGGAAACTGGGACTCAAATCAATGGAGTGGACCAGAAGGAAGAACGAAACATCCGACCAGAAAGGAATGAAGAAATGAGAATTCAAAAAAATGAGGAGAGGCTTAGGAACCTCCAGGACATCTTTAAACGTTCCAATATCCGAATTATAGGGGTACCAGAAGGGGGAAAGAAACAGCCACGAGTGGAAAATGTATTTGAACAAATAATAAAGGAGAACTTCCCCAGTCTGGCAAAGGAAATAGACTTCCAGGAAATCCAGGAAACTCAGAGAGTGCCAAAGAAGTTGGACCCAAGAAGGAACACACCAAGGCACATCATCATTACATTAGCCAAGACTAAAATGAAGGAGAGAATCCTAGAAGCATCAAGGGATAAGGGGAGAGTCACCTACAAAGGAGTACCCATCAGACTGTCAGCTGATTTCTCAAAAGAGACCTTACAGGCAAGAAGGGGCTGGAAAGAAGTATTCCAAGTCATGAAATCCAAAGACCTACAGCCAAGATTGCTTTATCCAGCAAAACTTTCATTTAGAGTGGAAGGACAGATAAAGTGCTTCTCAGATAAGGACAAGTTCAAGGAGTTCATCGTCACCAAGCCCTTATTATATGAAATGCTAAAGGGACTTATATAAGAAAAATAAGATGAAAAATATTAACAGTGAAAGGACAGCAAACACACAGTTTTTTAACAACCACACCTAAAACAAAAGCAAACCAAGAGGACAGCTAGATCAGGAGTGGAACCATAGAAATGAAGAACACATGGAGGGTTAGCAACAGGGGGGTAGGGGGGGAGAAGCGGGGAGAAGACACAGAAAATAGCATAGATGGTAGGTAGAAAATAGATAGGGGGGAGGGCAAGAATAGTGGGGGAATATAGAATCTAAAGAACTTGAGACGTGGTTATAAACTAAGGGTGGGAGAATGGTGGGGGAGGGAGTGTGCGGGTGGAGGGGAATGAAGGGGGGGAATAGAACAACTGTAATGGTATAATCAATAAAATATATTAAAAAAAACAAAGCAAAGAAAAAAAAGATGTTTTCCTTTGTACTACATGTTGAGAGCAAAACATATGTCACTATAACCAGAGGAGAGTGCATCACCAAGGAGATCGAGGCTATAGAGCGAAAAGAAAAATAATCCACTCTCCATTTCTGCTGCCACCTCTCTTGTTCCTCACCTAGAACGAAACACAAGCATGTGAATTTTAGAATACGTTTACTAGCTTGTTTATCTCATCTAATTACATACATCCTTCATAATTTCAGTAAGAGTTTAAGAATATTTAAACTACACATATTAGTAAGAAAGAGATATAAGTATCTACGCAGGTTTTACAAGCCATGTAGAGAAATGGAACAAAAAAATAAATATTTCAAAAACATGTGGTATGATGGTTTTAAAATTGAATGTTATGTTTTACTTTGACTAAAATACAGAGGCATTCTTCATGTGTAATGATAACTAATTATTAATAAATAATGACACCTTAGTCATTAAAATGTGAATTACAAAGAGTATGGAGAAATGCATAAGATAATTCTGCTATAATTAACAAAAACAAATTAAAAAATAACAAGTATACTCTAAATATAAGTTAAAAGAATCTTTGTTAAGGCAAGCTATAGAAAACCAAGAAAAATCAAAAAGAAGAATTTAAAAACTGAGGGAATCAAACTGTGATCGATTTTTCTTAATGTATGTAGTAAATAAACTTTAATTACCAACGGTCCTGCCTCGGATAAACCTCATTGGCTACAATGCTGCCACTGCACAAGGCTAATAAACATTAAAGTAGCTTTCTCCTTCTGGCAACAGAGACTACAAGGAAAAGAGGGTTAGATTTTACTTTGATCGTTAAATGACTGGTGGCCTCCATAGAAAAAAAAGCTGTTCAAAAACACAAGCGTTTTCGAACGGCTCCTGCCTCCGAGAACCTCTGAGACTCACTCACCCTGTGGGTCTGAAGCTGCCCTGATTTGCTCTGACAACGCCCATATCCTTGTTCCTTCAGCCCACAGGAAACTGAAGCGCAGTCTGAGGATGGACACAGAACATACGATCTGTCTTGTTATTCAATAATGCTAAAAATACTTGAAAGTTTTTTTCAAGACATTCTTGAAACAATGATTCTCACCTCACAAGCTACTTTAGCACAAAGGCAATTTAAATTACATTTCAGTCAACGATGCAAATAAAGTGTTTCCTCAAGCCCGAGAGTAGGAAAACAACACATTATAAAGGACTTCTCGAGGTTCAGACAGGCTCTGCAGATTTCTGCTCTGCTTGCAGAAAATGAGGGGATGGCGATGGCCACACCAGGTTCTTCTCAGAAAATGTGCACGAGTCCTGAAGGCGGAGCCACATGTGGTTCACCTGATAATTTGTCTAGCACAAGAGAGCCCGAGGGGATGGAACAAAACCTCCTAAGACACAGGAACTCTACGATGACTTTATGCTAGTTCGGTTTATGTCCTTATGTACTGCTGTCTTTAAAAGACTCCCGTGAGTCCATCTCAGAGAGCTATCTCTCTTCTCACAATGCAACACCTCCTAATTTACCATCTTATGGCTCTTTTAATATTCTAACGTCCATTATGCTTATAAGAGGCAATATGGAGAACATCATAGGTAGGTTTTTTTTAACAGAACTCCATTTATCTAATCTGTATTTATTAAGCTTTCCAAAATTGTCAGATACACATAGTTCTCATTAATAAAATAGAATCATTTCAGACTCATCTGTTTGAATGAAGAGCACATTGTCTTATGTGTACACTGTTCAGCACAGACCTGAACATGAATAAATAATCAATAAACATTAGCTGGCAAATACTTTTCTCATCTCTTTGCTAAATTTCACCTTCTTGAGTTAACTTCTTAAGACTAATCTTTTTCTGTACTACAAACCCAACAAAGTAAAGAGAATACATAGTAAATACTAACAAGGTTTCTGTAGGAGAGCGTCCCTGAATTACATACGTATGTTATATGGTTCAAGTGATTGTTAGTTACCTACTACTACATCTCATCTCTCTCTCTCTCAGTTGATATTGATGATACAAGTGCTCTTGTCCTTTTGTATTCATTCCTTGCCTTGTTTGCTTCCTGTGTTTTGTTGGGATTCATCTGCTAGGTAAGGCTGGGCGACCCCCAGGAAGTAACTCTGTCTCCCACACAAGATGACAAATTCGTGTGATGGAAGTTATTAAAAGGAAAATGTTATATCTGTTCCAATGTATTATAAAAAAGAGGCACATCATTAAAAACCACTTATACTTTCACTATTATGCTACTGAAATTATTTGTAGTAATACCTGAACCTATCAAAAATCAGGACCATGTGCCTCAGTAGCTAAAAGCAGCTTTAACAGCTTGTGTTCCTCAGAGGTCAACTTTATGTGACGCAAATGAGGGTCTTGAGTTTCCCACTTCTCTCTATTATCCTTTTAGAGCTTTCTAATAGTTCCTTGATTGTCCAATAACATCTCTTTGCTTTTCTAATTCTTTTCATCATTTCTGAGGGTGCTTTCAATATAGTTACACTTTGGTGAATTCCAAACTTTTAAAATTTTTTGTGTTTTCCAAAAATCATTATACTTGCTTGTATCAATCCACGTTTCTTTATGTTTATTCTCCCTATAAAAAGAACCTGTTTAGTTTATTAATTTCTCTCATATAGTCTTTTATACAATGTATTGAAAAGTCAATAGATTAAAGATTGTCAAGAAGGTAAACAAAACTGAGATAATTCACCAGACTCTCACATCCAATCATATGCTTTCTTTCTTATTCATAACTGAGCTGATGTCTTTCTATTTAGTGCAGATGAATGATTCAAAACTCCAGAAAAATTCAGAATTTTACAAATTTAACAGTTTTCATCAATTTGTTAGTTTCACATTAGTCACAGTGGAGACTCTGGCTCATCCTTCTTTCAAAGACAGATCTGCCAGCCCCAGTTTCAAAGTGTTAAGAGACATGGAACAATATAGGAATTGAGCAAGAAAATGAGGTCTCTTCCTGTTTGTTGTGCATTTCTCTTCAGAGAGGACTTAAACAATGTACATCCTCTGAGAGGTTAACCTAGGAATCCAATTCTGGAAAAAATTACTTCAACAGTGAGTGTGCCTAGAGACTGCAGAAGCTGCGGCGCCAGAAAGCCAGGCTCTCATCGCTTGCCTAATAACCCCAGCCCACAGAGAACTGTCATAACCATGCAGAGGAATACAGTGATCTATGTACTCTGTGTTTTTCTATATTGTTTCTGAGGAACAGTCTGTCTGCTGGGAGAGAAATCTACCTAGTTCAGATTAGGGGTAAAACTGTAGGAGGTACAATTAGCTTCACAAATTGTCAGGAGCTTTTAAGAGTTATTCACTCTTAAAATACTTTAATGATTAGGTATCTCAGGATTTAGCCTTTATAGAACCAAAGATAAATGTCAATTTTAATATCTCAATCAGTGATTTCTCAAAATGAATCTGGCAAACCATTTCACATTTATCTTTCAACATGCCTGTGAGGAAGAAACTAGAGCAAATAAGATGGAAACCCCCAATGAGGTAGATGATTAATGATGATTGCATCTTTCCAATTCATCTTCTCCCTCATGAAATAAGTGGCTGGAATTTGTGATTACTGTGGGGCTGTTTGTTAGTGGTGACAACTGCATGGTCTTAGTTTGGAAAACGTGTTCTGTTCTGGGTTGTTGAGTCATGTGAGGTCACTTGCAATCTTTCTTTTTTTTTTTTAATGACAAAGAGTGATAATTTAATTTCTAAAGTCTAATGGCCAACAAGCACTTAATGACTAATTCAGCCTAGATTCCCCTTTATTTTTCAGATAAAAAATCAAGGCATAATTTATTTATTATTATCACTAACAGGAATAATTCATACTATTTTTCTGGTATAAAATTATATTGTGGTAGCCACAGCTGGAGGCTGGGTGACATGCACAGAAGCCCTGACATGGGTCTTTACAAGATGGTCAGTGAGTTCCTGATAGTGAGACTTGGTCAACACAGACTCCTTCCAGAGGTTGGGGAGGTGAGCTATGGGACTTGAAGATGGCATCAAAGGTGGCCTTGGTGAAGTTTCCCAGGGTGGCAGTGCAGCCCTGGCTGAGGTGTAACAGCCGTTGATACTGGCCATCATCAGCAGCTCCTTGGGCACAGGGGCTAAGACATACCAGTACCCCTGGGGACAGGGGTGAAGCACACCAGCATGGAGCCATAGCACCTGATCAATTTGCAAAGGATGGTATGGGGTTTGTGATCTTGCCCTCCAGGAGCCTCTCTGCACTGGGAAAATAGAGACCTTGGCCAGATTAATGGCCCCATGGATGACAGTGGCTACCTTCTTTTATCACTTAACACCCAGAGCAACATGTCCATTGTCCCAAAGGCAACAAATGCCTTGAACCAAGTCCTGTGGCCAGTGTGGGTCCGCTTTTGCATGGGCATAAACTTCAAAACCTCATCCTTGAGAAATGACCCCAAGAAAAAGTCAATGATCTCAGATTTCTTGATGAGCAGGGAGAAGAGATAGGATTTGCTCCAAGGACTTGATCAAAGACATCCTTGAACAGGTGGCCCAGCTTGGTGACAAGGACCCACTCCTTGTCCTCGGTCTGGTCTCCATGAGCTCTGTGGCCTTGACCCTAACTGCGACCCCAGCCAAGACCTCAGTCCCTGGATACCACTGCCAAATCCTCCAAAGCCTCCACAGCTTCCCACTGCGGGGTGCCCGGGCCTCTGGGCCCTCCCCCAGCACCAGCGGCATCTGCCTTTGGATGTTTCCTTGGAAAAGCAGCTCAAGTCATAATTTTAAAAAAGACGAATTTGAAAGAAGTTGAAAGCCAAAATATGAAACATAGAGTGAGAATGAGAACTTCTGGAAGACAGTTTATTATTCCAAATACATATTAAGCATATTTGTTTGTGGAATATCATGAGCATGGAAATAAATAATGTATTTCTGTCCTCGAGGAGCTTTTCATTCTGTAAGGGAGGCAGGCAGGAAAAAATAATTATGAAACAAGAAGGAAACAACTTCTAGAATAGAAGCAGAAATGGCATTGATACAATGACTAAGTAATATTAAATACTGCGGTGTATACAATATTATATATGTAAACAACAGATATATTATGTGTATATAATTTATATACATAACATGTATACATGTGTATATGTACACATATACTATGTATATGTTGTGTGTATATATATATGTATGTATAAATAGGAATAATCATAACTGTTGTGCAAGTAATTTCCAGGTACATCTGGAATTCTCTTCAGGAACACTCATTCTGAACATTAGGAAGCCTCAACCTCAGAAGAAGCTAAAAATGATACCTGTATTTCTAGAGCTATAACCAAATTTTTGTTGTCATGCTGATGCTGCAAATGGGTGAACTTGGTGTCCTATTAATACAATAAATGGGTGAATACAAGAAATTATCCTTAAATGGTTTTTAAAAACAATGGATTGTCAGAAATGTTTAAGAGACACTGCATATACTTTTATAAACAGTGTCCAAGAATCCAACAAGGCTGGTACCCTTCATCACCAAAATCCCCAATTATCCACTATCTGGCTGTAAACTCCTACTGTTGCTTGTCCAGTAAAAACTATCAGGGTAACAACTATAAGATACCAGAATCCTGCATTTTACAAGGTGGTATTTTGGTCCCTGCAATAACAATAAGAATGGGCTTTCTTAAGATCCAGAACAGATTGTGTAATTTATCTTGCATTAACTTTATCATAAATGTTTAGTTAATAAACATCTCTATTTAGGCAACCTTTTTCTGAGACGTTCTCTCTTTAAAATTTAATAGCAAGGTTGTTGGGGAAAGTTTAGCAAACTCAAACCTCTTCAGCAAGTACTGTTATCTTCCAAAGGTCCCTGGACTTGCACATGGCAGATAAGCTTACAACAGTTCACAGAAAGCATCTCCTACAGTTTGAAAGAAGGGATAATTAAGCACGGGAGTAGAGAATATATGGAAGCACTGATGAAGACTGGAGTTCATAATTATTGTTCCACTGTAGTATGGAACTTATCCCTGATTAACAGCTTTTCTAATTGTTTGAGCTGTTTTTCAATGAGAAAGAATTATTTCCCAGCAGATAGGACTATTTCTTATAAGGCTATTTGCCTTGGATGTTTTCCATGTGGCACACGATATACCCAGTGTTTCACTGGAGAGAACATGGAGTCCAGGAGTGGAAGTGTCATGAATGTACCATTGGGCTAATCAATTCTTTCATTGATTTACATTTTTATATATTGGATTTTATTAATGAGACTTCTAAACAGGTTTTACAATTTGATTTACAAGTTCATGCCTGTATCGATCAGGATTTTATTTTAAATCATGCATTACTACGACTTTCATGGAAATAGAGAAAGGCAGATAAAAAGAAGGAAATGGAAATCATTCCTAAAATGTTATAGAAAAACTAGCAGTGTCTGAAATTGATGGAGGGAAAAAGTGGTTTCCGGGATATGTTCCCAGTGGCAGGGAACACACGGTCTGCATTTCAGATCGCTCTCAGAGGCAGTGAGGGCAGCATCTGTGCGTTCATGTTTCCTTCTCTTCCTGGAAAGGGCTTCCATAGGACATTTGCTAATTTTTATTTATCAATGTCTTGTTAAGTAGGTCATCTGTGTTCAGATTCGGAGGCTGGCATTAAGGAACATTTCCTGAACTTGGAAAGCATCTGATAAAAACCTGAAATAAAATGATAAAGTAAAGTTTTAGGACTCATGTGTTTTACTACACAGAGGCGTAAAACAGATGTTGAAATCCATGACCTAAATTGTTGATTTTCACTCTTGTTTAAACGCATCTTAGAATTACATAGAAGATGTAAAAATGCTGGTTCTCAGGCCACATAGACAACTAATTACATGTGCATTTCTGAAGGTGGGTCCCAGTCATTGATATTTTTAGAAGTATAGGTAATTTCAGCATATATGTAAGTTCAGGAACCACTTGTTTAAATGATAGCAAAATATTGTTAAAGCCTCTGACAGTTCAACTGGCAGAGATATTTATGAGTGATTAAAACAAAACAGAACAAAAAAGCTTATGACCAGGGAACGCTGTGCGTTACATGAAGATTTTCGATGCCACGGTAACCAATGATACAGAGGTAATGGGGCCTTATTTCAAAAACATTTGAAGAGACACAAAGTCAGTGCGAAACAGTTCTCTGCCAAGAATCTTACCATTTTAGACCTTGTGTTTTCAGAATCATCAATTAAAATCTTCAGAAGTACCTTTTTCTTATTTTGCAGTAAATAAGATTAAAGGACATAAGTTATCAGGACTGCCTGGAATGTGGAGTCAAGAGAGAGAAATATAGACATCAGAAAGATATAAAATAAATATATCTGACCTCTTTTTCTCCGCCTTTATTTATGAAGAGACTAAGCTACTTATCCACTCCATGTTACTAATCCCTCCATTCTAACGTTCTCATGTCGTCTAGCGGGAAATGGGAGGGGTGCTTTATCACTGCCTCGGACAAGGAACTGCCGGGCTGGGCGATAAGAGCAAAGTGGTGTGTGCATTCCTGCCTCACTCTTTTGGATTTTTACACATTGACAAAATGATGTGGTATATCCAAGTACATTTTATGAAAGTACTTTTAGAACAACTGATCAGACATATTTTTGTAAATATCAGGTCAACTTTGGCATGGCTTTTAATGAATTCTAAGTTACTAATTAGTATCATCTGTTATCTGGTGCTGTGGCTTTCTTTATTCTTGTTTCTCAAAATCACAGAAGCTTCTGAGACTTTTGTTAGTGATAAAAACATTTTTCTACTCATACCCTCTCCCTCTTTTCTTTAATATTTTTCAAGGGAGCAAAGTAGAATACAAATCATCCAAGACCATCATTAGTGCAACTTTTTTCCTAAGATAGTTTGAATTTAATAAGTATTTTCTTACTTCTCAAACATAACAATAGTATGCTATTAGGGAAAGAAGAGTTTCCCTAAGAAAAACAACACAGTATTTTGTTATTTTCTTATATTCTCCCCATGATAATATTTAATTCCAAATTTTCACCCATTCAGTCCAACAATCACACAATTGTGATATTCTGTCTCTTTTGGCCAGAACTCCCATGTTTTCTTTTGGAATGGAAGAAATGTTGATGACACTGAAAGCCTTGGAAGCCTCAGTAGTTCTAAATTTATCTTGGATGACTTATCACTTGCTATTATTCAAAAATATCCCAAAGTGTGTCATGTAGAGCAAACAATGCCTGTGAAAAATTTCTTAGAAAAGGTGTTTGGGTGAATGAAATTTCCAAACTGTCCCATAAGTTCTCTTCCTTAGTCCCTCACAATTCACATTCTGCAAAGGCCGTAGCTTGTGAAATGCTGATCTATTTGGGGACGGGTTGATGAGCAGAGAAAAGTGAAAGCTGTTTAAGTTCAGAAGGAGTAGCGCATGTCACTCTACTAAGAAGACTGGCCTGAACTGGTTAAGTATAAAAGCTTGTAAGAAGTATAAGATTAAAAAATACCCACTACACATATGGTTCTGAGAAAGGTAGTGTGAATTTCATTAAAGCGAATTATTCATGGACCCTTTCCTAACATGACTTATCACCTGGGAGAGGATATAATGCAAGTCTGGAAAACCGACTTGAAGAATGTCAAATGAGACCCAAGAGAGTTATAGGTAGGATACTATGAATATTGAATCTAGGAGAGATTATTACTATCCACAGATGGGGTGGAATCAGAGAAATCTTCACGGAGCACTGACATTAAAGCACTGAGCTCAATGGCACTGAGCTTCAAAGCATGTTCTTGAAGACAGAAAGAAAGCATGTCAGGTAGAGATGGATACATAGGCAGGAAAGCTCCAATCAGGCTTGGCTGTGTTTGGAACATAGCATTCTATATGTGGGAATAGTGTAGGGTGGGAATAGATAGCAAAAGGTTGGAAAGAAAGTGGTAAATCAGTTTATATTGTAATGGGAGCTGAATTTCAGGCTCAGGATTTAGTTTAGTAAATAACTTTTTAATGATAATAAGGTAGAAGTGACTATTTTTACTGTGTGGAAGTTAGGCATGGTAGGCAAATTTCCTCATTTATCCTAGTTAGTAGTACATTTTCACATGATATTTGAGAACAGTGTCAAATGAGAAGAAATGGGAGAATTGGGCAAAGCTAACATTGCCCTCAGGTCTTTAGAAAAGCAATCAAGAACAGAACTTCTCACACTTAAATATGCATACTAATTATCTAGAGATGCAGTTCAAAGGCAGATTTTGATTTAGTATATTTTTAGAGCTAGAAACTCCAATTCTAGCACACTTTCAGGTACTAGTGTGTGTGTGTTTGTCGCTTTTTTGTTTCTTTGACTATTTTTTGCTATCTATAGATCCATATTGAGTTGTAAGGATTTTTTTTTATTTTTTATTTTATCTTAGACAAGTGAGAAACATCAATTAGTTGCCTCCTGCATGTGCCCCAACCAGGGACTGAACCTGCAACATAGACATGTTCCCTGACTGGGAATCAAACCCTCAACCTTTGGTCTATGGGATGACACTCCAACCAACAGAGCCACACTGGTCAGGGCTGTTGCAAGAATTTTAGAGTAGTAATCCTCAAACATGACTACACGGCAAAGTTATCCGTGGAGCTTTAAAAACTACCAATCCCTGAAACCTATTTACAGAGCCTCTGACTTTATCGGGTTTGGGATGAGGTCTTGGAATGAGTGTTTTTAAAAGTACTTTAAGGAATTCTAATCTATGGCCAGTATTGAGGAGCAGGGCTCCAGCTTATGTCTTAAGTTAGTGTTTCTCAACCCTGGCTCCACATTAAATCACTCAGGGAGGTTTTAGAAATCCCTGTGCCTGGCACAATGCAGTGTGCAGATGATGTTTTGTTGAGTTGTACACTTGAAACTTGTATGGTTTTTACAAACCAATGTCACCCCAATAAAATCAGTTTAAAAATCCTAGTGTTCAGGCAGCATGCCAAACCAATTAAATCTGAGTCTCTGGGGATGGGACCTAGGCCCTGGCATTTTTCAAAAGCTCCCCAGGTGATTCTAATGTGTAGCCAAACTGAGAACCGCTGATCTGATAGGATTTAGAAATTTATATCTTTTTTATAGTTGTTTGGAGAACAAGGTGCACATGACCATTGCATTGTCAGATCACCAACAATTAACATTCTGTATGCAGCTCATTCCTGCAAAGAGAACAGTCGTCTAGAGTTTTTGGTTTGAGGGTGAAGTAGCAAAAGTGAATTATTTTTTGAAATGAAAGTTATTGAAAAGTAAATAGACCAATGAAACATTGGACCATTATTTTCATGAGAGTTTGTGGACTGAGTTTAGTGTTCTCTTACATGTATTGTTAACTCGTTGCTATAATCTTACTGAAAGCCCAGATAATACACATGAAATCACTGTAGTATGTGACTCTACACTTAGCACTGTGAAGACAGTGGCATTCGAATTAGCAGGGCAGGACTGGGCAGGAAGGGACAGAGACAGCAATCGTGGCAGCAGACTCGGAGGGTTTGGCCCTGCTTCTGGTACTGACTCATTCATGTGCACCTCAGTTTCACGGTTTGTTGACTATGAGAAAACTGATACCTACTTATAGGATTGTTACAAGGACAAAATACACAGGACAGTTCTGCTGTAAACTCAAATTTGCAATACAGGGGCCAATAATTAAAGGCACATTATATCCAGAACCACATAGTGATAATAAATCACATTCATGGGGTCCAATTTTTTCTCTAATCATTGCTCTAAAGCAGGCAGATGCTCAATATTGGCACTTACACTCTAAATGTTTGTTTGGGGGGTTGGCAAAGAGTTCTCAGTGTGGAAATGATCACTGGGGAGGAAATCAGAGACAGGAGGAAACTTGAAAACAATTTCTGTTCCTGATCCACCTTAGTTTACTTGCTATACATACTGCTATTATTTTTAGGTCTATAGAATACTGCATCTCTAATAATAATGAAAAGTTGAAATTATTATTCATACATGGGTTAATGAGACCAAAATTTTGCTGCATAGGTAAAAACATAAAACCTAAGTTGTTTATGAACTTAGGTATAAACAAAGTAGAAAATCCATCTGCACTCAGAGATAGCAAACAATAGAAGTATTCATTCTTCAATATTATTCTAGATTCTCAGTAATACTAAAGGAAATAATGTTCTGGGCTATCATTTCAAATAGATTAGTCAGATATAGAAAGTCAGTCATTATATTAAATTTATAGAAAAACAAAATATGGAAAAGCCTACAAAGATTCATTATAAAGAGGTTTTTAAATCAACAATTACCTTGTACTGCTAATTATAAGATTCAAAAATATTCAGAATTGAAGTGGTGCCAGGTCCAGCCCACATGTAGTACTCAGGTAATAAGAACTGCTGACACACCCCGATGTATAGATGGGTGAAAAGACTTGAATGTTAGACTTCTTTTTAATTTTTTTAAATTATACTTATTTATGTTTAGAGGGGAAGGGAAGGAGAGAGAGAGAGAAACACCAATGTATGGTTGCCTCCTGTGAGTCCCCTGCTGGGAACTGGCCTGCAACCCAGGCATGTGCCCTGACTAGGAATTGAACTGTGATCCTCTGGTTGGCAGGCCCGTGCTCAATCCACTGAGCTATATACCAGCCAGGGCTTGGATGTTAGACTTCTGATCTATAATCTTTTCATAGCTGGAATCAAATGATATAATTTATGTAAAAATGCTTATTATAGTGCTTGACACTTGCTATTCAACTGATTTTGGTATTCTCTCTCTACAATAATGTCAAGCATTTTGGAAGCTTTTTTTATGTGCCAAGTAATGCTCTTGCTTTCCACAGGTATTGGTTGGTGTGATTCTCATAAGAACTACATGAAGAAGATATGATCATTCCCATTTGTCTTATGAGGAAATTAAAGTACAAAGAATTTCGGTATTTGCTTGTGGCCACATAGCTGTAGGTGACAGAGTTAGGTCTCAACCCAGGCAATTGGTCTTTAGAACCCATGTGCTTTTCTCTAAATAAACTGTCCTTTTCCCCCCGATTCAATGCTCTTTTATCATTATATTTTCAGTTTGAAAATAAGGAATGATAGTTGTGCTGGAAAGTGGCTGTCAAAGATAGAAATGATATGCTATTCATTAGATCTCATTATCCACCACAACTTCCTTGTCACCTTTTCTTTAATTCCTTTAACAACTTCTGACTAAAAAACACACATGTTGGCCATGGGATCATAGCTTATAATTACTGCTTATACGTGTTGCACTAGGTAGTTATGTATTTCACTCCCAACACTACCCCTACCCCCAGCCCACATTTTACTGAAGAGAAAAGGAAGGTCCATAAAATGCAATGTACTAAATCATGAATTAAACTGAGAACTTCCATTAGCTTTAAGTATAATAGCTGTTTCTAGAGCCAAGAGTCATTTGCTTTGGGATCAAGCCCATGGTCTATGTTCTAATGAACTGTATGTAAAATCCCAGATCCTTTGCCATTTGGCCTGCTGGGAACTCAGAAGGATCTTGGTACTCCTACTTTTGATAGTATATTTTCAATTCCTCATTCATTTAATTTTTTCTGTAGTCCTTATATCTGAGAAACAGCATATCCTTGGCATCTCTCTTGGCTAGTGTTTTGGTGTCACTAATCTGTTTCTGGCTTCCATGGTTTATATTTTGCAAACTTCATCAACTATATTCTGAGTTACTACTTGGTGAGGTTTAGTGCTTGTTATTGGGAATGAGGCAACCTGGCATAACCAATTTCCTCATAGGGCTGATAATCTGATAGGATACATAGATAGTAAAATGGGGAGAGTTATAACTTGGGGAGGTATGTCTGTTGTGGGGGAAGTTTTCAGAGGGGAGTATATCTCTGAGCTACGATGTAAAGGAGTAGAAATTACCAAGCTTCATAAGGGTAGGGACATCCTGTGTAATGGACATTAATATCTTTAACCTGGTGTGTACCATGTAATTAGAGATGAATAAACATTTTTGAATGAAGATGTGAATACAAAGGGAAGAGGTTGATGGAGACTTCCACCAATAGTTTTGTCTGATCACCTTTATCTGCCTTTCTCAGTAATACAGTTTAGTAAGAACAGTCCCCTTAATATCTAATCAAATTCCTTAATAAATTTTCATCTGCTGACTCCCTCACTCTGCTCATGGGATATAAATTCCCAGTAGTCAGCCCTGGCTGGTGTAGCTCAGTGGATTGAGCGCGGGCCTGCAGACCAGAGTATCGCGGTTCGATTCCCAGTCATGGCACATGCCTGGGTTGCAGGCCAGTTCCCAACAGGGGACACATGAGAGGCAATCATACATTGATATTTCTCTCCCTCTCTCTTTCCCTCTCCCCCTAAAAATAAATAAATAAAATCTAAAAAAAACTCAAAAAAAGAAGCATTAAAAAAATTCCCAGCTGTCTTTGCTGTATTTGAAATTGAGTTCAAGCTCTCTCCTCTATTGCAAAAGTTTCTTTACCATTTTAAAAGCATCAGAATAACTTCTCTTTAACAAAGGGGAAGATAGATGTATCAAGGCTCAGGTGCAAGAATCCTCAATTCACTTATTTTCTTCTTACTTTTTGGCAATTTCCTATAAAATAAGAAAATAATTTTTACATCATTCATTATTATGGATATTAATAAAATCAATAAAATAATACTTGGCATATAACCAGTGCTAAACAAATAGTAGAAACTATCTTTTTTCAAATGTTACTTTTTCGCCCTCTTGGTTATCCAAAGCGAACTTTGCTGTCCTGAGATTTGGACAAGATCAATGGAGTCTGAAACCTCTTGAAATTATGTGCAAACTTTTGTTGATTTTAGTATGAACATTGCTTTTACCTGGGGAAAAGATTTATAATTTCATTATATTCTCCAAATTCTTGTAACCTTACAAATATTACAAACCATATCTCCTTATTTTCGTATATAATACATCTATTTTTGTGGTTTCAAGTTGATAGTTCTCAAATGTATTAATCATATTCAAATTCTCTTCTGCATTCTATAATTCTATATTTGCCACATTAAGATTCAAACTCAAACCCCTATTTTTCTCTTCCAACATCTCTCTCAAATTGGCTCCTCTTCCTAAAGATTTTATTTCTCTCTCTGTACTGGAGCTTTTAATTCAGTCTCTCAAGGTTCTTTCTACTTTCTACTTTGAAGCAGTTATGCAAATAAATGCCAGTAGTGTTTTTCATCAACTGCCATGTTTTGTCATTTTTTTTTACTCTCATTGCAGACCATATTCACTTTGTACTGAGGTTTTTGGAAGGGTTTCCTGACTGGTCTCCTGGCTTCTTGCTTGCTTTACAGAGTTAGTCCATCTTTCATGGTATTGCCACATTTTCTCATTAATGGATTGTTTTCCATACTCCCAACTCCATGTTATTTATTAGATGAAGGTCTTTACCCAGTATGAAGGGCCCTTTGACACTTACTTATTGTTCAATATATTTATTACACTCTGATAAAAGGTAGAAACAATTTTTTTGAGTTTCTTTCTTTCCAACAAATTGATCAGGCTGAGCTCCAAATGCTCTGGACATATTTTCTTTGTATTTGCTGAGAATGTCCTTTCACTAGCTTTTCTATCCATCCAAATTTTAGCTATCCTTCATGCTTTATTTCAAGTCCCATCTGCTTCAAAGGAGAGTTCCTTTGTAAAGATCTTTCACTGATATTTCTCTGTTCTAAACTCTTACTTCGTGGATTATTAGTTTCATGCAGTTGGGTCCTTTATAGTTATCTAATGGTGTGTGTGTGTGTGTGTGTGTGTGTGTGTGTGTGAATGCACATGTGCATATGCAGGTGCACCACCACATGACAGGGCAGCACTTGTATTTTAATTCTTCCCACCATCAGCGTACTTAAAAAAATGTAATGTGTACTAAATAAGTAATTGTGGTTGATAAGCAATCTTAACCATGCCTGTAGGTATATAGTTAACCTTAATTCTAAATTATTTTTGAAAAGTATAAGACAAGATAGTAAAATAAATTTTAGTTCTTCAGAGTAATAGTGTTCTATGGAGATTGTCTGACAACCTGTCAATTCTCCCAACTATGGAAATAGATAAATAAATCAAAAGGTATTTGCTATTTTTCAAACCATGTTTTCTGGGAGACACTGCTTATAAAAAGTTGCACATTAAAGCAGAAATCACATCACTCCTGTCGACTATGTCATCAGTTATTTCCTGACTTTGCTGTTGTGGGTATCATTATTTCCATGACAGCTAGCATGCAGGCTTAATGCCCTGTCAGGGTCTTTGAGATCAGAAAACTTCTTTGAATAGCTGTACAGAAATATGCTTTCAGACATGCATTGAAGGTCTTGAAGGTTATTTTCGTCTCTGAAAATGATATGCAAAATATACCCAAGGCTAAATAAAACACAAACAAAAATATGTACACTGTTTTTCTACATCCCAATTCAAAAAAGTGATTGAGTAAACTTAATTTTAACCTTATGAAATTTTAACATCTTATGAAAGAGATAATATATCATTTTTAGAAATAATATTTTATGATATTTAATATAAAATAATATTTTATATTAAAGCAGTGATCATTTTGGAATGTTTTAGAGAAAGAAAACAATGAGCCAAAGTGGAATAATAATAAATATTTATTCATTGCTCACATGGCTCTGGTACATACTTGATACTAACATTTTGATCTCACAATCCAAAGTGAAAACTGGAACTTCAACTGGAACCTTGGAGATGACCTAATCCAACCCTGGAGTTTTATACATTAGGACACTAACATGAGGAAATGGGAGTTAAATTGACTGAGGTCATAGGACAGTCTAAAAATAGTCTTACTGGGATTAAATATAGTTTTCTTAACCTTCTATCAACTGATAATTTTATCTTAATCCTCATCAATGCACAGGAATGAAGTCTGCAAATACAGACTCAACTCACTGACATTGGATATCATATCAAGAAGGATTAGTTCTATAGCCTTGGATCAAATTCTAAGTACTATTATGGTGATCCACACAGTGAGTTGTGAGGGGTTGAGTGAGAAATTCCCATGATGCCCAGGACTAGCAGAGTTTTCCATTTGTTGCTATGACTACATTCTGGAGTTTGCTGACCATGTGGACACCATTGAATAATGAGTATTGTGTAAATTTATGCCCAGTTTCTCTTTATTGTGCTTTTGGAAAGAGGTTACTCAACTAGAATAATTTTGTAATACTGTGCCACAACAAGCTGTATTTAATGTTTAAGAATCCCAGAAAAAGAATGGGTGGTTTGTAGGATATTCTTTCTAAACCCCCAAAACAAAGTGTTCTAAGCCCCTATCAGTGAATTCTCCTGCTAGTTTATTAATTTCAGGAAGCAAAATGGTATTGCGAGATCTTGTTGGCAAACAGCCAGCCAACTTCCATACTGACAAGTTGGTAGGGTTAAGTTATACTACAGTGCTCTGCCTGCTGTGGCCGTGACTAAGTGATGTCAGTGATCACAGGTCTTACGTTTTCTCCTTTGTTTTAAGAAGACATTATATGAAAAATGCAAGAGTGCATTACCAAATGTTAAGGCTTACTTAAAACATGATGGCTTTTGACAAAACACTCTCACCTGTAATGTGACTTGATCCTGACAGCACTCCTGCCAGGCAATGGTAGGGGCGCTGCTCCTGAAGGGGTGCCCTGAAGGGGATTAAATGAGTGGGGTGAGGTGCCTGAGCTTCCGTGGTGCTCAGAATGCCCCTCAGACTCTCTCCCAGGCATCCTGATTCTTTTAACACACACACAAACACATACACACAATTTAGTTCTATTATTACATGTTGTTATTAACTAAGTTACTATAATGCTATATTCATACATAAATAATGGTATAATTATATATATATGCAAAATCTGCCCACATATAGAAACAGATGTCCTTCAAAACAAACATTATGAATTGAATTCATTTAATGTACCCCTGTGTAATTGGAAATTATTTTAGCTGCACTCAGTCTAAATATTAAAAACTTTCCCAAGTGCCTTCTTTTCCTAAAAATTTAACTGTGGTTGGTATGCAATCTTATATTGGTTATGTTAGTTTCAGGTATATAATATGGTGATTTGATATTTTTATGCCTTACAATGTGATCAGTCCCACTAATTCTAGCAGTCATCTGTCACTAATCACATAATTATTGACTATAGCCCCCTTCCTCTTTTTGCCCACCCCCCCTCCAGTGATGGTGTCTCAGAAGCAGCATGTATCCAAATCCATCTAATTGTATATATTAGAAAGGTATAATTCTTTATTTGTTAAGCATACCAAAATAGAGCTGAAAAAAAGTTCAAAAGCAATAAAAATAATACTTATATTAAATATAAATAAATTAATCAAATAATTAAAAATTTGAAATGTTTACACAAAACCTAGTTTTCTGGCTTCTTCTGCCCTGTCTCTGAACTGGTCCATCACCTGAAGCTTTCAACAAGGCATGTGCTCTCCAATTCACCTGGCCAATCTCATCACACACTTGACCTTTCTATTCTCATTAGAACCTTGAGTTTCTGATCCTTGTTCTAAGCCTGCAGGGGTATCCAACCTTTTGGCACCTCTGGGCCACACTGGAAGAAGAAGCGGTACCTTGGGTCACACATTAAATACATTGCAACACGTAATCACAAAAATTCTCATAATTTGTAAAGTAAATTTACAGTTTTGTGTTGGGCCACATTCATAGCCATGCTGGGCCACATGTGGCCTGTGGGCCACAGTTTGGCCCCCCCTCCAAGGCTTTGCTCTGTATTTAGCCTGGAATTTCCAGTCATACTTTTCCTTCTCCTTTGCCTTCATTCAGATTCACAGTATTTTTCCCAGGACTAGTCAGGAAACTGATTTTCTTGCTCTTACAACATTTGATAGCTAGCTTTGCAGACTCAAACTTGATCTGCTTCTGGAAGTAGATGCCAGTATAACTACACTAAAGGTAGAGAATGATTGCTCACTTCCTTGTGAAGTGAGCATTTAAAATTATTTCTCAAGGTAATGTGATGCCATGGCCACTGTTAGGCTGGTGGGTGACAGAGAGAAGGTGCACACTGTCTAACAGCACAGCTGTCTGTCTGCCCCTCTGGGGCAGGCTCTGGGCCCTGGCTCTGGCCTGTCCTGCAGCCAAGCTGTCCTGTCAGGACCGGGCCCCTGTCCCCACAGCCTCTGTTCAGTGGGTCTTCAGCAAGGTTTTCCTTCCACCTCTTACGTCTTTCCCTCCCTGTCTCTCTCAGTGTTTACATCTGCAACTTGAGCCTAGGGAAGATCAATACAAATGTTTCAAGTCTTTACATATTTGTCTTACCTATGAATTTGACCTGGGTATAGTATTTTAATTGCACAAATCATCTAGGAGTCTCTCTCCATGGACATGATCTCAGGCATTGGACTGAAAGTATAAAATATATGCTAAAGACAAAAGAAAGGGCAAAAGGGACATTATGGGAAGAAATATTTTATGGCCATATAATGGTGAATCAAACCACTTTTAGAATAACTAAGCATTTCTGTTAAAAACATAAAAGGTCAAATTGCATATCTTATAACGCAGAGAGAAATCTATTTCATTTTAAAGTTGTTCTTGCAGTATCCAAAGTTCCTTGGAGGACAGAATAACTGAGGTTAATAGGCTTTAATATGTCACCAGCCTAAGTGGTTGATCAAAATGTGAATTTCAAGCCTATAATGTCATGTCATCAATCTCCAGAATGATTTTCTTTTCAGTTTGTCTTCATACTGTGGCCTCTTTTTAAAGTTTTAATCCTGTATATTTTTCATCAGAGAAGCAGCTTTCAATCTCTTTGTTATTTTCACTTCATAATTATCATCATCAATAGTGAAATCTATTTAGCATGGACTCCTTTAAAGTCAATAATTACAGATGAGCCTTGCTGGAGTTTGGAGGCAGACAGGGGACTTCTAACTGGTTTCACCTTTCCTTTAAGAAAATGTCTGTCCATTCAGGACTTTCGAATCATCACTGTTCTGAGCCAACATCAACTCTCTCGTTATATTGCATTTGATTCTTTTATGTTTTATTATTTCATTCCATCTATGCATTTATTTTTGCTTTTTATATTGCTCAAGATGATGATAACTAACAACTAGTAAGCAAGATGACAAAAGGAAGTACAAAACATCCTTCCTTGATCAAAACATCAATAACTGATTACTTGAGGAGGCTCTCTGTGGGTACCAACTGTTTCTGTTGTACAGTTTTTACCATTTAAAAAGTGAGCTGAGGTAGTCTGTGTGGAATATTTAGTAAAACACTAAGAAAGCATTTGCACGTGCTGCCTCCTTGGCTAGGATTCTTGCGTTACCTCTTCAGGGAGATTTGTCTTTAGCCAACTGAGCTAAAACAACACTACAGTTCACCTGTTTTCCTTGTATGGATTTGGTTTTTGTGATATTATTATTATTTAACAAATGGATTGCACATGTGTTTGTTGATTATCTATTTACTTAGAATATTAGTTAACTATGGGCAGGAATTTCACCTGGTTTGTTCACGGCTTTGTCCTCAGTAACAGAGGGGCCTGGCATAAATCAGGTTCTTAATCAGGTTCTCTTTGTTTAATTAATATAATATGGGTCTATCTGAAGAGATTATTTTTAAAACTATGCATAATGCGATTATACCATCATGATGAATATTCAATCTATCACCTTTCTTATATTTCCAGTATACATTTGTACAGGTATATGCATTTTAGTCCATCAGATATATCTATCTGCATGGGATACCAGTCATATAAAAACAATTCAATGTAATTGAGCAAAGCAGTTAATTTTTTTTAAAAAACCACCCTTTATCTATTTCACTGTTTTATTTATTTTAAATGCATATGCACCCTTTTTCTTTTTCTTTATATTTTATGGATTATAATATTACAGTTGTCCCAATTTGTCCCCATTTCGCCTACCCATCTGGCAACCCCCACTCCCTCAGGCAAGCCCCACACTACTGTTCATGTCCAAAGGTCATGGGTGTAAGTTCTTTGACTACTTTGTTTCTTAGGGGGTATGTACTTTACATCCCCATGACCATTCTGTAACTACCTATTTGTACTTCTTAATCCCCTCACCTCTTCACCCATTCTCCCACAGCCCGCCTCCCACTGGCAACCACCAAAATGCTCTCTGTATCCTCTCTGTTCTTGTTTGCTTAGTTTATTTTTTAGGTTCAATCAATGATAGATATATATTGCTATTTTATGCCATTGTTCATAGTTTTGACGTTCTTCTTCTTAAATAAGTCCCTTTAACATTTCATATAGTAATGGCTTGGTGATGATGAACTCTTTAAGATTTTTCTTATCTGGGTCTTTATTTGCCTTTTGATTCTAAATAATATCTTTGCTGGGTAGACCAATCTTGGCTGTAGGTCCCTGCTTTAAATGACTGAATATTTCTTCCTAGTCCCCTTTACCCTGCAAAGTTTCTTTTGAGAAATCAGCTGACAGTCTTATTGGAACTTTCCTATAGGTAACCAGTTTCTTTTATCTTGATGCTCTAAGATTCTCTCTTTATTTTGAATGTTTGTCTTTTTAATTATGATGTGTCTTGGAGTAGGCCTCTTTGTATCCATCTTATTTGGGATTTTCAGTGCTTCCATGA
The DNA here is from genome assembly GCF_014824575.4 of Sturnira hondurensis. Classification (NCBI taxonomy): domain Eukaryota; kingdom Metazoa; phylum Chordata; class Mammalia; order Chiroptera; family Phyllostomidae; genus Sturnira; species Sturnira hondurensis. Next base: position 3,906,920 of record NW_028073027.1, read on the forward strand.
ACTTGCATGTCTACTTCCATCACCAAAATTAAGGAAGGTTTCTTTCACTATTTTTTCAAATAGATTTTTAATTGCTTGTTTTTTCTCTTCTCCCTCTGGCACCCCTATGATGTGATTACTGGAATGCTTGAAGTTGTTTCAGAGGCTGCTTACACTATCCTCATTTTTTGGATTCTTTTTTCTTCTTGTTCTTCTGATTGGTTGTTTTATGCTTTCTTATGTTCCAAATCATTGATTTGACTCTTGGCTTTATCCACTCTACTGTGATTTCCCTGTAAATTGTTCTTTATTTCAAATCATGTATCCTTAGTTTCTCACTATATCTTTTTTACGCTGTTGAGGTCCTCACTAAGTTCCTTGAACATCCTAATAACCATTGTTTTGAACTCTGCAAGTGATAGATTGCTTATCTCCATATTGTTTAGTTCTTTTTTCTGGAGTTTTGATCTGTTCTTTCATTTGGGCCATATTTCTTTGTCTCCTCATTTTGGCAGCCTCCCTTTGTTTGTTCCTATGTATTTAGGTAGAACTGTTATGACTCCCTGTCTTGGTAGTAAGGCCTAATGCAGTAGTTGTCCTGTAGGGTCCAGTGGCACAGCCACCCTTATCACCTAATCTCAGTACTCAAGATGTGCCCTTTGTGTTGACTCAGTATATGCTCCTCTTGTAGTTAAGCCTTGATTGCTGTTGGCAGATCAATGGGAGGGATATACCCAGGCCAGTCAGCTGCAAGGACTAGCTGTGACCACTGACCACTAATCTCTTCCGTGGAGGATGAGCTGTGTAGGGGCAGGGTGGTGGTCCTCCGATGTAGTCTGTAGCTGTCCACTGGGTTTGCAGGCTCTGGGGTTTTATGGATTGTGCAGGCCATGGTCAGCCCCCACCTGTGTTCTGCCTTGTAAGCGTGCATGAGCTCTAAAGCAATCTGAAATGGCTGCTACTGGTGCTGGGCTTGGAGATTTCCAGGTGAAGCCAAGCTGTGAATCTAGGCTGACTGCTGCTAGTGCCAGGCCTGGGACCACTTAGCAAGTGGTATGGGGGCTAGGGGTTTACTGAGGCCAGCTGTAGCTTGTTTGAGAGGATTTAGGAAGTTGTGAAGCATGAGCCAAGACCAGCCATTCATATGGAAAAGATACAGTTAATTTAGCAGTATGGGTGGGCCCATAAGTTATGGGTGGGCCCATAAGTTATGTGTGGCAGAGTATTAGGGGATCTCCAGGGAAGGTCAAATAGTGTTAGCCAGGTAACAGAGTCTCAGATATGGCACCCACCTTCTAGCTCTGTGCTCTGTGGGTGGAGGGCTCAGGAAAGGGTCAATGTCCTCTGTTTCAATTTTTATCTGGAAGAAAGCTGTTCCCCAGTTCCTGCCTTGATACCAGACACTTCAGTTCCTCTTTGTATACCACTGGTCCTTTTCAAGCTGCTACCCAGGTGCTGGAGCTCAGAGGGACTGAGTCCAAGTAAGTCTATATGTGGGTATTTAAGGGGAACTGCTTGGAACTCCAGAGTTTCTTCCATTGACTCAGTCCCCACTGGTTTTTTGTGACCAGAAGTTATGAGGACTTATCTTCCTGGCACTGGAACCTTGGTTTGGGAGTCCTGGTGTGGTGTTGGGACTCCTCACTCCTGAGATAACCCTCCTGAATTTTTACTCACCACACATGGATGAGAGACCAGTCATTCTACATCTCTACCCCACCTACCAGTCTGGATGGATGTGGTTTCTTTAATTCTGTAGTTGTCAAACTTCAATTCAACTCAATTTCTGACATTTCCATGTGAGGGTTGTTTTATATTTTAGTTGTAATTTCAATGTGGTTGTGTGAAGAGGTGAGCCATGTTTACCTAGCTACCATCTTGACTGGAAATCTTGTATGCACATTTTAAATAAATTTTCATTATTTTTATGGCAAAGCAATGGAGTCATAAGGTCAGCACTATGCAGAGAAGTGATTTTAAAGCAGGAGGTTGTCAGTTTACATTAGCATAGTATGCTTTTCCTTGTTATTCATGCTTTTTCTCTAGCATGAAGATTTACAATATAAAGAAATCGGTCAATTTGATTTCACTGAGAAAAACACTTGAAAAATATTCTTGCTCATCTATATAACCAGAATAGCATTTTATTCACATTTAAAAGCATGTGAATTTTCATTCAATACATGTATCAGTTAATTTGGAAATGCTAATTTATTTGTTTCGAAGTATCCAAAAGTAGCTCTGAAAGAAAAGTTACAGTTTGGTTTTTGAACCAAACTGGATTGAGCATTTGCCATATGCTATCTATTTTGCTACATTCTAGAACATCAAAGGTCACCAAAAGACTGGTTGCTTCCAGGATTGCATGAACAATAGGAGAGGTTATTTCTTTGTTTATTCACATATTTGTTAATTTTTAAATACCTCATCTTGCCCCATAAAGACTTAAAATATTCCATAAAATGTTACAAACTGTTAAAATAATAGGAAGTAGAGACTGGTGAGGAAGATAAAGTGAAAGAAAAACAAAGGTAGAGCAATAAAATGTTGCTAGAGATAGGTTATGGCATAAAATGAAGGCTATAGAATAGTATAGACCTGCTAAGTTATATATATGAATTGATAATTACAATTTGATGTGTGATTAAGTATAACACAAAGTATTCATATGGTTCAGTTTTCACAGATCGGGGGCAGAATACATTTCTAAATATTTCTCAAGGCATTTTGATTGAGTCAGTGATGTCCTAGAATAAATGCTATTTACCCTGAGTTCCTGAGGAAGAATAATAATTGTTTGGACAGATTGAGTTGGGGGTTACAGAACTCTAGGCAAAGAGAAAAGCATGTGGCATGTGCAAAATTATGGATGCATGCATAATTAAAACAGCATGGGATGTCTGGGAGATTGTAAGTGTAAAGATGAAATGAGAAATGCAAATGAGGAAGGTAAGATGGGAGGCTCGCCTCTGGCCAGTTTTGTGCTACATTAACTTGGAAGCCAATAGAAAAACATGGCTGACGCTGCTCTTCGGTGAACACAGTTTTGGATGGTCATTCAGTCATGTTTTGGGGAAGAGATGTTGTGAATCATTCCAATTTCAAACATGCCACAGTTTTTATGGTTGGCCACGGAGGTGGGATGATGGTCCAGTTCACCTGTGGGTAACCCAGAGCCATTCCCAGAGTGGATCTGCACTCACTCATTCCTGTGTCTTAAAGTGGTCTTCCACATGCAAACCCTTCAGAGCTGAAATGACAGGCATAAGGCTCCTGGGGGATTTATAGAATCCTAATTACTTTTTGGTTGCTTTTAGTGTTTGTTTTAGCAGTAATATTTTTAAAAGATGCTGCTATACTGAATAATTCTGATACTATACATTTTCTCTTTTTTGTCAAGGAAATATATCTCTCTTCAGATGGGAACAGGTCATGATTTTAAAAGGACACAGACCAGATGCAGGTCAGTGTCTTCAATTTTACTCCTTGCTGCCTGCATCTCCCATCCAATCTTTTTTGGACCAGTCTGGCCTTTCCCCCTATACAGGCATTAATACAAGCCATGCATTTTCCCAGACTTTGGTCCTCACCTCACAGCTAAACACTGCTTTTATTTTACATCAGCCCTGCTCACATGACTCACTGTTTCTCAGTGGATAAGTCTAACGGAGTAGGTGGGCATTTACAAGTCTACTACCTGTGACACACACAATCCATATTCTTAAGTTATTTTAGTCCATACTCATGACAAATTTTTCCAGATATAATCGTTTCTCCTTCCTTTGCTCTACATCACGTCTTCAACACACACACAAATCCCACTTCTGCGTACTGAAGTTCTGAACATTCTTTGTGTAGCCCAAATGCATCTTTCTTTATGACACCATTTACCCTAACTCCCCTCATCCTAACTGCCCTTATCCTAATTAACCCCTAATCTTTTGACTTCAATCACAATTTCTATCTTATTTAATTTGTTCTGTTATATATATTTTTACTAGACTCTGAGTTTTTTTATAGGCAGAAAAATTATTTATCTTTCTTTGTTTCTTCTTATTTCAACAGTCACCAAGCACCCGAAATTTTTCTACAATTCTTGGCCTAGTGTCCTAGGTGGTGTCTTTTTGTTGGCTTTTCAAATCTGTGAAAGGATCCCCCACCTTTTGTTAGTTAACACATCCATCACCTCATGTCTATCTTTTGGTTTTTGGTGAGAAAATTTCAGTTCTATTGTCTTAGCAAATTTCAGTGAAATAAAACTATTATCAACTATAGTCACCATGTTATTAGATCCTCAGATCTTATTCATTTTATAGTTGTATATGTATATTTTTTATCAACCTCTACCTATTGTCTTCCATCCTTCAGCCCTTTGCAATCCACTTTTCTATTCTCTGTTTCTATCAGTGGAGAAATTTTTGTAGATTCCATGCATTCGAGACACAATGCAGCATTTGCCTTTTTAGGTTTATTTTATTCAGTCAGAATACTACTTTCAAGGTCCATTCATATTGTCTCCAAAGGCAGTATTTCTTTTTTTCTCCTGGGTGAATATTATACTATGAGGATTATATAGATATAATATTTTATATAAATATTATTTATCCATTTACTCATTGGTAGACACTTAAGTTGTTTTCATGTCTTAGCTATTGTAAATAATGCTGAAGTAAACATGGAAGTGCACATGTATCTTTTTGCCATTCTGTTTTTATATCCTCTGGATGTACACTCAAGTGGAATTGCTGGGTCATATGGTAATTTTGTTTTAAATTTTTGGATGAACCTCTGTACTGTTTTTTATAGTGGCTGTGCCAATTTACACCTTGTCAACAGTGCACCATGACTCTGCCTTTTCTCCACATTCTTGCCAGCACTTTCTTATGTCTCTCTCTCTCTCTCTCTTTTGTGTTGGATGATAACCATTCTGACAGGTGTTAGGTAGTATCTCCTTTCAGTTTTTATTGCAATTCTGATGATTGGTAATGTTGAGTACCTTTTCATGTATGTATTAGCTATTTTTATGTCTTTTTTGGAAACTTGTCCATTCAGTTCCTCTGCCCATTTTTTAAATTGGATTTTTTGGTATTGAGTTGTGTGCATATTTCATACATTTTTAATATTAATTCCTTAATAGGTACATCATTTGCAAATATTTCTCCCATTCTGTAGGTTGCCTTTTCATTTTGCCAAGAATTCAGGGCAGAGGGACAGCAACTGGAGATAATTGGGACAACTGTAATAGGACAACAACAAACAATTAAAAAAAACTTAATAAAAAATTTGCTGTGCAGAAGCTTTTTCATCTGAGGTAGTCTCTGTTATTTGCTTTGGTATTAAATCCAAAAAATCATTGCCAAGATTAATGTGGAAGAGCATACCTCCTGCATTGTTATGTAGGATTTTTACATATGGTGTGTGTTTTTCATTAAAGTACTGCAGGATTCTAATCCATAAATTAAAAGCAAATAGCATCTTCTAAAGCAGCAGCTTTGCTGACAGAAAACATGCAAGAATTTCACTGCATTGCACCAGGGAGATCGTTAGGAAGACACTGAAAGTCCAGCTAAAAGACAGTTCAAACAAATTAACCACCTCCATGGGGGTATATTGGAATTCATTTCTGCTGTTGGCCACATGGAAAGAAAATGCCTCACAAATAAAGTAGGCAGCTTCTTGAAATGTTGGGAAAATGTCATAAGGACGGGCTGAGGCCTTGCAGCAACTCTATTCTCTATAGTTCTGATGACATCATCTGCCTGTTGTGCACAAAAGTGAACGCAGGTTTAATATTTCTATTGTTTGCATGTACATGACTCTTTGTAAGTTGGAGAGAATATTTCAACATCCATTATTTCATTAATTTATATCAACAAATCAGTGAATGAGGAAAGCCTGGATTTACTTGTCCCAATTATGGGTGGGGAAACAGAGCCTTACAGTTGTTAAGAAAATTGCTAAATACCATGAATTTACTGAGTTGCGAAACTAAGTCTAGAATGTAGAGCTTTGACTTCTAAGAGTGTTCTTCATTGTTAAAATAGGAAGCACATCTCTAATTTTTGGAGGGAAGCCACTGAAGATGAAATCTAGATTAGAAACTTCTCACATTATCGAAGTCAGAGCAAAAAAAAAACCCTTTTTTTTTTTTTTTGCCTGCCTTGGAATAGGTTGTGGATATGTATTACACCAATTCAGTAGATGAAATTACACTTTCCAAAATACCTTTCTATGCATATTTCCTAATCAGTGTAGTTCACATGGGTCATTTTTGGCTTCTTCAACTTCTAGGCCAGGTACCTATTTAGCTCCAGGTGGTAGGGCGTCAGCATATTCTGCAGAATACCTGCAGCACCAAAGTTGGAGGCTTGGGGATGATGAATATAGAAGAAAGTTTGGCATAAAATAAAGTGAGAGTATTTCCTATTTCTATGCTTATTTCATGTCCAGTAAAAGTTAACACACTGTTTTTGTTATCTTTATGATGCATGCACACATTATAATGTATAAATGTCTGTACTTCACTGGTATTAACTTTTGTTACCAACAATTCCTTACACTTACTGCTTAGTAAGCATATGTTTTCTCAGTTTTGTTTTAAATGTAATTCTGCTTTCACTACTCTATATTGTGTTAGTTTGTGCTGCAGTTTTTCCTAGAAAATATGAAATGATTTGTTTTTAATAACTATAACAATTGGACAGATCATTGATTTCATTTGAAACTTTAATACTGGCATCTCTAAATAAATACATCTACATTTGAAAAAGGAGCCCAAGCTGGTATGGTTTAGCAAATTGCATGCTGGTCTGCTAATCAAAGGGTCACCAGTTTGATTCCCAGTCTAGGACATATGCCTGGGTTGCAGGCCAGGTCCCCAGTAGGGGGCACACAAGAGGCAACCACACATTGATGTTTTCCTCCCTCTCTCTCCTTTCCTTCCCCTTTCTAAAATTAAAAATATATATATATATCTTTAAAAAAAAGGTCCTCTCTAATGTGATGTTCTATTCATCCTCATGGGCTCTAGTTCATATTTGTGGGTTGCAGTTTTTCCATATTCTCAGTAACTTTATACCCATCTTTCCTTTATATTGCCTGCTTTGTACACAACAGCCTCCATGGCTATTTAATTAGCCCCAGCAATGAGAATAGGTCAAATTTTTGATACTAAAAACTTTGTTTGATTTTATATGCATGCATATATCATATATAATATGTGTGGGCATATATATTATATACAATACGAAACTACATGTGTGTATGAGTGTGTGTGTGTGTGGTGTTAAATATTTCTACCGCAATGAGAATAAGAAGGAATATGTCTGAATGACCCCAGAAGATCCCCCGGGGTGCTTCTTCATACTTGCATATACTGTGATTAAATGTCAATGGCCTCATACAGGCAGGTCTGTGAGTGATCCAGACCCTTCAACAATGAAGGAGTGGAACATCTTATCTGGCAAGTAACCATGACCAGCTGAAGTATTTGCTGAGAATAAAGAAACATAAAGTATATGTTGGAAGAAGGTAGAAGAAATGTGAACTATATTAGACATACACATGTCTCCTTTATTTTGATATGAAGAGGTACTGTATATATCAACTCATTTTTTGCTGTTCCCATTTTCATACCATCTACAATAAAGTGTATGAATAGTAGTTAATTCTGTATCTCAGGTCTCAGTATTTGCATTTCAGAATATCAAATGGGGAATGTGACTCAGCTAAAAGAGGAAAAAACATCACTCCAAAATAGATTCAGGAAATGTGTAGTCTTTTGGGGAGTAGAGGATTGGCATGTTTTCAGTTTTGTGAGAGAATGTTGCACTGTGTTAGGTGGAAGCATGGATTTGTAATAGTCTTTCTTTGGAAATTGACTTTAGTAGGCTAAAAGAGGTGTAAATAGCTGGGAACTTGACAAAGGGTGGACTGCAATGGATTTTTATTCTTTCCATTTTGCCAAATGGGGACTGTATTTCCAAGAATCCCCTCCACTTAAGAGTTGCCAGTTAGTGAGGGCCACAAAAGAGTCTTTGAATAAAATTCCAAAGGCCCAGTGAATCAACAGGCAGTCAGAAATGGAAGATGGATGTAAACTGATAAGAGTGAGGACAAACCCATGAGCAACAACTGGACCCACAGTGGGCTGAGACCCATCTCGGTCTCTCATCAAGGTCAAGCCTTCAACTTGAGTGATGTGTCTGTCCCACAGGAATGCTGGGGTCCTTCATTGGTAGACAGCACCCGAGACAAAAATCACAGAAACTGAAGGAGACTCTGGTGGGAACTGCAGCAGCAGTTGCTCAGCTACTGCCTCACACTAACCACGCGTGCCAACTACAAGCAGCAGTGGAGTGCACTGCCCCAGGGCGTGGTGCCCTCTCACCAGCCTTTCCACCTCCAGCTCCAGCAAACGGACACAAAGACAGCAGCCTTACAAAACTTACAATCAATTGATCAATTTGTGTGGGGTGTGTGTGTGTGTTCCTTGTGACAGTTTCTTCCCTTGACACTGCAGTGTTTCCTAATCCCAAAAGTGTTAGATTTGATGCAAGCAGAATGTGGTGTCCTAATAGGCAATGGGCTTTGTTTTGAGTGCGTACTAATGATGATGTTCATAACAATAGGTACCATTTGCTGTGCCTTTACCATGTGACAAAACTGTTCTAAGTGGTCTATATTAACTCTTTTTTATAATATCACAATAACCTTGGGGGTTATTGTGCTATTACTATCATTTTTATTATACATTTAAGGCAACTGAGGTATATGGAATTTAAGTCACATCTGCAATGTCACATAATCGATGTGGAGAACACACCTCAGTCTGTCACCAGCTGTGACTGGAAGTCCAGGAGTCAGGCACCATGTACCCACTCTAACCATTGTGTTATTGGCCTTCCAGTTCAGCTCTCTGAAGGAAGCTATTCTGAACAATCTGATCTGATTTACCTCTGTGTCAGATAGTGGGCTAGGGGAGGGGTCCCTGAACCCCAGGCCACAGACCAGTAGTGGGCTGCATAGCGGGAGGTGAGCAGTGGGTGAGATATCGAAGTTTCATTGTATTTACAGCTGCTCCCCATCACGTGCATTACCATCACTTGAGCTCCACCTCCTGTCAGATCAGCAGTGGCATGGGATTCTCATAGGAGCACCAACCCTACTGTGAACTGCACGTGTGAGGGATCCAGGCTGCATGCTCCTTATGAGAATCTACTGCCTGATGATCTGAAGAGAAGCTGAGACGGTGACACTACTGCTGGGGAACTGCTGCAAATACAGATTATCATTAGCAGAGAGGTTTGACTATACGGGGACCATAATAAGTCAATTACTTGCAGACTCATATGGCAACACTATCAGTGAGTGGCAAGTGACAATGGAGCTGCATCTGGTGGCAGGTTTCATAATGGGAAGTGAGTTGATGCACTTCAACTGTACAGCTGCCTCTGGTGGCAGGTGTAAGTCAGAATCCTACACTTATTTTAATCTGCGTGTGGCCCACCCATTATTTTATTTACCACTTCTGTCTGTACTTCTTTCCCACGCTGCACACTTGTCTCAGTCACAGTTTTGGTGAGCCCACAAGATAACCCTAGTCAAAATGCACAATAAAACAACTGTTGCTGAAGAGCTTCTTTGAAAAGAGGGAAAGACCTAATGATGAGACAGCAGAAGACTCTAAGACTGGCAACCAAAAGAAAGCTGCATGTAAAAGAAAATACCAAGAGTCCTACCTAAATTATGAGTTCAATGCAACAGGTGATGCATCTTGTCCCAGCCTGCTTCGTATAATATGTGGCGACCAGTTGTCCAACGAAGCCGTGAAACCTTCAAAACTGCTTCACTACAGGCAGACCGAGCACCCTGCATTAAAAGACAAGCCTTGGAGTTTTTCAAAGACAAAAATGTGAACACAAAGAACAAAAGCAGTTATTGAAGGCCACTACTTCATCAAATGTGTCTGCACTGAGAGTATCATTCTTAGTGGCTGACCACATTGCTAAAGCTAAGAAGCCCTTTACTTTTTATTGGTGAAGAGTTGATCCTGCCTGCTGCTAGGGACATTTCTTGCGAACTTTTAGGAGAACTGGGAGAGTTGATCACTGCCTGCTGCAGTTCAAAGTTGTCAGGTGTTTCTCTTTCAGCTAGCACCATAACTAGTTGAGTTGATGAAATAGCAGAGGATATTGAGGTACAATTGTTAGAGAGGATTAATGAGTTACAGTAGTATGCAATCCAGGTTGACAAGTCTACTCATGTTGACAACAAGGCAACAGTGCTCGTTTTTTGTGCAATGTATGTTTTAGGAAGATATATTACATGCACTTTTGTTGCCAACCAGCACCACAGTTGAAGAACTAATTGTTCAAGTCTCTCAATGATTGCACATCAGGAAACCTGAATTGGTCATTTGTGTCGGTACATGCATAGATGGAGTGGCTGCCGTGACTAGATGGCTTTCTGGTTTTACTAGTCAGGTCAAAGGGGCTGCTTCTGAATGTGAGTCTATGCACTGTGTCATCCATAGAGAAATGCTGACTAGCTGAAAAATGTTACCTGAACTTAAGAACATTTTGTAGGATGTGATTAAAATTATCAGCCACATGGAAGCACACGCCTTTAACTCACGAATGTCCAGGCAACTCTGTGAGGAGGTGGATGCAGAGCACACACATCTTCTCTTATACACAGAACTGAGAGGCTCCTAAAGGCAGATCACTGGCCAGAGGTTTTGAGTTAGGAGGTTTGCTCCGGAGATTTCTTTTGGAACAACAGTCACCACTGGTAGCCCATTTCAGTGACACACAATAGTTTGCAAAATGTGCTTGTGTGACATATTCAACCTACTCGATGAACTCAATCTGTCACTTCAGGGAATAATGACAACTGTGTTCAAGTTGGCAGATAAAGTGGCTACCTTAAAAGCCAAACTGGAATTGTGGGGGCAATAAGATTAGCAAAAATATATTGGGGACCAAGGCACAAAATACTGTTCTGTAACTCCTTGGGAGTTTTGCAGTATGTCTTCAGCACAGTTGCCCTCTCCACGTTGTCAAAAATTAAGTATAAACATTGATCCTCCAGTACTAACTTAGTAGGCTCTACGCCAACCTTGTCCACAATGTGGAGCCAATCAGCAAAGGCAGTCTTCCTCAAGCCGTCTGTAAGCACCAGATTCTCCTTAACTATAATCCTGCCACTTCCCTGAGGATCTGCCTTGGGATTGAAGTCCTGATGCCTGCCTACTGGACCCAAAGGCCCATCCATGTAAGACTTTATGTTCTAAAGCAAGTTAAGGCTCATAGTAAAATTGAGAGGAAGGTGAAAATCTCCTATATTTACCCTGCCCCATACATACACAACCTCCTCTATCATCAAAATCCCCCAACAAAGTGGTACATTTGTTACAATTGATAAATCTATATTGACCCATCCTAATCACCCAAAGTTCATAGTTCACATCATGGTTTACTCTTGGTGTTATACATTCTGTGGGTTTGAACAAATAGAATGACATGTATCTGTCGTCCCGTACAGAGTATTTTAATTGCCCTACAAATCCAGTGTCCCAGCTACCCCTACCCAATTCATCCCTACCCCAATCTCTGAGAGTGTTTTTTCATGGTGTTTATCATCCTTGAAGAAATATTTGATTAAGATGTAGAGTTTTGGGGAAATTATATAACATCTGTCAAATAAAAGTGTTTTATAAGTGCTTGAAAATCAATACTCTAATGATAGTAATAGCTATATAGAGTCATATATTAAAATTTCCATTAAACATTTTTTGTTATCTATTAACATTCTACAACAGTTAGCCTACCATTTAATGCCAACCAAGAACATGAGGTCTGCCCAGAAAAAGTCTCACCATTGTTAACATAATAACAAGAGCAATTTGCACAACATTGATGTAACCTGGCAGCAGAGGACAGTGGACTGGAATGTGCATGCATGAACAATGCATGACTTCACTGTACCAGTCAGTGGGGGCTGTGGACACTGTTGAGTGAGCATGTGTACTGTGTGCCCATCACATTCAAAATGGCTGAGTGAGAAGAATCTGTATCAAATTCTGTGTTAAGCTTGAGCATTCCTCTACAGAAACTCTTTGGATAATTCAGAAGGCCACAGCTATGGGCAACTGGTGATTAGCAGCTTCATAGCAATAACATGCCCGCTCATGCATCACATCTCGTGCAGAGGTTTTTGGCAAAACATCAAATCACCCAGGTCACTCAGCCCCTCTACAGCCCAGATTTGGTGCATTGTGACTTCTGGCTTTTCCAAAAGCTAAAATTACCTCTGAACAGGAAGAGATTTCAGGCCATCATTGAGATTCAGGAAAATACAATAGGGCAGCTGATAGCAATTAGGAGAACTGTGTGAGGTCCCAGGGTACCTACTTTGAAAAGGACTGAGGCATCATTGTCGGTGTACAGTGTACAGTGTTACTTGTATCTTGTATCTTCTTCAGTAAATGTCTCTATTTGTCGTATTTCATGACTGGATACTTTCTTCACAGACTTCATGTGTACCTTAACTAATATTTTCAGAACACATTTTATACTTAATTATTAAGCAATATAAATAATATTTTAGAATATCAAGTATATTATGCTTGAATATAACATCAATTTTAGTTGCATGGGAAGCAATTTTAAATACATAATTATACAGCACTGGAGCAAAGATTTGTTTTAGAGTGACAGATATCCAGATGTTCATTGAATGCATCAACCTCCAGGGAGAGCAGATGAGTAAGAAACTAAACAGGAAGGCTTGATTCTAAAATGAGAAACTTGCTTTAAATAATGTAGGGTGTTTCTCATTTGAACAAAATGGGAATCAATCACATACATGATTGTGACAGTTCTTCATATAGTTTCACGTATCTTTGTTTGTGACCCCGTACCTCACTCTATTCCTTTTTTACTGAGTGCTCAAAACCTTTCTCTTTCCCATACTTGCTACAGCATTTCTTAAATAGCTTTAGAAACTTTCAAGAGGAAAGGAGCTAAATGAATAGATTAATGAGGGGTTGTTTGTGAAATTCTTAGAGTCCCCTCAATGGCAGATGTGATAAATTACACACATTACCATTGTGATGATCGTGCAGCAAGCCATTATTAGAGCTTCACGTGGGCCATCTCATTACACAGGCGCCACTGGAGTTTGACACACTTTAGGAGAGAATACCAACTGTTCACATAATTCCAACCACACAGGCATTTCTCTGGATTAAGAATAGTCTTCCATCTAAAAGATCGGCTGTGTTTACCATCAAATGGCTCAGTTACATTTTACTCATGCACAGAGAAACCCATGACCTAAGCCTCATATACATGGGAAATAAATGAACTTTTAAATAGCCCTATGTTTATAATAACCTAGTTTTATAGAAATTCATATATATGATGTTCTTAAATAATTGCTAAATATAACAATTAAAATAACAACAATTCAATGAGTCTAAAAGCAAATATGTGACCTAATTAGGCAGGGTAATTCTTATGAGGAATAAATCACATAAGTGAACAATTGTGTTTGGTGTAAGGGTATATTTTCAATGTTCTCTTGTATGTAAAATGACTTTATTGATAATGTCTAAGGAAAATTTTGGTACTAAAACCATCGCATATTGAGTGGAGAAATTCTAGTTTTTAACTACATTTTAAGTATTTCACTACATTTGTCATCATTTACAACATCACATACTATCTTTTAATTATTCTTTAGTTTTAATATGAAGGGGAGGAGGATAACAAGGGAAAGAAGGGGAACAGTCCTTAAGGAACATGTATGAAGGATCCGTGGACAAAACCAAAGATGGATAGGATTGAGGGTGGTAGATGGGGGTGGGTGAGACAGGGCAAAATGGTAGTGGGAAAATGGAGACAACTGTATTTAAGCAGCAAAAAATATATATTTAAAAAAGTAAAAAAAAAACCCCACACACAGATGCATAGACCAATGGAACATAAGAGAGAATCCAGAAATAAAGCCATTTCAATATGGTCAGTTAATATTTGGCAAAGGGGGCAGGAACATAAAATGGAGTAAAACTAGCCTCTTCAATAAATGCTATTGGGAGAGCTGGACAAGTACATGCAAAAAAATTAAACTATACCACCAACGTACACTGCACACCAAAATAAACTCAAGATGGATAAAAGTCTTAAATATAAGTTGTGGCACCATAAAAGTCCTAGAGGAGAACATAGTCAGGAAAATTTCAGATATCCCATGTAGCAATATTTTCACCAATACATCCCCTAGGGCAAGGGATATAAAGGAGAAAATAAACAAATGGGACTATCTCAAAATAAAAAGCTTCTGCACAGCTAAAGGAAACATGAACAAAATGGAAAGGGACCCAACCATGTGGGAAAACATTTCCCAATAATACCTAAGACAAGGGTTTGATCTCCAAAATATATAAAGACCTCACACAACTTCACTCCAAGAAGACAAACAACCCAACTAAAAAAAATGGGAAAACGACCCATTTTTTTTATGGTTCTCAGATGCTTCTCCAAGAGGGACATACAAAGGGCCCAGAGACATATGAAAAAATGATTAACATCATTAGCTATCAGAGAGATGCAAATTAAAACCACAATAAGGTAGCACTTCATACTGGTCAGAATGGCCGTCATTAATAAATCAACAAACAAGTGCTGGCAATGTCTCGGAGAAAAGGGAATTCAGGTGCACTGTTGGTGGGAATGCAGACTGGTACAGCCACTATGGAAAACAGAGTGGAATTCCTCAAAAAACTAAAAATGGAACTGCCTTCTGATCCAGCAATTCTACTGCTGGGATTATATCCTAAGAATCCTGAATCACCAATTCGGAAGAACCTATGCACCCCAATGTTTATAGCAGCATTATCTACAATTGCCAAGTGCTAGCAACCAAAGTGCCCATCAGTAAATGAGTGGATCAAAAAGCTGTGGTTCATTTACACAATAGAATACTATGCAACAGAAAGAAAGGAGCTTCTACCCTTCATGACAGCATGGATGGAACTGGAGACCATTATGCTAAGTGAAATAGGACAGGTGGTAAAAGACAAATACCATATAATCTCACCTGCAAGTGGAACCTAACTAACAAAACAAATAAATGAACAAAATAGAACCATATACTTGGAAATAAAGAACAAACTTACAATAACCAGGGAAGTGAGGGATAGGGAGAGATGTAATGGGGGGAAGAAGGGGAATGGGGCAAGGCAAGGTACATGAATAAGGGACTCATGGCCACAGACAATGGGAGGATATTGACTGTGAGAATGGTTGAGGGTTTGGGGCAGGGAAGAGCAATGGGGAAAAAGGTGGGAAAGGTGTAATGGAGAAATAATAAATAAAAATAAATTAAAAATTAAAATAAAATAAAACAGACACTGTCTCTACCTTTGTCTATTAAGCTTCTCATGTTTAGAACTAACCTGAATTTTTACTTGTAATACATTCTCAATCCTATACTCTACCATTAAATTAACCCTAAATGAAAGGATTTACATAAAAATAAATTAATCAATTAATTACTTAAAAGACATTACATACTACATAGAACAACTAAATATGAATTTAGAGACATATTCCATGCTAATGTATTACCAGATATACTTATTCAGCCACTGGATAGTCTAAATATGAACAATTGCCATCATTTCCATTACTCCAATTCAAAACTTCAATCATCTCTTTATAAAATTTTAAAAAATATTTTATTTATCTATTTTTAGAGAGAGTAGAAGGAAGAGAGAAAGAGAGGGAGAGAAACACCAATGTGTGATTGCCTCTCACTTGTCCCCTACTGGGGACCCAGCCTGCAAGCCAGGCATTTGCCTTGACTGGGAATTGAACCTGTGATCCTTTGGTTTGCTGGCTGTCACTCAATCCACTGCATCACACCAGTCAGGGCAGTCTATCATTTCTTATCTGAATTATCATTAAAGTCTTTTAATGGGTCTCCTTGCTTCTACCCCTGCCCTCCAATGTTCATTATCTACAGCCATAAGAATAAACTTTCAAAAGCATAAATTGGACCTGTTATTCTCTTAAATGAAACAGTTCAATAAATTTCTATTGACTAGAAAAAATATTTCATCTGTGGCCTCCAAGGCAAGCATGAGCTTGTTCCTGCAGACCTTTCTACTGATACCTTCCCCTCTCAATGCTCATAGCACCTCATTCACACTGGATTTTACTGCCCATTGAAAAATCCAGGCTTATTCCAACCTCAAAATCTTTACTTATTATTAACTTTGTCTGAAATGGTCTCTGTCCTGGTTTTAGTATGGCTCTTTTTTTCACTCATTTTTTAGGTCCAATATATGGTCTTAGCTAGATATTCATAGTCAGATTCATTGTTTTGCTAGATTACAACTTATTTAGAGCTGTTAGGGTCATTGTAGACCTAAAATAAAAGATGTCAGCAGCTTTTTCTGTATTTTGAGATAATAGAATCCATTATCTATTTATATGTCTCTCTCCAGCTCCAGATTTTAATAAATTTTAAAAAGGCATTAAATAACCAGAATGTCT
This sequence comes from Sturnira hondurensis, assembly GCF_014824575.4. Classification (NCBI taxonomy): domain Eukaryota; kingdom Metazoa; phylum Chordata; class Mammalia; order Chiroptera; family Phyllostomidae; genus Sturnira; species Sturnira hondurensis. The sequence continues at coordinate 3,923,461 of NW_028073027.1, forward strand.
ACATATATGAAAAACTATGTGAAAATAACTAATGCACTGACTGAATTAAGAAATAAGAGAATAGCAGGAATCAAGATCTATGCACAGGTCTAACCAAGAGTGTATGACATTGTTCTAAAAAATCCCACTCTAAAAATTACATTTTTTTTAGCCTAGAAAATAAAATAAAACTAAATAAACTAACAAAAAGTCTTTCTCTCCACCATGTTATTATTAACTGTCCTGTATATATTTTTTTGCAGTTTCCATTTTACAAAAAACAGATATTTCTGAACAGGTGTAAGTAGGTGGATTTGGAAACCTACAAACGTTGAAAGCTTTAGTGTCCTTTTTTAAAGATCAGTAGAGAAAAAATAGAAATTATAGTGCCCATTTCTTTTAAAAGTTTATTTTAGCACCTGCTTTTACATTCTGCTAATTTCATTTTTCTTCCCTTAAGCTAGTTGACCAAATAAATAAATAAATAATGAAATGTAATTTACTTTTATTTTCTATTTCAAAATTGAACTACCCCAGAGGGAAAATACCCAGTTGTCCAGTGGTCTGTGTAATAACCTCGCACTACCTATCCCATCTGTCCTTTCATTTCTATTCCCTTATTCTAGTTCAGTACCTCATTTCATGTTTTCCAGAAGATTCCTTAATAAACTCCATAACTAGATTTTTTTTCTCAAAACACTGTTTTAAATTGGAGCTTTAATTAGAGCAGGTGAAATGCAACAAACCCTAAACACAAAATTTGGAGATGTTCCTTAATTCTGCTCCTTGCCTTTACAAGCTGTTTCATCCATTTCAAGTTATTTATCTTTTTTGACAGTCTTTTTCCTGAACACTACAATCTTATTCTCTGACTTACTGAATTAATTAAATAACATTATGTATTTAAACATTTTTAGAATGATGCCCGATATTAAATAAACACTACAAAATTGCTGTTTATATTTCTCACCTAGGCAAAAATCATCAATGGCTTCCCATTACCAAGAAAATAAACTCCAAATGCCTACAGTGACATTCGAATATTGCCAACAGTTGGCACCAATGTATTCATTCAGTGAACTTTCCTCCACATATTCAGTCCTTTAGGAACTTGGACGTAGTCCCTGCATGTCATTTATTGCATCGTGGTTTCTATCTAGAATGTCTTTCTCCACCCTTCTCTACTGATGGACGTGTTGCTCATTTACCTCTTACAGGAACTCTTGTGGAAACCTTTCCAGACCTTCTTTCAAGATGTCATAAGGCAATATGTTGTTACCTGTATAATGGTTTCTATTTCTGTCATCAGGCACCAGACAGATAAATACCTGCATCACAGAATGCTTTCTCCTCCTTTGTTATAACCAGTCAACGTGTTCCCTGAAGGCAAAGACCATGTATTGAGCTCATTCCTCTTCCATAACATAGTGTACCCAAATGAACAGAACCAGTGGATTGTAGGAGACCATTCTGCGTGGCCTTGGCCCAGCCCCCAGTGGCAAACATTTACTGCAAAGTAACTTCCTAAAATCCATGCTAAACCTTCCAAGGACAGGTGTAACCTGTCCAACCACTTTTGCCCTTTTCGTTTGCAAGTATCCCTTTTCTGTGATGTGATTAGTGGCATTCACTCCTTTGTTTGTGAAAGGTAACCACCTAAAGCAACCTGTGCATAGTAAATGAGGACCATCTTGTAATGTGCCAAGAAACCCAATAAAGGCCGGTCATGGCAAGGGCCTTGACTTTTGTTGCCCTCGAGAGAAAAGCCATGCTGTCCCTTTTCCTCCATCAGACTTGGTAGTCCATGTGAATGTCTCATTTCATCCATAATGATGAGGACACTGCAGGGCAGTGTCCACATCAGTGGATATCCTGATACAGTTTGCTAAATTTAATAAAGACGAAACTTATTGTCTATGTGTGTCAGCGTACATGTGTTTTAGTGTGGCTGTTGTATGTGTGTGTTTATGTGTTTGCATGTATAGGGGATGCATAGATACTGTTACACACTGTTATAAACAGTGACCTTTCTGTGCTGCTTAGAAAATTCATGTATCCATTAATGCAACATACAGCCTTAAGACAAAGTAGCCATAAGACAAATTCCCACCATCACAACACTTACATTCTAGAGGGGAGACAGAAAATAAATAGGTAGACAAACACAACATATGTTTTTAGCACGTGATAACTATCATAAAGAACATAAAATGGAGTCAAGAAATAGAAAGTGAGAGAGGATGTTATTTTAGAGTAAGTAATCAGGGAGGGATGGCTTAGGGAGTGACATTATTAAGAAGGGACATGAACAAGATTGGAAATTGAACCAAAGGATATCAGAAATGCTATTTCTAGGCAGAGGAAACAGCCACTGCAATGATTTTAGAAAAGAAATGAACGTGACTCATGCTCATGTTCCGCCTCCTCTATGGAACGACAACCTGGGGTGTCCAATCTTTTGGCATCTCTGGGCCACACTGGAAGAAGAAGAGTTGTCTTGGGCCACACGTTAAATACATTGCAACATGTAATCACAAACAAATCTCAATGTTTTAAGTAAATTTATGATTTTGTGTTGGGCCACATTCACAGCCATCTGGCATAGCATGCAGCCCGCAGGCCACAGGTTGGACACTCTGATAGCCCATCCCTCCTATGAGCAAAATCACTTTTAGTGCTTCTGTAGCAAAGATAGTGTTTTAATTCTGTAACACAGTAATATTTAGTATTTCCTTCAAGTCTCTTCTTCTATCTTTAAGTGGGGACACTAAAGCCACTTCTAGCTCCAGATTGCTATATTTCAATGACTTAAATGCTTACTGTTCTTGTAAGTTCACTTTCATATTTGGATAATAAGTATAATAGTTTTATCTATTAAATTTATTTTTATTTTTTATGGATGGTTAGGGCACTAGATAGTAAAAACTGTGGTTGTTCGGTTATTACTAGTAGTAGTATTTCTTTGTTTCTTGATTTCTGAATCAGTGATAATTGGCCCTTTCTGTTTTACTATGGCTCTAATTTTGAGGCAATATTATAAAACTAAGCAACAGTAGCCAGGAATGTGCGTAGAGTTAGAGTCTCTCCTTCATAACTCCAATGCATCAAGAAAAGAAGATCTTTTTGGAAACATTAGGAGGGGTTTATAAGGCGGGCTCAGACATCTGGTTTGTTGTGCCATCAGAATATGAAATCCATGGGCTGTCATGTCACTGTGCTTCAGGTCATCAAAAGGACGTGGCTGCTGGTTGACCTGGACATTTAGAGACTCCTCATCCCATCTCACCCCTCCCCTGTCCTTTGTATGTATGTTCTTCCCACTGTTCTTGCAAGAGGAGCCTCCTCAAAGACAGCCTTGAGAGAGCAATGCGCTATTGGGACCATCTGGATGCTGTGTGACTGAACTCTGTTAAGGCTTCTATATGCATTTGAACATTGTTGCCCAAGATAAGCCTCATATATAGGTTTCCTTGCTTAGTAAATTTGCCCTACCAATTTGAACTGGCCTTCCTCTTTCTAGTCTCTCCTGGTGTATAGGGCTAGTTTTGAGTTTCACCCAGGAAACTCCTGAGGTTGTGAACCAACATACTAGCTGCGGTTTTGGAGGCTGAGAGGAGAATAAGGCAGTTGTTGAACCTAAAGCAATTAGCTGTGTTCACTTCAGCAGTGGGCTGGAAGACTGGCTGAGAGAGATGGTGGCCCAGCTGGGATGTTGCACATGGATGTTCCCCAAACCAGATTCTTAGCAGGAATCTCACACATACAGGCGCAAATGAGCACTTGTGAAAATCCTTGTGAAACAGCTGCTGATACTATCTAAACTGGTTTTCAGCTTGGTAACCAGACTTCTGTTTAAGTGCCAAATTATTTGGATAATTACTTCAGAATGGACCCAGCATCCTATGTTAGCTTTCTGGGAGGCAGATTTATTTTTCTTTAAATTGGCTGACTTCATGGGTGTGTGTTATGTACTGTTGAGTGATGCCTACTAAAGATATCTTGTTGCTGAACTATTCCTTTTTTAATTATGTAGTGTCCTCCTCTGTCTCTTACTGTAGCCCTGTTTTTAAAGTCCATTTTGTCAGATATAAGTATTGCTGCCATGGCAGTTTTTTTCTTATCATTTCACGAAATTTCTTTTTTCATCTCTTTACCTTTAGTATGTATGTATCTTTTGATTTGAAGTGGATCTTTTGGAGGCAGCATATATATGGGCCTTGTTTATTTTTTATCCATTCAGCTACCCTATGTCTTTTGGTTGGAGCATTTAAGCTATTTACATTTAAGGTAATTATTGATAGGTATGTATTTATTGGCATTTTATTTTTAAACTATTTCTTCTTTTTTTTTCTTTTTCTTCTTCTTTTTTGCCTTTAAACAGGGCCTTTAACATTTGTTTCAGTACTGGTTTAGTATTAACAAACTCTTTTAGCTTTCTCTTGGCTGGGAATTTCTTTATTTCTCCTTCAATTTTAAATTATAGCCTAGCTGGGTAATGTAGCCCAGACTAGAGTTCCTTGCTTTTTATCACCTTGAATTCTTCACGTCAATCTCTTCTGGCTTGAAATGTTTCTCTTGAGAAATCAGGTGACAGTCTAATTGGAGCACCAATTAGGATTTTAGGATTTTGTCCTTGTCTTTAAACTGTACAACTCTAATCTGATCTGTCTTGGTGTAAGTCTTTTGTGGTCCATTTCCTGTAGACTCTCTGTACTTCCTGTTCTTGCATGTCTTTTTCTTTCACCAGTCTAGGCAAGTTTTCAGTCATTATTTCTTCAAATAGCTTCTCAATCCCTTACTCACTCTTTTCACCTTCTGGTATTCCTAGGACATGGATGTTATTATGCTTTAAGTTGTCCCTAAAGTTTCTTAAGCTCTCCTCACTTTTTAAAAAAAATTTTTGGTGCTTTGCTTGTTTTTTTCCTACCTTGTATTCCAAATCACTGATTTGATCCTCTGCTTCATCTAACTTTCTGTTTATTCCCTCCAGTATATTATTTATTTCAGATATTGCATTCTTTATTTCTAACTGGTACTCTGTATTTTTTTTATGTCTTTTTTAATGCTGTTGAGTATCCTTATCATCATTACTCTAAACTCTATAGCTGATAAATTGCTTTCCTCCCTTTCATTTAGTTCTCCTAGAGGATTCTTTTATTCTTTCATTTGGGGCCTTTTCCTTTGTCTTTCCATTTTGGCTGCCTCTTTGTGTTTGTTTCTGTGTATTAGGTAGATCAGCAAAGACTCTGCTTCAGACCCATATCAGACATTGCCTGTGATTGGCCCTTGGCATCCTGTTTGAAGCTGTCAGCAATCCATAGCTTGTGGCTCTGTCAACTGAGCCTGGGTATAGGCAAAAAAAGAACCAGACTGTGTACCAAGTTTGCTTTTACAGTATCAGGCATGGCAAAATGTCAGCTAATGTTTCAGAGTGTGAACAGAAATCCTGCTGCTTTTTACAGCTGGATGTTATCTGGGATCCTTTCCAGCTCTGGTGCCATAGGTTGCAGAACCCAGCTTGGGGTTTAGACCCCACACTTCTCAGGGGGAACCCCCTGGCCACTGAAATATATCTTCACAACTTCAGCTGTTGCCCAAGGTAGCCCAGCCATCCCTCTTGCGCCTCCTCTGCACTCCCTACCAGTCTCATTGTAGTGATGTGCCTTCTTCTGTCTGTCCTTGGTTATAAGGCTTCTGTCAAGTTAGTGTTCACTTTGGTTATTCCGGATGATTTCTCTACAATTTAGTTGTAATTCCAGTTTGGTCCTGGGAGGAGGGTTGTGTAGCTTCCACTTACTCCTCTGTCATCTTGCATCTCCTGGTACATTCCCTTCTATTTCTTAAATTTTCTTACAGAAATCTCTTACTTTCTCTTTTTCTTTTTTGTTTTCTTCTCTCTCCTTACATTGACTACTTGTAAGAGGTCTCTTTATCTGCCTGTGATAGTTGTTGAAAATGGCCCTCAGGGTTCTAATCCTGATTTTGTCACCTTTTGCTTTTGTCTCTCACTTGTCTCTAAGAATCTAAAAAGTTTTAGCATTTCTTTTGCCATCCATCTCAATTTCTTTTTCTACTTAACTCTGGCATTATTTTTGTATTCTTTCCTAATAATATTTCTAGTTACATTCCACAGTTCTTTTGGTCATGGATCAATTAAATTTTAACAGTGAAATCTGTTTTTTTAATGTGGACATTAAGTACATCCGAAATATTTTTTAACTTATGTTCTGACATTAAAGTTCTTTTTGTGTCTTCTTTAGCTTTACTCTAGTGTTTGCTATTAACAGTTCATGGTCAGTATTATAACATGCTCTTGGTCTTGTTTTGGCAAAGAGAATGCAGTGTCTCCTTCTCCTGTTGCTAATTACATAGTCTATTTGATTTCTATATTGGCCATCTGGTGATGTGCATGTGTATCGTCATCAGTTCAGTGGTTTGAAGTATGTGTTCATGATGGACAAGCTGTTGGCTTTGCAGAAATCCATGAGCCAATCTCCTGCCTAATTTCTAAGCCCTAGTCCAAGTTTTCCACTGATGTTTGATTCCACTTGATTTTCTACTTTTGCATTCTAGTCTCCTATAATTATCAACATGCCTTATTTCAGCGTGTGATTAATTTCTTCTTGGATACTTGCATAAAAGCTTTCAATTTCATTTTCAGCCTCTATAGTTGGAGCATAGACTTAAATGATGGTTATGTTCATAGGTTTTTCCTAGAAATCTGATTAATATTATTCAGTATTATTCAGTTCAATCTTGTATTATAGCCTCAATCTCCCATGCTACATCTTGCATCAGTACTAAAGCCACTCCATTTCTTCTGAGTTTGTCATTCCCAGAATAGAATGCTTTGTAGTTACCTTACTAAAAATTTCCCATGCCACTCCATTTTAGTTCAAAAACAGCAAGCACTTCAATGTTTGGACAGTTCATTTCTCATTTTACAATTTCCAGTTTACCTTGGTTTATGCTTCTTATATTTTGTGTTCTGATTTTATGTGTAGTGCGGTATCATACTTACCTTTCCCCTTCATGTATTTGTGCACATTGGCCAATAGACATCCTTCCAGCTTTGGTCCAGTTGTATCACCAGCAACAGTGCTATTTGCCTGTACTCTGCTCTTCCCCAGTAACCGTTTGAGTGCTTTTCAACCTGGGAGTCTCATCTTTCAGCACCATCTCATATTTCATTTTGGACTATCTCACCAGAGGGTTTTCAGGTAAAATGAACAATTAATAAAAATAATAAGAAAAGAAAATGCAACAATGGTTTTCTTCCGCTGGGGAGTGTGTGGGTCCCCATCACATGTGCTCAGGCCTGCGGTGTTGCCATCACCAAATCTTCTGAACTATATACACCCCTGCAGGAGCTGGCTTCATCACCTTGTAGGAATGTTGTTTCCCTCATATTCTGGGAAATATTCAAATAAATAAAGTAAAGACTCAACAAAATTTACTGTTCTTACCTTCCCCCTTCCCTTTCTTCCTACCCACGTAGTACCTACTGAGTGTCAAGCACTGTGCTAGGTGCTGTGAAATTTTTTAAAAAGCTGAGTTAAGATACATTCTTTTTGATAACCAACTAGCAATCTAGTGGAGAATGCAAACATACATATGCTGAATGTAAAATGTTGACATTATGCTGTAGTAGAAATAACAACAAAGTATTTTGAGAACATGGATTCTGAGTCCCCAGAGAGCCAGAAATATATGGCTTGGCCACTGCTTTTAATTTCATTGCTTAGCAAGGTGGTAACACAGAATCCAGCAGAAGTAACACATATCTGAGTATGGTTAGTAGGGTAATAATATAGATATAATATTTTATAGTTTTAATTTGAACGTTTTATCTAAAATGTCATATGGTGTGCTTGAGTAAGCTGTTGTTATGTTACAGAATTACATACTCATGATTTTGTAATATAAGATTTTATAGTTAAAAGGGGCATTATTTGTTCGCCTATACACAGTAGGTACGTACATACATAGTAGGCATGTGCCTTGTACATAGTAGGTATTTAAAAAGTAGAGTGAAGGGATGCTTTGTCTAGCTTTGTGGAAGAGATAAGTGGCAAATAAAATTTAACAGAACAGGTCATGTTTGAATTGGGATACAAGGATATTCTTTATTATTTAACCTATTTTCTCTGTGAAAAGGACCCGAAGTCTTCAAACTTTTTCTCTTTCTACAGTGACCCCACTTTCTGCGATGGACTGTAACTTTCACCAGCAGTGTGTGGAAGGTCTAGATGTGCTGTATTCTCACCAACACTTTGTTTTCAACCTGTATTTACTAACAGTCATTTTAAAAGGCACATATTGCTGTTTCACTGTGGCTTTAATTATCCTTTCACTGATAACCGATAACATTGAGCATCTTTTTCAAGTGTTTACTGGCCATTTGTACATTTTCTTTTTTGATGTGTGTTTCAAATCTTTTGCCCATTTCTATTGTTTAAAATTCTTTTTTGTTATGAGATTTCTTTATATTTTCTGGATACATTTTCTTTGTCTGACCTGTGTTGTGGATATTGTCTCTTAGTCTATGGGTTGCCTTTTGGTTTTATTAACAGTGACTTTACGGAAAAATATTTTATGTTTTAAATTTGATTATCTATGTTTTTATAATTTTCATGCTTTGTGTGTTCTAGAAAACCTTTGCTTAAACCTTCTAGAAATTTTATAATTTTAGGTTTTATATGTAGGTCTGTGCATAATTTTTAGCTTATAGTATTAGAGAAGGATCTCTTATTTTTAAAAATTAACATGGAAATCTAACTGTTCTAGCAATATTCATTGCAAATAACCTTATCGTATTGAATTTTCTTGGTACCTTTGTAAAAAATCAGCTAACTATAATTTTGTAGATCTATTCTGAACTCTTGATTTTATTCCACTTCTTTATATGCCTAGATTCCTGCTGCTCCCAAGCATCTTGGTTTCTCTAGCTTTATGACATTAAATGTGGTACATATTCTAATATTGTTTTGGTTTTTTTTGTAAGAAAGTGCTTAGCAATGTAATCCCAGGCCCTTTGTATTTATTTCCACACAAATTTTAGATGTTGTGATTTAGTTTATCTGTTCAAAGAATTAGGTTTTGGTAATTAGGTCTTATTATTTGTCTGTTTTCTAGTTTTATTTATTTCAACTCTTTCTTTATTATTTCTATCTTTGACTTACTTTGGTTTTATTTTGGTGTGCTTTTTCCAGCTTCCAAAAGTTGAAGCTTCAATCACTGACTTTTTTCCTCTCTTCATGTAGAGTTTTCTTCTTTTCAAATACAAGCATTTGCATCTTTAGCTGCATCTCATGTTTCTGTAAATTTAATAGTTTGGGATATAATTGTGTATTCATATGAGTTTTCAGAAATAATAGAAAGACACAAATAAATTTGGAGGATGTAGTGCTAAATGAAATAACCCAGATACAGAGAGAGACAAACACTTTCACTTTCACTGTGACATCACTTTCATATAGAATCCCCCCAAATAGTCAAACTTATAGAAAGACAGTAGGATGCCAGTTGTCAGGAGGTGGAGGGCATGGGGCAGGGAGAAATAGATGTTGGTCAAAGAGGACAAACTTCCAGTATAAGATGATTAAGTCCTGAGGATCTAATGTGCAGAAACTACTCCATATACTTGAAGAAGAAAGGAAATTGATTAAAGGAGATGACAGTTTCCAAAATCACTGGAAAGGCTTAAGGACTATGTTGTTGGCCAGACCTTCAGGAATGTGATTCAGAGCAACACAGAACAACCTCCATGTGGGAGCTCTATTTCTAAGGCCACAACTGATCACTGCTGCAGTGGCACTTGCCATACTTCTCACATACACTCAGAAAGTGAAGCATGGGTTTCCTTCACTGAGATACAGAAACACAATCTCTGGAGTAAGAAACTTTCACTGATAAGAGTGCCACTGATCTCACTACTACAACTGTCTCTTAACACTCCTCAATATTGCTGCAGAGTATTTTTCCTTTTTTGTGACAGTGTTTTCTTGCAGACAAGCCAAAAAGGGCAGAAAGACAGTCTCTAACAGATCATTTGTGTCTTCTAAACTTTATAAATGTACACCTAATTGGCAGATTCTATTTTTATTCATGCTACTAGCTGCAACAAAGTGCAGAAAATGTAATTTTACACCTCAGCATATTTTGCTAGAAAAAGAGTGAAAAATAGGTTGTATAATCTATAGCATCCTAAACAGTGTGTGTCTTGTTTCTCATTTTAATGTAATTTCACTAGAAATACATCATTATGGTGTTTATTGTATGCTTTTTCTGCATATCAGTTATTATGTGAATTATTTTCTAAATTAATAATGGAGAAAACTTATAGTTACAAAATCTGATGGAAGATTTTTTAAACCCCAAACCAGATTGTTCAGGTAGTTTAAATTAACTTCTAGTTTTCTGCCAGAATTTCTCTATACTGCTAGACTTTCAGACATGGGTGTCTTTGGGTTTGCACCTGAAAAATAATCTCCTTCCTTCCATTCCATTCTCTCTTATGTATTCTAGTCTGTCACTCCTCCTATTCTGTTTCTTCTATTACTTTCATATTTCTGTTTTTAGAAGTTTGTTAAATTAACTCACCCTCTATGGATAATCTCCCCACTATTTTCACTGTCATGGGTCCTTTTTTTTTTATTCCATTAGCACCATTACAATTGTGTCTCTGGAGGGAGTGGGGAAAAAAGACTTGAAAAATCAATGAACATTTTCAAGTTCTGTTTCCTTTATGAATATTTGAGAGAGCTAAGTTAAAATTTCATTGTGAAGGTGAATTTATTTTCTTTATATGAGTGTCCTTTTATTCTTTTTGTTAAATTATTTTTATTGTTATTCTATTAAAGTTGTCCCAATTTTTGTCCCTTTGCCCTCCTCCTCCCATCCCACCCTCTGCTCCCACAGTCAGTTCCCACACTGTTGTACATGTCCCGGGATCATTCATACAAGCTCTTTATCTAGTCCCTTACCCTTCTTTCCACCATTATCCCCCTCCCTAGCCCCTCTGGCCACTATCAATCTGTTCTATGTTTCCATGCCTGTAGTTCTATTTTGTTTGTTAGTTTATTTTGTTCATTAGATTCCAGGTATAAGTGAGGTCATATGCTGTTTTTCTTTAGCTGACTAGCTTATTTCACTTAGCATAATAGTCTCCAGTTCCATCCATGATGTCACAAAAGGTAGAAGTTCCTTCTTTCTTTCTGCTGAGTAGTATTCCATTGTCTAAATGTGCCATAGTTTTTAGATCCACTCATTTACTGGTGGGCACTTAGGCTGTTTCCAGTATTGGATATTGTACATAGCAGAACTATGAACATAGGGGTGCATAAACTGTTTTGAACTGGTGATTCAGAATTGTTAGGCTATATTCCAAGCAGTGGAATTACTGGGTCAGAAGGCAATTCCTTTTTTTAGGAAATTTTTTTTTAGGAAACCCATTCTGTTTTCCACAGTGGGTGCAACAGTCTGCATTTTCATCAACAGTGCTCTAGGGTTCCCTTTTCTCCACAACTTCACCAGCACTTATTGATTTATTAATGATGGCCATTCTGACTGGTGTGAGGTTGTATCTCATTGTGGTTTTAATTTGCATCTCTCTAATGGCTAGTGATGTTGAACATCTTTTCATATGTCTATGGGCCATCTGTATATTCTCCCTGGAGAAGTGTCTGTTTAGATCCTTTGCTCATTTTTTAATTGGATGGTTTGTCTTCCTGATATTGAGTAATATGAGTTCTTTATATATCTTGGAAATTAAACCGTTGTGCAGTGTATCATTGGAAAATATGCTCTCCTGTACAGTAGGTTCCTTTTTCATTTTGATGATGGTTTCTTCAGCCATGCAAAACCTTTTTAGTTTGATATAGTCCTATTTATTTATTTTTTCTTTATTTCCTTTGTTCTAGGAGACATATCAGCAAAAATATTGCTACATGGAATATTTGAACTTTTCCTGTCTATGTTTTCCTCTAGGACTTTCATGGCACCATGACTTATATTTAAGTTTTTTATTCATTTTGAGTTTATTCTGGAGGTGTACAGTGTAAGTTGGTAGTCTAGTTTTACTTTTTGCAAGTACCAGACCAGTTCTCCCAATACTACTTATTGAAGAGGCTCTTTACTCCATTATATGCTCATGCCTCCTTTGTCAACTATTAACTGACTGAGAGACTTAGGTTTATTTCTGGGCTCTCTATTCTGTTCCATTGATCTATGTGTCTATTCTTATGCCAAAATAACATTGAATACTGGGCTGTTATTTTTTTAAGATTTTTATTTATTTATATTTAGACAGAGGGGAAGGGAGAGAGAAAGAGGAGAGAAGCATCAACATGTGGTTGCCTCTCGTGTGCCCCCAACTGGGGTCCTCACCTGCAATCTAGGCATGTGCCCTGACTGAGAATCAAACTGGTGACCCTTTGGTTCACAGTCTGGTACTCAATCCATTTAGCCATACCAGCCAGGACAGTATCAGACTGTTTATAGTTGCTGTGTAGTATAGTTTGATGTATGGCATTTTGAATTCTCTTACTTTGTTCTTTCTCACAATAGCTGAGGCTATTGGGGGTCTTATTTTGGTTCCATATACATTTTTGAAATTTTGTTCTAGATTTGTGAAATATGCCATTGGTATTTTAGTAGGAATTGTATTGAATCTATGGATTGCTTTGGGTAGCATGGACACCTTAATATCAGGAATAATACAAGGGTGTCTGCTTTCACCACTCTTACTCAGCATAGTACTGGAAATTCAAGCCACAGTGATCAGGTAAGAAAAAGGTAAAAGGCATCCAAATTGGAAAGAAGGAAGAAAAACTACCATTCACAGCTGACATGATAGTGTACATTGAAAACCCCATAGTCTCTACCAAAATCTACTTGACTTATTAAGTGAATTTGGCAAAACAGTGGGATATAAAATCAATATTCAGAAATTGATGCCATTTTTATATACCAATAATGAACTATCAGAAAGAGAAACTAAGAAAAATCCCATTTATTATAGCAATAAGAAAAATAAAGTACCTAGGAATAAATTTAACCAAGTAGGTAAAAGATTTGTTCATGGAAACTACAGAACACTGAAGAAAGAAATTAAGGAAGATACAAATAAACAGAAGCATATACACGTTCATGGATTTGAAAGAATTAACATGTTTTTTTTCTTTATATATTTGGAAACTTTGGTGTTAGGTACATTCACATTTATAAGTTTTATGGTTCATTGAATCTTTTCTTAATGTCTAATAACTCTTCATTGGAATTTCTTTAAAGTATATTTATCTAATATTACTCTATATATGCCCAACAAACTTATTTTGCTTGAATTTTCCTGAAGTACTTTTTCTTCTCTTAGACTTCCAATGCTTTGCTGTTCATGAATTTTTTGAAGTATAGACTGAGAATTCATATACTATCTGTACATTATAATTTGTTTGTACTTTCTATTGGTCCATTTGAAAAATTATTTTTTCAGTCAGAATCTTTTTACCTATTAGTTTAGAATTTGTTTCAAACCTATGCCTAATATTTAGTTGCTTTTTTCTAATCTGTAAAATTTACATAAACATTGTAATAAGTTTTATAGCTAATTTCTTATCAAACAATTCATGGAAAGAAGAACTGATTATGTCTAATTACTAATATGACATAATACTAATATGATTCCTCTAATTACTATTTTTCCATTTATTGGACAGGATATTTTTTCTATCTTATGATTAATTTTATATATTGGATACTATCTTTTTTTTCTTTTACATCAATTTATTTTATTACATTCCTTTTTATTTTTTATTGTTGTTCAATTCCAATTGTCCCTGTTTCCCCCCTGTTGCTCTCCCTTGCCCCATCCAACCCCTGCTCCCAGAGACAATCTCCTCCACATTGTCCTTGTCCATTGGTCCTTTGTACCTCTTCCCCTCCATTCCCCTGTTATTCTCCTCTCCTCTGGTCACTGTCAGTGTATTCTTTATTTCCAGGTTCTTTGTGCTCATTTGTTTGTTTTATTGATTAAGATACGATCATTGCTGTTTAATATATTTAATCTTTGTTTTTAATTTTTCTGACACATGCCATTTCTTTTTTGCTCAGAATTTTTCCTTGTACCTTGGACTTTACTTTGGAATTATTATTTTTTTTTTACTAAAAAGTGTGCTCTAAAATCTTTTTAGTTAGAATCTATTACTTGAACATTTTTTAGGTTTGTGTTTAAAAAATACTTTTATTTTTACCCTCATTTCTCAAAAGTAATTTTCCCTGATATAGATTTCGAGGATTACAGTTTATTTTTAAGTCATCACTATGAAGATGTATCACTGTCTTTTGAATTTTAGTGTTGCCAATATTTAATTATAAGCCTAGTCTTAGACTAATCTACATCTTCTTACTGACTATATTTAATTTTATCTTTGGCATTTTACTATGATGTTTCTAAGTGGGTTCTATAAATATTTATTTTTGGGGGATTAATTATCTTACTTAAATCTGAATAGTGATGTTTTCAGTCAGTCATCCACAATTCTCATCCACATTTCTTTAACTGTTGGTTTTCTCCATTGTTTTTGTTATTTCCTTTAGGAAATCTAAACAAGTTTTGTGAGATCCTCTCACTCTGTCTAATGTATTTTATAATATCTTTTTTATTTTCCATGTTATTATCCTATGTTCTGCTGTCTGGGTAATTTTTTCATTTCCATTTTACATTATGTTAATGCAAAATGAATCTTTAGATCTTCCTCCTGTACCATACTTTTTGTCCATTAAGTTTCTAAATTTAATAATGACATTCATGCCTAAAATTTAAATTTCAGTTTTTTAAAAATCCATTTGGCTATACTATCCAAAGGATCTTGCTTTCAAATATATTGACTATATCATCATCATATTCCTGTCTGATAATTTCACTGTCCACACCTTTATGAGTTTGACAGTTGGCCTCACTGTATTGCACGCTCCAGTGCTCACAGAATCCTATCCCATTTAGGACATAGGATTTTTGTTTCTTCATTTTATTCATCAACTTTAGTTGTCCTATTGTGGGAGGTGTTTCAATTTACCTGCTATGTGGCTAAGAATAGATGTCCCTATATTTTTCCAATTATTTTAGTTTTTTAATTGTTGGACTTAGTCTATATATAGTACCATTTAAGGAGAGTCAATAAAAATAGCAACAGTTAGTAGGTAAAGACATTTAATGATGGCATATAATATCTGATATTGGAGAGGTTAGTTATTTTAACCAAAGGAAATACCACAGCATGACTCAGGTTAGTGTGTTTTAAGATGGGGAAAACCATTGTCAAGTTTCTTCACAATGGCAATACTCATTATGCATAGGGGACTGTTCTGCATGAAATGGGGAATGTAGCCCAGCCCCTGATTTGGAAAACCAACGAGGAGCGAGGTTGGCACACAGGACCCAGGTCCATGGATAGGTTTTCCCATGGGGAATCAGGCCTGCATTGTACCTAGGCTGTTTTGAGGCTTGCTTTTGCTAAAACTCCCTCACCCTGAATTGAAGCAGAATGTTTACCACATATCTTTCAAGTAACTTCCTAAAATCTATGCTAAACTTCCCAAGGATGAGTATAACCAGTTCAACCACTTTTCCTTTTGCATTTGCAAATGTCTTTCTTCTTTGATGTAATTAGCAACATCCTCTCTGTTTTCTGTAAAAGGTAACCACCTAAGGCAAACCTGTGCATAGTAAATGAGGACCATCCTTGATGTAATGTGCCCAGAAAAACAGTAAAAACTTTTCCAGGCAGGGGTCAGGGCCTTCTCTCACTCTGAGAGTGGCCATGCTGTCCCCTTTTCTCCACAGGACTTCTGCAGTCCCTGTGAATTTGTTCATCACACCCACAACACATGGACCCCACAGGCCAGGGTCTGCATCAGTTATGTGCTCTACTCAATTTTATTTTTAAAGTGAATAAAAAATTTTATAATTTTTTCTGGTCTAGTATCTTTTCCTGATAATTAACACAAGCAATGCTACAGATGTTGTTATAGAAAACCACCATATATAACTTTATTTGTTTATTAAAATTTATATGAAAAAATCTACATATTAGAATTAATTAAGTTCCTTAATTCTTTTCAAAATTTGTTAGGATGTGTCTAGGTCTAGATTATTTATTTTCCTGGAACATGGTATTTCTAGAGTAGAGATAATAAAGTACTCTTGATGAAAACTTTTGTAAGATAAGATTGGAGGTGCTTACCACGTTATGGTCACATCAATCAAAGACCCCATATCTGTCTCATTTCAAAGATAATAATCATATACCTTGCACTCACCTGAAACATATATAATTAGTTTTATCACCTCTTTTGGAGAATATTTAGGATCTACATATTCTTACTACTTTCTCTATTACCTTCTTATAAGTAATTACTTACAATGCTGTAGCATGCTGCTTCTCCCACGGCCTTCCTCTAG
The DNA here is from genome assembly GCF_014824575.4 of Sturnira hondurensis. Lineage (NCBI taxonomy): Eukaryota > Metazoa > Chordata > Mammalia > Chiroptera > Phyllostomidae > Sturnira > Sturnira hondurensis. Next base: position 3,939,899 of record NW_028073027.1, read on the forward strand.
TCTATCCCACACAAGAGCAGAAGAGAAAGCTGTAACATCCATTCACTCCACAAGTTAAGAAAATGGATGAGAATGAGAAAGGTAAAGTAATTTACCCAAGGTCACACAAGGAACCTCTGGCTGAGCGTGTAACCTACATTTACATCACATAATTTCTGTGTCTAACAGTTTAAACTGCTGGGGTCTGGGGGAGATTTGTGAAGAAATCTTCCTCCCAATAGCAAGAGCTGGGAACGTTATAGAATGTCAAGGTCTTATATCCATCTAAAAGATTAGGTCAAAGTTAAGAAGAATGGTGGCTTAAACAGAATAGTACTGCAGCTGGCCTTTTCCCAAGACTTTACCTGAAGTATCTAGATCTTTTAAAACCTTTTTGAGACCATGTATCTCCAATGTCGGTGTGATGTGATCAAAGTTCTACGCTGACTGTTCTGGCTTTGAATCGCCTTGCTTTCTTTATAAGAGGCTGAATAACCACTTTCAGCAGAGTGAAAGACAGGCAACTTGATTGCCAGAAGGAAAATAGTACCTCTTATTAAAGGTAGAAAATTATTAGCAACTTAAAATATGTAAACTAAATACCAGAATGTACTTGAAATAATTAAGATACAGAGAGGTCACATGTTGAATTAAAATGTGTCATCTTGGTATTTTAGATGAAGGCTGAAGACAGCATCCAAAATGTTTTCTTAGTTATGAATCAAAGCATCAGGATATATGGCAATTATGATCAAAGAGATTCAGACAAATCGAAGCAAGGTGAGATGTTGCATTACATCAGCTCAGCAGGATGAGTGTCAGGTTTATTGAGCTCAGCGAGGGCATTGTGTGAAAAGCCACCACAAACATTTGTGAGTGTATCATCCATAACTTGATTTTTGAGAGTTTTATTTTACTTTGGAGACAGTGTGTATTAGTTATGTGTGTGTTTTTCTCTCAATGAAGAGTATGGGAAGGAAATATTAATTGTGACCTTCCAGCATTATTTTCTTTCAAAATAAAATTAGGCTTCTTTATTTTTTTGTCCCTTTGTTTCTTCTTCCCTTTAGTACTTAAAGGCAAAAATAATTAACACTAGTAATTCAAATCAGTAGATATTTGTAAATCACAAGGGAGGATTTGTAAGTGGATCTGAGCAACAAGGGAGCTTAGGGGTACTGAGGAAATATTTAACATGCTGCATTTACTTGGAAAACATATTAGGTATCTTCTGATGCTTCCATGCTGGAGAGGACCCCATACTGAACCCAGAGAAGCAAGAGCACTCATAGTTTACCTTGATTGTAGATTCTTAGTTTTGTTGGGGGTTAGATAGACAGTTGAGCAGAAATGTGGGTATAGGGAAAACAAGGAAGAATATTGTTCCCAATGAAAATTGTAAGAAGTTATTCACTATCCATGGGAACTATTTCAGAATGTTGTTTTTCTGAGGTCCAGTGAGTGGTCTGTGATAAGAGAAACCAATCTCGGCTAACATGATTCTTTTTAAGCCCAAAATTTGCCAAAGATCTTGGGCAATGATACTGAACCACACTGAATTGATGGTAAGGAGTCTGAGTATTGCCAATAAATTGTTTTAGTTGAAAGAGGGCTAGACAGCATCTGATATCCTATAAAGAACATTTGCCTATGATTCAGAAGATGAAGTTTTTCAATTGCTGCTACAGCACTTGTGAATTGTAGGATTTATTTTCTTTATGTGGGTCAATCATTGCAAGATTAGGAGTAATTCTTGATTTTTTTTTTGGCCTAAACTACTAAGGAAACAGTCTATGGAAATAAATGAATGGACATTTTTCTTCCAATGCAGAAGTTTAATGAACCATTTTGGAGTTTGTAGACCCCAGATGATCTCTAAATTTACCTAACACTGTACTCTAAAAGTTTGTAAGATTAAAACAATATTTAGGCTCTAAGATGAGTCCAATGTCCAAATTTTACAGTTGTGCCAATCCAATATTAGAGAATTTCATTGTCTTCTTCATCTTTATATAGCCCCTGGCTTGACTGTTATTCTGTCCTCTTCTTATCTGTTGTATTGCATTTCAGTAGCTGCTTCTCATCTCATCATTTAATTCATGTTTTGAGCCAACTCACTGAAAAGTATCTCTCCTTGGCAGGTTTTGAAAACTGCCATGACAGTGTTCACTGCATAAATGAATCTGATGTAGGAAAGAGAAATTGAATATCAAATTAGTGGGGTAAAAGGAAACACCTAGGGCGACATTTAAAAATCAGTTAGCCAGTGTCCAAAGGAGATTATATGCATTCTTAAGACCTGGTCCGGTATTCATTATTTTTGCTTTACTCTCCTTCACCCAGCAATAGCATTCTCATTAAATTTAAGTCTGATGTCATTGCCACCATTGAACTTAAGGCATTCTATCCAAAAGGAGTTAATTGTTATGTGATGAAAGGTATGATTCACTCAAAAATTGCAGTTTGTAAGGCAATTTATGAGCTGAATAAGTGAAATATATGTATATTTGCTATATAGCCATTCTGTCATTTATTGTAATAGCCTTTTACAAGTCTATTTTACATCCAATTAGGTGAAAATTAGGTACTTATGGACAGATTTCACAATGTGAGCAGCTTTTAAAGAAATGTAGATTTATTTTAACAGAAGTAAATTATTACTTAAAGAACACTTACCTGCTGTGCTTTCATATAGATATCCTTATATTTTAAAAATTAATTAAAACCCTATATTTTTCTCAATCATCCTTAACCTAGTCAAAATAAAGTAAAATAAGTCTTATACTCTTTTCTTCAATCTTATACCCTTTAGCATGAAATATTCAGAAGATGCACTTGCATGTTTTTACACTGTGTTTTTAGGCAAAATTAAACTTCAAAGATGATGAGTGAACTGTAGGGGAGTATAATATTTCATAGATTCCTACCTATGTGGCACTAAATCTTCCACATTCTGCTTGTTTCAGACCCTTTTAGAAAGCATAGCTTCATATAAGTGAATGAGTATGACATTCATTTCATAATGAAATGAATGAACTTGAATTATCTCTAATTGAAAGTATGACAATAATGCACATATTTTGATACTTAAATTTTTCATTTTAAGAAACTATATATAATATACTTCATATTTTATTGTTGTTGTTGTTGCCTGGGTCCATTCAATTATTAAAGTTCCAGAAAATTAGGATGAATCCTTTTTTTCTGAGATAGAATGTGGAAGATAGACTGATTCTGAAAACTAAGGAATGAAGAAGCAAAAAAATGCAAAAGCATTGGACTGGAAATCATGAGGACAGGGCTCCAGTCCTGGTTATCTTTCCAATTACTTTTTGTGGTGTTGGGTATTGTCTGTCACTCTGGTTCTTCATCTGTAAAGTGAGAGTTTTGAAGTAGGTGAGCTTTAAAATCTCTTTCTTTTAATTATACAAATGCTTTCATAACCTATTCTCAGATAATCATAGTTATTCCTCAGGAAATCCTGAGAGATAGAAGGATTTTCTAAATGAATATTAAAAAAAAAAACAATCTCACAAAGCAGGGACAAGCAATATATAATTCCAAGTTTTAAAAATTGAAATTAATTTTTTTTCTAAAATTATTATTTCAGATATTAGGGAGAATTACTTAATCTGAGGCTCTGGAAAAAGTGACCATGGATTCTATTATATTTTTGGAAAAAGTTCACAAAAACCTCTTGAGATATCTCCTTCATTGTATTATGGCAAGAGTTAAACCTCACTAAATAAAGCAATGTAAGATTGTGATTATTAGAATTCTTAGTTGATGTTTTTTCTTCTTTTTCCAGCTTCATTGAGGTAGTCTTAACAAACAAAAATTACACATATTTCGTGTGTGCATTTGGGTGAATTTGGACATCTGTATATACCTTCAATAACGTCATCACAATCAAGGTAGTGAACATAACAATCACCTCAAAAAGATTTGTTTCATGCCTTTTATTTTTGTGGTAAGAACAGTTAACATGAGATCCACCCTCTTAATAATTTTTAAGTACATAACACCATATTAATTATTAGCAATACATTGTACAGTAGATCTCTAGAACTCGAGTTCTATTTCTTGATGTTGAAAACATACAGAGTGGGGCAAAAACAAGCTTGTACTTTAGAATACATGAAACACAATGTTTATTCCTGTATTAATGTTTATTAATTATTGCTTTAATTTCCATGCAAACATCTGTAAACCTAATTTTGCCCCACCCTCTTTATATCCATTTCATGCATACCTACTCAAACTATGGTTCATTGGAATTGCTTTGTGAGTCCTCCTATCTCCACTCACACATATATTTTTCTTTCACCTCTGAATTCCCATAACCCTTTGTCCTAGGGCACCTTAGTACACTCTTCCACTTACTGCATATTACATTATTTATATTATATAACAAAGACCCTAAGTCATTACACTATTTGTTCTCTCATCCTAGAATACATTCTCCAGTTCCTTGTGCCTGACTCTTGTCATTCAAGTATCAGCTTAGATTTCTCCATTGCAGGGAGGTCTCTAATCATTCAAGGTAAAGTAACCTGTCAGTCACTGGCTATTTTATCATCATGGTTTACTTTCTAGTACTTTTTATTTTTTATTTTAATTTTTAAAATATGTTTTATTGGTTATGCTATTACAGTGTCTTATTTATCCCCTTTATTCCTGTGCATCTTGTACTCTCCTCCCACCGTCATTCCCACCTTAGTTCATGTCCATGGGTCATACATATAAGCTTCTTTGGCTCTAGCACTTTTGAAAAATTACCCTTTTTTAATGTTTCCTTCATTATATGCATGCTCCCTGTCTACTGACATCTTGTCTATACCATTTCCTATTTATAGCACTTCAGAATGGTGACAGGAGACAACAGATGATCAATAAATATGTAATGACTGAATTAATATTTTTGTCTGTATGAATTATTCCATTTTTCTGGACAGTGCTCAGTTGCAGAACAAAGTGCCCTTGGTTTCACCTTTTACCCCTCTGTAATATCTGACACATACTCTCACATGCCAGAAATACTCAGTAGCTTTTTCACTGATAGAATTGTATTGATATGGCTGAAAAAACAGTAGGTAATTAGAACTGTTACTTTGCAAAATCTAGTTTCTATTGTAAGATAATTTCATTACTGAGGACTTGGTTAGATCAAAACATAAAGAAAAGAACTCTAAATTTTAGTATGCTAACTTAAAAAATTCATATGAAGGGGAAAATTTCTCCTTCTACCCTTCTAGTTTCTTTGGCTGGTCTAATAATTAAATCAAATTGCTTTAAGATAGATTAACAAGGAAAACACAATTTTTGAATTTTGCTCATTTGAAGTCCCCAAAATATGCAACCCAAGGGCAAGTTGGGCCACTGATACTTATATGCTATGTGAAGCTCAGAAATGGGATGCAGGCCTGGGCTTCCAACCCTCTGTGTGTAATTCACAGCACAGTGGAAAGCAGCTGTCTGGTATTCTGATGTTTGCCCTCCATACAGATAGGCCATTCAGACAAAAGTTAGCTCTGGTGATAGCGCTCCCTGAGCCAGGACCCCTATCCAAATTCTTGCAGGTAGTTAAGGGAGAGATAAAAGCTCTTCTTGAGGCTGCTGAATCTTCAGTGTCTTCAGCTCAAACTAATCTACGTGCCAAAATGGCACATTTTGGGGTGGCATATTCTGTTTCCCTTCAAGGAAAAGCCATTGCATCCTCCAGGGAATCTTGATTTAATTCCTTTCTAAAATATTGTCTATTTCTATTGAACTGAAATCTAGCAAATGGTGAGATAACTTAAATAAAAGATATTTAAAACCAAAGTTCTTATAAGAAATCTAAAAATGTTGAATGTAATTACTTATTTTGAATATAACTGGGGAGTTTTCTGCATAGAAATCTTTGATCTGACTACCGAACAGTCAATTCACTGGTAATATTCTTTTTCTATTAATTATTTAAATATTTTGAATTATATTATGCTTTGTTGCCTTAGGTTATTCAGAAGCACCACATTGTAACTTAAATGTCATGATAAAAGCAAATTTCTAAAATCTCTAGTTCATTTTTGTATGAATTGGGTAATAAATTAAAGCAATGTATTTTTTGCAACATAAATTGTATTGGATTATTAATAAACTTACTACTTTGAAAGTAAATTTACTGCCAAATTGCTATTAATTACAATGTGGGAACCAGGAGGGACTCCGTAAGTCCTTCAAATGAGTACTTTGTACATGAGGAAACTGAAGTAAACTGCTGTACTCAAGGTTCTACAACCAGCTACTTTGTGGTAGTGAGGACTTAACAGTCCGTTAGATGTCCAGATACAAGCCACTGTTTCTTTGTCTAATGCTTATTCTAAAATCGAGCCTGCTGACTTTTATTTTTCTCCCAAAAGGCACCAAGTAACAATTTTCTGAAACAGATACCCAGCAGTATTAGACACCAATAGGTTTTGGCTTATCAAATTTTAAATTATTATTTATTTCAAAGAAGAATTGTCAATTTTTAATACTACTTTGCAATTTAATAAATAATATTAAAATTATACCTAGATCAGGAAAAAAATTCTGTTTGATTATCTGGGAGGCATATGTGGATCTAATACTGCTTTCTTTCTTTCTTTTTTTTTTACAAAAGTATTCTCAACAGCTTTATTTACAATAGACCGAATTGGAAACAATATAAATGTCCTTCAAAAGGCAAAAAAATAAGCAATCTGAGGTAAATCTATACAATGAAATACTACTCTGAAATACAAAGGAATCAATTATCGATGCATACATCAGCTTGGATAGATCTCAGGGCAGGAAACTCTCTCAGGGGGAGTTTCTCACTTGTCTGAATAATGAACCTGCAGATGAAGTAATACTGCTTTCTTTATGAAATTTAGTGAGATTTGAATTGTATAGCAGAGGAGGATGGAAGTGTATGGCTTTAGTGTGTGTATGAGGATTGTCTCAATTGCAGATGGCAGGAACTCACCTCAAGTGAGTTTATATGAACAGCACCTCACTGGCTGGGAAGATCAAGGTAGTTTACAAGTGAAAAAGAAAAAGTAATAGAAAAACAAAGAATCTAGGGCAGGACTTAGGCACTCTGCACTGCTAAAATGTTCTCTTTCTCTCCTTATCTATGTTTAAGTTAATTCTTCAAAAAGCTTCATTCTTCATATTTAAAATAAGAAATGGTCCCTCTCAGGTCCAGCATTATTTCCTCTCATTTTTTAAAGTAATCCTAAGGGGAGCAAGAAGTATTCTATTCCAGATTCTCTCAATATTAAAGAAGATCTTGAGTTGGCACAGTTTGGGGCACCGGGCCACAAAGGGCAATGGAGGATTCCTGCAACAGGCTGATGTAATTAACAACTTCAGAGAAACCACGTGCAACCAAGGAAGTGCAATTTCCCCAAAGAAAGGATGCTAGATTTTAAAAGGCTGCAAGATTAAAAAGAATATATACTCCTAGAACTACAATTTCCAACCTTTGTCATCTCATGTTACATGTAAACTAATTACTAAAATTCTGTAATACACTAAAAAATACATTTTCTTGGTCATCTAACAAAAAATAGGTATAATTTTGATTCATTCACGTGGGATGACTATTGTTATATTGGCTATTGTGTTTTTATTGAACGATCTAAGGGAAGAGAGGTCAGTGCCCCTGGCTAAATAGGTATTGCATGTTTTAAAAACTCTTTCAGCACGCCAAGGTACTGGAGCACATCAGTTGAAAATTGCTGCCCTAGAATATTTTAGTAATGGAATCCCCCATGCTAATATCTCATGAGTTAGTTTTTTAAAGGTTGCATTATTAATTTTCAGTACCAACTTTATGTAGGATATATATTTTCAAAAGTTAAAGTATGGTAAAAAAACCTAATATTAATAAAGATGGAGTAAGATTGGCCCTCATATAACTCTGGTAGAAATGTAAACTGGTAAAAAACCTTTTTGTAAAACAATTTGATGTATTAAGAACCTTAAAATATTTCATAATCTCAGATCTAGTAATCTACTTCTAAAAGTGCATTTTGATAAAATAATAAAATGTATGTACATATTTATTTGCCCCATGTTTAGTAATTTTGAATATTGGAAACAAAGTAAATGTTGAGCAAAGTTCATTTCATTAAATATAAATATATGATGGGATACTGTGCAGACTACACATGGTACCCTGCTCACACAATTTTGCTAATATATCATGTTTATGAGGTTGAAATGAAGCAACTGTCCTTATATACTATTGGTAAAAATATAAATTGATGCAGATTCATTGCAAGGAATTTATGTCTATACATATATAATCATAAAAATATATATCAAAGTTAAAACTGCAAATATAGCTTAGCAATTTCATTTCTAGGATTTTTCTCCATAGATAGTGTTGTATGTACTCAAAAAAATTTACTGCACTATTGTTTGCAGTAGAAAATATGTGGAAATTAGTTAAATGTCTACCAATAAGAGAAATAAGTAAATAAAGCAGTTACATAAGAATAATATATGTCTTAATTTGCAAACTGTATTAAGTGAAAAAGCAAGAGACAAACACCATTTATAGTAGATCCTCATTTATCTAATATTTTATGAATATGCTTGCATGTGTATAGAATCTTTTTGGTAAGCCACATGAGAAATAAATAACAGTCATGTGGTAGACATGACTGGTATTCCCTTCTATCAAGTCCTCCTTTCCTTCTCAAACATATAGAAGATGGTACTTTCCAAACTCCTTGCAATTACCTAGAGCCATGAACACAGATTCGGTAAATAAAATGTGACTAGGAGTGACATTTGAGCTGACAAAAATGAAAAGCCTTTTAAAATCTCTCCAGTCTCTCCCTGTATTCATGCAGAAAGTCTGTCAAAAAAGTGGAGCCACAAGATTAAAGCAATATGAATGGCTGACTCACATGTAAGACAGCTGCCTGAGGGTCACCAGGGCTGGCGAGAAGTTTTCAGGAACAAGAAATAAACTTTTACTATGTTAAAACCATTGTGGATTTGGGGGTTTGTTTACCACAGAACAAACCCAGACTATCTTAATTACCATAAACCTTTAATTTGAAAGCCAAATGCATTTTTTAAATGCTAATTATTATAACATATAGAATCCAAGTTGGATAATGACTCAGATGTCACAAAAGTTTATTTTTTGCTCACTTACCAATCCATGGAGCTTCAACAGTAATTACAAGGATGGAGCTTGGTATCTCTTATTTCATACAGTCAGTCATTCGGGAACTCAAGGTGGTCAAGTTTGTGGTCTATTTTTCCCATGGTTTCCAAAGTTTACCCAGAAACTGAAATTTTGCTGGGACAAGAGCAAAGAGCATAGAGAAATGCACATGGAGTGTTTTTTGTTTGTTTGTTTTTTGTTTTTATTTTGTTTTTTAAATAAGAACTGAAAGCAGCACATTATTCTTTTACCTGTTGACTAGGAAACTGTCATGTGGCTGTACCTTACTGCCTGTAAGGAGGAAAGCTCAGTTGTTCAGCTGTGCCCAGGAAAAAGGGGAAATGAATTTTTGCTGAACACAATTTTTCTGTCATTGATGGAGGAACTTACTTTTTATTGTATAACCAGTGATTACTGCTTGAATTTAAAATAAGGGATCTATATTGTTTTCCACAAAAATAATCACAAAAATAAATGAGAAACTGAATATTTTGCTTTAATTCTTTGAGTCTTTTTGTTACTATTAAAGTAAGTACATGTTCTTTAGAGAAAATATAGAAAGTAAGATAAAAGTAGTTAAACAGAAAAAGACTCCCAATGGTCCCACCATAACTACTTTATTAGGGTAAATGAAGGTCCTGTCTCCATTTTACAACTGAAGATGCCAACCCCAGGGAATCTAAGGAACTCGAAATTAGGAAGTGGTAGAGCTTGGGGGAAAGAAGAACCAGAGGAGCTTTCACAGGGAGAGATATAAGAATATAGCATGAATTATTAATAAAGAAACAATTTACAAGTTATTTTAGTATCTTGCATTTCTAATTATATAGAGAATGGGAACAGAACAGGAGAAACATGTCAAGGCAAGGGAGATAATAAAATCAGCTTTAAATAAGTTATTTAGGTACAAACTGAGATCCAGATGGAACTGACTGTATGAACCTAGGTACTGGAAGGAAGACTAGCCAGAAAATTGAGATTTATGTGCCACAATGGCCGTGCTCAAGGCACTGGTATTAATGGTTGTGGATGGAAAGCCAGAATCCTTAGCTACAACACAATTTAAGAGTTAGCTGTTTTATGGATTGTTGAAGTCTGGATTGGTTTTTACTTCTTTTCTTAATGTTCTGATCTGTTTCCCTAAAAGGTTCCTACTGGAACACAGCTCGATACAGCAAGGCAGGTTAGCCAAAATGATGAATGTGGCAACTAGTTGGTCCCCTCGTATTAAATATATCCAGGCGTTCAGTTCTCCTCAACCCCAAGGCTGTTTTTCTTAACCATTGTCAACATCCATTACTATGAATATGAGAAGACAGGAAACTTGGAGAACTTATTTTCCTCCAGTGTCTGTTATAATTAGCTCTCTGAACTAGGAGAAATTACTTTTCTACTCAGGACTCTGATTTCTTCATATCAAAAATGAAGAGAACAGACTAAATAATTTCTAACTACCATCCAGCTCTGAAACTTAGAATCTATGACGAGTCATTCTTTCAAACTCTCCAAATGCAATACATTCTTCTGCTTGCATAGAAATTATTACTTTGTATATGTCCCATAGTCATCTGCATAAATGTTTCATCAGTCTTACTAGACCATACCCACCATAGTGCAGAAAAGCAACATTGCTCTCTGTGTCTCCCTTGGCATCTAATAGAGAACTCGGCACATAGTAGGCAAAAACAAAAATTCAATAAAAATTCAAACAAAAGACATACATTTGCATATTGAAAACTTTGTGTGGTTTGCTTATTTTTCTGATAATAATGCACTAAACTTTAGAATCCATGATCAGTAAAGGATGCTATGAAACATTTGACTTAAAGCAGGATGACTCCTGGATGCTTGTTGAATAAATTTTGAGTAGCCCTACAATATTTCTCATATCTAAAATACTAATATATATTTTTAAGTCTTGAGAACATATACTTCAAGGATCTGTGACCTGAAGAAATCTCCTGATTGCATATGTGCTTAGGGTGGCAATATTCGTTTATATTCCCTCCTTGGAACCCTGCCCCTACACTGCTTTGACAGCTTGTCAGGAGTACATCCTGTCAAGGAGATTTTTCCCTTTGGAAACCTTCACACAGCTTGTGTCACTAGTGAGGGGAAAAGAGAAAAGAGCAAGCTTGCTTCATCCAATTAACAAATATGTATAGGTTGCCTCCTCATGCAGCTGCACAATTGGCAATGGAGAAAGTTAATTTTATGGTCGATGAAAGCCTCTCATTTGTGATGACAAACTCAGGAATTCAAAAAGTACTGTTAACTCTCTCTACACCATTTTGAAATGTATTTGCTTTTATAATAGTAGTAATGAAAATAGTATCTTTCCTTGTGTAAGGAGAAATGGTTCAATATTTACATTAATGCACTAGAAATTACTGGATAATTTATCAATATAAATCTTAACTAGATAGACCATTTTGATTTATATCTTCTTCCTCCTTGACATTTGTATCTTATATAGTATGGTGTTATACAAAAATTACTAAATTTGTAGTTGTAAAAATGTTGGAATAAATATACAATCTAATGCTTGTAGGCTATGAGTGCAGGTTATTTCACTGTTTAAGGGCCTCAATTTTCTCATATGTGACTGATGATTAATAGTACTATATGGTTTTGTTGTCATAGGGTCATTTTGAGAATAACTGAATAACCGTTTGTAACTACAGGTATATGTATGGTTTTTCTACCTCACCACTGTCAGGGAAATATTGCTTCCAGTTATTTTCAATCACTCATGAAATGGAATCTTATACATTTCCTGTGTTGGGCAATTAGTTGGGCTGTGCATGAGCCATTATCATGCGGGTATAATCCTCAGAATTTTGCTATTCCCTATGATCATGCATTATTATTCCCCACTTGACTGATGAGAAAAGTGAGGTGAAAATTTTTCAGTGTTTTTTTCAGTTGTACTAATCAAATCTCAAGAGTTTGTGATAATTTAGTTCAAATTTACTATTTTCTGCTTCTACTATACAATTTTAAATGGGGTCATTATGGACAGTATCTATTGAAATGAGAGTTGAGTAGATCCCAGAATAAAGTGAAGCAGGAAGCCACATTACAGTGTGGGCATAGGGTGTACCACAGTGAGGAACTGGTAAGGGCAAAGACTTTGAGCCAAAGAGCCTTGCAGTCTTCATGGAATACCAACAAACCCAGTGTCAGTGAAGTTGAATGGATAAGAGAGAAAAAGCAAAAAGAGAGAAAGTCTAAGACATTGACAATTGTCAATCCCTCAGACCACAGTAAAAATTATACCCTAAGCACAGTGAAACGTCATTGCAGTCTAACTAGGGAAGCATATGATCTGATTAATGTTTTAAATAATCATTTTAGCTTGTTTGTAGGCCACACAGCTTAGCAGCCCAAAAGCAAAAGCAGGCACAATATTGCAGGGGTTGGATAGACATGCTAGTGGCTTGAACTAGCAGTTGAGGTAATAAGAAATCATCAGATTGGGATGCATTTTTTGGAGTTATGCCAACAATTATATTGAATTGTTGAATGTAAGGATTGAAATGCAATGAGTAACAAAATATCTCAGGTTTTTTGGCAGGGACAACAATGCTAATGGTGGGTGAGACATAGGAAGAAGTGAGTTTGGGTGTAGAACAGGAATTTGGGATTGTGTACATTAAGTTTGAAGCTAAACATTTAAATGAAGGCATTGAGTAGTCACATGGATATAAGCATTTTGAGCTCAGGTAATAAAAAATAAAGAAATACTCATATAACTTGTTATGTGACAAGCATAGGTCTAAATATGTGCGCCAACTCATTTAATGGTTAGTAATGCTTCGTCTAGTGTATGTTGAGTATGCATTCTGACTGCAGATGTAAAAATACCTAAGGAACTATAGCTTAAGAAAAGAAGCTACCTAATGACCACATATAACAATATATTTTCAAGTAATTCATTCCAGGTTGGGTTTCCTTTGATCATATCAATTATTTAGACCTTATTAATTCTTAAGATGCAAGGGTTTACACCTATGCATTCAAGGCAGGATGAATGGGCCAAGACAATTAATCAGAGGACTCTTCTTTTTCAGAGAGGAAAATCTTCCATCAGGAGGCTAAGATCAGGCTGGTGGCTCCTTATTTCTTATTAGATTGATTTTTTTTCCACAAAGGAATTAATGAAAGAAATTGATCTCCTTCCACTGTTTTTAATCAGAGACTGGCAGTTAATGTCTTGTGAAAGGCAACTAAAAAAGAAATTATATATTGGATTATAAGGTAAACAAAATTGAGACACTGAGCAAAATGACAATCACAATATCTCACCGCACCCTACAGATGGTATTTGTGGTTGATGGGCATGCGTGTATGGATATGTGTGTTTTCACATATTATGTAAACTTCAAATTGTGGAAACCTACAATTAAACTAAACTATAGTCTGTGTCTCAAGATCCATTGCCACACACTTGATCTTTGCCAAAGGATTCAACTTTCATATTAAAAGAGACTATTAAGAGCAGAAAAATCTATATATGACAGGTAAATTTGAAGGAACCTGGAATTAGTTTTATAAGAGATGTATGCTACTAGAAATACCAGAAGAAATTTTTCCCTAGAGATAATCATTATTAGTTGTAATTTTTTATAATTGCATGCCTCTCTCGAGTTCCAAAGTAAGTATTTTAAAAATTAAAAATGGATCCTGTAAAACTCACCACTGTATTACAAATGTGGCCCTTTGCCTTAGCTGCTTTTAGATCCAGGAAAGGTAATAGCCATGTTAATGAGAAAGTTTAAGATGAAGGCAAAGTTAGAAAATTAATGAGAAGAAGTTCCCTTGGACATGATCCTAATGTTTAATATAGAAAACCTTCAGCAATCTTTTAAGATTCACAGAAATTATCATGGCGTAGCCCGTGTTTCTAGATAACTCATCAGTGATAGTAGGTTTAGCATGAGACTTCTCACATAGTAGGCAGAATGTGTTACTGATTCTTATTGTAGTCAGCCTGGTACATACCAAATAGACTAAAGGCATTTTAATATTTCTTCTTTTTAAATTTTTTAGAAATATATTTTATTCATTATGCTATTACAGTTGTCCCAATTTTTCTCCCATTGTCCCTCTCTACCTGGTACCTCATATTCCCTCCAGCAATCCCCTCCCTCTTAGTTCATGCCCATGAGTCATGCATGTGAGTTCTTTGGCTTCTCCATTTCCTATCCTGTTCTTAACATCCCCCTGTCTATTCCATACCTGGCAATTTGTACAACTTAATCCCTGCACCTTCCCTCCTATCTTCTTCTCTCCCTCCCTAACTGATAACCCTCCAAATGATCTCCATATTTACCCATGATTCTGTGTCTGTTCTGCTTTTTTGCTTAGTTCATTTTTTAGAATCAATTGTTGATAGTTGTGAATTTATTATCACTTTAATAGTCATAGTTTCAATCTTCTTTTTCTTAAATAAACCCCTTTAATATTTCATATAATAATGGCTTGGTGATGATGAACTCTTTTAGCTTTACCTTGTCTGAGAAGCACTTTATCTGCCCTTCCATTCTAAACGATAGCTTTGCTGGATAGAGTAATCTGGGTTGTAGGCCCTTGCTTTTTATCACTTTGAATACTTCTTGCTAGCCCCTTCTTACCTGCAAAGTTTCTTTTGAGAAATCAGTCAACAGTCTTATGGGAATTCTTTTGTAGGTAACTATCTGCTTTTAAGACAGATAAACCAGGATATTTACCAAAAACCTATTGGTGCTTCTTGAGGTCCAGTTTTCTTTGCTGAATCCCATTATAGTGTAAGAAACTCTGCATGGCTTCTCAGCCTCTCAGATACAGCTTGCAAATCAACATGTTTCTTTATTTGGCTTGCTTTGGTTTCCTTAATAGTATACTTCGAAGAGTGAACATGTTACCATTTATGAAGTCCCATTTACAAAATTTTCTGCTGTGATTCTACCTTACATGTTTTATTTAAGATGTGTTGCCAATCCTTACATCTCCAAAGTTATGTTAGTTTTGTTTTAAAATAGATGTTTTATAGCTAAAGCATTTACATTTAGGCCTATTATCTGTTTAGGTCAGTTTTGTGTGATTTAGAATTGGGATTATTTTTATTGTATGTTTTTCAAACTAAGAGCAAGTTGTTCCAGTGCCACTTTTGAAAATACATTTTCCCTCTTTGAATTTACCTGGAATTTAGTTGAAAGCCAATATGTTTAGGTCTATTTCTGGATATTCTATTTTGTGCCATTAATCTATACATTGTTCCTATTATTTCAGTGTTATTTTAATTTTTGAAGTCTGATAGTGTAAGTAAGTCTACCAGGTTTTCTTTTTTTTTTTAACACTGCTCTCACTTAATCTAGGTCATTTGCATTTCTACATACATCTTAGAATCAACTTGTTAATTTCTGCAAAACAGCTATTTAGACTTTTTATTGAGATTTTATTTAATTTACAGATCATTTTTGAGAAATATTGCATCTCAAAATACTTCTTTTTTCTATCCATAAATGTGTAATAGTTACATTTATGGATAGAAAAGTTAGAAAATAGTTAGAAAAGTTAGAAAAGGTGGAAAATAGTTACATTTGTAGTTACATTCATTTATTTAGTTTTTTGTTAATTTCTCTCATTTTCTGTAGTTAACATTGTAAAGGTCTTATATATACTTTGTTAAGTTTTTCTTAAGCATTTTATGATTTTGAGGTGAATGCAAATTGAATATTTAAGCATTTTATTTTCCATGCACTTGTTGTAGGTATTTAAAACTAAGTCAATTTTTATAATAATGTTATACATTAAGGAAATTATGATATATTATTATTTTATATTTAACCAGGTGTTTATATATTTTTATCTTTATTTATTTAAACTTTATTTACTCCCAAAGATTTGTGTTTCTCTCTAATGTCAATTATCTTCAAACCTGAAGAATGTTATTTGCATTTTCTGTAGTTTTGCTTTATCTGAAGATATCTTTTTTAAACTCTAATTTATTTTTTCTTGATACAGAATTCTGGGTTAACAATTAGCTTTTTTTTCTTTTTAGACTTTGAATATGTTGTCTGACTGTTGTCTTTCTGTAAATGATTCCTGATGTCATAGCTACCATCATTTGAATCATAATTCCACACTATATAAATTGCTCTTATATTCTGGATGCTTTTAAGATTTTCTCCATATCGTTGCCTTTCAGCAGTTTGACTATAATGTTGTGCTTATGTATGATTCTTTTCAAGTTTATTTTGTTCAAAGCTTGCTGATATTTTGGAATCTACAAATGCATTAGTGTATTTTTTTTTACCAGATTTGGAAAATTTTAGTCCACTATTTCTTTGGAAATTTTCTGCGATAAACCTGCTCCTTTCTTCCTGATACTAATTCTCTGTTAGAGCTTTTGAAATTACCCACAGGTCTCTGAGGCCCACTGTATATTTTTCACAGCCCAGTTTATATATTGTTTTTCTTTAGTCTTCAGATTGGATGCTTGTTTACTGATCTGTCTTCAGGTTCACTAACATGCCTTTGTCATCTACATCTGCTACTTAGCTCTGTCCAGGAAATTAATGTTTCCGATCTTGTATATTTCAATTCTAATATTTCCATTGTGTTCCTATTTATATTTTATTTTTTACTAAGGCTTTCTATCTCTTACTTATTGCAAGTATATCTTTATCTCACCGAGCATAGTGTTTGTCTAATTCCAACATCTGTTCGCCTTAAATGTTCACAGCTGTTGATTTCCTTATTCATTGTTTCTGGTTCTTTGAATATGAAGTGATTTTGCATTTGGTTTGGAGCATTATGAATGTTATGTTGTGTAGGTTCTAAATTTTGTTATAGTGTTTTAAAGAGTACTGAAGCTTTTGTTTGGCAGAAAATGAACTTAGACTCAAATTAAAGAATATACGTCTGTAGTGGCAGTGGCTTAGACTATAGTTTAGTTCTTTAACCTTAACTCCTAATTGCTTTCAGCTTGCTTGTGCATATATATTTCAAATGTCAACAACTCAGGTATTAGGGATTCTTATTCTCCAGATTTTTCCTTTCCAAGAGCTCTGGTTCTCTCCACTAACTTATCTCCCAAAATGAGGGCGAGTCTTTTTTCTGTCATTGTTACCATCACCCCATGCCCAGTGCAGCTGCTGTGATTGTTTTCTGCATAGTGCAGCTAAAAAAAGAAGGTACTTACTCCCTGCTGGTTACATGTTTCAAGTATCATCTTCTATTCAAAGGATGCTTGCTTAGCTTCCATCTCCAGTGCTCTTGGGTAGTTGTTTTTTGAGTCAATAGCTCCTATTTGTGGAAAGATTGGTTTATTAGGAGCTTACTTTTCTAGGCTGGATATAGAATCCTGGTGTACATCTCATGGTAAAACCAACAACAACATTATTTTCTACATATTTTAGCCCTTTTCTAAACAAATATACTTAATAATCTATTATTCCAATAAAATAATGAAGGTGACAAATTATTTTTCTCCAAATATTGTATGTGCATGCAAATTATACAATTGTCAGAATAATTTCTACCTTTCCTCTTTTTCTACTCTAAAATTTACCTGTGGGAATTATTACATCAGTCCCATTAACATCAGTTTAGCCAATGATACATGGCCAGAAGTTATTCAGATGACCTTCCAGAAAAAAGAATGAGAGCTTTCCAGTGGCCTTACCATTTTTCTTACTGCCTTGGACAGTTATATCCCAGATAACATCTTCTTCTCACTTTTAGTAATGAAAGAAAGAGGACAGAGAACAGAGCCCTGACCACCCTGAAATACATATAAACATAAGTGATAAATAAATCTTTGTCACTTTAAGGCTAAGATTTTGAGGTCTTTTGTTGCTATATCATAGCAGCCTAAATGAACTGATGGAGACACACTACATAATTTAGCCCAAGCTCACAGATAGCATATATGCATATGAGACTGAAAAAAGGGAGATGAAGGCAGGATAAATGTAGAATCTGTCATTATGCATATTAATAATAGCACAAACAGCAATAATAACAAAAACACTGGTTTTACTAAATAAATTCATGTTTCTTTAAAAGGAATAAGCATAAAGTAGTGGACACAATTCTGCACTAAAAGTAAAATGAGCCAAATTCTGTCCCTTGGTTGGACACCAACTCATGGGGTATAAAGCTTTGAAAGATATTTACATCTTTACCCTTTGTTTCCCCTATTTTATAGTAATAAGCTTACCTATATAACTTTGGAGGGCCTGCTAGATCTAACAAATCTAAGATTTGATGAGTAGCAGTAAAATAAAGCTCACAGTCACCACTGCAGAACCTCTTTGGAGTGGGATACCCAGAATAGTACCACAACGACTTCTGTTACAATAGAAAAACACTGTCTCAAAAAAAAATCCAACACTCTGACCTGTGTGCTAAGACATTCATTTATGCTTAAAAATGCTATAATACTTCTTGTTCTTTACCTCTGCCATAAGAATAAATATATTGTGACTATTTGTGAGGTGAAATAATCATTGGTTTTCAGAATACCCACAGGCGTAAAGTAAGCTGAGAAAACTGCTCATTTTTCAAGGAGGCCATATTGTTCTAGACAAAGGATTCCACTACAGCCTATTTTCTGGCATAAAAACTCATATGGAGAAGAGACAAACAAAGCCATAGCAGCCAGTCAACATACATTTAATATGAGTAAGAAATTTTATTTTTGTAAACCACTGAGGTTTTTGTACAATAAAGCTGACTGCTTTACAAAAAAGTGGTACCAGAAATGAGTGCTGCCCTGAGAAAATACCTCAAGCTAAGTCATTGGAAACGTGTAGGAGGCCAGTGATAGAGTTTTTGTGAGAGGGTGAAAGAAGTCCTCAGGTATCAGCAGTGGTAAACATTAGATATACTGCAGGTACTGAGAATGTGCAAGGCAAGCAACGTATTCAGTAATTTGTGGATTTAGGGGAATGGGTTTTATGATATAAAATTTTACTATAGTTTTTTGTTCTTAACTACATTAAGCAAGTAATAAAAGTACTAGTATATGTTCTTAGAAAAGAATTGCTCATTTGTAAGCAGGGATGTAAAGAAAGAATCCAGAAACTCTCAATCCGGAAGTGCAAAAAGCAATTATTCAAAGAATTGGATACAATCTCAAGGCATAAACCAAATGAAGAACAAAACCATGATTCCCTGTAAGATATCACTATAGAGTCCAGTGCATCTTTTTGTGTGGGCATCATGGCTCAGGAACAGGGCATTAAAATTGTTATCGCAAAGCAGCTTTCAGTGTAGAGAGATAAAGTAGTCGACAAGTATTGTGGTTGTGGATGACACTGCAAACAGTTGACTAAAATCAAACCTAAATGAAAAGTGATCGTGGCTATTTATGATGTGAAACGATCACTAGTTTATATATATGTACAAGTATAAATCAAACACACACAAGAAAACTGCTCAGTTTTCATAGAGGCCATATTATTTAATGTTTGCTTCAGATTTGAACAAAGAAGATAATGGAAAAGAAAGGACCTTTCAGAGAGCAGAATAAAGACTCATGAAGAGCAATGAATTGTGGAGCCAGCTACAGGGAGTAAGGTCTGTGTCCAATTAAGTCACATTGCCAAACTTCACGGTAAGATATTCATTTGCCCAATAAAATTTAAGAATTTCTGTAGTCCAGTGACTTCTGGATACTTCCTCTTTCCCCTCTTTTAAAATGGGATGTGTGTTATTGTATGGTGAGGGGGACTGGAAACACTTTTTTACACTCACAGGCCTCCAGGCCAGGAGGAGCTATATATCTGGATCTGATGTAAAGACTATTGTGAGATCATGGACCTCAAGGCTGGGAGCCTGGTGGGATGAAGTTTCAGGCTATCTTCCTTGGGGAAAACAAATAGAATATTTGGCATGCAGAAAGGAAAGAAGTAAATATGTGTAATCAAAAGAGAAGTCTTTGATAGATCACGTTATTTTTTACAATCATTAACTTTTCCTTCTCTATAAGAGGATTATTCTTGCTCACTAATTGCTGTATTACTTTCCAGTGCCTCCTATTGGAAGAGTTTACATCCCCCAAACATTGACATGGGTTCAGTCATGGTTTGTGAGCAAAATGCTATACTCTACAGCTAATCAGAAACTCTCGCAGGCATCCCAAGTTTCTGTCTGCCTTTGGCTCACTGGTCCTCTGGCATGAGGGTGTACTTGGCCCACGTGAGAGACACACCTTTATCCCAGAATAAGAAGGTTGCTGAGCAGAGATGAAGCATATCCAACGATGTATCAAAACCACAAAGCAAAGCTTAATCCGTTCGTGGAAAGAGCAATACACATTTGGTTTTGTAAAACTACAAAAAGAAAATGGTCGACCACAAAACCACCATTTTTTTCAATATAAAGATTATTTTTAAGAAACACACCCTGTGTTGGGGAGTGGAGTTTATGCTATTTGAACTATATATGCATGTATTTATAATTTTTAGTGCAATTCAGGACACATATCATATTAGATTCTACGTAGGAACAGGAAAGAGGACTCTACCTCTTGACCTCACATTCAGCACTTCAAGAACAAGCATTTGCAAATCAATCTGGGTTTCAAATTCTTCACCTTCCAAATAGGAATATATACTCTCCAAAAACCTTTCAGGATTTCTTGAAGATCCAAAAAGATGAATGTCAAAATGGCTTACATTAGCCCTGACTTGTGTGGTTCAGTTGGTCGAGCGTCCTTCTGCAGAGCAAAAGGCTGCTGGTTCAATTCCTAGTCAGGGCATGTGCCTGGGTTGTGGGTTTAGTATGTGGTCAGGGTGTGTACGACAGGCATGGACTGATCAATGATTTTCACATTGATGTTTTTATTCCTCTCTTTCTCCCTTTCTCTAAAAATAAATAAATAAGTAATTTAAAAAAACTTGTTGCATGAAATTGAAAAGATATACTTTTGAGCAAACTGATACTAGAAGAAGTTAGTCTCTCTTTGAAAATGAAATTTTTAGTTGCATTTAACATAAGGAATGTGTTTATTATATGCATGTTCAAATACACAATTTCAAGGAGAACATCACAGAGATAAATATGAGCTTTCATAAATGAAATCCCAAGGTTCTGTTCATTCTTTAGCTTATGGTTTTAGCAGAGAACAATGTAAGCAATAAAAGTTCTGTAGATTTGACTATTTTTAAGTATTGTAAAAATTAATATTAATAAAAGATTGTTTGCTAAAATTGTCCAGTTTTGGGGGGGATGAAAATTCTGATTTTTATAACTTTTGTAATATCACTTTAGCTTTTCTTGAGAAAAAATACTTTCAGGTGATGTTTTAAATCATTTCTTAAATCTTTTACCAACAATATTGTATATGCAATTACAATGAAAAGAGGGACTATGGTTTTCAATCTTCATTATATTACATTGTGTGAAGGAATGTGACTGAAGAGAAGTGATGAGAAGTGAATTCCAATTAAGTGCTGAAGGCTGAATCAGTGTGATTGTTCACAAGTATTAACTCATTAATCTTTGATTGAGTGTCTTTAAAGTCTGTGTGAAAATTTTGTAGGAACACTGGTCCATGCTGTGTTTCTGTAATAAAAAGATAGAAAGTGTGGTAATTTTTCTCATCAAATAATAATTTTCTTAACTTCAAATTATTAATATAAGACATTTAATAAGTGTTTATCAAATGACTGGTAGGTTTGTCCAGTGCTGTGCTAGCAGCTGAGATGTCTAGAAGAATTCTATTTCCTGTCAAGGAAAAATTACTAAGCCTCCAATAATGGTAAAATCTTATGGTAGATGATAGATATTAATTTTTATATCACATAAAATATACATGATTAAAATATAATAAACACTATGAAGAAAAAATACAGGGTGCTTTGAACACACAAAACAGTGTTCCTGGTACAATATAGGGATGAATTTGAGGAGATTTTTCCCTAAGGCAATGTTATGTGAAATGAGACCTGAGGGGTTAAGTGGGTGAAGAATGGAGGAAAAAATAAACTTTAAGAATGGAAGAATAGCATACATGGAAAACTGGAGATGGTAAAGAACTTGGTTTCTACAAGAGTGTGAAGAGGGCTGGTGTGGCTGGAACCATGGAGCAAGAAAAGTGGGACAAATGAGACTGTAGAGTTGAGTAGTAGAGGCTAGTTCTTACAGGGCCTTGAGATGACGTGAAAGACTAGCCTTACAATAGAAATAGAAATCATTCTATTTCATCCCAGTCGCATTGAGGAACAGGTAGAAAAGTTGGGAAATGTTTCAGACAAAGAGAATCATCTGTGCAGAGGCTCTGGACAAAGCATGACACAGAGGTGAAACTGCACAGTGCAGGGAACTGGAGGGAGAGGAGGTCAGTGGGACAGATGAGGCTGGGCCCTGGGAGGGGACCAAATCATGCAGTGCTTTGCAGTCCACGTTGTGAGTCAGCTCAGAGGTTTAGCTCATAGCTAGTGGGAAGATTTTGGAGAATTCAAACATGATCTATCACATTAATGGCATCATCTCCCGTACATTTCAGATGTCACTTGTTGCAGTGAAGACTGCCTTAGAGGAGGAAGACAGCCAGGGGAAGGAGGCTGAACAAATCAATTGAATGGTACAGGAATGTACCTGCCATTTTTTAAAAGGTGCCATATTTATTGAGCATTTTACATGACATGTAGAAATATTTTGTGTGAAGTTTGCTTTTTTAATAGGTATGGAAGCTTTATTAAAATACTATATTTAAAATAATTTGTTCTTATAGTTGCTTTGAAGGCATTGCTTTGTCTAGTGTTGATGTTAGTTTAAATCAGATTGTATTTTTAACTTTCAAGAAGGCATTCCTGTTCCCTAATTAGTTCCATTTCACCTGTCAAAATTATTCTATGCTCCTAATGTCTTACATAAATGTGTAAGAATTGTTGGATGTCAACATCCGCTTCTCCTAATCTTAGCACATTTATGAATTTATGTATTTTAAGATTATATTATTATCATATGAGTGAGTTTCTTTTTTATTAAATATTTTTATTTATTTATTTTTAAAGATTTTATTTATTTATCTTTAGAGGGGAAGGGAAGGAGAGAGAGAAATATCAATGTATGTTTGCCTCTCATGCATCCCCTGCTGAGAACTGGCCTGCAACCCAGGCATGTGCCCTGACTGGGAATCGAACCACAATCCTTTTGTTTGCAGGCCCACGCTCAATCCATTGAGCTATGCAGCCAGGGCTTTATTTATTTATTTATTTTTAGAGAGAAGGGAAAGGAGGGAGAAAGAGAGGGAGAGAGGCATCAGTATGTAGTTCCCTCTCATGTGCCCCATACTGGGGACCTGGCATACAACCCAGGCATATGCCCTGATTGGGAATCAAACCAGCAATTCTTTAGTTCACAGGCCGGTGCTCCATCCACTGAGCCACACCACCCAGGGCATTAGTGGGTTTCTGAATTCTAAAGTTACTGACCTCAATTTCTACCTTGAAATTTTGTTGCATTGTTCCAACCCTCTTAAACTAATATCACACAGAAATTATTGAATTTTCAAATTTATTTTGATACAATATCATATAATGAAAATCACATTTTAGTGTCCTTTTATTAGAAAGGAAATTATTGTAAAAAGTGACTTACAAAAATGCTAAAGCACAAAATAACTCAGAAAATATCTAATCCACATCATCCCAATGAAAATTTAAGTGAGAGGACTGAAAATAAATTATTCAAGAAAATAGGTTTGATCACCAGATTGAGCAAACATTTAATCCAATTTCTCCACTTTCTCCTTCAGTTCAGGGATGTAACTGATTTGTAAAAGCATCATCTTGCCCTCGATTGGGTAAGCCAGTAATAACAAATGTAGAATATTAGGACTCAGCTGGTTTATTTTTTCTTAAACTAGAAATTGTTTTCCAGATTTTAGATTTAATATTCCCAACTCAGAAAAGATCATTTTGGAATAGTAATATTCAGTCCAAGATATCATGGGACCAATGAACTAAATCTCTGGCTTGGGGAAAGAACAGGTAAGTGGCACTATTCCACTATCTTTCGAGAAGTCCTGGGTTTGCAAGGGAAGGGGAAGAGAGTGCCGGGATGGATGCATTTTAGCTTTTTACTATGGAAGAGATTCATTTTGGGGGAAAATGATGCCTTTTACAAGCTATAAAGTTGTTCACACCTTAAACAAGGTAGCAAGGTTCCTCTGCAGGATGAGGGAGAACGCAAGGGGGTGTCAGCAACTGAGGGCCAGCTGGGGAGGAGCTGCCTCAGACGCAGGGAGACACTGAAAATGAGTCTGAGCGTTCTGATTTCCTGCGTTTCATTCATTATTGAAACAAGCCACATTTAAAAAAATAAACTTTGTAGCTGGTCTATTTGCACATCTTTTTACTTTAGTACTGATTTTTTTTTTCATTA
This sequence comes from Sturnira hondurensis, assembly GCF_014824575.4. Lineage (NCBI taxonomy): Eukaryota > Metazoa > Chordata > Mammalia > Chiroptera > Phyllostomidae > Sturnira > Sturnira hondurensis. Next base: position 3,964,452 of record NW_028073027.1, read on the forward strand.
CTGAGGAGCAGACTGTAACCCTGGCAACCTGAGTGTCAGATCTCACAGGCAAACACCTGCATTCCTCAAGGAGTTCACACATTTCTTGTAGAAAATAATGTGATCAAAAAAGGCTTTTTCCAAGTGTCTTTTTAAGGGAGGTATATATTTGAGGGGGGAAAAGCCCCCAACAACCAGAGGTTGCAAATAAAGGAAATTTAACTCTTATAATTTAATTGGGGGCTAATTATTACATGTTTGCTTGCCAAGTTTTTATTATGTATCTTCCTCATACAAATATATGTCTACATATATTTGCATTTCCCAATTCTTATATAAGCACTAGTGCATTATGCAAATTTTCTCCACCTTGATTTATCCATTCCCAATATACCCTTAGAGATCATGCCACAGAACTATGCAAAGATATTCTTCATTTCTTTTAAAAATCAGAATGCATGATTTGTAAAGGTTCTTCATTCCCTGACATTTTATTTAGAGTCATGGAAAGAAACTCGATCTGTCTATTACTTCAACTGTATCTCCCCTCTAAGCTTATTTTTACGTTATACTGCTCTATTTGGCAGTTTCTTATAGAGAACCCATTTAAAAAAATGGAAGTGGGAGGCCTGCCTGAAATTTCCACATTCTTCTTCCTTTTGTCATAGGGAAACCACCCTCAGCCTCAGTGGACAATCACAGTGGGCCTGCCGTGCTTCGGTCCCTTGGTAGGTACTAAGTAGTCAATGGTGATCAACATGCTCACTGCACTCAAGATGCTTCAAGTCTATTACAGAGTAACAGATGCATTCACAAAGAAGACCAACAGCATGTCAGAATTTCTTTAACTCTGCTGGCATTTGAGGATGATAATTATATAGAGCCTGAAATAAACAAAAGGGGATTTTTATAGGCTGAGTGTTTGTATACTCACTCCCCCAATTTATATGTTGAAATCCTGATGGCCAGTGTGCAGCTATTTGGAGGTGAGGCATTAGGAAGGTCATGAGGGTGGAGGAATCATGAACAGAACTCATGTTTTTAATAAAAGAGACCCCAAAGAGCTCTCTGCCCCTTTCCTCCATGTGAGTATAGGGCTAGAAAACACAGCTCATGACCAGAAAGTGGGCTCTCACCAGACGCTGCTGACACCTAGAGCTTGAATTTCCCAGCCCCCACAACCCTGTAAAATAAGTTTCTGTTGTGGATAAGCCACTCACTTAATGGCATCTTATTAGAGTAGCCTGAACTAACTAAGACAACGACCAAACCATCTTTTTTATAACTGAAATTAATGGAGAATGGAGCTTGAATCAGATATAAAAATGTGTTCCTTAACTACCAACTTACCAAATCAATTGATTGCTTCAAACAAATTACAGCTTTGGAACTGTTCCAGAAAGAAGCTAAGTACTGCTTTCCATACAAGTCAGGAAAGACCTATCCCTGTAGGTGCACCCCGCTAGAGTCGGGCTATGCGGTCGAAGAGTAACCTGAGATACATTTAGCATGAAGGCTGTGGCTCTTTATCAAACCCATTAATCAGACAAAGCCTGGGTTTCCCTTGGAAGAAAGCAAATGAGAGATGAAGGAAAACTACATGCTTTACATGACCGATAACTGAAAAAAGGCATTGAACAAAGCATGGAGGTACAAAAGAGCCTAGTGTATTTGTGGGAAAGGACGTGATTCCATACAGGCTGAAACCGGGAGGTGGATGTCCAATGTCATATTGGCGTTACAGATCTACAATTTTCACAACACCAAAAAGAAGTAGTCTCTGAATCCTAAGGTTTTTCCTTCCATCCCCTAAGCTTGTTATTTCAACATGCCTTCATATGTTAAAATAACTTATTCTACCAGTTCCAATCTTTTTCTATATTCTATTCTGAGAAAAAATAGATCATGAGACAGGAACTTCCTTACTTGCTCATGCCCACAGTTCTGGAGTTCCTACTGTTCTGCCATTCCTATTCCTAGTTTTTCTTTTCTTTTATCAGAAAAGTTGGCTTTTGTATGACCCAGAGCTATGATATCACCTTTGTGATCTCAACTCTTACCAACACTTGTGACTTTGTAAAATTTACCTTTTTGTTTTTAGTCTTCAAATCATTTCACTTTAAAAATTTCTTGTCATCATTTTTCTAAAAGAACAGGATGAAGTAGAAGTATGTTTACAGTTTTTTGTATGGAAAATAATACAAAAATTAAAAATAATAATACAAAATTAAATTCTGTGTTTTGCATACTCATGCCTGTAATCCTATCTTTGCTCTGCCCTGTATTTTACACCTTTATACAATGATTTGTATAGAATTCAAGTATAAAGTACTCTTTTCAATAGAAATACATGAATTGAAGGTTTAAAGTTAAATTTAAAAATATATCCTCTCTACCTTGCATCTACCACCACCACCAGCAACAACCACCTGAGTGATGAAGCACAAAATTAGCAAGTGGAACCCAATGGGAAAAACTTAGTGGGAATCCGAAGTAGATATAGCCCTGACTTGCTGGAAATTGGAACTTCACAGCCTATGCTGGATAGAAGCACTCTGGAATGCTGGATTAAGGACCTCAATAAATCTGCTTCTTTATAAAAGCAATGAGAACACTATCACATCTGTCCAAATCTCTTGTTCAGAATTCTTGGAATTAACCAAATATTTAAAACATTCCAAAGAGCATTACTCAAGAAAAACAGCTATATCTCAGTAATAACACTGAGCTTTATGGTTTATTGATTGACTGGTTGATTGATTGAATTTATTGGGGCTGGCATTGCTTAATAAAATTACATGAATTTCAAGTGTACACCTCTCTAATACATCATCTCTATATTACATTATGCATTCACTGCCCAAATTCAAGACTCCTTCTGTTACCATTTATTTCCCCTATACACTATTCTTTTTTTTCATTTTTTAATTATTGTTCAAGAACAGTTGTCTCCATTTTTTCCCCACCCCAGCCATCCCCACTTCCCACCCTTGATCCTACCCCACGTTGGTTTTGTCCATGTGCCCTTTATATATTTCCTGAGAAAAACCTTCCCCCTTTTCCTATACCCCTTTTAGTTTCCCCCACTGCCCCTTTCCCTCTGATATTTACCATGCTGTTCTCTGTATCTGTTTGTTTTTATTTATCTTTTTTAGAGAGGAAGGGAAGGAGAGAAGGAGAGAAATACCAATGTGTGGTTGCCTCTTGTGCATCCCCTGCTGGGAACTGGCCTGCAACCCAGGCATGTGCCCTGACTGGGAATCGAACCGCAATCATGTGGTTCGCAGGCCCGCACTCAATCCACTGAGCTATACCAGCCTGGGCTCTGTATCTGTTTTATATTTTCATTTTGCTTAATCCCTTCAACTTTTTCACCTTGTCCTCCAGCTTCCCTCCCATCTGACAGCTGTCAGTCTGTTCTCTGGTATCTATGACTCTGTTTCTACTAGTTTGTTTCTTTTGTTCATTAGTTTCCACACATCAGTGAAATCATATGGTATTTATCCACCCATGCTGCCACAAAAGATAAGGTGTTTTGTTTTGTTTTGTTTTGTTTACAGCCAAGTAATATTCCATTGTGTAAATGTACCACTGTTTTTTTATCCAGTTATCTACTGATGGGCACTTGGGCTATTTCCAAATATTGGATATTGTAAATAGCACTACAATGAACATAGAGATGCATATATTGTTTCAAATTAGTGTTTTGTGGTTCTTCAGTTATAGTCCCAGAAGTGACTCAATGGGTCATAAGGCACTTGCATTTTTAATTCTTTGAGGAAATTCTATACTGTTTTCCACAGTGGCTGCACCAGTCTGCACTCCCATCCAGTGCAGTAGGGTTCCCCTTTCTCCACATCCTCGCCAGCACTTGTTGTTTGTTGATTTATTGGTGATAGCCATTCTGACAGGTGTGAGGTGATATCTTATTGTAGTTTTAATTTTTATTTCTCTGATGATTAGTGACATCGAGCATCTTTTGTTATACCTATTGGCCATCTGTGTGTCCTGTTTGGAGAAGTATCTATTCAGGTCCTCTGCCCAATTTTTGATTGGATTGTTTGTTTTCTTGGTGTTGAGTTTTAAAAGCTCTTTATAAATTTTGGATATTATGGATATAATAATATATATTATTATATATTATATTTATATTATATATCTAAATATATTTATATTTTGGATATATCATACCCATTATGGTATTTGGTACCATTGAAAGATATGTTGTTCCATTTAGTGGGTTGTTTTTTCATTTTGTTGATTTTTTTTGCTGTGCAAACATTTTTTAGTTTGATATATTCCCATTTGTTTATTTTTTCTCTTTTTTTCTTCCTGATAGATATATCAGAAAACAAATACTACTAATAGAAATGTCAGAGGTTTTGCGGCATCCATTTTCTTCTAGGATTTTTGTAGTTTCAAATCTAGCATTTAAGTCTTTAATTTATTTTGAGTTCATTGTGTATTATATAAGTGGTTTAGTTTAAATTTTTGCATGTATCTGTTTGATTTTTCCCAGCATCATTTATTGAATAGACTGACTGTACCCCATTGTATTGTATTTTTCCTCTCCTTTGTCAAATATTAATTGACCCTAGAGATGTGGGTTTATTTCTAGGCTCTTTTCTGTTCCATTGATATATAAGCATGTTTGTGTACCAGTACCATGCTGTTTTTATTACTATAGCCCTTTAGTATGGTTTGATATCAGGTGGCACAATAACCTCTAGTTTTGTTCTTCTTTCTCAAGATTGTTGAGGGTATTTGAGGTCTTTTTTAGTTCCATATAAATTTTTGGAATATTTCTTTGGTTCTATGAGATGCACCATTGAAATTTTAATAGAAATTGCATTGAATCTATAGATTAATTTAGGTAGCATGGACATTTTAAGGATGTTAATTTTCCTATTCATGAACACAATATATGCTTCCACTTATTTGTATCTTCCTTAATTTCTTTCTTCACTATCTTTTTATAGTCCAAGTACAGGTCTTTTATCTTCTTGGTTAAATTTATTTGTAGGTACCTTTTTTTGTTGGTGGGTGTGTTACAATTGTACATATGATTATTTTTTCAGTTCCCCTTTCTGATAGTTTAGTTTTAGTATATAAAAGTACCACTATCAATTTCTATATATTATTTTGGTGTCTTTCTACTTTACTGAATTCATTTATCATTTCTCATAATATTTTGGTGGCGTCCATGTGTTTTCAACTTGCCCTAATTCTGTCCTCTTTCCCCAACTCCATGGCAGCCTTAAAAATTATCAGCATTACCAGCATCCTAGCAGCTAAGTTTCCCACTCCTAGGAAATTGTCACTATTGACCTGTCTGGAAGCTCACTGAAAAGTTTCATTTTTAGTGCTTCTCCTCATTTGACCTGTGTCAGAACTCACTCTATGTAAACAGCCCTATTCCCAGGGCATTTTTCAGAAATAGTGACAATTTTTAACATTGAGGTACCGGAGGTGGCACCACCATTTGGGGCCAATAATAGGTTCACTGAATAGAGAGAAAAACTGAGCAATGAGATGTCCATAACGTTCTTTGCAAATAGTTTCCATATTCTTAAGATTCTTGAAGGTCACTGCATGGATAAGGCTATTCATCTGCCCAGGAAACAACTGGAAAAGCATTAACTTCTTATCTCAAATTAAAATGCAGGGGATTGGGAGTAAACAAAACAATACTGAAAAAGAAGAAAAACATTGGAGACTCACACTTCCTCACTTTAAAACTTACTACAAAGCTACAGTAATAAAGGCTATATGATACTGATGTTATAAAAGACTAGAATTGAAAGTCCAGAAATAAAGCCAGACATTTATGGTCAATTGATTTTAGATAAGAGTGCCAAGAAAATCTAATTTCAGATACAATAATCTTTCTAACAAATAGTGGTGGAGCAATTGTATACACACTTGTGAGAAAATGAATTTAGACCTCTACGTTACACAATATACAAAATGTAGCTTAAAATGGATCGTAGATCTAAATGTAAAAGCTAAAACTCTTAGACAAAAATACAGAAATGTTTGGGATCCTGGATTAAGCAATAGTTTCTTAGATATGATTCCAAAAGAGCAAGTCGTGTTTTAAAAAGGTAAATTGGTCTCCATTAAAGTTGAAAACTTTTATGGTTCAAGGAGTAGTATCTTTCTTTCTCTTTACATATTTTTCAATGCTTATCCTGTCAAAGGAGTAAACCTGATACATGAATGTGCAAAACAAAACCTTTATGTTTCAAATGTAATCATCAAGAAAGTGAAGAGAGTCCATATAAAAGGAAAGATATTTATAAATTCTATACATATTAACGGACTTACATTCATATTATGTAAAAAAACTATTATAACTCAGCAATTCATTTAATTCCTACCATGAGGGTTAACAGATGCACTAAAGCAGCAAGTATTAGATTATCACATAAAATGAAAGTTCGGAATTAGAAAAAGAGAAACCTGGATAGAGAGGAGAGGGAAATGGGGAAGGACAGAGGAGAGGGATAGACCTATACAGGAAAAGAATCATGAGGGGCAAATCTGAAAAACAGGTCTCCAGTGCATGTGAGCTATTAATGTATAAATGTAAGCTATTCACATAGTGTAAGCTATGTAAGTGTAAGCTATTCACATAGTGACATATATTTCAAACTGATAAATGAATATAACCACTACCTGAGCAAAATTTATAGAGCTCCAGCAGATACACTTATGAAGCTAGTTCTTATAGGTATATTACTGAGTACCATGCTTCCACACCTCAAGGTACATGAAAAAAAAAACAGTTAAAAATAAAATAGTGGTAAAAACTTCATTTATATAAGAAAATGTACTATTTATAATGGCAGCTGTAGATATTAAACAAAAGTAATATTATAATATAAAATAAGAGAAATACTATAAAATAAGCATGTCTAAAATCTAAATAGAAAAACTGTAAAATCTGCTTCTAGTGGGATGGAGTAACAGGAACTGAATTTACACACAAAATTTAAAGCACACTTGGATAATTAAACATAATACATAAAATATTGTTGCAGTGTATTGGACAACAGGAAACAAAAAGATGGGAAATAAATGAGATGAGCCCTACGTTTGCCCCCACTTGCTGCCTTGAGAAAGACCCCAGGCCACAGTAAGAAAGAGTAAGAAAGAGCCCGACAGATAACCAGAGTTGAGATGGAGCTGATGTCCAGGGAGGCCAAGGCTGTTAGAGTTTATGGGTTGCATGATAGAGAAGAGAAAATGATACACCGAGAGAAGCTTAGAGACCTGAAAAAAGTTTTTGAAAAATATTTGGCAGAGTATTGATTACCATAATATAGTATTGATTACTACTATTGATTATATATATGTGTGTGTGAGGAAAGTACTTAAAGAGAAGGAAAAAGTCAGATAGAAAATTAGATGGAATAGTCCCCAGTACTCAGAAAAACTAGGCATAGTATCTTTTCTCACCTGCCTGAAAATCATAATTCCCTAGGAATTCAATTGAGTGCTGAGGAAGGTCTTGCCTCAGTAGTAGGGAACATTTAACCCCAGATTGAGATTTAGTCTGGACAGGCTTAAATCATCAGAAAAACAAGACCTGAAAGAATAATTTGTTTAAAAGTAACTTAACACTATCCCAGAAGAAAGCTCAATAATATTTATAGGAATATAAAACTAATACCAGTCAATAAAGTAAAATTCACAGTGTCTGATTTCTAGTCAGACACTAGAAAAATATAACCCATAATGTGAAAAATCTTAATGAATCAAAACCCAGTGAGAACTAATACAGATGTTAGAAGAAGCAGAAGGGGACATTTAAAAATTTATAACTGTATAACTGTTATAACTGTAAATGTTAAAAATGTTAAGTACGAAGTTGGAAGAAAATTTTTAAAAGACCCAGAGCTAATTTCTAGAAATGAAAAGTACACTGGATACAATTAACAGCTGATTAGACATTAAAAAAAAGCAATCACTGAACTTCAAGGCATTGCACCAGCAATAGAAGGCATTAAAATGTCATATACACAGAGCATAATAATAATAAAAGAACACAGCTTCAGTGAGCGAGCTGTCGGGCAACTTCCATCATCCTAACCTGCATTTAATCTGAATCCCTGCCTGAGAGAAGTGAGAGGTGGGGGCAGAAAAAATATTTTAAGCCAATTGCCAAATATTTTCAAAATTCAATGAAAATAAATCCATAGATTTTTCAAGAGGCTTAGTAAGCTTCTTTGTGGGGAAAATGGCTCTTTATAATCTAATTGTTCAAAACCACCAATGAGGAGAAAAATCTTAGAGCAGCCAGGGAAGAAAACATGCGTTACTTTAGTTACCAAGGAGCAATGTTAAGGATGGTAACAAATTTCACATTGGCCTAAAACAAATGAGAAGACTGTGGAACCTTGTGTTTTTAAATACTGAAATAAAAAAAATCAACCTAAAATTTTATAACTAGCAAAATGTGTTATAAAAAAGGCAAACCAAGACATTTGAAAGTTGAAGGAACTCACTGTCAGCAGACCTATACTATACAAAATACTAAAGTCCTCTTGTAGAAGGAAAATGATTGGTAATTTTTATTTATTTTCAAGTTTAATGATTTTTTTTCTCATCTACATTGTTAGTGAGACAATTCTGTCTTTTATTTCAGATTTTGTATTTTCCATTTGGGTCTTCTATATGCTTTCTACTTCTCTGTTAATACTTCTTATCTTTCTATTTACTTCAAGTATATTTTTCTTTATCCCTTGCAATATGGTTATAACAGCTACTTTAAAGTCTGTCTAACAATTTCAAATGCTAGGTAGTTCATTTATCACTTGGCATTTATTTATATTCTTTAGTCTTGATGGTAAATTACATCTTACTGTTTTTTTCATTAAATAATGTTGGCTTAATATTGGACATGGTAGATATAATCCTGTAGAGATTATGTTTGTTTGTATTTTAGCCATTTATGTAAAGGTGGTAATTTTTGCCTTTTCTTTTGTTGCACAAATCTTAGTTTAGTTTCTAGGCCTTTGCATCACTAGATTGTGAATGTCCCGTGAACATTTGGCCCAGGGGTTTGACTGAGAACTGAGAACATCGATACCCAGGATTAGAATCGCTTCACTTCTAAATCTCTTCCTCTGGAACTCTCCCCTCACCCTGGCCCACATGAACTCCTTTCCCTGGTTCCTCTGGCTGAGGAGTTGTCAAGTTTCATTCTGAGTCTTGCTCAAGTGCCACTCACAGCTCTGTGACTAGGACTCAAACTCAGGGCAAAGCCACGAGAAAAATAAAGTAAAATGACACAAGAAATTCCTTCTATAACAGGTCACCTTTTCAATTTTTTTCTTACTCTATACACACCCTGTGTTTATTTTTCCACATCTTCAATTTGTTAATTCTGTATTTTTTCCCATAGTTTTTGGCTGTATTTGGCTAGAGGATTTGGCTAGTGTGCATTTACTCTGCAGTAGTGTACTAGAAATTCTAGAGTTCCTTAACAGGGACTGCTTTGTGAGTAAAGGTGACTAGAACACTTTAAAAAGCGTTTTCACATGTGTATTGTATAAAACTGTGTGCTTAGTTATAGAAATTAATAAACTAATATTGTAAATTATTTATGTACAATATATATACAACCATAGTATAAAATACACAAGCAAAATACACACTCACCTCCATACTGATTAGTCAGAGGAACCTGACATACATACTGAGAGCCCTGAATTAATACAAATCAGAAGATGGATGTGATGATTAATATCATATTAAATACAAAGAAGAGAGAGAATGAAACACCTTGTCAGTTCAAACACAGCCCCACAGGACTTCTGCCAAGATGGAGGCATAGGTGGAAACACTGTGCCTTCTCCCACAACCAAGTTTGGATACAACAAAAGTTTTGGAGAACTAACACACACCCAGAGGCCAGAAAACCGAATTATACTGAAGTCCAACAGCTACGAACCTTCAACGAGGACCATAAGAGGTGGAGCCAGCAGCGGAGCTGGGTCAGGCAGGGCAGACCTAGGAGCGCAGGCAGCCCAGAACTAGTCGGGGTGCAGGGCAGACTGACCAAGGTGTCACATTCGCAGGCAGTGAGAAGGACCACACAGGCCCCAGGGGGCAAACCCAGTGGTGGAGGGCTGACAGCGGTGGCACACTCCCGTGCCGAGGAGCGGGGCGCGTGGCCCTGGTGACGGTGGTGGCTGTGGTGCTGGTGGGGGTCGCGGTGGCGGCGGGCGTGGGAGGGAAGCCATTGTCCCTCTTTGACCCCGCCCCCACATACAATGTCACAACCCAGCGACTGAGTTGCCCTGCTCTGGTGAAAACCTAGGGCTCCGATCCTGCTACTTAACAGGCACAAACAGCCCAAAGGATGGTGCAAGAAGAACTCAAAGTCCCAGAGCCGATAACTCTAAGTGACCAACAGATTGCCAGGCTCTCAGAAGCCCAATTTAAAACACTATTTATCAGGATGCTCACAGAATTGGTAGAGTACAGTCACAAATTGGAGGAACATATGAAGGCTAAACTAATTGAAATGAAGGGAGATGTCCAGGAAACCAATAGCGATGGAAAGGAAACTGGGACTCAAATCAATGGAGTGGACCAGAAGGAAGAACGAAACATCTGACCAGAAAGGAATGAAGAAATGAGAATTCAAAAAAATAAGGAGAGGCTTAGGAACCTCCAGGACATCTTTAAACGTTCCAACATCCAGATTATAGGGGTACCAGAAGGGGGAAGGAAACAGCCACGAGTGGAAAATGTATTTGAACAAATAATAAAGGAGAACTTCCCCAGTCTGGCAAAGGAAATAGACTTCCAGGAAATCCAGGAAGCTCAGAGAGTGCCAAAGAAGTTGGACCCAAGAAGGAACACACCAAGGCACATCATCATTACATTAGCCAAGACCAAAATGAAGGAGATAATCCTAGAAGCATCAAGGGATAAGGGGATAGTCACCTACAAAGGAGTACCCATCAGACTGTCAGCGGATTTCTCAAAAGAGACCTTACAGGCAAGAAGGGGCTGGAAAGAAGTATTCCAAGTCATGAAATCCAAAGACCTACAGCCAAGATTGCTTTATCCAGCAAAACTTTCATTTAGAATGGGAGGACAGATAAAGTGCTTCTCAGATAAGGTCAAGTTCAAGGAGTTCATCATCACCAAGCCCTTATTATATGAAATGCTAAAGGGACTTATATAAGAAAGAGATGATGAAAAATATGAACAGTGAAAGGACAGCAAACACACAGTTATTAACAACCACACCTAAAACAAAAGCAAACCAAGAGGACAGCTAGATCAGGAGTGGAACCATAGAAATGAAGAACACATGGAGGGTTAGAAACAGGGGGGTGGGAGGAGGAGAAGGGGGGAGAAGGCACAGAAAATAGCATAGATGGTAGGTAGAAAATAGATAGGGGGGAGGGTGAGAATAGTGGGGGAAATATAGAACCTAAAGAACTTGAGACACGTGGTTATAAACTAAGGGGGGGGAGAAGGGTGGGGGAGGTAGTGTGCGGGTGGAGGGGAATGAAGGGGGGGAATAGAACAACTGTAATGGTATAATCAATAAAATGTATATATAAAAAAAAACACAGCCCCACAACTGACAGGCACAGAGCTGGTGATTTGCATTGCAGGCAGTGATTTTCAATTAAGCAGCTGTTCACAAAAGCAGCTATGAAATCTGTTGAAGGCATATATTTGAAGGAGTTGGTTGAAATGCTCCTGAGTAATACTGGCTAGTTCAGTTAATGATAATAGAAAAAGTGTTGTTGAGAATGAGGGTGAGGAGAAAAGTTTAGAACTCACATGTACACTGTAAAGCAGTGCAAAATCATACAGGAGAGTGATAAGTTAAAAACAACCCAAAAGCACACATTTTAGTGTTGTAGTTACATTCATGGGTGAAGAAGAGAGTAATGAGATGAGGAAAGATACACAGAAAAGTCAAAGGTAATTTACCTTTCCTTAAAGAAGTGTGCCAGAATTTAATATATGGTAATTTTTTATATCTTAGGTGTATTGTTTAATTCTTATTTTGTACTTATTAATATTTAATAAGAAATAATTAAAACTAAAAAGGGCTTAAAACATGAAGAAGCATTTCCCAGAAGAGAAAATAAATGCAAAGTGAAGTCTCAAGAAATGACAAAATCACAGTAAAAAAATTGAGAAGCTGGGTTATATTATGAATTTTGAAAATGTAATACACAGGCAGGCTCATCCATGCAGATGGGAAAGTAAATAGGTAAACAGTTCATAGTTGGAAATTTCCCAGTACATTTAAAATGTACTACCTATCGACAATGATCACACTCCTAGGATTAAAATCTAGGTAAAACTTTGCCCACATGTAACTAGAGATGTGGAGACATAGACAGACAGCAATGTGCATTGTAACAGTGTTGGAAACAAATAAAATACTTGGTGTAACTCAAATGTTCATTATTAGTAAAACAGATATCACTACACCATATTTACACAATGAAATGTTAGCAGCTGAAGATATTATGAACTACATCTATAGATATCACAACCTTAAAACCTTAACATGGAGTTGAACAAAAGAAACAAGTCATGTAGATCTACGAGTATGATTCCACAACTTTGAATTTCAAAAACAGATAAAATTACGCACACAGTTAGGGATATAGCCATATATGTAAATCTATAAGGAAGATCAAGAAAATAATTAACTCACATTTCAGAATTATGGTGAACTTTGGGTGGGGGGCAAGCAAGTGTGATCAAGGAAGGTATAAGCTGGGTCTCTGAGGAAACGATTATGTAATAACCTGGTGGTGCATAAAAAGGTATTTATGTTATTATTTTCAAACTGTGCATATGAACAGTTTGAAAAATGTTTTCAAACTGTTTTTGAAATGGTTTTTTATAAACCTTTTTATAAGCGTATTTCATATTTTTGTTTTAGGAATAAACTATATAGTGGTGTCCAAACTCTTGGCATCTCTGGGACACACTGGAAGAAGAAATCTTGGGCCACACATTGAATACAATTCCACACAAAATCACCAAAAAAATCTCATAGTGTTTTGTGTTGGGCTACATTCATGACAACCCTGGGCCATGCACGGCCCATGGGCCACAGGTTGGACACCCCTGCATTCCTTATGTTGGCCACAGGGCTCTATATAATCTCTTAACTGTTTTTACATGTGCTTAGGAACAAAAAAATAAATAGTAGTAACCATTTTGTGCATAATAAAGTAAATTATCTCATGATTATGTTTTTCAGTTTACAAATCATATTTACAATCATTGAACTTTTTATTTGATCATTTTTATTATCTGAGATAGAGGTAGAATGGAGCTAATTCACCATTTTGTGGATGAGAAGACAGACAAGTAGAGAATGGAAGTTACTTTAATAAGATTATATAATGGTTACAATTAACCCAATAGAATGAGATAATACATGAAACTGGTTTTGCGTTCTTGCAATAAATCCAGCATGGTGTTAATGAGTTACGTTTTTAGCACATTGTTGAATTCAGTTTTCTAATATTTTTAAAAAGCATTTGCTTTGCTGTTCATGATCATGGTCGGTCAGATGTATGGGGATTTTTCCTTCACTATGTTTATGCTACTTATTTGTGTCTTAATTGCACTTTAAACAGAAACTATTTTCTCTAATCTACTAAGTTTTTGAAATTTGTTGCTTAGCACATGGTCAAACTTTATTATGTTCAATGTAAGCTTGAAAAAAAGCAACAATTTCCAGTTTGGAACAATACATATATGAGTTACATAAAGTTTAAGTTTTATACTGTACTTTCAAATCCCCTGTTGCTTTACTGAATTGCTCTCTGCTTGGTGGATATATTACTGAACTACCTGTTAAAAATCTCTCCATATGGTGATTTTTAATCTCAGCATTACCTATAAATTATTATTATTATTTGAATTTGTTATAAATTTAGAATTATAGTTTCCTGATTTATTTCCATTTTTGGCATTCCTTTTGATCTCTTTCACCTCTATTAATGCCTTTTATTTCCTTTCAGTCTATTTGTTAGGCATGCAGGGCACTCCAACTTGATTTGAAAGACCATTATATGATATATATTTAACTTTTAGAAATTCTGGATGATTATTTTTCAAACATTACCCACTTATTTTTTTACATTTTTTTCATATCCTTAATCATATGCCTTATTTTTATAATGCAGTCTATGTCTGGGGGAAAAAGCCCATATTTGTAGTTCTTTAAAGTTTATTACAACCTTTTTTCTTTTTTACAGATTCTATTCATTTATTATTTCTAGAGAGAGGGGAAGGGAAGGAGAAAGCGAGGGAGAGAAATAGCAATGTGTGGCCACCTCTCACATGCCCCAACTGGGGACCTGGCCCACAATTCAGGCATGTACCCTGATTGGGAATAGAAGCAGTGACCCTTTGGTTCACAGGCTGGCACTCAATCCACTGAGCCACACCAGCCAGGGTGTATTAAAACTTTTATCGCCACCCATTTCTGGCACTTGATTTTATTCCCTGATGTCTATACTCTGGAAAAGTATATGAAGAAAACCTCAATTCTCTGGGGTTATACAGATGTACTCAGAGGGGAAGCAACGTTGATACTTCTTTTCCAGGAATACACATCACATACAGAATTACGTACATGTTCTTAATGTGATTCGGCATTTTTGTTGTTTTAGTTGGAAGAATCTTTCTGTATCTCTGTCAAATTGCAGATTGAGAACGGACGGTAATCAATTTAAAAAATCATGACCAATATTTTGAAAAATTGAGTCAAACGGTATAAAATGAAATGAAATAGAGTAGATATCATACTGCACTATGCATTAATTATGGTAGTATTATTTTGTGGAAACAATTTTCTCCTTTCTCCTTTCTCCTCTTCCTCTCCTTCTCTCTCCCTCTGCTCTTACCTCTCTTTGTCTTCTCCCTCTGTCCATCTCTCCCCATTTCTCTCTGTTGTTCAGATTATATGTGTGTGTATATACACATAAAATCTGTTACCTCATATATATACAACTTAATCTGATACCACCATATCATTCATATATATATACACATACACACAAAAACCTAGAATTTATTTATAAAAATTGTATATTTATTCTTCCATGTTTAAACTTCAATCACCTTCAAAGTACTCTCCATTTGATGCAATACACTTATCGAGATGGTTTCACCACTACGCAAACAGTTTTTGAACTTGTCAATTTTGATGCCTTTCAGTGCTTCTGCTGTTTGTTGCTTCACCTCTTCCACATCAGCAAAATATTTCCCTTTGAAAACTTATATTTTTTTATATGTATGTATGTAATGTTTACTGTATGTTGAAACTAGTAAATTTAAAAGCACATTTAAGATATTTAATCGTGGAACAGAATGACAGTGCCCATAGGGAGGGGGAGGATAATGGTAGAAAAGAGGGGAGGGGACTAGTTAACAAACGTGTGAGTGACCCGAGGACATGGACAACAGTGTGGGACTGACTGGGGGAGCAGAGGGGTGGGATGGGTGGGAGAGGGTAAAGGAGGAAATACTGGGGAAAATGTAATAGAATAACAACAAAAAATCTTTAAAAAAATTTAAAAATAAAATGATGATTATGAACATGAAAGAAAAAGATACTGAATCTGCCTTTGGGTAGTTAGTATATTACAGAATCCTTTTCTGATCTTCCCTATTTTCGTGGTCTTAGATATGTCTTTTAAGAATAATCTATCTTACTTGAGCAAATTGGAATTCCCTGAGTTCCTGTGAGATTTTGTAATAGAATTATAAATATTGTCATTTAGACTCAAATGCATGATTTTAAAAAATCTTTAGGAAAAAACAATGTCACAATAACCACAAAAATAATATCTACAACAATGTTTGAGAAACTGCCATGAACATTGGCCTTACTGCCGAAGCTGTTTTCAGAGCTGCTTTGGACTTACGGGCAAAGCAACTAATGAGAGTCATTGGCAAAATCCCAGTGTGGAATTAATGCCACCATCTCCCCAGCTCAGTGCAAAGGAAATGTCTGTGCAGATTCCACCAGGCTTCGTTATTTTGAGCAGAAAGTACCAAAGACTCTGTTAATGGGCTCAGGGTTCCCCCTTTGGAGAGTATTGTCGTCTGCAACTCTGTGCAGTTACAGTGCACCATGTGACCACAAGGGTGGATACTTTTCCCTGGAGTGCAGTCTGCTCTGGGCTGGCACCTACCTCCTCAGGAATATCTCACATCTGACTCTGGCACAGCTGGCTGGTCTGTGTCCTACTCTGGGAAACAGTGCGTAATGAATCTCTGCCTCGCTTCCTTCCCCTTCCTCAAACAAATGCAGGATGCTGCTCTGATTTATTTCTAGAATCCCGCCAGCCGGAGGAAGCACAACAGACTGCATCGTTCAGCAATTCTCTAGTATTTTACAATCACATTTTATTAGTTTTTGCTCACGAAATCCCATGACAATGACCTAGCTGACTTTCTTAATAGAAAAAGCAGATTTTTAGATATTATAGGTCAATGTTGTAAAGATTTAAAATATTTTGTTAGAACTTTTGATATCTGGCTCAGCCAGTAACTAACCAGGGCAGTTATTGTTCCTCAAAATACATATTCATTTTCTCAGCTGAAAAAATGAGAATATACCTTCTTTGATTTGCTCAGAGGGTTGCTGTAAGAATTATGGGAAAATATTACCATATATTTATATGTGAAAGTAAGGTAGAAAATCTGGCATAGTAGTTAAGAGATAAGACTCAGGTCTTGGAGAGCTGAGCACACTTGGGTAGGTAATTCCCCTTTTCTGAGCTTTAGTGTCCTTGCCCATAATGTGGAGAAAATACAGACTGTGGCAAAAGATGGTTTACAGTTGTTCATATGGAAAGTAATACAATAATTAATAAATAATAACACAAGGATATACTCTGTTTCCTATACTCACAACAGTAAACCTACTTTTGCCCCACCCTATAATATTGCTACCTAAAAGGATTAGATGGGTAGACGTGAATATTTAAGAGAATGCCGTATATACCAGGCTCTCAGTAGCTGCTAGTTCTTATTAAAGAAATACACACACATTCAGCATTATAATTGTTTGGGGACCTCTGATGGCTTGTAAAAATGTAAGCTTCTGGATGACAGAGATGTTTCTATACAAAGCCTACAACATTTTTACAATGGAACATGAACGCTCCAAAGCTTAAAATAAAACCTTATGCCTAAAGGACAAAATGTGACTGATATTTTTTCTCTTTCTTCAGCAAACTGTTACTTTTGTTCTCTCAGGAAAGCTCTCTATGATTAGCATTTGGTGATCTGTCTGTGAATTTGCCTGCAGCCTTATGACCTGCTTTCTCTTTAAGATTTCTTTAACAAGGTAGCTTACTAACTCCTGTTGTGCTTGGGAATCCCCGCCCAGGAAGCTGTTCCCTGGGATGCTGTCAGGTGGCACATTCCCCTTTTCCGAAATTTCTGAGTAAGTTCACATAACTCCATGATATAATAATTTTGATGATGGAATTGACACTAACACTGACTTTAAGCATGCCGTTTGCATACAGACGGTGATGATGCAGGGTAAACTGGGGCTGTGAATCTTTTCACCTAAACCATGGTACTATCATTTTATTTCTCCATCCTCTATGGTACATAAAGTTACAGGGTACTCTCTCTCCAGAGTTTAGGCTTCGTGCATTTTCTCTAGGACTCTGCTTTGTGATGTGACTAGGAAAAAGGGTAGGATGTGGCAATTCTACCTCTGCCTTTCTTCCCCCAAAACTATTTTTCATTTCATTTCCTACCTCATGAAAGCTACCAGCCATCTGTAAGGACCTCTTTTCCTCCAAGTCATAGCAATGTGAGGCTCAGTGGAGTAGTATCAACTCCTTTTAAACACGACGTTAAGGAGAATCTAAAATCCTGTCACCAGGAGCTGCCATATTGACATGGTCTTTAGTTTTCTTTTCTTTCTCAACCCCTGCTCTTGGTCAGAAATGCTTCTCGTTCCCATTTTATCTTCTGGTGACTTTACTTCCTTTTGATCTCCCCACCCTTTACACTGAAACATCAATTAGTTTTATTATGGAAACAGCAGCAGTACAATGGAAAGAAAACAAGTAACAGCAAATATTTATACAATTATAGAATTTCAAAGTTGAATGCCACCTTAAAGAGTTTACTTAGTGCATGGGTATGGAAAAGGTATTTCCACTTATGTGATTTTTTCCTTTTCACACAAAAATCAAACACATAAAATCCAAAGCCAAAATCAGTCTTAGAGGTTATTCAGCTCCTTTAGTGAATCAAAGATGTGTGTTGAGTTTTAGATTCCACACAAAAGTGAAATCATATGGTATTTGTCTTTTTCTATCTGACTCATTTCACTTAGCATAATACCTCCTAGGTCAGTCTGTGTTGTTGCAAATGGTGAGATTTCATTCTTTTTTATGGCTGAGTAATATTCCATCATATGTATGTACCACCTCTTCTTTATACAATGGACCCTTCCTTAGGTTGCTTTCTTGGCTATTGTAAATAATGCTACAAATGTAGGGATGCATATGTTTTTTCAATTAATGTTTTGGATTTAAATGAACAAACAAAACAGAAACAAATGCATAGATACAGAGAACAGACTGATGGTTGCCGGACGGGAGAGGGGTTAGGGGACTGGGTAAAAAAGGTGAAGGGATTAAGAAGTATAAATTGGCAGTTACAAAATAGTCATGAGGATATAGGGTGAGCACAGGGAATATGGTCGATAATATCATAGTAACTGTGTACAGTGTAAGTTGGGTATTAGACATATCAGGGGATCACTTTGTATGTTATATAAATGTGTAACCACTATCCTGTAGACCTGAGACTACTATAATATTGAACATCAACTGTAATAATAAAGCAAATTTTTAATAAATTTGTAAACATATATATTGATTTTCTATGTATGTTGAGCAGTATTCTTTGGCATTGGGGTATAGTATTGAAAAAGACAGAGAGTTATAGACCTCATGGAGCTGATATTTTAAAAAAATTCTTTAGAAATGTACTGAGATATAACTGACATATAATATTGTATTAGTATTAGGTGTACAATATAATGCTTCAATGTGTGTATACACCACCAAAAATCAGCACAAGTCTAATTAGCATTCATTTACATACATAGTTAAAATTTTTTTCTTGTGATTAAAACTTTCAGGATCAATTCTCTTAGCAACTTTCAAATATAAACACAATATTACTAACTACAGCCACCACACTGAACATTATATACTCATGACTTATTAATTTTTCACTGGACATTCATACTTTCGAGCCTTTTTACCCATTTATGGGTGAAGCTTATATCTTTTAAGTGGAAAGAGACACTACATAGTATCTAAAAATAAAATTGCATGTAACTTTAGAACGTGGAGAAATGGTGAACATGGGGCAAAAAAAAAGCACCTCTCAGAGACATTTGAAGCAAAATTAAAATGAGAAGATGGTAGCCATGTTTTCAACTAGAGGAAAATGTTATAAACAAAAGGAACCGTAAATACAAAGCTCTGAGATGAGTGAGTACCTTGGAATGTTCAAGAAACAGGAAGGAGGGCACTGTGGGGGGAATGCCGTGAACAGTGCAGGGCGCAGGCGGGGTGGGTGGCGGTGATGAGAGAGGAGCCAGATGACACGGGGGCTTGTGGAGTTTTGTATTTAGACCTGTTGGTGTTACTTCACAAGGCAGGAAATGCTCGGTTCTGCCTCGCCTAGACTCACCTAGACTCACCCTAGGTTCTGATGGTGAGTCTAATGGTGAGGTATGAGGAACCCATATATCTCTTAATATATGAAGAAAGAGAGTTTTGAAAAAGTGGGTGATTCCCCACAATGTTCTTTATATAAATGAAATTGGGCTGGAAATGAGGCCACTTTTTTTCAGTCCTGTTCTTTTCCCAGCACAGTCCTAGTTATGAGTAACTAAATATGACCACAATTTCCTCAAATTTATCTGTGCGCTCCTTGGCCCTTATTTGCTGCTGGGACTCAGTGACAATAAGAACACATGTTTAGAATTGCAGAACATAAATGATCTGATTGTCAATCTGCTCTGCTCATCCGGATTTTCAGCCGGTTTCACTATGGTATCATTTCATTTCATTCTATGTTATAGTATATTCACTAAAAATAAGGCAGGAGTATTTTGGCCTATAGACATAGAAAAACTACATGAAACTGTGCCCTTGTTTGAAGGACACAAGTCTATGAGTCTTTTAACTACAACATGAATGTTAACCACAGCTGAGTCAAAACTGTATGGTGAAAATAATTACACATTTGCCTGACTAAAACCATTCAGTACTTTAAAAAAATCTATTGTGCCACATAATGCTAAGCTCTGTGTTAATTCATCAGCCTTGTACTAAAAAAATGTGTGCAGTGTGGGAAATACAGGACTCCTCTAAAATGTTCTATTAAAAACAATTAAAAGGCCATTAGCTCCAGCACAGAAAAATAATGCAACTGTTTATTCTCAGGCTTAAGCACTGACAGGCAAAAAAATAAAAAGCAACTGAAGCCACAGGGATATTGTCTAAAAAGGAATAGAAATAAACCTTTCTTCTCTACTTTTACATACAGTTTGGGCAGAATAATTTTGTGTTTTTCATACTTTTCCCTATATATTTTAGAGTCACAAAAGGTGAGAAGTAAAACTTAGATCTTTAACTCACTTTACAACTCACTTAGCTTAGAATTATTAATTTCAAACTGTGTGTTTTACAAATGAGGCAACTAATATTCAGAAAGGAGAGGGTACTTCTCGAGGTCATGTAGCAAGCTGGTGGCACGTCGTGCTAAGAATCAGCTCAGATGTGTTTATAAGGCTCCTTCTCTGTGATGTCTCCTGTTTCCTGAGAGAACGTGTATTCTTTTTTCCAGAAATCTGATCTCAGAATATCACAGTTTGTATTTCAGTAAAGGAAGAGATGCTTAGAAATTTTCCAAAAACAAATGATACTCAAAATAGTTACTTGTTATTTCATAGATGATAAATTTGATCTCATGTGATATTAAGAATATCAAGATCTTGAAAAATAGCTAGGAGAACACATGATACCTGACCCTGTCTTTGGAATGTATCTTATTAGGGACATAATTGCAGACACCTTTCCCCCCACCCACCCTTCTTCCTGTGACTGCTTCTCAGGACCTGGGTCTGTCTATGTCTGATGCTTTGTAATAGTTGTACGAAGTCACTGAATATCTCCTTGTGCCTAAGCTGGAAAAGGAAATTCCTCTTTTAAAAATATTTTCAAAGAAATAAGCTTTAGGTCAAAAATTAACTGACACATAAACCACATTAAGAGTCAATCTAGAGCAGCAGAATGAAAACAGCTTGAATTCAGATAAACAGGGTATTACCACTTTACAATTGCCTTTGGGCATCATGAATTAGGAAAAAAGATCGTAAATCAAGTTTTGTTTATAATAGGTATTTTTCTTCTAGTCTTTGAAAGGAAAATGATTTACAGCCTGACAGAGAAAAACATCTGCTAATAAAACAGCCACTAGCACTTTATAGGATTTTCTACAAGAGTTCATCATATTTAGATAGCG
This sequence comes from Sturnira hondurensis, assembly GCF_014824575.4. Classification (NCBI taxonomy): domain Eukaryota; kingdom Metazoa; phylum Chordata; class Mammalia; order Chiroptera; family Phyllostomidae; genus Sturnira; species Sturnira hondurensis. The sequence continues at coordinate 3,986,025 of NW_028073027.1, forward strand.
TTTCTTAAGTGTACAAGATTCCTTCATGTAATTATTTTATTTGATTTTTTCAATAATCCTGTGAGGCAGATAAAGCAGGGCATGTAACTCCCATTATAGAGGTGAGGCAACTAATACAAAGAATGGTAAAATGATTTGCCATAAATGCAGAAGCTGAGGCTTTTGGCCAGATTTTCTTTCCCTGCTCATGCCAGCATTTCCTATCCCCACTCTCTTTAAGTCCTCCAAGATTGAAGACTTGAACCAAGGCCCTCAGAATCCAAGGGTGTCAGCTCTCCGTGCCCAGCTCAGGGGACTTGCGCACAAAGCAGCAAGGTTTAAGTGCCAGATCAAGTTTAACTGGGGAAAATTACTAAATTCTAGGGGTCACTGATTCTTTACATGAGTGGCATTTGTCAGATTTCTGGTAACTGTGCTCCTGAGAGATCTGGGTCACTTCTCAGGGACTGTCGCTGTTGGCCAAGGACTAACAGATCCTTACCAAGGCAGAGCACACGGGGCGCACGGCCAAACTCCCCGCCAGGCAGGTGCATGCTACACTACCGGCCTCACGAGAGAGAGTGGAGACCATTTCTTCCAGGAGGAGTGGGACAGCAGAGTGCCACGCGCCATTGGAGCCCTAAGGATTTCCTATCTGCAGTGTTAAATATTTCTTTGTTCCGTCCAAGGTTCATTTCAGTGGTGCGCCTCATCCGTTGATGACCCATGCAGAGATTTTCATTGCCTTTCTCACACATCGTAAATAAGGATAATGATAAATGGACCCAGTACTATTTTGCTTTCTCTGGTTATGTTTCCAGGATTGAAAAAGCTCATTTGGTGATGTCTTTTGTGAAAATGTCCATACTTTCTTTCTGCTAGAGAAGGTAATAGACCAGAATACAGGATCACCCAGGACTGACCAGGGGCAGATCTTGGTGCTAAGGGTATGTGTACACCCCTGTGTGCACACATGGACACATGAGCAGGCACTCTCAACTTCCAGTGACAGCTGCAGCACATGTGTTAGGAACAAGGGCAGCATGTATTGGTTACAATACAAGGGCAGCAGTGTGATGGTTACATTCAGTGTGAAATTTATTATTCAGCTTTGTTTTTTAACCACAGATAGTTGGGCTTAACTGAGTACATCTGTATCTCATATGCTCTGTTAAGGCAATGGACTGTATTTATTCTAACAGTTTAAGGCTGAATGCTTTGGCTTATGAAAACAGTTTGTGCTAAGAAACCCCATTCAAGACAACAGTACCAAGTCAAATGAGCAAACCATTAAACTAAGAAGAAATTAGTATCAATACCCTATTGCCTTTAGTAGCAGATAACCAGTGGTCAAACCATTGGCCATATTGAATTTTCATTAAGTTTTAGGAATCTGAGCACGAACCCAGTAAACATTGCCTGTGGAATCTAATATGAAAGCTATTTTTCTTTAGCATTTTATAGTTGACGTGCCAAAGAATATACTCTTCTCTCACACTGTACAAGTAATTAGAGACTTTGTTTCCCTATGATGCCCCTGCCCCAGCTGTAAGCCAGGTACGAGTGAGAGAGAAACAAGCACAGTTCCTACTGGGTTTCCTTCCAAGCCGGCCCTCCTCACTGCCGCTTTGAAGTATGACAAAGAAATTGCTGTCCCAGGCAGGGGAGCAGCAATATGCCTCACACTGCACAGGAAGCTCACCAAGGAAACTCGGTCAGCTCGGGGAGAAATATCACTGAACTGATTTGGAGTGATGGTGTTTCAGAAGGGAATGGCTAGACAGAATTCAAAAGGCGACCCAGGTTGACAGCGGTGATGGAGAGATTCTGTCCTCTGATAAAATCCCTCATCCTTCTCTTACTTAGCCTTCCACGACTATGTTTGTTATTTAGAATATCAGTGTAATTCACTTATTATAGTTAAACAGGGGTGTCAAACTCATTTTCACCAGGGCCACATCAGCCTCGAGGTTACCTTCAAAGGGCTGAGTGTAATTTTAGGACTGTATACATGTAACTACTCCCTAGCAGCTAAGCGAGAGCTCGGTGCTGCCACTGGGTGGAAGCAAGGTGCCAGGCCAGATAAAACAAGGTCGGGGGGGGGGGTCAGATTTGGTGCACAGGCCTCGTCTTTGCCACCTGTACTGTAATATGTTCCAGGTAAATGAAATGGAAGCTACATTAAATTATACATTCTCTTTTATTTTTATGAAATAAAGATATCATATTCTATTTTTTAGTCTTAATATTTTGGTTATCACACTGAAAACAATACAGTTTTTAATTTACACTTGCATTAATGAGAAGATTTGTATAAATAATTTTAAATAAATTTTCAAAGGAAAGAACATATTGCATATAAAAATATTTTGTTTGTGCATAAGAAGGTTCCTATAATCACCCCACTGAAATCAATCATCATTATATCAACAGAGTTTTCATATTCTTATAGACCTAAAAAAAGTAAATTTAGTGAATCTTAACTTGAATTACTTTTTAAGTAGTAAGGTAGATACACATAATTAGTGACAATATTTCTATAGTGGTTTATTAAATTGCAGAGTAGAATGTGACTGATATGAGAGGTACACAGACTGCAACATGACAGTTAGAACACTGTGAAATGAGAATTTGTGGTAATCCATAAACAGTGTAGTTCTGAGCCCATGGGTATGAGATAGATTAAGCTCAGGATTCTATCAAATTGAGGAAGTCCAGCCTCACTTTAATCAGGCAGTCCTAATATTATTCTTTTGTAACTAAAACCTGGTTTGTTTTATCCCCTATAAATTAATGTTATATATCTAAAGGTAGAACCCCAGACTTTAATTTACTAAGAGGAATAATACTCACTTTAATTTGATTATTTAGGAGCCTATGTATCTTACCCACTCCATTGGCACCTGCTTATGTGTAGGAAGTTTCATTCCATCTTCTCCCTGGATTTTACTGAAGGGAAGACTGGTACACTGGCCTGGGGCCTGCTTTTCCCAAAATCTTTTGAAGAAACATTTTTAGACATATACATTACTCCATTATCCCTAAAATTTTCTGGTGAGGAACTGTTCCGTTTTTGAGTTCAGCATCTCTTTACTTACCGAAATTATTAAGTGGTAGTGTTCTAGGTCTTAACTGAGATTGATGTAAAGTATGCACATAGATTTCAAACCTATTCTTGTTGTAAAGATGGATTTTTTTAGATGGGTTCTTGGAAGTAATTAATTACTTCTTCAAAGTGGTGTTTTGAGCTTCATGGTAACTTTAAAGGGAGAGCTATCTGGGGGTTGAAGGGAGTTGCCGCTGCATCGGGAGCTATGAATTCCATGTGGTGTCCAAGCTGGCGGTGGTTGATGGTGCTGGGGCTGAGGGATGACGTGTGGGAGAAGGCTGCCTTGCCATCTCAGGGGCAATTCCTTTGTGAGGTCGCCATGGCCCGGAGGTTTCTCTTTAGTTTTGTAGTGCAGACAACTAGGCTCTATCAAAAATAATCAATTTTAGAGATTGATTTACATTAATTAAAATTACTTGACATTGAGAGAAACCAAATATATATAGTAAAATTAACTTTCAAGTGACTAGTAGATTCTTTTTTTTCATATTCAAAATTTGGCATTCAAAGTACATGGGAAATAAAAATACTCATCATAATACTAGCTGTTTAAAAAAAATAATACTAGCTGTTTGAGCACTGGTCAGACTATGTGGATACGGAGGACTTAAAGATGGTCCTTCCATGTTCAATAGACTGAAGAGACTGAAACTTCTCACATGAGCTTTAGGTGCACACATTTTATTATGTGCATTTCTACATGCTATTTCTGTTGTTTTTGTAAAAATGATTCGACATGACTTACTACATGTGGTGTCAAATGAGGTGAAATTTTAAGTACCTCATTTTAGTGCCTTGAGTTATTGTAACCACTTGACAAATATAATTTAATATAATGTTTTCTCAATATGCATATGTATGTTAATGTGTATGCAAATACACCCCAAATATATATATACACACATATATGTAATTTGTCTAAACCACCATGAAATAATTTAATCCAGTTCATTAGGGAAACCTGCTGTTTACCTTGCTTTCTTGTTTGGTTCTAGCTCACAGTATGGGATTAGGGGCTAGACTGAAACTCAGCTTCCAGGAGAATCTGATTCCAGATCCTGAATAATTCAACTGTAGTTGAATTATTTGTTTTTCTAAATGGTAAGGGATTGAGTTGTTGCAACCAATATGAGATCTATGAAAAAAATCTGCAATATAAAGTAACAAGATTCATATAATACTAAAGAGAAATAGAAAAACATTTATTTGTAGATTTGTACTAGGAAACCTATCAGTTTAACACAGCCTCTGGTTCTTGCTTTCAATATAATTCAATACAACACAGGATCTATGAAACAGATTCAAAGATGAGATAAAGCCACAGTCTGAGACAACATGCTGAGATGAATAGCAGGTGGCTGAGAGGCTGAAATAAAAGGAGAATCACATGAAATAAGAAACGGTGTGATGCAACTGAACTTGCTGTTACAATAGGGCTTAGTGCCCCCTGTTTTAAATGCTGTCTGGCTAGAAGAACCTGATAAAGTTTGCTAAATGTCTTTCTGAAAAAATTCATAAAGGAATGCCCTCCACAATGTTGACAAGAATGATTTATAGAAAATTAATCAAGGAGAAAATTATTAAAGGACACTTTTATTGGGATTTAAAAAATTGTTACATATTGTTCTGTTCCAAACCTGCCTCAGGACCTTTGCATTTGCTTTTACTTCTGCTTGTAGTAGTTTTCCTCTCACCCCATTCACTTTCAAGGATTCAGTGGGTTGACTCTCACCGATTCTTCATATTGCTATGCAAATGTCATATCCTCTTTGTTGAAGACTAGATTAGGTCAGATCCATTTTTATGTTTTTTCTTGACAATGAGTTAGCCAACTAGAATAAGAGATATTTAATGGTAGCAGAAAATTTGTATTCATTTACTGGTCTATCAAAAAATATGGAATAATGGTTGGCTCATAGAGGGCACTCTATGAATACTTGTTGACTGATGATTAAATCACATTAATCAGAGCCTGTTACTGTTTCTGTATGTGTGGTTATTTGATCATCTGTTTCTCTAGTTAATCAATAGTTCCGTAGGGCTAGGGACATGTTGGGCTTTGTGTCCAAACATATTTGATTACCACTGTATGTCAGCACCAAGCAGAACACTTGGCACATTAAATATTTGTGACAATTAAATATTTTTGGAATATTTATGGGGTATTGAAAAAGCACTGTAGGCAGAGGCAGACACATGTAAAGCTCCAGTAACACTGACCACTAGGAATTACAGCTGTTCAAGAGTACTAGATAGTCTTGTAAAGAAAAGAAGACAGTACTACCAAAGAGCGGGCATACCCTGGGTGGAAGACTAATGGGAATGTGCAGGTATACATTTTACTCTGTTCCCCACTCAAGGATGTAAATGGCATTTAACAGCCACACCAACAGAGAGTGGGATGGAAGCAATCTGTTACCATCTGTTAACAAATACAAGTTTACCCCAATTCCATGTTGTCTGAGGGTATATAGAGATTGTTCTGGAAGGTTCAATAGAAAATTTCTACGGAACAGAGACAGAAATATTTATAGGTAATTCCTCATAAAATAGTTTAATTTAGAGACAGAATAAATTTTTAGAAAGTTATTTGGCCTCCCCAGGAAAATACATATGGATATGGACTCTGTGGATTAGAGGCATAGCCATAAAAAAGAATGGCTTGAAATAAAAGGGCAACCAAATGTTATATAGGAAGGAAATGGGTGAGATAGGGAAGAATTTTAAAGACACTAAAATGTCATGGCAGAAATAAATCAGCACTGGGTGAACACAGAACTCATTCTGAGTGTGTGTGTATCAGTAACATGAAGTACACATTTGGGAATTAAAATAGGTAGGGGAGAGGGCAAGAATAGTATGGGAAATATAGAATCTAAACAACTTGAGACACGTGGACATAAACTAAAGGGGGGATATGGTGGGGGAGAGGGTGTGCGGGGGGAGGGGAATGAAGGAGGGAAATGGGACAAATGCAATGGCATAATCAATAAAATATATTTAAAAAATAAAATAAAATACTGTAGAAAGAAAAAAGAATATTAAGATGAAGAGAAATAAAATTATAACTGTGAAAATTTTAGATTGGGATGCTAACACTATTTTGAGCGTTTTTGAATAACGCAATGGAATAAGTGAATCAGAAGCAACAGCAGAAGGACACTCCTCTGACATAGGACCTGATAATGCAAGTCCAAAGAGCAACACCTCTGAAAGGTTGATCAGTGGGAGAGATGTTAGCACTAAGATATCTTCAGGCAAAAAAGCTTTAGTTGCATTGTTAATTTAGAAAGTATTAAACATAAAATATCAGTGTGTACTTTTATTTCTATCATTATGAAACCGTAGAAGAAAATATATTTTTGAGGGAAATTATTGTCACCCATGACTTTTATATGCAGCCAAGTATGAAGAAAACAGATTATCAAAAGTTTATTGGCTCTAAAATATGCCACCTGCATATCCTTCTTCTTATTTAAAAAACACAAACTTGGAAATATATTCCAAGTGACTCATTGAGGAAATTTAAAAGCCCAGGTGATAAGAACACAATGGTGTAAACTCTGATTGTGATGAGCATATGTGCAAAATTCAGAATAACTGCAGCAACAAAACTTATAATAAAATTTTAAAATTCACATTGTTTTAACAAATATTTAAAACTCAATAAGGGAAACGAAGAAATGAATATTGTAGTCAACTGTTAAAGTAAGAAAGGCCAAAAAAAAACCTTTTAATACATGATTCTGGTTAGATCTACTGCTATCCTGATCTAAAAGTATGTGCAATGCTAATTATTTATTAATCGTCATTCCATGTGTTTCTTCATATATTAAGTCAGTTTATAAAAAACGATTTGTATAATATTTTAGATAAATTTAATCAAACTTTTAGTAAATATAAAAAAAATGTGTACTTCCCAACAAAGCACTGGAAGAGGTAAGGACCAAGAAGTAAAAACAGCAACACCACCAACAAAGGAAATAGCAAGAATATGTAAATAAATAGGAGGAAGAGACTGTGATGCCTATACAAACACTAACTAACCATTTCAGAAGGTGAATGAAACTGAAATTCATCCTTAAGTGAAAGCAAAAGTTTTCTAATTGGATTAAAATTATTTGCATTTTATATGAGCCATGCTAAAATGACAGTTTTGTGACTATGAATTTAAAAATTGGGCATTATTTGAAAGCAAGCAATGCATGCAAGCGATAATTGTACTAATAATAGAAAGAATACAAAACAAAGTTCTCAAAGCAAACATAGTCATCTGATAGTAATAAAAGATATAATTAGCAATGAAGATTTATCTAAGAACCTAAGATCTCAAACTTCTTACCATTCAACAAAGTCACCTGCTCTTTCGACATGTGGTTCAGCCCTGTTGCCACATGTAGCTTATGATTTCACCATGTCCATTCTAGGACTATGCAACCACAAATAATCTAGACCCTGAGTGGCTTTCTGCAAGTCCTCAACCTTACAGCCCTACCAGGAATTTGGCAACTGTCTGGTAAGGTAAGCCCACCATGCTATAACTGTTTTTGCTTCTGTGCTATACTTTCATCATCATAATTCAAGCTTCTTTTCCTTTGACACAAACCCTCACTACTCTCTTAATCTTCCAAACATTACCTCTTTATCTTCTGGGTCTATGTTTTTGGTAACCAACTCTGCTACTTTTTGCCCTTAACTGAAAATACATTCTCTTCTAAGAATACTATTCCCACCACATCTGTCTTACACAGATGGTCTCATTTCCCTCATACCCCATACCAACCAGGGTAAGGAAGTGGCATCAGCATTTTTTTTCAATTACAGTTGTATTTCTAGGGCATTGCTGTTTTATTCATTTAAAAACCTTGTTCCTAAGGCATGGGACCTTCAAGCCATTTGTCCTCATTACCACCACCTAGTCACTGCCACATTTGTCCAAACTCACTGCTATCATTTAACCTAGATTCCACTGATGTTCCTTTCACCCATTTGCCAAAATCTTCAACTCCATGTTCACCCATTGCTTTTATCTGTAACACATTTACCCCAGATCCATCCATATGTCATCTTCTCACCTGCTATATTCTAAATTGGATCAAGACCTGTACAGACACTAAAGTTAATGTACATATGCTTCCCCTCACACTCTGCCGTATGCAATTCAGAAGAAACACAATTTTAAATGATAAAATAAATGTAAAGCATCCAGAAAAATTCTGATTTTCCTCACAACTGCTTTCATGATTTTTCTCAAAATATGTGCTACATCTAGACTCCTAGATACAGTGAAGCAAATTACCCTGTCTTCAAATCGGTGCCCATTATAGTTACTAGTGCTGTATAACAAATTATGACAGTTCAGTATCCCAGTATTACTATTTCATTATACTTATAAAATCTGTGGGTCAGACATTCAGACAGGGTGCAGCAGAAATGACTTATGTCTGTTCCTTAATACCTAGGGCCTCAGCAGAAAAGCCTCAACAGCTGAGGAGTTATTTAACTGCTAGGCACTGAAATTCTATGAAGAGACTTTCACTTATATGCCTAATGATTAACTCTGGCTATTGATTGTCATCTCCACTATATGAATCAATAAAAAGTGGCATATAAAATTTGGAAATACTCGCTACTAGCTATGAGAGAGTAGCGTGTAGTGGACTAATACTCAAGCCAAGAAAAGCTATAATGACAGTACCAACAACTGTGTGAACAGACTAGGGAGTGTCAGAGGCATCCAGGGCCTGAAGGGCCAAGTAGACAAAAACTCTAGTCCTACCAAAAGTGAGGAGCATGGTGAAAATCCCCTCCACACACTCTCACAGCTCCTGGGAGGCTACACATTAAAAGTAGAGAGTTAACCAAAGGTGTCTGCAATCTTATAAACTGGAAAAATACTTCAACCCCGTAATGGGTGGAATTGCAGAGAGAAGTTCCTGTTCTAACAACCCACCATAGCACGAGGAAAATCTGCTACGGAGGAAGCCTGGGCAATTTTTCATATATTGTCTGGAATTCAGTAAAACACCAGCAGAAATACCAAGGAAATAAACCAAAAGTAATGAAAATGAACAGTAGAAACAGATCTGCAGGTGATCTGCAGAAGTTCTTAGGTAATTATTTCAGAATGGCTGTGATTAATATGTTCCAGTAAATAGGTGATAAAATAAAAGCTTTTACCAGAAAACTGAAAGCTCTTAGAAGAATCAAATGCCCATTGCGACAGCATGGATGGATCTGGAGAGCATAATGCTAAGCGAAATAAGCCAGGCGGTGAGGGACAAATACCATATGTTTTCACCTTTAACTGGAACCTAATCAACAAAAGAAAAAAGCAAGCAAAATATAACCAGAGACATTGACAGTAAGAACAATCTGACAGTAACCAGAGGGGAAGTGGGAGGGGATAACAGGGGCAAGGGTTTTCAGGAACAACTACAAAAGACACATGGACAACAACAAGTTGGGAGGGGGTGGAGGAAGCAAGGGAGGGAGGTGGGTTTGGCTGGGGTGTGGGAGAGTGGTGGAGGGTAAATGCAGACAACTGTAATTGAACAACAATAAAATAATTTTAAAAAGAATCAAATGGAAATTACAGATTTAGAAGTTTTTGGAAGTAATAATTCAACAGTAAAGACATCTTAGTGAGAAGATGACTATCTAGACCAAAATGATAGACAGTGCTGCCCAAAATGATATACAATAGACATGCGCACTTGGGAAGTGGCTGTTCTAAATGGAGATGCACTGTTAGTATAAAGTACACATTGGATTCCAGAGGCTTGGTACAAAATAATGTAAAGCAGCTCATTAATATTGTCACAATGCTAAAATATTAAAAGAACCATTTTGGGTTAAAATATATTATTAACACTTTTTAATATTTTTTGTTGTTCTTCAGTTACAGTTGTCCCCATTTCTCCCCATTTTTCTCCTCTGCCCTACCCACCCCTACCTCCTACCCACAATCCTACCTCCCTTTGGATTTGTCTGTAGGTCCTTTATACATGTTCCTTGACCACCCTTCCCCTTCTGTCCCCCATTGTCCTCTTCCCCCCTCCCCTCTGGTTACTGGCAGTTTATTGTTTATTTCCATGTCTCCGGTTCCATTTTGCTTGCTTACTTGTTTTGTTGATTGGGTTCTACTTATAGGTGAGATCTTATGGTATTTATCTTCACTGCCTGGCTCATTTCACTTAGCCAGCGAATGTCCTCCAGTTCCAGCCATGCTGTCGTGAAAGGTAGGAGTTCCTTCTTTCTTTCTGCTGCATACTATTCCACTGTGTAAATGTACCACAGCTTTTTTTATTCACTCCATTATTTTCAATAGTTTCTTTTTTACTTTTTAAAATACAGCTAATAGAAATTTTTAAATTATATGTGACTTGCATTATATTTCTATTGAATAACACTTATTTTTAATATTAAATTATTTTTAAAAACTAGACTGTTGCATTCAGAAAGGAAAGAATGAGAAAAATAAAATATATAAGATATTGATAGATACAGGTCACAAAATACATGTCAAAATGAAAATATTTAGAAATCCCAGAACAAAGAAGAGAGAGAGAATGTTGTAGATGCAATACTTGAAGAGATAATAATAGAGTATTTTCCAAAACTGCTGAAAAAAATTGACAGAATCAGAGCTATGATAAACCCCTAGTAAGAAATAAAGTAAGTAGGCACATTATAGTAAAAACATCAATGACTAAGATAAAGAAAAAATTTAAGAGCAGGTAGAATTAAAGCACTTTAAAAGGAGCCACAACAGACTAATTGGTCACTTCTCCACTGAAATAAAGAAAGGCAGAAAACAGTAGAATGGCACCTTTAGAAATTGCTGGGCAAGTAACTGCCAACCCAGACTTCTACACCAAGTAAAAATATTCTTTTTTTAAAGGAGGGCAAATTAAATACATTTCTAGCAAATAACTGCAAGCAAAATTGCATTAAAATAAATACTATAAGGAGTATTTCAGGCAGTAGAAAATCACAGAAATCACAGAAATGTAGATAGTAATAAAGAAAAATAGAAATGCAGAAAATGGGGAAAATTAAATTTTACCATTCCAAAAAAAACCACTATCATGCCCTGTCATGAATTTTATGTGATTTAAAATACACATAAAACTAAAATAAATAACTATGATAACACAAAAGATGAGAGTTGGTAAACAGAATTGAAAAGTGCTGAAGTCCTAGCATTATTTGCAAAATGATTCTAGCATTATTTGTAAAGTGTATTGCAAACTAATCCAAATTATCTCAGAACTTATTAAATCAGGCATGCTATTGTAATGATGATATTGTTATTGGATAATCACTAAAAATATAGTGAAATAATGTATAACTAGCAATCTAATCAAGCCAAGAGTGAGTAATATCAAAATACTTTCTTATTCCGGTAGGTGCAAAAAAGAGAGAAAACACACTGAAGAACATGTCAGGAAAAAGATAGTAAGATGTTAGATGTAAACTAAAGTCAGTAAGTAATTGCACTAAATGTAAATGGAATGTATATCTAAATGAAAGGAATACATTGTTATGTTAATTTTAAAACTACCCACTGTATTTTTTCTATAAGAGAAAAAAAAGAAATTGAAATTGAAAAGGTAGAAAAGATGTACCATAAGAATAACTCTCAAGGGATCTGGTATAGCTATAGTAAAGTAGTACAATGTGGTCTTTAATAAGCATTAGTGGAGATATATAAGGATGTTTCATAGTGAGAGATGATTAAATACATAAGAAAGATATAACAGTTTTAAATCTTATATTCTTAAAAAGATACCTTCAGGCCCTGGCTGGTGTTGCTTAATGGATTGAGTGTCAGCCTACAAACCAAAGGGTTGTTGGTTCGACTCCCAGTCAGGGCACATGCCTGGGTTGTGGGCCATGTTCCCAGCTGGGGGCGCATAAGAGACAACCACACATTGATGTTTCTCTCCCTTCATTTTTCTTTCCCTTCCCCTTTCTCTAAAAATAAATAAAATCTTTAAAAAAGATAGCTTCATAAAATGGACAGAAATAAAAGTTCAAATAAATACACCAACAATTAGTGGCAGATTTTAAGACCTCTGTCAATAGCAGACAAATAGAAATGGACAATCTGAACAATACAATTGAAATTGTTACAGAAAAAAATCAAATCAATATCTCCAGTTCAAAATTATTTTTGTCTACTAAACTCCAATTTAGCTTTTCCAAAATTTTCTCAAAAATATCCACATAAGTACAAGAAAATTTAAAAAATCCACAAATCAAACACATGATGTCAGTTTCTGGGTAGAATTTATACAAAATGTGAAGTAGTTTGAGCTTGAAAATTTTGTACAAAAACTTCAATACAAGGTCTGAATTAACAGTTCATTCAAAATAAAATCTGAAAATGTTATGAAGATATTATATCATCTCTAGAAGTTTAGAATAGAGCCACTTGGAATAACACACAAAACTAGGAGTCTAGTTCTTCTTTTACCAGTAATAAGCTACCTTGTTAGGGGTTAGGGCCTGCCCTGTACCCTAGAGTGAGAAAAAAACAGTTGGCACCACAAAAGAAAGAGAGAGAAAGAAAGACAGAAGGAAGGAAGGAAGGAAGGAAGGAAGGAAAAAGGAGAAAAAGAGAGAGAGAAAGGGATGAAAGATAAACTTGTAAGTCTCCTCCTTCCCTCCACCATCCCCATTATGTATATAGTTTACAAGAGTTTACTTGAAATATACAATGTTTGCCCCAGGGGAATATGTCTTTAAGGCTGAAATTCAGGGTCTAGGGTATCTCAAAAAGAGCATTGTGGGTTTTTTTTTAAGGAGTTTCTCAAATAACACCTACACAAATGTGCCTATTTCAGTGACTTTTAAGTAAGCTACTAAAGCAAGAAGGTTACTCCCAACAAAGTAATATACAATAACTTTAGAAATATATATATGTGCTTTTAATAAAGTGTGACATAAATTGTTAAGATTTTTTCATTATTATATAGTTAATTTTATTTCAATTGTATCACATACTTACATTTATTGGCTGAGTTAATCTTTATGTTCTTCTCTCCAAAATTCTTTCTCTTGCCTATCGGTCTACAAAGACTGAGTTTCCGCCAGCAGTGATCACATTTGTATTATCCCTCCAAGCAGATCCATGTCTCTCTAATAATTCATATTCAGTGAAGAGCATCACCATCCTTTTCCACCCATCTCAGCTTTTCAAGTTGAGAATATGGAAATCAACTTAGTCTTTCTCATTTCTTATCTCTGACCATCAAATTTAATCACTGAATCTAAGTCCGGAATCAATCAATCAAACATTATTTAGCACAGTACCTGACAATACAAGATATTAAGGAGCTGTTGAGGAATAAATAAATTATTTGTTTTTGTGATTAACTTTAACGTAATCCATCACTTTTCTATTATAGATGGTATATTAGTAAACAACAACTTTACAATAAGTAGAAATTATGAATATAGCAATGATTTATAAACAGTTACATTAATGCCACGTAACTCTTTGAAAGGCTGGTTACTGCCATTAGTGCTACATAAGATTTTCGGTCACTCTGTGGATTGTTGATATTAATATTAAATCTCAAACAACTTTTTATTGGTAGTCTATATCTTGTACTTGTAGGCCTTTTAAGAATGTTTACTGGTGTCAAGAAGATAAAAACCTATAAATGTCAAAACATTGGTTGATACCAAAGTGCCTAATTGGCTGATTGACATCACCATTTTTAGGCAATTATTTTAATAGTAGTCTATTGTCATATTCTAGAATCTTTTCAGGTAAATTTCACTTAATTTTTTCTGGAATCCAAGAGAATCTTTGTATATACCAACAGATGTTTAAGTGCTAATGGAAAAAATCTTTGGAATATTTTTAGATGTCATTAACATAGCACATGTTAACTAACTTGTACCTTTAAAAATTCCTTGCAGCAGTGTTCTTCTTTATAAATAATTTGACCTTGAATAACACAATTTGTTGGGTGGGGTATAAAAACTCCAGCCTTAAGGAGAGTTTCTCTACACACTTCCTTTTCTGCTTGTTTTTTTTTCTTACACAAAAGAGCTGCTTTCAGAAATCAAGACACTATATCACAAAAGCAACTTAAAGTCAAGGAAAAGTTTCAGATGTTTTAGGTAGTTAAGCAAATAATTAATTTTAAGTCAGTTAATTATTATCTTTATTTTAAGAGAGGATTAAAATTCTCACTGATGCTCTAGTATATTAAAAATTAAATCTCCTATACAAAAATGTTATTTCTGTTTTTCTAGATTACAATGTGTGTTTAAATATAATTGATGCTTTGTGTTATAATAGGAGGCTATTTTAGGAATTAGAAGTCAATGCATTTTATTGTATTGTCCCCGATATCTAAATGTCACTTCTTGATGTGTTTTAGTTCAAAGGAATTCATAAAGTAAGAGTAAAGCAAAATGATTTTCCAAGCAGGTAACTTATGAGTTAAATATTCATTCATTCCTTCATTCAATGAATGTGTACTGAGGTCCTGTCATGTGCCAAACACTATTCTAGGCACTATAGGTATGGGTGAGAGGAAATATCTAACCTTATGTTTCCATCACTGTAAAAAGGGTGAGATAAACAGAAATAAAAAGGTGCTTGTACCATGCCCTGGACCGTGCTGCGACAGAGACACTCACAGAGTATTATGGTAGTACAGAGATCGACAGCCAACGCAAACCTGGTGATCATGGATGGGGAGAGAATTTTGGAGAAGGTAATTCTCGCAAAGTCTTGAACAATTACTGAAAGTTAGATTATGGATTACAGGAGAAGGGTTTTCCAAGAAGTATTAGTATGAGAAGTGGCAGACAGGCAAGAAACAACAGGGGTTGAACAAATAACTATATATAACACATATGTGCAGGATATGAGTCAAAGCAGAGACAAATTAATAGTAAGGGTAATAGGCATGGCCAGATCAGGAAGAACACTAATCCAGTTTTGGCTTTCCAGTACCCAATAAGCCCAAATATCCCTACTGTGGAATTGCAGACTGAGAAGTCATCTCTGCATGCACAGTAGCTTTTGCACATCCCTCCCCCCCCAATTTAAAGCATATAAATAATTTTTTAAATTCTGTAACATAATTTGAATCTCTATTCTGACTACTTCGCCTGTGTTTAGGAGTGGCAGATTAGACAATGAGTGTAAAATCCCTGAATAAACCTGAACTCTGAGACAGGAGGGTCTAATGAATGTGAAGGTGCTGTCCCTGCTCTCAGTGGGCGAGTGGAAGAGGTAGGTATAAGATACTTAATCAGAGAACAAGTCAAGTAAAACACCTATAAGTTAAGTGTTAGGTTGACTCATATTCTTTATGGAAGAGCTGAAGGAATCTTTTCCTGAGGCTAGGAGATTACAATGCTGAGATGTCCCAAATTTTAATGTCATATCAAAATCCCATGCAAAGTAAAAGCCTAATGATCAAAAGTCTCTGGAAGTTAAAGACACAAAGATATCAAAATGTAAAATAATTGACACCCTAAAACAAAATGATTTTGTTTTTCTGAAGTGAATGTCTGAAGAGATTTCAGGGCTAAGTACTTTGTCCCGCTAGGTCTCACCTGGAAGTGTTCTAGACGCCTGTGAAAAGGCACCTGGAGCTTTTCTATGACACCTACACTCAGCGGGCCTCTCATTAGCTTCAGGGTCTCAGAGTCCATGCTAGTTCAGTGCTTACCCTTGGAAATGCCTCATTTTTTTCAGGAGTCCTGAGCATTGATGGGACACACCACATTATCTGGACATTAACTCAGTAATTATTGCATTGAGAGAATGAGGCCACCTGAATCCATGGTGGTATACCAGACAAAATTTTGTTTCCAGAACCCCCTACCTGAGGAAAGAGAGTAAATGAAGACATGCTATTTTTTGGCTCCATCAGGATCTCAGTTGGTGTCACTGGTCCAGCAAATGCAACCTGAAAGCATAAACTTACCAGGGGGAAATTGAAGTCGCCTCAATATTGATTTGGGCTAGGCTCTCCTGCATCCATGTGGCTCTGCCCTTGAGGAAGAGCAGATCTGGATAATGAAGAATAGCAATCATATTTAACTGTATACCAAAAAAAGCACAATTCTTAGCAAAATAAAACACATTTTTATTTTTGTCCTGTCTCTAGGTAAGAACTCCAACAAAGTCATGAACTTTTTTCTGAGTTGTAGGTAACAGACCACCCTGCTGTCAGCTTGTGCCACAGATCCTTACTTGTGTTAAATCTCCTCTCCTTGGTTTAAGACACTGCGGGCTGTTGTGGGAGATCAGGGCACAGCTGGTTAGTCCTGTTCTCTCTGTGCTCACCCTCTTCCCTCCTCAATCCCTGCTGTTTAGCTTTCCCACCAAGGATAAAGTAGGAAAAGGTAGAGGAGAGAGTAATATTTAAACTTCTCCTCGTCTGTGCCAGATGTTTAGACTTGATTCTTTCTCTCTTGAGATATTTAATGGCTTTTCACAGATTTCCTGCTGAGCATTTTTTCCCTTTCATTCCTGATGTCTTTCTTCAAAGCAGTAGTTTGCAGAATTTCTTTCTGCAGCCGGGTGTATCTGGGGAATAATTCTACTGACTTTCTTTTTAGGCTTTCTAGGGTCCCCAGACAACCCTCCGGGCTGGCCTCTGCACAGCCTGCAATCCCCTCCTGACAATCTCCAGGTGCACAGAGACCAGCTTCTGCACAATCACACTCTCCTGACTCTGCCACCAAAGCTCAGAGTTAGTGTTTCTCTTGCCCTCAAGATGTCCTAGGAATAAGTTATAGTTCAGTCCATAATCTGTTTTAGATTTCTCTAATTTGACTCACACACAAATCACCTGTCTCTAACAACAGTTTAGGGCTCAAACTTTCTTCTGACAAATGTCCAGGACTGTCAAATGGCAGGCTGTTCTTAGGTGCTAGGTTTCTGTGGACAAAGACTGCACCTAAGAACAGTTCTGAGTTCCTTCTACCCTAGTCCTCTTCACGCAGGCATCCTCAGATTTCCACTTGTCAGGAAGAGCCGCACTCCACTTCTCTCTCCTCTCCCCTAGGTCCTGTCTTATCCAGTCCCTATTAGAAGAAAAAATGTACCTCCAACAAGTAAGATTTTACACTGTTGCTTAGATGTTTGTACTTGAGGTGAGGTTGGGCCCTTGAAGCCTTGCTTTGGCTTTTGGGTGATTTATGGAATAGAGGATGCTCTTCAGGGAATAAAGGGGAGAGAAAAAAGAAGAAGAGAATGTACAAAGAAAAACTAGATTTGTATTTTGACTTACAACCTTGTTACACATCCTCCCCTATTAAATTTTTGCATCTTCCCCCCAAAAGTTACTTCTCATCTAGGATCTTTTTCTCCCTAAAATGTAAGAGCCAGGGCACCCTGGATTATGTTTCACTAGGAGAGTAATTTCTAAGTCGATGAGCTGCGTGACTGATGTATTTTGTCCTGATTCTCTAGACAAATATGCAAACCAAAACACATATGGATTAATCTGCCTTCTCCATTAGAAGAAGGCCCCGTGACCTCTTTTACCTGGCAGAGTCCTTACTAACAGCATGGAGATCAGTCACCTCTCTGACGTCCACCTCACCTCCAGTTCTGCACATTTGTAACTTCCAAAACCTCATTTCACCTTTTTTTCTTTTTATTAATAATTCTAAACTTAAAATTTTTGTTGATTCTGATGCCCACATAATTTTTCAGCTTTTAACATCTTTGAGGTTGTAATACACCAGTATTTCACAACTAATGGTGCCTCATAGTTTAATTCTTGCCCCTTTTTCTTTAATGGTACATTAGGTAGCATTTAGGATTTGATAACATACATTGCATAAAAATAGGGAGAATAGAATAATTAACATTCAATAATGATCCTCTAGATTTAACAATCAACATCTCATTGTATATATTTTATCTTTTTAAACTGTTTTATTATTGTCAAATGTCTCTATTTTTAAAAAGTACTTAATAATTCTACTATCTTTTAATGCTACATATTATTGATCATTTTTAGAACTGATTGTTGTCTTTCCATTGTAATCTGTTTTCATTTTCAGTGAATGAAATTGTCAATCAAATCTTTCTTAGGATATAAAAAGCATATCAATGCCCATCTTGTCTTTTAAGTTCTTCTTTTCAAACTATTGTTTTTTCTCCTCAAATAAAAAGACTGATTAGAATTCCTATGTAAGTGTGTGGGAAATGGTGGTACACAGGCTTTCTACTTCAAGGTTTAAATAGCCAGTCTGGGGATATACTGTTATGGGAATGTGGCTGGGGGTAGAGCATGTTAGGGTATTTCTCCTAAGGTATGGATGTTGTTCACTTTTCCCCTATATGAGGAAAAAGGAAGAAATAATTCTGTTCTAAAAATCTAGATAAATTACCTCAATGCATATAATCAGAAATTGCATGGAAAGAAATTTTTAATCTCCTCTGAAATTAGAAATTTACTTGATCTATAGAATTTGCTAAACTCATAATAATATTTTTAATTCCTCCTCTCTTAATGGAGAATTAGTCAAAACACATTTATTCTCTTTAAAAACTAGGTGCCAATGTTTTCCTATCATAGTGATACCTAACTCCGAGTACTTATTTGTCCTTGTTTATATTTCAGTAGTTGGAGTTAGATAGGCACCCAAAGAGTTTGTCATCATAATTCCATGAGTGTGGTCACAGAAGCTTTACAAACAATAGCAAACATTTAAATAAACACAATTTCTGAAGAATATAATGTTCTCTAGGGGGGTTGATAATAAAATTTGGCATGAAGAAAAAAAAAGAGAAATCAGGAGCTCTCTGAGGAATGCGCATTCAAAAACTAAACAACATTTTATTTTAAATGTGTTTAACATGTGTACTATTGTAATACTGTATGGTGTTCCACATTTTAGAAGGTTTAAATAAATTTCAGTGATACAAACACAAAAAGTTGAGTAAGGATTTGATAACTGAAACAGAATATGTAGAAAAGCTTAGTAGTTATTGATAGAAATGATTCATTACAGTTGTGCTTACAATAAGAAACCCTAAAGACCTGGTAGTCTGCTAACCCAATACAATAGTTTTAAAGGGTTTGGAGAGACACTACATGCTTACATCTTCTATTAAAATAAATTGCCAAACTAGAATGTTTATTATATATTATAATGAGTGAACGTTGTGTTTGCAAAATGTTAAGAGCTTTTTTTCATGATACTTTTTATTGTGAAATAAGTTTGGGAAATACTGGGTCACACAAAGTTAAACAAATCTCTTTCCTGTAGACTTTACAAGGTTCTCAATATGTTTTACTTATTTTGTTTCCTCAGTAATAGAGTACAGCATGTAGTGGTTTTGAGAGTTATCTGATCAGATTTCTACAGATTTTTCTTTTTCTTCTTCACATGAATAGTAATTTTTTTATTACTGGACATTGTGAGTGATACATTGTAAGAACTCTGAATTCCATCTAATTAAAGGTATTGAGTTTTATAAGTTTTACTCTAACAAGCTGTTAAGTTACTAACATCATATTCTTCTCTTGAAAGATTGGCTTTAGACATTTTTATTTTTTCCCTTTGTCCTGGGATATGGTCCTTATACTAAAATATGACTCCACTGTGGTCTCACTGAAAATTTTGAGAGGTTTACCAAACCCAACTTTATAAGATGTGAATTTCCAACTCTATTTTCACAGAACTATACTGTTGCGGATATCTCTTGGAAATTTCAGACCTTTCTGTGCTATTTTTCTTGGAAGTTGGACTCACAGTTATGTATTGTAGGAGTTACCCAAGGATTTGAAGAGTATTTCATGCATATCTTGATGTTTTTCATTTGTAGGGGCTTCTTCCCCTGTTTTTACCCTCACACTTTGTAGCCCCACTTCTAGCACTGGACTCACATCTCTGAATCGGCTGCCCAGTAAAGCAGACAATTTCTCCCTGAGATCCATCCCCCATGAACCATACCAAATTGTTATAATCCTATTTTAATAGTGCTCTCTGTGTTCTACTGAGGACAATTTAGTGACTGCCAGAGGATAATACAATCAATGAGAAATTCATAATATTACAAATTATGAATCATAAGATTCATAAAAATGCAGAGTGAGAAATTCATAAGATTACAGGCCTACTTCAAAAGCCAAGAAAAATCTCAAATAAACAATATCATTTTACACTTAAAGGATACAGAAAAAGAACAACAAACAAAGCCCAAAGTAAGTAGAAGAGAAATAATAAGGATCAGAACAGAAATGAACAAAACAGAGTCTAAAAATAATACAAAAACATCAATGAAACCAAGAGCTCATTCTTTGAAAAGATAAACATGATTGATGAAACTTTAAGCAGACTTTTCAACAGAGAGAGAGCAAAAGAGAAACAGAACCCAAATAAATGAAATCAGAAATGAAAGAGAAGTAACCACTGACACCAAAAAAATACACGGATTGTAAGAAAATATTATGAACAACTATATGCCAACAAATTGTATGATCTGGATGAAATACATAAATTCCCAGAAATATACAATCTTTCAAAAGTAAATCAGGAAAGATCAGAGAAACAGAATAAACAGGTCATGAAAAAATTAAATTGAAGTAATAAAAAGACTCCAAAGAAACAAATGTCCTGGATCAGAAGTCTTCACAGGGGAATTTTACCAAACATTCAAAGAAGAATTAATACATACCCTCCTCAAATTATCCCCCAAAAATTCAAGAAGAAAAAAGACTCCCAAGTTTATTTTTAATGCCAACATTATCATAATTCTAAAACCAGTTAAAGACACTGCAAGAAAAGAAAATTATAGACCTGATGAATGTAGTTGCTAAAATCCTGAATTATTAAATACTAGCAATCCAGACCCAGCAATACATTAAAAAATCGTATACATCTCGATCAAGTGGTATTTATTCCAAGGATGTGACATTGGCACAATATCCACAAATTAGTAAATGTAATACACCACATAAACAAAATGAAATGTGAAAATCACATGATCATCTCAGTAGATGCAGAAAAAAGCTTTTCATAAAATCCAGAATTCATGTATGATAAAAATTCTCAACAAAGTGAGAATAGAGGGGACATATCTCAATATAATAAAGGCCACACACAATATATCCACAGCTAAAATCATACTCAACAGGCAGAAACTAAAAGTGTTTCCTTAAGATCAGGAACAAGATAGAAACGTCTGCTTTCTTCACTATTATTCAACATAGTACAGTCAGTCCTGGCTACAGCAATCAGACAAGAAGAAGAAATAAAAGACATCCAAATCAGAAAGGTAGAAGTGAAACTGTCATTATTTGCAGATGGCACAATACTGCATATAGGGAAACAAAGATTCCATTGAAAAACTACTAAAACTGATAAATGAATTGAGTAAAGTAGCAGGATACAAAGTAAATGTCCAGAAACCACTTGCATTATCACGCACCAATAATGAACTATTAGAAAGGAAAACTAAAAAATCAATCTCATTTACAATTACATCAAAAATACCTTGGAATAAATTTAACCAAGAATGTAAAAGACATATTCTCAGAAAATTACAAGACACTGAAGAAAGAAATTGTGGAAAATACAAATTAGTGGAAGCACATACTATGTTCATGGATTAGAAGAATTAACATCATTAATATGTCCACACTACCCAAAGCAATCTGTAGACATAATGCATTTCCTATTAAGGTACCAATGACATATTTCACAGAACCAGAACACATATTCCAAAAATTTGTATGGAACGAAATAAGATCCCAAATAGCCATAGCAATATTGAGAAAGAAAAATAAAGTTGGAGAAACCACACACTACCTTATATCAAATTATGCTATAAGACCATACTAATTAAAATAGCACGGTACTGGCATAGAGTAGACGTATGGCTCAATGGAACAAAAGACTGAGCCCAGAAATAGACCCATGTGTTTTTGCTCAATTCCTATTTGGCAAAGGAGTCAAGATTATACAATGGGAAAAATTGAGTCTATTCAATAAAGTGTATTGGGAAAATTGGACATATTTGTGAAAAATAATGAAACTAGACTACTTCTTTTTACCATACACAAGAATAAACAAAAATGGATTAGAGACTTAAATGCAAGACTCAAAACCATAAAAAATCTTAGAAGAAAACAAAGACAGTAAAATCTCAAACATTTCTCATAGCAATATTTTTTCTAATATATCTCCTCAGACAAGAGAAACAAAATAAATAAATAAACAAATGGAACTGCATCAAACTAAAAAAAAAATTGCACAGCAAAGGAAACCATCAACAAAACGAAAAGACAATCCACAGAATGAGAGAACATATTCTGATAAAAGGTTAATATCCAATATTTAAAAAGAACTTATAAAATTCAACACCAAAAAGTTCAATTTAAAACTGGGCAAAGTGGAGTCTAAAGAACAAAATAAACTAATTAACAAAATAGAAACAGACTCATAGATACAGAAAACAGACTGACAGCTGTCAGAGGGGAGGGGAGATGGGGGGGCTGGGTAAAAACCCAAAAAACAAATAAAACAACTTCTAGACACAATAGTATGGTGATTACCAGAGGGGAAGGGGATAAGGGGAAGTAGAAAAGGTAAAGGGGGGGGGTGATAAATGGTGATGGAAGGAGACAATTTTGGGTGGTGAACATATAATATAAAGATGATGCATTATAGAATTGTACACTGAAACATATATTATTTTATTAACCAATGCACCCCAAAAGATTCTATACAATTAAAAAAATAAAAATAAATTGTAGATGGAACTGTAATTTAAGAGCAAAATTAAAAACTTTATTTCTACAAAAGGCATTTTTAAGAGAAAAAAGATAAGTTATAGACCCAGAGAACACATATCTAATAAAGCAATGATATCTAAAATATCCAAAGGTATCTTACAACATAACAATAATTTTTAAATGGGCAAAAGATCTGAATAGACACCTCACCAAAGAAGTTACAGAGGTGGCTCAATATCATGTGTGTCTTAACTCAGGCTGCCAAAACAAATAACTGCAGACCTAGTGACTCATAAACAGTGGGATTTATGTCTCACACTTCAGTCTCACACTTCTGAAGCCTGAAGTCTGAGATTAACATTGACTTTGGTGAGAACCCTCTTTCAGACTGCTAACTTCTTGTAACCTCAGATGGAGAGCAGAGAGAGGAAACAATCTATTATTCTTTTTTTTCGTTGTTGCTCAATTACAGTTGTCTCCATTTTCCTCCCTTGAGGGCTCCACCCTTAGGAGCTCATCTGACCCTAATTACCTCCCAAAGGCCCTGTCTCCTCACGCCATGATGTTGCAGGTTAGACCTTCAACACATAAATTTTAGGGGGACATAAACATTTAGTTCACAACAACATGCAAAATAGGGGACTGAAAGTTTAAACAATGGCCACTTAAACTTTTTGGTATGTCTAAAATCCAAAACACTGGCAATTTCAAATAGTAGAGAGGATGTGAAGCCAACAGGCACTCATTGCTGGTAGGCGGAGTGTGGAATGGCTTAACTGCTTTGGAATATCACTGGGCAGTTGCTTCTAAGCAGAACATACTCTCCACCGATAATCCTGCATTCACTCTCCTGAGTCTTTATGAAAATGGGTTGATCACTTATGTCCACACAAAAACCTGCACATGAACATTTATAACAACTTTATTCACAATTTTCCAATACTCGAAGCAAACAAGATGTTTTTTAAATGGTGATTAGAGAAACAAACCAGTACATCCATACAATGGAATGCTATTTAGTGATTAAAGAAAAAAAAGAGTCAGGAACCAGGAAAAGATATGGAGTAACTTTCAATGGAGAGCGCGTCTCTGGGCGATAATCCTATTTGTTGCAATCTTGACCACAAGCAATTGCAAAGCCCTTATCTGGCCGGCCTCCCGAGTGAAAGCTGCTGGCCTCACAGCAGACTCAATACACAGTCTGAAGGGAATTACAATCAAGTACTCAGCACCTCTTCACCCCCACTCCAGCTGGCTGTGTTTTTTTTTTCTTTTAAAAAATTTTTATTGATTGATTGATTTTAGAGAAAGGGGAAAGGAGAGAGAGAGAGAGACAGACAGACAGACAGACAGACATTTATTTGTTGTTCCACTTATGTATGCATTCATTGGTTGATTCTTGTGTGTGTCCTGACTGGGAATTGAACCTGCAAACTTAGCACATGGGGACAATACTCACCAACTGAGCTACCCTGCCAGGCTTGGCCATACTCTTATGTATATCTATATTCTTAGCCCAGATGCCTCAATTTGTAGATCTGCTTATAGAGAGCTCTCATCTGAGGGCTTTCTCAGGTACCTCTGTCATGACCACCTTATTGGAAGGCTTTGAGACATTTTCTTCACTGGAATTCCATATCCGGTACTTTTCCATTCTTAGACTTTTATTCTCTTCCTTTTCCCAGGAGGAACATAATAAAACAGCAAGAGCCTTTCCTTCAGGGCTCTCTTAGTAGACTCTCCCATCTGCACTGAGATACTTCTGACCTTCCTCTGGGGAAAAATGAAGCATTGAGGGAACGGTGCTTTTTCCTAGCTAGACTCTTGCTTACTCATTGCAGTCAGTGCCCAAGGGAGTGACTGTTACTTTCATTTTGGACCATTGCCTTAACTGACCACTTAAACACTTGACAGCTCAGCTCTCCCCAGCTCAGTTCCTGACACATATTGCTTAGTAAAAGAGGCCCTTTGGAAAAGGCTACATAATACTGTGCAGTTCCAACTATATGACATTCTGGGAAAGGCGGAACTACAGAGACAGTGAAGTATCAGTGGCTTTCAGGCACTCCAAGTGGTGGGATGAAAGGGTGACTCCCAGGGGATTTCTAGGGCAGTGGAAGTGTCCACACAATCCCGTAATGATGGACGCATACATTGCACATTCGTCTAATCTTAGAAGGGTATCACACAAAGACAGAACCTTAATGTAACTAGGGACTGTAGTGAAAACTAATGTGTTGGTATTGGTTCATCGATTGCAGCAAATATACCACACAAATGCAAGATGTTAATAATAGGGTGAACTGAGAGGAGGTGAGAGTGGGGGATGAATAGTTATATAGGAACTCTCTTTACTATCTTCTCAATTTTTTATAAAAATAAAACTGCTTGAAAAATTATTTATTAATTTAAAAGAATTATACCTATTTGGAGAAATTTCCATTAGGACTGTTCTTCGGGTACACGCTGGTGGAACTCTAGTGCTCGGTATGCTGCCAGGCCTCGGTTTCTTCTTCCTGAATCATGCATGGGTCATAGGCATTTTCCCTTGAGAACTAGATGCAGGTTAAGAGGGAGGGGCTTAGAGCATGACCATGAACCCTTGGCATCTCTGGGATTTATTCATGAAATGTATTTATACTTTTAGAACTTTCTCAAAACTGTCACATATACTGCTTCCACCTGATGATGGAATGCAACTGGGCACACCCAACTGACGTGGTAGGTCAGAAAATACCCAATTCGTAATGATCATCACCCCAGGTCACACAGTAACATGTTGGCCTATGGTCAAGAGTTCTATTGGTAGTAAACCCTGCACTAAGCCGAAAGCTGCTTTTTCCAAAAGGAGAATAGTTATCCGTAGATGATTGTGTAGCTTTTCCCCAAAGCCCTGAGGTCCATGTTATGATTCACCTATAAATGCTTGTAAGATAATCCATGTCTGTCACTGTTCAAGAACTGGAAGATTTGGAGGGTCACATGGTCCCAGTGGATAGTAGCTTGTATGGCTGCCTGGACCTATTACAGATTTTTCTCCAGTTTCTGAAATCTACTAAAAAATGGCAGCTTTTTTTGATTAGTCATTTTATCAGAGTATAAGTAGCATGCCCAAATGTGCTATATTATAACCTCAAATTCCAAAGAGGATCATTAAAATTTGTGATTTTTTCTTAGTTGACAGATTCAGGAAACTGTCTTTTACTTTGGAAGAAATATCTCGACATGCCCCAGACCACTGGTTTCCTATCAATTTCAGCAACATGGAAGACTCTTAAAATTTGGAGGATTATTTCCAAGTGACCAACTGATCCCCTGACAGAGCTGTGCCATATTAGGGGTTCAATGTCAGTCTCGTTGCTCACAGTTGATTATTCGAGGCAGAGGCAGCTGGATGCTCCTTTAAAATAGGAGTCAGTGCTGCTGGATCCATGTGTCACTGCCCCCTCCGCTACTGTGACCGCTCCGTTCCTCTGACCATCAGCGATGCCCGTTCTGGGGTGGCAGATGACAAATGCTGAATGACATCGATCGGGCAGGTCATTTTATCCACTTGATTATTCTGTGATTCTTCTATGGTGGCTGTATAAGAGGAGGTATAAGATTTTTAGTCTTTCTGCTCACTCTTTTGAGTCTACTCACAGGCTCATACCCCTAAGTTCTTTGTCACTGATCACTCAATCTGCAAATAACCAGGCAATTATCTATTTTCCACAAACCCATGTATATTCTCACTTCAGACTGCTTTTTTCTCCTCCACAAAGTAAATTACTTAAGTGTGTGCAGCTCTGCCCCTTGGGAGCTACCATCCATTTTTGGCTTGCACCATGCACTGGGATAAACCATGAGGACCATGAGGATGTGCAGTTTGAGTGCGCTTCTCCTCTCCTGCTGCTCCCACGACAGAGCTACTTATTGGGCACAAGTCCTGCTGATGTTGGTGCTTTGGCCATACTTATGTTTATTCTAGGGTTTGGGGAATTTTCTGACTCCTAGACTGTTAAAGAGGGTGTTCATGGGTTTTGCTTTACTTCTACTATACTTTAGTAAAAGTATACTATACTACAGTAAAAGTAAGATTATACTATATTGTCTTGGTTTTCAGGAAATGTTTAGCACATGTAAACACTACACTGATAGCATAACCACATTTTATTTTATTTTATTTTACCAGAATCCATTTAACAAATTAGGTGAAAATAATTGGTGCTCAATTGGTTTGTAGTTATACTGAAAGCAATTGCAGTACAAATGATAGCTGTCTAAGGCAAGGGTCATTGAGAAGTATTTAGGTCTTTGAGTTATTGTGGAGCTTCAGTGTCTCTCTTGAACATGGATGACATGGGTACAGGGTCTAGTATTTCTTTCTAACTACTTAAATGATCAAACATAAGGAACTACCAAACGAAAATATTTCATTTTGTACTCTAGATTAAGGAGACAATTTATTGCTGAAATTTTCAGTGTACCAAATTTATAGCATATGCACTTTTAGAAAGTTTACATATTTCTAAAACCATTTTATAAAGCAATTGCATGTTAACTGAAATACAGAAAGCAAATAGAAAGAATACTTTCCAAATGTTAATATCTCATTTAATTCTGTCATCGACTTATTTTAAATAAAAAAAGATATGCAGTTCCATTTGAAATTTCATTAAGAATTCTCAGCTGTTGTTCTTGTTGGTTTTTTTAAGATTTTATTTATTTATCTTTAGAGAGGAAGGGAAGGAGAGAGGGTGAGAAATATCAATGTATGGTTGCCTCTCGTGAGTCCCCTGCTGGGAACTGGCCTGAAACCCAGGCATGTACCCTGACTGGGAATCGAACCGCAATGGTGTGGTTTGCAGGCCCACGCCCAATCCACTGAGCTACACGAGCCAGGGTTCAGCTGTGTTCTTATAAGAAGAATGTTACAGACATTTTACCAGGAGTCATTAATTTTCAAATCAAATTACTTAGGTCAATTTTGATGGAACTCCTTCTAGTCACTCACATACTCAATAAAATGTGCATAAGTAAAAAGGTACTGAGAAGCAGAGGGAAGGAGAATATATTTCTGTCTTTCAAGAAGGTCCGTTTAGAGGTGAATTCATATAAACATTAAAAAAATTGATCCCTGACTGGTGTAGCTCAGCGGATTGAGCACAGGCCTGCAAACCAAAAGATCGCGGTTCAATTCCCAGTCAGGGCACATGCCTGGGTTGCAGGCCAGTTCCTAGTGAGGGACGCACAAGAAGCAACCATACATTGATATTTCTCTCCCTCTATCCTCCCCTTCCCTTATAAAGATAAATAAATAAAATTAAAAATAAAGTCAGCTTTAAAAAAATTGAAAGCAAAATGTTAACCACTCTGCTACAAGTACTCCATGGATAAATGCTGCACTAACTCTTCTCATTGATCTCCTACCTGCTCTGCTCACTCATTAATTCGGATATACTAGCCTCCATGGTGATTCTTCAACAAATTGAGTGTGAGACCCTAAAATAAAAATAGACTTAAAGTTTGCAAGAATAAAATCCAAAGGAGTTGGTTAAGAAAACTAAACTGGGAAAAAAAGATATCTAAGGACCTGATAGCTAACTAGAAGAAAATGTTGGCAGTCAAGGGGGAAAAATTGGCCCCAAATTTACAAATTTGTAAATTTATAGTTTACAAATATAAATTCTGGACAACTAACACTGAAAAGTATCAACTTTATTTGGCAAAAAAGAAACTACAGATGACCTTCAGATAAAATTATAATGCAGCAGATTAGGTTGAGTGTGTTGTGCAGTGAGTGGAAACTGGAATAGGGAAGCCCTGGCTGGTGTGGCCCAGTAGATGGAGTGCTGGTCTGTGAACTAAGGCGTCACTGGTTTGATTGCCAATCAGGCAGGGCACATGCCTGGTTTGCAGGCCAGGTCCCCAGGAGGGGGCACAGCATGCAAGAGGCAACCACGCATTGATGTTTCTGTCTTTCTCCTTCCTTTCCCATCTCTCTAAAAATAAATATTTGTTAAAGAAAATTAAAAAGGAGAGAAAGAAATGGAAACAGAGTGTTGCATATTTCTTATATAAGCCTGGCTCTGAAAAAGAGAATCAAGAAAATAGCAAAGGCTGATTCTCCATTAGGTAATGAGCTTAAGCTCCAGGACACATCATTTGCATGCACCCATGAGTAGAGGAGATTGCTGAGAGGCCAGGAATCTTCTATGCTCAGTTGCAATGGAAGCATTTTCATGTAAACAACTCTCATAAATTTCCAAAGAAATCTCCGAAGAAAGGGCCTGACTATTCTAGTCCTTCCTCATTTGTGGAAAATTGTTTGTCATAATAAATATTTACTTGTACCTAAACTTGTATGAATACCTTTCTGGTTTTTTTTTTCTGAAAGAAAACACACAAAGTATAATATGTTTCAAATCTCTCAGATTCTAAATCCATCCTAAAGCAATAGATTGCATAAAAGAATTTTCTTGGATGAATTTTTTTAGAGTGGTGGAAATGTAGTCATATGTGTTTGCTGAGTAAAAAACTAGAAAGTTCAAAATTGTTGAAGATTTTAAAGAAAAGGAAGTGGCAGAACTTGAATATTTAAGTGGCAAGAGGAAATGAAATATAGAATAAAAACAAGGATTGGTATTTAACAAGAGGAAATATACCAAGCAAGGAATCCTTGACCGAACTTTAGTCAGGCTCCTGAACATTATCGTAGGTCCATCTATACATTTACTTGTAAAATCCAGTTTTACCTAGAACTCTGCTAGTTCAGTTCAACGAGGACCAACTGACCCCTTCCTCCTCAGTATCTGATCTCCCTTGATATATGATTGGAATTCTCATCCTCCCCTCCCCACCCCCATCCCCCAACGATACTATCTAATTTTCCCATCCTGTCTTCAGCAAACAATTTTATTATTTTGAGTTATATAGAATTCTCCTTCCCCCTCACATTTCCTCTCAGTAATATTCTAATCACTATCTCCAACCTCCTTCTTGATTTTAATTTTGCCTTTGTCCATGCTATATTTGGAGTTGAGTCCATTTCTCATGATGGATCTGAATAAAGAGTGCCTTTCTATCTTTAAGAAATATCATTGAATATTTCTTTCTTCAACATTAAATCTCATTAAATGGAGGTAAGGAACTTACCTTACTTACCTGTGAGGGAAAAGTTAGACTGTTAGTGGAGTGAGAGTGGGTAGGATGAAGACAGTAGTAAAGAATGTAAATTAAAGAAATAAGAGCAAAAATGTATCTTAAAGATCATTCAATCTGCTTTTCATGTTTTGGGAATATAAATTTCAACTCTGAACCAGACTTAGTAAACCATGGCCATTGCTAATGGCACATGTCCTGGAGATTCCATCTTTGTAATGACCCAAGAAAATAAACGATATTTGTAGAAATGAAAATAATACTTTCTACAAAGAATTTAGGATGTATTATCACTAACAATATTATCATTAATAAGAACCAGTAAGGAATTATTAGAAAATGTCTTTGTTAGGACTAAAGAGTGTGACTATGCTGATTTATCACTTTTCAAGCGCCTACAATCTTTATAATTAATCAGACAGAATTTCAACCACGGTTTCAGATAGAATCCTATCACTCTGAGAGTTGCACAGGAACTGTCATGTACAGGCTGGTAGAACTGTCTGCACCTGTGGTGCTGTGGCAAGAACCCCAGACCCGAGGGCATATACCCACTTGGATATCTCCCTGAGATACCCAGCTCAGGTCTGTGTGCAGTGAGTATGGTTGTCTGTCTAAATGTTTTCACATTTTATAGGGCAAGTAATTACATCACCTGCCTACCTCAAACAATATTAATAGATCATTTATAACTTACATGGTAAGAAATATAATTGATACTTTTCAAATAAATTAAACATCCAGTAAAAAAAGAAGCAGTGCACTTAAAAATACATTAAAAATTCCTATGGCATCAATGTTGTAACAGACATTACTGGTAGTAGGAGTCAACAGACCTAAAATCTATATCTAATAGCTCATGCGAGTATGGGCTTTGGAAAATCAAGAAAATACCTTGAGCTTTCACTTTCTCATTTTAAAAGGTATTTAGTGATAACTTCCTGGCCTAATACTTTACCACCAAAAATTAAATTGTCTCTAAAAAACCCACTATTATGCATAGTTGCATTAGAAGTTTGGTTATTGAGTGTATTCTTTGGGCTTAATTTGAGAAACACCATCTATCTACGATCACTGTCAGAACTGATACCCAGTTCTAAACCGTGGTGGTGATTGTTGTCTGTTCCACTGATTCCACATCAGGCTGGTCTTTATAGGGCACATAACCTGTTTATTCTACTCAACTGAGAGCAAATCAAACATAGGACTTGTTTGATTTTTGCTTTTAATTTCTGGTGTGTCTATAGCAGTGGGCATATAGTCTAAGATCAGTAGATATATGGAGTTTCAGTTGTGATGATGAGTAGGAATGAAAAGTATTGCATTGGACCTACAATTGCGTTTGTCCAGCCAACGTCAATAGTAGTTTTTTTCAAAGTTGAAATGTATTCTGGGAGGTTACAGTGAACTTCTTCATTCATCCATTTATAGGTGGTATAGCAAATGCTGCAGTTTGGAGTGTAAGGGGAGGGAATTTCAGGGGGAAATGGGACGGGTTTACAGGAACAAGTATAAAGGACACGTGGACAAAAACTAAGGGGGCATGGAAATGGGATGGAGGTGGGGAGCACTGGAGGGGGGAGTGGGCTGGGATGGGAGTAAAAGACAGAAAACTGTATTTGAACAACAATTAAAATAAATAAATGTAATAAAATATTCATACAGCCAGCTGATAAAGCTATTTGAATATTTTCCTTCCATAAAGAAGATATGTATATGTCATATATGTAAAAACATGCCAGAATACAAGTATGTGTCAGAAAGAAAGAGAAAACATTAGAGGAAAGAGACTCAATTTCTAGGTTCCGGACATGATGTGTTGAGGGGGATGGTGAACGGTAAAATGCGGCCTGTCTTGCTCTCTCGCAGGTAAATAATATTAAGACCTAAACAAGGGGAATTAAGTTTGTAATGGCAGCACATGCTGGGCCTGAAAGTAGTGATTGTGAATGTAATCTATAAGGAACAGTAAGCAGACAGTCCATGTGAGAAGAAAATCAAACATATAGTGGAAAATAACTCAAGAAAGCTGTGCCATGGAGAGTTCTGATATTCTATTAAAGAAATCTTTAAATTGTAGGCATGAGAAAGTCATTTATCATTTTTGATCCAGCATAGAATATAGTGAGAATTATTCAACAAAATCTATTGTCCAAAAAGGAAGCTTTTGTCTAATTAGGACAGTACAATCTGTTTTAGTTCACAAAATTCTTCCATATGTATGATGCACAGAACATTAACTCTAAATTGAAAAGTGAACAGTGAGCCGGCCAGGTAGCTCAGTTTGTTAGGGTGTCTTCCTGATATACCAGCCTCGCGGGTTTGGTCTCTGGTCAGGGCGCCTACAAGAGTAACTAATGAATGCATAAGTAAGTGGAACAACAAATCGATGTTTCGCTCTCCCTCTAAAATCAATAAATAAATTTAAACATTGAAAAAACACAATTCTAAAAAAAACGAAGGAATACAAAAACGGAGCTGGAACAATACATTAAGTATTGAAATATCTGTTCATTGTTTTGATCAGTTTGTGCGTGTGTGTGCATATGTTCATGATTAATTTGAGGATAGGAGACTATCTATAGCCAATGCTAACAATATTAGAGACCTGATTTTTGTCTTTATGGAAGCATTTGTTTTTGAGACTTCCAGATTACCTTGGCTGTGTTTCATTTTTAAAATCTGCAGTGACGATTCTCATAAAAACTCTATCTCAAATTTTAAAAAGTATACACCATCAAAAGACTAACATGTCCTTCTGCGTTTGTCTTTCCGTCAAGTTCTGAAGGATTGTCCATAATGACATTTATGAAATAAAAGAAATGAGCCATGAAAATAAATCAGTCACAGTGCCATATAAAAGCCTTGCACAAAGTGGTAAAAAATGCTGATGTAAACATTTCACCACAGGAAACCACTGTTGCTTTGGACTAACACGAATGACAAATGAACAAGATCACTAAGTATAAAAATTCTAAAGCTATTAATATTTCAACACATAAAATTATGTCCTGGGCCATAATGCAAATTAAATGGAAACTTCTGAATTGCAACCATGTTACCAACCAACCTCTGTGCCTGAATTCCTTCCATTAATGTTGGGGCCTAAAGACGGTGAATGCAATCCATTAAGAAAATCGCACCAGGAGGGCTTGGCTGAGGCAGCCCCAAACAGGATGCTGCAGCCCAGCCAGGTAGCCCCCACCCTTGTAGGCATCTCTTAATCACGAGTACTACCTACCAATTAAGATGCTGATCACGCGCCCACCCACCAACCGTTGCCAAGAGCATGCAGTGAGCATGCACAGGACAACCTATCGGGACCACCTCCCCTTTTCCCTTCCTCTCTATAAATAACAGCCCTGCCCAAAATAAAATTTGCGGCTTGATCAGAAACCTGTCTTGCTGCCTTTCTTCGCGCCTCTTGTCCCATCCCTATACATCCGTTTCAGGTAGACTCGGGACCCTCGTTGACTGTTCCGCGGGACGGAACACATTAAAAACAATTTTAAGGCCGAGTAGTATTCCAAGGTACATATGTGCCACATCTTTTTTATCTAATCACTTATCAAAAGGATACTTCCTGTCTTGGTCACTGTGAATAATGCTGCAATGAACATAGGGGTGCAGATATCTTTGTGAAAAAATGTTTTGAAATTTGGGGGGTAGCTACCCAGAAGAGGGGTTTCAGTGTCATATGGTAAGACTATTCCTAATTTTTTGAGGAACCTCCATACTGTTTTTCATAGTGGCTGTAACTGCTCACATTCCCACCAGCAGTGAATAGGGATTCCTTTTTTCCACAACCTCTCCAACCCTTGTTATTTCTTGTATTGTTGATAATAGTCATTCTGATAGGTGTGAGGTGGTATCACATTGTAGTTTGGATTTGCATTTCCCTAATAGCTAGTGAAGCTGAACATCTTTTCATGTATCTATGGCCATTTGTATGTCTTCTTGGGACAAGGGTCTGTTCACATCCTCTGCTCATTTTTTTAGTTGGTTTGTTCCTTTGTTTGGTGTTGAGCAGCCAGAAGAAAAGATGAACTCATTTTTTTAGTTGGTTTGTTCCTTTGTTTGGTGTTGAGCAGCCAGAAGAAAAGATGAAATACTGCTATGTGCAACAACATGGATGGACCTTGAGAATATCATGAGAAGTGAAATATATCAGTCAGAAAAATAAGAACCATATAGTTTTACTCGTAAGTGGGATATAAAACTGAAAGCAACAGCAAATGAACAAGAAAAACAAACAAAAGCAAATAGATATGGACAACTGTATGGGGGTTATTAGAGGTAAGGAAAGTGGGGAGATAGTCAAGGGTATCCAATTGATTGTCCAATTATCAAAGGTTTTAGGTAGAAACAAGCTCATATTCTCACGATGGTGATCTCGCTGCTCAATCTTTATCTTCCTTATTCCTCATTTTTGCCTCAGTCTCTAAGGAATGCCGCTCTGGCTCTCCAGGATCATCTTGGGGGGAAAATCACGTCACAAGCCCTCCCTTGGGGTCTGCTTTGATAGAAAACCAAGCTAACTAGAGGTCTCTGAAATACATACTTAGGATTTAAGCATTCCTTAAATCCTTCAATGGCTCATGATTTCCAATAGGATATAGTCCAGGCTCTGTAGTGTAAGGCGTATAAAGTCTTTGATGGCATAGATCTTGCCTAATGCTCTTGTCCCTTTCTCTTGTCACAGCTAATCTTCAAATATTACTCCCTTAAAGTACTGTAAGCAGGTACCTCATGAGGCCATGATGTTTCAAGCATCCACCCTTTGCAATTGTTGTTGACTACTCCTAAAATATTTCGCTCCTGCCCACTGAAAACCTCCTACACACACTCCTTTGTTCAGCTCCCTTTTACCCTTTAAACACACTATCTAACTTACTTCTTTGTGCCTGTAGATAATTCTGTACTTACCCTGGTGCTGTTCATTTCACACTTCTATGTGTAGTTTGTTTCCTTTGCTTTGCTGAACTCTACAAAACAGATAGTTCATTCCATTTTTAATTCTCATATACTCTGCAGTGTCTGATTTATAATAGGTAGTAATAAACATTTATATATGATCATATAATGCTTAATCAATGAGTTTCATCCACCCTCTTGTTTAGTGAATCAATGCGCAATTTGTGTCTATATGACTAGTCCAGTTTACAAACTCTAACTGTCAGTACAGTGACTGTGAGCTTAATCTGTGTGAGAGGACCTTTAGGCAGACGTTTCCTTCAGTGACTCGAGACTGCAGCCATCCTACATGATTGCAGATTGTGGCCACATAATTCTTGGATAAGTGCAGACTCATTGTTTATATAATTAAAATGATAGTTGTGCATGCAAATTCATAAGTGCTCTATGAGTCCACCATAGTGCTTATTGAATACAGGCAAATGGAGTGCTTGCTTAAGAGAATTAACTTTAGCACTAGAGTAAACATAATTAAAATTTAACTGATGTACGACACTGATGCAATCTTCATGTATTTGAATTTTTATTATCATAGAGATATTATGTAGAATAATAGGAGAACATTAATTTTAAGTTTACAAGATTAATAGCGTCTCTTTCAAAAGGAGAAGAAATGACAGGGAATGTGGAAGAAAGGGTATTTTCTGCAGCTCAGAGTTCTTCTAATCAGAGGTTTGCTTATTTACTTATTTTTTAGTACCAGAAAAATAACTTAAGGAAAGAATGACATTGATTTTACTGGTTTGCATAACATGAAGCAGACTTAGATGTCAATTAGTGGTAAGTGGAGGCTGAGACAGTTGGAGTCACATCTAAGAATTCACTAATCTCTGTAAATTACTTTCATTTTAATGCATGAGCCAAACAGTTGCATAAAAGTAATATAAAATCCAACTTTAATCTGAGTTTCAACTATTGAATTATCCTCAAGAAGCTTTTAATAACTTTAAAAATAAGAAATTCTAAAGTTTAATCTTTCAGCTGCAAAGAAACTTATTTTATCCACCTTAAAAGTAACATATATAATTTTTTAAAAATGGAGTAGAAAAATTCTTACTATAAACTAAAATTGTTAACATTTTGTTTGTTAAATCTTAAGTGAATTTTTTAAATTAACATTTAAATTATAAATGTGTGTATATATCTACATATATGTGTAAATGCATGACATACATACATATTCAGCTTATTATTTTGTTTATAGAGAATCAAATACTGTTAATTTAAAAATATATGTAAAAAGTGATTAGAAAGTGTCATTTGTCATATAATCTAAGATATCTTATTCTTTAACTTATCTATTCAATACATACTCTTTATGAAGAATGAAAAGACAAAATTCATATGATGTTTGTAAAAATCATTTATTGGGACATAAAAATGCAAAAAAAACAAAACCCTAGATTATTTGATGCATTTTCATGAGAGTAACATGTCCATGAGACCACCAGCAAGATGGGTGAACAGAATGTTGCTTGCAACTCAGTAGCCCCTCATGCTCCCCCTTAGTTACACCTCCTTTGAGGAGGAACTCATTTCTTTCTTCACAGATTTTCTACCTGCTACTGAAAGTAGGTGTAGAATTGTACAGTATGGGGTCATTTGTATCTGTCATCCATTACTCAGCACAGTGACTGTGAGCTTAATCTGTGTTGCTGCTTACAGCAGAAGTTCATTTTTTTGTTCTTATATGGTATTCTAATGTTGAAGAACAATAGATTTGTTCCCATTATAGACTACAACAAGCAGTGTTGTCATAAACAATGTTTTTCATTCCTCTTTGTGCACATATATACACAAATATTTTGAGGTTTTTATGCAAGAGTGAAACTGCTGACTCAGAGGGTGCATTATCTCAACTTTAGTGGCTTAAAGCACAGACAAACATTTATTATCTCACACAATTTCAATTAATTGGGAGTTCAAGAGTAGCTGGGCCCTACAGCCTAGACCAAGGTCTCTCTCGAGGCTGTGATCTAGATGTTGGCCTTGGCTGCAGTTATCTGTAGACCACTTGACTAGGGTTGGAGGGTCTGCTTCCGAGGTGGTTCACCCAAGTGGCTATTGAATGGCAGTCTCAGTTCCTTACCAGGGGGGCGCTTCTTGGGACCGCTTATAGGCTCATGATAAAGCAACTGGCTTCACCAAGAGTGAGTGATCCCAGGAAAAACAAGGTAGAAGCCACAGTACCTTTTATGACCTGGCTTTGGAAGTCATACACTAACTATTATTTCCACAATATTCTGCTAGTCACAGAGGAGAGCTTATTCATTGCAGGAAAGAACGATATCACAGGGGTATCCAACCTTTTGGCATCTCTGGGCCACACTGGAAGAAGAAGAGTTGTCTTGGGCCACACATTAAATACACAAACACTAATGAAAACTGATGAGCAGAAACAAGGCTTTAAATAAATTTATGATTTGGGGTTGGGCTGCATTCATAGCCATCGTGGGACACATGCAGCCTGTAGACCTCGGGGTGGACAAGCCTCATAGAGTAAATACTATGATTTAAACACAAACTTTTAAATACTATGATTTAAATACTGTGATTTACTCTATCATAGTATGGATACAGAGTACATAGTTACATGTATCATAGATACATGGTACAGAGGTTGCTGACCCATCGCAAAGCCTGGTTTTAAAAGAGAATATGCACATATCATCTTTCATATATAACTACCCTAGAGTTTCCAAAGTAGTTGTACCAATTTGCCTTTCCATCAAAATGTGTATAATTTCTTTTTTCTTCACATTCCTGCAAATAATTGGTTTTGTCAATGTCTTCATTTTAGCCCCCTGGCATGTGTAGTGACATCTTACTGTGGTTTCTAATTTGCATTTCCTGAATGAACTGAAATGAGTCCCGGTGGAGCTGTGGCTGTTTGGATGTCCTCTTTTGTGAAATACCTGTTTAGGACATTTTCCGTTTTTATGTTGAATTGTCTGGCTTTTTAAAATTAAGAAAACAGCATTAAAATAAAAAGACAACCAACTGTATGGGAAAACATATTTGCCAATGATACCTCAGACAAAGGTTTAATCTCCAAAATATACAAAGAACTCACACGACTTCACTCTAAGAAGACAACTAACCCAATTAAAAAATGGGGAAAGGACTTGAACAGACACTTCTCCAAGGAGGACATACAGAGGATCCAGAGACACATGAAAAGATGCTCAATATCACTAGCTATCAGAGAGATGCAAATTAAAACTACAATGAGATACCACTTTACACCGGTGAGAATGGCTATCATAAACAAAGCAATAAACAACAAATGTTGGAGAGGGTGTGGGGAAAAGGGGACTCTGGTCCACTGTTGGTGGGATTGCAGACTGGTACAACCATTATGGAAAACAGTATGGAATTTTCTCAGAAAACTAAAATTGGACTTGCCTTTTGACCCAGCAATTCCACTGCTGGGATTGTATCCTAAGAACCCTAAAACACCAATCCCAAAGAACCTATGCACCCCAATGTTCATAGCAGCACAATTTACAATAGCCAAGAGTTGGAAGCAACCTAGGTGCCCGTCAGTAAATGAATGGATCAAAAAACTATGGTACATATACACAATGGAATTTTATGCTGCAGAAAGAAAGAAGGAGCTCCTACCTTTTGCAACAACATGGATGGAACTGGAAAGCATTATGCTGAGTGAAATAAGCCAGGTGTTGAAGGACAAATACCATATGATCTCACCTCTAACAGGAAGCTAAACAACAAAGCAAACAAGCAAGCAAAATATAACCAAAGACACTGAAATAGAGAACAGGCTGACAGTGACCAGAGGGGAGAGGGGAGGGAATTTCAGGGGAAATAAGGGAGGGATTTAGAGGAACCTATATAAAGGATACATGGACAACAACTGAGAAGGGTGGAAATGGGAGGGAGGGGGGAGGATGGGGGGTGGGATGGGATGGGAGTAATAGACAGAAAACTATACTTGAAAAATAATTAAATAAAAAATTTGAAAAAAAATAAATAAAATAAAATAAAATAAAATTGTCATTTATTAAGATTTACATTTTGAATCTAATTGCTTATTTTCTATACGATGTATGTTACAAATATCACACTGTGTACTTACCTTTTGGTTACTTACCAGTCATTCCTTTCAATTAACAGAAACTGCTGCATTTCATGAAGTTTAATATATTAATGATAAGTGCTTTTTATATTTCTTCTTAAATACTATTTTTCTACTCCAAGGTCATGAAGATATTCATATATGTTATTTTCTAAAAGATTTACTGTTTTATGTCCTACATACAAAACTATAAACCACTTAACTATCAACTTTTTAAATATCGTATAAAATAAGGGTCATAACTGTTTTTCAAACAGCCACCCAATTTGACAAAAATTATTTACCGAATTGTTCATTTTTTCCCCACTCTCCTGTAGGACCAATTTCCTCATAAATCAGAGGTCTATACTTAGGGGGAACTCCTCCAAAACCAGAATTTATTTATAAAAAATTGTGTATTTATTTCTACATGTTTAAACTTCTGTCACCTTCAAAGTACTCTCCATTTGATGCAATGTACCTGTTGAGACATTTTTTCCACTGTTCAAAACGGTTTTTGAACTTGTTGATTTTGATGCCTTTTAGAGCTTCTGCTGTTTTTTGTTTCACCTCTTCCACATGGGCAAAGTGTTTCACTTTGAGGACTTTTTTTCATCTGGGGAAACAAAAAAAAGTAGTTCAGGGTGAGATTGGGTTAATAATCTCATGGGGAGCATGGGGAGCATGTTCTTTTTGGTCCCAAACTGCTGAACACTCAGCTCAGTGTGGGGCATGGTCACTGGTAAATCATCCATCGTGAAGTGGGCAAATGGCTTTAAAAAGTCTTCAAAAAATTTCTCTGGAGCTGAATGCAGCTTCTCACAACAATGCCAGCTGCTACAGTGATACAGAGGGGTTTCTAGAACACTCACCTACCAGAGGAAGCCTGTGCTAC
This sequence comes from Sturnira hondurensis, assembly GCF_014824575.4. NCBI lineage: Eukaryota > Metazoa > Chordata > Mammalia > Chiroptera > Phyllostomidae > Sturnira > Sturnira hondurensis. Next base: position 4,025,942 of record NW_028073027.1, read on the forward strand.
AGGGGCCCACTTTCTAGAACATAATCCTGGGTTTTTGGCCCCCCCCATACATATATGGGTTAGCTTTTAGAAATTGTTTTGATCCATCAATCTATTTCATAATCTTTACACTGGAAAAATATTGTCTTAATTACTGTCATTTAGTAAATCTTGAGAATCTGGTATGTTCTTTATTATATTTTTTACCAAAATTGTTGTATCTACTGTAGATTCTTTGCATTTCCATGGAGAGTTTATGATTGGCTTTATGCTCCCAACTCCCCCCTAAAAATGGTGCTGAGATTTTGATTAGAATTTTATTGACTCTATAGGACAAGTGAACACATTATAATATTGAATCTTCAATTCTATTAGCATGGTTTATATCTGTATTATTTAGAAAATTTCAACATTTTTCAGTAATACTTTATAGTTGTGGCAATGTCATGTTTTTAATACATTATTCACAAGCACAATTATAAGCAATAACATTGGAGTAATAACTTTTCAGTAGTTTTTGTATGACACATAACAACGAAATTAGTTCACCTTGACATTATATCAAGCAAACCTAAATTAACTGATTCATTCTAGTGGTTTATCTATAAGTTATTTTGGACTTGCTATGTAACAAATTGGATTATCTGTGAATAATAGTAATTATATGTCTTCCTTTTGTATATTTATAATTCTATATATATACTTATAAAAATATTTATATGTTACATATTTTATAGTTGCACTGGATAGGATCTTCAGATAGTGTTGCATAGGAGCAGTGAGGGCAAGTATTCCTGTTTTGTCCCAATTGTGTGTAAGGCTTTAAATATGGCATCATTGCATGTGGGTATTTGCTATAGTTTTATTTTTCAAGATTCTCTATATCAAAGGAAGGCCCTTGTATCTGTAGGTGAATAAAACTCAATTTTTTGTCCTGATGGTTTTAAGTCTTATGACATGTTTTTTAAAATTTTTTAAGTAGTCATCTGGACATCTCCCCTCAAAAAGAAAATGTGATGATTTATATTGATAGTTAATATTTTTGGAATGAAAATAATTTAGTGGTAATAATTTGGTAGGCATGTATGCTTTTACATACACTGCTAAATGCTATTTGATATTTTTTGCAAGTGATTTATTTGTACTTAAGTTCAGAAGAAATTAGTCTGAGTTTCATTTTGTTTTGTTTTATTTTTCAGCAATGTTCTTGCCAGGTTTTAGCATCAAGGTTAAGCTGACCTCATAAAGTGAAGTGGAAAGCGTGTTCATTCTCTCTGTTCTCTAGAAGGGAATTTTTTATTATTTATATTATTTCTTCCTTAAATGTTTAGAAAATTTCATGAGGGAATTCATGTGAGTTTGATGTTTTCTTTGGGGGAAAGATTTTATATAAATAAGGAATTAGATGAGTAGCCAGATTTTCTTTTTGCTTCTTTCAGTTATAATTGCTTCATTAAGATTTATGGACTTACTTTGCTTATTTTTACTTATATTTATAATAAAATGTTTGCTTACAATTTTACAATTTTCCCTCTGCAATATTACATTCCTGACATATATTCCTTATTTCTTAGTAAGCCTTAATGCTCCCTTTTCTTCTTATTTTATTATGATGTCTTATATCGATGCTGTGCCTAATTTTCCTCCCTGAAGAACAATTTAGTAATTTTGGAGCGGGCGTTTGCATGAGTTTCCTATGGTGTAGGACCATTGGATGGTGTAGGACCAGGACAGCCTTTTGACAAATATGGCTCCCATCTGTTTTTATTTTGTCTAGTCCTACCTTTTCTACTTCTGTGATACAAGCTGACCCAGGCATCTCTTAAAAGTCAGTGTCATTCAACCCAGTTCTAACATCAGTTAACAAAGGATTAAGCATTAGTCTTATATGTGAAATACTTTTCTATGAAGGTTTTAAATTTGATGTGTTTTTGTTCTGTACTTTTTGAAATATTCTGGTGGTGCAGCCTCTCAACTCTCTCCATTATTCCTTTATTACATTCTTGGATAACTTTTTTTAGTTATCTCATGCATATTTATATCAAATTTAAAACCAATCTAGTTGTCTTTCCCAAAATATAACTCCCCACTGGGACTCTCTTGGTCACTCAGGTGAATTTTGGATCATCTCTATCTTACATATTCTGCTTAACTTTAATTAACAAGATATGTTATTTTTATAGCTTATCCATGTTTTTTTTTAAAAACATTTTTTTCTGCTACTATCCTAGACTGGTCACTCTAACTTTATTTTCTGAATACAAAATTCTTTTACCACTGTAATTCATCTTAAAAGTATTTTGTTTGTTCATTTTGTTCATTAGATTTTATATGTAAGTGAAGTAATATGGTATTTGTCTTTCTTTACCTGCCTTATTTCACTTAGTATTGTACTCTCCAGGTCCATCCACAACATTGCAAAAGTTGAGATTTCCTTCTTTCTTTATGTCTGAGTATAAATGTACCACAGCTTTTTTATCTACTCCTCTACTGATGGGCACTTGGCTGCTTCCAAATCTTAGCTATCATAAATAACACTGCAATGAACATAGTGATGTATATATTCTTTCAGTTAAGTATTTTGGGTTTCTTTGGATATATTCCCAGAAGTGGAATCGCTGGGTCATAAGACAGTTTCACTTTCAATTTTTTGAGGTAACTCCACACTGTTTTCCACAGTGATAGCATCCATCTGCACCCCCCACCAACAATACTTGAGGGTTCCCTTTTCTCCACATTCTCACCAACACAGCCTCATACAAACGGAGAATAGACTGATAGCTGTCAGAGGGGAGGGGGATTTAGGGGCTGGCAAAGAAGGTAAAGAATTAAGCAAAAACAAACAAATAAACAAAAGACTTCATGGACACAGACAACAGTATGGTGATTACCAGAGGGAAAGAGGGAAGGGTCCGGTAGAAAAGGGTACAGTGGGGATAGATGGTGGTGGAAGGAGACTTGACTTTGGTTAATGAACACACAATACAGATATGTATTGTAGAACTGTGCACTCGAAACCTACAGAATTTTATTAACCAATACCTCCTCAATAAATTCAATTAAAACTATTTAAAGTATTGTCAAAAATTAGCCCTGGATGGTGTGACTCAGTGGATTGAGCACAGGCCTGAAAACCAAAGGTTGCTGGTTTGACTCCAGTCAGGCACATGCTGGCGCTGTGGGCCAGGTCCCCAGCAGGGGACACCCAAGAGACAACCACACTCCCTTTCTTTCTCCTTCTCTTCCCCTTTCTCTAAAAATAAATAAATAAAATCTTTTTTTTAAATCAAAAACACTGTCAAACATTAGCTCAAACATAATTGCGCAGCAGATAATGAGATTGTGGACTAAAAATATTCCCAGTCATAAATATTAATGACTCTATACATTCTAATTCCAAATAATCCCTTCAATCCTCTTTATACCATTCCTCTCATAGTTCATAAATTCTCATTTTCAATAATGCTTTTTCAAAATAGTCACTACCGTCTTCAACTACTGTTCAAGAATAAAACACCAATGGGAGAATCCTAGCACTCGGGGGTGAGAATGAAGCACCGGGCCGCAGAGAGACCAGGAAGGTCTGCGTGAGAAGAGCCTGGGTGTCGGCCACATCAGCCCTCCTCAAGGCCAGTGCAGTGCCACGCAGAGAGGTCTCCTCTGAGCCTCTGATTGCTCCAGTGGGAAAACAGAAACCAGGAGGAACAACCAATCTTCCCCAGCATCAGGGTCACTTTGTGGCAGTTCCTTCTCTGATCTCACACCACAGGGATTGCAGGGGAATCTGTGGGGATCAACCACAAGACTAAAGGAGAAGGGCAGAGGGGCTTGAAACAACCAGCACATGGGGCTTGAGTTCAGCAGGCAGAGTTCACACCATCAGTGCCCAAAGAGTACTCCCAACAAGCAGCTCTGCTCATCAGCAGAACCAAGCTGGGGGGCACACTCTGACCAGGGAACAAAGTGGAGTGCAGATCTGCGTGATTCATATCCTCAGAGAGGAGTTGCGCCAGCTCTAGGTTTGCCCAAACCAAGGCAAGGAGCCCAGTCACAGCCTCACTCCTTGTGGAGAGTTTCTTCCAGCCCTGGCTGGACAGGAGGGCTGGAGCCAACTCCTGTAAGCCATGGAGACCAGCAGTGCTGGAGCTGAGAGAAGGGCAGGCAGAGCTGGTAGATTGTGAAGCCAGTGGTCATGTTTGCTAGGGAACTGTGGGTGTGGATCAGCTTAAATAAACGAAACAAAGAGCTTTACTGACTTCATAGCTCTTTCTCCCACTGCATCTGGGCAGGGAAATCTAATTTGTAGCTCTACTTATCACTGAATACAGCCTTCAGCCTGCCCAACCATGGAAACTAAGGAGCACACAGGAGCACACAGGAAACAGCACTGTAGCTTTCAGCAGCCTTATCTACAGTGCCACTTGAACAAAGAACACAGCCCATGGCTTCCACATCTGCAGAGCAAAACAGGTACCCTCACCTGACCAGAAAATTCAGTGTACACTCTGGCCTTATTTGGGTTCCCACACAACAATCTGTACAAACTCTGAATCCCATCTTGCGGTGCCATCAGGGCACCCAAGCATTCATAGTTCCACCTGCTATGGAATATATTAGCCAGTCCTGACCATCTAGTAAGCCTCACCAGAGACTCCAGGCAACTGTGGAGCTTATCCTATAGCTTCAGTTAGGTAGGGAACGAAGCCAGCAGTCCTATCCAATTTTTCTCAGCATGAGGTACAACCCCCGCCCACCCACATGCCCATCCTCAGATCTCAAACATTGCCTTTCCTAAAAATAGACCATAATAGCACATCCCACCTGCCTAAGAACATTACAACCAGACATCCAAGAAACCCAAATTGAAGTGACTAGTGAAGAATGGTCTCTGCAAACCTGTAAGGCCCAGAAGAGGATCCCAATTACTAAATTGGAAAGGTATCCTGTGTTCATAGACTGGAAGAATTAATTTGGTTAAAATATCAACACCACCAAAAGCCATCTATGGATTCAATGCAATCCTTGTCAAGATTCCAAAGGCATTTTTTCACTGTAGTAGAAAAAGCACTTCCAAAATCTATGTGAAACCACAAAAGACTGAATAACCAAAAAAATCCTGAGGAGATTTCCTGATTTCAAACTACACTATATTATAAAAAACACTATATTTGCATAAAAACAGACAAATAGGCTAATGGGACAAGACTGAGAGCCTAGAAATTAACCAAGCACGTACAGTCAATTAATACTTGACAAGGGAGCCAAGACTACTCGATGGAGAAAAGACAATCTCGTCAATGAAGAGTGCTGAGAAAACTGGATATTTACATGTAAAAGAATGAAAATGAACCCACATTTTACACCACTCACCAAAATTAACTCAAAATGGATTGGAACTTAAATGTGAAACCTGAAACCAGGAAATTCCCTGACATGATCTTGATAATGACTTTTTGGATGTGACAACTAAGACAGAAGCAACAGAATAAAAAGTAAACAAGTGAGAGTACGTCAACCTAAAAAGCTCTAAATGGAAACAAACAGACAAACAAACAAATAAAATGTCAACAGAGTAAAAAGGCAATCTACAGAATGGGAAAAATATTTGCAATCCATATATCTGATAAGATGTTAATATCCAAAATATATATACAACTCAATAGCAAAATAACAAATACCCCAATTTTAAAAATTAGCAAAAACCCTTGGTAGACATTTTTCCAAACAAGATATATATGAATGGCCACATGAAAAGATCCTCAACATTAGTAGTCATTAGGGAAATAAATATTAAAACCACATGAATTGCAGACTGGTACAACCAGTATGGAAAACAGGATGGAATTTTCTAAGAAAACTAAAAATGAATCTGCCTTTTGACCCAGCAATTCCACTGCTAGGATTACATCCTAAGAACCCTGAAACACCAACCCAAAAGAACCTATGCACCCTGATGTTCATAGCAGCACAATTTACAATAGCCAAGTGTTGGAAGCAACCTAGATGCCCATTGGTCAATGACTGGATCAAAAAACTATGGTACATTTACATAATGGAATTCTATGCTGCAGAAAGGAAGAAGGAGCTCCTGCTCTTTGCTACAACATGGATGGAACTGGGAAGCATTATGCTGAGTGAAATAAGCCAGGCAATGAAAAACAAATACTGTATGATCTCACCTTTAACAGGAACCTAAACAACAAAACAAACAAACAAGCAAAATATAACCAAAGACACTGAAATAGAGAACAGGCTGACCAGAGGGGAAAGGGGAAGGAATTTTAGGGGAAAAGGGGAAGGTTTACAGGAACAAGTATAAAGGACACATGGACAAAAACTAGGGAGGATGGAATGAAATGGAGGTAGGGAAGGCTGAGGTGGGGGGTTGGCTGGGATGGGGGTAAAAGACAGAAAACTGTACAACAACAATCAAATTAAAAAAAACCACATGAGATACCCCCTTATGCCTGTTAGAACGGCCATCATAAAAAAGACAAGAAGTAACAAAAGTTGGTGAGCATGTGGAGAAAAGCAAACCCTGTGCACTGTTGGTGGGATTTTAAACTGGTCCAGCTCCCATGAAACACAGCATGGAGGATCCTCAAACGTATAAAATATAACTACCATAAGGTCTAGTAGTTCCACTTCTGGGAATATATCAAAAGGAAACAAAAACACCAATTCAAAAATATATCTGCACCCCATGTTCATAGCAGCATTATTTACAACAGCCAATACCTGGAAACAACTTAACTGTCCATCAGTAGATGAATGGATAAAGAAGTTTCATTGTATGTGTACAATGGAATATTAGTCATCTGTATAAAACAAGAAAATCCTATCATTGTGACAACATGGATGAACCTTGAAAGCATTATGCTAGTAAAATGTCAGGCAGAGAAAGACGAATACTGTGTGGTCTTACTTATGTGAAGTAAAAAAAAATAGGAAAAGAGATTATGCTTCTGCTTATCGGACTTGGAGTGTGGGGGGATGAGGGATTGGAGGAAGGCGATCAAAAGGTATGAACTTTCAGTTATTAAATAAGTACTAGGGATGTAATGTACAACATGACTGTAGCTAAGAAGGCTGAATGGTATATAAGAAAGTTCAGAGAAAAAATCCTGAGAGTTCTCATCATAAAAATGTTTTTTTCATTTTATCATATTTATATGAGAAGATGGATTTTAGCTAAACCTATTGTGGTAATCCTTTCACAATATTTGTAAATCAAACCTGTAAGGCACCATACTGTAGTCCTTAAACTTTTATGGTGATACATGCTGATTATTTCTCAATGAATCTGGGAAAATCAAAGCTTGTGGGAGCAATAGTTTGGGGTTTTGTTTTGTTTGCTTTAATTAATTTGAGATTCTGGCTACCACTGTGAGAGTATGAGATGATCCTCATTCTTATATAACAGTAAGTGAAACAGACTAGGATATATCAGAAATTTGATCTATTTACTTAATAATAACTTCTAATGAACATAAAGAAATCCTTTTATTAATGTATTTGACTTCTCCTTGATAGAACCATGGCAGGCAAACTCATATGTAGCTATCAGAAACCTGTTTTAAGAACAACCCCTTTCCTTGCCCCTCTCAGCTTCTAACATTAGATAAATGCATCTTTTCAGAGGAAATTTTCATTATTGATTATTCATTAGATTTTTCTGTGTGCTTCGTTTAGTCTGCTAAGTGCTCAAATGTTCTTATTCTTTGTGTGCCAAGAACATGTTGGTGGGCAGAAGAATGAATGACCTACCCCTACAGATGCCCACATCCTAAAATCCTGAGCTTGTGAATACATTAACTTACCTGGGAAAAAAGAACTTTGCAGATGTGATTAACTTAAGCACCTTCAGTTTGGGGCGTATTCCTGGATCATCGAAGGGAGCTCAATCTAATCACCTAAGTCCTCTAAAGGAGAGAACCTTTTCTGGCTGAGTTCAGAGTCAGAAGAGAGACATTTTTAACTTTGAACATGTGTAAGGAGGACCACGAACCAAGAAATATGGGTGGCCTCTAGAAATCTGGAAGAGAGAGGCAAGAAAAATGATCCCCCAAATCTGCTCTAAGACTATAATTCTTGTCGTTATTCACCTGTTGCTGGTCATACAGAGAGAGTGTTGGTCTCTCATGGCCCACCATCTTCTAGGCAAAAGGAGAGGTCTCTGTGCTGTATATTGCTTCTAAATTTGTTTTTCTTCCTCTGTTGGCCTTTGCCTTGGGAAGCTATCTTTGTTTTAAGTAAGCTTCACATAATATTGAGTTGGCCAAAATGTTTATGTTTTTTTCTGTAAAATAAATGACACATTTTCCATTTTTACGAGTAAGTTTCTTTTTTAAAAATATTTTATTTATTTATTTTTAGAGAGAGGGGAAGGGAGGAGAAAGAGTGGGAGAGAAACATCATTGTGTGGCTGCCTCCCATGTGCCCCCTACTGGGGACCTGGTTTGCAACCCAGGCATGTGCCCTGACTGGGAATCGAACCAGAGATCTTTTGCTTCACAGGCCCGTGAAGTGCTCCATCCACTGAGCTACACCAGTCAGGGCACCAGTAACTTTCTTGATCGGGATATTTTAAGTATGTTGGCTGTCTCCCATTGATTATTCTCAGTTAATGTCTCTGATCACTACCAACTTCAACTGGTCTCCCTGACCATGGAGCACTGTCCAGCCAGAAATATCCAGCACGAAACTTCACAAAGCACTTCTGACACGTCCAATCATTCACCTTCTCCATACACAGCACAAATCTTTTTTTGCATTCCAGTTGTGTTTTTCCCTTTTTAAAATAAGTATAATATGCCAAAAATATTGCATGTTTCCCTCCATCTTAAGGCTACACATTTGGATGATTTTTTAAATGCATGCTGATATGAAAACTGTCAAAATACAATCTAACAAAATTATTTAAAATAAAGTTAAAACAATTAAGTGCTACTAGAGCCATCTTATGAAAATAAAAACAAATGAAATTTTTGACCAACCCAATAGTTGGGCAACAGGTGCCTAATGAACATAGTGCTGAATTGGGTGACGGTAGCTCCTGAATGCAGGCCCCATCACTACAGATACCCATGAGGATATTCTTGTAAGTTCATGTCAGGCTATTAGTAGGACTCCTTTCCTGGCACATTTTTGGCTACAACTGCCACATTGTCTACATTGTCTGCATTTGTACAATGTAGACTTTTGCAAAATTTACAGGCATATTGAAAAACACAAAGTAGGACTCCATGTTCAAAAATTATTGACAGTTTTAGGATTGCAATAGAGATCGTTAAACCTAATGCAGGACCCTTCTGTGCACAGGGCCCTGTGCACTGCCCTAATTGCATGACCACGTTTTTTACAAAATTACTATGACTTTACATTGGTTAATAATATTACATAGGTGTCGATGTGCATTTCTATGATACATCATCTGCACATTGCATTGGGTGCCCAAAGGCAAGTCATCTTCCCTCACCACATTTCGGCCCCCTTTCCCCTTTCCCCGCCAAGCCCCTTCTCTCTGGTAACAACCTTACTGTTCTTCGTGTCTATGAGTTTTTGTTTGTTTGTTTTTCTTGTTTGTTCATTTGTTACTATCAGTTGTGTATCCCACATAGGAGTGAAATCATATGGTTCTTAACTTTTTCTGATCGACTTATTTCACTTAGCATAATATTTTCTAGGCCTATTCATGTTGTAAATGGCAGTATTTTATCTTTTCTTATATCTAAGTAGTACTTCATTGTGTATATGTACCACATCTTTTTAGGCAATCATCTAGCAAAGGGCTCTTTGGTTGTTTCCATGTCTGGCCACCATGAATAATGCTGTAATGAACACAAGGGGGCATGTATGTCTTTGCAAATGAACGTTTTCAATTTGGGGGTGTAGATACCCCTGAGAGGTATCCCTGGGTTATGTGGTAATGCTATTCTTAATTTTTTGAGAAATTTCCTTACTGTTTTTCATAGTGGCTGTACAAGGTTACAGTCCAACCAGCAGTGACGGAGGGTTCATTTTTTTTCACAACCTCTCCAACACTTACTACTTCGCTTGATAATACCCATTTTAACCAGGTGTGAGGTGGTATCTCATTGTAGTTTTAGATTTGCATTTCCTTAATAGCTGACGAAGTTTATCTTTTATGTACCTGTTGGCCATTTGTATGTCTTCTTGTGAGAAGTGTCTGTTCAGGTATTCTGCCTGTTTCCTAATGGGATTGTTTGTTTGGTGTTAAGTTGTATGAGTTCTTTATATATTTTGAATATTAACCCCTTGTTGAAATTGTTGTTTGCAAATATTCTCTCCCATTTGGTTGGTTGCCTTTTTTGTTTTGTTGACAGTTTATTTTGCTGTGTGAAAGCTTTTTTAGTTTGATATAGTCCCATTCATTTATGTTTGGTTTTATTTCCCATGTTTTGGGGTCAAATTCATGAAATCTTCTTTAAGACTAAGATTCATAAATTTAGTACATATGTTTTCTTGTATGTAACCTATTGTTTTAGGTCTCATATTTAGGTCTTTGATACATTTTAAATTAATTTTTGTAGATGGTGACAAATTATAGTCTAGTTTATATTTTTTAACTTTTTTATTGTTATTCAACTACAGAGGTCTCCATTTTCTTGCAGGACTCCCCCCACCCCAGCCATCCCCACATCCCACCCTTAATCCTGCCCCCTTTAATTTTGTCCATGTGTCCTTTATACGTGTTCCAGGAAACCCCTCCCCCTTGTTTCCCCATTATCCCCTCCCACCTCCCCTCTGGCTATTGTCAGTTTGTTCTTTATTTCAGTGTTTCTGGTTATATTTTGTTTGCTTGTTTGTTTTGTTGGTTAGGTTTCACTTATTGGTGAAATCATATGGCGTTTGTCTTTCACTGCCTGGCTTATTTTACTTAGCACAATGCTCTCCAGCAAATCATAGTCTAGTTTAATTCTCTTGCATGTGACTTTCCAATTGTCATAGCATCATTTATTGAAAAAGCTTTCTTTTTTCTATTGTATATTTTTAGCTCCTCTGTTAAAAATTATTTGCTATATGCATATGGGTTTATTTCTGGGGTCTCAATTCTCTTCCACTGTTCTGTGTGTCTAGCGTTCTGCCAATACCATGGTGTTTTCATTATCATTGCTTTATGGTATAATTTGATGTCAGGTAACAAAACCAAAGGTTTTCTCTCAGGATCGTTTGGCTATTTGGGGTATTTTGTGGTTCCATGCATATCTGATGACTCTTGTTACATTTCTTTAAAAAAATATCACTGGGATTTTAATGGGGATTGCATTAAATCTGTATCTTGCTCTGGGTAATATGGACCTTTAAACTATTTGATTCTTCTGACCAATGAACATGGAATATTTTCCCCTTCACTGTGTCTTTTCAATGTTTCTTTTTTAAATAGTGCTTTGTAGTTTTCAGTGCATAAGTCCTTCACATCCTTTGTTAAGTTTCTCCCTAGTTATTTTATTCTTTTTGCTGCAATTGCAAAAGGAATTGTTTTTGTCATCTTTTACTGAACTACATCACTAGTACATAAGGATGCAAGGGATTTTTGTATCCTGGGATTTTACTGTATTTGTTTATTGTTTCTAACAGGTTTTTTTGTGGAGTCTTTAGTATTTTCTGTATAAAGAATCATGTCACCAGCAAAAAGTGACGATTTTACTTTAGTCTCAATTTGGGTGTCTTTTATTTCTTTCTCTTGCCTGATTTCTCTGGCTACTACTTTCAATACTATGTTGGTAAGAGTGGTGAGGGTGGACATTCTTGTCTTGCTTTTGATCTTAGAGGAAAGTTTTTAGTTTTTATGCATCGAGAATGATATGGGCTGAGGATTTGTCATGTATGGCCATTATTATGTTGAGATACTTTCCTTCTGTAGGCATTTTATTCAGTGTTTTAACCATAAATGAGTGTTGTATCTTAAATGGTTTTTCTGAATTTAATGATTAAATTGATTTTTATCCTATAGTTTTAATGTAGTACATTGCATTAACCAATCTGTTTATGATAATTTTGAAAAATACATGCTTTCAAGAATTTAGATCCTGAGGACTTGGACATTTGGCAGTGAATGCAGAGACAAGGAGTCCATGTGATGGTCAGAAGCACACCTATCTCTGTAGTGTTCCCAGCCTGTAGGTTCTTAGAACTGGCAAATATTTAATTTTTTTCCATCATTTTGGAGAACTCATCTGGTTCTGTAAAATTCAATTACAGGTGCAATTACTTCCTAACTTGAAACTCAGGTTGCCTCCTTCAAGTCTGTTTTTTGTGCATATGTTTGACATAGAGTTTCTATTAATTGAGGGTTTTTTAATTTGTTTATTTGTTCTTACTTTATCGTCAATACACCTAATCTTCTTACATGCCTCAATTGGTATGGCTGAAATCCTAAATATCACAAACCTGGGTTTTATCCTAACTTTCATAATATCTGAACAAGAATCTCATTTAAAAGTGAGTCAAGCAGCTAAATTCAATTACAGAGCTGGGTCTATTAAGTTTCATTTCAATAACTCAATTTTTAAAACATAGTGTTTCAATAAATTCTAGATGGTTTTCAATCTGTTTGTAAAAATTATTTTTTATTTTGAAACACTTTTAAAATATGGAAAAGCATTAAAAGTAACACATAAGAAACATGTACAAGTTCCTCCCTAGATTTAACAATTAACATTCTTTTCTTATTTACTTCAAATTTCTCTTTTTAATAATAGATTACAGATAGACCTAAGTACTAGCCATTCTTTTCCCCCAGCTTTATTGATATATAATTCACACAATAATATTGTGTTAGTTTAAGTTATACAATATAATGATTTGATACACATGTTATTGTGAAATGTTTACCATTTTAAGGTAACACACCCTTCACCTCACAAAACAGCCATATTTTTTGTGGTTGTGTGGTGAGAACATTATAAAACTTCATTCTCATAGGAACTTTCAAGTATACAATGCAGTGTTGTTAACTAGAGTTACTATGCTGTACTTTATCTAGATCCTGAGAACTTATTCACCTTGTAACCATAAGTTTGTACAGCTTAAAATATATCTTTCCCTACAGTATTGGAAAATACACTTGCCATTGATATCTTTGACAAGGGTTTCATCTCCAAAATATATAAAGAACTCACACAGAAACTCTAGGAAAACAAGCAACCCAATTAAGAAATGGAGAAAGGACCTGAACAGATCCTTCTCCTAGGAGAAGGAGGCATATGAAAGGATGCTCAGTATCACTAGCCACCAGAGAAATGCAAATTAAAACCACAATGACATACCACTTTACACTGGTCAGAATGGCCATCATAAACAAATCAATAAACAACAAGTGTTGGAGAGGATGTGGGGAAAAGCGAACCCTAAGTACACTGTTGGTGAGAATGAAGACTGGTGCAGCCACTGTAAAAAACAGTATGCAATTTCCTCAAAAAACTGAAAGTGGAACTGCCTTTTTTTTTTGACTGAGGAAGTGAAATTTTAATTTTATTTTTATTTATTTTTAATATATTTTATTGATTATACCATTAGTTGTTCTATTCCCCCCTTCATTCCCCTCCACCCTGCATACCCCCTCCCCCACCATTCCCCCCCCTTTAGTTTATGACCATGTGTCTCAAGGTCTTTAGATTCTATATTTCCCCTACTATTTTTGCCCTCCCCCCTATCTATTTTCTACCTACTGTCTATGATATTTTCTGTACCTCCCCCACTTCTCCTCCTCCCACTCCCCTGTTGCTAACCCCCCATATGATCTTTATTTCTGTGGTTCTGCTCCTAATCTAGCTGTCCTCTTGCTTTGCTTTTGTTTTAGGTGTGGTTGTTAATAACTGTGAGTTTGCTGCCCTTACTTTTATTTATTTATTTATTTATTTATTTATTTTTGGAGGGGAAGGGAAGGAGAGGAAGAGAAACATCAATGTATGGTTGCTTCTCATGCATCCCCTGCCGGGAAATGGCCCCTGCCAGGAACTGGCCTGCAACCCAGGAATGTGCCCTGACTGGGAATCAAACCACGATCGTCTGGTTCGCAGGCCCGTGCTCAATCCACTGAGCTACACCAGCCAGGGCTGCTGCCCTTTCACTGTTCGCATTTTTCATCTTCTTTTTCTTATATAAGTCCTTTTAACATTTCATACAATAAGGGCTTGGTGATGATGAACTCCTTGAATTTGATCTTATCTGAGAAGTACTTTATCTGTCCTTCCATTCTAAATGAAGGCTTTGCTGGATAAAGCAGTCTTGGATGTAGGTCTTTGGATTTCATGACTTGGAATACTTCTTTCCAGCCCCTTCTTGCCTTCATTTTGAGAAATTCGCTGACAGTCTAATGGGAACTCCTTTGTAGGTGACTGTCCCCTTATCTCTTGCTGCTTCTAGGATTCTCTCCTTCATTTTAATCTTGGCTAATGTAATTATGATGTGCCTTGGTGTGGTCGAACCAGAAAAAAAGTGAAGAAACAAGAATTCAAAAAAATGAGGAGAGGCTTAGGAACCTCCAGGACATCTTTAAACCTTCCAACATCCGAATTATAGGGGGACCAGAAGGGGAAAAGAAACAGCCACGAGTGGAAAACTTATTTGAACAAATAATAAAGGAGAACTTCCCCAGTCTGGCAAAGGAAATAGACTTCCAGGAAATCCAGGAAGCTCAGAGTCCCAAAGAAGTTGGACCCAAGATGGAACTTCCTTTTAATCTGACAATTCTACTGATGGTATTATACACTAATAACCCTGAAACACCAATCCAAAAGAACCTATGCACCCCAATGTTCATAGCACACAATTTACAATAGCCAAGTACTGGAAGCAACCTAAGTGCCCATCAGTAAATGAATGGATCAGAAAACTATGGTACATTTACATGATTAAATACTACACAACAGAAAGAAAGAAGGAGCTCCTACCCTTCATGACAGCATGGATGGAACTGGAGAGCACTATGCTAAGTGAAATAAGCCAGGCAGTGAAAGACATATACCATATGATCTCACCAATATGTAAAACCTAATCAACAAAACAAGCAAACAAAATATAACCAGAGACATTGAAATAAACAACAAACTGACAGTAGCCAGAGGGGAGGTGGGAGGGGATAATGTAGGAAAAGGAGGAAGGGTCAGGAACATCTATAAAGGACACATGGACAAAACCAAGGGGGGTGGGATCAGGAGTGGGAGGTGGAGATGGCTAGGGTTGGGGAGAGTCAGGTGGGGGAAATGGAGATAATTGTACTTGAACAACAACAAAAAAGTTTAAAAAAACATCATTCATATATATATATATATATATATATATATATATATATAGCATAGCAAATATTATAAAGAACATGAAGTTTAAAATGTTAAGAAGAGAATTAAATATAATATCAAATATGTTAAACAGAGTGGCTTATAAAGTAGAGAAAGAATAAGTCATCTGATGGGGATAAAGAGAATAAGTAATAGATAAATCATTTTATTTTTTTCTGTCCTCACCTAAAGACATGCTTATTGATTTTAGAGAGAGGAAAAGGGAAGGAGAGAGAGGGACATCAATGTGAAAGAGCAACACCAATCATGGTTGGATCCCTGGTTGGAGCGCCTTGCACATGCGCTCCAACCAGGGATCAAACCTACAATCTAGGTAAGTTCCCTGACTGGGAATCGAACCTGTGACTTTTTGGTAGATGGTCCAACCAACTGAGCCACACCAGTCAGGGCAATAGATAAAGTATTTTAAAGAACAGTTACGAAAAGTTACCATAAACTGAATAGTGTTATTGGTGCAACCTCCTGTAGTTCCAGTCTCCCAAGAAGAAAAATAAACAAATAAAACTACTGCGTTCTATTCCTCTGATATCACAATAAAAAGTCTAATGATTGTCCTAATGGTATTAACTTTTCTCTCTCTTTTTCATAGTTTATTTTTATTGTATTTTTTCCATTACCATTTAGCCTCCTTATATCCTCTTCCACCTCCACCCGCCCCACCATGCAATCACCACACTGTTGTCCATGTCCATAAGTCCTTTTTCTTTCTTGCTCAATCCCTCCACTTCCAACCTCTACTGCTCCCATTTTTTTTGTTTACATAACTACAATTTCTCTAACTCCATTGTTACCTCATGGCATGGTTTCTAGACTCTTTTTTCTTCTGGAATGTCTTCCTCTGCTGACACAGTTTTTCAGCACCTTCTTTGTACTTTGACATCCAGAATTGTACGTCACTTTCAGATGTGATTTAGTCAGCAGTAATCTTCTCACCTGCCTACTTTACATTTATTAAGAGAAGAGTTCCTACTCTCCTTCTTGCTGTTTAGTCAATCTCTTTATGGATTTTCTTTTTTTTATATAGACTTATTTTATATATTCTAACTCCAGCAATGCAAATTATTTCTTTTCTCTATCTGTTTTTCTACATTTTCTTCTTCTATTCCTATGCCAAACACTGTTCTAGGTTCTGGAGCTTTAGAAACCACCAAGGTGCAACCTCAGCCCTGAATGTACTGCATAGGGTATTTCTCGGGAATGCAAGAATCAGGTTATTTGGCCCATTGCCTAATCTAATTTTTTATGTTTATGAAGGAATTACAGCAGTATCATTTCTCACCCCCACTGCTATTTTTAGTAGACCATTACTCTTTTTGAAATCTCTATGAAATCAATAGACTTCTTTGAAGGGCCATTCTTCTTCATATGAAAACAGATGCATCTCTACCCCTCTTGAAAATGTTAAGATTCATCTCTAAAAAGTTATCTGCCAATATTATCTTAATGTGCTAGAGAGGTCTTCTAAATCAGAAACTATTGGACTTTTTATTGTATGGATTTTATTTGTTAAGAAAAGCAACCCCATACAGGCTTACCAAGAAGAGTAAAAGCAAGTTATAACTTTGTGAATTGCTTAATTTAGGTCTAGAATCATAGATACAGGGGTAGGAAAGTCCCTTTAGAGTTCACAGATAACATTAATGGATATGATAAGTCTATATTTTTAACATGACCAACCATAGTTTGCATGTATTTCCCCCCAAATCCAATTTGTTTACATGTACGGGCATGCATAAGCAAAAGCTTCTCCCACGTGTAAATATGTCTGAATGTGAATAGACGTATCTAGACTGCCTTAATTCTCCATCCAGCTTCCTGAACTTGTCTACACTGGGCTCAACTTTATATCCATCACTCCATTCTCCAAGGAAGCAGTGCCTCCCTTTGTGTTAAAGTGAATTTTATATTGCAGTATTCTTGTTTAACTTAATACTCCTTCCTCTCCTTTAACTCTAAGCCCCTCTCCATTTGTTTCTTTTCTTCTGACTACACGAATCTATGTGTTTTCTTTCCTGTACAAATAAAAGAGAGAAAGAAAACAAAAAGCTCCTTTGGACCTGCATTCTTTTCCCTATATAATCATCATCTTTTCTCTCTTTCTCTCATCAGCTATGCCTACACTTTGTAATTCTAATATTTTTTTCTACCAAAGTTCCACAGCCCACTGGTATCTACTCCAGTGAAACAAATAGCTTTCCATATATTTGGTGCTCAATTCAATGAATCCTTTGTAATCCCTGTCTACATTGGCAGTCATGGATGCTATTGTTCAGTTTTTCTCTTCGGAAAATTATTCCTCCATTGATTTCGATAACATTCCTCTTTCCCAGTTTTTTTTAACTATTTCCTCTAAGTCTCTGTTATTAAATTTTCTTCTTCTGCCTACCCTTTGTATCCACTTTCTGTGTTCTTCTCACTTCTATTCCACTGCATAGTTTGAATTAGCATCTATGTATAAGTGATTTCCAAATCTGTAAATTTAGCCCTGACATTCTGCCAGGCTCTATACACATATCCCTTAATTGCCTACTGGATATTTCTTCCTTAGTAACCCAAAACATACCCATTTTAGAATTTTCAAATTATCGATAAATATTTAATCCTCATTTTCACCATAATTCCCATATAAATGACTGGTACCACCTAGTATCCAATACCTGAAAATTATTCTTTACTATTTACTCTTTTAACTTTTATTTATTCTTTCAATATTTATATTAAGACATTTACTCATTCTTATTAATTTATTTTTCCCAATTCTATTTAAGATATTTAATTCTCACCATTCCCATTGCCACAGGCTTAGTTCATAATTTTTAACTCTAGAAATGTGTCTGTATCTCCAACACCACCTGCTGTAACACATGCTGCGTTTTGCGCATGGTTAAGTGCTTTCCTTGCCTCACTGTTGCCCTATTGAGCTGTCACTGATGGTGAGTTTCTACTTGACCCTGGAAAACTGTCTCTCAGATCTTCTTTCCCATCACAAATATCACTAAGGTATTATTATGCCCATCGTCAGAATCTTTTCATTTTTATCATATAAGTAACAAATCATAATTTAAATTACATTTTAAGTATCACTCAATTCCCAAAGCATTTAAATATTATTTGTTATTGCTATATTTTTAAAATCTTATAGCCAGATGTGCTAAATTCACAATCCTAATTACCTCTGCTTTAATATTAATTAATATTAATATTAATTCTAATTATCCCTTCATTAATTTATTTATATTCAGCTTGTGTTGTAGTTTTTTAAGTATAGTAAAAGAATGGCTCTAAAACTTAATTGCTTTTTTAGTAAAGCATATCTCCTTGATTATGTCTCTTGGTGCATTTTTACTTTGCTTCTACAGAGGGTATACAGCAATGGGGTGACAGGGGAGAGGCCAACTTCTACAGAAGAAGAACTCCTGCCTCCTAAGACATACATTCTTGGAAATAACAGGCTGTTGTTCTAATATAAACCATACCACATGATCATTTATTCAGAAAAATACTATCCACGGCAGGAAGAAACTCTGGAAGAAGAAGTAATTACAATTGCGATGCTTTGTTCTGGAGACAATTAATGCATCATGGGGGTGTATCTTTTATATCAAATACCAGATGGGGTAGTGTGAGAATCCTTGCCGTTTAAGAAAAGGCAAAAGTCTTAAGAGTTAGAAACTGTCACTTTATTTTTTATTTTTATTTAATTATTTTTCAAGTACAGTTTTCTATTACTCCCATCCCATCCCACCTCCCGTGCTCCCCCCTCCCTCCCATTTCCACCCTTCTCAGTTGTTGTCCATGTATCCTTTACAGATATTCCTCTAAATCCCTCTATTTCCCCTGAAATTCCTTCCCCTCTTCCTTCTGGTCACTGTCAGCCTGTTCTCTATTTCAGTGTCTTTGGTTATATTTTGCTTGCTTGTTTGTTTTGTTGTTTAGCTTCCTGTTAAAAGTGAGATCATATGGTAGTTGTCCTTCAACACCTGGCTTATTTCACTCAGCATAATGCTTTCCAGTTCCATCCATGTTGTTGCAAAAGGTAGGAGCTCCTTCTTTCTTTCTGTGGCATAGAATTCCATTGTGTATATGTACCATAGTTTTTTGATCCATTTATTTACTGATGGGCACCTAGGTTGCTTCCAACTCTTGGCTATTGCAAATTGTGCTGCTATGAACATTGGGGTGCATAGGTTCTTTGGGATTGGTGTTTTAGGGTTCTTCAGATACAATCCTAGCAGTGGAATTGCTGGGTCAAAAGGCAGGTCAAATTTTAGTTTCCTGAGAAAATTCCATACTGTTTTCCATAATGGTTGTACCAGTCTGCAATCCTACCAACAGTGGACCAGAGTCCCCTTTTCCTCACACCCTCTCCAACATTTGTTGTTTATTGCTTTGTTTATGATAGCCATTCTCACCGGTATAAAGTGGTATCTCATTGTGGTTTTAATTTGCATCTCTCCGATAGCAAGCAATATTGAGCATCTCTTCATGTGTCTCTGGATCCTCTGTATGTCCTCCTTGGAGAAGTGTCTGTTCAAGTCCTTTCCCCATTTTTTTAACTGGGTTAGTTGTCTTCTTAGAGTGAAGTCATGTGAGTTCTTTGTATATTCTGAAACCTTTGTCTGAGGTATCATTGGCAAATATGTTTTCCCTTACAGTTGGTTGCTTTTTATTTTAATGCTGTTTTCTTCAGCCGCGCAGAAACCTAACCAAGGAGGTAAAAGACCTGTATGCAGAAAACTACACAACACTGAAGAAAGAAATCAAGGAAGACACAAACAAATGGAAACATATACCGTGTTCATGGATTGGAAGAATTAACATCATCAAAATGTCCATACTACCCAAAGCAATTTACAGATTCAATGCAATACCTATTAAAGTGCGAATGGCATACTTCACAGACATAGAACAAACACTTCAAAAATTTATATGGAACCATAAACGACCCCGAATAGCAGCTGCAATGTTGAGAAAAAAGAACAAAGTAGGAGGGATCACAATACCTGATATCAAACTCTATTACAAGGCCACTGTAATCAAAGTATCAGGCATAAAAACAGGCACATAGACCAATGGAACAGAACAGAACACCCAGAAATAAACCCAACTCTCTATAGTCAATTAATATTTGACAAAGGGAGCAGTAACATAAAATGGAGTAAAGATAGCCTCTTCAACAAATGGTGTTGGGAGAATTGGACAGCTATGTGCAAAAAAATGAAACTCGAGCACCAACTTACACTATACACCAAAATAAATTCAAGGTAGATAAAAGACTTAAATATAAGCTGTGACACCATTAAAGTCCTAGAGGAGAACATTGGCAGGAAAATATCAGATATTTCACACAGCAACATTTTTACTGATATGTCCCCTAGAGCAAGGAATATAAAGGAAAGAATAAACAAATGGGATCTCATCAAAATCAAAAGCTTCTGCATGGCTAAAGAAACTGTCACTTTAAATGGCTTTTCTTTGGAAGAAATCTTAAGAGAGTGACAAAGAAAGAAAACATGAGTACAAGCAAATAAAATCTTTTGAGAAAGATCTCTGGGCAGAAAATCTGAATGTATAATAAGAAAAGAAAAATGAGAAGATTCGTGGATTGTTCCGACCTAGTTATAGCACACTTTACTGTACTGAAGTTTCAGTTATAAATAATATGAATTGGATGATTATGTGCATTATGTTCAACACTTTTTTTCCCTGTCATCCTCACAGCAAACCTGTTGATAATGAAGCTCATGGTTATCCCTTTATACCAGGGAAGAAAACGAGCCTCAAAGAGCTTGAGGGCCTTCATCAATGTCAAAC
The DNA here is from genome assembly GCF_014824575.4 of Sturnira hondurensis. Lineage (NCBI taxonomy): Eukaryota > Metazoa > Chordata > Mammalia > Chiroptera > Phyllostomidae > Sturnira > Sturnira hondurensis. The sequence goes on from NW_028073027.1 coordinate 4,047,061, forward strand.
AGCTTGTGAGTGGTAGGACTACAACTCGCTGTCAGATCTTCTGACTCCAAGTCCTACATCTTTGTTGTGTCGAGTGACAGGATCTGAGTAATGGTTCTCCTCAAGGAAATTTAACCTCATAAATATTTCTCACTCCAAGGAAAAGCAAAGGTCCGCTTACTCCGTCTATTACGTTGATCTGAACTGTCAGCATACTGCTTCAGGGCTTCCAAGTCTAAGAAAGTTTGATCATAAATAAAAAACAACCTGAAAATAATAACATCCTAACAGCTCACTCAGTGGCTTTTCTGGGACGCTGATGATGCCAACACAGCCAGTTATGGAGAAACTCTCACACACTGCTGACATAATGACCTTGCTTACCGTTACTAACATAAACCTACATGATTTATGTTTTATTGGTACCAGCAGATAACAGTTTACACGCTGCTTTAAAAATATCCATAACTACTGTTTCTTTCCCTTACTTTTTAAACAAGCTGCTTATTTACTGTCTCTTCAAGTTTTGATTGAAAGAATTTATGGGTGCACCCATAGTGACTTTCAACCTTCTTTCAGGTGCTCTTCTCTTTGTCCATCTTCAGATGCTGTGAAATTAGTCAGTGACAAATCTTACTGTTTTTTCCAGTGCGTGTGGCCCTGAAAGGCAAGGCAATACCTCCTAATTCAAGAAGGGCCTTCTGGAGTGTGGAACTTATTATACACATTTACAACCCACTGATAGTTTTTGTTCCATTTTCACTAAGATCCCTTTCTCCTGTTTCAAATGCTGCCCTGCACGTAAAATTCACTGAACTTGCTGTCTGTCCCTCGAAGCATGCCCAGGCTGTCCCTGCTGTGAGTCATCGTTCTCTGCTCCATACGCCCACACTATGCATGTTCTCTGTACCAGAATATGTTTATTATGATTTGCGTCTGCCTTTCCCTCTATTATACTGACTGCATTATCTTTGTACCTTCTACAGTAACCAGCTAAGTATCATGTAAATTTTTAGTCTTCAGTATCTATTGTATACAAGAAAATGAAAAGTGATACCATACTTGGAGAACAATGATTTTCAACAGGTGTGCCGCAAGAATTTTTAAAACATGCAATACCTGACTATCTAGTCAGCAGCACTTTCTTTCCTCTGAGATAGTCAAATTAAAAAAATGACAACAGCCAACACAATATAATAGCCATTCGATGTGAACACCCTGTCTTGAATCATAATTATATAGGTCACATAATAGAGTTGCATTTTATCGATCACACCAAATAAGGCTGATTCTAATTCATTAATTCTTGGTACCAGAAATACTTATATGCAAGTATTGACACCTCAGTTTTTAAAAAGTCATTTTGGAGCAAAAAGGGTAGGTAATTACTATTATTATTTTTTTGTAAGTCAATCAAAATTATACCTTTTGTCAGATCAGCAAAAATATGTATTTTGGGTGTGCTACAGAATTTAGTAATTACTTTTTGTGTACATGAGATGAAAAATGTTGACAATCACTGTTCTAAGAGATTGGCTGTTGCCTTGAATCTCAACTAGGCTGAATGATTTCTGTTTTTAGAGAGAAGATGTACGAGAGATTAATGAGTACTTTCTTACAAGTAGGGGTGTTGTTTTCCACTCATTAATTGCTATCATTTGCACATCCATTAGAGGAAATTACACGTTTAGAAAGGTAACAATAAGAGACAAAAGTATTTGACTGGTGCTGAGGCTTAAATTTATACCCTGCAACCCTCTTCGTATATGACACTCTCCAGCAAAGAAGACCTGCTGTTTCCCCAGCCTCCCAGGATGACTTGCAACTTTGTGATTCCTACATGCCATTAACTCTGGATGTTCCCTTTCCTTCCTGGCCAATGATGTTTTTCAATTTAAAAAATAAAGTCATATATCACTTCCTATGAAAGCCCTCCCTAATTCCCAAGAGTCACTATACCTTTTTATAGTGCTTGTTGTGCTGTTTCATACTTTTGGTTTGGGCACCTGCACCTTCCCTTCGTCTTTCGGTTTGCACGCCTGTGAGTTCCCTGGAGAAGAGCCATGTCTTCTTTTCATCTGCCATGCCAGGCTCTCCCTCGGGGCCTGAAATGTTGCCAATACTGAGTAACTATTTAACAAATCGGTGATTTTAAAAAGTATTTACTTATTAATTTTAGAGAGGGAAGGAGAGAAAGAGAAAGAGGGAGAGAAACATGGATTTGTTGTTCCACATTTTTATGCATTCATGGGTTGACTCTTGTATGTGCCTTGATCAGGGATCAAACCCACAGCCCTGCTGTACAGGGAAGTTTCTCTAACCAACTGAGCTACCTGGCCAGGGCTAAATTGGTGAATTTCAGTAATAAAAGTATTTATTACTTCCAAATGCCAAGTACCTTACTAGGCACTGATAGAGAATTTTTAAAAAATGACTCAAACTAGGTCAAGTACTACAAAAATATCCATTAGGGGCACAAGTGATATTAAGATGGAAAAATAACTGAAACAAGAACCTGAATTGTGCCTCAAAATATGAAAATTTTCATGGAAAGAGAAGGGGTGGAGAATGGAGTAGAAGACAGAAGACCATTCCAGCCCAAGGTTAATAACAGGTTAACATAGAGAGCTTTCTTGAAATGCTTTAAAGGTAAATTCTATTAAATATAAATAAAAGTTTATAACTTTAAAGCAAATAATTCATACTGAATTAAAGTAGGTTAAAACTAGAGATAGCCCTTTGCATGTCCAAATGGGTTTAATGTAGGTCGAAATTACTTTTATGTACAAAAATTCGGACAAGTTGTCAAGGAAAACACAACAGGGATGGAATGCGATAGCCTCTCCTTTAAAATAGCAAGTAGCGAGGCATCAATCATCCTGCAGCATGAATGTAGGTTTTAATTACACCCATAATTCAGAGTCATGATTAGAGCTTAAATTGAGTATCTTGCATTGGGAACCATGATGCATGCGTGACTTCATGTTTTAAACTCTAGGGTGGGTGCTTCTGTGAAAGGCAGGATGGATCCTGATCCTATCCCTTACTCTACTATTTAAGCCACACCGAGATCCTTCAAACTGGGATAAAGAACACCTCTCTGTTTCCTGGAGAAACATAAATACATGTTAAAGTCAGGAAGCATCAGAGGATGTTGGCACTGATGCATAGATTTATGGTAAATGATTGGCACACTACTGAGCAATGACCAAGTAAAGAAATGGCACAGAAGGTCTTAGAGTATGCAGAATGGCACAGAAGAATTTTAAAACATTCTGTCTCTAGAGAATATGTGAGGTAGAAGGAGAGAAGTCAGAGAGTGATGGAAACGAACGATGCAGCTAGAAAAGACAGACTCTGCATGAAGATAGCAGATACAGCTAGTGGAGACATAGCAACTAGAAACTCCTGAAGCCTTTAGATAGGCAGTCTCAACCACCATGTTCAAGTACACTTGAGGTGTGCCAAATGGGTTACCAATAGGATATCATACTTATTAAATCTATTAGTCTGTCGTGATTGCCTAATGTGGATGTACTTTTAATATTGACATGCTTATAAAGTGCCTTTATGAGTTCCTACCAAAAATGTAAACATGCCACAGTATTAGTTTTATTTATCTGAAAAATTGACTTCTGCTTATTAAAACTCTGGATAAACCCAGGCAGATGCCATTTCCTTTTGGTGTAAATGCTGGAAGTCCACTGTACTTTTCTTTGTTGAAGGAGCCACTGGAGAAAAAGAGGAGGGATGCAGTATTATAATTTTCTCAGACAACTATCACACTGAAAACTAGAAGGACAATTTGCCATTAACAAGCCTAATGGCATTAGAGGCCCAGATTTTACAGGTCATCTTCTTTGACAACTCCAGTGATCGAGGACTTAGCTGTGCAAAGGAAAGCACAGGTAAGAAAAGAAGGCTGCATGTTTTATTTTTTAATTTAAAACTTCCAATTACAAGTTTTACAACTTCAATTACAAAACCAATTTTTCCCTTATCCAAGCAACCACATAAAGCCAAAGTCTGATGATGAAAACTGAAGAACACTATAGCCTCAGAAATTGAGTATGCGAGCCTAGCTCTTTGTTTCTGTAAGCAGTAATACATGAGAGCAAATGCACTTCAGATGCCATCAAGGCTTCCTGTTGGGTAGACCATGCTAAATGAAGTCAAAGGCTAAATGAATCTGTTCCCCAAAAGCTTTGCATAAGTGGGAAACCTGCAGTGTTTCACTGCCATTAGAAAACAGTTATTTTAAATTTTACCTATTGAAATTCTCCTGATTGTGTGCATGTAAATCCCATTAAAGTTCATAGATATTGCACATGAAATCGGGGAGAGACACGCAGCTCCCTAATGTTTTCTCTAACGAACTCTGACTCAGCAGGTAGGGATGAGCAGTTACCCAGCACAGAGTCTGTCCTAGATTGCTTTCTCAGTTTATGGCTATCTGGGAACTGTGCACACAGCGAACACCTTCTGTTTGAAGATGAGGGCCGGGATGTTTCTGCAGACTGAAATTTGCAAATGAAGCTGACTCCAAACCTCTTTATGGTCAAAGGAAAATTCTTCCAAGGGAAAAAGGAAGTCGATATTTAAAGTAAAATGAAATACAATTTAAAAAATAATAGATGTTTTTAATTAACAGATGCAATTTTTTAAAACATGATAAAATTAAATATAAACTTACAAAAATATCACCATACCATTTTTCCCCTGTGTGAATTGAATAGTGATTTGATTTTCTTTATAGGTAATATTCTGGCAATATTGCAATCAAAACTGCAAAGTATTTTATATCCTTCATCTAGAAATTCACTATTAGTAATTTATTCCAAATAAATAACTCAAAAATAAAAATTAAATGGAATAAGATATGCACTAGGGTGACATTTTGGGTCTATCTATTGCAGCCAGCTCACTTTCTTTTTCAAACTTCTATTGAAGTGTAAGAGAGAAAAGTGGAAAAATAAAGAGTATGAACTGAAATTACTTTTTCACAAATTGAACACATGTATTTAATCAGCATCATACTAAGATGCATGTTATTACAAGCACCTGAGAAGCTCCCTTTATTCCCCTTCTAGTGACAATAGTGCATGAGATTAATAATTATCTTGGCTTCTAACACAGGTAAATTTGGTCTGCTTTTAACTTTCTGTAAACAAAATTATATACTCTCTTATACCATATTTTGCTCATGAGAACCACCTATGTTGTATCTAATTGAGATTTGTAACTTCTTTGGCTGTATAGTGTTCCATCAAATGGATACACAATAATGTCCATGGGCATTTGGACAAAGACTGCTACTCTAAGTATTCAGGTACATTTGAAGAATACATATAAGTATGCACTCCTGTTGGATACATACCCAAGCATGAAATTCCTGGGTTGTGTGGCATCAAACAATTTTCCAAAGTGGTTCCAGATACTTACACTCCTGACCAGCAGTGTACCAGATTTCCAGTTGTTATATCTAGACGAAAATTTACTCTTCTTTTAAGATCCATTTGACACCTATGTGAAACCATTGATTGCATTTGGCTTTAATTTACATTTCTTTTTTTACTAAATGTTGAGCATCTTTCCATTTAACTATCTTTTCTGGTAAAATGCCTTTCAAGTCCGCCCATTTTCCTATTGATGTGTTTGTTATTTTATCAGTTTTGCTTTATGTATTTGAGACAACAGATCTTTGTCATATAAATATTGCAAAGATTTCTCTCACTTGATGATGCCTTTCCTTCTCATTCTCTTAACCCTGTGTTTTAATGAGTATGGTTTTAATCTTAATTTTCTAATTCAGTTTTGTCAACTATTTTTGTGTATTTTCTTTAGAAAAACCTATCTCAATTCACCAATAAATTTACCTATAATTTCTTCTAAAAGCTCTATTTTTATATCATATTTATAACTTCAAATTGTCTATTTTAAGTTAATATTTGTGTATGGCCAAAAGTACCCAGCTGTCCCAATACTATTTCTGAGAAGTATACTCTTTTCCCCACTACACTGTGGTGCTGCCTTTGTCATAAATTAGTATTATTAGTAATAATAATTAGTATTATTAGTATGCATCAGTATATATGTATGGTCTGCACTCTACTTTTTTGCCTTTGGTATCTTTGTACCAATACAACACAGTTATTATAGCTTTGTAATAAAAATTGACATTCATTAATGCAAGTCTTCCAAATTGTCTATTTTCAAAATTGCCTTGAAATTCTTTGTTGCTTGTGTTTCCATGTAAATTTAGAATCAGCACTGAATCACCCTCACTAAAACTATCTTCTGGAGTTTTGAGTTTCTGAATGACATTGTATTTCTAATCAATTTGTGGGAAATTGACATCTTTATACACTATGTCTTCCAATCTATGAGCATAACATGTCATTACATTTCTTTAGATTTTCTTCTATTTTGCCTCCAACAGCTTTTAGTTTTCTGGTACAACCTTGCATATTCTTTGTTATGTGCATTCCTAAACATTTTATGCTATTGTTACCGAACAAGGGTCTGAGGGGGGCCAATACTTGACCCAATGAGGGATGCCAAAAACTGCTTCAGAAAACAGGGGCCCCTCCCAAGGACAGTATACTAATATCTACTGGGCTCTTCTGTCCGCCACCAATTGGAAAGACATCTCTCAATGCCAGAGATTTGTGAAAAGGAAACAAGATATTTATTTAATGCTATTCAGGCCTAATGCCTTCCTTAAAATATTAAAGTCTTTAAGGGTATACACCTACACACACACACACACAGCGCTCCCTTCTCCCACTGTCCCAACTCCGGGTACCGTAAATCAGGAAAAGAGCACATGTCCGTTTTTTTCAGGTTGCTGGCACTGTGAGCTGTGTCGCCTGCCTGTCCAGGCAAGATCTCCAATTAATCCAAAGTCATGTGGCACCTTTCACTGGCAAGAGTTCTTTGTACCAAGTTCCAGTCAAAGTCTCTCCTGCTTTCCAGGCCACTCGGCCAAAGGGAGCACGCCAAAGCCGCGTGGGTCTCTTCTACCAAAGCCTCTCCACCAAAAGCGCGTCTTTCTTCTTCACCTGGCCGCAGGGATCTCCATTCTGGCAAAGCTGCGTGGTCTTCCCTTTCACCTGGCCAAGAGGGGGTCTGCACTCTGCTGAAACCGCACGTCTCTCTCTTTCATGGCTAGAAGAGGTCTACATCTTTCCAAAACAGCGTGGGCCTCCCCCTCACCTGGCCAAGAGGGGGTCCTCACTCTGCTAACACCACATGGCTCTCAAGCAGGCACTCTCTCCGAGAAGCAGCCCCAGTTCCCACCTGGGAAGCAGCCACTCACTTCTCCCTGACCCAAAACTTGGCCACAGCTATTTAACATATCTATGAAACCAGTTAAAGGTTATAGATGNTGGGACCCACTTCCCACAAGGCTGTCGTCTGAACTGCTACTGAAATCTCAGGCCATCCACTGGTTACCTGCCATTTACTACCAGTGCCCCCAGGGGCCTTCTTGTCACTGTGGGACAAACCCGTGCCCGACAGAGGCTATGCATTGTCTAGATGAGTGCCCCCCCCCCCCAGGCTGCACCCTGTATCCATGTCTGTGACACAAAAATGGTCTGTTTATTTAAATTAAATAAATTTAATTTATGTGAATTCAATTAAATTTAATTAATACCTAACATGCAAAAGTTTTGTTTTCCAAGTCTGACTGAATGTCTTTCATGGCTGCATCTTCCTTTAGCTCCTTTAATTAGATTTACTGCATTTATAGAGAAAATAAATTTTGCCATTTTATTTTGTAGAAAATATAATCAGTGGGAATCTTAATTTCAATGCTGATAAAGCTAAAACACATTGGAAAAATACTGAAATTCTTTCAGAATAAGATTAAAAATTATGTATGAGATAATACTTTGGCACACTTAAAAGTTTTTAAAATGATCTCTATAGAAATAAGTAGTACCACATTCTCTAAATATTGATGGTAAAATATAAGAAAGTGTCTTATCTTTACTATTCCATAATTTATACATTTTGTTTATTTTCTTTTTCTTTTGTTTTTACATGGAAACCTGCCAAAGGACAGGTTAAACTCCGTACTGCATTCTCCAAAGTCCTGTAGGTTTTAGTGGAAGTTAACTTTATGTTTTCATGATAAGTAATCTTAGCAAATTAAAAATGAAAGGCAATTACACTGACCTGCTAATGGGAATCTTAAAAAACACCATATAACATGCATTCAATTAAAGATGGATTAATGAAAACTTTTTTGTGAGATAAGAATGCCTGTTAGGCACAATACTTTTCAACACTTATGTGGAGATCCTTGTGACCATAACTAGAAGAGGAAATAAAAGGTGTAAGTATGGAAAAGGAGAAAAAATCATTATTATTTGGAGACATTATTTGGTATGTAAGAAATCTAAAATTTCTACAAACTAAGTATTAGAATTGATAAATGAATGTGGTAAGATTGCTAGGCACAAAGTCAATAAAGGCTAATTGTGTTGAAATGCAGTAGCAAAATTAAACCTTTTTTAATGAGTACTATTTGTAATAGTGATACAGGGTGCAGCCGGGGGCGGGGGTGGGGGGGCCCAAAAAAAGATTTGGAATGGTGTCCAGTGTTGGGAACAAGAACAATGGCCTCAGCCCCAAGGAGCCTGAAACCCTAGCAGACACCCTGTAAGTTGATTGCCATCTGTTTAGTTTCAAAATTTCCCTTTCAGTTGAGTCAGACCCCACCCTTTTTCTCGCATGTAGGCCCTGTAAGCCAATAATCTGCCTCTGTGCAAAAACGCCTGCTTGATGACCTGTATATAAGGACTTAGCTGTAAGCGCTAGGCTCGAATCCCCGACGAGACCCCAGTGGGCACAGTGTCTCTGGAGGGATCGCCCCTGCGCAGGTTAAACTTGGCCAATAAATTAACATCTTTGAATCCCTGAAAGTCTCCGACATTTGTTCTCGCAGTTGGTGGATCTAACATCCAGAACTCAAAGTGTATAGGAATATTGGAAAGAAATATTATTAAGATGTCCTCAACACCCCACCCCCCCACCCAGGTGTCAGTTGGGGGAAGGGACAAATGGAGCAGGGCCATTGAGAGTTGTTTTGCATAGCAACAGTTTTGCACTAACCTTTGGAATGGTCATTTAACATATCTATAACCTTTAACTGGTTTCATAGATATGTTAAATAGCTGAACTCTTGCCAGTGAAAGGTGCCACATGACTTTGGATTAATTGGAGAGGTGTATACCCTTAAAGACTTTAATATTTTAAGGAAGGCATTAGGCCTGAATAGCATTAAATAAATATCTTGTTTCCTTTTCACAAATCTCTGGCATTGAGAGATGTCTTTGCAATTGGTGGCGGACAGAAGAGCCCAGTAGATATTAGTATACTGTCCTTGGGAGGGGCCCCTGTTTTCTGAAGCAGTTTTTGGCATCCCTGGGTGGGCCAAGTATTGCCATCCCCTCCCCCCACCCGACCCTTGTTCGGTATCAACATAACATGAGATTTAGGATTTTTTGCTAATGTAATTAAAAATTTAAGGTGCACCAGCATACAAACTTGCTATATTGGCTCCTTGTTGTCTACTTTAAAACCTGTCATTCAAAGAAAATGACTTGAATTTTAATGAAATTTCAATTTGCTATGAACTTATCCTGCTGATTTTCAAAATTACCTTGGCTTCAGGCCTGCCTGAAAATGCGTATTAATGACAAACTTTCTTGCTCAGCAACACTGAGTGTAAAAAGATCATTTGTTTATAGATCGTTAGATTAAGAAGAGACCAGATCTTTATCTTGTGTGGATCCTTTTATGTTTTATAATTTTTGTAAATGAAGTAGCAAAGCTCCAGAGGGACCAACTAACCTCTGCAAGGTCACAAAACTTGTAACAATCTTCACTTATCTTAGCAAACTGAGAGCTTTGAGATTTGTTTTCTGGATTTCTACATTATAGTAAGGTGAGGAGGACCTCACCTTATTAGCTTTAAGTTGCCAAACCTTATTAATAATCTTGATGTGTCGGGGCCTAAAGATGGTGAATGCAATCCATCAAGAAAATCGCACCAGGAGGGCTTGGCTGAGGCAGCCCCAAACAGGATGCTGCAGCCGAGCCAGGTAGCCCCCACCCTTGTGGGCATCCCTTGATCACGAGTACTAACTACCAATCAAGATGCTGATCACGCGCCCACCTACCAATCGTCGCCAGGAGCATGCAGTGAGCATGCACAGGACAACCTATCAGAACCACCTCCCCTTTTCCCCTGCCCCCTATATAACAGCCCCGCCCAAAATAAAATTCGCAGCTTGATCAGAATCCTTTGTCTTGCTGCCTTTCTACGCGCCTCTTGCTCCCATCCCTATTCATCCGTTTCAGGTAGACTCGGGACCCCCGTTGACTGTTCCGCGGGACGGAACATTGATGTTTCAAGAGAAATAACAATGTAAATATTTATTACAATTCCAAACTCAGGACTTCAACTGTGGCTATTGCTATTCCTGAAGCAATGCACAATATGTGTGAACATAAATATACATAAAATCAGTTAAAATTGTGTGGTAGAGGAAGACAAAAGAAAAAATGTGGAAAGAAATAACAGTTTTTAAACATATTGAAATAAACTGTAGTATCTAAACACATAAGCCTCATTTCTATTCTATGTTAATTCAATGACATGATTACTGAAGTAACTTTCTAGTTTATTTTCTTCTCTTAATTAGCTTTTACAAAATATCTATACATCGTTGTGCCAATAGAAGAATATTTACTCGGTAACAGCCTGCCTTCGGCTTATGCAAACTTCAAAAATGTGCTGTCCTAACTCAATTGGGAAAAAATAATATTTTGAAATTTTAATCATTCAGGATGAAAGCAATGGGTTTTGTAGAGAACAATGAGATTTGATGGAATGTAAGGTAATCAGCAGATTGAATGTTAATACATATTTGAATATTTTATTACATACTACAGTAAAACATTTCAGTAGGAATCTTTCTGCTCTTCTTCCACAGTTAGGAAAACACTGAACGTGCTTTTTTAAGGAAGTAGTGTCCCACATTATGAAACAGGAGCTTGCACTATGCAACACTGGTTACAGGTGCAGAAACAGTCCGAGACAGGCCTCACACAACCAAAGTATTCCTACAGGTGTCCTCCTTCCTTCCCTTGCTCACCCTGTTGTGAGATACTCTCGTTTGAGCACTGCTTGGACCATCCTCTAACAGAAGCCATTGTGTAGGCTCAGAGTCAAGTACCAGAAGATGAAAGTTTTTCCGTCAATCAAATTTATGTAGAGTCCAAAATTAACAATTAAAGTCTACACTCTCAGCATCACTTCTTACCTCCAGACAATCAAGCAATATAATGGATATTTGGTTAAATAATATACTTGAGGTAAGTTTTTATAAAACTAATTTTCAAAGGGTATAAAGATAATCGAAAGTAATTATAATACATTATTTTAGTCCTTTTGTGTTTTCTTAACCTCAGGACTTACAATCTATATATCTGTGCATCTTTTAAACCATCCGATGTATATCGCATTACACCAAAAGTTTTATTTTAAGAGAAAGGCATGAGGATAGGTATATAATAAAGCCAATTAATAATCCCTTCAGAACATTTCATGAAAAAGATTATTTAATGATTGATGTAGATGTTTGAACACTTGTTAAAATCTCTTCACATTTATTTTAAACAAGTTTAAAACACTGGGGGTGGGGCAGGGCTGGGAATATAAGAGAGAAAACTGTACTTGAACAAGAATTAAATAAAAATAAAAATAAAAGACAAAACAAAAGTAAATAAATATATTTTAAACAATTGCTTCACCCTCATTGATCATTGATATTCTCTCACCTGCAATGATCTTATAATTGATTTTAAAAAGAGATAATTCTGATTAATAAATGGCTGATGAATATGCAACAAGGTGCCAATTTCTCAATTGTTTAATGCCAATTCTTTCTATTGATGACCCCTTTCTATTGACTTAATAATGAAAACGTGTGTCTGCACACAATTATCTATAGTGAAAGACACTATTTACAGCAGTAATATTGTCATGGGATATTTTAAAGCCTAATCGAAAATTATTGATTCTACCAAGAACTATTGGAAGCTAAGAAGCACCATTAAACTTGAAAGTAAACTTCACAATAGATCTGGTCATAAAAAAGAATGAGAAGACAAATATTTTCAAATCATGTGTCTAATGAGGGTCTAATATGCAGAATATTAGACCTCAACACAAAAAGATAGATAGCCTGATTATAAAATGAGAAAATAAACATTAAAAAAAAACTTATACAAATGGCCGATTTGCATGTGAAAAAGATGCTTAATATCATTACCCACGGGGAAACGCTACAATGATACACCACATCATACTCATTGGATGAACATAATTAAAGTATTAATAATAACAAATGTTGATATGAATGTGGATAAATTGGAGCCATCAAACTTTGCTGCTGGGATTGAAAAATGGTGCAATCACTATGGAGAACACTTTGAAAATTTAAAAAGTTAAACATAGAACTACAACATGGCCTACCAATTTCATTCCTAAATACATACCCAAGAGAACTGAAAACTATGTTGACTCAAAAACTGGTACACAAATGTTTATAGCAGTATTATTTATAATAGCTCAAAAGTGCAAGCAGCTAAAATACTCACTGATAAATAAGTAAATGAAATAGGCTGTATATCTAAACAATATAACCTTATTCAACTACAAAAAAAGAATGAAGTACTACTACCTGCTAGAACATGGAAAACTCCTGAAAGCATAATGCTAAATGAAAGAAGCAAGATGCAATGGGCCACTCACTGCACCACTGCATTTGTATAACACACTCAGAGCAGGCAAATCCATAGAAACAGAAGACTGCCTGGGGGTAGGTGAGAAGCAAATGAGTAGTGACTGCAAATGGGTACAGCTTTCTTTTTTGGGTGACGAAACTATTCTGCATTCAGTGGTGACTGCACAGCCTTGTGAGCACTAGAAAACACTGAATCATACACCTAGATGGAATGAGTGTTACGAATATTGTGAGAATTAAATCTCAATAAAAAGAAAGTCATTAAAAGTAGGTGATTAGATGATATGACAAGCATCCCAAATACTTGAAAATAGTGCTGAAACCAGTCTACATGATCCAACTATAATGTAAAATATCTGAATAAAACTTTCATGTAAAAAACAAATTTCACCCAAGAAGTCCCACTGCTAAATAAATATAGTAACCAAATCTTATCATTTAGATGCCCTATAAACTGTTTCTTTGAATAGAAATGAATCTACAATTCTCCTTCAGGTTGGCAGGAATTCCCACTGAACTAAAATAAATTTAGCCCTAGGAATAAACCCTATTAATTTTTATATTAAATGCTCATTATATTTTAGATCTTTGACAAGCAAATAAAGAGGGTTCCTGACCTATGGTGGTTCAACTTAGAAGTTTTCAACTTTGTAATGGTGTGAAAGCAATGTTCACTCAATAAAAACCACACTTTGAATTTTTAACTTATTATACTCTCTCATCATGCTGGGCAGCTGCAGTGAGACAATTTTGCCCAGCTGCACACTGATGCCAGTGTTCAAGCACATTGAAAGCAGGCCAGGCTAAGCTACTACATTCGGTAGGCTAAGTGTTGTAAGGGATTTTTTGACTTGTATTTTTAACATAACAATGGTTTTCTAGGGAGGTATCCCCATTCTAAGTCACAAAACAGCTGTAGTCTATCTAGTTTCTCACTGAAGTGAACTAACAAGTAAAAGTTTACTCTAATTTTCTTTTGGGGATGTTTTTGTGTTATTTTTTTATTATAGTTCAAGTACAATTATCTCTAGTGTCCCCCCCAACAGTTTCCCCCACCCCACCCACCCCCATCTCCCACCCTCAATCCTACCCCACTTTGTCTTTGTCCATGGGTCCTTTATACATGTTCCTGATGTCCCTGCCCCTTCTTTGGCTTGTTACCCTCCTCCCCCATCCCCTCCAGTTACTGTTCTAATTTTCAAACTGGGAACATTAAACTAAGTAAGTAGTAAGCACAAATTACATTATGGCCGGTTAAATATTTAAGGTTCTCAATGGAGTCAACCAAATGCAACATAGGTGTCTTCTAAATTTCCCCTCTTCCAGGGACACACCAAATGTACAGCTACACACAAAGCAATTCAGTCGGAAAGAAATCAATAAATGAGCTGAGCAGCTCCTACACATAGAGAGAATGAGAAAATACCTATATCAAAACACGCAGGAATGGGGAAAGTTGATTGAACCACTCACTCTTGTTTTTATTAATCTATTTAAACTCACTCTTCAGGGAAATGGAAACTTTAAAACAGCAATAATGCAGACTCATCTAAAAACTAAAAAATATAATGAAAGAAATTAATCAACTTCATTCCAAAATGAGCAGAACTATAATACTTTCTCATAGTTCAAACATATTTAACAGTTTCTACCTTCGCACATATTTGATTTGCAATGCAATTTTTAAAAGATTTTATTTCTTTATTTTTAGAAAGAGGGAAATGGAGGGAGAAAGAGGAGAGAAATATCAATGTGTGGTTGCCTTCTGTACACCCCCTACTGGAAACCTACCTCACAAACACATGCACGTGCCCTGATTGGGAATCCAACCAGTGACCCTTTGGTTCACAGACTGGCTCTCAATCCACTGAGCCATATCGGCCAAGGCTTACAATTCAATTTTTTTCACTTTGTATTATATTGAAAAGAATCTCCTATGTTCTAAAATTATTTTCATGAATGCTTTGAATACCTAAAAAATCAAGCAGGCAAGACTGAATCATGAAGAGACAGAAAATCTGAACAGACTAATCACTAGTAAAGAGATTGAGTCAGTAATCCAAAGCCTCCCAACAAACAAAGATCCAGAAGCAGATAGATTCATTGGTGAGTTCTACCAAACATTCAAAAAACAATTAATATGGCCCTTCTCAAATTCCTCCCAAATACAAAAGAAGGAACATTTCAAACTCATTGTATAAGGCCAGGATTACCATGATACCCAAACCAAAAAAAGGCACTTGAAGAAAAGAAAATTGCAAGCCAATGACTGTGGTGAACTTAGATATAAAATAATATATTAAAAAGATCATGTACCTACAATTAAATAGGATTCAACATACACAAATCAATCAATGTGATATACCATATTAACAACATGAAGGATAAAAATCATATGATCATGTTAATAGATGCAGAAAATATAATATTGACAAAATTCAACACTCATTTATGATTTTAAA
This sequence comes from Sturnira hondurensis, assembly GCF_014824575.4. Lineage (NCBI taxonomy): Eukaryota > Metazoa > Chordata > Mammalia > Chiroptera > Phyllostomidae > Sturnira > Sturnira hondurensis. The sequence goes on from NW_028073027.1 coordinate 4,062,323, forward strand.
AAATCCTCTAAACAAACTATGTATAGAGAGAATGTACCTCAACATAAAACTATATATGATAAGCCCACAGCTAACATCATACTGAAAGGTAAAAGGCTGAAAGCTTTTCCTCTAAGATTGGGAAAAAGTTTAAGTATGCCCATTCTCACCACTTTTGTTCCAGATAGTACTGGAAGTCCTAGTGAGAGAAATCAGACAAGAGAGCACCTAAAAGAATCCAATCAAAAAGTAAGAAGTAAAATGATCTCTGCTTGCAAATGACAGTATATTATATACAGGAAATCCTAAAACATAGCATAAACTATAAACTATAAACTACTCAGCATAAACTGTTAGTACTAATAAATAAATTCAGTATAGTTGCAGGGTACCAAATCTATATGCACTTCTATACACTAATAATGAACTATCAGAAAGAGAAATTAAGACAACGATCTTATCTGCATTTGCAATTGTATCAAAAGGAGTAAAATTCTTAGAAATAAATAACCAAGGAGGTGAAAGATCTGTACACTAAAAGCTACAGAATATTGATAAAAAATTAAGAGCCACAAATATGTGGAAAGATATTCCATGTTCATGGATTGGAAGAATTACATTGTTAAATATCCATACTACCCAAGTAAACCTACAAATTCAATGTAACCCCTTCCAAAATTTGAATGGTAATTTTTACAGAAGTAGGAAAAACAGTCCTAAAATTTATATGAAAACACAGAAGGCCCCAAATAGGCAAAGACATCTTAAGAAAGAACAAAGTGGAAGGCATCATGCGTCCTGCTTTCAAACTAGTTAGAAGGCTGTAGTAATTGAACCAGGTGTTGCCATTAAACCAGACACGTAGATGCATATTAAACCAAACCCATGCATATTAAAACCATAAACCCATGGTCAATTAATTTAGGACAAGAGAGCAAAGTATATACAATGGGGAAAGGACAGTCTCTATAAATTATGTTGGAAGCACAGGACATTCACGTGCAAAAGAATAAAATGGTATTCCTGTCTTGCACCAAACAGGAAAATCAACTTAAAATGGATTAAAGACTTGAACATAAGACCTGAAACTGTAAAACTTCGAGGAAGTGGGGAAAAACACAGGAGTTAAGCTTCTTGACATAGGTCTTTACTTTGACACCAATCGCAAAGAAAGCAAGCAAAAAGAAACAAGCAGCCTACATCAAACTTCTGCAGAGTGAAGAGAACCGTCCGAAACAATGAAAAGACAACTTGTGGAACTCAGGCAACCAATGGAGTAGGAGGAGATTTTTTGCAAGCGCCATATTAAGTAATAGGTTACTATCTTAAATACATAAAGAACTCATAGAATCCAGTAGCAAAAAAGAAGAGAGAGAAAGAAATCCAGTTAAAAAATGCACAAAATACCTAGATAGACATTTTTCTTAAAAAGAGACATACAATACCAATTAGTACAAGAAAAGGTGCTCAACATCACTAATACTTGGAGAAACGCCAATCAAAACCATAATGAGATATCACCTCATATCTTTAGGATGTCCATTTTCTAAAAGGTAAGAGATAAATGTTGGGGAGAATGTGGAGAAAAGGGGAACACTTGTGCACTGGTGTGAAATTGAGAATGAAAATTGGTACAGCCACTATGGAAAACAGTATGTAGTTTCACAAAGTAATTAAAAATAAAACTACCACATGATTCAGCAATCCCACTTCTAGGTACATGTCCAAAGGAAATGAAACCATTATCTCAAGGAGATACCTGTACTTATATGTTGATTGCACCATTATTCACAGTAGTGAAAATATGTATATAACTAGCCTAAGTGTTTGTGGATTGATGAATGAATTTTTAAAAACATGAGATATGTATATGTTAGCTATCTATAGCTATAATGAAAGATAATTTAGCCTCAAGTAAAAATGAAATCTACCATTTTGAATAACGTGAATAAATGTGAAGGGCATTATGCGAAATATAGTTAGTATTATGCCAAGTGAAATGAGAGAGAGACAAATCCTGCAAGGTATCGCTTCCCTGTGGAATCCTAAAACAAAAATGGAACTCATAGCAACAGAGTAGGAAAGTGGTTGCCAAGGGCCTGGGGGATGGAGAAATAAGGAGAGATTGGTCGTAGGGTAGAAACATTTGGTAATTCATTAAATAAGGTCTGAGGATCTCATGTATAACACGGTGAGTATAGTTGATAACAATGTATTGTGTAATTGAAATTTGCTGAGAAGGTAGCGCCTAAATGTTCTCATTCACACACAGAAGATATTATGCAAGGTGACAGGTACTTAATTTGTTGAGTGGGACTCCTTTCTCAATATATATGTATCAGGTCATCATTTGTTATACTTTAATTGTCATACAGTTTATTTGGCAATTACACCTCAAAAAAGCTGGAGAAAAGAAGAAAAGCCAAAAAAATTTAAGGTTCTCAGTAAAGTCATATTTCCAGTAAATGTTGATGAGTTTTGCAAATTTAATTTTTGTAATGCACTAAATTAGCTGTGGCCTGATGGCCCCATAGCAGTTTATACAGGATTTTCCAGTACCCTTTTGGAGGGTACTGGTATTATTAGCCAATAATAAATACCCAGAGACTCCCGCCTGCAGCACTTTGGCCTTGTAAGCAATGCAAGAAGCCCCCTTTGACAGGGAGATGCAAGAGTTGGAAAATTTTAGTTTTAAGTAACAGTTAATAGGCTTAGTAGTTAATGCTAGTGAAAAGCTACTGTTTCCGGAACTGAAGACAGGACCCACCCTGACTCCAGGAGACCTCAAGCAATCTACCTTTGTGCCCCAGGGGACTGCCAGCAATCAGGAAGGTGCCTGAGCCCTTGTGCTCCAGAGAGAGACATCCCTGCCACCCAGCACACAAGATACAGGACACAGGAGACAGGCCACAGATCAGTGGATGAAAGGAGGCTAGAGAAATTGCCAGACTGTAGCTTTTATCTGATTAACCTCTACCCTGAATTCCAAGTCCCTTATCTACACTTTCCTCCCTGAATTCCGAATCCATTTCCTATATTTTTCCCCTCTTTATAGTAAGGGTTGGTTTGAAAGGAAATGTAAGATGGTCTTTTAGGACCCTCTGTCTGCTCAGATGATCTGAATCAAGCACCCATAAAGATTCAATTCCTGTCTCTGCTTATTGGGTCTGGCGGTGACAAGCAGCATGAAAGCCGACTTTTCTGGTTTCACCTTGACAAAGCCCAGACCCTGACATTGTGGACAACTCAAAATATTGCTTATAGAATTACCCATATTTTTAAAACGATTACACCTCCACACTGGTACCTGAGTTTTCTTTCTGGCATACAAACCTGATCACTGCAGAATAAATGCTGAACAGATGGAATCTGGAGATCATCAGCTGTGTGGTTCTTCAGTATCTACCTCTTAGCTACACGATGAGCCCTGGGCCCTGGCAAACCAGGTTGTCCCCTTTCTGATGGGTCTTTCTTCCTCGTTTGTACCCACCCAGGCCTGATGCAAACTCCCTGCCTGAGAATCCCAGGGCAGGCTGCGTTGGCCATGTAATTTTCACATGTGGGCAGAACCCTGTAGCTCTCTGTTTCTGTTCTTTCAGTGAAAGCAGGCTTTATTTATGTAATTATTTAGTCTTATTGAAGTAGTAAATTCTCACATTTTGGCTTGAACTGATTGAGAAGAAAAATGTCTCAGCCTCTAGGCCAGATAAAGAAACCACTCTGTGATAACAGAGCACTTAATAGAGTGCTGGGGTGCGCAGCCAAAGGCCCAGCTCCTAAGACTGCATGTGTTTTCTGGCCTTTCTGGCCTTTCAGTGTTTCCTTCAGGGACCTTACGAACAATGAGAGTCTTTGTGGATAAGGGCAGACCTAGCACCCCCAGCACTCTTTTTCTAAAAGCATTTAAGTACTTATGATCTTCCTAATTGTATATGCTGATTTCACACAATCTCTAACGCTTGCCCTTCATAAACGCTGTGTTGGAATATTCTTCTTCCCCTTCAGCCAAATAGAAAATACCTCCTCCTTCTTTAAGCATTCAATTACATGCACCTTTCTCTGAGAAGTCTCCCAGGGGAAAAACTAATTTCTCAGCAGCCTATACAAAGCTACACTTTAGCTTCTGTTAAGTTGTAGTTTAGCTATTTGCTTGCACAGCTGTCCGTCTCACTACCTGGGAGTTCCCAGAAGCAAGGAACCATCTCCTCCTCCACCTCTCTAAAAGCTCATTACCTAACTTAGTGCATTTCACAGAAATGCATATCAAATCACTGGATGATATTGAATATGAAGCGAACATTTAAAGAGAGAGCAGATGTTGACTGAATGTTTACGTGAGAGTTCTTGAGCCCAGTTTCTAAGCACAGCACTGCAGTCAGAGGTATGGAGAAATGCAAGGGATGGCCGTTATAATACCCAAATTCTTTCATGTTTGTCAACATCCAGCCTCTTTTGAAAATTTTAAAGCCTGTCTCCCACTACTCCTTTATGAGTCATATGAATGTATTTATTTTTTCCATAGCTGCCAAAGATTTGATTCTGAAGATTTGTTCATCCTCTCCCTTAAAATGTCTTTCACCAAATCTGATGCACAAGAGCATTTCAAAAGCTTTCTCATCACAATTTCCTCATTCCCCTAGCCTCTGTACCCAGCAAATAAACATCATTTATACTGCATCCAAATAACACATTGTTTGTACCTTTTTGTAAAAAAAATGCTACAACACAGCAGCAATAGCAAAAGGGAACCTCTTTTAATGTTGCTTCTATTTTAAATAGCATGTTTAATAAACTTTTGGCATTAGTATTTTAATCCTTTATTTTTTAATAAAGGAGAAAGAGCACACATTTCACTTAGCATGTGTCTAGGAATGCTAGAAAGTCACAGATCAGTTATGTTAGTCCCACCTCTCTTGCTGAGTTGGTTTGTTACCTTGAGAACATTTTTTAAAACTGTTTTTAATCCTTACCTGAGGACTTTTTTTCTTTGTTTTTTAGGGAGAGAGTAAAAGAGAAAGAGAAATATCAATATGAGAGAAAAAACACGGATGGGTTGCCTCCCACGCATACCTGGACCAAGGGTCAAACCCACAACCTTTTGGCTACAGGAGGATGTTCCAACCGAGTCACACTGGCCAGGGTGAGAGAACATCTTTTTAAGTGACCTAATTATTCCAGTTGTACAATGGATAATTCACTTCTCCTACAGTCCCTGAATATTAGATTTAGTTATGTTATGCAAAGAAGATTAAAACATAATGATGGAAAATATTCTATTTAAAAGATACTATTAATTCAGAAGGAAATCAGGCCCAGAAAAAACTTGGATTTGTTGTAGTTGTAGGTGTCATTGTTATTCTAAGCAACATAAATAACAAGACGTGAATCAATTCCTATCACAGCCATTCCATACTCTTCGATCTGCATTTGTTTATCACTTTTTAAAAATGATCTTGCTCACTAGCTCATCCTCTGCCACCCCCCAAATGCACCTCAAGAAATGCATCATTCTTTCTGGGCATTGTTACCTTCATTAGTCTATGGTAGTCCATCTGCTACTTTAGTGAATCCCTATATTATATATATATATATATATATATATATATATATATATATAATGATATCATTATAATAATCATTATATCTTATCATTATTATATATATGACATATATGTATATCATATATTAATAGAGTCCTTTTCTTCAACTTCCCTGTTTGCTCAAGAACATTTAGCTAAAGATCTCAGAATGGAAACTCAGTACTTGTTTGCTGAATTGAAACAGATTTAGATTGATGGATTTAAATACTGAACGTTTTTAATTAATATGGAGGCAGACTCTGAAATTTGCTCAGTTAGCTGAGGAGGCAAACAGGCTCGTTTGATTTTCACAAAGGCTTGGATTATAAATCTAATGATTGTAAATCACCCACGGTCAGCTGAAGCTCAAAATCCCCTCTGATTTATTGCTGTCTGTGAATAGAAGATGGAGCAAGTAATACAGGATGAGGAAAACCATTTATCTTTAAAATTGAAAGTGACGAAAATTAAGAGAACAGATTCCTGGAGCCTCCTAAAACAGAAACCAACTATTGTAGTTATTCACAATCTACTTTTTGGATTTTGGGAGCCTATTTTTCAAGGTGTGCTCAGTCCAACAGCACAAGTCCCACCCCAAAGCTATTGAATGCTACACTGGGATGGAAGCCCAGGAGTCTGTGTCTTAACAAGCCCACTAGAGGACTGTGATGTGTTAGTACCTTAACGTTTGAGAGCCATTGTACTACATCACAGAGGTAAAACTAGTGATACTTACGACTTGAACCAAGACATCTAAGGCCAGAATATTTTACCAAATAAAGCTAAAAATAGCGTATGTACTCAATAACACTAGGCACACCCTAGCTTGTGCTCGGAGTGCACCCCTCCACTGGAGACACGCATTTTAAAATAGACCATTTAGAAAAAATAATGCTCTCGTGTCTGTGGTCTCCGTGCTATTGAGAATGTAACATTTTTATTTTCCCAGAGTAAATTATTGGCTCTGTTTCTCATTTCTCCCTGCATCCACACCCATGTCCTGACCTCACCATGGGCAGAGAATGCTACTCTGCCCCTCGACTGTTGCCTTGGCTACATGACTTGCTTTAGCCAAGAAAATACCAGTAGAACAGGGGTGTCAAACTCATTTTCACCAGGGCCCACATCAGCCTCTCAGTTGCCTTGAAAGGGCCACATGTAATTTTAGGACTGTATAAATGTAATGACTCCTTAACAGTTAAGCAAGGGCTCAGCACTGCCGCTGGGTAGAACCAAGGTGATGGGCCAGATAAAACAAGGTGGAGGGTGGGTTCCTGCCCACTGACCTTGTGTTTGCCACCTGTGGGGTAGAAGTAAAAGCATGCTATTTATGAGTCTAGACCTTAAGAGATCTGCTTGGTTTATCTTGATCTCTTCTGCTCCTGCCCTTGTTGTGAGATGAAGATGTCCAGTTAGCTTGTTGGTCAAATTAAAAGCATAGAATGAAATTGCTCTGCTGACCTACTGACAGTGGGTATGCAGAGCCAGGCCACCTGCCACAGTGGGAGGGGGATCCGAGTCAGCCAAGCCTCAGCCACCCCAGAGATTTCAGTATTGTATCCCACTGCACAGAAGGCCACCAGATGAGCCCAGTTAGAGACATTAAGGGGGCAGACAATACAAAATACCTCTTGGAGTTTTATTAACTGTAAAATGGCCTTTAAATAGTAAATTTAGACTTTCTAGTCAAAGAGAAATAAAATGACCAATCTATAAGAAAGGGATTTCAGGGCATATCAAACCTCATCATTACTGTCAAAATATGCTATAAAGTTGGCTATATTTCTAAGAGTAAAATGAAGTCTTACTTTATTTTATGGATTCTACTTTTTAATTTAGGTGCATCAGCATATCTGAAAGGTTGTACTGGGATCTTTTTAAGATGAAAAAATATGTATGTACTTAGCATAATAACAGAAAATGTTAGCATTGACATCTATAATCATTTAATTCTTGATTATAATAACATCTAGAATTTCATGGTATATGCCCAAGGCCATCAGTAAGTGATGATAAGGGAAAAACATTATGCTGGTAACTTCTCCAGTTTGTCTCCTGTCTATCTTCCCAGAATGTGATAACTGTTGATTGTAGCTCATATTTAAACATATTTCTTAAACTTTTATAGACAATGGTGGGTAGAAATATTTTTTCTAGCTTTGTAGCTTTAGAGATCTTAGTTTATCATGAAAATATAAAACATCAGGTAAGGCTTACTCTATTCTAGGAAATTATTACTTTGCTCCTCTTTCCTACATTTGTCTTTGGTATTTGAGGTTATTATACAAAGTTTCCTTTTTTGTTCAGTTGCTATGTTTAACTGCACTGGTTGGTAATTTAATGTTATAACAATTTTGAATTCTTAGAATAAATTCTATGTGATCATGAAGCAGGCAGTTGGATCAGCATGAACTTAGCAAGGTGGGCCAGGTGCAGAAGGCTACCGGGGAAAAAGCCCCAGGTGTCTAGCAGTGGACCGTTGTAGGGAGGGACCTCGTCCCCACCCCTCGGTTGACCTTTCCTCCCCTAGTATATCCCTGGTCATGCAGTCTGGACTCTCCCCTGACCTTCTGTCCCTTAGCATGTTGCTAGTCACGTGGTAGGCTCTCTTAGAGGAGGAACAAATGGTCCATAAAATAGTCTAATAAGACTTCCATATAAACCCTTGCATGGCCACACCCTTAAGTATTAAGCCTTCAGGACAATGAGGTTCTGACCCACATCAAATAATCTTAGGAACAAAGTCTCAGGTCTATTACCACAGAGACAAAGTCTTAGTTTAACTAGAGATAACATTTAGGCTTCAGTTGTATATCTTCAGGCCCAGAAAAGCAGCAAGTCAGGTGGGGCAACTCCATGGCTGACAGTGGAACCAGCAGTGATGACTAATGACCTCTTTTTTATCTGCAGTAGGTTGAGTTTGTTTGTTGGGTGGTTGATCAGTTGTTTAGTTGGCATTCCCTGGAGGAGAAAACACTGTCTGGAAAAAGTCCAGCCGTCGTTAACATAACAAGAACAGCTTGTGCAACATCAGTGTAACTTGGCAGCCAAGGAGAGTGGACTGGAATGAATGCATATGCGTGAACAATGATGACTTCACTGTACTAGTCAGTGGGGATGGTAGACACCATTGAGTGAGCATGTGTACTGTGTGGCCATCACACTCAAAATGAATAAGCGAGCAGAGCAACAAATCTGCATCAAATTTTGTGCTAAGCTTGAACATTCCTCTGTGGAGATTACTCAGATGATTCAGAAGCCTTCAGGGATGATACAGTGAGTGCAGCACAAATAAAAGTGTGGCACACGTGCTTTAGAAGATGCTCAAAGTTTTCCTCATTCCGGGAGGCCCACAACAAGCAGAACACCTGAGAATGTTGAATGTGCATGGGCTGCGATCAAAAAAGATCGGCAACTGACAGTGCCAGAACTAGAAGCTGATCCGGGAAGTCCAAAAACTGCTGTCCGAGATTTTGACACAGGATCTTTGCATGAAACATGTGGCAAATTCATTCCATGGCTTCTGCTACCAGAGCAGAAGGAACATCGTACAGCAGTTGCTAATGACTTGATTCAAGCCACTACAAATGAACTAAATTTGGCACCTAGCAACTTCTGGGTTTTCCCAAAACTAAAAATTACCTTTGAAAGGGAAGAGATTTTAGACCATTAATGAGAATCAGGAAAATACAATAAGGTACCTGATGGCAATTCCAAGAAAGAATTTTGCAAAGTGTTTTGAAGAGTGGAAGAGATGGGGACTGAGGTGACATTGTTGTATGTACGACGTTTCTTCTATTTTGTGTTTTCTTCAATAAATGTCTCTGTTTTTCATGTTACGTGGCTGGATACTTTCTGGACAGACCTCATATAGTCAGGCTGCATGGAGAGATATATTCCAATAAGAAATGTGGGAAATGGGCCCAGCCTTTGTGAACCAACCAAACAGTACTTCAGAATCTTACTATGACCCCAGTGCATGCATTGAGGCTAAGCCTTATTAAGGGGACCCATAAACTTTGATGGACAAATGAAGTGGTTGGTAGTGCCTAGGACTTGCTGATGCTCTTTACAACTCAGTGGGTGCCTGTTAGGTATTTAATGCCATGTGAAGACACAACAAAAATTCATTTCAGATTTGTACACAAGCCTCCTCATCTTACTTAACCCAGATAAGACTAGCTTTTACCTCAGATGACTTAAGTTGACTAAAATTATTTTTCAATAAGGCTTATCTCAAAACAGGAAGGGCATATAACAAGCTTGAACACACTGACAAGTGACAAAATTTACCTGGTTTTCTTGTGTTCCTCAGGCACATCTAAAAGCTTCAGCTCTGCCCTGGTGTAGCTCAGTGGATTGAGCGTGGGCCTGCAAACCAGAGGATCGTGGTTCGATTCCCAGTCAGAGCACATGCCTGGGTTGCAGGCCAGTTCCCAGCGGGGGACCGATGAGAGGCAACCATACATTGATGTTCTCTCCCTCTCTCCTTCCCTTCCCCTCTAAAGATAAATAAATAAAATATTAAAAAAATAAATAAAAGTTTCAGCTCTCAGTTTCAGACACAGTGAAGTTCTGGGCTACTACGGAGCAGCAGTGTGCTAACTGGGTACAGGCATCAATAGGCAGCACTTGGTCAGAAGCCCCACCTCTGTGCTGTTTTTATTTGCATTAATGAGTAGGGATTAAGGAAGAAAACAATAGGTGAAACAGTCACTTACACACAGTAATTATATCCCCTTCCACTGTGTCTTCTTGCTGATTCTGGTTTGTGTAGTTAGACAAGATTTATCTAAGTGAGCATAGGTTTAGATTTTGGAGACCAATGTGTAGTACCCCTTCAGCATGTTTTTTTTTTAATAATTCATCAGTTTGTGGGAATATCACCTCTTACTCAGTTTGAGTACTAGAGGCAGTGACATCAGCCAGGTATAAGGCAAAGTATGTAATCACAAGACAGTAGAGACGCATTGCAGAGCCAGCGTGCCTGAAATCCATGGCCACTCAACCACTTTCAGAGAAAGGGAAATGGTGCACAGGAGGATTTCCTCCCAGATAAAGTACAGCGTAATGCCAACATGAAACAGTTGACGAGAAATTTCTCTCACAGGTGAAAGATGCCTGGTAGGATTGGCAAAGATTGGTGAGGTTGAAATCAAGATTAGCTTAGATGATTTTTCTTTTCACAATTACTATTGAGGCTTTGCTCTATTAGTTGGTAACAATAATGAGGACTTAAAATGCTCTGTGCTCTAGCTTCTGGGGATGTTTTGCTTTGGAATATCACCCCACAGGCTAGATAATTGGCTTGTTTTTGAAATTCTATGGTTTGGGGCTGATAGTGGTAAAATTTTATGTGTGTCCTTAATTTTTGGACTACTTAAAAGTATGATGCAGAGACAAAATTAATTTATAAAATTCCTGTGTAATTAAAAATAATTATAGTGGAAGATGGCCAGTTTTTAGTGATGAAAAGACCTAATTTCAATGAGGTATCAGAGGGAAATGATTCTGGTTGTAATTGAATGGCAATAGAAGTTTGAAAGGCATTTATTTTCCTCAAACTTTAATTCACAAAAGCAATGATATTTGATTTTTTCTTTAATAATTTTGCACTCTGATTTCTCTGAACTATAATAACCAAGTAAAAGTTATGTAAATTTTTATTATTTTAAAGTCTGCTTGAGAATTTGATAATGGGAGTAACTTCTATCTATAACTGAGGCATCACTGATGTGGTATATTAATGCATCCCAGTATCGCTCCCTCTTATATCAAGTGGGCCTGGGCATGTGACTTTCCATGGAATATTTGCAAATGGGATACAATCAGTGGTTGAAAAAGTACTTGCACATTGGGACTAGGTCTCTCTCTCTCTCTCTCTCCTTCTCTCCTTTTAGAACCAAAGTCTCTAGGTGAAGAAACCCAGCCAAAACCATTGGGGACACATAACGCAGCTGATAGCCAGCGCCAGCTGCCACACATGGGAATAATGTTGGAAGGTATATTGTTTCCTAGTTGACTCAGAGAACACAGAAATTTCTTTCCACTTAGAGATAACTCAATTAGCACAATTTCTGGCATTTCTCTGTACCTTTACTCAGGGAAGATAGAGTGACTTACACAACTGGCTAACAGGAGTAAAGTAGGACACGTTTGATTCAGTTCCAACCTTCTTTCTCACTAGAAGTCAGCCTGACACAAGACACACATACTCCTCTTTGTTCCTCCAGGAGAAAATTACATCGCATGGGGCTGGCTTGGTATGGTCCCCCACAACTAGCTAGTGACTTCTTGCCTGATGCAGGCAGTCCCTTAGCAGGGTCATTTAGTTTTCACACCAAATCATGTACTCTAATAATTTGCAAATGAAACAGTTTTAGTTAATACAGACACTTGAAAAAATCTGAGGGGTGTTATTAGAGCCCACATCTATAAAGTGAAAATCATCTCAGAACCTGGCATTATTTCAGATGTGGAAGTCAAACTGAAGAGAGTTAAGCTAAGAGATGAAAAGATGGAAATAACATCAGGCTTGTTGATAAGAGAAACCTCCGGCATAAGATGCAAAGTAAAAAACCATGACAAAATATGTATCAGTTCTTTTAAATCTTGCTTTAGCTATTCAGAAACAAAAACAAAAATGAGAAAAAATACCCTCAAAATGAGAAAAATTTGCCAGCCCTGAGGTACTGCCAAGAATATAACACAGATTCTGAATGGTCTAAAAGACTTTCTCCGCAGTTAGTCAACAAGTATTTTTGGATCTCTGCTTATTAAACATCAACCATGTTCTTGGTGCTGAGGAATTACATTTTTAGAAAAGGCAAGATAATATTTGTGTTATGTCCTCAAGGAGTTTACATTCTATTTATGGGGCAGATTGTTCTGATTGATTTTATAAAAATTAATTTTAGGGTATCTTTGAGTGATTGTAAATGAGACATCAAGTAGCTAGGAGGATATATGAGTGTGGTGCTCAGATGGTATTAGTTTACAGCATAACTTTCAGTGGAGGACAATTTCTTCCATCTCCGGGAATGTTCGATTATATTGCAGACATTCTTGTTTTCCACCGCTAGAAGCGGAGACTTATTGGTATGTATGAGTGGGGATGCTGCTGGCATACAGTTGGGCGGAGGCCTGGGATGGTGGTAAACTCCCTACAATGCCTAAGACTGCACCAGCAACAATGAATCATCTGGCCCCAAATGTCAACATTGCTGAAGTTGAGGAACTCTGAGTAATACATAATAAGTGATATTGAAATTATGGTTATAAATGAACTTAATTAGAGAGGGATTATATGGCGATTAAAAAAATAAAGATCTTGGAAGAAACCTCGACATTTAATTTTTTTGTTTGAGAAAATAAAGTAAAAAATAGTTGAATAAGAAATGTCCAGACAGGAAGGGAGAAAACAAAGTGTTGAATCATAAAATGAAGGTGAGACCTGGCTGGTGTGGCTCAGTGGATTTAGCACTGGACGGTGAAGTGAAAAGTCACCAGTTCAGTTTCCAGTAGGACACATTCCTGTGCTGAGGGCCCAATACCCAAGAGGAGGCATGTGAAAGGTAACCACACACTGATGCTTCTCTCCCTCTCTTTCTCTTTCCCTTCTCCTCTCTCTAAAAATAAATAAATCTTTTAAAAATAAATAAAATGAAAGAGAAAAAATCTATGTAAGGAAAGAGAACATCGTCAAGAGAATTGGAAAGTTTCTAAGAAGTTGGATAACATGAGAATAAAAATCCCTGTTAGATTTGGCACCATGTAAGCAATGCTTGACTGAGTTGCATGAACATTGAATAAATGGAGACACTGAGTATAGATAATTATTTCAAAAATTTGCCTATGAAGGAGATAAGCAAAGAGAATAGCTATGAAAAGATAGAACTTTTGTTACTTTAATAACAGAGACTAGAATACATTAAAAAATAACTAGGTCCCAAAACTTTAATATAACTGCCCCAAATATAGAAATCTGAATATCCTTAAAGAGCTAATAAATTAAATCCAGAGTGAAGAATCACCGGGAAAAAAACACCAACCTCATATTTTTTTATTGGTGAATTTTCCAAATATCCAGGAAGAAAACGCTAGTCTTATGGAAACTTTTCTACAGAACAGAAAAAAGGGAGAGAATTTTCCAATTAATTTCATAAGATTATCAATATTTTGACACTAATATAAGGATTTAAAAAGTAATATGAGCCAATAACTCTTATAAACATACATAAAAATGATTCATAAAACAGTATATAAATTAAAGATATAGAAAAGGAATAATTTATTATGGGAATTATCCAAAGAAAGCAAGAATGGATTAAACTTCTAAAATGTTTAATAATGTAACTCACAGAATTAAACAAAATGAAAAGTGGAAAAGTATGTGATTATTTTGATTAATTTGGAAAAAGAACGTTTAATAGTCAATAGCCATTTAAAATAAAATCTCTTAGCAACTTGAAATAAGAAACTTTCTAATTGGAAAGAAAGATTATCTGTGAAACACCTGGCAAGCATGTTATTTAATATTGAAATACTGAAAAATCTTCTCCAACATCAGTGTGAAATAAGACTAATAGCTACAACCACTTCTATTAAACTTAGTGATAAGATCCCAGCTAGTGTAAACTGCAAATAAAAAATATACAAATACATAGATGGACAAGAAATAAAATAAAGTTGTCATTATTTGCTACAATATGATTATCAGAGTTTTTTCCAAAAGGTATCCAGCCATGTAATATGAAAAATAGAAACATTTATTGAACAAAATACAAGATATAAAATCCATTGTATATACGACAATGACATCTCAGTTTCCTTCAAAGTAGTCACCTTGGGACTTCACTCAGTTCTCCCAATGGCCATCAGCTGCTCTGTCATATTTTCCTGACTCTCATAGAAGGTCTGAAATATCTCCTTTCAAGATGATTTTAGCTTTGGGAAAAGCCAGAAGTCACAGGGTGCCCAATCTGGGTTGTAGTGGGGCTGAGTCACTTGTGTAATTTGATGTTTCACTAACAAACTCTAGAAAACCCCTGGCTTGTGTGACTCAGTGGATTGAATGTTGGCCTGCAGTCAAATGGTTGCTGGTTTGATTCCCAGTCAGAGCCCATGCCTGGGTTGCAGGCCAAGTCCCCTGCGGCAGGGTGCGAGAGGCTACCACACACTGATGTTTCTCTCCCTCTCTTTCTCCTTCCTTTCTCCTCTTTCTAAAAAAAAAATTAAATAAATAAATAAATAAATAAATAAATAAAATATTTAAAAAGAAAAACCCCACAAAAAACTCTAGGCCAGATGTGATAAATGAGCAGGCACATTGTTGTGGTAAATTTGTCAGTCACCAACTGCCCATAGCTGCAACCTTCTAAATCATCTGAATAGTTTCCATGGAGGAATGTTCAAGCTCAACATAAAACTGGATGCAGATTCATTGTTCTACTATCTCGGTCATTTTTAATGTGACAGCTGCACAGTACGCATGCTCACTCAATAGTGACTACTGCCCCCACTGACTAGTATAGTGAAGTCATCATTGTTCGTACATGCTCATTCCAGTCCATTCTCCTTGGCTGCCAGGTTACAATGATGTTGTGCAAACCATTCTCATTACATTAACAATGGTTGGACTTTGTCCAGATAGACCTCATATGTTTTATTTATTTGTTCAAAGATTTTATGTATTTATTTTTAGGAAGCAGGGAAGGGAAGGAGAAAGAGAGGGAGAGAAGCACTGATCAGTTGCCTCTTGAATACTCTCAACTGGTGACCTGACCCACAACTCAGGCATGTGCCCTGACCTGGAATCTAGCCAATGACCTTTCAGTGTACGGTACTATGCCCAGCCCACTGAGCCACACCAATCAGGGCCATGACTATATGTGTTGAAATTTAATAGGAATCTATTGGAATTAAAAAAAAACTTGCATCAAGGATGGACATGGAGAGTACTATGGTAAGTGAAATAAGACAGTGAGACAAAGATAGTACCATATGATTTCACTTATATGTGGAAACTAATGAACTAGATAAAATAACAAACAAGGTAGAAATGGATTCATAGATATAAAGAACAGACTGACAGCAATCAGTTAGGGGGCTCAATAAAAAGCAGTGAAGGGATTAAGCAAAAGCAGACAAACAAACAAAAGCTGATAGTCATAGACAACAGTATGGTGATTACAGAGGGGGTGGGGAGTAAGGGAGGACAAGAAAGAAAAAGAGGAAAAATGGTCACAGAAGGGACTTGACTTGGGGTGGTGAACACAAAATACAATATACAGATGACGTGTGATAGAATTGTACAGCTGAACCTATACATTTTACTTAGCAATGTCACTCTAATAAATTCAATAAAAACCAAAAAATAAAGAAAATATAAACTTGCTAGATTATTTATAATCTGTTCACAAAATTAAGTATTTTCTATATCAGTGAAACACAAATAGAAAAATAAAATTAAAAAAATAAAACCATGTGAATGGCATCAAATATATTAAACACTTGTGAGTAACTTTGATTAATACCGCCCAAGACCTATATGAGAAAACCTCCAAAATATTATTAGGGAAAATCAAAGAAAACCTAAGTAAATGAATGGATATATTATATTCATGGATGGAAACACTAAACATAAAAAAATGTTGATTCTTGTCTTACTTGTCTCTTACCTATGTTATTGTTGATGAGATACCAGATTGAATGTAATTTTAAACAAAATCCCCAAAAGAATTTTTTCTGTAGAAATTTATAAACTGATTCCAGAATTTATAGAGAAATGAAAAGGGTTCAAAGAAACAAAGGCAATTTTGAAGAAGAATGAAGCTGGAGAATTTACACTACTATATATATAAAAACAGTAGAAAGCTAATAGAATAAGATGGATAAAACTGAGTAGAAAATACAAAAGAGACTCTCATATAGTTACTTGATTAATGAGAGGTGACACGGAATTTCAGTAAACAAAGGGTGGTATTTTCATTAAAGTATTCTGAGTTAATTAGATATCCAAAAAGAATAAAATTAGCAATTACACCTACTTCACACCATACACAAAAATTCAATTCCAGACAGATTGATGGACTACAGATATCAATGTAATATATTATTAAAAAATTAAGAAAACAAAATATTTTCATGAAATTACAGTAAGGAAGATATCAAAAACATAAAAGTTACTAATCACAAAGAGATACGGATTAAAAAGCTTCTACTCAAACACACATCACTGAGAATCAATAGGCAAGCCAGAGATCAGGAAAAGATAGTTAAAATACATACAATTAATGAAAGCCTTATGTCAAAAATACATAAATTTCTACAAATCAGTAAGGAAATTACAAAAAAAAAACTATTAAGAAAATGGACAAAGGGAAAAAAGAGAGCATCCAAATACATTTTCCGGGACTGGCAAAATCCTAAGTTATTTTTAGAGACTGAAATGTGAAGATTTTGAACAGGGCTCCAACCTCATGAATAAAAACTACAGCAAGAGGTCAGGGAATGTGTATTACTGCTTCCAAAGATCTCTATAATTATGTATGGAAAATAAGGAAATATATATCAGCAAAACATATGATGAGATCTTTTAAAATTTCATAATTTCTTCATTTACCTAAGCAGGCTCTCATTATGCAAATGTGATAAAGGATCTACTATGAACTAAACATAAAAATGCATGCAAAGGTGAATTAAGCCTAGTTCATGCCACTAGGGAGATTTTAGTTAGTGGGGATGAGGTAAGGCAAGACACATTTACATAATTAGCCAACCACTCTCTTAAAAGAACTGCACTAAAAAGAAGAATTAAATACATGGTGTAATTGGGTATAGGAATCATGCTGTGCAGTTAATGAGCAAGCACTTCTGATTCCTTGAGCTACAAATAGGAACTAACTTGACTCCTAAGTGTCTAGGTGTCAATTCCGCTGGAATTCGAGATGGCCCCGGGATTCCTCATCTAAGGCCATTTCACATTTGCATTTTCTTAGCTAGCGGCTAATCTTGTATGCTCTATTATTTGGTTCAACATATATAAATTAATTATAATAATAATTATAATACAATTGTAATAAGGGTAATAATGGCTAATATTTATTACTCTCTAAGAAAGTTATAAGCACTGTGTTGAGCATTTATTCTCGTAACGGCTCTTTGAGGTAGTGAACAATATTATTACCCTAACTTGATAGAAGATAAGATGAGGTTTAGGGAGTTTAAATCACTTGACCAAAATTATACGTGTGCAAAAGGTATGGCAAGAATACTGCTGTAGCATTCAGCTCCCTGAATCCCCAGTCCTCTCTATTTTTGTACTCTAGCATACGGCTCTCACACTGGTGCCAGGTACCTTCCTCTGTATTCCAGCCATTTCCCATACTTCTCACTTTGTCCCATCCAGGCCCTTTATGGTACTGGTAAGAGCATAGACCTCAAAGATGGATATGTTTCTGTCAAAATTCCTTGTTTTTCCAAACAGGACATGTCATTGCACCTCTGAAGTGATTGGGGATCTTTACTTTGCATGTTATTGTGAGGTTCAAATGAAATAATACATAACAATAAACTTTTCATTAAAAAGACCATATTAGGTCTGCTTTCTAAATACACCTGGATTTCTCCGAGTCTTTCCTTGCTCTCTTTTTCTGCTTGAAAGATCTTTCGAAGTAAATTACTTCTCAAAATATTCCATATGTTGTAAACATTTTAAGCTATCAAAATCCTAACCATCTTCTAAATTCCACCTTATGTTTCACGCCCTTTGTCACTTTGTGGCCCATCTCTGTCCTGCCACTGAGGACAATCTCCCTCCTGAATCCACT
Source organism: Sturnira hondurensis (assembly GCF_014824575.4). Lineage (NCBI taxonomy): Eukaryota > Metazoa > Chordata > Mammalia > Chiroptera > Phyllostomidae > Sturnira > Sturnira hondurensis. Next base: position 4,080,711 of record NW_028073027.1, read on the forward strand.
GGTACCTATTCTTAGCTCTGTTCATCATTTGTCTTGCTGAAATGTGTCTTGGATTCATGGAGGACCCAGACCATAGCTTTTTGTCATTTTGCTTTCCTTGCTGTCTCCACCAGAGGCATGCATGGCAATTGGTTTAGAACAGATGCTTTGTAGAAGTTTATTGAAGTGAGTTATTTAGTCTTAAAGCCACTCAAAGCTTGCTATTGCAGGCAGACCCACACAAATTAAAATGTTCTTATCCCCTACAGAGACTGTAGCTGACAGAATCAATTGTTAGAAGATAACCACATACCCTGCTGTTTCCCTTTCTTTGTGGACTTTAATAACACAGAGGGACATTATCCGTATTACATGATCATCCATGCTCACTGTAGTTTATAGTCTGTATACAGAGAAAGGATAAATCAACAATAAGGTAGTTTATACAAAATAAAGAGGCCTAAGCTTATTGTGACCTACTCACTCAGTTATTATTCTGAGTATGGAACAGAGCCACCCTGCCCTTCACAGAATATGGTTATGCAGCCTATTGTCTTCATAATATCATTGTATTTGCAATAGTTGCTAACCAATGCTACTAAATGATTGTGTATGTGTGTGTGTGCGGGCACCTGGAGGCTGTTAATGTAACAATTTCCAAGTATGTGTATAAGACCCATAATACTTGGTAGGGCTTTGAATCTCAATATTGTAAAGTTTATGTGACTGGAAATCATATAGCAACCTGCTCAAAATATGTAGGAGAAACAATCCAGTATCTAAGTAGTTTTGAGACAGACTGACAGATAAGGCCTTCTCCACACTGATCGTTACATTGTCAGCTCCATTTTTCAGTATTTCCTCACAGGAACTCAACACTCCTAGGAAATGCAATCTTGACTGCCAGTTTCCCCAACTCCAAGTCTCAGCACCTGTCAGAACTTAAGAATCCTATGCTCCAACTCAATGGCTGCTTCTTGAATCTCTCAACATTAATAATAATCATGGTCTCCTTCCTGTGGCACTTTAAATCGCCCTTATTATGTCTCTCATAATAATACAATAGTAAACTATTCAGCACTTTAGACAGATTTTCTTGTTTAATACTTGCATTGATTCTAAAGAAGGTACTAATATTCTATTTATTTACAATGAGAAAATCAAGAATAAGCAAGGTCAAATAACTTGCCCAATGGACCTCAACTTGAAATTGGCAGAGCTGAGATCCAAGCCTGGCCCACCTGTCTTCAGAGGCCAAATTCTTAACTCTATGTTCTACTAACACCTTTATAGTGAGTATTACTCTGGTCAGTATATTTGATCCCTGCTCCCAGTCTCTGTGCTCTTCTGAAGAACCTACATTTAACTTATTCTTCCTTATATATAAGTACTTTGTATTCTTAATTTATATGTAAACACTGTGTGTTCTCTGTACTAAATTGTAACTCTATTAGAATTTCCTCTTGTCTGGCAAAAGCTGCAAGGGGGAAAGGGACAAACAAAAGGAAATATTCATTAATTAAACCATTGGATCATAAACAGAACATCCAGTCTCCTACAGTTGCTAAAGGGAAGCCTAGTTATTGCTACTCATTTCCTATATTAAATATGTATTAGCATAATTAAAAATTTAATTTTCAAAAAAAAGAAAAAGAACAGAAAATAACTTGAAGACAGATTCAGAACATGCCAGCTAAAACTAGTTGAATCAAAACTATATTCAAATGGGCACAGATATTAAAATATTCAAATATGTGCATTTACTATATTCTAAAACATTGAAATAGCCTTCTAATATTGTGTAGAGCATTTTAATTTGGAGAATTATGGCGAATAAATGCTTTTAATTGGGAAATCAGAGTTATAGTAATAACAGAAGCATATTACTCTAGGCTACGATGTTGATTTTTTATACCATATATGTTGGCATAAATAATATGGAAATTGTTTTACCCAAGGATATAAGTAATAGATGTATGAAAAGAGAAATAACAAATAAAGCCAATGCAACAGAAAGAAATCAATATTCTAATTTACCAAGCATCATCTGAATATACTGGTGTCCTGGACAGAAATATAAAACAGCAGGGTAGATAGATTTTTAACCAAAAATGGTAAGTTATCATTGCTTCAGAAAACATAAATAATTTATTAAAACTAAATATTAAAACACCTTTTATTTGGTATGTTATAAAATTGATTTTTGAGAGTTAAATTTCTCAATTACAAACTTACAGCAAATACCAAAACTCGTTTATGTAAGAATTTATAGTGATTTCTGTAAGGCCAAAGAATTCAGTCAAAATACCTTGGTGGTGGCTTCTACAAGAAGTATGAGCTGAGGGGAAGAAACCCATGTGTTCCAAGTATGTAAATATACGTGGCTTTTATCATATAATTTGAATCAAATTAAAACTTAAAATGTGTAGAAAAGAGAAGATCCCTTAGACAATTTCCCCTGCTTAGTTCTCATTTAAACTTTTTTATTTCATTTATTTATTATAAAATATTTTATTTATTTCTAGAGAGAAGGGAAGGGAGGAGGAGAGAGAGAGAAAAAAATCGATGTGCAAGGGAAACATCAATTGATTGCCTCTCGCATGCTTCTAACTGGGGCCCTCGCCCCCAACCCAGGCATGCACCCTGATCTGGAATCGAACTGGTGACCTTTCATTTTGTGGGACAACATCCATACCACTGAACCACACCATTCAGGGGTCATTTAAAGTTTTATTGGAAGTTCCCCAGTTGATGCTCAACCAATCTTTCTAGTATCTTAATCAACAACCATAGTCTTATAACATAGCAAGTTATATTCCAACTTATAAAAATATGTGAAATTATCTAAATATACATTATTTCATGGCTTTATGCAATTTTACATATGTTTGATTTTCATAGGAGAAATGCCCATTCGCCATTATTATTTAATGGAATAGTAATTATAGTCATTTTGAAAATGCCTTTGATCCACAGATAAAAATCAGTTTGTTTCACCTTAAGGTATTTCTTTTCATCTTGGTTTCCCTAAAATGATCTGTAAACTCAAGTGCATGGAATATACCTTGTTCATTTTAAGAGAGTATTTTATACTGAGAAGATTATCATAATTGCATGTTAAACAAATGAATCCATTTAAGTCCATCAATAATTGAACAAATAACAGAACACATTATTAAAGAAACTAGACATAATAGGTGAAATGTTAGGTTTCACCTAACATCCAGTAAATGTTAGATGAAACCAAATGGTCCAAAAAAATGGGTATAGACTTTTGATAATACAACTGAAAAGACTAACTTATTTCTTATAATAGTCCATTCAATGTATATCAATTAAATTCCTGCTATATGTCATACACTCTATTTGCAGGAATCCCCCAGGCCATGCCAGAGCACAATATCAATGAAGAATAATTTTATAATCTACCAGATACAGGGAAAATGGTCAATACATCTTGCTGATTATCTAGTCTAACCATCAACCTGATGTATCTATCTTTTTTACTCTAAGCAACTAAAGATAGAATATCAGCACTGTACTCTGAAGTTTGTCCAGGGATGACCTCTGTTCCTCATTTCCATATGCTTCTCAAGAGAAAAACACTAATGAGAAATGAAAAGACTTACACAAGACAGACTTTTAGAAGCAAGCAGCATCTCCTGGCTCCCTAGGCTCTTACCCATGAACACTCTAAGGTAGGCAAAACAAAACAAAAAGAAATTAGGGAATGGATGAAGGAAAGATTTCGTTCATGTTGCTTGAAAATGTTTGGTTCACCTGTTCAGTGATTTCTTTCACTTTGCTAACATTTACCTTTCTATGCATTTCTCTTGTAAGTCAATCTGTGAAACAGCCATTTTATTCCAAGCTTGTTATCCTCCTTCTCAATGGTCTGCATTTACGTAAATTGGGACAAAGGTCATTTACATTTTGAGAATAATGGGTTTTAGCTTTCATCAGGAATTGTTGATTAACTTCTCTGAGTCTGTCAAAACACTTTTTAGGCCCTGGCTGGTGTAGCTCAGTGGACTGAGTGCCAGCCTGTGAACAAAAGGGTTGCTGGTTAAATTCCCAGTCTCGGGCACAGACCTGGGTTGGGGGCCAGGTCCCCAGTCGGAGGTGCGTGAGAGGCAACCACACATTGATGTTTCTCTCCCTCTCTTTTCTTCCCCTTCCCCTTTCTAAAAATAAATAAATAAAATCTTTAAAAAACACTTTTTAGAGATGAGTGTTATTCATACACAGCAGATGCTCTACAAATGTTTTAATATAAGGAGAGCTTGAGGCAGAAGACTCAGAAAAGTATTATTTCCTCAGATTATTCTGAAGGTCCTAGCTAAACAAATATTATTTAGAGGATACCTTAAATAAAATGGTTTAATGTGACACTTTAAGGTTTACATTTTAAGACTAATCTTGAAGATAAAAGTTAATAATAAAATTATCTTAATATCATTTTTTACAAATTTGCTAATAATTGATTAAAATTATATAGAGAATTTTTTAGTTCCTTGTCAACTCCTCATTAGTTGCCCTTCATTGACACTCAAAGTACTAATATTACACTAATAAACTACTAATAATTCATACGAGGTGTCAACATAGTACAAAATTCCAAGTGAACATAAAATTTGTGTATGTGTGCATATTATTACAACTGTTTGGAAATGTATTTCAGTAACAGTGTTTATATGTATATAATATTATAAATGAATTAACCTTACAGATAAAGAACCCATAAAAGAGAATGCTGACCATAATAAACAAGCCAGTTAATATAGACAAATTTTATTTGATTTACAGTTTTTATAGAATCCTGCAATGTTATGGTGCAAGGGAATTTTGGCTTATATTTTCAGGCACATAACACTCAAAACAGAAAATTTGAGACCCTAGATAGCAAAAGGTGAATACCATTCAGTTGTCTGGCCAAGCTCTAATTTAATCAATGCTTTATATAGTTTGTAAATCTTGTCACCGTCTACCTTCCCAAATACCTCTCTCCATACAAATAATCTAATATGCTTTTATTTTACTTATTTGAATAACTTTCCATTTATTCTCCCAGATTTTAAAAATAATTATAGTTACCAACACATAGAAAATGGCAATATTACTTTCCACAGATATTTTTGCCAATTTATAAAGTATTCAAAGCATATCCTAATCTATTTAATTTGTATAATTTAAGAGTATCTTAATTTATGCATGTGTTCTACTCACCAGATGCTTATGCATATAATTAAGGGTAACAAATAGCTTCAGTAGCCTTAATCTTTCTGTGAAAATGCCTTAAAAGAGTCACTGTACCTTTGTCATTTCCACATGTGATCCAGAAACACTCGATAGACTAAACTTTCCTCTTTCCCACACCCTGCTGTAACACCCCCTATCAAATGTCAGAGAGACTGTGAAAGCAGGTGTTTCGTCTGTTGCCTTGAAGTTAACCTGCTAACAGTTGTCTTCCTCCTTCCCCAGCTGCGAGCTACGCTGAGGCAGTCTGAGAAACAGAAGTCACAAACAAACAGGGAGCACAGTCATGTACCATCATTAGAATTCCACATATGTTTCAGTCCTATACAATGTTCTGAAAAGCAAGACGGTTCCAGAAGTAGCAGCAGGCTGAAGAACATTCATTTGCTTCTCCAAAATGCACTGACTAAAATTTTACAGGATCTTGTTTGATATTTGGCTCAAGACTGTAGTTAGTAATGAATGCCTGTAACTGAAGATCAAATCTGGAGCTTAAGGATCCACACAAAATGTTTTACTACAAATAAAAATTCCTGCTGCTGGAATGGATACGCTGTATTTATTTATACCTTGGCCATAACATTTTGAAAGCTGTGGATTCAGCAGTGACATATGGTGTATCCAAAAGGCCTGAAAAAAATTTTAACAGAGATATTCCTTGGTTTGTTCTCACTCTTCATGTTACTAGAGGCTTCCGTGATAAGATATTCTTATGGAATCTCAAAATAAAAAATCTAATAAAATACTACATGGTTTTGGAGTTCCCATAACACTATAATTTGCCTACTACTTCTAGCAATGTGTTTCAAATGAAAAGGTACATGATTTGATATATCCCTGCATTTTTCAATTTTAAATAAATTTAGATGCCATATTTCTGTACTAGAGTTTGAAACTTCCACTCACTGCCCTAGTTCCTCTCTGTAAATCCATTTTAGGTGCAATAATTTTGAGAGCTATTCTTTTGAGATTTCAGATGATCAGAGGGCCAAATCTGGACTGCTATTACCGCTATTAATCTTCCTCTCTCAGGGACAGCGTTTCTTCTGGCAGCCTCTGAGTCTTACAGATGTGTAACAATAGTCCAATCACCCAAAGGGAGTTTCCACTTTAAAAATGTTTTTTTAGTGCAGTGGGAGAATGCTCTGTAATTTAAGGTGAAGGAGTGAAAGCTATTTCCTATCAAGTCTTTTCAAATGGAAATCATTGTGAAGGTGTGAAGTCTTATTTTCAGCTCAAAAATCTTTATTTTTATGACTATAGCATCACAACATATTGATTTCCATGTTTTATCCATTTAGCAAGTTTCAGTAATTGTGAAAAGCAATGTCATCCTCCAATTACAGAAAAATATACTATACTGGATAAAGATACTATTCTGCCTCAAAGTGGTTAGTAATCCTCTGTCTTTCTTGTTTCTGCTATTTAGTTGGTCATTTTACTTAAAGTCATTTTCATAGAATCGCAGTATATTAGACTGGAAAGGAACATTGAGAGCATCCTCCTGCCAATGAGGACATGGAAGCGCGGGGACTTGGGGTGACTTAGCCAAGGACAGACTCAAAAGCAGTGGCAGAGGCCAACTTCTTCCTGGCTATTGCTGCTTTCTATCATGAAATGACATGACACATTTGCTTATGATTAAAATAACTTCTAGGTGCTATATGACGATAAGACTGCTATTCTGTGACTGAAAAGCTATTCAAACATCCTCCAGCCATTTGGTTTTATCACTGTTCTGTGTTTTTCCTAAAGTATATATCTAATCCTCTACCCTTAGCAGTTCTTAAACATCTCAGCATTTTATGTTGTATGCCATTCTGAATTTCAGAAACCCAGTGCTTTTTGTTTTGAATTTCGGCATCATGAGCAAACGAAGCAAAGTTTCCCTTTATCTCTTGTAGCAGAGACAAAGAACAGAGAGGTTTGATGACAGTACACTATGTTTGGAATCACGGCATGTGTTTCAATTCTAGTTGGGCCACTTTCTAACAGTTTCCATATGACACAGTAGACTATAACGAACAATACCTTGGGAGAAAATTTAGTATTATTATTCATCACTTATTATTCTAATTGCTGATCAGTAAATAAAGGAGACCCTCATTGTCCCTTGTTGATATTGTTTATAATGGGAATAATGATACTACTTTCCTTACCAAATATTTAAAAGTTAAAGGAGTTATTGAATTATAAATTCCTGAAAGTTGTGAATACATGTATACTCCAATTTTGAGATTTTAATTAAGATTTCCGCATAATTTTTCATTTTTTTATTATTTTATTTTAAGAGACTTTGCTTTGATATCTATTTTACACAATAGGCACAACAGTCACAAGTTAGAAGATACAAATTTGAATATAAATGGTTTCTGCTTTCAAAAAAGTCATAATCTATACTTCTAAATGAGAGATATTTTAACAATAAAAAAAGTGTTAAATAGCTGTTGATACCAATGCCACAAAAAAAGAACGTGCTATAATTCTGTGAGTAAAACAATGTGAATATAGTATCAGCTAAATAAAGAAAATTTTGTAGATGGGAACACTCCAAATATATTCGTAATACCTAATATTTACTCAGTGCTCTCTATGTGACAGACACAATGCAAAGCATTTAGCAAATAATATTTTTCAAAATGATAAGGATCCCCACTTTGAAAAAGAAGAGAGTAAAGTTTATAAATATATAATTAGATTTATACCAAGAGGTTATAGAACTTATCCAAAATTATATAACATATATACCGCAGAGGTAAGATTGAAATGAGCATAGCCTTATTCTAAAACCTGCATACACAACTATGTTTAGTGAAAAACAAAAAACTGATTGGAGTTATTTGACAGAAGTTGTGCATTGAATCTTATGTTAGGAAATTTGAAATTTATTCTGTAGTAAAAGCAGTGGGACAAATAATATCACTCACTTGTTCTGTGATCAAGTTAAGGTTCAAATTTTGGAGATCTCAGATTATCTTATAAAACACTCTCTATTCCAACTCAAAATTTAAAAGGAAGAAGTATTGTTAAAGTGATAAAGCTATAAGGAAAATGTAAATTCAATTAAGAATTTTTATAATGAGAACAGATTTATTAATGTAGTCCTGGTCTCTTCATTTTATGAATTTTTACTGCGGTAAAAATTTACCATATTTATATTATTGCCCTACCACCTTAAAACCAGTAACCATGTCACTACATTTCTTGTCACTCTGACATTTAGGTAACATACCTAAACCATAATTTATCATTTCATTGTCCGTAAACTTCTATCCACCCCTCTAGTCACAGACACCCACATGGCTTCCATTGGGAAGGAGCCCCAGGGGCACTTTCCAAGACCTGTCTCACAGACAGCCATTTTTATAGTTTAGAGAGGTTAACATTGACGCTCTGTTGTGAAACCATAGCCACCTTCCAAGATTTCATTATAGACTATTACCAAAATTTGGCAACTGAATCACATTATTTATATTTTATGGTAATGAAAATATTCTTCACTAAAAAAATCAAGATTCGGGCTAAAATTATCCTTCTTTGGATCCAAGGTCACAATTCCTATACTTCTTATTCCTGACCACCAAACTTTGTAAGATTCTTCCGATTTGCACTGGATGAGTCATCTTGAAATCATTCACAAGTTTCCCTGGGCCAGCTCTAGGGTGCTCTAAGTGATTATGAAGAGAGAAGGAAAATATCTTACTTTTGAAAGGTTTTCAGTTCAACCACCTGTTTTCATTACCACGTGTTACCGCCATTACCTGGCTCATTGGTCTTCTCTGAGTCCAGAGCCTCGATACTCAAGGGACCAGACTGATTCTTTCTGCCTTCAGTCTACTCTGGGCATGGTTCATCTTTCACCTTTCTCTGCTGCTTATCACTCAACTTTCTTCCATCTTTATTTTGTCTGCTAGAATATGTACTGACGTCTTTCTCATTCTTTCCATTTATTTTCTTAATCATTTTCAAAGCAAAAGAGGAAAATATACATACTCAGTTCACTGTAATGAATCAGAACTAGTGCTAAAATTTTGACTAATTGAAGGTACATTTCAAGCTCCTGCTCTTTTCATCTATCTTCTCCACTTTTTGCTTATTCTATAGTTAGAATTTCCTTAAATAACAAAACACAATTTCAGAACTAATTCAAACAGTACTGCTAGTAAAAAGAAGAAAAACAAGAAGTGCTAATAGTTTTCTAATTTTTCTCTGTGAGAAAAAGTACTCACTTTTCCCCATCCATCTTTTTCTCTCCTTTCTCTACAATCTATCAGGGAAGAGTCACATGACTCACAAAGGCTTTCAACTTGTCCCCCTTTTAAATAAAATGTATTTTTAAAGCAATTTTAGGTCAACAACAAAATTGAGCACAGAAGACAGAGCATCCATCCATGCCCAACCCCCACACACGCACAGCCACTCCCACTATCAGCGTTCACCCCAGTGACATCTTTGTTACCGTCAATGTACCTACACTGACACACATTAGCACCCAAAGTCTACAGGTTACATATGGGTCACTCTTCATGTTGTACATCCCATGGGTTTGGGCAAATACATAATGACATGTGTCCACCATTGAGATATTACTAAGAGTATTTTACTAGTCCACCCATTCATCCCTCCACCAATTTCCCAACTCTTGGCAACCGCTGATCTTTTTACTGTCTTCATTTTGCCTTTTTCAGAAGGCCTTATAGTTGGCATCATACAGTATGTGGTCTTTTTGGATTGTTTTCTTTTACTTAGTTGCATGCATTTAGGTTTCCTCCATGCCTTTTTATGACTCCATAGCTTTTGAGTGCTGAGTAATTATCTAGATGTATCACAGTTTATTTACCTATTACCTATTAGAACATATCCATTGCTTCTATGTTTCAGTGATTATGAATGAATAAAGTTGCCATAAACATCCATTTGAAGGTTAGTGATTACTATAACTTTTTCTTTGACAGAAAATAAATAAACCAGTCAATATATGAACATTTATTTATGAGAGAAAGAGCATCCAGACTCTGAAAATATAAATCAATATTGTTGAGTTATATTTGTTTGAAAAGTATAAACTTGGAATGTCCAACATATACAGGTATAGATATTTTCAACTTCTCCATCATTTCATGACCTTCTTCAACAATGACGTGAGGTTCTGGTGATTCTCCCAAGGAACACCTGGTGAGAGAGTTACAGGTGGCATGTATAGACCCCATCGGTACCACTTGAAAATAGTTGAAGTAATTGCCTTCTTGTTAAGAAAACCATACTCATCCAAGCTTGATAATATGTTTAAACATTTAATTCACAAATTAGAATAATAGTATGGAAAAGCTCAGAGCTAGGTTGTCTCTCTTTCAAGGTCTCCTTGAGTATGCTCTATTAGCTGTTCAGCCAATTGATCAATGCTTTCGATACAGACTGACAATTCCATTAGACATTTTCATGTACCATCCTTGGTCCATTTCCTCCGGGTTTTGACACCATTACACACGATCAGCTTCACCAAGTGGGGGGTTACAGTGGTGTGTCTGACACAACCCAATGGTGTGTCTGACTAACTCTTTTTATGTTGCCACTGTGTATGTACAATGTGTATTACTTTTCATATTTACTCCTATAGGATAGACTTGGAAGATAATTGAGCCTAAAATCTTCTATCTGTCTAGTATTCTTAAATTCCTCAAAATAATGGCATAGTACTCTTCCCTTGTCCTGTGGGAATGTTTGTAACTCTAAATGGTTATGTAAGTTCACCTCACTCCCATTAAGTCTCCCAGTGTAATTCAGTCTTCAAAACATATTTTCAGCTACCTTCCAACTTTAATATCCAAGACTCCCCACAACTGTCAACTCTTCAGAGAGAGGCACCACAATATTATTATATCCTAGAAAAATTTAGGAAACAAGAGAACACATGCATTTCTCTCTTCCTGGAATGATGATTCATAGAAGCCTTTTCATTTTCCTATGCAGACTATGGAACCAACCCTCAAGGTATAGTAACTGTCAGCACTGTGATGCGCACAAATGGAGGGAGGAGCTTGTCTACTTTCTGAGATGAACTCCCTGGTATTTAACTACTTTCTTTAGTTGCCTACTTGGTACTCTATACAGTTAGTTGGATTTTGGCCATCATGTGTTAATGTTTAAACCCATTTATTTAATGGGCATTTATTAAGCACTAATCAGTCAGATTTTTTATTTTTTTGAGATTCTAACTTCAGTGGGAGGAATTCAAGGGGCAAGGCCACTCTCAGAAACTGATCCTTCCAATAGGATGTGGGGAGACTGAGGCAGAAGGCCTATCACATGGCACCAACTATTCTCATGTGTCCAGTCTATATGGTCCAACCACTCATGTTACAATCACACACCAGCCAGAAAAACTCTCACTTTCATATTGCTTCTTCTACTACATTTTCATCAGACTGCACTCTTATAAATTAACATAATGTCTTTAAATGTTAAAAAGGTATCACTTTTGGAGATAATTTGCTTCTACCGTACTAGCCTGAATGTCAACATTAGACCAACTTAAATAAAATAGCGTTTCAACTCTGACAGCATACCCTGTCTATACTTTTGAGACCTTTATAAAATTTTTGTTCATTACACTTAAAATTTTGTGTAACTTTTTAAATGAAGAAATAATTCTATCTTAAACACAAAATTGAATAACAATAAAAACTGGGTTTAAAAAATGCAAAGTGTTTGTCCATCCGTAGAGAGCTAGTACCACAGTGTTATTGGGAAACTACTGAAGAGGGATCGTATGTGCATAGACACTCTAGGGAAATGGAGTTGGTTGGACAAATGCCTCCTAGAATACCTCGGCCTGCTGATGGAGCTCAGTGGATTGAGCACCAGCCTGGGAACCAAAGGTTCTCCTGTTCTATTTTCATTCAGAGCGCATGCCTGGGTTGTGGGCCAGGTCCTCAGTAGGGGGTGCATAAGAAGCAACCACACATTAATGTTTCTCTCCCTTTCTCCTTCCCTTCCTCTTTCTGAAAATAAATAAATAAAATCTTTAAAATGTCTCAACCACTTTTCATTTTCCCTTGGCCAGAAAATAAAAAGTAAATTTCAGACACTCACTTCAGGCCTGAATAACACAGCTATCCAGTACCCCAAGTGTTGTTCCTGTTTTCTTACTAGAAAATTTAGGGTTTCCTTTACAAAGACAACCAACCAATTTAATCTGAAAGTGTGCATCTTCCAACTATGGAAGAACAGAAGATCCAGTAGCAAATATGACATAGTTCTCATTGAGTGAAACTACACCCACGCTGAAATACGTATACATAATAAAAGTCTAAAATAAGTGTGTAAAATGGTATAGTATTCTGTACAGTAATTTCATATTATGAGTCCTATTTATGAAAGAAAAGGGAGTTAAAAGTAGTTTATTGATTTCTCTATTAATCAGGGTTAGAAGCACCTTATTTTTTAGAATCTTGTTTTTTTTTAAAATTTAAGTCCAGTGCTTCTCCTCCAGATGTTATTGTTATTCCCTCAAAATATGGATGCTGATATTGCAATGACTAGAATTAAAATGATTCTAGCTAATTATTTTTAGAATATAGAAACAGATAAAGTACAAATATTGTATTTCTTTTTTAAATTTTAATTTTAATTTAATTCTTGTTCAAGTACAGTTTTCTGTCTTATATTCCCAGTCCTGCCCCCTCCCAGTGCTCCCCACCTCCCTCCCATTTCTGCCCCCCACCTTAGTTATTGTCCATGTGTCCTTTATACTTGTTCATGTGAGTCCATCCCCTTTTCCCCTATGATTCTCTCCCCTGTGGACCCTGTCAGCCTGTTCCGTATTGTATTTCTTATAAATGACTAATTTTAATTCCTCATAAACTATTTAAGTTTAAATTTATGGATTTTATTAATGACTATATAAAGCAGTTTTTTAAAAAAGTAGTAGGTGCAATTTAATAAGAACATTATTGAGATGTCCTAATATTATTTCTCAGTAAAAAGTACAGTTTGTGTTTTTACAGTATACATAAAAATTGTCCTTGATCTTAAATACCCTATTATTTTAAGTTCAATATAATATGCAAAAAGCATTATTTCATTCATTATATTTCTTTTTTCTTCCATTTTAAAAAAAAATTATTTCAATTATGTTATTGTTGTTTCATTCATTATATTTCCAAGGGTAATTCCATTAAGGGGAATGGGTGGCTTTAATTAACTCCTTGATTGAGGATACTTGTTTGAAGCAATATACAGGCTTTGGATTTATTCGGGGAAAAATTAGACAATTCTGAACATGGGAATATAAAGGAAGGCAGCTAATTCTTTGACTTCACTGCCTTCATTTGATGTTTCTACCTTGAAACTAGATCCCTTTTATTCTTCTTGGGTTGAATGATAGAAAACCATTGGTCCCAAAACAGCCTTTGTCCCAAAAATCATCCTGAGAGTCTATATTTTTTACTTAGTTTTCTCTTGCTAAGGTAGTATAAACAAATATGAGTGTCAATTATTTATATTAGTCTAGAGCAACGCCCCCCCCCCCCAAATTATTCACCTTTGGACTAATTGTATTTGGAAAGGTCCAGAGGGCTGGGTCACTTTTTGAGCCCATTCCCTGTTCAGGACAAAGTGGACCGGCTCACCAGGGACATGCACTATTTCTCTTCCATTCAGGTTGACCCCACGCAGTCTCAGCAGGTAGAGAAGTATCTTATTCTGATGGTGTCTGTCTTCTTATAACCAAATGTTTCTCTTTACTGGCAGTTACTGTGAGTTATCTCTTTTCTCTATACTAGAATGGTATCATTAACATTTTCCTCAAGGTTACATGGAGATTATTTTTATTTATTCAAACTAAACTATGCCCTGTTATCATTGAAAAGTGCAGACTAACTAAACACATGCAGATACTGCAATAAATTCCTTACTGATCTGCTTTCTTTCCTGTTTCTTCTCTAGCAAATCTATCCCAGATTTTGTAAAATACAACTTTGCTTATGTTAATACCCTGCAATAAAAAAATTTATGTGCTGCTCAGCATATATAAAATCAAGCCCCAAATTATAAGCATGTGTTGGTAGGCTTTCTACAGTGTATATGGTCTCTCGTATATTGCTTCATTCTTATCTAAAATTCTCAAAGGTAGAAATGGCAAATTTAAAGCAGAGTCATTATTATTCATGCAGACATGTTTAACTTAATAGAGTACACTACAGGCTCCAATGATGCTCATTTACTATTTGCATATACATAAAACCAACAAACTTCAGGCAATGATAATGTGTTCTGGATTAGACATGATGCTCATTCTGAAGCAATTTAAGACAGTTCCCGTAGCCTAGGAACTTAGGCATAGTTATTCTTTGGAATCAATTGAAGAGCAAGTAAATAATTAAGGATATGGTCTAGTTATGTATTTTCAGTGTGTGCCTAAAAATAATGCACTGTTCAGGTGTAATGTTATGCTTTTTTTACTGAACAGTGTCAGACAGCACCATTCATATTCATTCCGTGAATGTGGCCTCCTTTAGAGCAATGTAATGAATTATCTACACAACTGAATGTGACAGTCTCTGTATCCTGAAGATAGTGTGTGCAGTGTCTGATAAATTTCCATTGAGTTCATTCTGCTGTTGACCATGTTATTAACAAGTTTGGTATCCTTACTGAAATTTTTATTGCTTATTTTACCTATTACTGAGAAAAGTGTGTTAAGAACTCTCCACTATGATTTGCCTATATTCACTTGTAATCTTGTCAATTTTGGCTTACCTATGTTGAGGCTATGTTATCAAGAGCTTACAAAGTTTAAATTAATTTTATCTTCCTGGCAAAAGAAGCCTTTATTATTATGTAATGATATTATATTTAAAAATACTTTTTTCCTTGAAGACAATTTTACTTAATATTACTATAGCCTATCAACTTTTCCATAGGGATTATTTGCATGGGAATCTTTTCCCCATGTTTTGTCTGCAGCCCTTCAGTGACTTTAAATTGTGCATCATCTTTGTATAAATAGTATTTACTTAGAATTTGAATTTGTTTCAGTCCAATCTAATAATCTCATTATTATGAAATATTTTCACTTCTAATTGTTATAATGATTTGTGCATGTGGTTTATATTTATAATCTTATTCTATGTTTCTTTTGTACTGCCTTTCTTTTCTTGCTTTTGTGCCTTTAGCATGTTTTCTGGATTCATCACTTTATCATTATTACCCGATTGTTATCCATACTTGCCTGAAACGTATGCACTTACTAATCACTCAGTGGTAAGCTAGAAATTATAACCTACATAATTACCAGTTATATATTTAATTTTTCCCAACAATATGAGGACTTAAGACACTTTTATTTCATTCCTCACTTCTCACATACTATTATGCATTTTCAATCTGTGAGTCTTATCTAAAACAACACTGTTTTATGTGGCCAATGCACATTTAATCTTATCCATATGTTTATCATTTCTTTGAGCTTTATTTCTTCTTACATCTCAGATCATATGTCAAAGTGTGGGTATTAGTTTATGTGGCATGTATGGAACTGGCTAGAATTCTTGATATGTGGATTAGGAACCTCCATCAGTTCAGGAAAATTCTGCCACTCTAATCTCTGTTTGAAACTCTTTCCTTTCTGAAGCTCCAAAGAAATATTTTGGAACATCTCAATGTTAACCTCTGACATCTTTCATTTTATTGCTGTCAATTCCAAACCAATTCAGTCACTCTTCCTTTAGTTATAGCTGGTCTATATTTAATTCTTTCTGTTGAGTTTTATTTGGGGTTCTTAGGGTTTTTTTATTTCTGGAAATTTTAGTGGTATCATGACTTTTTCATAATTTTCTAAACTTACCATTGCTTTTATATTTGTAGATTTAGTAAACAGTTATCTGGGCCTAACTAGGAGAATCATTTTGGGGTCTCTTTCTGCTGGTTTTACTTATGGTATATGTTTTCCCTGTGTATTTAGGTAGCTTCAGAGATGAATTAGGTTTTATTTTTTAAGTGGCCTCACCTTAAACAGACAGATTTTTTTTTTCTTTTTATCCTCCAGGTCAAGTGAATTTGAGTTTCAGTTCAACCTCATAGTTGACTTGTATGTGCAACATCCCAGAGATAGGTATGTCAATTTTGTTCTTGCCCCCTTGCTTACTTGGGTACTGAGAACATTTTCTTTGCATTCTCTTTCTGCCTGACTGCATAAACATTGTAGTTGACTGATGTTAGCTTTTGGGTTTCCAGCTTTCTGTATAAGTGTATTTCAGGGCTCCCTATCGTGGGCTGATCTCTTAAAGGATGAAGTTCATATTCTTCAGAAAAACTCCTGAATTTAAAAGTTTATTAAGTATTCTGTCTGCCACTTGCTTTATATCTTCACTTACATTTGTCTCTAATAATTCCTATACTAACTTGGAGCACTTTCCCACTTAAAAAGTCTGAAATTCTGTAAGTAACCATAAACTCTACCATGAACCTCTGCCTTTCCTGCCATTTAAAATTATGGAAACCTGGACTCTCTAACAGTTGAAGAGAAACTTACAGTTATTTTAGTATAATAATGCTTTTAAATGTTTGTGTTTGCTTTTTTTGCATGCATGTTTTAGTTTTCCACAAATGTCACTAAGCACCTCAAATATACAGGGATTTTTGTCTTTCATCTCAGTTCTCATCAGCAGAATGTTTAGCGTGTAACATGTACATATTTTAATTTACTTGAATTTGGTATTTTGAGTTTTCTAAAGATAGATTGTCATACCTTGTGACATATACCTTTCCTAAAGTTTTTTTTATATCAGAGTAAATTTGAAAAGGCTCGAATATGTCAATTAGCTTTTAGGAAGTTTGCTTTAATTAACAAAAATGCAAAGGGAATTTGACATTTATTTAATCACTTGTAAAACTGGATCTGTATTTTCTCTGACTCTTGAACAGAACTCGTTCAAAACGTTCTAAATTTCCATCTTGCAGGGACATTCTATGCTTGTATTCATGGGTCCCTTCCCTCTGGGCCCACACCTGCTGCAGTACCACCCAAACACATTCACACCCCCCCACACACACTGTTCTGCTTAATCAAGAAAAGAATCCTATCTGGGTCAAACTTGTTATTTCAGAGAAAATTAAAAATTCCTGAATGTGAGAATGTAAATGAGTGACAGCATAGGTAAGCAGACTGGAGTTTAGAGACTTAACATTTTAACACCAGTTATTTGTGTCCCTAAGATAAATGACTAATTTGCCTTGATAAGCAGGGAAGTAGAATATCATGCAGTGTTTTAGGAATAATGGATAAAATTTAGATAGTAATTTATATTTGCAACGTATTATATAAAGGCTGAAATATAGAAATCATCTAAAAAGAATACTTAATATAAATTTAAGAATATGCCCTAAATATTTTTCCCAAGTTATAATTTTTGCTTCCTAACTAAATACAATATGATAAAAAATTTTCCACTACATTCATGGTCCATATGAGAAGAGTCCTACAGTAGAGAATATCTGTAGAAATTACCACTTTGAGGTGTATTGACTTTCAGAAATTGGAAGAAAAGTCTGACCTTTGAAAAACATCCTAATGGAATGTTTAGAAGGATACTCCATGGAGTTCAGCAAAAATCAATACCAAACTGCACTATTTCTTTTCTCCCCAAAGGTGACCCATTTCTGAATTTGAAAAGAAAAGACCAAAATGTCCAGCCCTCAGTGACTGCACTAGTCTGAACCCTCAGAATGTGTCTCAAAGCTTCTGTACCCGGACTTAGAGATTTTAATCCGTCATGATTCTTAGTGACCCTGACTGCTGGGTAGCAGTCAGAGGTGGGATCATCTTGGCTTGTACCTTGACAACAGAAAGTTACCAATAAATTGAGTCTGTATTTTGTGAAAATTAAAAACAAGTCAGTTAGACCTACTCAGAAAAAGCTTTGATTAGATTAAATTAATTTATGTGCTCTGTCACTTTTTAGGGAAATGTGTCATTTTCTGGGTCCAAAAAATCAATAGTAATAAAATTGGTCTTAAAATATATAATCAGTTGGCCTTCAGATAATGGATTAATGACTTCAACTGCATGAAGTAATATTCCTAATGAAAATTTAGAACGTGGGTGCTTTTTAATATGTGTTGTCATTCTTTTCTTTGTTTTTCCTTTATTTTTAACCCAGAGTAATCCAAAAATCCAAAACCTGGGATAATTAAGTGTCTGACTTCACTCCATACTTGGATTCAATAAGTTAGATACAATCCTATACAAACCCTGGGAGGACACCTAGACGGATCCTGTTCTTGAGGAGCTCTGGGTCCCTTAAAGAAAGGAAGTATGTCTAGTAGCTATGAGACGAATATGAAAGTGCTAATGACCACACAAAGTTCCTGCAAACTTTTTAAGAGGTCAGAGGTAAAGGGCTGCTTTTAGCGTTGCCTTAAATGTGGTTTCAAATATTTAAAATGGGAAATAGAATAGCGAATTCTTTGTAAGAAGGGTAAGTGGCGTGGGACACCCAGAGAACTAGAAAAAAGCAACTTGTAAAGGCAACACAGATCCTCAGGTTTTGGCTGGAGGGTGGTGCTTAGGAAATTGTTGGGAAATTGGAACAGAAGAGAGAATGCCTCTATGTTACTATGATAAGTAGAGGAATATCATTTCTGTTTTGTACTTAAAATTCCGCTTCTCAGTTTTGAAGAAATAAAAACCTGTGGACTCTGACTCTTTAAAAGTTGATGTGTAATGACCATAGGTTTTCCTTTTTTCCCCTAAGGATAGTTTTGCTGAAGAATACAATTCAGCATTTTTCATCCAAGTTTTCAAGGATTTCTTCAATGAAAGCAGGGCAGAAATTATTTTAGTGTTAATCAAAACAACAAATACACATAGTCGACATTGTGGAACTGAGAAATCTCCCAAAAGAAGATCACTGAGAAGTGACGCCCATGAATGGCCGATGTCAGATTAGGGTTAAGCTTTGGCATCACAGAGGGGATGATTTGGAACTGACTTGCACAAGGCAGATTCTTCAGGGGAATCCTGTACCTGAGACATGAAAATGTCAAAGATGGCCTGCTTTTGTTTGGCAACAGACAACTTGAGACAGCCTGAAGAGTCAGAGTCAATCGTTTCCTCCATGTGAAAGGGTAACATTATGTGGGTGGGTCAGTACTGCAATGTGCAAGGAGATAATGGGATGCTCACAGGTAAGTAATAGTCAGCAATAAACGTCACATGTTATTGCAAGTATAGTGGAAAGGATGTTAGATGTGGAATGAAAAAAAAAGATTTGAATGACAATCTCAGCTTAAGTTTGAATGGCAAATCCATTCCTAGCTGTGTGACCTGGAGCAAACCCTGTGAATCTTCCAGGCCACAGTTTTCTCATCTTTCAAACAAGGATAATTATTCCTGATCTAATCATCTCAAGGGGTATTGTTGAAGGTCAAGGAAAATAACAGGTGTAGAGTGGTTTGAAAATTTTCACCTGCTGGAATAAGCTATTATGTTGAAATTATTTCAATGGCTGCTTCTATATAAATTTGAAGGCTTCTTTTTAAAAGTACCTGACTTGTGTGTTTGTGATGTGGGCAAGTTCCTTAAACTATTGTGCTTTGGTTTCCTCAACTATAAAAAGGGAATAATAGTATTATCTATTAATACCTCTTGGGTTGTTATGGAAATAATATTGATTAGAAATTGTACAGTACTTTCAACAGTACCAGATACATAATAAGCTCCATCTAAGGATCTGTTAAACATATATATACACATATATATATACATATGTTCATATATGTACATACATACATACATCCATACATAAATAGTCTCTGTGTTATTCATCAGGGTAACAAAAGAGAACCTTCAGTTGTAATTGAAGTGCTTACAGGATAAGACAAACAGGAAGTATGAGATTAGCCTCTGTTCCTTCTGTGCTTAAGCTTAATTTTCCCTCTTTACCTTTGAAAGCCCCCAATCTTTTCATTTCTTCTTCTCACTTATTACTTTTCTAGACATATGTGCTTTGAGCATCTCACAGAGGAGACTCAGTTGAGATCAGTGGCTATAAGAGCATTTTTTGACTCCAGGTGTGAGGGGGCATCCAATGAGTCTTTAATATCCAGTGATTTAATTAAGTTTCCATTTGATAAGGTTCACTGTGAATGTTTTTCCAGATATAACAACAAGTATTCACTGAAGCTAAATTCCGTGAAATCAGGGCTGCTGTATGATGCTGGTGATTCATCCATGCTAAAATGCAGGATTCATCTTCCGGCCAGTTCACAATATGGTCCACGTAAATCTTTCACTGAATTCCTATCACATTAGCAAAACTAAGCACTGGATATAGGGCAGTGTTCTTGATACTAAGTCAAATTTCTCAATAAGAGTACAAATTGTGTTGCTTTTTTCTTTCTCATGTCTGCAATGACTAGTCAGTACATGTCTCTAATGGATTTAATAGCTGAAAAATAGGGCAAAATGCACATCTTCTGATGTTTTAACATTGAAAAAATAGTTTCATGGGCTCCTCTTTTCCTTATCCAGTGCCTGTAACAAAACTTGTGTGCTAAAATGAATACGAGTATGGCAGTCTGATCTCCAATTAGGGTGGTTTTCATTTTAAGTCTGATGAGTATGGAAAAGAGGAGAAAATGCAAAGAAATTTCCATTCTAAAATCTGCCATTTTGAAGCATCATTAAAGTAGTAAATTTTAAATCAATGTCCTGGGCAAATTCTCTTCATGCTTTTATTACAAATATTTCATGCAAGGCCTTTGGAAATCTTCCAGCCCATCTGTTTCTACTCCGCTGTTATCAGCCACGATTTCCTATCAAATTTATAACAAGTCTGACTGTCTGCCTGAAAAGAGAACATTTGATGTGAATACCACATGGTATAGAAAGTAATGACTTCTATTGTCTTTATAGTTAATTAAAAATGGCTTAATGCCTTTTTATGTGTATATGTACTTATTTATGGGTATATGTACATCTTGATTTGTTTGTCTTTGTTTTGGGGGGGATATGCTTGTTAGACAGAAATCCTGTACTCAGGAGACAGAATATTTCATAAAGCAAGCTTACATTTTCGTGTGATTAGATGAGAGATATTGACCCTTTATGCCTCTCACCCAAATTCTTGTATTCTTGGTTTATATGACAACTACTGCTGAACACCAATTTAATAGAAATTTGAAATGAAGATGTTAAGGTAACATTTTCCACAATCTTTTTCTAATTAACCTGTTTCTCCTTGCCTGTACTTTTACTCCCCGTGTCTGGTTGCAGCTTCAGCCCTTTCTCATGGCAGTGCCTGAGAGCGGGTCATGAGCCGCTTCCCTCTTCTCTGTCTCCACATTCCCCTCCCCTCAGGCCGCACAATGCGCTTCTGTAAGCTAATCATCCTGAAACACAAACTGCGCTCCTATTTCCCCAGGTACAAATGACTCTTCAAGTTCTTCCACTTGCCTATAAGCAAGGTGGCTCTATCTGCCTGACCTGGTTTTAAAGCTGCTGCTTTCTCGCAAGCAGACTATTCACGATTTTGTAAACATCTCTTTTACTTAAGTGTCCTTGTGCCTTTCCTAACTACAATTGCTTATTGCTTTGTTCCCTTACCCTTCAGTCCCTCCATTCTTATTTGGTGAAATCCTATCTAATTATCAAGTCATGTTCCAAATTCCATTTTTATGCCACCTTTTTAGGTGCTTCTCCACTCCTTACAACCTATGTTTTATATATATATATATATGTTATATATATATATGCTTTAATATATAACATATATTTTTATGTATATAAGTTTTTTACTGTTGTTGTCTCCATTTTCCTCCCACTGCTCTCCCCTACCCCAGCCATCCCCACCTCCCACCCTCTATCATACCCCACTTTGGCTTTGTCCATGAGTCCTTTGTACATGTGTGTTGACCACCCCCCCCTTCTTTCCCCCCGGCAGTAAATGGTAACTGTCAGTTTGCTCTTTATTTCAATGTCTCTGGTTATATTTTGCTTGCTTGTTTGTTTTGTTGATTAGGTTCCACTTATAGGTATATATATATATATATATATATATATATATATATATATATATACACACACACACACACCTAGGTTCCACTCATACTGCAAACGGTTAATTTTTACCTCTGCCATGTTATATGAAATGTTGTATGTTGTGATTATTTGGGTTGTAGAGTAAAAAAAACTCTGGAGAACAAAAATCTGTCTTGCCACTATGTGAAAACATAATAGAATGAAGCTTAGTGTTCATTTGTTTATTCATCTGTTTAAGTGTGTTGAGAACCTCTTGAGCCCACTACTGTGCAAGGTCTGAGACTAAAACATTTGCAGCATAGAGTAAGGGCAGGCATCCTATGTGATAAGAACTCACAGGCTCTGAAATCAGTTTTGGGCTCAAACCACGATCTGCTATTTACTAGGTGTTATAGTGATCCCACTTTGAGCCTGGGGATGGGATTTGGAAATAATAACAATCTCATATTATTGAGATTTATTGAAATACTTTAATTTATAGTGTCTAGTATCTACAATTTGGTCATTAAATGCAACTCATTTTTTTAATCTTTTCTTTTTTCAATCACCTTGGATCAGGTTGGATACAGCTTGTAAGCAGAGGCAAAGCAAAGGAAAAGGTTAGGAAATAAGATAAATACCATACTAGACCTCTGTTCAACACAATTTTGGAATCAGAGAAATGAAATTTTTAAAATTCTGATCTGAATTAGAGCAAGCTTTGCACAGTTGCTTCTAAGCGAAACAGGATGACTAGGAGTTCACAGGACAGTGGCGTTTTTTTCAGACAAGGGTAGAAGATAAGGTGGGGACCCAGCATGCAAACACAAAGAACAACTTTTAACAAGTTAATGTGGAAATAGAACAAGGACGTTTCAAGGACTACAGCGAGTCTGCACATCTGGAATGGACCCCTCTAACTCAGGCAGCACGAGATTCTCAGGGTAGAGCAGCCGGTTTGTGGAGGGAAGAGGAGGGCACGTCGCGTGCGTCTGTCTGTTCGGGGATGGTGTGAGTTTGTCCTGCACGTTTTCCTTTATTTCTTTCCATTACAAATATAAATGATACTCAATGAAAAATTTCAACACAAAAATATATAAAATATAAAATGAAAATCGAAAATTGGGCTCACACATCGCACACACACACACTCCTCAGAAGGAACCACTAATTATCGATTTAATATGTTTAAAACCAGAATTTTCCTATGTCCATACACATAGGGACATGCATGTGAGATACCCTTTGCCCCCCGGTTAGTTTGTTAAAGTGGTTAAAACATAGTCTGTACGCTTTTTTTTTCAATTTACTTTTGTCACTTAAAGCTGCAGGAAGATCCATCCATATAAGCCCACCCAAAAAATCAAACAACCAACCTAATTCCTTCCAATGTATTTTATATTATTTTGTATAATGTGTGTATGATGATTTATATGATTATTTCCTATCTGTTGGCATTTTAGGATATTTATAAATTTTCATTATTATTAAAGTGCTCCGATATTCGTTTATAAGTAAGCATATATCGATCCATCCTTGCACTTGTGTCAATATTGTTATAGTAGGGATTTCTAGATGTAGAATATGAGTTAAAGTTATTGGATTTAACCAACAATGCCCAAATGCCCTCTGTTATGCACTAAATGGTTGTAGGTCTCCCCAAATTTGCATATTGAAATCCAGTCCCCAGAGTAATGCTATTAGAAGGTGGGAACTTTCAGAGGTAATTAGGTCTTCAGGGTGGAGCCCTCATGAATAAGTGCCTGTATAAGGAGAGACGTGAGAGCTTGCGCTCCCTTTCTGCGGCCTACGCTTGCGGGCACAAAGAGAGATGGTCGTCTACAAAACCGGAAGCAGGTTCTCACCAGAAATTGTGTTTGCTGACACCTTGGCTTTAGATTCGCCAGCCTCCAGAACTGTGAGAAATTGATGTCTGTTAAGTCACACAGTTTGTGGTAATTTGTTATAGAAGTGGGAGCTAAGAAACTTTCCCCAAATATTATATGTATATCATCTACAATATCACATAAATATCTATGCCCATACATTTAAGATGTCAATTATTTAATTGGGTGAAATTATAAAAGATAAAAATGGTCTATTGTTTAATTTTATTTTCCCCATTTAATTATGAGGTTGAACATTTTCTTGACATTTATTAACAAAACTTTTTAATTGATTCCTATCATGTACGAATTTGCTCTTGCATTGGCTTTTTGTTTTGTACCCATTATATTTAGTATTAAGTCTTCTTCTGTTATAAGTATTGTATATATTTTTTCATCCTGGTTCACTTTTGTCCTTCAAATTTTATTTTTGTATCTTTTACTCTATGTGACTTCTGCTTTTTCCACAGAAAGAAATCTGTCAAAATTTAGCCTTAGGTTTTCTGAGATTCATATCTTGTTTAAGATTTTCTCAACTCCGGGATTATGAAAATATCCTCACAGATATTTGAAATTAAAGCATCTTAAAAACATGTTTTACTTTCCTCTGTGAAACCACTGAACAGGAGAAAAGTA
This sequence comes from Sturnira hondurensis, assembly GCF_014824575.4. NCBI lineage: Eukaryota > Metazoa > Chordata > Mammalia > Chiroptera > Phyllostomidae > Sturnira > Sturnira hondurensis. Next base: position 4,105,488 of record NW_028073027.1, read on the forward strand.
CAGTACACAGAGTAAAAGTCTAAATATTTAACTAAGTTACCAAACATTCTTTCAAATACCCCCTTATAATGAAAAATTATGATGGGTATTTTCCAGATACAGTGACTGTGGGACTGAAAGGGAGAGAACAGGAATATTCTGCAGACTGAGTAGAGCACTTTCAGAAGCCTGTGCTGTCGTTCTATAGCCCCAGATAATGATGTCTCCATTCAAACAATGGAACCCAGGGGGCACACACGGGCCACATTCTACAAGGCCACATTCTACACTGATGACTGGCAGAGACAAGAAACTACAGACTGATCTGCTCAGACAAACAATCTTTACAAAATATCAGATTTAACTGTGGCGGGATAGAGGGAAAGAAGTGGGTTCAATGAACTCTGCTGTTACTAATCACAGTCAGTTCAAGAGAAAGACAAACCATAAATCACATTTAAAAAAAAACATTCATATAGACCTCATAAGGAGAAAAGACTTCTACTCTCTGAAAGATGGCAATACTGAATATTGATATATTAAGGAAAGACAGTGGTAGAATTGGTAAGGAATTTGTAAAAATGTCGGTGATAAGAAAGAATCATAAATTCAACACGGCATTAGCACTTTTAATTTAAAGGTAAATAAGAAATTAAGTTACAAAATAAAAGTAGTTAAATGTTAGAGTAATTGTGCTGGAATGCAAAAGAGTTCAGTAAACATCCATGATCTCAAGGGCACGGAATAAACAGGGGGAAAAAGGCCTTCTCCAAGAATAGAGTTAAAAAAAGTAAATATAAGGAAAATTGGTGTAAGCTTCATAGTATGAATATTGTCTCCTTGGATATATATTCCCTGGAAGAATTTATATAAGATCGAATGGTCAGTTCTGTGAAGATTTGGTGAAGCCAAATGAATATTGTATGCTATTTCATACATTTTTAACAATTTCCTCATTTTTAAAAAAATGGAAGACAGATTGGTCATTCTACTTTTTTCCTTAAATCAGTTTAGTAAGTTAACTTTTAAGAATTTTTCTATTTCATTGATATTATTACATCATTAAAATATTTTGGCATAAAAACTGATGTAAAATTAAAATAGGCATACAATGTATTTCACAATTCTGAAGTGCAAAATTCTATAATTTGGACAGATGAATGTATTCTTTTTCTAAAGATTTTATTTACTTATTTTTAGAGAGAGGGGAAAGGAGGGAGAAAGAGAGGGAGAGAAACATCACTGTGTGGCTGCCTCTCACACGGCTCCCACTGGGGACCTGGCTTGTACATGACCCAGGTATGTGCCCTGACTGGGAATCAAACCCAGATGAAAATATTTTTATTTGTCAGGCTGCTTTAATACGGCACAATTACTCTGAGGTTTATTATATCATTGCATGATCAATAATTCATTCGTTTTTATTGCCTGATGTGTTATAATTTTTTATCCAATCCACAATCACCGGCTTTTGGGTTGTTTATACTTTGGAGCTATTACAAAAGGTAAGAGTTTGACGTACATTATGGGCAAAAGTTCTCCATCCGATATATTGTATGCATTTTCCTACAGCTCTGACTTGTTTTTCTGCCACTTAATAATGTGTTATAAAGAACAGAAGCATGAGATATTCAGTTTCAGCTCTCACATGTAAAGCTTGAAGTTGTCACTTTCATTCTTACAAAAGGTGAACAAAGTGAAAATCAATGACTTTTCTTAGCCAAAGAATGGATTGTTGAAATTGCATCTTCAAGTGGTCTCTAATTACATTTTTCTGTTAGTATTGGTACTTAACACCTTTTTATACATTTGTCCCATAAATTTATTTATTAATTTAATAATAGTTCTTTCTATTCTGTTGTCCACTTATTTCAGTTTTACTTTTTTATTCTTAATATTGATAAATTTACTTCATATATTCAAAACATTAAATCTTTACTAGGTTTATATGTTGAAAATATATTCTTTCATTTTGTAGCTCAATATTACATCTTTGAAAAAGATATAAAAGCTATTGTTTTTATATAGAGATAAAATCATCTTTGCAGTGATTTTCTTGGAGAAAATTTTGGATTCATTTCTTTTGGTTGGTATATTTTTAACTAATACATTTTATTTTTTAAATTAATTTAGATTTAAAGAAAAATTGAATATATATTACGAAGAGTTCCCATATCAACCCCTGACACTCTCAGGCAGTCTCCCCTATTGTTAACATCTTTCTATGGTGTGATGGATTTGTTACAAGAAGTGGATCGATACAATCAATGAACAAACACATTAGTAACTGAAACCATAGTTTTCATTAATGTTCACTCTGTGCTATATAATTTAATGTTTTTATACAAATACAAGGAGGGCCCAGAAAAAGGAATTTATTTATAAAAACTTGTGTGTTTAATCTTAAATGTTTAAACTTCAGCCACCTTCCAAGTACTCTCTATTTGATGCAATGCACCTATTGAGACCATTTTTCCACTGCCCAAAACAATTTTTGAACTCTTAGATTTTGACACCTTTTAGTGCTTCTGCCATTTTTTGTTTCACCTCTTCCACATCAGCAAAATGTTTCCCTTTAAGGACTTTTTTCATCTGGGGAGACAAAAAAAGTGATTCCGGGTGAGATCAGGTGAATGGGCTAGGGTGGGACATGGGTGTCATGCCACTTTTGGTCAAAAACTGCTGAAAACTCAGTGTGGTGTGGGCAGGTGCGCTCATAAATCATCCATCATGAAATGGGCAAGTGTATTGAAAGAGCCTTCAAAAAAATTCACTGAAGTCCAATGCTGCCTCTCACAACAACACCAGTTGGTACACTGATAAGATGGAATCCTAGAACACACACCTAATGGGGAAATTCAATACTACAAGGGGCTCACACTCCAGAAGATAATTCTGGGGTTTTGGGGCCCCCTTGTACATATCATCATGGATTCGATATTAGAGTATAATACACAATAGTTTAATTACCCTAAACATCTCCTGTGCTTCACCTGTTCATCACTCCTCTCTTTCCCCTGAGCATTTGGCAACCAGTGATCCCTTTGTCTCTGAAGTTTTGCCCTTTTTTTTTTCAAAATACCACATCATTGGCATCATACAATATATAGTATTGTTTTTTTTGGCTTCTTTGGCAAAGCAATATGCATTCAAGTTTCTTCCATGGGTCAGAGTGTGGCTTGATAGTTCATTTCGTTTTATCAATGAGCAATATTCCATTGTATGGATGTAGTACCCATTGTTTAACCAGTAACTTATGAAGGGTATTTTAGTTGCTGCCAAATTTAGGTGATTATAAATAAAGCTGAGTTTAGACTACCCTTAGCCTCTAGCAACTCATCACAATTACCATTTGAAAGATCCTAATGGTTTCTGGCTCCTGCAGCTTTTGTTCCGAGTGGTATGATCTTGACTGGTTTCTTGTTTTCCTCTGTGTCTCAAGATTGTGGAGTACTGATTTTCCCTGTGACCTCAATTCTCAGCTGGATCTAAGAAAATTGTTGACTTTCAATTGGCTAGCATTTTTCTTGTTGTAAAAATGGGATTGACTACTTATAAGCTATTTATATGTCAGAGCTTTAACCAGAAATGCGTCTGATTTGTTTATAAAACATTAAAAAATATCACATTAAACATATACCTGTTTGTTTTATAATCAACCATGAGGCATATATCATTTTATTTAATCATTTCATGTATGTGGACATGTGACCATATCTTTTTTTATTCAAACATTTTAACATAACCTTAAGTATTTGAGGGACATGAAAGTAAAGAAAAAGATTTATTACCTTATAATAACATAGGGAGGAGACATGTGAATTATTTATATAGGCAAAAACTTGTCATCTTAAACTTTGCAAATAAATGCATTTCATCTCATTTTGAAAACAATAAAAATAGTAGTTCATTTGGCTGCACTAATGGAGCCAAATAATTATTGGATTCAAGAGAAAAATGTGTCTTTTACAACATTTTCTGCTGATAAAGGATATATTGTGTTTATAATTATAGAAATAACCCCACATTAAACATTAGAGAATATTTGTATTGATTTATTTTTAGATTATTATAAACCATGGGAGAAGCTCTCAATATTTAATATGAATTAAAATAACTTAAGAAATATGCAAAAATAAATACTCTTGCTAAGACACAGAAACACTTAGAATTTTTATAGAAGTCTTCATGTGAAATTGCAAAACGGAAAAACAAATATTTTCTCAGATTTTTCAAGTGAAATAAATTCAGAACCCAAATATCTAGAATCCAACCTTGACTCTAAAAGTTGGGAGATGTAGGATTCTCTAAATGTAATCTCCCTAAGAAACAAAAAAATGATTTAAAAATACTAGCACTTTAGAGATCCCAGAATTTCCAGAATAAAACATGATAACAAGAAAGCAAGTATATTGTTAAAAAATTCTACACTCGATAAGTGAATCTTACACAGACAGAGGAGGAACATGCGGGTGGGGGTAGGGAGGAGGAAGGACAGGAGAATAAAAGAGCGAACGGAGATACTTGACCTGCTTTCTAATGAGCATCAAGGTTTGAGCTGAATTCCTTGTTATACAGATAAACACCTGTATCATCATGTAATGGCTCCCAGATCATTTATTTCACTTCAAAATCCAAGGATACATCTTTTCCAGGTTGAAGATTTGGCTTCCGTTCCACATTCAGACAATGTGCTTCTAGAATATTTGATTGCTTATTCACTTATCTCGTTCTTCTGTAACCTAGCTTTCCCATAAAATAAAAGTTAGTTCACATTTTTGGTATATTTAAGTTAAAAATGTGTGAGAGAGCACCTCATTGGTGATGGTATATTATTTAAACATATATAAATAATATATATACCCATATATAATAATATCTGTATCATATATATAATATCCGTGTATATATAAATAATATATATAAACATCACATGAGTATTCATCTGAGAAGACCTTGTTTGGTTGTGTAGTGTGGAATGTTTTTAGACATTTATCTTCAGACATGTTGGTTTACGGTGCTTATGGGCAGGTAGGTGAGCATGTCCAGTATGTAGGTGGATATCGATGGAGAGTTACAGAAATGTATGTGAATGAGAAAAAGATTTGGTGGATTGAGGACATCAAGTATTGAAAAATCACACAGGGAGGGCATATAGGGCAAAGATGTAAGAGAACCAAAGAGAGAAAAATCCTAGGAGATGTCAATATTTAAAGGAAAGGCAGAAGCAGAAAAGGTAGCAAACAAAACAAAACAGGAGACCATGGAAACAAATATATATCTCCCACACATTCTTATTCCTAGGGCAAGATAAAATTTGGCAGACGTTGCTTTATTTGCGTCCAGAGGAGTGGTTAAATAGTTTTTTTTGCGGTATAGTTGACAGACAATAAAGTGCACATATTTAAACTGTACCATTTGATAATTTTTGATGGATGTATAAACTTGTGGAATTATCACCATAGGCAAGATAGTAAATGCATTTATCATCCCAAAGGTTTTCTTTTGCCCTTTCTACCTCTCCTGATTCTCTGAATTCTCAGAGAGCCGTTGATCTCTCTGTCATTACAGATTGGTTTGCTTGTTCCTGAGTTTTACATAACCCGAATCATATAGTATGTACTTTTATTGTCCAGCTTCTTTTACTCAGCATAATTATTTTGAGATTTACCCATTTTTTACATGGATCAATAGTTAATTATTTTTAGTGAGGCATATATCTCATGATATTGCTATGCCACAATTTGTATATTCATTTACTTGTTGGTAGACTAAGTCCGTGGGAAATTGTATTGTTTTCGATAGCCACTATTTGAACTACTATGGCTAGACATAGGACTAGGCACTAGTCTGGGATAGTTAATAAGACAGAGAAGTCCTCTGCTCTGAGGAATTTATAGCTTCATCCAAGAAAAATAAATCAATGACTATACAAAGACATGCACCATATGGCCACAAGAAATGGCCGTAACAGTTTTATTGGTTTAAAATTTTACTTAGCATTATGGTCTATCAGTAAAAAGTGTAATGTGTACATATTTTAAGTGTGTGTTTAAATTTTTTAAAAATTGCCAAACTATTTCCAGTATATCTGTACCTCTTTACATTTCCACCAGCAGTATTTGAGAATGAATCTTTCGACACATCCTCACTAACATCTCATATAGTTAGTAATTCTCATTTTAGTCATATTAACTGGTATGCAGAGGTTTCATAATGGTTTTCATTGGTATTGCCCTAATGACTGATAATATTAAGCATCTTTTCCTGTGCCTATTTACCATCTGCATATCCTTTTTTGCAGAGTCTGTTAATCCCTTTGCTGATAATTCTAGTATCTATGGCAGGTCTTGGTCAGTTTTTATCGACTGGTCTTTCTCAGTATTGTGGATTACATGTTTCTGCTTCTCTGTATGCTTGATAATTTATCATGGATATCAGACATTGTGAATTTCACCCTGCTATGTGTTAGGTATTTTTGGATTTCTATAAATACTCTTGATCTTTGTTCTGAGGTACAGTTAAGACACTTGGGAACAATTCAGTACTTAGCTTTTATGATTTGTTAGTTGGACCCTGAACAGTGTTCAGTCTAGGCTAATTATTGCCATTACTGAGCAAGACATTTCTGAGTAATCTACCCAATGCCTCCATCAGTTTTTCCAGTCTGACTGGTGAAAAGTCATAGTCCTGGGCCTGTCTGACATAGGGCCCTCTGTCTTATCCACAGGTCTTCTGCAGATCTCGGGGCTCTGTCTGCACGAATCTCTCCTTTCTGTTACTCTACCTTGAACACACTAGGGTCCGGGACTCTCAACTGTGTGTACTCAACTTCGATATTTTGTGTGGTCTGTCTTGCTTTGCCTTTTACATACTTGGTGCCAGGCCCTGAAACTTCTCTGTGTAAACTGGAGGAAATCATAGACTCTGTCCTTCTCTCATCCGCCTGACCCTGCTTAGCTTCCAAAATCACAAGAGATCGGGCACTTTCAGGGTGGTATGGCCATAGACAAGACTCTGTCCTTAATTGCCTTATGTTCAGTGTCATGAATACTGTCATTTTATGTATTTGTGTAGACCATTCTGCATGGCATGGGCCCAACTCCCACTTGGAGATGCACAGGACCCACGCCCTTGGATAGGTTCTCCTGTGGGGAATCAGGCCTTCAATGTACCCAAGCCACTTTGAGACTTGCTTTTGCTAAAACTTCCTCACCCTGAATTGAGACAGAAAGTGCTTACTGTAACTTCCTAAAATCCATGCTAAACCTGCCATGGATAAGTGTAACCGGTTCAACCATTTTCCCTTTTCGTTTGCAAATATCCTTCTTCTGTGATATGATTAGCGGCATTAGCTCCTTTGTTTTCTGTAAAAGGTAACAACCTAAAGCAACCTGTGCATAGTAAATGAGGACCAATGTGGAATGTGCCAAAAAACCCAATAGTGGCGGGTCATGACAAGGGCCAAAGCATTTTCTCCCCTTGAGAGAAAAGCCATGCTTGCCCTTTTCCTCCACAGGACTCAGTAGTCTGTGTGAATGTCTTGTGTCTCATCCACAATGTGGTGGACCCCATGAGCTAGGGTCTACGTCATATTTGTTTGTTTCTTATATTGTTTCTGATAGTTGGTAAGTCAACTTTCTGATGTTTCATGTTGCCTGGAAGTAGAAGAGGCTTTCCCTCAGTTTTTAAATTGCTGCTTCCATTCTTCTTCATTAAAAAAAAAGAAAATGGGACTTTTAAACTTATACATCCTTTTACACCTATGGGAAGGATTGAATATATTGTTCATTCATATCTGTAAATGTTTCAACTACTGCCATTTTCAGGTCATCTTATTTCAATTACTTGAGGTTTCTTAACATTTTTATGACCAGAAATCAATTAGCTAATCTCTATACTGAATGTCTTAAGACTCACCTAATGTCAGCAGCACTAAAGTTATTCCAGGGGAGGGAAAGTTAATCTTCAATCATCCCTTATTTTTGGACTTTACACTGGAAAAATATTTGCCTTAACTGATTTTAAATATAATTACAGAATTATTAATTCTGTCCAAGTAATCTAGATGTAAGATTCAACAAATTCAGCATTACTTACTTTATCATCAAATAGCAAACTAGATGTATAAAGATGTCCAGGTTATGTGACTGTGGAATTTGGGAGAGCTCTGACCCTGATCCAAAATGCACACCAAATGAAGGAGAGTAACAACAGGGCTGTAAACTAAATATGGAAGAAAAACATGCGCCAGAATCCCAAGGGATTTTACCCCCAATTACATTATTTTTGAGGAAATGTTTAGAAACACTCTTATAAACTAGTAACCACACATTCCACCGTCAGATGGAAAATATATGGGCAACATCAAAAATGTTAGAAAAAATTTATTAAACTCCATTGTTCCCATAATTTGAGATGGAAAGACTTGTCTAGTATGAGAAATGAGCTGCAGTTCTCCAACTGCACAGGGACTCCAATGAACTAAGAGTAACCAGGGGATCTCCTGTTCCCATTTCTTTCCCTTTATGCCCTATCCTCTTTCTTTTTCAAAATCTCCATAGAGATTTCAACTATCCAACAGTGAGTAATGAACGCAGAAACGTATGGAAGATGGTACATTGGATCTCCACAGAACTCAGAAAGAACAAAATCTTATAAGCTGAGTTTTTGATAGGATAAATGATAAAAGAAATGAAGTTGAGAATCTTGAGTCCAAGTTCCAAATGTGTGCTCTCACACTCCCTTCTACTTCTATGCTACATTTTTGATATTTCTTGTCTTCTCTGTCAGTCTTTCCTCATTTAATAAGAAGATTATGTGAAATAAAACATGTTAGAACTTATCCAGCACAGAAAGTTATATACAGTGAACATCCAGTCAGTTTAATTACTGTCATTATTATTTCTATCATCATAATTGTCGTCATCATCTCCCTAATGGTATTGTATGGAAAAATGAATAGCAAGAATTTAGCCTAGTATGTAAAAGAACATGATCTAAGCCAAAACATAGCACATTAAGCTCAAAGCCCTAACAAATAACATACAATGAACAATTACCTGAAATGTTTGTTTTGCATATTTTCCTCAGAAACTCAAAATAACATATAGTTCCAGATATATCCTCCAAAGAAATATAACTAACAGTGCCACACAGAAATTTAGTAAGGTTTAACAACCATTTATCATGAAAATGCTGAGTGTATTGAAAACAAAAAAATATTTTCTTTATGTAATAAAGAACATCTGTTATTCTGAAATCTGGTAGCCAATATTGCACTTAGCAGAGGAACGCTGGGGCCACATCTTTAAGTCTGCAACAAACAGCAGTATGATGAGTAAATAAGAGTTCTAGCTATTGAAAAGAGACCCCATCATCATTTTCCAATACATATTTCTTTAACTTCAAAACCCTAGAATTTCTTTCCAAAAGATTCTGGAATTAATGAAGGGCATACATGATATGCTAACTTAGACCCTAGTAAATTTCTGGTATATTTAATTTTGAAAAAGCAATGGCTTAACTAAAAACATCTAGACCATTGTCCCCAAGATGAGGAAACACATTCTAAACACAAAATCAGTGAAAGAAGTCAATAAGGAAAAGATTAAAGTATTGTATTACATTAAAATTTTTTTTAATCTGTGTCATAAAACAAAAAAATGAATGACAAATTATGAAGTGGAGGACATTATAAAACTCACTGCATGAAACAGTTAAATTTCATGGTAATGAGGGAGTTTATATAAATTCATGGGACTAAAAATATGGTATCCCTTTATATCAATAAGGAAAGCATGGATTTCTGGTATATAAAAATAATACTATTAATACATATATGAAAATAACTAGTAATCAAAGTAATAAAAATTGAAATGAGAATATAATTTACTTAGGATATTAGCAAACATTTTATAAATCATAAATTAATGTTCACAGACATATATTATTACTTCAGCACACTCATATTGTTAGCGATTTATCAAGGAGTTATTGTATTAAATATTTTGTCTACAGCATATTTACATAAGTTATATTATTCCATTAAATATTCACAACATCCTTACGCAGCAGTACTTATTAGCATCACTTTACAAAAAAATAACTAAAAAAATTAATAGCCAAAGAACAAGAAAGAGCTTGTCCAAGAGCACAGTTAGCTCCGGGTAAAATGAGGGTTTAATTCACATGACCTGATTAAAAATTCCACCTAGTTAATCACAGCACAATGCTGAAAATCAAGACAAACTTTTCTAAAATGTGATTTAAGAACATTGTATCTGGCCCTGGCTGGTGTAGCTCAGTGGATTGAGCTCGGGCCTGTGAACCGCACGATCGTGGTTCGATTCACAGTCAGGGCACATGCCTGGGATGCAGGCCAGTTTCCAGCAGGGGACTCACGAGAGGCAACCATACATTGATATTTCTCTCCTCTCCCTCCTTTCCTCTCTAAAAAGATAAATAAATAAAATCTTTAAAAAAAAGAACATTGTATCAAAAATCTTAAAAAATGCATATACTTTAATACTTTAATTTAATTTTTAGATTTATAACCCAGGCATTCAAAAATATGGACAAAGGTTTATTCATAGCAATGGATAATGCAAAATTATTTATGAAAAAGTGAAAAAATATACTATAATAAATTATGTTCTACAATTTATTAAACACTATTCATCCATCAATGTGTATTAATACACATTTTCATACCACAAAAATGTGACAAATACATAAAAGAAAGTAAAAATGCTACAAGAAGCAAGGTATAGTGAACAAAAAATTCAGAATAATTGCTATCTTTGATTAATAATGAAGTTTATAATACTCTGTTTAAGTTGAAAATTGGGTACATGACCTTTATCTCACCATTTTTATTTATACCTCTTAGCCATTTGTATTTATTCATATTTATTTACATTTGTATATTATAAAACAATCTAAAGACAAGAATGAGATTTAAAGTGATGCATTGAATATAATCAAATATGAAATAAACAATTTCAATAATTTATTGGCATTATATTGGCTAATATAGTTATATAGATTAAGTGTACCATTCTACAACACATCATCTGTATATCATACTGTGTGTTCACCCAAAGTCTAGTCTTCTCTTGTCAGCATTTTTCTCCCCTTTACCCTTTTCTACCAGCCGCCACGCCACTCCTTCCTCTTTGGTGATCACCATACTGATTGTGTCTATGAGTTTTGTTTTCTTTTGCTTAATCCCTTTACCTATTTCATCCATCCCTCAAGCCCACTGTCAGCTCCACATCCTTGCTAACAATTGTTGCTTGATTTATTGATGATTGGCATTCTTTTTTTAATTTAATTCTTGTTCAAGTACACTTTTCTGTCTTATATTCCCAGCCCTGCCTGCCCCCGCCCAGTGCTCCCCACCTCCCTCCCATTTCTGCCCCCCACCCTTAGTTATTGTCCATGTGTCCTTTATACTTGTTCATGTGAGTCCTTCCCCTTTTCCCCTGTGATTCTCTCCCCTCTCCCCTCTGGACCCTGTCAGCCTGTTCCGTATTTGAGTGTCATTGGTCATATTGTGCTTGCTTGTTTGTTTTGTTTAGATTCCTGTTAACAGTGAGATCATATGGTATTTGTCTTTCACCACCTGGCTTATTTCGCCCAGCATAATGCTTTCCAGTTCCATCCATGATGTTGCAAAGGGTAGTAGTTCTTTCTTCCTTTCTGTAGCATAGAATTCCATTGAGTAAATGTACCATAGCTTTTTGATCCAGTCATTTCCAATGGACATCTAGGTTGCTTCCAAGTCTTGGCTGTCGTGAATTGTGCTGCTATGAACATTGGGGTGCATAGGTTCTTTTGGATTGATGTTTCAGGGTTCTTTGGATATACTCCTAATAGTGGAATTGCTGGGTCAAAAGGCATGTTCATTTTTAGTTAGAAAAATGAAAATTTTCTTAGAAAATTCCATACTTTTTTTCCATACATGAAAAAGGAAATAGAAACCATCAGCAAAGGCCAAGAGGAAATGAAGAATACAATTTCTGAACTGAAGAACACAGTAGAAGGTATGAAGAGTAAGATCAATGAGGCGGAAGAGGGCATAAGCGAGATCGAAGACAGGGTAGAAAGAATCTCCCAGACGGACCAAGTAATGGAAAAGAGAATCAGAAAAAATGAGGAGAATTTAAGAGAAATGCAAGACAATATGAAATGTGATGATTGGCCTTCTAATAGGTCTGAGTGATATGTTATTGTGGTTTTAATTTGCATTTCTCTGATGATTACTGAACAGCTTTTCATACATCTATTAGCTATTTGTTTGTCCTCTTTAGAGAAGTTTCTATTCAGGTACTTTGCCCATTTTCAATTGGATTGTTGGTGGGGTAGGGACTGGTGTTGAGTTGTTTGAGTTATTTATACAGTTTGGCAGTAAAATCTTGGCTATTGTTTACAGTAATATGTTTTCTGATATATCTGTTGGGCAAGGGAAACAAAAGAAAAAAATAAACAAATGGTGCTACATCAAACTAAAAAGGGTTTATACGGGAAAGGAAACCATCAATGGAATGAGAAGACAACCCCTTGAATGGGAGAATATATTTGCTAATGAAACATCTGATAACGGGGTTAGTATCCAAAATATGAATATTTTTAAATGCTAGGTTAAAAACAGAAGGAAATAGTCAAAAAAATTTCATGAAATTGTTCTTGGTAGTTACATTGTAGTGCTTCTTAATTGTTCTATGATTCAGTTTACTGTCTCAACTATTTAATTAGTTGTATCATACGTCCTGTTCTTGATAATGGCACGTATCTTGTCACTAAAACAATGAAAGCTCTAAAAAAAAAAGCAATGAAAGCTCTGGAAAAGCCATACACAGCAGAAAATACAGAGAAAAATATGGCCAAGCTAGAACCTCTGAGAAAGGTATCGACTAAGGCTGCAAGTTCAGGCTGGAAGCTGCTTTTGCACTGAGGGCATTGACTTCACTAGACAGGAAACTGACTTTTGTAATGAGAAGAACAGAGGCCAAAACCCAAAATCTACCCAGATTGGGGAATCTCACTGGAGATCCCCTAAGTAACAAAGAATTATGCCTTTGGGACAAATATGAACTAGGACAAAAATCTCCAAGTCCACCATTTTAGGAGGATTGCTTTGGCTCCCATGCATCACCTTAATCCTAGAAAGAGGACTTTTTCAAGGTAAAACTGCAAGTCGGGATGAAAAGTGGCTCTTAACCAAGCCTTGGCTATGCTAATCCTGATGCCTCTGCTCTAACCAAAATGATAGCAACTTGTATTTTACGGCTTTTTATTTTTTTACTTTATACCTCCTACAGTGGCACTTCCTCCCCCTCCAGATGGATATAAGCATAGTTCAGAGCTGGAGTAACGTTTTCAGAGAACACATAATTGGATGCCTGTGGAAGGACGGCCATAATGACAGGGGTGCCATTAATCACAGTGACACTTGCACGCTTTTTTCCTACCTACTTCCTTGTAGAATAAGTACAGTCTTTTATCTCTGACAGAAAGGATTTTAAAGGCATTTTACAAACCAAATCATAGCCTTCCAAATTAGGAAAGAATTATGTATAGTAAATTCCCACTTGCACTTCTTCCATACTCCAGTGCTGAACGCTTTTTCTAAAATTTCAGATCTAATGTAAATCATATTTTCTTCAGTGTGACAGATGTGGTCTTTTGAACCTAAAAAAGGTAAGGTAATAAATTTGTAAAGACTAGTGCATGATTAATTTACAAAGATTAGAACCTGGATCCTTGAGATGACCAAAAAGCCATAGTGCATAGCCTTCTCCATTTATGCCAATGGTTTTCAATGGGAGGAAGGGGAATGAAGTTCCCAGAAGAAATCTGGCTGTGTGAAGACATTTTGGGTGTCAAAACTGGGGCTATGATATTGGCAGAGGCCAAGAGTGTTGTTAAATGTCCTACAATGAACAAGGTGGCCCCTACAACAAAAAATTATTTGGTCAAATATGTCCTTAGTGCTGATTATTTTCTATAGGGTAAAGTTAAATGGGAGCCATTCAAGGACATTTTTGTTCACTCATTGCCAAGGCTGCATGTTTCCCTATGGAAGAAAGTCCCTGCACTCACCTTCCAGTCAGGCTTTGGTCACTTTCCTTAGTCCTATTCTCCATTTGTCACAGGAAGAGAGGTGATTTCTGATTAGCAAGTTTGGAAGAAGGAGTTAAACAGGCTTCCTTTAGCTCCACCCTCTTTCCTTTCTTCAGAAACAGATTGTTCACAAAGGCATGCATTCTAGGCATTCTCTGCTTCCCCAAGCCTGGTTACCAAGGCAGCCCACCAGGGATGCCTAAAATTATCCAGTCATGACAATGACTTAATGTGTAAGGTTCTTAATTAGAACGTATTTAGACAATTGGCTGTAATCTGGTTAAACCACAATCCTCAGCCATTTAGCAGACTTAGTTATTAACATATTTTAGACTCTTGTGTCTTATTTCATAAATGCTCCAGAACTCAAGGAGAGGAGTTTAATCACAGTATTCTCGCTACTCTTTACAAGCCTTATTTCCGCAAGCCTTTTAATACTTTAGCCTTCTCGGCATTCACATTGCCTCCTTCATGGTTTTGTTTATCACTGCTTTGTTTTCTGAACTAGTCCAACCACCCAGTTACCCTCTGCCTCTATTCCTGCTTGTCTCCAGTCTGAGGTCACGCTCCATGACAGGGATCTCAGAGCACGGGTCTGCTGAGGAGGGTCTTTTAAGAGCCTTCAATTTTTGCTCCAATTCTATTCATTAAATACCCAAATTCCTTAACATTTCTTTCAAGTATCTGTTCAACCTGTTTTAACCTACACCTCAAATCTACACTCTAATCAAATTGGAACAATTATGATTCCCCTTATAAGTTCTATATATGCCGATCAATAGAGTAAATTCAGTGTAAACTTAGATCTTTAACGTGATTATACACCAGTGACTTAAGCTCTCTCTGCCCTATTTTCTCATTTACAATAAAGTACTAATTATCCCCGACTTGCTTATTCTTTCTTTTCTCTCTTTCTTTTTTTCTTTCTTTCTTTCTTTCTTTCTTTCTTTCTTTCTTTCTTTCTTTCTTTCTTTCTTTCTCTCTTGTTGTTCAAGTACAGTTGTCTCTGTTTTCCCGCCACCAGGGTCTCCCGCCCCACCCACCCCCACCTCTAACCCTCAATCTTACCCTGCTTTGGCTATTCACACATATCCTTAAAAGAGAAGCATCAGGCTATTTAAAAGCATTTGTCCATGAGTCCTTCATGCATGTTCTTTGATGACTTCTCTCCTTCTTTCCTTTGTTATCCCTTCTCCCCTCCCTCCGATTAACGTCAGTTTGCTCTTTATTTCAATGTCTCTGGTTCTATTTTGCTCACTTGTTTGTTTTATTGATCAGGTTCCACTTACAGGTGAGATCATATGGTATTTGTCTTTCACCCCCTGGCCTGAGTTTCTCACAGGATAATTATGAGAATTAAAAATATACAAGAATGTTGTATTACTATAAGATGCTAATATAATGATATGAAAATGTACATGGCTCAAATGTACAGACAGGACCAACTGTAATTGTCAATGATTGGAAATGTCTTTTATAATTTCCTACATTTAATCTACAAGATATTAACACAGACTCAAAGATTGAGTTCTAGTATTTCATAATCTAGTATGTCATAAATGCTGTTACACTAACTTTTTGTCTTTGCTTCTACTTTTAACAAAAAAGTAAAAAATTATAAATTTCAGTGTTCATTAAATGTGCATTTATAGAATTCATATAAATTTTGAAGTTAATATTTCCTTTAAGATGAATGTACCTTGAACCTTTGGGCATTCACACATCAGTGCAGTGAATAATAATGGCTCTAATTGCATAATTTTTTTTCTCTGACAGCTCAAAGTACTTTACACATTACAAAGTCATGCAAATTAATACCTATGCATACAGTTAGAAACTGAATACAATCAAGCATAAATGTTAATTTAAACAAGAAAGTGGGCTGACAAAAATATTATAAATTTTTCAGTGATAATAATAGCTAGCAATTATAAAGTGACTATTATTAGCCATCAATCACTTTTAGGAGGAGGGAGGTCCCTAAATCTTCTCCAAATTCATGCAAGTTTCTTATTATTATCCCTTTTATCTTCATTCACAGATAAGAACTAAAAATCTGAGGGGTTGTACGATACACTCAAGGTCTCCTGGGTACTGAATAGTAATCCTACTATTCATATCTGTAATTCACTCAACAGCTCTCTCACATGTCCATAGTCCTGCTAAATCTATAAAACTGCACATGAAATTCTCCAAAGCTAATCATAGCATGTGCCATTAGATAGTATATTATACAGTACAATTGTACTAGTACAGTGGGTAGTGTTATTCGGCTTTGCAACTTTGATAATGAAAGTTTCAACAATATTTCAGGAAAAGCTTCCATGCACCAGAAGGAAGAGTTGAAATCTAAAAAAGGGAAGGACTAGTCAGTACCAAACAGCAACATTGCATTAGGATGCAAACTGCAATCAAAGTATTCTAAATTTCAGGCCAGTGAGTTTGGTATTAGATACAAATAAAACTTGTACGTGCTGAACACAGAACAACTAATGGTGAAATTCCATTGAGGCTGGAAGGTGTTCGGTAAAATTCAGCATTTCCCAAATGTGGGCAACTTGGGAAGGGCAGAATCCTAGGTAAGGCAGGATTCTGCAGTAAAGAAAGAAAGAAGAGAGAGAGGGAGGAAGGAAATAATATCATGTATAAAAGGAATTTTATCTCATGGAGACAAAGTTTCTGGTAATGGAACCCAAACTATTGTGTTCCCTACCTCAAGATAAGAAAAAAAATTTTGAAAGCCTGTTTAACTTTCTTCTAAATCATTCAAAAAGAGAGAGGGAGAGAGAGAGAGAGAGTTGCTGGAATTTCTTGGCTGGCAAAATATATTTTCATTCGAAGGCAAGTATCTCCTAAACTTGCAGAATTTATACAGATCTGTGCAATAGCTAATAATAAGAAGTAATGGGACTGGTAGAAATGCAGCTAATTAAGTCTTATAGTTGTGAAAAAAACTACCTTTTTATTAAATAATTTTGAGTAAATTCTGACAAAAAGCCTTGGGAACTAGTCACAAGAGTGAATCATATAACTATGTAACTAGTCTGATACAGGATCTTGTAATGCACAGGAAAATTAAAAGAGGAATATAAATAAAAATAAAAACAATGTGAGCCATAACCATGAGAAATCAATACTCTAACAAATACAAGAACAGGGCAAGAATTATACCCTGAGGTTGGATGACCTTCAGTAATGAAACCACACTGTAATCACAGCTGAGTATTATTTGAGTATTACTCATTTTATTCATCCTGACTACAAATGTATGCAGTTATTTGCGTGAAACTTGTCTGTTCTCTTTTGCTATCCTTCTGAAAGCCTTATATATAACAACCTCTTTAGAATTTTAAGAAGAGAAACTAGAGCAAGAAGTCTCAGATTTTAATCGAGGAACCAGAACAAACTCGAACTTCAGTCCCAACCGTGGTGCTCAGATGAGGCAGGCTTTAGGACTGCTCACATTCTGCAGCCCCACCCCTCTGTCGACCACAGTCTCTAGAGAAAAAGATGGGAAGCATCTCTCTATTATTCCCTGTGCTTTCTTTTCCCGGAGGCACATTGTCTTCCAGAAGCTTTCAGTCCAATCGGGGTACAATCAACAGTTTGTTATAACAGATAACAATGTTGAACAGAAATTCAGAAAACAGATTATGTTCCGCTTCTATGTATTATAGGCCACTCCACTTCCTGTGCGGGTCTCCTATGGCACCTACAAACTAGTAGCCATAGCACTGGAGGTAATTTCAAAGAGATAGATTCTCTATGGCTTAGAGAATATCAGGAAATTGTATTGTCCACATGGCATCTACCAGATAAACGGATGCCAGATTTGGTGCTGACATAAATCTGACTGAGAAAGAAAAATCGTCATAACTATTTTAGAAGTATCAATACCAGAACATTCTCTAGATGTTTCAAATTTTACTCAATCCATCACAAACCAACTCATGTAATAAAAGAGAAGAACTTTCTATGTCATCTTTTCAGAATGCTTTTCTCATTCAATACAACATGATTTTCAAAGCCTCAATACATTTAACATTATATTTTAAAGCATTTGAGAGGTATCAGTTTCTATGTGGAAGAATGGTTCTTTGAGATAAAATGATTTTGAAGCACCTCACAATCCAGGTTTCCTCATCAAAAAGGCTACTTTTATCTCTTGTATCCTCATTTCTACTAAGGTTTAGCTGGCAGGCTAGAGTCAAAAAGTTGTTACCTGAAAGAAGTAAATAGCCTGCCTCATCAGTGGTCTAAGAAAAATCTCACGTATACAAAAAAGAGAGAGAGAGAGAGAAAGAATTTTTACCTGCAAGACTGTGGAACAAGAAAGAGTTCTATTTTGCCAACAAGATTGAGGGTAGGGGAGGTCTGCCTATCTCTAAGCCAAAGTGCCAGAGGAGAGAAATGGGCTGGAAATACTGAGGGAGATGCGCAGGGAGAGGGGTTGCTGAAAGGAGACCACTGCGCCTGTCAGTCTGAGACCAACCTGGAGCAATCCCAGCCAAGCATCCCCTACAACATGACGCTGCTGGAGGGAGACTTTCCCAACAGGGTAACCACCTGTCCTAGATTTACAAAACTATTCCAGTTTTAGCATTGAAATTCCCACTTCCTGGAAAAACTCCAGGTCCAGGCAAACCACAACACAGGGTCATCTTATTTTCTAAGCCATATTCATTTTCTCTATGGAGAAAGAACTCAAGTTTCATCTGTTCTCATGGAGATCTGGTAACACAGATTATAGCTGACTTAGTAGTGCTAGTCCCCCCATGCGGTAAACCACAGTAACACAGAGTAAGAAAATTGCATGGCAGCATTTTGGCATGAACAATTTAGGTTCAGGAAACAAGGGGCATGTAGTAGACATGCAGAAGCTGCAACGCATCTTTAAGAGGCCAGATGAGGCAATGTGGGGTAGGTAGCAGCACCAGGCCCTGCCTAAGAAGAACGATAACAGGTCAGAAGCTGTACCATCATAGTACTGAGCTGTCAATGCCAGCAGACCCAACAGTAAGCTCACTGATGTAAAATACCCATAGTTAAGAGAATCTAGCAGATTCTGTGTAGATTTGAGGGCCTCTCTGTTTTTTGCCTTCAAAGACATAGTGAGCCTTCTTATGCACCTAAATTTGCACTGAAAAAAAGTGTGTCTGTATGAGTGTGAAAATGTTTGAAAGATTGACAATAGAGAGAGGAACCCTCCAAACCCTAGAATTATCTTCTAGAAGGCGGGCTTCTTGTAGTACAGGCTTCCCCATCTAGGTTAGTGGTATTGGAACCCATCTATATTAATGCACTATACTAGCTGGTGTTGTTGTGAAAGAGTGTGTGAATATTTTTGAAGACTTTTTCAAAGTGTTTGCACATTTCATGATGGGTGATTTTTGAGTGCACCTGCCCACACTGAGCTGAGTGGTCAGCCGTTTTTGACTAGAAATGGCATAAGGCCCATGCCCTACCCTCCCTGTTCACCAGGCCTCAACCCAAATGACTTATTTTTTGTTTCCCTGGATGAGACAAGCCCTCAAAAAGGAACACTTTGGCAATGTGGAACAGGTGAAATAAAAACAGGCAGAAGAACTGAATGGCGTTAAAATCAGCAAGTTCAAAACCTGTTTTGAGCAGTGGAAAACTAGCATGTCTCAATGGGTGTATTGCATCAGATAGAGAGTATTTAGGAGGTGACTGAAGTTTAAACATGTGAAAATAAATACACAATTTTTTATAAATAAATTATGTTTTGGGGGGGTCCCCTTCATGTATTTAAGAGAGATTTAGTATTTTGAAATGCTAATAAAATAATTTATTCAGATGAGGGTCATAAATAAATGATAAAATTATTAAACAAAGTATTGAAAAATAATTGGATATTTATGTTACTATAATGTATCAATTGATAAAATATCTTGTTGCAAGGGATAAGTGTAACTTTATAAACTTCATAACATAATAATGAATGTTAGCATCTCTAACAGTGTGACAACCAGAAGTCATGTATGTTCTGACATAATGTAATACGAAGCATCCAGTATCATCTATAAAGTATTCCTATTAATAGTGTTTGTGTTAAATGCTGTGTCATTCTACAGGACAAGTGACCCTGTGTCTTTAGCGAGTCAGTAGTAAAAAAAGAAAAGTCAAGACCCACTCACGTTGAGAAAGACCTTAGAGGCATGACAAAATACAACTAAAAAAATGATAAAGCCAACTTGATAACATGTTACTAATTATTGAATGTATGAAGTCAGTAAATGGAGACCATCCTGTTTTCTTCTGCACTTTTCTATAATTTTGAAAAATTTTGTAATATAGGCCCCCCAAAGGACACAGAGACTGTTCAAGAAGTTGGGATGTTTTAAAATAGTTTTCCTGTTTGTGTGTTTGTTCAGTCACCACCTAGTGAGTGAAGGCTCATGAGAAAAGTAAAGAGGCGACTTGGGTGGGATGGGGAGGGGTGAGTTCCTTTTTAACTTAAAAAATTGATGCTTGTAAAACTGAAATATGTGACAGGGTGGTGGGATCAACCATTGAAACCTCGTGATTTTCTTGAGGAGGAGGAGCCTGCATCTGGGCCCCTCTTTGACTCATTCTGCATCATTCGCTCCCATCTGCAGTCTCTGTAGATATCTCAGTAGTAAGGAAGTCTCTTGGATACTTCAAGCCCCATGAGTTTAAAATTGAATTAAACCCAATTATCTCTGCTAATCAAATTCTGTTCATCTGAAAGATGATATATTAAATGACTAGTTAGTGTTTGGAACATACTTGATTCTTAATAAATAAAGTGTCATTATTATAATTATTAATACTATTATTAATTAACACTTTTATTTTAATTTATCTTCCCCCGTATTCAGTTCACTCACTCTCCACAGCGTCCACTACATATATGTCGAGCTATGTATCCCTCTCTTCCAATTCCATTGTCATCTCACCATCATTAATTCTCCCCTATTATTTCTGAAATTTTTCACTTGTATTTTACCTTGGATCCATCCCCTATATTTTGCTTCATGCTAGAATACTTTATGCCATGGTAAAACAGAGCTTGACACAGTGTGTAAGAGCTTGGGTAATGGAGTTAATATTCTGACACCGTTAGCGTTTTTCCAGACTATAACCTCACCTGCCATGTGGTTGTACTAATAGCGTCTATTTCACACATTCGTGGTTAAGAATTGAATCAGGTTATGCTGTGTATCACCTAGAACAGGGCCTAACACTTTGTAAAACTTTAAAGAGTTTTCAAAAGTATAACTATTGTTTGGAATGGGCCACGAAATATTAATGTACTTGTTGTAATAAAAATTCTTGTAAATTAGAATTACTTGCTCAACTCGCATTTTTAAGCCTTAACAATAGATTATACTAATTCACATATCTGCTAACAATTTAGAAATTTGCTGGCCTGAGAATTATTTATTTAATAATTGCCAGTTCAAGAGGCATTTTATTGTTTAAATTTCAATTTCCTGAATTTACAGAGACTTGTATGTATTGAAAAGCTAATTTAGTTATTATATAATTCCTGTCCCTTGTTGACAATAAAAATAACTAAGGCCCAGAAAGGTAACATGACTAGCCAAATGTCACCCAGTGATTTAGAAGAGAACTCGGGTCTCCCTCCTGGGATCTCACCTGGGGCTCTGTCCGTGCCATGGTGCTGTTGTCGATCACATTTTGTTTAATCATGCTCACATCCCCTACTTTACGCTGAGTATTTTTGGAGAAGATAGGGACTCTATTTCTTCCTAGTGCCTCCCAAAGCTGATTTAATAAGCATGTGAATCACATATCAAACAGTGCCAAAATAAATTAAGAACTATTGAACAAGGTAGATTTTGTTTTTACTGTTCTTATACTTTTGTCACTGCGAAATCACAACTTTAGTTTGAAGATATGTACGGCAGTTTGCTGCTGGAAAAAAAAAGGCAGGGGTAGAGTTTTTAAGATTAAACTGAGGGGAGAAGGGAATCAAGAAATTAAGAAACTTCAAATAGCCAATGTGTGTGTGACAATAGGTTCAACATCATAATAAGGTGGAAGGTGAGCATTTTGGGATTGGGGGCATCTTTGCCCCACTTTAAATTATCACCACACCCTGGTAAGACATGCTTGTGTTGCTGGAGAATTGGGTTTAGGGCGCAAGTCCAGTGCCTTCCTATTTGCCTTTATCTTCCATCCCCATAATGTACATGAGTTATTTAGAAGTAGAATGAGCTCTTGACTGTTTGCTGCAGGGCCACACTTCTTTCATGCAATCCATACTCACGGAACAGCCATCCTGTAACAGAAACCATGCTAAATTCCAGGGATAGAAAGTGTCCAAGAAAAACAGTTTCCTTGCCTCTAGGAGCAATGTTATAATTGGAGAGACAGACATCACATAAGGAAATAAAGCTAATAACAGGGTCATGTGATAAAGAGGAACTAGGGAGTAAGTGGGAACATGTAGAGTTGCCAAGATCTTTCTAAAAAGGTAATATTTAAGCTGAAATCATGTGCAACAAGATGCTAACCAAATAGAAGGGAAACACATAAGTGAAGGCTTAGAAATGGCAAATAATCTGCCGGTTTTTGAAAACTCAACCAGTTCGATAAAGTTTATAGAGGATTGAAAAAAGATCCTACTAGTAAGCTAGGTAGAGGCCAGAGCTGGAGAGTGTATGCTAAGCTAAGGACCGTGGAATTTATTTGCTGACATTGGGAAGCTATTAAAGAATTTGTAGTCAATGGAATAAATGTTCAGATTTGCTTCCCTGGAACTGCCCATCAGCCAAGTGGAAGGTATTCTGGGAATGGAGTAACACTAACCCTTCAGAGAGAAGTAAGGGGGCAACTATGCTAACTCATTTAAGACAAGGTAAGGATCAGACCTGAGATATTGACAGCAGATCTGGAAAAGTGAAAGGAAGAGCTCCAGGCACCTTATTCCTATTTCTTTTACAGCAAGTGTTAAATTGTTCTGGGGTCATTTGTTTTGTTGTTGCTCTTCCCCTTCAGAACATAAACTTTTGAGGGGTTATATTTAAGTATGGCATTTATAGTATTTGTAGTGCTTCTCAAAGTGTTTCAAATGGTAATTACTTTTTATATCTGTTGGGTAGATGAATAAATGCATAAACAATCGCACATGGCAACACATATTTGCGTTGCACTTTCAAATGCAACGCCGGGTGTGCTACGTAGAATTGGCCCATT
This sequence comes from Sturnira hondurensis, assembly GCF_014824575.4. Lineage (NCBI taxonomy): Eukaryota > Metazoa > Chordata > Mammalia > Chiroptera > Phyllostomidae > Sturnira > Sturnira hondurensis. The sequence continues at coordinate 4,128,801 of NW_028073027.1, forward strand.
GTTTGGACGGGGAGAGCGAAGCTGCCTGAGGAGGCGGCAATCTTTCCACTCTCTCTTCACACTTCATTTTCTTTCTGCATACACAGAATTTATCAGAAAGGGAAATAATATTTGAGCAATGATAACCACTCACAATTTCCAGTGGTTCCCCATTCCTTCCCATACTATTGAGGTAAATTTAGAGATGAGATAATTATATATCTTTAACTTCTTCAAGCATGATTTTTTTGGTCACTTTCACATAATTAAAAGTGTAAAACAGTGGAAGTAGATTCACTCTTCCACTTAGTTTATTTTTTGGTCAAGACTTGAGATATTGCAGCAAACATCTTCCTCTGGGCTAAAGATCACTAGATTCACATAGACGCTTTCTGAAGTACTCAGTCCCTCTCAGTGAGCATCTGCACTGCAGAACTAGCTTTCTACACATCAAATGTGAAAATAAAATTGAATTGTTTTGCAACTCTGCATCTGATATCTTCTGCATATTTTTGCTTGTATAAACAAAATATCTTTTGAAACATATACTCATAATTGTAAATGAAGCATTCATTTAAGAAAAATGAAACTTTATAACAATAATATTTGAAGAAGGTTGTAAAACTTCTAACATCTACATGATTCAATATGCTTTCCCTTGGGTATAGTAACAGAACCAAAAGCCATTTCTCCCTTTCCTCCCTTTACTGTTGAGATAGCAAAATACGCATTAGAATCACCTAAAAAGCCTAAGTCACAGATTCCTGACTGAGCGGCTCTGAAATGGCAATAAAAATTTTCACTTCTAACAAGGTATTAAGCAGTGGTGCTGCTGCTGGTGTGGGGATCACAAACTGAGAACCATTGCTTTACAATAGAGACTGAAAAACCACTGGCCTTCCTCACTGTCTATGTGGTCTTGTATCTCTGAAGAGGGACTGGGTGATGCTGGGATAACAATGATCACTAAATGTAAGAGGCTTAAAAGAACAAAGATATGTCTCTCAACCCAGGTTTTATCTATAAGGAAAGTCGTTATGAACTCTGTTCTTTGGGTCCATGGGCTCTCACTCCGGGACCCAGGCAGATACAGTTGTTATCTGGGATGTTCATGTAGGTGGCAACTCAAGGGAAGAGATGCTACAGCCTGCATACCAAGGTACGGCTCAGAAATGACATGTCATTTTCACTTAAATTTAATTGACTGGTGAAGGTGACTGGCCGCACTATTTCTGAGAGACAGTGTGAAGAAGGTGCTTGAAAAGAGATGAACCTGAATCCCAGTGAATAGCTGTGGCGGCCACCACAGATGCAACTCTGACCAATACAATACAATAGGAAGTCACTGGGCCAGGGCTTGCAGGAGAGAAGTGGGTGGGCATACACTGGATGGGCGTGCCCCTTCTGGGTGCCACCCTCTTCAATGTACACTTTCTTGTGAACTGGAATGTGAAGGTGATTTCTAGGGGTGCAATAGCCACATTGAGGTGAGAGTGGTCAGTAAACTAGAGCCTTTATCCGAAACCTGCACCATTGCTTGTTTTTATAAATAAAGCTTTTTTGAAACACAGTCACACTCGTTAATTTACACTACACTACACTAAACTATACTACATTACACTATACTACACTGCAAGGCTACTATCACACTACAAAGGAGAAATTAAGTAGTAGTAACAGAAACCTTGTAGCTCACAGAGCCTAAAATAGTTATTCTCTGGCCCTTTTCAGAAAAGAGTTTGTCAACCTCTATACTAAGAATTTCAGAGCAGGAAAATAAAGTGAACTTGCATTCTTGGTGACATCCTTGATCACCTATACTACTGTGGATTGTCCTTTTTAAAGATTTTTTTAACAAGAAAAATATTGTCCTATTTATTCAAGCCACATTAGCAGGATTTAGTATTCACAGATGAAAACATGCTTAATTGATATTCCTTCCTACAAATGTGCTGGATACTTGGAATAATTAGGCATCATTCAAATTTTTAGACAATCAAAAAACACAGGAAAAGCAATTTATATATGCAGCTACCTGTTTGGCTAAGTCAGTTCTACAGCCAAGAATAACGATCTCCAGGTCAGAACACCACATAAATGCATCGCGATATTATTCACTTTAACAAAATCTTGGGAAACACATCGTCACACTGAGAAAGTTCTAAACAAAGACACAGGAAATTATCACAGTGATGACAAGTTTGGGAGAGATACAATGGACACTTGGACATAAACCCACTAGAATACTTCTGCTTTAGATTTCAGCTGAAGATATAAGATCAGAATACAAATAATAATTAAGAATGTGGATATGGGAACGTACAACATCTGGGGAATTTATAAAATGAAAGTAGGGCACATAATTTTTTTAAGTTTTATTTATTTATTTTTAGAGAGGGGAAGGGGGGGAAAGAGGGAGAGAAAGAGCAATGTGCCGTTGCCTCCCTCATGCCCCCAATGGGACCTGGCCTGCAACCCAGGCATGTGTTCTAGACTGGGAATCGAACTGGCAGCTCTTTGATTAGGAGGCCAGCACTCAATCCACTGGGCCACCTGAGTCAGGGAGACACATAGTTTTGAGACTTTAATTTGTGCCAGTGCTTTTCACAGAAAAACATTATTTAATTCTTATAACAACTCATGTGAGTGAGACATAATTTTGGGGTTTCTTCATACCAACAATCGGAGGCTCAAAGAGTTGGAAAGACTTGTTTAAGGTCATGCTTAGAGAGGAGCTTGGATTAGAGTTCCTGTCTTCTTTTCTAATAGGCTGCATCTCTCATTCTCATTCTCTCTCTCCACCCCCCTCCCTGTCGCCCTCTCCCTCCCTCTCCTTTTCCCTTGCTCTTTCCCCTCTCTGTGGGAAGTGAGTGGATATGTCCAGGATAGTTTTGTCTTTGTCAAGTGTTTCACTTTTTTTCTACTTTCTACCTCTTTCCAATGGTTCCAAGACTTTTTTCCCAGTGTTGGCTTCCAAAGCAGTAATTTTCAAAATGTGGTCCCTGAACCATCATCAGCATTACTAAGAACTTGTTAGAAATGCATATTCCTGTACCCACCCCAGACTTATAGTATCAGAAGAGCTAGGAATCCCAGCCTAGCAATCTGACTCATGAAAGTCCTTGGGTAATTCTGGTAAACTAAATACTGAAAACTATTTCTCTGAGGCATTGTATTCCAGCCCTGATAGCCACCACCCCTACTTCCCTGAGGTCCCAGCTGAACATAATTCTCACATGTAAAGCATTCTTAGAAAGACTCACCATGATCTACTTTGTTACTAATCTGAAGTATGTGCACTTTGACAGCAGGTTCTGAGTACTAAATATAGAATAAATGCATTGAATAAATCAACCAAAGGAAGGAAGGAAGACTCCTGAAGTGGTGACAAAAATTATATTTTTCTGTAAGCTTGGTTGAGGGAATGATACATTTAGTAAGCTGTCTACACACTGTGATAAGTTAGAAACTGAGAGGTCTTAACATATGAAGAAAGGTGAGGGTTGCCTAATGGTGGAGATGTTGAGTTTGAGTTTCGGTCATACAATCATTCAGAAGAAAACAGGAAAGAAAGAAAACAAAGAAAGAGAGAGGGGGGAAAAGAAAGAGGAAGGAAGGAAGGGGGAGGGAGGAAGGGAGGAAAGAAAGAAGGAAGGAAGGAAAAGAAAGAACAGAGGAAGAAAAGAAAAGAAATTTACATATACTAAGTTCTAGCCAATATACCAGTGAACAAAAGACAGCATTGTTGACTTCATAAGGCTTATATACTAGATCAGGAAGTATAATCTGAGGAAATGATATTTGAAGTAAAATGTAGGTACAATTAGAATGAGCTACACAAATATTTCGGGAATGAGCATTCTAGGCAGATGAATAGCAAATGGGAAAACCTTGTGGTAAGAATGTGTGTGGATCAGCAAGGAAAGAATGTCTACAATGGAATGAAGAAGAATAAGCATATAAGAGATGAGGTAGAGAGATATTCAGGAGAAAGATCAGTGATTTTAGATTTTATTTAAGTGTGATGAAAAGTTATTGGCAATTTGAGAAGAAGGGGTGACATGCTCTATGTACCTTTTAAAGGGACTCCTCTGGATGCTGAATGAAAGGTGGTTGAGGGGTGAGCGAGCTGCGTGATGGGGAATTCTGTGTGTGCGGAAATGGGTAGAGCAGTTCACAGACCAGTAACCCACGCGGCTGCACAGGAGCGGTAGCAGCAGAAGAGTAGAGAAGTGGCGTCATTGGGTTATTTGAACACAGTGACTGGAGAATCTCATGGTAGATTAGGGGTCAGTGCCAGAGAAAGAGTTGACAGAGGTGAGGCTGAGATGGTCAGCCTGAGCAATTGCACCCACTCATGGGTGGGCTGCCATTTCCTGTGTCAGATAAGCATAAGCAAGGGGAATGAGGCCTTTTATGGGAAAAATGACAAGAATCTGAAAAACTGTGTTCTGTGAGACACATATCCACACAGAGTCTGGATATCAGAGGAGAAATTTGGTAACCTTGGCATATAGAGGACAAATATCTTCCACAGGGAGAGATGGGACTGGAAGTAGAAAAGGCTATCCAATGGAATGCTTGAGCAAAAGAAGAACATCAATGCTCTTCCCAAATAAAATAGAGGCCCCCCTCCCAAAAGATGATGGCATGTCAAAACCAGAAATGGGTGGATCTAGAGAATCTAAGGAAACAGAATCTTGAGAAGAAATGCCGATTAACAGTGGCAAATACAGCAAACTACAACTGAAAAAAGCCGCTGGTTAGAGAAACATGGAAAATTATGTTTTATTCTGGTGGTGGACAAATCAAGTTAGAATTATTTGGTGATGGAAGGAGGGAAGAGGAGGAATAGAGAGAGAGAGAGAGAGAGAAAGAGAGAGAGAGAAAATGAAGCTAATACTTGTATGGTATCTCTCTTTAATCAATAATACAAAAGTTTTGACAGAATACATAGGTGAAGTTTTACTGGCTATGTATGTCCATGTTTTCACTGATTTTTAAAAGTAAAATTCCATGAGACAGACTTTACTTAATAACCTAGGGGAATATTCTTCTACCCTTTTAAGCTCAACTTTCTCATTTGTGAAATAAGGTTAATATAAAACTACTCATAGGTCCATTGAGTTTATTAAATTTAATAGCCCAAAGAAAATCCAGAGCATATACCTTGAGGCATAGTAGTCACTTAATAAATATCAGTGGTAATTATTTCATATTACTAGCATTATTATTATTTGATAGCGTTCTTCTTTCCTTGCTTCCTCCTCTCCCCAAGGACTATCAATCATCAGCAGGGTGTTGGCTTCTTCATTGGCCATATCAATCATATGTTTATTCTGTTATGATAATTTGTCTCTTTTTCCTCATTCTGGGAGTTTCAGTTTATTAACTATATCATTGATTTGATACTTTCAGTGAAGTTTCATATTCTGATGTTTTATTTCCATTTTCCTGTCTATCTTTTCTAACTCTTCTATCTCGATTTTTAGCTTCTTAATTTCCCCTTACGACTTTCTGATCTATTTTTTACAGAAGCCATGTCTACTTTGATTTTTTTCTTAAGGAAATGACTGTAGAATACAGAGTTTATTCAAAGTCTAGTACAGACTGGCCAGACTGCCATCTACAACATGAACAGAAAACCTGCGGAAAAGGCAGAGCTGTTATAAAAATCACTTTAATTCAGTTTTCTCCAATTATAAACCATCGGGTGAGCTGAGGAACATGCCAAGCATCATCATTTAGTGGTGTTATAACACTAAGCCTGTAACTGCTGTTTTCAAAATGTACATCTGTGCCATCATAAAAAACTGTTTGCTACCCCTCATGTGTTAAAACAGGTATAAAAAAACTATAAATATTTATACCCTTGTCCCCACCCTGACATGAACACTCAGGAGTCCAGTCCAAGAGGAGGGGCCAGCCAGCACAAGGCATGTGTCCAGGGACGCATGAGTGCAGGTCTACATAAGGTAAAGGGGACAGTTAAGTAAGACTCCAGAGCTGCCGAACCTCTAATGCTGCGTAAGGGGTCAGAGCATTAGAGGCAGACAAAAAAATACTTTGGTCCAAAATTTGCAGTAGAAAGAAGAAACCCTGAAAAATTCAGAGCCCTTGTCCTTTCAGACAGAGGACAGATTAAGTGCAAGTCACCTGGAGGTCCCATGCCTGGGCGTTCTAGGCTGAACCTGGGCTCCTCTGTAGCCTCCACTCTGGAGACTAGATTCTGCTCTGCAACTTAATTACAAGAAACGCAATAAAAGTACAGTGTGCAAGGTCATATGAGGAGGACATTTAGAGTAGACTCATGCCATTTTTATCACCTTGCCATATACAAGGTTACTTAAAACTACTTCTTTTGCATATAAATGAAGATTCGAATATTTAGTCAACTAGAAAAACTGATGGGCACGGATGTCTGCAACCGTGTCAAAGCACAATACAGAGGTTTATGATGAAATAAAGCCTCAAGCTAAAGAAGCTCCAGGGATGTCCCCTCGGGGTGACAGGTGTCTCAGCCCAGGAGGACCGCCTCGGACCAGGGGTGGAGAAAATCGCCCATTTCATTAAACAGAGGGTTGGGATGGAGGCAGTCCCTGCAGCCGCCTGCCACGCCAGGCACATGATCCCTGCAGGAAGCTGTTCCCTCAGTTCCCGGACCCCTACGTATCTGCTACTGCGAGAAGGCCCTGCCAGAGTGGCGGGTTTTCAGACAAAAGAAAGCTGAGTGGAGGTTTAGAAACACTCACCCCACAGGCTGCAGAAGGCACAGGCCAGGGAGGAGCAAACACACGGTCAAAAAGTCACTGAGGGCTGGAACCTTGAACCTCATCTCCCCAGGGTGAGCAAAGTGAGTGAAATTTAATTTTTCATTGCCCTAGCTGGGTGGTTCAGTCGGTTGGAGCATCATCCTGTACATAAAAAGATGCCAAGATCATGGTTCAGTCCAAGATTAGAACACATGCCTAGGGGTGTGTGTTCAGTCCCAAGTCAGGGCACATACCTGGGTTGCCTGGTAGGGACAGGTTTGGGGCAGGGGGTAGCCCATTGATGTTTCTCCCTCATTTTGATGGTTCTCTCTCTCAGTCTCTCTTTTTTTCCTTCCTCTCTCTAAAAATCAGTGTAATCAATGTAATAAATAAAGGGTAAGATGGTTTCTTTTTAAAAAAATAAAATCTGTTTTTTAAAAGTTTTTCAGTTTATTTTTTAAGTAATTAATTTATTTTATTGTATTTTTCCATTACCATTTAGTCCCCTTGTATGCCCCACTCCCCACAATCACCACACTGCTGTTCATGTCCATGAGTCCTTTTCCTTTTTACTCAATCCCTCCACCCCCTAACCTCACCCCCCTTCACTGTCATCCTGCTCTCTATATGTGAGTCTGTCTCTATTTACCTTGTTAGTTCAGTTTGTTCATTAGATTCCCCATATGAGTGAAATCATATGGTATTTGTCTTTTTCTGACTGGCTTATTTCACTTAGCATAATGTTCTCCGGGTCCATCTATGCTGTCACAAAGGGTAAAATTCTCCTTTTTATGGCCAAATAGTATTCCACTGTGTATGTGTCCCATAGTTGTTTTATCCACTCATCTACTGATGGACACTTGGGCTGCTTCCATATCTCGTTGTTATAAAAAATGTTGCAGTGAACATAAGCACCCCCATGTTCTTTCGAATTAGTGTTTTGGATTCCTTTGGATATATTCCCAGAAGGGATCACTGGGTCAAAAAGAGCAGACCCAGCTTTCATTTTTTGAAGTATCTCATACTGCTTCCCACAGTGGCTGCACCAATCTACATTCTCACCAACAGTGCAAAAGTGTGCCCCTTTCTCCATATCCTCCCAAGCACTTGTTTGTTATTGATGATGGCCACTCTGACAGGTGGGAGATGATATCTCACTGTGGTTTTAATTAAAATTTTCTGATGGTTACTGATGTTTAGTATCTTCTCATGCATCTATTTGCTTTCCGTGTGTCCTCTTTGGAGAAGTATCTTCTCAGGTCCTTTGCCCGTTTTTTAATTGAGCTGTTTGGTTTTGTGATGCTTAGTTGTAAGTTCTTTATAAATTTTGGATTTTAACCCCTTAACAGATATATTAGTATATATGTTCTCCATTTCAGTGGGTTGTCTTTTTATTTTGTTGATGGTTCACTTTTCTGTGCAAAAACTTTTTAGTTTGATGGAGTCCCATTTGTTAATTTTTTCTTTTGTTTCCCTTGCCTGGAGAGATACAAACCAATCTGTAGATTCAGCGTACTTCCTATCAAGATTCCAAGGACCTATTTCTCAGGTCTAGAACAAACATTTCAAAAATTTATATGGAACCATGAAAGGCCCTGCATAGCAACAGTGATCCCGAAAAAGAAAAACAAAGTTAAAGGAATCACACTACCTAATATCAAACTATATTCCATACGACCATGGTAATCAAAACAGCATGTTACTGGCATAAAAACAGACACATAGATCAATGGAACAGAATATAGAGTCCAGAAATAAACCTGTGTTTTAAGAGTCAACTAATATTTGACAGAGGAAGCAAGCACATACAATGGGCTAAAGATAGTTTATTCAATGAAAGGAGTTGGGAAAATTAGACAGATACACGCAGAAAAATGAAACTAGACCACCTTTTTACACCACACACAAGAATAAATTCAAAATAAATTAAAGACAAACATTAGATTCAAAGCATCAAAATCCTGGAAGAAAATATAGGCAGCAAAATCTCAGGCATAGCTCGTAGAAATATTTTATCAAGTAACGTTACTTCAGCTTATTTTAAAGTGGCTATTTTCTGGAATGACAGGAGTTGTCTCTGGAGTTCCCAGCAGGCTGGTCCTTCCTTAGTGATGGGGCCTAGGTGATGGACTTGGAGAGAGACACCTGCAACAACAGCCCAATCAGGGCCATGCTGGAAGCACACCCCAGGCTCCTTAGTGCTGGCATATCCCAGCAGTAGCCATGCTACTCTTCGCAGGTATTAAAGAAAAACCCACAGGTTTTATGGCATCACTAATGCAAAAAGCCCATGATGGGAAGCCTAGATTTAATACCTGACCTAATTGCAGTTTCAGCATCTCCTAGAAATGTGATCTTAATCAACCAGTTTGAAGTTTTCTGATCAAACACCAGTAAGGGAATTCGTCAGGTAGGCCCTCTCTATCACCCACAGAAAGAAGAGAGTCTGATTCATAAAAAAACCTTCCCTCTCTCTTCCTCCATAGGAAAATCTACTGGCCTCAAAACAATTCTTTTCTCTGTTAATAGCTCCACTCTTCTTCCTATAAAAATCTTCCATTTTTTAATAACCCCTCTGAGTGCCCTTCTAGTTGCTAGATGAGATGCTGCAGATCCATGGTCACTTAATAAAGGAAATTAGGTATTCAAATTTACTCAGCTGAATTATATTTTAACACGGGAATATTTTAGTATAACACAGGTTCTGACACACTACATTCAAGGTTAATAATGTATTTCTCAGGCTGGTGACTTTGACTCTGCTCCATACACACCTATAAACACACACACACACACACACACACACACACACACACACAGTTCCAGTGATTAATGAATCCCATTACCCAGATAATTTTGTTTGTACCTTTTTAAAGTCTGCCATCAAATGTACTCATATTTTAGAAAACAGTATTATTTTCCTTGAATTTACCATAAATTAATTCATGAAAACACCTGGCTGTCTAATAAATCTTCTACTTAATGAGATGCTTTCTTATTTAAAAAAAAGTTTAATTCTCACATTCTTCTGCTAATAGCTTTGTGGCTTCTATCAATAAATGAGAACCTAATATTCACACATATCCTTAAAAGAAGAGACGCATCAGGCTATTTAAAAGCAGTGAATAAGTTTTCTCTTAGCTCTTCCTAATAACTGAGAAAAGTGAAATTTCACAACTCGTGCTGGCCGTGTGAGTAGTCTGTTTTTCCTTTATCTGCTTTCGCCTCTGCCCACAGCCTCGTGTCCTTGGGACACAAAGTAATTTAAAGTGCTCTTTGCTATTCCTGGTAATGCAGCCTTGTTTTGCTATTGCACACTCCGAAGCTCGGTGTGAAACATTTATCCTACTTAACCACGGCCGTCCAGATGCCAGGCGGGATTGAGCAGAGCAGCAGAGCAGCAAGGATCTGGCCTCAGTGACAAAGAATCCTGGCTTTCCTGGTTTTCCCGTGACTCTCGCTGCACGTGCTCCTTTGGTACCTTACTACTTTGTTCACATGTGTTTCCTGCCTCCAAGTATACCTTTTGCATTCTGCTCCAATCCAAAGTTATTTTTATTTTTGCCATATCTCAGACATTTATTACACATATTGGTGAAGTTCCTGGGATGGTTTACACATCTCCAATATCTGTAGATAAATTTCGTGTTATTTATTCAAACTAATTGATGATGTCAGCATGTTCCGCGAGCCATTGGACTTCAAGGATTTCAGGGGACACACCTTATTTGAGCTGACACTCGTGCTGACTCAGAGAATTGATGTCTCCAAAGTACCCAGAGCTTTGAAGTCAACTGTTTCAGCACCATGCTAAATCCTCTGTTATTCTATTTCTTGCTCAATGTTCTTTCTCTCCCATATAAGGATAAAAACAGAAGTATGTGTTTTACTAAACAGTGACAAACAGTTGAGTCATTTGACTGCTAATAATAATAATAATTACCAAAAATGCAAACTCTAATAATAGTTATTGTTGGTGTTTGCTATGTGGCAAGAACTGTGCTAAGGCATTTTTATCTTATAGCAACTTCACGAAGCAGGTGCTGTTTACTACCTGTTTCCTGGAACAAGAAGCTGACCGGTCAAATGGTTAATGAGTGTGTTAAAGGCCACACAACTTTCCATCCAAAGTCTTACTGAGAATGGGGTATTATTTCTTCAGTAAGAATAAAGTGGAAAAAGGTGTGGGAGAGAGAGATTGCATTGCATTCATGTACTAGCTATTTTTAAAGAAATCTTTTGCAGGGGAGGGAATTTCAGGGGGAAAGGGGAAGGGTTTACAGGAGCAAGTATAAGAAACACATGGACAAAAACTAGGGGGGGGTGGAAGGGAGGTGGGGAGCACTGGCAGGGGGCGCTGGGATGGGAATGAAAGACAATAAACTGTACTTGAACATCAATTAAGATTAAAAAACTCTTTTTAAATAAAAATAAATCTTTTTAATTTTAAATTTGATATTTCACTACAGAAAGGATCAAAATGAAAATTGTAAAACACCTCACAATTCAGATCAAACCAGCATAGGAGCCAAGGTTTGCTGCCTCCAGAATCTGTTTTTTTAAGACTTTATATCGCCTCTCTAAAACTCTAGTTCTGTGATTTATTATCTTTGTTTCCTGAAGCAAGCTACTTAGATTCCAGGAATGTTGTTTCTTTATCTATCAAATGGAGATATTTAAAAGATTGTGTCGATTGAAAAAGATCATGGCTGGAAAGTGTTTAGCAACATGTCCAGCACTTTCTAAGCCTCCCATAAATAGTAATTACCAGCCTCTATCAGAGGGCATCAAAATGGGATTTTTCCCACTCTGACATCCCATTCCTGGGCTTGCTTTGATTTCTTTTTCACAATTCTACTTTGAAGATGAAGATGAAAATCTAGGTTGATTATCTAGCATGGTATAGCAAAGAGCCCTGGGGTGAGTCCCGACTCTCACCCTGGTTGTTGGTTAACACGATCTGACACTGGAAATATTACTAAACCTCTCTTAGCTCAAATTCAGCCTTACAGAAAAATAACTTAGGTAGGATGACTTCTGACACCAGCTACCTAGAGTTGGGCCAGACTTTATAGGTTAAAGTCATAGTTCTCCATTAGACTGCCCTCACTTCAAACACCAGTCACCAGTTGGGATTGTCCCCATTTCCAACCAGATGGCTACAATTTTAGAGTCTGCCACTACCTCTTCAGGTATCATAATACACTCAAAAGACTCACAGGATTCAGGAAAGCATTAAACTTAGGAGTACAGTTTTACTACAGCAAAAAGGATTCAAATCAAGTTCCAGTCAAAGGGAGAGATACAAGGTCTAGAATGGACTTCAGTGCAAAGCTTCCTTTGTCCCCAGGTCACAATGCCTTCCCAGAACATTGACATGTGACAATACTCAGACTAATAATAACCAGGGATGGCTACCTGAGCTTTGGCATTAAAGTTTTCACGGGAGCTTTGCTACATAGGTATGATTGATTCAATCACTGACCACCCAGTTGAGTTTGATCTCCAGGTCCCCCTTCCTTTCCTAGACGCTGGGCTGACATCACATAGCTAAAGTCCCAACTTTCTAATTGCATGATTTGTCTTTCTGGCATGGCCAATGCTCACCTCGAGTCATCTGATTTGCATAAACTAACTAGGGGCACACTGTGAGTAGCCTTGTTCATGTAAACCACCAGGTCTGCCTGAAGGGTTCACCCTGAATCGGGAAGACACCCTGGGAAAGTTCGAGGATTTAGAGGTTACTCCCCAGGAAGTGGGCACAAAGGCCAGCCCCATGCTTCCTGTATACTCTCTAGGAGCACATTGTTTCAACTTCGTAAGTGGTCTAAAACTTTTGTAATGGAATAGTCGGGAAAAAAAAGAAAGGAAAATGGAGCATGTGTGAAGGAAAAGCTCTCTCTCCCAAGACCGGGGTTCACAAAGTAGGCACAGAGGGAAGAGATGACTCTGGATTCAGAAAAATATTCTTGCTGGAAAAAACAAGTGGGTGGAAAAAGTGGTAGGGAGGCTGTGCATCCAATGGCTTGTTGGTCCATTTATCTAGAGATTCAGCTACATTCTGTTCTTAACTCATGAGTCAATCAAATTCCTATCCTGTATCCTGGGAAAATTTTAATTGTGTACCCAAGGCCTCAGAATTATAGTAGATTGTGAGTTTATTTCTTCCCACCCACCTTTCTTTTTTAAATCATCTGATCTGTCACCTTTCATCTGCGAAAGTTACTAGACATTAATGGAATTTTCTAAATATTAGATAAAAAACAGTGACAGTACAACACACAAAACTTAAACATCTTGCCTTTTTGTGAGCCATTCCTAATGGAATAAGCAATTTGTTAAAGGAAAGTATATATGTTAAGCATATTGTAGTAACTTATTCCTTATCCCATACATCTTATGATAAATAGTCCCCAACTCACCACACTTCACTAACAAAAGATGTCTTCTTCTCTGCTGTTCTTCCCAAGGTAGGTAGAACATCATTCTCCCTTAAGTCTGTGTGTATGTGTGTGGAGAGAAACAATCTTTTGATTAGAAATGATTAATGTGCAGTGAAAATGAAAAGCACCCTTCACTGAGATGATTAATTAAAGTGGAACATTTTCGCATATATACTATTATACATGGTTGCCTACTAAGAGGTGCAAGAAATTAAAGAAATGTTCTCTGTACTTTTTTAAATGACAGAATCATTTTTGGATATTATATTCTGAGAAGCTTGTTAAATACCAGTTTTCAGTTTAATAGACTCGGTGAGGAGAACATATTCCTAAGATATAACATGGAATCAAATACATTGAGTTTTACTGTAGAATTTTACTCAAAATAGAAAACACACTATCAGTTCATTTAGGACCTAATATTCATATATAAGCTTTACTTTCATTAGCATTTCAGTGAGACATTTGACCTTAGGATTTCACTCAGGTGTACCTTCTTTGAGTTAGCACAAGTGCATGCCTCTCAGAGGGATGTGATGCAGAATCTTCTAAACGTGTTGGGTGGACTGAGAAAATTATTCACCTATGGGTTGTCAGAAAATTTCTCACAAAAGAGTATCATTTGAGAGGAATCTTGAAGGCAGAATGGTAGCTTCCTCATCCAAGTAAGGCATGAAAACTATTTCAGTGAGAGATGACTTGTGAGCAGGGTGAACAGAAGACATCAGGGAGTGAATTACCCAGTGAATACCAAGCTGTATTCTAGACTTGTACCCAGATAGGAAGCATGCTGTCAGTTAATTGAGGACAAAATGTGCAGGTACAAGTTTATGTATTTCAGCACTTCAAACTATAAACTCATTTTCATTTTCAAGGTCATTAACCATGTTCTTTGATAACGAGTCCAACCAGAAGGTTTTACTATACTATTTTATATTCCCTTTGTTGATGTACCCAGGTAAGTTATTGCTTTATGAGCTATAGCCTATTAACAGGCATCCATATTGAGCAACTTCTTTTGCATAAAACATGCCTGGGGAAATACAATTACCTCGATGTTATTAAAGCAGAAAAGATATATTTCAATTGAGAAAAGGAAAATCCTATACTAACTATATTCTTTTGGCTTCTAGTGTCAAATCCCTTCTAATCAGTTAAAAGCTTTTCTCTAGCAAATTGATTTCCCCCTTTGTTCTTTTTCCCTTTTTAAATTATTTATAAACATCTACAACCTTAATTTGCTATTTCTTATATTGTATTATAAGGTTCATAAGAAAACCTGATGCTCTGTCTCCATTTCTCTTTATTTAACGCGGTGATGAGTTACTCTCACTGTTCGGCCTAACAATGACAGAGGAGATATACCCTTTAAGAACAGGTATAGATGACTTGCTGTTTAAGTCAAAATTAGGAACATCAAAGAGATGGATGGTAATGTATAGATCTATCAAATTAAGTTATTTTCACAGCGATGAGTTGCCTCACTGCAGCAAAAATGTGATTAGCTTTGGTTGTAGGAATGTGTATATTTAACACTTTAATATCATGCTTGAGATTTTCTGATAAAAATAAGGATGTGGCAAAGGGACAAAAAGTGATTAAGCAGAGTCAGAAGAGCTTGCTACTGGGGTTTAGAATCCATGTGTGTGAAAGTCACTTCCCCCTCTTTAGATTAGCTCAGAATTCCCCAGTTCTGAAAGGAGCTCAGGCCTCGTGAAAGGGGCCCTTCCCCACTAGAGCACTTCACGATTTCCAGGAGATGACTTTTCTTTACTGCAATTAGCCAGAGACCATTCTAGATAAGACTAGGTTTTGGGCACTCACCTGATTCATTATATTTCCCTAATAAATTATTTGATAATTGCATGCAATTGGGAACCTAAATTTATTTTTTAACTCACTGGATATTATTGTTTTATATATCTTGGACAAAAAATGTTCTTTCAAATTATTTGTTCTATTTGGCCCAGCCTAAAGTTCAGCCTTCTAGCCAGAAGGATCAACAAGTAGATATTTAGCAAATGAGTAAGTAGTCTCCTTTCATTTTGTCTGGAATCTTCCTGAGATAAAGGATTTAAGATACTTAGTTCATTTTTTTAAAAAACCTCTAGCAGTTCAAAAATTCTCTTTATTCTAATATGTAGAAAAGTTCCATAGTACCCTTCTTACCCCTCAGTGCCCGACAGAATTCTTTATGTTAAGTGTTGAATGATACTGTCTGGCCACTCTATACAATAGATATTAATGAAGTTGCATACTCATTATTAAACCAAGATTCTCATATGTTTTTTTCACATATAAACCCCTCCTTCCTGTTCTGACTCCCATTTCTTCACTTTCCACACACAGTGTACTCTTGTGTGGACTTCAGTCCCTTGAATAAACCGTCATCCTTTGCCTTCCAGCAAGTCCTAAGTGGGTATCTCACAAATGAAAGTCAACTATAATCATCATGAGATGCACCCCATGTTTTTATTATTTTGCTTTATATAATCCATTTTCATATCAATCTCTGCTCTCCAAAAAACCACCATGAAAAAGTCTCCTAGGAGAGCACCCTAATATTAGTGCCATGGTTGCGTCTGGCCCCATGTAAAAGCAGAAAGAGTGTCCTCATTCAAATGAGGAGTCAGATATTAACATTTTGACTAGAAAATAATACTCCTTATGCTCAGAAATTTATAAAGTAGTCTATGAAGATATATTGCTCATCTTCAAAAGTACCATTATCTTTTTCTTTCTAGGACACTAAATCCATCTTGAGTGGGGAGGCAGAATGTACATCAGCTCTCTGGACACCCTCTCCTCTCCCTTTTTCGCTCTGTGACAAGGTCAAGTGAGAGTAGAAAATGTGGAAACCTGCTCTTTTCTCCATTGTCAGTCCACAAAACCAAAAGCCCTGCTGTGTGTCAACTCTGTTTGGGCTCAACTAGGAAACTGCTACTGGAAATTGTTGTTCTCATTAATTGTTTATCAAAAAGAATATCTTTGAGTCCCCATGGACATAACACTGGTAAACCTCTAAATTCACTGAGCATCCATATTCCACATCTAGGAACTGACTACGTTTAATAGGAAAGATCTCCAGAATTGCATTTTACAGCTAGTCCAGCTAAATTGTAACGATTGCCAAATAAAAAAACACCCTAATAACCGCTCATCTGGTCAATGAGCATAATTCTGGAGATTTATTTCATTTTGAAACAGCTCTGAACTTAAGAAAATAAAATGATATGGCCATTAGCAACTAGAAATTACTCTCCCAAAGTCTTGCCTAGCACTCCTTGAGCTTTTACTCAGAGCCTTAAGAATTAAATAAAAATTATATTTAAAAAAATAATAAAAATAAAAAATTTAAAAAAAGTTTGGGTTCAAGTTCTATAGTTAGCACTAACTGACTATATGGATCTATGAAATATAATATACTTATCTGAACTTCCATTGAACTATTTTTAAAGTGTAGGTGATATCCACCACTCAGATTTTCTCTATTAATCAAAATAATGTATATTAAATTTTTTATAAACTATGAACTGCCACATACAAGTCTTTTATCTTCTTATACATATATATAATTCTTGATATACTTGGCCATCCATTTTTCTGTTGACAAAAGACAAAGGCAGGAAATGAGACTGAAATGAGAGAAAAGTAAGTATTCTTAGTGAGGAGCAAAATTAAGAAATGCCAGCTGCCTGTGCAACATTAGAAGAGAAGACATTCAATTCACAAAGAATAGACTATATTGCTTTGTAACAACCTAATGAATAATATAATGATAACCCCCCACAATCAACACCACCACCACCACCAACAAAACTGGATCGATACCCTATGCTACAGAAAATAAGAGACGTTATCTCTTTTCAAAAGGCTTTTCTAAAGAGAAACATTTAGAGTGCAAATTTGAACTACCTGAACAATTAAGTTATGTCAAATACCACATTCTCAATGCTTTTGAATGAGGTCTCATTGAATCTAGTTCCTGGTGATGAGTCATCTTTTAAAACTCCTCCTGAGAACATAATTTAAATGAATCTAATTAAATCAGATTCCACTTATGGGACTTGTGCTCATTGACTTTGTCTTGCTTGTTGGAATTATTTCCTTATGCCACAAAAAGTGAAATCGTTGGAAAGACAGAAAGGCCTAAGTAAGTAAAACGGCAGCTGAGAACAGAGAAAGCGAGCCCCCTCTGCCTGTCTCTCACTTCAGTTAATGTGGGCGTCTCCACTTTAATCTGATGTTATTTTACTGAATCATGACCAGAAGAAACACCACAGCTTAGAGAAGACATATCTGAAAAAGGAGTTAAAAGTTGATTCACCAGAGAGAAATTAACACGTAAGGACAGAGTTCGTTTTACTGTAACATCAGTAAGTACTTGCCCATCTGAGATAATCTCCCTTCGTGCTTGCTGGTCAGGAGGTTTTGTGTGTGTGTTTATTTAAAAAATAGCTAACATTATTTTTTAAAGAGGTTTAGTGTTTCAACATGAATAGGTCAAAAGTCTCGTGATAGAGGAGGTCACTAAACGATGGTACCTAGTGTGAAAATCTTAGAGATTTAGGAGAATTGAATATTAAGATTAAGGGGATAGTAGGGGTAGGGGAGTTCAGAAAAACAAAAAGGCTTAAGGCCAGGTCATGGGGAAATGTGTATCCATTTAAAGCACTGGGATTGCTACATTATTGACATAGAATGGAAATAATGCAGAAACTGAACAAAGCCAGAGCAGCAGCCCATCGGCGTTGAAAAAATCACCAGTTGAAAAAATCACCAGTCGGCTGAAAATGGATAGATTAGGAAGAGCTGAGAGAAATGGAAACTGGGTGGAGATTTTGTAATCGCTCAAGGTAAAAATAATAGTACCTCTTTTAAAATAATAGCTGAGGAAATGGAGAATAAGTGATAAATTCACTTTCTGTGCTTTTCTATTACAGCTGCCAAAGCAACAGGATTTGACAAATGATTAGATTTCAAACACAAAGGGAGGCAGTAGCCAAATATTACATCAATAATTCAAGGGTAGTCAAAGAAATGTGTCAGTAACTCGAAAGGGTAACCGGAAATGGTAATTCTATTGCAGTTTACAGCTACCCCCATTAAAAACACTACGCTATGGAAAGCACGATTTCTAAAGAACTGCAAAGTAAGTGACCTCTCTGTGGCACAGTAACACTATTTCCCAGGCATTTATATGCATGCGTTGCCATGGAGGTTTGTTCGAGCCTGTCAGTCTCCAGTGACTGTTAACTTAGGGTGTAAAATGACATGTGAAGTGCCTGTATTAACTACAGTAGAAAGTTCTGTGATTTCCCAGTCAACCAAAATAGTGTAGTTTTGGTTGTGAAAATTCATTTTGAGAAATATTTATGCCCACTGTTGATATTTATACATTGCTTATAAAAGTTAACAGGAAATGTAAAATATTTCAGAGCATCACTTAATAGCCTCTGTTAGCTCACTTGAAATTTCATGTTTCTAAGTTATTTTTTCTGAAATCAAGTGTTTATTGAAGACCACAGCCATAAGACTCTGCTCTCCTCTTTGGCAGAGTGATGTTTGTGTGGTAACTTGATCTGCTTTTATCTTGTCTTCCTTGGCAACAGAAAAGATTAAAGCATCAAACTTGAGATCAAGGGAAAAATAAGGGTTTGGGGAGGACGGGTGAATTGTCCAGTCTCATAAAAGCAAAGTTATCCCAAGGGGTCTTTCCCACGGTCCTGCCCTGTCAGGAGAAAAAGCCTCAGACCTGTGGAAGCTTTTGGCAGTATTAGGTCACTTATGGAACAATAATTAGAACTGTCCAAAAAATTAAATAGCCTATATTTTAAGGAAGTAAATGGCAGAAGACTATGAGAAAAAAGAAAAGCCTTGAAGTGGGTGTGCTTGATTTATTATTTAGAGGCCGTTGTTCATGGGAAGCACTTAGATGTAGGGGGGGAAACAAAGAATCTCGATTTGAAACGAGTGCCAACTGGTGTGTTGTCCTGAGGGAGTCACTTCCTCTGTGAGAACTTTGGTTCCTGCAAAATGTAATCTCAAAAATGATGATAAAATTAAATTGTTAAGGAACTAATGGATACAGAGAGATAAAGTAGTAAAAGGATATTATTCCAAACAAAACAGGCACTAGATCTTTTCTCTAAAGAACAGAAACATGAACAGTAAGGAGAGATGAAGCACAAACACACAGCGCACACATTTGTGCATGTACACAAACACTAGCTATGGAAAGCTAAAAATAATTTTAGATCGTCAATGGCACTGTGAGGACAGTGAAGAAACCAATCACACGTGGGAACGACATTTGCAATATGAATATCAGAAGAGCACCTATTCCAGTTATATATAAATACCTTCTCCAAATTATTAAGCATAAAGCAGCACTTCAATTTATAAAATGGGCAAAAGATCTGAATAACTATATCACAAAAGAAGGTATTCAAGCAGTTAATAAGTATATCAAAAACTATTTAACATTGTTATTCATTAGGGAAAGGCAAATCACAGTGGGATACCAATACCTGCTCAATAAAATAACTTTTTACATTTTTAACCAAAAATACTAGTGTTGGTGAGAATGTAGAGCAATGAGACTCTCACATACAATTGCAGATTTCTACTATGATTACAAAGTACAAAGCTGCAAGAGACAATTACCCCCACCTGACCATAAGAATAAGCTAGTTAAGTAACAAAATTTTATCTTTTCATAAAACTCGCCAAACATCCCACCCAACTCACCATACAGGTGTACTCATGGCTTTGATTTTAACAAAAGGATACAAAGCCTGACCAGCTAAGGAAAAATCCATGAGTGACTGACATCAGGAGAAAACCAGAAATCAGTGTCCCAGAGCCTCTCTCATTGCAGTGACACAGAATGTGCTTATCTCCCGCAGCAATGAGTTGGGGCAACATGGATGAAGTGTCTGCCAGAGGGGTTCATTAAAGACTCGAGTTTCTATGGTTTTTGTTGGAGACATATCACATAGCATGTGCCAAAATTTCTGGCTCCCAGAAGGAAAGCAGGTGCTTAGTATAAACCATATTATTTCCGTAATGAATTTAAGTACAGTGAGCCATTGGTATCAGTGAATGGTGAGAACTCTCTTGAAATCCAAGTTCTCAAATGTCAAGTGATGACCAACTTTGAAAGCAGTTATTTTTAAAGAGAGCAAGACTGCCACGTTATGTCCTTTGCCAATACCAAGAAACTGGAAAATACTAGGGATATTGCAGAAAGGTCAGGGGCTTTGGAGAACAACCCAATAAAGTTGTTTATAAACTCCTAGGCTTACGCTAGTCCTACGTACATGTGAATCTAACCCTGATCAGTATACCAGAAACTGAGCCAATCTACCCAGCCTGACTGCTGGGAGGTGAACACATAGGACAGATCTGAGCAGCATTGCAAAGGCTTTAACAGTTGAAATGACACCCGAGCCACAGACAAGAGGAGGCAGGTTACAACATGTGACGTGGACCTAACCAGGTCAATTGGATGCTGAGCAAAATATAAACATTCTCCCTAGCACCTAAATAATACCCGGAGTCACATAACTTAATATTCAGAGAGTGCAGTCTGCAATAAGAAAAAAGTGCTCAGCATATAAAGAACCACAAAAATCTTACTGGAGTGAAAAATGTAGTCAACAGGCAACAACATAGGGAAGATACAAATTTTGGACTTTTCAACCAAGACTTTAAAAAACAACTGCTAAAAGATGTTTGAATGAGAAATTGAAAATGCTCTGGAAATAAAAATTAAAATAGAATGTATCAGCAAATAAATAGAAGATATAAAGGAACCAAACTAAAATTTTACATTGAAAAAATACAATAACCAAAATATAAAAGTTTCCCAGATGACGTAGTAACAGAACGGAGATGAGAGAAGCAAGAGGCAGTGGAGCAGTTGAATACACGGGCGTGGGAAAAGTGGATTTGCAGTTGTGAATGACAGTCTTTTGAGTTAATAAAGCTATTGTAATAATTATAGCCTGCATGTAGTTTTTCACATTAACAATCGAAACTTACTCTTGTCAACCCCTGTACATGTCAACTTGGCTCAGCCACAGTATCCAGATATTTGGTTAAATGTTATTCTGGATGTTTCCATGCAGGTGTTTTTAAATGACATTCATGTTTAAATTGGTGCAACTGCACTTGAACAACAATAAAAAATGTGAAAAAAATTTTAAAAATAAAAAAATTGGCAGACTTTTAGGAAATCATATTTTCCTCCATAACATGAGGTGAGTCTCATCCAATCTGTTGAAGGTCTGAACTGAACAAAAGGCTGATCTCCCCCAAAAAATTTAGCCAGCAGACTGACTACAACTGAAGCATGAACTATTTTGGGAGTCCAAGTTGCCTTTGGATTTAAGCTGCAGCACATTTTTTCAGTTTCTGGTTGGCCAGCCACCCCCATTTGATTTTAGACTTACCAAGTCTCCAAAATCACATGAGCCAGTTTTTTGAAATACTTCTCTGTTTCTATATATACATATCTTGTTGGTTCTGTTCCTCCAGAGAAGCCTGACTAGTAAAATCAGTTAACTTGAAGATAGGTCAATGGAAATTATCCAAGAAGAACAATAGAAAAATAGATAAAAATGAACAATAAATTAAAGGGCACTATCAACACAATGAAAAGCAACCCACAGAAAGGGAGAATATATTTGCTATCATGCATCTGACAAGGTATTCATGTCCAAACTGCATAAAGAATTCCTACAATTCAATAACAAAAAATCAAACAATTAAATTTAAAAATAGGCAGAAGCACTGAACAGAATCTTCTCCCAAGAAGACATACAAATGGCCAACAGGTATATGAAAAGATACTCAACTTCACTAGTTATTAGCAAAATGCAAACTGAAACTACAATTCAATACCACCTCACACCTGCTAGAATGGCTATTATCAACAAGACAAGTAATAACAAGTGTTGGAGGGGTTGTGGAGAAAAAGGAACTTTCACTCACTACTGGTGGGAATGTGAACTGGTATAGCCACTATGGGAAATAGTACAACAATTCTTCAAAAATTAAGAATAGAGTTACTATATGACCCAGTGACCCTTCTTCTGGGTACCTACCTGAAAATTTTGAAAACATTTATTCACAAAGATATATGCACCCCATGTTCATTGCAGCATTATTCATGGTGGCCAAGACATATAAATAGGCAAAGTGTCCTTTGATAGGTGATTGGATAAAGAAGATGTGGTACATATATATAATGAAATACTACTCAATCATAAAAAAGATGAAATACTGCCATGTGTGACAGCATGGATTGATCTTGAGAATATTATGCTAAGTGAAGTAAGCCAGTTAGAAAAAGCTAAGAATGATATAATTTTACACATATGTGAGGTATAAAACTGAAAGTCACAGACACAAAAAACAGTATGTTGGTTACCATCTATGGTGACAGAAGATGACTTGACTTTAGGTAGTGGGCACCCAATGCAATATACAGATTGTATATCATAGAAATGTACACTTGAAACTTTTATAATCTTATTGACAAATGTCACTCAAGTAAATTTAACAACATTTTGAAGAGTCAGTTAAAAATAAATAAATAGTGGGCAAAAGATTTTAATAGACACTTCTCCAAAGAAAATGTACAAATGGTCAAAAGCACATGGAAAGATACTCATCACTAATCACTAGGGAAATGCAAATCAAAACCACAATGAGATACCATTCCACATCCATTAAGATCATTATTACCAAACAAACAAAAACCCAGAAAGTGACAAGTGTGAAGATGCAAGAAATTAGTCTTTTTGTGCATTATCCATGGGCACATAAGATGGTACCCTTGCTTTGGAGAACTGTATGGTACTTCTTCAAAAAATTAAAAAATGGTGTTGGGAGAACTGGACAGCTACATGCAAAAAAATGAAACTCGAGCACCAACTTACATCATACACCAAAATAAATTCAAGGTTGTTAAAAGACTTAAATATAAGCCATGACACCATTAAAGTCCTAGAAGAGAACATTGGCAGGAAAATCTCAGATATTTCACGTAGCAACATTTTTACTGATATGTCCCCTAGAGCAAGGACTATAAAGGAAAGAATAAACAAATGGGATCTCATCAAAATAAAAAGCTTCTGCACAGCTAAAGAAAACAGCATTAAAATAAAAAGACAACCAACTGTATGGGAAAACATATTTGCCAATGATACCTCAGACAAAGGTTTAATCTCCAAAATATACAAAGAACTCACACGACTTCACTCTAAGAAGACAACTAACCCAATTAAAAAATGGGGAAAGGACTTGAACAGACACTTCTGCAAGGAGGACATACAGAGGATCCAGAGACACATGAAAAGATGCTCAATATCACTAGCTATCAGAGAGATGCAAATTAAAACTACAATGAGATACCACTTTACACCGGTGAGAATGGCTATCATAAACAAAGCAATAAACAACAAATGTTGGAGAGGGTGTGGAGGAAAGGGGACTCTGGTCCACTGTTGGTGGGATTGTAGACTGGTACAACCATTATGGAAAACAGTATGGAATTTTCTCAGAAAACTAAAATTGGACTTGCCTTTTGACCCAGCAATTCCACTGCTGGGATTGTATCCTAAGAACCCTAAAACACCAATCCCAAAGAACCTATGCACCCCAATGTTCATAGCAGCACAATTTACAATAGCCAAGAGTTGGAAGCAACCTAGGTGCCCGTCAGTAAATGAATGGATCAAAAAACTATGGTACATATACACAATGGAATTTTATGCTGCAGAAAGAAAGAAGGAGCTCCTACCTTTTGCAACAACATGGATGGAACTGGAAAGCATTATGCTGAGTGAAATAAGCCAGGTGTTGAAGGACAAATACCATATGATCTCACCTCTAACAGGAAGCTAAACAACAAAGCAAACAAGCAAGCAAAATATAACCAAAGACACTGAAATAGAGAACAGGCTGACAGAGACCAGAGGGGAGAGGGGAGGGAATTTCAGGGGAAATAAGGGAGGGATTTAGAGGAACCTATATAAAGGATACATGGACAACAACTGAGAAGGGTGGAAATGGGAGGGAGGGGGGAGGATGGGGGGTGGGATGGGATGGGAGTAATAGACAGAAAACTGTACTTGAAAAATAATTAAAAATAAAATAAAAAAAATTAAAAAAGGTATTGCCATATGACTCAGCAATTTCACTTCCAGGTATATACCAACAGAATGGAAACCAGGGGCTCTACCACATACTAGTGTACTCATTTATATCAGAATTGTTTACAGTAGGCCACAGATAGAAGCACCCCAAGTGCCCATCAACACAAGCATGGATAAACATTAAATTATGTATTATTGCCATTTTAGCAATTGCTTTTACTCTCAAAAGTCTCTACTTGGATAACTGGTAGTCATTCTACTAGTGGGCAACTAGGATTTTTTCAGTTCCTGTATGATCTTCTTACATATGATGTCAATTATCACATCCTTTCCTTTTACAAATTTCTTTGTGTTATGTGACAAAATAAAATTTTGTGTATTCCTGTATCTCTGTATTGCTCTGTCCTTCCCACTCTGTGTGTCTGTTCTCTCTCTCTTTCTCTCTCTCACATACACACACACACACACACACGCACGCACACACACAAATTGATTTTCCAAAATACAACTGAGAAAAGAGTCTTATCAAGGAGCTAACTTAAGCAATGTATTTAAGGAGACCAAGAATACATTATTCCAAACCTTAACAACCCTATAAAATAAATAATTTTCATATCAGAAGGAAAGGCAGAACCATAAATGAAAATGATTTCTAGGGAGACATAAAAAGGGTAAGTTTCCTCTAGCACAAGAAACTTTTGGGTTACAATATTTTTTCTAAATTTCAGAAAAATGAATTAATTCACTACTAAATTTTCATAGTTAAATTTTTCACATACTCACATATTTCCAGTTATTTCTACCATTAAATTTTGTCTAAAATATTGTTCATGTTTTTAAGACTAGAAATTTGGAGTATTTATAACTTAGTGTGGGTGTTCTCATAGACCAAATTATTGTCTAAATTCCTATAAAGATTTTAGAAATTAAAGAGGAAAACACCAAAGACAGAATTTATTTGGCTTAGAGGTGTTGGGTTGAGAAGCACTTTCTTTAACAATGTATCACCTGGACAAGATGGAGGCAGATGGTCTCCTAGGAGACAGCAAATTTGGTCCACTCTCATTCTGAAATATTTTTCAGCTCAGGGAAAGGGAAATTTATCCTGAAGATCCCCAGAAAGGGCTTTTCTCTGAAAATGATGTTCTATATTTCAGAGCTAAAAATATGTATCCTCTGAAAGTATCTCAGGGACTTGGGGACTATATGAAAAATAGGGAGCCACAAATGATAAGGGAAAAATTCAGGCAAAGTGCACACATTTAGGAGAATGTGAGTTTTAAATTTTAGAAGAGGTAAGCAAGGTACTCAGCAATAAAAGGAGAGTCTATTATATATTCTGAGATTTTCACAAGGTTAAGGAGAAAAAGTAAGAGCACTAGTGAATCAGCGTGCTTCAATGCTAACACAATGGGATGAAAAGACTCACCTATGCTACTCGACTTCTACATTTATGAAGTAATGAATTGGGGGAATAGGCTATTACCATATTAATATATAAGAAATGCATATGTTTTATTGGCCTTAAGTTTAGTACTATTATCACTTAATCGTCTTATGAGAGTTAGCTGTGAAGACAGAGTATAAAAACCTAGGAAAATCATAAATATGATTAGATACTAAAAAATAATGTATGAGGGTTGTTACTCAAATACATAAAGCAATATCAATTAAAAAACAAATGAAAAGTTGCCAAAAATCATAAAATTAGCAGTTTATTAAAAGCATATTATTTAGTGCTGATAATTGTATGTAAAAGTTGACACATTTATGCATTGTGAGTGACAACATTTAGTCACATAATCTTTTTGGAAAGCAATTTGCCAGTATGTTCCAAAACTTTAAATATGTTCTTATCTTTTGGCCCAGGAATTACTGTCTGGGAAATTAGATTAAATAAAATAATTCTAAATATGGGAGATTAAGGTAAGAGTATGCTAGTTATTGAAATATTTATAGTAAAAACTATTTGGATTAAAAAATAATCATTAGAATACAAATAATCCATTTAAATGACTAGGAACACCTAGATTTATCTAGGTCTGATCGGTAGAACTTTCTTTCAATCCTGTGCATTTTTTAAAAAATTAGACTGAAGGTACAGAGGTAAAGAATGTTGAAGCCATAATGGAATCAGTTCTATGAATCCTGGCTCAACATTCAACAACACAGTGAAGCTCAACAAGCCCTCAAATACACACGGCCACAAGAGTAGAAATAACCTAATAAAAGTCTTAAGAATTTCAGTTGTTCTGTCAACCCTCTCTGTGGCCACAATACTTCTCAAGAAATTGTAATGTTTTTCTCTAGCCCACAAAGACAGCTGCATTTTTTTCTGCCAGCGGAGAACTAAGGCCTCACCAAGATTTAGCTATGATGTATTCAATACTGGCTGGTACCTGAGCACCAGGAACTATAGCTTTGTCATTTAATAAGACAGCAGGGACCTTCTTTCATCTCACTCTACTTGTCCAAAAGCATATAAAGTAGAGGTACAGAATAAAAGGAACTGACAAAATGTAATCTCTCCTTCTATTTCTCCTTACCCCACTCCCATCCCCAGCTACAGCTTTCTCATCCGTTTCAACCTCTTTGCTGTCCATTAAAGGTACAGATGCTTCACTAAGGCACAGAGCAGTAGCAGAGGAGCAGCAGGCGTGTTTCAGGTTTATGATTTCCGCTGGTTTCGAATTTCCCACAGGCACTCCTTTGGGGATCACACTACTTACTGCAAAGTCAGTAGGCTGCGCAAGGGTGTCAGATGACTGAGTAGAGCAAAGCCGCTCAAAGACTCATGTGTCACTTTGGGAAAATCAAAGTTGC
This sequence comes from Sturnira hondurensis, assembly GCF_014824575.4. NCBI lineage: Eukaryota > Metazoa > Chordata > Mammalia > Chiroptera > Phyllostomidae > Sturnira > Sturnira hondurensis. Next base: position 4,155,963 of record NW_028073027.1, read on the forward strand.
TCGTGAAAGTCTAAATCTAGAGCTCAGCATGTTTGACAAATCAATTCAAACTCTACATTGTAAGTCCGAGCCCTTTGGAATACAGTTGATTGTAACATTTTTTGGCTAAATAGAAGTTCTACAACCTGAAAAGGACAAATTGACGTTTCAAAAACTAGTCTTTGGCAATCAGGTTGAAACTCAATGGAAATTGTTTTCTTTGTGATGGTTACCGTGTGACAAACTGAATCACAAAGACAAAGCTCTTAAGGCAGACTTAGTATATATGCAACCGTGAATAACTTTTTGAACTCGAACTCAATGACAACAGCCTGGGGCCATTTTATCTTTCAAGGGTGCTTATCAGAAAAAAATAAGTGAAAACAAGAAAGAGTCAATGATAACTAAATACTATTTATAAAAACAATTCCATTTCTTAAATTATGTTGTTTTGCAAAATAAAAGATTTTATGGGGCAATATGTAATATTGAGAAAAATTAAAACCTCTATTTCAAGACAAATTACTTACAGTCAAGTTCTTCATTGAGTATTTGTGTGATCTGTACTAAGTCAAAACAGATTTCTGTTTTCCTCATCTGAAGCGTTATCTTTTAAACTAATTTGATTATAACTTAAAATTCTGAAAAGGTCTCGTAAGAACCAAATAAGACAGTAGATGTGAAAAGCTTTTCAACAGAGTACGTGGAAAAAGAGGATGGAGCTTCAGAATGCTGGTACAAGCCAGGCTGCTCACAGTGAGTAGCAGTAAGGTTTTGTGTGGGAAATGGTGAATGTCATGCCAAGAAGAATAAAGTGGCAGACAAAATATGTGGGGAAAAAATTTTACTCTCAGCTCAGCAATAACTGAGGAGGAGGGCCTCAGTGATTGTTGTACTTTCAGTCAACCCCAAACTTTTAAATTGTTATGCCCTGGGTCAGTTTCCACAGTGCGAGGTGCTTCTCCTTCTTTGCTGGAGGCCCAGGAAGTCAGACTGCTCTCCAGACAGCTGTGAACATCGCTCTCCTCCAGTTCTACTCTCCACTGCTGTCTTTGCATCCCTCGCCCCACCGTGTAACAAAGAGGAGCATAAAGGAAAGAAGTCTTAGTATGATCTCAATTTGACACAAATGTTATGCTTTTTATTTCTGTTTTTAAATAAAAAAGTTTGCAAGAACCCTACTTACTGAACTAAAATTTGTGTTTCATCACACTGAACTATATACTATGCTATATATATTTATAATTTAGATACTATAGTATAAATTATAAATCAATTATCACTATTACAACATAGCTGTCACTGCTAATTAAGAGCTAGTATAAACATTTTTTGCACACAAAACTTGGGTAATTCTCAAGAAAGTTAAAATGTTGTATCTAGACTTTAAATTAATGTTAGTATTTAAGAAATATTAGTATATTTTTAAAAGAAAATGAAAAGATTAAAGGCAAAATATCTTAAGATTGCCATATGCCATCTAGATCAGCATATTTGGCAAGTACATATAATTCACATGGCAGGGTTAACACCAATAAGCAAAACCACTGTGAAACATTTAAAATTTTAAATACAAGCTGTTAACTTTTCAGACAAAAACAAGTATTTGATAGAATGGAGCAACAGAAAAAAACTTAACATATTTCTTTAATATCAGATTATGGTACCAATATGGTGGTTTTTTTATTACAGAGTAATTGGTAACATTGTAAGAAAAAAATACTGCCTCTTCTTGGGTATAAAAAATAAGATTAAATAAGAAAATAACTTCTTCAATGATGATAACAGATTCTGTTTTTTAGATATAAGAAAAAAAGATGTGATGTTTCTACAATGTTGTTAAAATTCTTTCTGAGTTCTAGATTAAGAAGACAATGCTGCAAATGTCTTAACAAAATACTGGAAATATATTAACAAAAGATCCTATAAATATTTTAACAAATATCTAACAAAATAAATTATCATTTTTTACTAAAAACCAAATGCAAAAAAAGAATGAAAATCTTACAAATATAACACATGTCCTCATATTTGTGAAATGTTAAAAACCATCAGAATGAGGTATCACATTTAAAACATAATTATTGTTTGTAACAGATTTTGTTCATAATATTAATAAAAGAATTTTAACATATATTGTGATATATACTCATATATTATAGTTTATTTTAATATTATTTAAAATTGTTTACATATTATTATTTTTAAATGATGTTTAATCTCTTTGGGTAGACTAACAAAAAGTCTAGAATTAAAATGTAAAAATACTGAGAAGATCCTGCTAGACAGTTTTTAGTAAGAGGTTCTTCCAACGTATATAAGTTGTGGACATTGCTGGAAAACATTCTATATTGGTAAGATTCAGCTAGCTTGAGATGCAATGACAAACAAACTGAAATCTTACTGACTTAACACAGAAAAATTTATTTGCACTGATTCAAAGTCCTCTGAAGGTCAAGTTTTTTCAAAGGCAGCTCCCTTCCAAAAGGACCCAGGAACTCAACCTACTTGCTTGTGATCACCACCCATTAGTCAGATGCAGTCACATGACCCCACCAAAACGGGGGAGCTAGGAATTACAGCTTTTTGTTTGCCCAGGAGAGAGAGAAAACATTACACCAAGAAACACTGAAAATATCTAACACATCTCCCAACTTACTCTTTCTTCTTGTGACTTTAAAAAAAAAATGTGTTTTCTTTATTGCTGCCCAAAACAATGCTCATTGAGCACAAGACGGTCTCAAACATAGGCTTCTGCATGACCCTGAACATCAACATAAGATCAGAAGTTCTCATAACTAAATGCCCCTCCACCAATAGATGCTGATGATGCTGACGCATGATTCAATATATGTTTTTGATTAATAATAACACCAACAGTTTGTTTTTTCTATTTATTCAGTATATAACAAATGCCAGGCTTTGTGCTAAAGATGGTTATTTTTAATGCAAACTCGTGACATAGACATCATTATCTCTATTTTGGCAATCAACAAATTGATACAGAGATGAGTAAATCCACCAGTGATACATAGTCAATATGTGGCTGAACTGTGACTTAATCTTGGGTCTATCTGACACCAGAAGCAGTGATCTTCCCACTACACTAAATTGTGCATTCTTTTCCACTCCTCTAATGCTCTTTTTCATCTATCAAATGCATATGAAGAGCAATTTTTTCTCCTGGGAATTTGACAAAAAAAAAAAAAACAGAATTCAGCCAAGTCATCAAAAACCAAAGAATAGGAGAACAAAATCAGGCTACAGGGATAGTAAGAGTCCTTAGAACTTGAAACCAAAACCAGAACTCATAGGAGGAAAAGTTTATAAATCAGACCTCACTAAAATTAAGAAGGAAATAAAAAAAAAACTCTTGCCCCATGAAAGATTTGTGAAAAGGGCCCTGGCTGGTGTGAATTGAGTGCGGGCTTGCAAATCAAAGTGCCACCAGTTCGATTCCCAGTCAGGGCACGTGCCTGGGTTGCAAGCCAGGTCCCCAGTAGGGGACACATGAGAGGCAACCACACATTGATGTTTTTCTCCCACTCTTTCTCCTTTTCTTCCCCTCTCTCTAAAAAATAAATAAAAATAAATGAAATCTTTAAAAAAGAGAAAGACTTGTGAAAGGATGAAAAGACAATCTATGGAAAGGAAAATAATATTCAGCAACCACATAACTGACAAGGACTAGAATATCAAATATATGAAGTATTCTCATAATTGAACATTTTATAATAAATAATAATAATAATAATAAATCCTATAAGAAACTTGGTGAAAGACATGACCAGGCATGTAATCCTAGTGACTACATAAGCACACAGAAAGATATCCAGTAAGCATATAAAATATGTAACATAGTACTATACACCCATCAGGATGGCTAAAATAATAAATAGTGCCAACATAAATGCTGGCAAGGGTGTGGAAAAACTGGATTACTCATCCATTGCTGGTGAAAATATAAAATGGTACAGCCACTTTAGAAAATAGTTACACAGCTTCTTTACAACAAACAAACCTAAATACACAACGTAGAACTTTCAACTAACCCAATAGTTGCATCATTGGACATTTATCCCAGAGAAATGAAAACACAGATTCACACAAAAATCTGTACACACAGGTCCACAGTAGCTTCCTTTGAAACAGATGAAGCATGGAAATAGCACTGATGTCCTTCAGTGGATGAGTGGTTAAATAAACTGTAGTGCATTCAGTAACATGGTCCAAGGACACATCTACTGATTCACAGGCCATGGCTAATGGTCTGAACCAATGAGTAGGCATGAGGAAGAAATTAAAATATAGCATTATTGACAAAGAATTTGGAAAAGAGATATGAGTCAAATATCAGAATATTTGTATCTCATGTGAATACTCACCAAAATGAACCCCACTGCAAGAGAGTTACAAAAATGTGATGATAATATTAAGATTAGTCATTCCCTTTCCCCATGTAGTCCAGTGTTGGCTCAAAGGGCTCATGAACAAAACGGGTAGGTGTGAAGTCAGGGACTAAATTTAAATACAAACTGAACAACATGGCCTGTATCTCATGGTGATGTGAACAATATGGACTGTCCAATATCCACTAGAATCAGAGGAAAATGTCAAAGCCACAATGGGAGACAACATTTAGAGGGACGAGGAAACTGCCTGGTGTGAAGTTGAACATGTTGGACTACTTCCATCATGAAAGGGTCAGAGATTTGTCCTTACTAGGATAGATACTGGTATTAGGTTTGCTTCTTCTTTCCCTAGTCTCTGTATTCTGATGACAATGATGTATACTTAATGAATTCACTATTATGAGAAGACCTATAAAATTGCTTTGGATCACACATCAGAAGCAATATAATAAGCCTATGTTCGTGGTAAATGTTACTTATCAAGTGGCCAATTAGACAGAAGCATCTAGAATGATAGAATGTAGAACTGTCTGTTGATGGCACAAGTAGAACAACACCTGGAACACATCGCCAAGCCAAACTAAGTTCCTTTCTTTCAGAATGTGGTCCACTCACTGCACTACTGACTACTATATATTCAGGCTGTGTCTCCCAGAGCCAGAGTATGTAGATATAGAAACTAGGGTTTGAAATGAAAGCAGTATTCATTAATTTTTACCCTCCTTGACATGGGCTTTGCTAGCTTACATAATTTAATACACAAGAAAAAGACATTTTCACTAAGGTCAAAAATAATGATTTCTATTAATTACAAGACGACATGGACATAAATTATTTCAGCTCCACTTATCAGTGAACGTTCAGATTTCAAAAAAGCAGTTGATCCTAATTATCAAGGGGATAAACGCTGATATTATACAATGCCGGCAGGAAAGGATTTATCTGAAACACAAAGGACCCTCTGGAACAGGGGTGTCCAACCTTTTGGCGTCTCTGGGCCACACTGGAAGAAGAGTTTTCTTGGGCTACACGTTAAATACACAAACACTAACAAAAACTGATGAGCAAAAGAAAAGGTATTAAGTAAATGCACGATTTTGTGTTGGGCCACATTCATAGCCATCCTGGGCCACATGTGGCCTGAGGGCTGCAGGTTGGACACCCCCGCCCCGCTACAGAGAAACCCCTATTTCTTCTACTAGGAACCCCAAACAAGCAGGCACCAGAGGATCAGATCGGAAGGAAGTCATCGTGACTACAAAGCACAACATTGTGACCAGTGACAGAAAAAATGACTAGAAACTACTCAAACTATTTTTCTGTGTTACATATGTGTTCATAAATCATGTCACTTTTCTCCCCAGGTAAAAAATACGGTAACTTGTAGTCATTCTTTTAACAGATAATCCATACATTAATTATGGATTAAGTCAGTGAGTTAACATAATGAAGATCTTATCTTTGCTCCTATGCCAGGATACCAAGGCTCTTTGTCAGCCAGATCTCTTATTTGGTGACAATCCTCCACCCAGAGACTCAAGAATCCAAGCGGCTTTCATCTTGATACTTGACCATTTAGCGACTTCACAGTTCCACTGTCCTGTCTCTCGAGGAGCTAGGTGAAGAGCATCACTGGGAGATTGTGCTCCACACGATCTGCTGAAAAATGGGCAGGCAGAGGCTCTTCTTTTTTTCTCAGGTGGTTTTCCTAGAGTTCGACGCATAATCAGCTATAAACCCCAAGTGTAGAAAGGCTGTGTTGCTACAACATTCCCTCAGTATTCCCCTTGGATGTGTGTTTTCTGGACACATTCCTCCCAGATATTTAACATTTCAGCCTGGTCCTTGGCCCACACGAGTTTTCTTGTGCTACCCAATGGGCTTCAAAATAAATGTCTTCATGATAAAACAAGTGGAGTGAGTTCTGGGTTTTGCAGTTAAGCCCTCTGCATGATTCTCGTCTCAGAGGGTGAGTGATCATGCACAGTGGTGATTTAGGGAAGGAGATATTTTCAAGCAGTGGAGTTTTCTTAGATTGTTAAAAAGCAAATTCAAATTTGGTGGAACTGAAATCCCAGTTAGTACAGTAATTTAAAAACAAAAACAGAAAACAATGAGCCATGGAAGACCACTCTCTTCTCAAGGAAAAACATTTGAGAAAGGCAGGGTCCTCCTTCCTCATGCATGCCAGGTGCGTTTTCTTCAGAAGTTTTTATTAATAACTTTTGACAATGACTCTCTCTACTTACATGTCTTTCAACTTTTTCCCCCTCCACACAGATTGCTATAAAATCTAATTTCCTCCTATCTCAACTAGGTTCTATTACAAATTCTGTGAAATATTACATGTGTTGTGAACTCAAGATTTCTGTTTTGTTTGAATTCGTATGATATAGCTGGGAGGAGCTTTAGAAACCCCTCATTCAATTTCCTCCAATTACAGAAACACTGAGACCTAGAGAGTAAAGGTTAATTATCTATGGTCAGTACGGTTTGGTAAAACTTAGCCCCGGGCTCCAATGTCTTAGCATCTAACTCAATGGCTTTTCAACAACCTACTTAAATTCAAGGTTCCTATCAGGATAGTCATCAACTTGTAATCCCCCAATTATGAGTGCCACATTATAATCCACGCTCTCTCAAAGACACAGAACCTAGATTAATAATTAATACAACATTAAATGGATCTGTGTTAAAGGGTGTTATATCAGATAGTTGTTAAAACATAGCTTATTCAAAAGCTTTACCTAATTAGGGTTCAGGTTTTGATAATGCTGGGTTCCAAATCTCCCTCACCCCATTAGCTCTCCTCTTCAAATACCACTTCCCTGCAATCTCATTATCCTAGTTAAATGTATTGTCTAAGTATAAAGAAGCAAGCTTTCCCACTAAATTAATAAAACTCCATAATATGTCATTATAACATTTTAAATGTATTCCTGGGAGTGACTTCAGTTACACTTTGCTAACAGACCTCAGGGTCCATCATGCATAGCTAATTGGAGAAATATATTAGTTATCCCACTTAAGTAGCATGCCCAGATACATAAATATTCCCTTTCTCAGAAAATTGCTGTTTTCATGGAAGCTATTTATTAATATGTTTTTTCTTAGAACATGAATTCTTACCCTGGTCTAATGCATTGGTAATTGGGTGATACAACAAACTGTATTTAAATATAAATCAACTAATAGAGGTAATATAGCTAGCTAACTACATTTAAATGTGGTTAGCAACCATTGGAAAAACAAATAATCAAGTTGAAATCTTAATCAATAATTAACAAAACCAGTCCTTTTCATCGGCATATAATCCATCCCATTGTATCCTCTTTGTCCCCCAAATGTTTTGCTTTTGTACGCAAAACACTTTCTTCAAATGAAAATATGCAGACCCCAGTATTAAAAGAGATCAAAGTAGGGTTCTTCTGGTTGAAGTGCCTGCTTGACCAGAATCCTCTCCTCACTTCCATCCTGGGCCTTGATGGTACTCAGACAAACACAGAGGACAACAAAGAACACAATTTGAAGGCACAAGAAACTTAACTTAATTGAAAAGCATCTTAGAGATAATCTTGTCTAGACTTAAAAGAAAAAAGAATTTATTCTGAGTCAGCAGCTACAGGCATATAAACCCATCAACACCAAGAAGGGTAGCGCCCCCTTCTGGTACTCCCTGACATTGAAGACGTTTCTGACCACACACTCCTGACTAATTGCATTTTGATGACACCGCATGAAACATTAAGATATGTGCCCTAACATATTTGCTATTTAAGTTCAAACACTACAAATTTTGAGTTTTAATGGATCATTCCTCTATTATTTACTGAGATGTAGAGTAAGACTTTAATTATGGAAGCAGCAGATGCTCACAGACTGAGATTTCATGGACTTTAGATTTCAACAAGATTGCTGCAAAAACTATTTGTTCCTCATTGAATGGTAGATACTAAACGACACAAAGAAATTATCACTGAAATTTCTATAAACAAATCTTTTCATAGTCTTTGGTCATGCATATAATCATTTATTGTATTGTATTTAAGAAGTGTTTGCCAACTGATAATCTTGACTTAGATTTGTGTTCACCTCAATCAGGCAAGTCTTGTTTCTCAGGTAACCATCAATTTGAATGGCTTGGTAAACTGACCTGTTTGGATTCCTATCACACGGCTACATAGGAACCCTATATGTCCTTTCTGCTTCCTCAGAGTTTGTTTCCCTTTCCACCCACGTGTGCACTTCACCCTCCACTTCAGAGTTAGTTCTGTCTAGATTCTGTTAACAATGGACACATCAGTTAAAAGCAATGGAAGGAGTTTTGGATCCATGCAAAGGAATCTCTTGCTCAAGCAGCTTGATTGCTGATTCCTATGCCCCCAGTCTAACAAAAGAGCCCCTCCTTGGTTCACACGCACTGACTCGGATAGCTGGACTCTTAATTTGTTTCCCTGTGTTTGGTCCCAATGACAGACTGTCTCTTTCCCAAACACCACCTTAGGTGTTTGGATCCCATATCCAGATGTAAAGACATGCCAAGTACTGGGCCCATTCCATGTATCATAGTGCTAGATAGCCTTGCGAGGAAAAAAGCCTCAGCATCAAATGTCTATAAGAAAATAATAAAAATAATATTTTGGCAAAGATCTTAGTAAAAATTTAATATTTTATTCAACATAATAATTCAACAAGTGTTTGTTGAGTACCTATCACTTGTCAGGGATTGTTTTTGTCATTGGAGATAAAGTAATAGCAAAACAGATTAGGTCTCTAGCTTTATGAAACTTACATTCAAATGGGATAAACAAACAATAAATATGGAGGGAGACTCCCCAAAATGGAATTATCTTCTGGAGGGCAGGTCCTTATAGTACAGGCTTCCCCTACCTCGTGAGGGTTCTAGGAACCCATCTGTATCAGTGTACCAGATGGCATTGTTGTGAGAGGCTGTGTTTGGTTTCAGTGGATTTTATTTGAAGACACTTGCAATGCATTTGCCCATTTTATGGTGGGTGATTTAGAAGCATACCTGGCCACACTGTGCTGAGTTTTCAATAGATTTTGACTAAAAATGCCATAACCCCTGTGAACCCCCTAAACCCCATTCACCTGATCTCACCCCAAGCCAATTTTTTTTGTTGCTTCCCCAAATGAAAAAATTCTCAAAGGAAAACATTTTGCCAGCGTGGAAAAATTGGAACAAAAAAATGGCAAAAGCACTGAAAGGCATCATAATCAACAACTTTAAAAAGTGTCCTGAACTGCGGAAAAAAATACCTCAATAGGTGTATTACATCAAATGGAGCGTACATTGAAGGTGACAGAAGTTGAAACATGTAAGAACAAATACACATTTTTTAAATAAATTCCATTTTTTATTCCCCCTCATAGACATAGAAATCGATATAGCAAATAATTTCAGATAATCTAAGTACAAACAAAGCAGGAGAAAGAGACAGGGAGAGACAGCTGCTCTTGTGATACAGCTATACTGCTGAGGAAATAGCCTCTGAACAGAAGTTTGATTTATCCAAAAGTGTCTCTTTTTTCAAACCAGGGTCTAGAAGCAGGGCATTCAATAGTGGGGATAAACACGGCCAAGCTATGCCCCAGCAACTGCTACAGGTGAGTCCAGATCATCTGCTCCCCTGAGGTGTGAAAACTTTCTACCAAAAAGAATTTAAGATCCTTTGGCTTCATCAGGATAGGAATTGTCTGGATTTAGGAAACCTTCCGTGTTAGGCTATCGATACTCTTCAAAGTAGTGTCCTTACTGTCTCCCAAGAGTTAAGCATTAGATCAGATGTATCTGAGAGCAGAGATCATGGGTTACTGCTCACAAGCAGACCAAGACCGATAGAAGACACGTCCCAGGTTCAGACACAATGAAAGGCAGCTGCTAGCTGTAATCACCTCTCCCACTCACAGCCTCAACCCCTTGTCTGCTGGTTCCCTAGGATTTTAGATCCTACCTGCAAGGCCTCTGAGGCTTTTAATGACTTCAGAGTTAGAGTGCTCTCCATATGTTTTAGGAGGAACTTTAGCTGGGTACCTGATATTATGTATCCACAATATTTTAAATGTCCTATTGCCCTTCTTCTATTCTATTTCCCACATTATGTCTATAGTGATTATTCGAAAAGGAAAATTTCACCCCATGTCAACAGGATACTGGATGAGAATGTTCCTTGTCTTGTATCTGACTGGGAATGAATAAATAAATTATATTCTAAAATAGTTCTGGATATGTTCATGCAGGACTTGCTGAAACACAGCAAATACATTAAAATAAGCGTGAGACTTAACAATGTATTTGAGCAAAAGCTGGAGCCATTGGAAGAGAAATAGTACGTTTTTCAATACGTATGAATCTTATCCTTAACAAGGGACAATAAGGGAGAGGGAATATCTGCCTCATCCAGCCAAGTGACGGAGATGCAGACAGAAAGAAAACACTTGAGAGACTGAGTTGTTTGCCAAAATGGGAACTGGAATTTTACTTTGTTCCTGCAGGTTTACTGAACTACAGAGACTTCAGCTGGCGATTCTGAAGGTTGGAGTCTCCTCAGAGCTGCTCTGGAGACCAGGACAAAGAAAGAAGGCAGTGGGATGGCCCATCTGCAGTTCCACTGTTGGGTGTGGCAAGAATGACGAGCTTTCTATTGGTCAAGCTGATGTCATGAAAAGTAGCTCTTTTAAAGGGAAGGCACCCTCCTGCAGAGAGCAGTGGAGTCGATGGACCTCAGGAGGTGAGTGTGGTGAAACATGCGAGTAGCGCCTGGCGGAGGAAGCATCTGCAAAAGTCCCATCAGAAGCACATTTCCCAGATGTGTGAAAACCCATCTGGTGGTTTTGGTAGGGCCTTCAGATAATCCAAAACTACAAGCCACAGGAGAATCTGTGCAAATACTGTGGACACCAAAAACTAAGAGTTCAAACCACAGAGTACAAATCTTACAAGGCTTCCCTTCTTTCCTCTAGGCCCCACCCCATGACTCCACCTCAGAAGAGCCAACAGCATAAGGGGGTGAGAGTATTGAAAGAGCCAGAGGAAAAGAACTGACTGTGACTTCTGTCCTGCTGTCCATCCTCGAGCCATGAGCTAGACCTCAACTAGAAAGAAGAAAGAGGCATGGAAATTGACTGGAACGGTGTTTTAATGTCTCAGAATAAGTTGTCGTTATAAGATGGGACTTTTACAACTGAAAGGAAACATCAACTCTCAGCCAAGACGGTGAACCAGACCATTATTTATACTTCCAACTAAAACAATGAAATAATAGAAAAATATGAAACAGCAGTTTTTAGATAGCATTGGACACTCATTCTTGATTGAGGAGAAAACAAATAGGATAAGCTGTACAAATTTCCCCAGCTTACAGTCTAGAGAGAGTGTATATCTCGCAGTGTAGTGATAAGAGCCATGGCAAAGCCCAGTGGCCCCTCTAAATTAAAAGAAATCTCTGGGGTTCCAGAATGTTAGGCATCTGGTTTTCTTAAGGCAGAGGCTGGAGAGGGAAGCCCTGAACACAGAGAGGGTCCTGGGTATCTGTGGGGAAATCTCTCAAAGTCTACAGCTAAGTACTGATACCACGTGTGTGAGGAAACTGGTCAATACTAAGGAAAAGATAGCCTGAAAGAAGCAAATATTCATTGACAAGTGAATGGACAAATAATGCACACTGCTCAGTAATAAAAAAGAATAAGCTATTGATACAGGCTATGAACTAGAGGAATCTAAGAACATTCATGCACGACATGTAGATACAGACAACCGCGCAGGGATGGCCAGAGGGAAGTGACAGCCAGCAGAAGCTGGGGGGGGACGGGGGGGTGGCAAAGCGGGGGAGATGAGGACATCTGTAATAATGTCAACAATAAAAGTAAAGTTAAAAATAAAGAATATCTGAGGGAAAAAATAAAACTCATTATGTAGAATGGAATAAAACAGACCCGAAGAACACATATTGTATAACTTCATTTATACATAATTCTGGAAGATACAAATCAGTTTGCAGTGACAGAAAGCAGGCAGGGTTGGTGGGTTTGAAGGCAGGACAGGGCGAGAGTAGATGGGAGGGTTACAAAGCACGTGAGGAAGCTTTAAGGAGCGATGGATGTGTTCATTGCCTTGACCGTGATGATGGCTTTATGGGTATATAAATACGGGGAAATGTATTAAATTGCACCCCTCACATCTGTACATATGTTTAAATGGAGATAACACCCAGGAAAGTAGTTTTTTAAAAATTGGGGAGTGGAAGGAAGTACTGAAAAGCTGTGAGATGTGCCCTCACTGTGTTCAAATAAAAAAGAACAAAAATTAGATGTTATTTAGTTACAGGTAGTTGTGGGAGAAAATAGAGGCATGTTATTTATATCCTCTTGGAGTTTAACTTATTCCACAAATTGGTTATAGCTACCAGTGGCTTCACCACATGCCTCAAGTTCCGGCTTCATAGCGTAAGCCCCAGAGTCCCTCCTCCTGTGGTCCCGCCTGTTCCTCTCAGCCTGTCTCCTCTCGGACACACTGCACTGCTCCCTCCTGTGCTTCACACGCCTGCCCTCGGCAGACCGCTGAACACCCCCGACAAGTGTTCCCCAAGCACATTATGCCTTGCTCTCTCATACCACTTATCAAATTTATTCTAACTACTTGTTTTACTGGATTTCCTCTTCTAGACTATAAGCTCTCTGATTTGTTTGCTGCTATAGCCCCAAGAATACAGCCCATCAACTAGTTGATGAGTGGCATTCAACAAGTGTGTTGAATAAAGACTGCGAATATGGGTTTATAAAAGGAGACCACAGGGCTGGGTTTAATTACTTTAACCACTTGCCCACTCCTATTCTATACGTTGCCTCTCCCAACTTAGAGCAGTGAAACCGTGCGCTTCACAACAGTTGGGGATCTTATCTGTGTATTCATCAATGTATCCCCCTCCACATAGGATGTATTTAATAAATTTCATTAGGTGAGTGACACCCTCCTCGGCCTTTCTAGCCTTCCCTCCTCAGGGAAGGCAGCCACTAATTTGTTTTCAATTTAAACTTCTAAGTTACAAATCTATAATTGTAACATTGCTCATTCTACTTATACCAATTTCTCAAGTCTTCTAATCGAATAAGACAGTTTAATTAAATATTGTCGTAACAACCACACCTGAGCATGTTGACAAATGGAGTTCATAAACTTCCTGTAATCCATCACTTATCCCAGATTTCTGTATTACATAAAAGTCCCCGTCATTCCTAGGATCCCAATGATGAGTCATCTTTGGTATCCACATCTATCCCATCAAAGTGAACACAAAGCTCTACCAAGTCTTCTGCAAATGGGTTATGCAACAAGTATTGTGTGTGTGTGTGCCCTGCAAGGAGCTGTAGGAGGTGCTGATATCAAAATGACCTCCTCTCTCTAAAGGCTTAAAGTCTCATGGGAAGAATGTTGTAAACAGACAAATGACTAATATGCTACAGAATAGCGAGCTCGCCCCGCAGCCGGCATGCACTGTGTGCTCACACAGAATAAACGATGTGTTGTGGAAACTCAAAGGAAGTTATGCCTGTTTTTAATTAGATTCAAAATGTGTTACAAAGAAAGATTTGAGCAGACATAGGTGGGGTGAAGATGTTTGAAAATGTAATAATAAGATGATGCTTAATGAGTGTATGGCTGCAATGTGAGCAAGGTGGACTGAAAAACAGGGAGGTGAGAGACCAATACATTCCAAGCAATATGCTACGAGATTAATCCATAAGATCCATCCATGTTTGCAAAACACATTGGAGAGAAAAGAAATTAAAGTCAGGTATTAAAGTTCACTAGGAAAAGATTATATAATATATACCTAATGTAAGGTGGTCATAACAAGAATAAAAGAAAATAGATTTAAGAGTTGATGCAAAAATTTACCTTCTCATACTTACAAATTCTCTGGATTTGGAAAGGAAATCAATGATTTGGTGATATACAAAGTGATTTTGTGTATTAGCTCATTTTGGCCTTCACAAAAACATTGTAAGAGTAACCCTCCCCCCAAAAAAACCCACCCCAAACTAGGCTCAGGGTCATAACAGATATTCTGGAATCCAAGTTGGATCTGTGACCCATGTATGCTAATTTTCAGTTGAAACTTCTTTCTTTAAAAGCATAGGGAGATGGTAACATTGGAATTCTTTTCTGCAGTCCAGAAAGAAAGGAAAGGGTCTTGGCTCCCACTGACTAATCGTAAATAGAGGCATTGCCTGCAACAATCCATTTATTCAATCAATGTCAGAACATGTGATCTGCATCATATTACGATGTTTTTCAGCTACAAACCCACACTTGTATCCTGGGAGGCTGGGCCTGAGACTGCAGATTTCTGCTTCAGTGTGCTTTCCTTGACAGATGTTATCGTCAATAGAGGGCGCGAGAGGGAGGCTGCAAGTTTGGAAGAGGAAGACAGGGCTTGCTCCTTGCCTGTTTTCCTGAAGGATCTGTCAGCGGGTGGTCCCTGTGGCACCACCTAAACAAAGCTTTGTCCCGTGGTAGCGGCAGCATTCCCTTCTCAGAGGTCTCGGTCAGGGCCCAAGCGGCCCCTCCTCAGAGCTCAGAGATACTAGCAGTGGCCTGCAGAGCCCTCTCCGAGTCCCGGGACCCCGGGCCTTTGATCCCTCACCTGTAGGCATGGCAGCAGCTTCCATTTGTCCCGTTTTTTAGACTTTGAATTTTTTCTTTTATTCTTTTAATAGTTGGCAATTTTCCACCTGATTAAAGTTATTTATATTAAATCTTCTCGGTCAAATAATTGGTGTGGTTTCTCTCTCCTTTCTGCACCCTAACATGGATCAACATCAGGTTTCCTAAGATTGCCCCACTAATCAAGTATTTAAAGAGGACTTGAACTGCCTCTTGCTAGCTTCTCTAAATATTAAATGTTCCCCCGCAATTTACCCGTTCTTAAGTTTTTTCCTCTTCCTTTACATGCAATGGCCCTCACCCTCCAAGAAAACATATTCCTTCTGGTTTCTGTGCATATTATTTCAGAATGCCTTTTTTATACTTTCTCGCTTAAACTACCATCGTCTATCAATGTTTCTTTTCCCTTCTCTTTCTCTATTTCTTTTTTTCCTCCTTTCCTTTTTGTCCTTCATCTATCTCTCTAGATAGCTTGTTTAAAATTTCTGCTAACTTTAATCATTTTATGCAAACCATGCAATATATAAAATATAATATAAATATATACTATGTTATATAAATCAGAATCATCTTATATAGTATAACAATGCAATGTAGAAATTAGTATTCTGGAAAGAACAGTTTCATCAGAACATTACCTAAGAGTGACAAATTGAAAACAACCTAAATATATATAATATTTAAAAAGTGTTGAAGTGAAATTATGTTTATTTATTACATGCATTTTAATGATTAATTGCATTAAAATACATGTAATAAAATGCTACTTAACAGAGTTCTAATTGTGGGAAAATAGTTATGACAATACCATGTGAGTAAATAAGAATATGATATGTAACTATGTCATGATCTCAACTACATAAAAATTCATAGAAGAAAAAACTAAAAAAGAAGAAAAAAGCTACCTGGTCAACAGTGAATGCTGGGTTTTTCATAATTCCTTTCTGACTTTCATGTACTTTTATAATTGGAAAACTCTCTCCAAAACATAGGCCATTTTACTTTTCCCACTTTCTTCTCTGAGCTCACATGGTCCTCAGAAGAGGAAAGTTTTGCCCGTATAAGCAAAATGTCCTGGAAGTATCCTGTGTGGTCTTCTGCATGCAGTAGATGTCACATAGTTATTTCTCAAACTATCATTAGCTGACTTTCCATTGGTATAATGTCCAAGATAAAATCCCCATCAGTGTAGGGGGATGAAGAACAAAATAGTTGGAGCGAGGAGGCTTGGGCTTTACTTCCAGTGTGACAATTTCTAACAGTGTGTCTTTAGACAGATTATTTTACTTCTCTGAGCCTTATTTTCTCACCTATAAAAATATTTTGTTCAAAACCTCACAGCATCATTTTGAGGATTAATGAGATTAAATTTTCTGTTAAAATGCTATGTAAACTGAAAAAGTCTTTTTAAAACGATGTTATTCCCCTGGTTGGGTAGCTCAGTGGACTGAGCGAGGGCCTGTGAAACCAGAGGATCGAGGTTCGATTCCCAGTCAGGACACATGCCTGGGTTGCAGGCCAATTCCCAGCAGGGGACGCATGAGAGGCAACCATACATTGATATTTCTCTCCCTCTCTCCTTCCCCTCTAAAGATAAGTAAATAAAAAAATCTTTAAAACAATGTACAATCTTTGTTGAAATATCTGGCTTCTTTTTCTCTTTAAAAAATAAATAAAGAATAAAAAGATGTTATTTATTTTTAGAGAGAAAGGGATGGAGGGAGAAAGAGAGGAAGAGAAACATGAATGTGTGGTTGCTTCTTGAGCACCTCCGACTGGGGACCTGGGCCGCAAACCGAGCATTTGCCCTGACTGGGAATTTCCAGTGACCCTTTGGTTCACAGGCCAACACTCAATCCACTGAGCCACACCAGCCAGGTCAGAGAAATTCTTAGAAAATAAAGTATGTTCTCTTTAAATTATTTTCTTTCTAGGACTACTTTACATAAAACTCAAAATCAGAACACTCCCTAAGCCTCTGCATTTTGGTTTAAATGTTCCCTTTTCATAAACATTCATCATAATACTACATTTAAATACAAATAAATTACAAATAAATGGAATTTTCCTGCAAGTAGCAGTTGCCTTTTTGGGATTCTCTGTCTCTCTGTCTCTCTGTCTCTTTCCTTCTCCTCACCATGGAATTTGAGTGTATCATCTAAACTACAAAGTAACATCCATAAAAACAGACAAAACATTTATTTAAGATGAAGAGCTGTGTCCTACAAATACGGTTTTCAATGAAGCAGTTTCCCTAAAGGTCTGTATTGCTATAATATATCTTAATTGATCACTGTCAGCATAAGTCATTTTAATGGCCTCATTATTCCCTGTTTAGGATTCTGAATTTTAAGAAGAACATATTTCACTAAGTGGCTTTCACAAACATAATCAATGTTAGGGGAATACTTGGCTGCTTTTGTTGCCAATTCTATTTTTATACAGGCATTATATTATTTAAAGAAAATGTTTTTGATATTAAGAAGACATGATAATTAGGCATAATCAATATTCAGTTGTTTTTATATCACTTACTTGACATTCAAATTCTTACCATTTATAAGTAGAGACCTCTTATAAGTAGATTATATCCTGAGCTCTCTGTAGAGAGCTACATTCATTAAGGCTGAGATGGTTATAAAACCAAGAATTGATTTCCATTTCCCTATTTTAGGCACAGACCCACAAAAGCTTAAAGCTGTGAGAGCTCTTAGGGATTCTTCACCTACTTCAAATTTCTTGCCCTCAATACCCAAATGCCTTTAAGTGCGTCTCACATGGGGCTACGTCTCGAACACTCCCTGGGGTGGAGCTCGTGTGTGCTTCAAGGTACTCAGTTCTCTTTGATGGGTGAATCCAACTGCTTCATTTAAATATTGAGCATCCCTTAATGTAAAGCTGTGAGGGAGCATGGAGTAGATGAGTCAAGACACGTGTTGCCGGTAAAAGGTCAAAAAATAACTTGATACTCATGTCTATTACAGCAGTGATCACACTATACCACACATGTGATATTGTGAAATTTTTACTCTGGGTAGAGTATAAATTTCATGAGAGTAGAGTCCGTATTTTATGAATTTTCGTAGCCAGCATTGAATAAATGTTAGTTAATAAATGAATAATAAATGAGTGGGAGTCATAAAAACAATACAATATTTTTAGATACTTACTTTATATTCAACTGAAATAATTATACTTGTACATAACCACCCTGCATAAGTGTTCCCTATGTTTCCAAGGACAACCTATACATAAATAGCTTACGATAAACCCTTTTCTTCTACAAACTAAATACCCTCTGTCCCTTTTCCTGTTTTCTGTACATGACAGTTGACTGACCCTTCACACGATAATTGTCTTTTTCGTGATACACTTTAGTTTGTCAACACTCTAACTTATCAAAGAATAACATGAAAATTTGGGAGAGCATTAAAATATTTTCTTGCAAACTTAAGAATGTGTTTTGAGATGGGAAAGTAGCCTGAGAATGAAAAATATAAAAACTATCAATTAGAAGAAAAATGTGAGTTGGAGGATATAGTCCTTTGCCTGTCTTCAACACAGATTATGGATTCTTCAGTTTGGACCTTTTTGGTGTATGCAGCCTACACTCTTAAATTGTAGTTCTGTGTATCTCCTCCCATTTAAACAAAAGAAGAGTACTTAAAATAACTTAGTTCCAGTCAGTGTAATGGTCTGAGGCTTTTGAACTTATACTCCATTAATTTGCAGAAACGTTTATCCCTCATTAATATTAGGTTTCCAGGGGTCAGACGAGTTTTGTGGAATTTCAATCTGCAACTTCAGTCAAACAGTAGCATGTGTTTACAAATATATTCCAAGCACATTCTGGTGGAGCTGTAAAGATGCAATCATTGAACTTATGTCAAATGGGCAACAGATAAGACCATTTCATTCTCCGACACCATAGCTCCACCTTTTTCTATACTGAGTCATTCTTTCAGCCTATTACATAGCCCTTCTCCATAAAGTTTCTTCTCCTCTTTACTCAAAGGTATTGTCCTATTGTGTAGGCTTCCATAAGCTAAATCCCCCATAAGCTAAATTCTCAAACATATACATTGACAAATACTAAAAAAGATAAATTCTCAAACATATAGACTGACAAATACTAAAAAAAGAAAAAACAACTTATTTAAAGATGTTTTCACTTAGACATGGGCTACATGAAATTAATTGACTATCTTTATTTTATTTCTGTAGAGAAGATTGTTCAAGTAACCAAACAGTATCTATATTTTTGAGAAAGATTGATGATATCAATCAAGGTTGTGAAGCTGTTGTTTTGGATTTTGTTGTGTAAGTCTTGTTGTAAGTCCATAATTGATTTTTCTATCACTGTTGGAAGGGAAAACTAGGAAGACAGGGTGACTAGAACATTTCCTCCACATCACAGCCTTGTGAGCTGATAAGGAGCCATTACATTTACAATATTCATTTATGGATGGATAGAAACACTGTCTTATAAATATGTTCTATACACTCATTCTATTTTTCTACTCTATATGTCACAGTAGGCAATCAATTTAAAAAATAAGATCAGCTTTATTCAAAGAAACACAAGGACGTGATTTCTACACAGGTGGAAATATGGCTTAATGGAGCTTTGCCTGCCACGTTTTAAAATGAGTGTGACTTGCAGGGAAATAGGCAGTGGCAATAGGAAATGTGACAAATAAACTTTAAAATAATCTTCTACATGAGGAAAATAGATCAGAGTTTTTCATATGACGTATTTTAAAAGAAAAAAGGACCAGTACAGAGAATCCTGTTCTTTATATGTCAAAATAAAAATAAAAAACATTAGAAATAAATCAAACTTCACAGGCACACGTTTTTTTAGAGAATGAATCGATAGCTGTGAGAAAAGATCTGAGCTGTTTTCTCTGATTCTGCATCATAGGTGATTTCAATCCACTGTTCAAAAGTTAACTTGCATGAGTGTATTTAAAATCCGATTGATAAAATGTTCTAACAAAAGTTCTAGAACAAAAGTATTTCCCATTGAGATTCAGCTTTAATTGAGAAAGAAAGTCTGTTATCTTCTGTAGTAAGTAGTCCCAGGCAAACCTATGAAGTTCATTGACTAAATACTTCTGCTTACCGCATAATGTAGTCTTTTACTCCTCTCCACCAGTAGTTAAGTAAAGAATCAAAGTGCTGGAGGTTAACCTGTGTTGACCCTACCTCCTCTACTTTCTAGATTTTCAAATCAAGGCAAATCTCTGGATCTCAATGACCTCATCTACTTTCCTTGTAAAGAAAAATGTAGGAAAGAGTAAATTGATGTATATATGAGGGGAGACACAAAATAGCCTGGAATTATCTTCTGGATGGCAGCCCCTGATAGCACAGGCTTCCCCCACTAGGTGCGTGTTCTAGGAACCCATCCATATCAGTGCGCCAGCTGGTGTTTGGCTTCAGTGAATTTTTTTGAAGGCTCTTTCAGTGCATTTGTCCATTTTGTGATGGGTGATTCACAAATGCACCTGCCCACACCATACTGAGTGTTCAGCTGTTTTTGACCCAAAACAGCATGACCCCTCTACCTCATCCTCCCTATTCACGTGATCTCACCCAAAAGAAAGAAAACTCTCTTTTCCATTTTCCCAGATGCATAAAGTCCTCAAAGGGAAATAGTTTGCCCATGTGGAAGATGTGAAACAAAAAACAGAAGCACTAAAAGGCATCAAAATGAAGGAGTTCAAAACCTGTTTTGAACCTTGAAAAAAAGTCTCCATAGGTGTATTGCATAAAATGGGGAGTCACCTTTGAAGGTGACTGAAGTTTAAACATGTAGGAGTAAATTTTTTTTTGTAAATAAATTCCGGGGTCTTGGGGATCCCTCTTGTAAATAACTTAACATGTTAATAAATAAATATCAGTACTTTGTCATTATAATTTTGATATTTTTTCTGGACTCTGTTAGAAGAAAAGCAGTTGATAAGTTTCTGTAATTGATTGGCTTCTCAGGCTCATTGTCAGCAATTAACTGACACTACAGTTGCTCTCTGATATATGTTTGATTACTCCACCTCTAGTCTTATTTGATGCTAGTCAGTGACAGTATTTAGTAAAGAGAAACTGTCTCTGTAAGAGGTGCATGTATCCTGTGAGAGTACAACTGCATTTGTCTGTTTCACAGTTCAGCACTTGGTACAGGATCCAGCAAAAAGAGGAATCGTATATTTCTCAAAAGAATGAATGAGTGAATGATTGAATGCTCTGCTAGTGAAACTAATGCTGAACCCTCCTCACAGAAGTTAATTAAAAACTGCAATTACAGGTTTAGGTAGTCGGCATCTGTTGTTTGTGACCACCAGCATTTTCCTGTCTTTCTTTTGATGAAAGAACCTTGATTTTCATTTAGGACCTACTTCTCCCAAATTGCATGTGGTCTTGAAGGCAAGGTCAACAAACGCATCCATTCTGTAATGGAGCGAGGGCTGTTTGACAAAGCTGGATCGATCAACTGTTCCAGAGGAATATACTGTATTATTTTCCTTTTTCAGTATTGATGATTGTTCAATTTTCCTGTGATTCGTTAAATGCTTCCCACCACATTAGTAGTACATTACTTTTTATTCTAAATTAACTATGATAGGTTTCTGTATCTTATAGCCAAAAATTCAACTATACACTACCAATTATAACCAATAGATTACTGACTTAGGAAAGTAGTCATATGGTTACAACACAAATTCACTATTACAATATCAATAGCAGTCTGGTAACTTTATACCAACAATATTGATAAAAAATGATAAGGTCACAGTTACTGTTAAAAATTCCTCTAGCTCAACCCAATTTAAATAAAATCTTCCTTCACATCTAGAAATACACAGAAGATGAAAACACTGACCACTGAACTGCACCTGTCTGTGACAGACACCACAGGTGGCTGTCAGTGAACCTATTGCAGCCTCTCCTTCCTAGCCCAGGGGTCCTGAGTTCTCATTTGTTGATTCACCAACCATGAATCTGTCTGGAAATCGATGAACCAGCTTCTGGCAAGGGAGTGTCCTCTCTCTACAATAACCTTGACCCATCCCTTCATTCTGATCCCCCAAACATGACTCTGCAGGCAGAAGTGTCTTCTGTAGAGGTCAAAATAATTTATGCCCAAATGGTGTCATAGACAAGGTTATTTGGGGAGGAAAAAAAGTAACCTGATCTGGCAAATTCCACTATAAAACTGTCTCCAGCTATTGATGCAAATTTTTCATTTCAAAGGTAGAGATAAATTGTTTGATATAAAGTGTATTAAGTATCTCAAAGATATTCAAAGTCACATTCTGTAGTTACCTAATTCTAATTTTTCTTATTTTTTTTGAAGAATCTCTTCAATCATGCTTTACTGATATCAAAGTTGAGGATTCTTCTAGTATTTACAGACTTTCTAAGATGAGGCAGCAGGAAAAAAGCAAAAAGTCTAGAGACACCCCAAAATTCTACCCCCAAATCTGAAATTTCTTCCCAAGGATCAGTGGCCCTTTCTGTCAGGTTGGTGTATTTTTTGTCTTTTTGCCTTAACTGACATTTATTAATTATGGACAGTACAGGAAGACTTCTCTAATTATCAGTGCTAGAAAAGTCATATAGCCAGTATAGAAAGGCTCCTGACTACCACTATTGTGCCACCAAAGTTTGTTCTGTAGTTAGTACATCACTTGAATTTCCTTTTCTATGAAAATTTTTCTAATGATGTCCCGGCCATTTAGTGACAGAACATAGAAAAAGTCAAGCATTTACATCATCCAAATAGAAATTAAGCAAAAATAAATTAAAGATATAGTAGAGGATTATTGTCCTGATACTAAAAAAAGAAAAATAAGTTAGACAAGTTTTGAAACCCTGAAGTGTTGCCAGTATAAAAGCATATTTTCCCCCCCCGTTCTCTATTTCAGTGTCTTTGGTTATATTTTGCTTGCTCATTTGTTTTGTTGTTTAGCTTCCTGTTAAAGGTGAGATCATATTGACCAGAGGGGAGAGGGGAGGGAATTTCAGGGGAAATAAGGGAGGGATTTAGAGAAACAAATATAAAGGATACATGGACAACAACTAAGAAGGGTGGAACACGGGGGGTAGGATGGGATGGGAGTAATAGAAAACTGTACTTGAAAAATAATTAAATAATTTTTTAAATATATTTTATTGATTATACCATTACAGTTGTTCTATTCCCCCCTTCATTCCCTTCCCCCCGCACACTCCCTCCCCCACCAAGCATATTATATGTACATTATGAACCATTTACTCAGGTGTGTGAGAAAACCAAGATTCTTTTGGAGTCCAGAAGGTTAAACTCTGCAAGCACCTGTTCATGAATGGGCCAAATAAGAGACCCAGTGAGGATGATAAAGGCTGGGCAATGGAGGGTATCATAAGCCTTTAGGAATGTTTACAATGTGTAAATGTTAGTGCTATATGAACCTAGAATATGACTTGTAATCATTCACTGTGGGTTGCAGTGAAAAATAAAATAATATGTATATATATATATATATATATATATATATATATATATATTGCAATAGCATCCAATCAGAATTTATATAATTTTTATTTGGCTGATATCAAAGGAAATACAAATGGTCCTTGGATCCAGGCCCCATAGGTTCTTCAGATGGAAGAAGAAGATGATCAAGGGAAGAATTGGATAAATAAGGCACAGTTTATCAGCAAGTTACATACATCACTACAAATTCTTCTGGGAAGTTCAGGGCTCATTGTTAACAAGGGTGGGGAAAGACTGCTATCACCAAGTGCATTTTCATTATGACTGATGGCCAAACAAGGGTTCTTTGAGAAAAAATAGTTTCTCACAATAACTCAAGAGTGTTTCACAAATGGTTGCTATTCCTACCCACAGTTTCATGACACATTTTAACAATAAGATATGAAGAAGGAGTTTGTAACTCTCCGGTAAAAGTGGATTAAAACTCTTGTTTGACAGACACACTAAGCTCTTCAAGGTATGTATGCCAGGATTCCTTTCCCTCCCTCTCAGCTGTTAGAAGGTGGGTGGAAATCTAAACTAAGGATCAATGCCCTTCACATGCTGAATTCCACAGGGTATCCAGGGATATATCTCAGTGATTCTGGAATCAATTTTGTTCTTTGAATACCTGTGCTTTTCTGCTAAATGCAGAACATACTTTGATATTAGTGTCCTTGAGGGTTAGTAATTAAATATATGTCACTTTCTTTTCGTAGTTATGTTTTTTCTTAGAATGTCTTCCTTTTGAATGCTATTTTCCTTCTTTGGGAGTATCTGAGTGCTGTGTTCCGAAGGGTGACCTGAAATAACACTGCTATCTATTTGGGCAAGCGCAGATTGTCCTAAGGAATTCCCTATGAAGATTATTCACGCCAGCTCATCTTCCTAAACGTAAGGTCAGATGAAATCCTGACCAGATGCCCGAATTCAAATGGAAATTTAATTAAGTAACCTTAAGGCAATTTCCCATTCAGAGATTCTATGCCTTCATGAAATTACTCCTAATCATCTTTTACAGGGTCAATTACTTCACCTTTTTCTATATTTGTCAGCTAGCAATTCTATGTATGACCTTGACCACAATAGGCCTGGCTGATTAATGAAGAGTTTAGTATTGCCAGGACTGGAAAAATAATTACACTGCCTAGCCTGTTGGAACTGAAGGAGCAATACCATTTCTGGCTTCTAATGAGGGCAGGCACATTAGAACATAAAGGCTAATCTGTGGACTCTCAGAGCCCCACTAATCCTTGCAAACCATAAGCTGCTTTGCAATTTTATCATGAACTTGCAAAGCTTGTTTGCAGCACTCTGAAAATCACAAAATCACTGAAATATTTGGTTGGAGGACCTGGTAAGGTCATTCACTGACAGTGTTCAATAACCTGTCTCTAAATCAGTTTTTCTTAAAGCATTTCCGATAAAGGGAAAGGTTCTCTTAGTCCCAGATTTCCCAGAGGAAGGACAGTTGGTAGACTCCTGTAGTCTTTCCTGTTTGAAAATTCCTCAGGGCATAGCATTTTTTTCTAACTAATACTTTTGTTTTAAAAATGAACATTTTATTTTTTTTCCATTTTTTTATTTAATTATTTTTCAAGTACAGTTTTCTGTCTATTGCTCCCATCCCATCCTACCCCCCGTGATCCCCCCTCCCTAATTAAATAAAGCAACAGTCTGCTATGGTTAGGAGGAAAAAAATAAATTCCATGAAGAATTTAGTCCTGAGGAACATATTAAACTAGATCCACTATTTCCCCTCAACTCCTGTTTATTTTTTTTTAAGATTTTATTTATTTATTTATTTATTTATTTATTTATCTTTAGAGGGGAAGGAGAGGGAGAGAAACATCAATGTATGGTTGCCTTTCGTGCATCCCCTGCTGGGAGTTGGCCTGCAGGGAACCAGTCTGCAACCCAGGCATGTGCCCTGACTGGGAATCGAACCGCGATCCTCTGGTTTGCAGGCCCGTGCTCAATCCACTGAGCTACACCAGCCAGGGCCCCTCAACTCCTGTTTAAAAAATCTGATAATATTTTGGTGGGACAGGATTTTATCCATAGAGCACATGAAGCTCTTTATTATTTTGTGTCTGACTATACTGCCAACCTTACTTCCTGTTACTCTGTTCTTCTTTCAGATATTAAATTTCAAGCCCACCAACCCAAGCAGGATGTTATCTGAAGTTCTGACCACTTATTTCTCCATCTGGAAAACTACCATTGTTCCTTAAGACACATTTTCTCCCTTGTGACACACCCCTGACCTCCTGACAACTTTCTTCATCTAAATTATCTCCAAATAGTCCTTTTATCTACACTTGGACTAGAACACGCCATAAACATATGAACAATTCACACATGTATTTTCTACACCAGACCTACTCTCTCTCAAATTAGAATGAGATCTTATTTTCTTTACATCACGAGTGGCTGGCAAGTCATTTGTCCTGAATAAGGTTGATTAAATTCACTGTGAGTTGCATACATTTTATTATAGAGATAAAAAAGTATTTAGTATGATATGTTATAAATATTTTTCCAAGAGTTTTCAGCATCACCCAAGTTTCTCTAGAGCACTTCAAGTCAGTGCAGTTGCCAAGTTAAGAAAGATTTAAGAAGGAGAGAACAGAGCACTAGTAAAGAAATTTTCAGTTTTCTCCTTTGCTTGCTCTGACAGACAGAAAGAGATGGTAAGTACATACAAAAGAGAAGTTAACATTAAGGAATTAATAGTATTCCATCATTAAAATTATAATAAGTATGTTTGATGTGATGTATAATACCTAGAGAAAGCTTTCTTACTATCTATATTGTATTAATTATTAATATAAAAGATTTTAGGAGAAATTACTTACATTTTTAGCCTTAGGTAATATTTTTATTGGTGCAGTATTCAAAGTATTTAAGCATTGGGCCTTGGCTGGTGTACCTCAGTGGATTGAGCACGGGCCTGCAAACCAAAGGATTGCGGTTCAATTCCCAGTCAGGGCATATGCCTGGGTTGCCGGCCAGTTCCCAGCAGGGGACTCATGAGAGGCAACTATACATTGATATTTCTCTCCCTCTCTCCTTCTCTTACCCTCTAAAGGTAAATAAATAAAATCTTTTTAAAAAGTCATTTAAAAAAAGCATTGGAAGATGTGCAATGAATGTCTCATGCAGGTGTCAATTTAAAAATGCCACTCATATAGCCCTGGCTGGTGTGGCTCAGTGCCTGCCTGTGAACCAAAGGGTCACTGGTTCAATTCCCAGTCAGGGCATGAGCCTGGGTTGCAGGTCCCCAGTGGGGGGCGTGTGAGAAGCAACCATACACTGATGTTTCTCCCCCTTTCTCCCTCCCTTCATCTCTTTCTAAAAATTAATAAATAAGATATTTTTTAAAATGTCACTCATATTGTGAGCTTCTTATTGGATGTCTAGGACTCCAGACCAGAGCATGCTTTGATATTAAAAAAAAACTAAGAATGACTTCTTTAAATGTCTAAAGCCTAAAGTTATCACAGAACTTCTACAATGAATAAATAAATATTTGACAATATTACTTGATAATTCATTTTTAGAGTTATCTTTTAACCAAAGTGAGTTGGTCTTTTCCTAACATTTATCTAAGTCCACAACTGATCTGAGCAAAGATGAATGAATTTGTAGATAAGAAAACGGAAGCTTACAGAGAGGTTGTACGTCTTACCCACAGATCGCACTGATAGTGCAGTGGTTCTGTACCTTGAAATTAGGTCTGTGTCTCACGTACGTAACACCATACATCAAAGCTACCACTGCAGCCAGGACATAAAGGTAGGGTTTGATTTCAACAACCGAGGAAAAATTTGGACTTGTCATCTTATCTCTGACATGTAAAGAGTTTGGAAGTTGTTTCTCTTACTCATTAACACACAAACAAGCTAGACAAACTGAAAATCATTTTGTTTGGATGTGTGTGAGAACTGAGGTCAGAGGCATCACTTCAAAACCTGGAGAGACAGGCACATCCAAGGGAGACAGAGTCAGAATCCATTAACCTGGAGCAAGATCCACTGGAGTCACAAACTGATAGGAACATTGAAATGGTAATTTTAATAAATTGCTGGAAGATGAGTGTGGACTAATTGGAGTGTAAGGAACTCCTGAGGGTCCCAGTTTGGTGGGGCACCTATGTTTTCATGCATTTTACCTGTAGGAACCTCACAAGTTTTTCAATCCAAGAAGCAAGAAAAATCTTCTTACTGTTCTAGCAGGGGAATGTAACACTTTTAAAATATAAATAAAGTATTCTTCAAACCAAAGGCCTACTCTCCAATTGTAATTATTAATCTATATGAATGGTAACTCTAAATGTGAATGGCTGCATATACCAATTAATAGTCAAAGATTATTAGATTAAATAAAATAAAAAGACCCAACTATATGTTGTCCAGAAGAAATTTACCTTAAATATGAGAATGCTGGTAGGTAAAAAGTAAAGGAATAGCCCTGGCTAGTATAGCTCAGTGGATTGAGCCCAGGCCTGCGAACCACACAATCATGGTTCGATTCCCAGTCAAGGGCACATGCCTGGGTTGCAGGCCCGCTCTCAGTTTCCGCCAGGGGACGCACAAGAGGCAACCATACATTGATATTTCTCTCCTCTCTCCTTCCCTTCACCTCTAAAGATAAATAAATAAAATCTTTAAAAAAAAAAGAAGACATAAGCATCCTTAACACATATGCACTAAACAACAAGGCATCAAACTATTGTAACAAAAACTGATAAAAAATGCAAGAAGAAATAGACAAATCAACTATTAAAGTTGGAGATTTTAACACACCGCTACCAGTGGGATATCTCTATCAAACAGAAAATAAGAAAATATATAGTTGAACTGAATAGCACTGTCAATCACCATGATCTAATTAAAAATTAAATAGAAAGAAGTCTGAGAAATCCCGATGAAGCTGTGAGGTTGGAGCACCTCTTGGTGCTCATCTTGCTGGTGTGAGGCTATATTAAGTGTGTGTGAGTGTGTGTGTATGTGTGTGTATCTGTTCCTACTACTGAGACTAACAATATTGAAAGAAGATATGGCTTGTTACAACACTCAGATATGTTTGCTCTGTGGTACAGTGGAAAGCACCCTTCGAATGGAACTGTTGACTATGCAGGGATGTCCAACCTTTTGGTGTCTGAGTCACAGTGGAAGAGAAAACTTGTTTGGGGCTACAGATTACGTACACAAACATTAACAAAAACTGATCAGTAGAAAAGAAAGTTTTAAGTAAATTTATGATGTTGCATTGGACTGAATTCATAGCCATCCTGGGCTGAATGTGGCCTGCCGGTGGTAGGTTGGACATCCCTGCTGAAGGAAAGCAGGTGTTTCTTTCTAATTCCACTATTATACTATCTTCACTGGGAACGTTTTCTGCTATGGCACTATGCTCATTAGTGTTAGAATTTACTGGGGCCTGGAGGACCTGAGCCACTGCCTACGCTGGAAGAAAGAAGGTATTTGTCACCAGCTAAATACCTGACCACAAGATTCCCCATCATCAGAAATACCTGAGTCATAGCTGCCAGCATCCCCTGCAAACTAATCCTCACTGCCCCTCTCCTTTCCCTCAAGCTTTTCCCGGAAACAGGGACCATAAATCTCCCATGACTGTCCATCACCAAATCAGCCTTCCCCAGTCAGAGGACATTGTCTCGCACACACCTGTGCCCAGGATACCTGGGGCAGAGCAGCAGGGTGAGCCACCCACCCACACACACAGGAACCCTCCTACCCTTTCCCTTGCTGCTGTCGTCTGCTGGGACTCGGCCGGCCTGATCCCAGTGTCCTGCCTCGAATGAAAACCCTTAATTAGAAAAAAAAGAAGAAGATATGGCTTGAGTAAATATTTATTTAATCTAAATATTTAAAATATTCTAATGTCTTATCTATAATTATTGTTTAAAAGGTCCACCCTGACCTGTGTGGCTCAGCTGATTGGGCGTCATCCACAAAGCGAAAGGTCTCCGGTTTGATTCCTGGTCAGGACAACCCATTGATGTTTCTCTCTCATGTCAATGTTTCTTTCCCTCTGCCTTACCCCCTTCTACTCTTTCTAAAAATAAATAAACAAAATATTTTTCAAAGGTCCTTTTTTAAATCTACGTACCACTAGAGAATTGATCCTAACTCTTGGCCATTTTTTGTCGCCACGCTGCCCACTGAGAACACTCCTTGCTGTTTACAGGTTTGGAATGAAAAACACTCAGTACTTAATTCAAAGGGCCCTGCTGTGTGCACCCACTGCACAGGCTGTGCCCACTGGGCACTCTGCACAGCGGTGCTCTGGTTTGGGGTCGGCCTCTCCATTTCTCCACTCTGCACTTCACTACAGCCCAGCAGATGTGTCCAGTTCCAGGCTCCTGCTGGCTTTTATTTTTCTAAGCCCTTCATACTTTATTCTTTCATTCAGATAATGTACTATGTTACCACAAATTAAAAGTCTTAGAGACTCACTTTGTACAGAAACTTTGTGGCCCAATAACTAATGACCACATTGGTCCACATGGGACTGTCAACTACACAGACCACTGGACGTAAGGACTAGACCATCATTCCTATAAAGCTTTTAGTATCTTAATAGGATGCATTCCCTCTAGAGGTATATGAGCAAGTTGCTTAATTTTGTGCCAATTCCAATAGCAAAAGAAAATTTAATCCGTTAAATCTTGTTAGTAGAGGAATTGAAAAAACATAACCCATCCATTTCCTAAGAAGGAGAAAACTCTTTGTTTTTAATTCCTTAGCCAACCATCACATAAAACGTAACAGTTATGTTTATGGGTTTGGAAATAAGAAAAACTTGAAATCTCAAGTTTCATCTCCCTAAACCTTAATTTTTCACCTATAAAATAATTATAAAAAGACTTACAGGATTCTTTGAGAACTTAATGAAATAGCTTGTGTGAAATACCTCAGTGCCTTGTGCATAATAAGCTCTCAACAGATGTTCTCTATCCCATCATTTTCCACTCAGGACACAAGGCTGAGGATTAGAGCCCACGCATTATATAAACTCTGGATGAAAATTAGACCATCGTGTGCTACCTACAGGCATGTCTGGCTTAGTAAGAGCTATTCATGCTGCTGTGGTGCATCGTCAGCCTCCGTCTTCCTCCCTTCAGCTTCCTCTCCTGACCCTGTGGCTTTTCTGTGGTACAAAGTCCGCAGCAGTGACAGCTAAGACCCTCCTGCTGCCCCAACAGGCACAAAAATGCAAACCTGCCCAACACTGGGTCTCATGTCTCTTTAGGTCTCAGGCTTGAGATAACTTGCTAAGTCACTTGGCCGTTCCCCCTTGGTTCTTATCAGGGGGCATTTAAAATTCCCCAGATGTGAATAAGCATTTTAAAAAAACATTTGATCTTACCTGGTATCAAAGCCTAAGGGTTTTTTTGGAA
The DNA here is from genome assembly GCF_014824575.4 of Sturnira hondurensis. Classification (NCBI taxonomy): domain Eukaryota; kingdom Metazoa; phylum Chordata; class Mammalia; order Chiroptera; family Phyllostomidae; genus Sturnira; species Sturnira hondurensis. Next base: position 4,186,988 of record NW_028073027.1, read on the forward strand.
ACCAGACTAAAACATGGTATAATACTCTACTAATCAAGAAGGGGAAAAAATCAGTGCTTCTCTTGTGGCAAGGAGAATGTTTTCAGATGCCCACACAACTCTGGGGGACTCTGGAAAGAGAACGTACTTGCAACTACTAACATACCTAAAGTGAACCATGACTCCTAATGGAGCTTCTTCCCATAGTCTGGAAGCCTGTTAAACATGAAGTTGTGTGCTGCAAAATTTACCATGAACAAAAATCATCTGACAGTATTTGTTTAAATGTATTGGACAACGATTTATTCATGGGTAATGTATGTCAGGCACAGAGCAGGTTCAATTGCTAAAAAGTACTTCCTAGTTGATCAGACTGCATATCCACCGGCACCCTTGAGTATCATTTTGTTTGGTCCCCAGGTCATATAAAACTGGGCTTGATGCCTTAAAGGATGTAAGAAAAAGTGTCTTCTGGCAACACAGGCAAACCTAGATTCAAACCTCAGTTCCACACTAACTAGCTGTGTTAGCTTTGAGGTTGCTTTAAAGTCCATTTGATGTCTTTTGTTTTTCTTATTTTTTACTATAAATAGCTCTCATGCTACTGGTGGACACTTATACTGTAGCCTAGACTTGTTACATGGTCCTTTCATACTTTGGAACCCACTCAAAACTGACAGCCTTCCATTATCACCAGGTGAATGGGCCAGTGTAGTATTCTCATGTATGAAATATGCTATCTCCAGAACCCAGAGGCCTGTAAAAGATTGTGCTTCCTTTCCAGTGGTAGAAGTTGAAAAATACATTAATTTGTCCTTTACTTATTTACGGGATGTCCCATATGCCCTCACCACCAAGGGTTGACAAACTATAGGCCACAGGCCAAACCTAGCCTGTTTTCTTGTGTGCAAAGTTTTATTTTGACAGTCATGACAATTTACTTATGAATTATCTATGGCTATTTTCACACTACAATGGCAAAGTTGAGTAGTTGTGACAAAAACTGTATTGTAATGCTTAAAATATTTATTATTCGAACTTTTACAGAAAAAGTTTGCCAACAGCTGCCCTAAACATCTGAACACTTAATACCTTCTCAGATCAGCAGAAATTCCAAATCTTTATAGAGTTTTTGCACCATCATTTGGAGTCCATGTATTTTACCAAACCTAACTATATTTGTCAAATTCTGTTCATCTATTCTGATTAAATAACATTATGAGCTAGCAAGGACACCCTCTGACTTTCAACTTCACCTTGCATTAATAATTAATCACACTTAAACTTTCATTGTCTTTCTCCAATGCATCAATAAGATCTAGAAACAGCCATTCAATTTCATAGCCTTTCACTGACTACTTCCCTGTACCTCTCAGTCACCTGACGTATTGCCCCAGGAGAGCGTTCTCATCCGTACAGAGTGTACGTTCCCAGTCCTCCATCAGAGTCACTGAACAAGCAGGCCAAGTCTATCCGTCCTACATCCCACGAGGTAGGAGATGCTGCTCCCAGCTTCTATCCCAGTGTCTGCTTTCCTGCACTGCACCTGGTACTAACTGTCTCGGTTTGGATTCCTTAGAAAAGGAGACAGTTTCAGATGTAGGAGCTCTTTTTAGGGGTGTGCACGGAAGGTCAGTTCACTAATTACCCTCACTCCTCTAGGGATCTCACCCAGTCTCAGAGCTGCCAATACCGTCTTCTGGGTGAAACCCCCCCAGCTAATGTTCCAGCTTGGACCTTATCCCTGATCTGTACATTTCAACTCTCTACATCTTCAGTTGGTTAATTGGTGTCTCAAACTTACAATGTCCTGGCTTTCTGGTATTGTCCCCATCTCTGTCACCTGAATCTCCAGTTGTCAGTAAAGGCATCCTCAGTCCATCATTTGCTTTGGCAAAAAACACCTGAGGTTGTCCTGGATGTTCCCACTTCCTCTCAAATCCTGTATGTTCTCACCAATGGCTCTATGTCCAGCTCTTCTTCCTAGGCATAGCCATACTCTGCCTATTCACCATCCTAGACCAACTCCATCACCTCCTAATGGACAGAGAGAAAGAGAGAGAAAGTGACAGAGAGAATGAAAGTCGGGATGGAAGGAGAAGTAATGAAGGCCAATACATATAATCTGATTTTTAAATTAAACATACAGATAGGCACCTAAATTATATATTTCCTTTTCTGATGTCCTTCTAAAATTGAATTTTAAACTGATGTGTCATACTCTTTGCATTTTTAAAATGATTTATGAGTGTTATATTGTACTCTAGTGAATACCCAAAACAAAAGACCCATGCAAGTGCTGCCAAAGTTTGCAGGGGGCTCAGTAATATATAACCCATTTACTAATAAATGTCTATCACAAATGAAGAGTAGTGAAAATTCCTGGGCAGCCTCAGTGTGCTACATGCACACAACACAGCACAAATGGTTTTTAGATGGGGACACAGGAGTTCCAAGCTCCTGTATTCTTTCTTAGGTTCCTCCGTATGTACTAAATCTTACAATCCAGCATGAGTTCCCTTTCCATTCAACCTCAGTTAAAATAGTACCTCTTTTCTCCTCCTCACTTTCTGACCCTGGGAGGCTACCAGTCAAAGCGTGGCAGCTGCTTTTTGAACGACTCTACTGCTAAAACACAAAATGCATAGCAATGATGGTGACGCCATATCTGCATCAGACATACCTAGAAGGAGGACATATAAAACCTTCCCATGGACGTGATTTTGCTGTTCTTTTCATTGAGTTGTTTTGTTATTTATCCATAGATTCATTTTTATTCTCCAGAATACAGATGACGTTTTCCTTTTCTGCTAGAATGTAGATGACAGTGTGGTTTTCAGAATTAAACCTCATCAAATAAGTGAAAATACATTAAGTACAGAGGACTTCTGATTCTAGGAATGTGAAAATTAATCTAGAAGTGTTCCACAAATGATCTAGAGATGCACTATACAATAGCAAACATCCTTTTGTGTGCGTAGCTGAGTGTGCAAGGAAGAGAACTCCTAGATAAAAAGAGGAACAGGGACATCTAACTATCAAAACAGCGAACTGACGAGCACTGCTGAGGGAGGCCTTGGGTTTGACAGCACAGGGCCTCGTCTTCCCACGGCTGTGCTGGGGAACAGAGGCGGCCTTGGGCCCCATGCCAAATGAGGAGTTAGAATGGAGATCCTTGCGTAAAGTGTGGGGTCATACCCTCCTGAATATTTTGTGGACTACTAAACTAAGAAAAAGTTACCTGTCTCTAAGTGGGCTTGGACTCGGACTGAGAGAAATACCTCTTAACATTTTGTAAGCGAAGGTCTATGACTCATGCTTTCCTTCCTTCCTTCCTTCCTTCTTTCCTCCCTTCTCTCTCTCTCTTTTTCTCTCTCTCTCACACACACACATACATAAATACATACTTACATACATATACACAGGAATGATAAATTCAGGCTGATGGGTTCCTCAACAACAGGGAAGGACAAGGAGGTTAAAATTTAGTTTGAGCTAACTTTCAAAAAATTCCTTAAACTGTCATTACTTAAAGAAGAAAGTAAAGTGTGTCTTGGACAGAAACACAGTACAGGCAAAGGCCCTGTGGAAGGAGGAAGCAGCAGTATTTTGAGAATCAGACGAGATCCAGTGAAGAGGGAGATGAGGAAGCATTAGAGACAAAACATGAATCTTGCATTCAGACAGCTACTGATGAGCAGAGTTGCACAGAGTGAACAAAATTGTAAGAAATGACATATTTGTCTATTGCTAATTATTGAGGCTTTTAATGAATTACTCTATTTTGCTAAATGAAAGGTGGTCTTACTATTATTTTAGACATATTTGTGGCTAAGGACTATGTCCACATCAGTGTCATTATTTAACTGAAACAAAAGGTTTTGAACTAGGACTAATATTGTGTGTAGTTACTAGAGAATTTTCTACATTTAATCTTGCCTTGAACAAGATTCTATACTCTGGTAGGTAGACTACCTCCCCTAAATATGTTTATTTCTTCATCCCCCAAACCTGTGAATATGTTGCCTTACATGGCAAAAGAGAATTTGCAGGTGGGATTGAGTTAAGTATTGGGGGTATTTTGAGATTATCTTGGACTATCCAGATGGGTCCAATGTAATCGCAAAATTCTTTGCAAGACAGAGGCATAAGGATCAAAGTCAGAGAAGATGTGACCACTGCAATAGAGGTTAGGAGGATACTGCCCCAAACCAAAGGATGTGGACTCCAGAATCTAAAAAAGACAAGGGTCTGATTCTCCCTGACAGGATCCAGAAAGAAGAGAGTCCCACCGACCTGATTTAAACACCTGACTTCAGGAAATGTAAGACGACCAATGTGTGTTGTTTCAGCCACTACACTTGTGGACATTTGATACAACAGCCATCAGAAACTAGTACAAACTGAAAGAAGGCATAAAGGTAAAACAATTGCAGCAATGATTTATTGGATAATACTGATAATGCCGTGCAACTCCACAGTGTGCACAATTCAACTACACAGAGCTGTGCTGTCCAGTACAGTAATCACTAGTAGCAGGTGGCCATGGAGCCCTTGATATGTGACTAGCCCTGACTGAGAATAGACAAATGCACAAGATACATAGTGGATTTAGAAAACTGTGTATGAAAACAGAATAAAAAATGTCTCATTAATAATTTTAGATCAGTCCCTGGCTGGTGTAGCTCAGTGGATTGAGCTCGGGCCTGCGAACCAGACGATCGCGGTTCAATTCCCAGTCAGGGCACATGCTTGGGTTGCAGGCCAGTTTCAGGCAGGGGTCAGTTCCCTGCAGGGGATGCACCAGAAGCAACCATACATTGATGTTTCCTTCCTCTCTCCTTCCCTTCCCCTCTAAAGATAAATAAATAAAATATTTTAAAAAAATAAATAATTTTACATCAACTATATGTTGAAATGGTAATATTTGGGATAGAGTTAAATAAAATATGTTGTTAAAATAGGTTTCACCAGTATTTTTACCTTTTTAATGTGGCTAATAGAACATTAAAAATACTCTAAGTAGTCACATGTGTGTGACTATCATTATCTTTCTACTGGACGGTGTTAATATGGACATATCCACAATAGCTCTGCAGTTTAGGCACCTTCATATATTGAGAGATCCTGTAAACTCAGGTCCAAGCTCAAAGTTAGGTATTATTAATACTTAACAAATATTATTAAACAAATGAGCAAAGGTATAATATAAAAATATGAGTATGTGCTAGCTCAAGGTGTTCATATGGATGTTTTTCACGTATATTAAAATCACCAAGGTAACCTGCACGTGTTTTCTGTAATATTCCTCTCAGCATCAATTTCACACTCTAATATTCTTTGAAATTTTGTTATAAAGCATGTCTATTCAATCTCATCTTTTATTTTTCTTCTCTGAACATGGCATTATTTTTCCCCTTTCCCAAGCTATATAAATCTCCATTGGATTAGAATAATGTGTCTGAAAGAATGAAGAATGGTTTTGTTCATCTTGGCAAATACTTTGCATTGATTTTAATAATGCTTGCTGTCACATATGTGGCAAGAGAATAAATTGGACACTAACACAAATCAATAAACTAAATCTGTTAACTGAACAGTAGAAATATTAATAGCTATGAATTTGAACAAACCCCTTAGAATTCCAAGTTTTTAAACCTCTACCAATTGAAATTTTTCTCCTGATACAGTTCATAATTACTTAAAGCTTATTATAATCAGGCTAAGTTATTCATGCTGCTTCATAAAATTTGTTTTTCACTTAATTAGGTAAAGTATAACTGTACCCCCCCCCAAAAAACCCACCATGTTTTGGTGATAATGTTGTATAACTATGTAATTTTTTAGTGTGAATCACAAAGAGAAAATTAAATGGATTCAAAGGTGAAAAAGGAAACTATGATTGCAAACAAATCATAGTTATAACCTTGAATAAATGAGCTGTGAGTTTGAAAGTCATTTCCCTGGCAGCCCATTTGTCGATTAAATTTATCTCCTCTGTTAAAATGTGGCTCCACAATTATCATTATTCATGTAATGTACAAGGATTCATTCTGAGTACCACGCCTGTCTCCTGTGCATTTATTCCAAATGCATTTAAAGGGCAATTATTCTTAAAAGATAACTTAGAAATTATCTTTCAAGTCCTATTTTCATTTGTAAAATCAGATTAGAATCCAAATCTCTTTTGTTCATAAAATAAGTCATGCAAAGATGATTGAGCCATATTTAAAGTACCTAAACCTTAGTTGAAATTACTATAAAACTTGGTCCTGTAATTTACTTTCTTTTTTATCCCCAAGTATTCTGGTTTACCTCTATCTAACCACCAGTCATCTGCTATCAAAAAGCATTGGTGGTCCATAAACCAAATGACAATTTTTGAATTGCTCAAACAGTTTCACATATGTTTGTTTTTGTTAGGTAAGCAAGTGACAAGTTGTAACTGTCTTCTATCAGTTCTAGTGAATAGTAACAAATTAAAGTGTACTGATAAAATGAAAAGTGCAAATATTGAAAAAGGGAAAGCACCGTGGATGAGTTTAAGAGCATCACGGCTTTAAAAGGATGGTAGAGAAAGAGGGCCACTTAAAGGAAAGTAAGAAAATGCAGCCATATGGGATCTAATGAATAAACTGAACAAACAAAATAGAAACAGACTCATATATAGCAAGCTGACAGCTCTGAGGAGGGCCGGGGTTAAAGATGGAGAAAAGAGGAAAAATAAGAGAAAAAACTCATGGACATGGACCAGTGTGGTAGTTGCAGGGGTGTGCAGGGTGGGTGGAGGTGAAAGAGGGTGTGGGGGGATAAATGGTGATAGAAATTAGTTAGTTAGTTAATTAATCCATTTTAAAAAATAAAGCAGCCAAAGGGATAGAAGGAAGAAGCCTAGAGAAAATCAGTTGCCAGAGAAGTGCAGAAAGCCTAACTTTTTATAAAGTTGAGTCTGGTCAAGTCTCAAAGGCATCAAGTAAGATCAACAAAAAAGGTCTGCTAGATATAGAAATTTGAAGGTGCCTAGTGGACTTACTGAGAATGATTCTTGTTAGGAATACAGAGGAATGAAATCCATACTGTAGTGAATAAATATAGAATACTGAAGGTTTTAAAAGTATTTATTTAGATAATGCATGTTTATTTATATAAGGTTTATTGTGCTAATTTCCAAAATTATAGCAGCCAAAAGAGCTAAGACTTACTGTTCCCCTTTTGCTCTGTTTTTATTTCATTTTCCTTGAAGACACTAACTCTGAAAAAAATGTCATTGAGCAAGCTATCCGTCAACATATTTCAATCAGTATCAGACTCTCCTGCTCTCTCTTCTATTCACCAACCTTCTCCAAGATAAAAGAGCAAAGCCAAATTTCACACGGCGCGCAGAAGATGGCTCTATATTGGGATGTATGTCACTTGGTTGAAGGCTTTATTTCAAAAGAACAGTATAGGTTGTAACAGTATAGCTTTATGAAGATTCAATAACAGTTAAGAGAAGTCATGAAATATTGGATTGGAATCAGAAATATCCATTTAAACTTATTTTTATTTTTTTAACTTTTTTTAATTTAATTCTTCTTCAAGTACAGTTTTCTGTCTTATATTCCCAGCCCTACCCCACCCCAGTGCTCCCCACATCCCTCCCATTTCCACCCCCCCCGCCTTAGTTATTGTCCATGTGTCCTTTATACTTGTTCATGTGAGTCCATCCCCTTTTCCCCTATGATTCTCTCCGCTCTCCTCTCTGGACCCTGTCAGCCTGTTTCGTATTTCAGTGTCTTTGGTCATACTTTGCTTGCTTGTTTGTTTTGTTGTTTTTAAAATATATAGTTAGATTTATCCACTGAAAGAACCTAGAAACAAAGATATTAGTAGCAACAAGCACATTTACAGGCACATTTTGGTTTCTGAGTACCATTTTCCACGTAAGGAAACCATGGATTCTTGAAGAAATAGCATCTTCTCAGGCAACATTCAGGTAATGCTGGGACATCTTATCTTGCAGACAGAAAAAGAATGTCAAAGTTAATTGAGATCTGTCAAAGGAATACAAAGTCAGTTTAGAGAGATTCCTTTTAGGCCAATTTTGAAAAGGTTGAATATAAAAATTACTAACTCTAAGTATAATATTGAGTAAATAAAAATCTAAGAAAGAATAGATATACTTCAAAGGAGACTGGGAAAAGGGAATTAATTTGCCATCATTGGACTTTTCACTAAGACTTTAAAGTAAAAGCAATTGCCATATCTTTTTATGAAGAAATGAGTTATTTTTCCTATGGTGACAACAAAAAGCTCTTTATAGAATAATGCGAGCAAATATATATTACGTACAATCCTACAAATTGAAATTACAATTGTGAAATCCACAGTAAAATAGTTTTTTCAGGCAGACATCATCATTTGCTACAACCATTTTTTTCAAAAATGGTTTGAAAAAAGATA